>NW_027361838.1:17208750-18502500 GCF_039654945.1 Dendrobates tinctorius | reverse complement strand
TGCAAAAAAAAGCAAGTGTGAAACTAGCCTAAGTACAGTTTGAAATAAGGTCTATAATTTCTAAGGTCATACAAAATGCACACACTATCTCACCTGACCTTAGCACAGAAACACCACATTTCAAAATTTCCTATCAATATTTTAAGACACAATTATCAATGAACTGTAAAAGTGATGAGTCCTCTTGGAAGTGTAAGGAGGAATTTTGTAATTTGCTTCATTTGGAAGCAGCAGCTGTGCCATCTGTGTAGACTCAAGTACAGTTACGGTAAGTATTTTTTAAGCACTTTAATCAGAAAGTTTTGTAAAATGATGCATATGGATAGCAATATGTTTTATACATCATTTTATTGAGATATCAATCCCAACCAACAGTTAGAACCTCGGAAAGCAATCTGAGCTTGTGAACCTTAAGCTAGATAACCAGACTGTAGAAAACAAAATGTGGTCTGAATATGTGACCGTTATTCTTAATATAGAGATAAGCACCGGTGTTTCAATTTTAGCTATGTGAATTTTGTTATCTAAAATTGCATTCTGAAATTGAATATATATGATATGAGATGTGGAATGTTTAAAACGTGCATCCTTTCTCCAAAAGCAATGATGTTATTTGGGTTTACACCAAATATTACACAAGTTACTTGTGCAGCAGCCTGAAGTTTATTGGACAATTATCTTTGTCAATAAGTGTTTAAAATAAGAAAAAAAATATAGAAATTGTAAAAACAGACAATTGTAATTTTCAGACATGGTTGTAAAATGTGTAAAACATTTACAATGATTTAAATCCAAATCATGCAGATTCCCAGAAAATAGAATGGCAAGGTAGGTAAGGCAAGCATGTAGGGTTCATTGAGTTCAAAAGAACTTGAGTCCAAAGTTTAGGTTCGGGTACCAGAACTTGACCCGAGCTTGACCCCGAACCCAAACCCCATATAAGTCAAAGGTGACTCAAACTTTAGTGCTGTAAAATGATTATAAAATGGTCTTAATAAGGGCTAGGGGGAAGAAAAAGGAAACAAAATGGGGGCAAGAGTAGGACAGTTGCCATGCAAACAAATATGGATAGGGAAATGAAATTAACTTTAGAATAAAAAAGTGAAAAATAATAATTTTTGAAACAAGAAGCAGAGATCCAAGTGGAGGAGGTGGAATAGGTGGAGGAGTTAGAAGTCGACATAACAATGTAAGTGAAAAAGACAGGGGAGGAGGTATCCAACATTGTTTTTGTAGATTTTACTTAAAAGAACATAAAATAAAAAAATAAATATACCAACCTAGAAGCAGGTGGCAGAAGTCCAAGTGGAGGTGGCGTAAGTTTAGAAGGTAGATGTGGAGATGTAGGTGGAAGAGGCATTGGAGGAGGTATCCAACACTGTTTTTGTGCTTTTTTTTGGGGGGGCAGTGAACTGGCTTAAAAGAACATAGAATAAAAATATGACAATCTAGAACCAGAAGGCAGGGGTCCAGGTGGAGGTGTGGGTGGAAAAGGGCAGGGGAGGAGGCATCCGACACTGTTTTTTTATGGAACTAACTTAAAAGGACATAGATTAAAAAAATAAAAAATAACAAACTAGAAACAGGAGGTGGAGGTCCAAGTGGTAGAAGAGGTGGAGGAGGTAGACGTGGCGGTGAAGGTAGAAGAGGCAAAAGAGGAGGTAGCCAACACTGTATTTGTGTTTTTTGTCTTTAGTTTTGTTTTTCTCTTATATTTGTTTCTTGTTTTTTTTTACATGGAGAGGACCCAAAATTAAAAGAATGGCAAGTAGAGTATAATAATAGCTGGGTATGGCCATCACCTCCAAGGCATAAAGGGCAAACTCAGGCCATGTATCCACTTTGGAGACCCAAAAGATAAATTGGGCTCACCCGTCACTTAGTGAGTGGAAACGTGTGGACAAACACTCTTCCTCGATGCTGTTGCAAATAAAGTCTGTGGAGCCTCATTTAAGAGTCTCAAATACGGGACTAGCCAGATCTTCCTCCAGGGAAGGACCCAGCCAAGAAGTGGCTCCTTTTGGAAACCACCATTACCACCATATTAAGTGGCCCTTTATCTTTAAACTCGTAAAGAGGTGGATATTGACTTAAAGGGCCACTTAATATGGTGGTAATGGTGGTTTCCGAAAGGAGCCACTCCTTGGCTGGGTCCTTCCCTGGAGGAAGATCTGGCTAGTCCCATGTTTGAGACTCTTAAATGAGGCTCCACGGACTTTATTTGCATATTCGTATTTCCCAGGGAGCAATGCACCTAGGATTTCACTGTGATTGAGTGCTTTTGCCGGCTGCTGCAGTGTTTTCTTTGACTGGTCTCCCTGAGGTCAGTGATTGTTTCGTGATGTTGGTCTACTAGGCATTGCTCCCACCTAGCCAGAATCCTACTCCACACTGATGAGGGGCAACACCCTGAAACAGCTGTCTGTGGATGGATACCTGGCCTTGGTATTTCCCTTGTCATATCTGTAAACTCGTAAAGAGCTGGATATTGACTTAAAGGGCCACTTAATATGGTGGTAATGGTGGTTTCCGAAAGGAGCCACTCCTTGGCTGGGTCCTTCCCTGGAGGAAGATCTGGCTAGTCCCGTGTTTGAGACTCTTAAATGAGGCTCCACAGACTTTATTTGCATATTCGTATTTCCCAGGGAGCAATGCACCTAGGATTTCACTGTGATTGAGCACCTTTGCCGGCTGCCGCAGTGTTTTCTTTGACTGGTCTCCCTGAGGTCAGTGATTGTTTCGTGATTTTTGTCTACTAGGCATTGCTCCCACCTAGCCAGAATCCTACTCCACACTGATGAGGAGCAACACCCCGAAACAGCTGTCTGTGGATGGATACCTGGCCTTGGTATTTCCCTTGTCATATCTGTAAACTCGTAAAGAGCTGGATATTGACTTAAAGGGCCACTTAATATGGTGGTAATGGTGGTTTCCGAAAGGAGCCACTCCTTGGCTGGGTACTTCCCTGGAGGAAGATCTGGCTAGTCCCGTGTTTGATACTCTTAAATGAGGCTCCACAGACTTTATTTGCATATTCGTATTTCCCAGGGAGCAATGCACCTAGGATTTCACTTTGATTGAGCACCTTTGCTGGCTGCTGCAGTGTTTTCTTTGACTGGTCTCCCTGAGGTCAGTGATTGTTTCAATGCTGTTGTAACGCTGCTTCCTGCTAAAACTTACCATATCTGATGTGGTGCCAAATGTTGTGGTGTGCTGAGTAAGTTTTGCCACATTTCAGCCATGTTAACCTTCCCTTCCAAGGTGGTGGTGGTGCCCCAGTTGCGTTGGCAACTTCCTCCTCCTCTTTTACCTCGTTCCTCCAATGAGCCCCCACAGTCAGGTGGGAATGCAGTCATTAGTGCCTCTACCAGAGTGCACTTGTATTCAAGCATTTTGCGATCCCGCTTTAGTGATGGAAGTATTGATGCTATGTTGTCCTTATAGCAGGGATCCAGCAGGTTCATCACCCAGTAAGCAGCATTGGTAACAATCCAGTCAAATCATCGGTCATTGCGCAGGCACAGCAGCATGTATTGGCTCATGTGTGCCAGGCTGCCCAGAGGCAACAACAAATTGTCCTCAGATGGAAGTGTATGGTCTGGATCCTCTGCATCCCACCAGTTACCCTCCAGTGATGCCCATAAGCTGCTTTGATTGTCACCCTGCTGTGAACACGGATCCTCCTCCTCCACCACATCTGTGTGCTGGCTGGACAGTTGTGTACATGTGTGCTGTTGGTACAGAAACCCACCCTCTGAGCCATACGTGGACGACAGGCCTGATAATGATGTGAATGGTTCATGTTCCCCCTGCTCCTCTTCCTCCTGTGCTACAATCTCATCTATCATTACCTGAAGTGTTTTTACTAGCAGACATAAACGAGATATAGTAACACTATACACACGGCACACACTTCCCGCAAGGAGGCCTACTCATTGGTGGGGAAGTGGTGTTGTTCTGTAGGGTGACTGACCCATGCGTGCTGCAACTGGATTTCCACTATTGCCTGCTGCTGCTCACACAGTCTCTACAGCATATGCAAGGTGGAGTTCCACCTTGTTGATACGTCGCATATGAGGCAGTGAGCGGGAAGGCAGAAGTAATGCTGCAGCTCAAACAAGCAACCAGCAGCACGGTGAGAACACTGAAAGGAGGCACACACTACCCGCTCTTTCAGCTGCAGCTCTGACATATGTGGGTAATTTTTACAGAAGCTCTGCACCACCAAATTCAACACATGCAACAGGCAAGTGATGTATGTGAAACTGCCTAGGCCCAGAGCTGCTATTCGACTTTGCCTGTTATCGCACACCACCAGACCAGACTTGAGGTCCACTGGCATCAATAACTCATCTCTCTGCAGTTTGATCCCCGTCCACAGTTCATAGGCAGTGTGGGATTTGTTGTCAAAACAGATGAGTTTCAGAACAGCCTGCTGATGTTTCCCCCTGGCTGTGCTGAAGTTGGTGATGCAGGACTAAAGGGGGTTTTACACATAGCGATATTGCAACGCTGGACGCGGGCGGGAGGACGTCTTCATCGCTGTGTGTGAAAGGTAAGTATCGTCTGCTGCGTCGCTGCTGCATTGCTGTGAGATCTTCCTGTGTGGAAGCTCACTAGCGATCATTTAGCGATGCACCAGCGATCCTGACCGGGTCGTATCGTGGTCGGATCGCTGGTGCATCGCTAAATGTAAAAGGGCTTTACTGTGACTGGATGAGGAGGTGGTTGAAGAAGCAGAGTAGGAGGAGCAGGTAACCTGGACAGGGAAACGTTCAGCAATCCTCTGTGGTGGCAGAACGCCTGTCACCTCTGTCCCAGCAGCTACTACATTTACCCAGTGGAACAAAAGATATAATACCTGCAAAAAGTCACTTAACATAGTATTATTATAATCAATGGGCAACTCCCCATAATATAGGACCTACAGAGAACCTGGAGTTTGAATGCCCCGAAAAAAAGGGACTATTTTATACAAAAAACTGTCACTTTCTTATGTATAAAATATTTATTTTATTGAGAATTACACGAAACACAAAACAAAATTAGTAAAAAATAAATGTATATCCCTGGTGGAGAAACACAAAAGGGACACATCAAGTCTGGATTTCATGCATATATAGCACACACTAGTACTGTATATGGCAATTCTTGTTATAATTCCTTAAATGCATAGGAGGTTTGGGGATACAAAGGGTTAAAAAAGAAAACCGTCACAAATACCCCTTATACCGATTGCTGAAAGTCACAACTGTATGAGTAGCAAAATCTATATGCAACCAAATTATCAGGGGAATCCCTACCATAATTGTGGAAGGAAAAAGTGTATTTAGACAGTATGTGTTCAGGTTTCCTATGCAAGTGTTTCCCCCCTAAACCCGCTAGCCACAAGAACCAATAAAGTGCCGTTTATAGTGCCATATTATGAATGTCCTCACCCATGTGGTGTCCTGATGCGCCTCTCTGATGCCCGACGAGGAAGCCCTGTTGTTGCTACTCATATAGTGACTTTCAGCAATCGGTATCAGGGGTATTTGTGATGGTTTTCTTTTTTTATCCCTTTGTATCCCCAAACCTCCTATGCATTTAAAGAATTGTCACAAGAATTGCCATATACTAGTGTGTGATATATATGCATGAAATCCAGACTTGATGCGTCCCTTTTGTGTTTCTCCACCTGGGATATACACTCATTTTTTACTAATTTTGCATTGTGTTTTTGTAATTCTCAATAAAATAAATATTTTATACATAAGAAAGTGACCATTTTTTGTTTAAAATCGTCCCTTTTTCGGGGCATTCAAACTCCAGGTTCTCTGTAGGTTCTACATTTACCAAGTGGGCAGTTAGGGAGATGTAATGTCCCTGGCCGTGCTTACTGGTTCATGTATCGGTGGTTATGTGGACCTTGCCACTGATGGATTTGTGCAATGCACACCTGATTTGGTCCGCAATGTGTGTGCAGGGCAGGGATGACCCACCTAGAAAAGTAGTGTCGGCTGGGTGCAAGGTACTGCGGGACAGCCATTGCCATCAGTTTTTTAAAACTGTCTATCTCCACCAGCCAGAATGGCAGAATTTTGAAGACCAGGAGTTTGGAAATTCTGTCATTCCAAGAGCATAGCTCGTGGGTGGGTAGGGGGGTATTTCCTCTTTCAAGGGTTTGGGGGATGGAGAGCTGAATACTCTCATGGGATGGTGTTGTGGTGTGGAGATGCTTAATGACACTGCTGGTGGTGAAGGTGTTGCTGTCACATCCTTTCTTTGTGGGGAGGCATGTGGTTCTGTTGATCATGAGTGGGAGGAAGAGTCTGAGACCAAAGCAGAAGAGGGAACAGAAGGAGGCTCAGATCTGTCACTCTTTTAAAGGTGTGTACTCCATTGCACTTGTGCTTGGAATTAAGATGCCTTTTCCATGCAGGTAGTGCTCAGGTTCAGAAGATTTATACCTTGCTTCAGGCTCTCACGGCACAGCATGGAAACCACCCATGTCTTGTTGTCAGCACATTGCATGAAGAAATTCCATGCCAGGGAGTTCCTTTCAGCTGGCTTTGGTTTGCTCATTTCCTTGGCATAGTGGGCAGTAGCAGCCGACGGATGTACTGGCTAGGGTCTGGTCGCTGTGCTTTGGCATCCTGCCCCTTCTTTTGCTGTGCAGCTGGGGTAGCATGACCACTTCCTCTTCCTCCAAACTGCACACTTCACTATGATGGACTTCAATTTATGTGGGGTCTAGGACCTCATCATTCCCCTCACCATCAAAAAGGCGCAGCAGTATGCACCTGTGTTTCATCATCCACTTTGTTGTGCTGCGGTGGTCTGCTGACCGTGTGCACTTGCCCTCACTCGTACTCATCCTCCAACATAACAACTGGTTGGACATTAGTGTAGGGCTCTCAGTCTCTCCACTTCTGTGGCAAGGTCAGGTGGATGGGCCACAGAACCCCAGTCAGCGGAGTAATCAAAAAGCTGAAGATACTGCTGCATGACTTGGGGTTAAGAGTGCATGGCTGATTTGCAAGGTGGTGTTGTGGTAGAAAAATGGTAATCAGATGACAACTGTGGAGACCAGGGTCAGTGTGGGGGCAGTCACCCCGGTCCACTAGCCGCAACTGCACAGACCAGGGATCATCCCACTGGACGACCGCTCTCCCTTTAGCTTGGGCATAATGCTACTCAAACAACACATGGTGAGAGTAAAACAGTGTGTCAATACTTTAGTGAACCACAAAACGGCAGATAACACATAGAACAGTCCTAGCACAGTACCCAAGATGGTGCACATTACAGAGTCTCACCCTTCTGCTGTCTCGCCGGGATAATAGCAGCTGTTACTTCAGATCTTTCAGGGTTGATTACCCCATCTGTGACATGCACACATAGAGGCGGTAATGACAAGCATAGGAAAATGACAGTCCATTCGGGTACGAATCCAGTTGACCGGAGGGTCACATTCTGGCTTCTCTGAACATCTCCATGGATCCAGGCGACTGGTGGGTCCCAATCCTGGCTTTCTCCAAATGTATCCATGGATTCGCAATGGTCAATGGAGCACATCTGTATTCTTCCAGCTGGGGCTGAGGTCTCCTAAGCTGGCATCCTGTAGAATGATACATGCTGTCCTGTAGAGACTCTCTGGATGTCTGGATGTCTTGGCTGAATCTCTGTCTCTTCCTAGATTGGCATATAATGTCTTTTTATAGTTAGAAATTGTCCTTCATCCAGTATTTGCAAATAAAAGGGGAAGAATAAAGATTTAGTTACATAGTTTTTCCTTCTCTATTTTAAAAGTAAAAAAACTAAGACAATTAGTAAGCAGCATATGAGCAAATATCACTAGTCATCAAGGATAGGAGCACAATGTTACATCAAATGTCAACTTAGGCTAGGTTCAGATTTGCGGATATCAGAGCTGTGGAGGTCTGCGTAGTTCTTCCCCCGTGAAGCTCCGCCCACTGCCACACCTCCTCCGTTCAGCTCCGCCTATGTCTGCATGCGGCCTGCGTACCTTTCTTTAACATTGGGTACACAGGCCATGCGGATGTATGCAGATGCGTCTGCATGCGTCGTTTTGGTGCTGCATGCGGACTCATCCGTATACATCCACATGGCCTGCGTACCCAATGTTAAAGATAGGTACGCAGGCCGCATGTAGACATAGGCGGAGCTGAACGGAGGAGGTGCGCCAGTGGCCGGAGCTTCACGGAGGAACTATGCAGCCCTCCGCAGCTCTGACATCTGCAAATCTGAACCTAGCCTTACAAGTCAATATTACAGGCTTACACAAGCAAAAGTCTATTTTCTTGACCAACCAGAAAGAAACACATAAATTGAAAAGTCAACATATAGGTAACAGTCAATTTTTCCTGGCTTGCTAAAAATAGACATAAGGTTAATTAACATATAATGCTGTGTCCTCACACCAACTCTGCACTTTCTGCAGGGGACTGACTGGAAGACAATGCAAAGGAACTGGGGGGCATTCTCATTCATCCAATCTAACACTGTCTCAACATATTCTGGCCTCACCATTTCACCAGCGGTACTCGGGACTATGAAATGGCACAAAACATCCTATTGTCTACGTGTACCTGAGGAAGGTGTTGCACTTGGACATGTAACAGGCACAGATCAAGCATTTCCTCTCCCTGCAGCAGCTACACCATTACCACCATCACCATGACCATGTCCACACCCACTATTTAATGCTCTCCTCATGATTTTCCCTCTAATAAAAATTCCCAGTGCAGAAAGGAGCTGGATTAGGGCACTCTACACCAGGCTGTTAGGGCAGTATGCACCAGGCTGTATTACGGGCATGCTCACCAATTTGTATTATAGGCACGCTTCACTAGCCTGTATTACGGGTACGATAAACCATGTTGTGTTACGAGCATGCTACACCATGCTGTATTACACTGCACCAGCCTGTATCATGGTCACGCTGCACCAGGCTGTATTACGTGCACGCATCACCAACCTGTATTACGGTCACGCTGCACTTTACCATATTACGCGCACACTACATGAGGCTGTGTTACTGGCACTCTACACCAGGCTGTACAATGCACCAGCCTGTATTATGGTCACGCTGCACCAGGCTCTATTACGGGCATGCTACACCAGGCTTTATTACAGGCACACTGTATCAGCCTGTATTACGGGCATGCTACACCAGGCTTTATTACAGGCACACTGTATCAGCCTGTATTACGGGCACACTGCATTAGCCTGTATTAGGGGCACATTGCACCAGGCTATATTACAGTCACGCTGCACCAGGATGTCTTATGGGCACGTTGCACAAGGCAATGTTACAGGCAAGCTGCACCAGGCTGTATTACTGGCACTCCACATCAGGCTGTATTACCGTCACCCTGTACCAGTCTGCATTATGGTCATTCCCTGCTCACCTGTACAACAGGGTGCCCACATTCCCATCATAGGCTAGCACCAGGCAAGACAGCGTCCTGAATTGCTTGGAAACAAGGAGACACTGCGTATCATGTCACCCAAGTTGCAAAAGAAGTGTCCCACATCAGTCAACGATTCCATACAAAAGGTACCACTGTGTGTAGTCGCACCACCCAAGTGCATGATAGCTCAGCCGCAATGTGGACAGACCAGTGGAGCAGTCTAGAAACTGGAGGAGGACAATTGCCGCCATGGCAGGAATTCCTAACAACCAGGGCTAGTTACACAAGTCTGTGATATGGGCGCGCTACCTCAGGCTGTATTAAGGGCACCAGCCTGTATTAGGGAGACATTACAGAAGGCTTTATTCCGAGCACGCTGCAGCAACCTGTATTACGGGCATGCTGCATCAGACTGTATTACAGGTGTAAGCAGGTTAAAAGGATACAGTACGCAGGGATTGCAGAACAGTGCAGTATAACAATATTATTTATTCTTTTAACAGTAAGAGTTAAAGTAATCTCCTCACAGGGAGTTAATAGGCAGTAGTAACGAGCTATTGGAACAACAAGGTTTAAATGAAATAAGCAAAATGAGCGAGACAGTCTAAGGTTCAAACAATACTTATCATAGCTCCTGGTGGGGTCCTTAGTCCACAGTCAGAAGGGAGTAGTAGTACTGGCAACGGCCGATGTAGGGTCCTCAGATGGAGTACAAAGTTAACAATCTGTCTTCTGGTGGCAGCGGGCGGTCACCGGTTTTGCCTGCTGAGCCCCTAGTCCATAAGCCTGCGCAATCAAAGAGGGAAAAGCTGTGGAGCAAAAGAGTAAAGCTCTCTGCAAGTTTCCTCGTGGCATGTGTCTCTCTGAGCAGCTGCCATCACCTAAATGGCTGGTCTGCACGGCTTTGCTTGGCGCACGCTCCTCTATTTTCCAGCCGAAGTGAGGATCGCTGCAGTAGTCTCTGTTAACACGGGTGCCACTGTGCATTGGTCATCAATGGGAGACACGCCTCAGGTTTCTGCACCGCGCCCTCCCTCCTCCGTGCGAGCGTTGCACTCTGCTTAGCCGGGCGCTTGGTACGCTCAGTGGCTCAGTGGCCCGTTCGCAAAAGCTCTGCCGTAGTTCTGCCCTGTGCTGTCTCTCATACTGCAGAGTGCGCCACACGCCTGCCTCTGCCTTCGCTGCCAGTGGGAAGCTCTCTGTTTCTTTGAGTGCTATCTCCTCACTTCCTGGCTTAGGCATGCCCACTCTTCCTGGGTTATGGGGCCTGTCCTGTCCCCTATTCTTTCCCCTGGGCAACATGAGACACAGCCTCAGCAGTTCCAGACCCACATGATGCAGGCACCTGCAGCCCGGTCTTTCTCCTTACACAGGCATGCAACACCAGCCTGTATTATGGGTAGAGATGAGCGAACCTTTCAAATTTCGGTTCGGCGAACATCGGGATGTTCGTTGAACATACACGAACCCTTTTGATTTCAATGGAAGGCAAAACCAAACGCTAGGTAACACCTTAAGTGGTGCCAAAAAGCATCCCAAACAGCTTAAATTAGGGGCAGACACCAGAAAAAGTGACATCAATTGACCCGGAGTACAAATAGTATAATTGTGCAGCATGGATGCATGGGACAGGGTTTGGACCAGCATTTCTAGCTGAAACATTGATCAGTAACTGGTGGATGAATGACCGGTGTAGGCCTGGTGCTCTGAGAGGCCTGCCAAATTCAGGCAACACACATGAGACCTAACTTGTAGTCCAAAAATTTCCAAAAATTAGGGGCACATAACAGTAAAAGTGGCTTCAACTGACCCACAGTAGAAATTTGATAATGTAACAGCAGCAGTCACCAATGGGCCTTGCATGAAGTATCAGGGCTTGGGCCAGCATTTAGAGCTTTGAATTGAAGTTTAAAATAAAACCAGGTGGGTGAGTGACCAATGTAAGTCTGCATTGCTGGGAGCCCTGATACCTCATACAACAGCTCAGACTGCTTTTTTTGCTGAGCCACACTCAGATGGCACAAATATTAGCTTCATAGACTACTATTGGTAGAAACATTTAAGGATAGTAACACAGGTAGTTGACTGAAAGTAAGTTCAGGCCTGCTGGTCTGGGAGCCCTGCTGCTACCGACAACACATATGAAGGAGACCTAACTTGGAGTCTCCACATTTCAAAAAAATATTGTCACACACCACTAAATTGGCATCAATTTCACCAGAGTAGAAATAGTATAATGGTGCTCTGAGACCCCTTCCACTACAGGCAGCCCACCAGATGGACACCCAACTTGGAGTCTCCACATTTCAAAAAATTATTGGCACACACCAGTAAAGTGGCAACAATTTCCCCAGAGTAGAAATAGTATAACCCCTTAGTGACAGAGCCAATTTTTTTTAATCTGACCAGTGGCACTTTATCACATCCACAAAGTAGTGGTAGAGTAGAGAGCTTGAATGGGACCCTGAAACTGAAAATCCAGAAAGTCATGGCTGAAACAGGCAGAACATGGACAGAATGCTTGCCTCTTGCACTTTTCTCAATCCGGTATACTCCCAACAATAAAACAGGCCTCAGCCCATATGAGGTGTTAGTTGGGTCAGCCCCTAGGCTAGGGTTGTATTTTCCACAGTAGCTCTATATGCAACATGATAGGCTGTCGTCTTATGTTATTGCACTTAAAAAAAAGCTTGTCTAACATATGCTCCCAAGTTTACTCTTCCCTTCCAGATCCTGTTTCTATGGAATGGATGGTAGTAAAAGACAGTCAGGAGAGCCCTCGGGCCTTGATTTGATGGACCCTTCCAAGTTTTGCTGACAACTGAGACAGCTGTAAACCTTGAGGGAAAGCCCAACTGGATCCATGCCTCACACTGCAGGAAGACAGCTGACCCAAGACAGCCACTGAATGATGTGGATGCACACCCTGTGCCTTATCCTTTTTGCTTTGAAGAATGGGGAGACAGTTACCATTTTCTAGCTTAATATCTCAGACATTGTAGCCAGTTATAAATTTTACCTGTGTAACATGGTCCTCTGCACTAGGATGGAGTGGACTCTTATAGACTCACTCAAAAGTAAGTATGTGTCACCACCGCCAGTACTGACCATGGATCTGATTGTGAGTCCTGGTATATGGTGGGGTGGAACACTGGGGAAGACTGGGCCTACAACCCTTCCGTAACCCAAGAAAATACAGACAGTAAGCCTCCTTACTAGACTGACTGTTACAAACAGAATACGTGACCAAACACTGTACAGTAGGGTCCTGCCTTACTTTTTCTTGACAACCGTCTTTCCTTAAACTTGACGATACAATAGATATCCCCTTTGTTACAGACAATGTATACTTTCCTTGCTTGTTGTGGCTTGTGTGTGTCCATCCAATGGTGTGACAGACAGACCAATCTGGAGAATCTGGTGAAGCGGTGTAGGAACACCAGCTTCTTCTATTAGGGGAGGAGAACGTATCTGGGGGAGTCTATAGACGGGCACTTTGGTTGGAACAGCCACCCACTGGCACAAGAGAAGGGAATTGTGAGAGCAGGATTTATATTTTATCTATCCTGACTTCATTTTAGTTTTTTTGTGCATGTATTTCTCTCCCTCCAAGATGGAGTCCATGATCCGATAAGGGGGCTTGGAATGTCTTTGTGTCAAAGTGAAAGTGAGAGAAACGAAACTTAGATGCTAGTGCGACTCCTACACCACAAGTTGGGTGTCAATAATGTTAACTTAGCCAATTAGATGTATGTATGCTATTGCCAGCACATATAGAATGATGACCTTCGGCACTCAATGAGTCACAAAGGAAGTTTCAAATGATTTCCAGTTTAATGAACAGCCGACATAATGGAAAAATAGACATCAAGCCATCTGACGTTTCGGTACCCTTGCCTTTATCAAGGAATTCTACAAACATTTAAGCAAAAAATGAACATAATATGATTTACATCATCATATAGAATCAATCCTTGTGCTGGATACAAAAATAGGAGGAAACCGAGAGAAATATGGAGAAAAAATACAAAGAAACAAAAGGCGGCTGTGTATTTCCATATGGACAAGTCAAATGTCAGAGAGAAGCGATGTAATAAAAAACCCATTGTATAGGTTTTATGAGATAAGACCAACAAAGGATGAGAAAAGAGGTAATCATGAGGTAAGTAAGGAAAAGAAAAATGATGCTGCTGAAAAGATTCAGCAAGGAAAACCAGTAGTCACCACAGTGTGGAGATAGGAGATTTGAAAAAAATAATACATTATGTACTGTATAGTTGAAAAAAGGTCCCAGTATCCAAAAAAAGTCCCAGTATCCAAAAAAAGGCACACCAAGAAACACCCTATCTAAGGGAATGAAAAACAGAAGAATGAAAAATAACCAAAAGGAAGTATTGAAAAAAAGCAGGTTGTGTTGCAAAACCACAAATGGGTAGATGCATAGTTCCAAGTGATAAAAACATGCATAAGTACCGTACCTGTATGAGATATATGATGGTATAATTCCAAAATATTCAGTGCGGCTTGGTAAGACTCATGCCAAATTGCATTTGGTAGGAGCAGCCCATATGCTAGAAACCCATACACAAAATGCGGTAGGAGAAAAAAATAAATAAACAATATGAGGTGCGGTATCAAGAAAGATAAAGCCAGAGACATAGGTGAAGATAAATCCCGGTGTGTGGGAACCGGGTGTACACATAGCTATCTGTGACGAGGAGATGCTGGCGTGCTTCCGATGATTACATGCGATGAGGTAGAGGAGGCTTCAGGAAGCTGCGAATAAGTACTGCTCTAGCGTGATGTCATGTCCGGTGAGCTTGTGTGCGAGATAGAAGCACAGAAAAACCCGAAGTGAGGAACCAGGTCCACACGTGTGCAGTGCAATATCGGGCACCCGGTGTAAAAAGAAGAAACGGAAATCAAATACGCATGCGCCGCCAGTGCGATAGAGGGAGAAAGAGGGTGCAAACTATGTCATATATGGAAGATAATAGGCGGATGAAGACAAGAATTACTGAGATGAAAAAAGGACAGAGATAATAAACGGAGGACAATGAAGAGCAGGGAGAAATGCAAATAAAGGATGAGGACACATGAAGAATTAGGATAAAAAGAAAATAAAGAAAAAAGAGGAGAAAGAAAAAAAGAAAAGGACCACATTGGGAGAAAGGAGGAGAAAAACAGAATAAGACTGGGGCCTGTAAGTTCTACAAAGGTAAAAGGAATGAGGAGTAGATAATGAAGCAGGAGGGAGTGTCACCCTGTAGGAGAAAGGCATGTATGGAGAATGCTGCAGTCATAAGGGGATTTAAAAGAGATCAGAGAGATATGATTAGTGCAATATAATGTATTACTATAACAACCATGAATGCATTCAAAACAGAACATCTTCTAACAACTTCATATCACAATAATAAGGGTTGTTAAGCTTTCGTTGGAGGACTTCGTACTCTCTATTCATACCCAATGGGTGAAGTGTCTGGAGTGTAAAGATCCAGAATGCCTCCCTCTCTTTCAATTTGTGTACACTGTCACCACCGCGCCTAGACAGAGCAATGCTTTCCAAGACCTGAAATTTAAGTTGGGACACTGTATATCCTGCTGTGATGAATTGCGAAGGAACCGGTAACATCATGCGCTTGCAACGGATCGTTGATTTATGTTGGGATATACGGTCACGGATATGTTGGGTAGCTTTGCCAACATATCTGAGACTGCAGGGACATTTTATTAGATAGACCACATAAGTGGAATCACATGTGAAGAAACCCTTAATTGGGAAACGTCTTCTGGATCTAGGATGAGAAAAAGTGTCACCTTTAGTGTTGAGCGATACCATCCAATATCGTGAAATATCGGATTGGATTGGACCGATACCCAAAAAGTATCGGGTATCGCCGATTCCGATACCGGAAACCCATGCAAGTCAAAGGGACAGAAATATCGGAATTAAAATAAACCCTTTCTTTACTTGCACATCCAGTTCGGGAGGGGGGAAGAGTGTGGGTGGTGCGTGGGCGGACACTATGCGTGTCTGAGTGTGTGGGCGGGGTCTGTACAGGCCTGCCGGTGGTCTGTGCGGGCCTGCCGGGGGTCTGTGCGGGCTGCCAGGGGTCTGTGCAGGCCTGCTGGGGGTCTGTGCGGGCCTGCCGGGGGTCTGTACGGGCTGCCGGGGGTCTGTGCGGGCTGCCGGGGGTCTGTACGGGCTGCCGGGGGTCTGTACGGGCCTGCCGGGGGTCTGTACGGGCCTGCCGGGGGTTTGTGCGGGCTGCCTGGGGTCTGTGCGGGCCTGCTGGGGGTTGTGTGTGTGTGCAGGCATCATCCGATGGGACTACAAGTCCCATCGGCCTATGCCTGCTACAATGACAGTGATTGACACATTAGCCAATGATGGGACAGTAGTAGTCCCATCATCCGGCTAAAGTGTTGAATGTAAAAAAAACAACAAAAAAAAACATACATACTACATATATACTACATACATACATCCTATCTAGTGGTGTATGTGATCGAGACTCTGCTTATGCACTGTTTGAAAAATCGTGGGATGACTTTTGAGGGATCGAGTTGTGCCAACGACACCGTGAAAAGTGTTACTTGATTATAATTTTTTGTATTCATTGCTAATGTGTTATGCACTGATTCATTGCTAATGTGTTATGCACTGTTTTGGAATTTTGATATGTGTGTTCCTTTTTCTTTTTTCTTTTTTGTCTATATTATTTGATGTATGATATTTGATGCAATATAATATTTAAATCAATAGGGGAGTTTGGGTATTTGATATATTGTATCATGTTTATTTATTTTTTCTCCCCCTCTGTGTTGGTCATTATGTTGTATATGCACATATATTTGTTGTACAATTATTCACTGTCACACTTATTCATTTATCATCATTATTCCTTTATATTTTGGTGTCATTTTTTACACATATTTTTGTCATCACATTCTTTATGTGTTTCACTTACACTAAATTGTCAAGTTTCCAGTGCAATTCGGTATCGATACTTGGTCATGGAGTGATCATTGTGGATGCTTGTGTGGTCGGACGTGTGCGCATGCGCTGCATGTGTCCCCGGCGCCATGACAGTGGGCGTCTTTATGTGTATGACGCGCCGGGTTTCCCTGACGCGCCTGATCACATGACGCCGTTCTGTGCATGTCTTCCGGGTTGCTCCTGCCGCGCATGCGCCAGCGGCGTTCGGTCATCAACCATCCACCTGGTATTTCCTTATTTAAACTGGGGCATTAAGCAATACGTCACCCCCCTGACGAAGGATGCTGGTCCCGAAACGCGCGTCGGGGAGTGCCGGGCAATACCTTGTGGCTGTCTCCATATTACGGGTATGTTACATGTATATTGGCTCACATAGTTTGAGCATCATTCCATGGTCACACACTGTGTTATAGGTCTATTCACTACTATGACATATGATTAAAATGGATTTATATACTAGTTTATAACCCAATTGTGGACAGAATTATTCTGCTGTGGTATGTGGTAATTTGATAT
The DNA here is from genome assembly GCF_039654945.1 of Dendrobates tinctorius. Classification (NCBI taxonomy): domain Eukaryota; kingdom Metazoa; phylum Chordata; class Amphibia; order Anura; family Dendrobatidae; genus Dendrobates; species Dendrobates tinctorius. The sequence continues at coordinate 18,485,565 of NW_027361838.1, read as the reverse complement.
ATTCGCTAGTTTATATATTGTTTACATTTTATATATATTAAATTCTTTATTGACATCTTTGTGTGGTATGGAGATATACTATATCATGTTATGATACCTTTTATTAGACAGTCCATATGAATGATCATACATTTGTATAGAGTAATTATATAAATTTTTTTAGGTTTGCCCTTGGCACTTGCTTTTACACTATCTATGATTGCCTGTATTGAATTAATTAAAGAATAAAAATATTTTGTTTTAATATATATTCCAGTCCCATTGTCTTTCTATTTTTGATGGTCCATACATAGTGGTTTGTTTCTATTACAGTATTGAATGGTTTCCATTCAAATTTATGACATACAAGGAATAATTTAATATGTACATTATTTTGATTTCATTATTGTTATTATAGGTAGATTGATACAATATTTTATTATTTTCCTATTGTGGTGTCTATTTTGTTATTAATCAACAAACGTTACTGTGTTTTGCACAGGTTTTTTCTTGCCACTGTGAATATGGACTTCAAATCCAGGGAATTGTCCTGGCAGGGACAGATCAATGAGGTTTTTGGTAATCTGGATATACTAACACCAGGTGTGGGTAGCTCCAATATAGAGAGTTACTCTAAGAGTATCAAAATAAATATAATGAAAAGAACCCGATTTTGGTGGACAAAAGCGTTTTTGGAGAATTATGTCCAGAAACAATTAATACCTAGAGGATTGAGAGTACGAGTTACACCCACGTTTGTGGTTGAAGATGAGGGCTTTATTAGTGAATGGGAAAAGATATGTAATGAGACATCTAATAAATTAGTGACTTTGTTGATTGATTTCAACATTAAATCGATAGCATCTATTGATAAAGATCTAGAGGAGATATATGCCAAAGCCAAAACGGACCTATCTGCTGAACAAGTCAATTTTATAAATATGAACTTGGATAAAGAGGTCGAAACATTGGTGAAGGTTATCCAACAGAAACAATCGAATAAATTGAAGCGTGATCAGAATGACTTTGCTGTGGGCAGGATTTATAACTGGAGAAGACATCACATTAGAACATCAGGGAGGGATCGCTATTTATCTTATACCTCCGAGGGATTAGCCAGTGATACTTCTGTGGCCTCCTCTTCCGTTTCTGTTGATACCACGACTACACCTAAACGGAAAAGAGATCTTCGTTTTGTACCTAATAAACGGAACTTCAGAGATACATCGGAGTCAACCAATAACCAATTGAAGGTAATCAATTTAAGTCACCACACTTTTTCAGTAGATGAAATGAATGTTTTGAATAGAGGACTTATGTTTTGTCCTACTTCAAACTTTGATAGATTCACCGCAACTAAGGACTTACACTTGTTTGCGAGGAAACTCTTATTTAAAAAATTCTTTCATGATGGAGATCTTTTAAAACATTTCCCAACAGAAGCGGAACAGGAGGCGTTAGCGGATCTAGAACAGCTGGCAATCGAACATAACACACCAATTGGAGGTATGATTCCATTAAGTATTAAAAAGCGATCCAATAAATTCCCGCCACTATCCACGTGTCCTACAATTGACATGTTTGTGAAAATTGTCAGTGAAGATATCGCTAATATTCCTCGTTTTCCCAGAGAGTATAATTTAAATAAGAAAGAAAAAGAAGGTTTGAAAAGGATTCAGGGACTTGAGGATGTGATCTTTAAGCCTGCGGATAAGGGTGGGAATATAGTAGTGTGGCCAAAAATAATGTATGAAACAGAAGCATTTCGCCAGTTGGATGATTCTAGGTGTTATAAAAAATTAACATTTAATCCCCTGGTGAAATATCAAACTGAATTGAATTCAATTCTAGCGAATGCAAGGGATAATAATATTATCTCAAATGAACTATTTTTGACACTACAAGTGAAAGAACCTACGATTCCCACCCTATATTTATTACCAAAAGTACACAAGAACACAGTAGTTCCTCCTGGAAGACCAATAATATCAGGTCGTAACAATTACTTGGAAAATATAAACAAATATGTGGATTCAATCTTGCAACCTCTGGTGGTATCATTGCCATCATATACCAAGGACACGAACGATTTTCTGAGGAAAATAGATGGGATGTGTATCGAATCAAATTCGGTTCTTGTCACATGTGACATTGAATCACTTTACACCAGTATTCGTCACGTAGATGGTATGTCAGCAGTTAAGTATTTTTTACGGCATTCATCCTTATCACAAGATTATATCAAATTCATTACTGATGTGTTGGATTTTACTTTGACTCACAATTTTTTTATTTTTAAGGGGTCCTTCTACCTGCAGCTCCAGGGAACAGCTATGGGGGCCTCGTTTGCGCCTGCTTACGCCAACCTGTTCCTGGGGCTGTGGGAGAGGGACCTCTTCCTGTCGGACAGGCTGCCGTCAATGGAGCGCGTCCCCTTTTGGGCGCGCTACATTGACGATATCTTTTTTGTCTGGCAGGATGATTTTGGAGCACTTCATGAGTTTATTAATGAGTTAAATTTGAATGAGTTGAATATCAAGCTGACATTCTATCATAATAAGGATTCTGTGGAGTTTTTGGATGTGAAAATCAAAAGAGATGAATACAATTGTCTTCAAACAGATTTGTTTAGAAAATCCACAGCAGTTAATTCTGTACTACAGGCTTCCTCATCACATCCACCAGCGTTAATCAATTCAATTCCAATAGGTCAGTTTCTACGCTTACGAAGAATATGTTCAGATGACCAAGATTTTGAAAGGCAGTCGGAAGAATTAAAAATTCGATTTGAAGAGAGAGGGTATAGTAGACGCTCTGTAAAAAGAGCGTATAACAGAGCAAAATATACTACTAGACATAATGCCCTTTATAATAATCAGAGTCCGAAATCAAATAAAACTGTTCGTTTCATCACTCAGTATACGGGACAGGCAGATGCATTGCGTAACTGCCTCAAAAAATATTGGTCGATTTTACAAGCGGACCCTACTCTTTCTGGATATATTGGAACAACTCCATGTATCACATTTAGAAGGTCACCAAATTTAAGAGATGGGATAGTGAAGAGTCACTATGTTGGTGAACAGAATATGACATTTCTCTCTAGATTCAAATCTCCACTGGGTTGTAGACCATGTGGACATTGCGTAGCATGCCCCAATATCATCGATATACAGAGTTTTACTAATGCCAATGGATCACAATCCTTTGAGATTAAACATTCGATTAATTGCTTGTCGAAAGCAGTCATATATTATGCAACATGTCCATGCTCTCTTATTTATGTGGGTATGACGACTCGGCACCTTAAAGTTAGAGTGCGTGAACATGTCCTTGGTATTCTAGCAGCAAGAGACATTCAGGATGTTTCATTGCTGAAGACTTTGCCCAAACATTTCAAGCTGCATCACAAGTGTGATGCTTCATTGTTGAAAGTTAGAGGGATCGATATGATCAGACCCACTATAAGAGGAGGGAACATTAGTGTGTCCCTAGCTAAACTTGAGACTAAATGGATTTGGACATTGAATTCCATGTCCCCATCTGGTCTCAATGAGCATTTGTCTTTTGTCCCATTCCTATAATCTGCTGATTTTCTCTTATGCAAATTCTCTCTTCTTGGAGTGTAATTTCCCAAATGGTGTGTGTATGTGTGTGATTTTATGTTTTTATGTGTTGCTTTTTATGTATTGTTTTAATTTATTTATTTTGTTTTACCTTATCCTATCTAGTGGTGTATGTGATCGAGACTCTGCTTATGCACTGTTTGAAAAATCGTGGGATGACTTTTGAGGGATCGAGTTGTGCCAACGACACCGTGAAAAGTGTTACTTGATTATAATTTTTTGTATTCATTGCTAATGTGTTATGCACTGTTTTGGAATTTTGATATGTGTGTTCCTTTTTCTTTTTTCTTTTTTGTCTATATTATTTGATGTATGATATTTGATGCAATATAATATTTAAATCAATAGGGGAGTTTGGGTATTTGATATATTGTATCATGTTTATTTATTTTTTCTCCCCCTCTGTGTTGGTCATTATGTTGTATATGCACATATATTTGTTGTACAATTATTCACTGTCACACTTATTCATTTATCATCATTATTCCTTTATATTTTGGTGTCATTTTTTACACATATTTTTGTCATCACATTCTTTATGTGTTTCACTTACACTAAATTGTCAAGTTTCCAGTGCAATTCGGTATCGATACTTGGTCATGGAGTGATCATTGTGGATGCTTGTGTGGTCGGACGTGTGCGCATGCGCTGCATGTGTCCCCGGCGCCATGACAGTGGGCGTCTTTATGTGTATGACGCGCCGGGTTTCCCTGACGCGCCTGATCACATGACGCCGTTCTGTGCATGTCTTCCGGGTTGCTCCTGCCGCGCATGCGCCAGCGGCGTTCGGTCATCAACCATCCACCTGGTATTTCCTTATTTAAACTGGGGCATTAAGCAATACGTCACCCCCCTGACGAAGGACGCTGGTTCCGAAACGCGCGTCGGGGAGTGCCGGGCAATACCTTGTGGCTGTCTCCATATTACGGGTATGTTACATGTATATTGGCTCACATAGTTTGAGCATCATTCCATGGTCACACACTGTGTTATAGGTCTATTCACTACTATGACATATGATTAAAATGGATTTATATACTAGTTTATAACCCAATTGTGGACAGAATTATTCTGCTGTGGTATGTGGTAATTTGATATGTTCGCTAGTTTATATATTGTTTACATTTTATATATATTAAATTCTTTATTGACATCTTTGTGTGGTATGGAGATATACTATATCATGTTATGATACCTTTTATTAGACAGTCCATATGAATGATCATACATTTGTATAGAGTAATTATATAAATTTTTTTAGGTTTGCCCTTGGCACTTGCTTTTACACTATCTATGATTGCCTGTATTGAATTAATTAAAGAATAAAAATATTTTGTTTTAATATATATTCCAGTCCCATTGTCTTTCTATTTTTGATGGTCCATACATAGTGGTTTGTTTCTAATACATACAACATACATACATACTACATATATACTGCATTCATACAACATTCATACATACACTCACTGGCCACTTTATTAGGTACACCTGTCCAACTGTGTGTTAAGACTTAATTTCTAATCAGCCAATCACATGGCGGCAACTCAGTGCATTTAAGCATGTAGACATGGTCAAGACAATCTCCTGCAGTTCAAACCGAGCATCAGTATGGGGAAGAAAGGTGATTTGAGTGCCTTTGAACGTGGCATGATTGTTGGTGCCAGAAGGGCTGGTCTGAGTATTTCAGAAACTGCTGATCTACTGGGATTTTCACGCACAACCATCTCTAGGGTTTACAGAGAATGGTCCGAAAAAGAAAAAAAATCCAGTGAGCGGCAGTTCTGTGGCCGGAAATGCCTTGTTGATGCCAGAGGTCAGAGGAGAATGGGCAGACTGGTTCGAGCTGATAGAAAGGCAACAGTGACTCAAATTGCCACCCGTTACAACCAAGGTAGGCAGAAGAGCATCTCTGAACGCACAATGCGTCGAACTTTGAGGCAGATGGGCTACAGCAGCAGAAGACCACACCGGGTACCACTCCTCTCAGCTAAGAACAGGAAACTGAGGCTACAATTTGCACAAGCTCATCGAAATTGGACAGTAGAAGATTGGAAAAACGTTGCCTGGTCTGATGAGTCTCGATTTCTGCTGCGACATTCGGATGGTAGGGTCAGAATTTGGCGTAAACAACATGAAAGCATGGATCCATCCTGCCTTGTATCAACGGTTCAGGCTGGTGGTGGTGGTGTCATGGTGTGGGGAATTTTTTCTTGGCACTCTTTGGGCCCCTTGGTACCAATTGAGCATCGTTGCAACGCCACAGCCTACCTGAGTATTGTTGCTGACCATGTCCATCCCTTTATGACCACAATGTACCCAACATCTGATGGCTACTTTCAGCAGGATAATGCGCCATGTCATAAAGCTCGAATCATCTCAGATTGGTTTCTTGAACATGACAATGAGTTCACTGTACTCAAATGGCCTCCTCAGTCACCAGATCTCAATCCAATAGAGCATCTTTGGGATGTGGTGGAACGGGAGATTCGCATCAGGGATGTGCAGCCGACAAATCTGCGCCAACTGTGTGATGCCATCATGTCAATATGGTCCAAAATCTCTGAGGAATGCTTCCAGCACCTTGTTGAATCTCTGACACGAAGAATTGAGGCAGTTCTGAAGGCAAAAGGGGGTCCAACCCGTTACTAGCATGGTGTACCTAATAAAGTCAGACATCTGACTGGGATGATTTAGCGAATCCTGCTTTGAGCAGGGGGTTGGACCAGATGGCCCAGGAGGTCCCTTCCAACTCTACGATTCTATCTATGATAAAGTGGCCAGTGAGTGTATATACTACATTCATATAACATACATACTACATACATACATCATATATACTACATTCATACAACATACATACATACTACATATATTCTACATTCATACAACATACATACATACTACATATATACTACATATATGCTACATTCATGCAACATACATACAGTACATACATACTACATACATACTTCATATATACTACATTCATACAACATACATACTTACTACATAATACATACATACTACATACAGTATATACTACATTCATACAACATACATACATACATACATACTACATATATACAACATACATACATACTACATACTACTTACATACTTCATATACACTACATTCATACAACATACATACATACTACATACATACTACATATATACTACATTCATACAACATACATACATACTACATATATACTACATTCATACAACATACATAAAACATGCTACAGACATACAACATACTACATACAATACATTCATGCATTCATACAATACATACATATAGACATACAGTATATATAACATAGAGTACATACTCACCATCACTTGTCACTTTGATCCCCGAAGCCAGTGTCATCTGTAAAAAATATTAAAATAACAAACAAGCAATATACTCCCTGATCCGCAGAAATCCATGAGTGTCCCACAACATTCTCATGTGGAGAACAGCAGCATCAGCTGATGTGACCACTCTCTAGGGGCACCAGGAATACAATGACAGGAGGTAGGTATCCTTCTGCACTGTATTCCTCCGCCACTGTAAAAAAATAGTCCCTAGTCTCACTTTTGGCATTGCTGTGTGAGAAAGTTCCCATGCAGCTTTTGCCATAAAGTGAGACCAGTGAACTATAGTAACCTCTCAGTGATGCACTGCAGGAGATCATCGTGGGACACTCGTGGATTTCTGTGGATCAGGGAGTATATTGGTTGTTTGTTATTTTAATATTTTTTACAGTGAGATGACACTGGCTTCGGGGATCAAAGTGACAAGTGATGGTGAGTATGTACTCTATGTTATATATACTGTATGTCTATATGTATGTATTGTATGTAGTATGTGTGTAGTATGTATGTAGTATGTATGTTGTATGTATGTAGAATGTTGTATGTATGTTGTATGTATGTAGTAAGTATGTAGTATGTAGTATGTATGTATGTATGTTGTATGAATGTAGTATATATGTAGTATGTATGTAGTATGTAGTATGTATGTATGTATGTTGTATGAATGTAGTATATATGTAGTATGTATTGTGATAAAACACTCCGGGATCGCCTTTGCTGGGGTCAAAGACCACGTGCGTTCAGCATGAAACTCAGGCGCAGAGCTGGGATTCGGGTATAACTGACACTGGGTCAGGTTTATTAACGGTGAAAGCAATGCATAAAGAAAATAAAACATAAAACAAATCCTTGTCTGTCCGGCACTAACTAAACAAGGTACAACCTAAATACCAACTGGCGGGCTTCTCCCGTCCAGCCAAACCACAGTTGCAGTGGGCACTGCTTTCACTCACATGTGTCTCTCACACAGACAGGCTCTCTGTGTTCCCAGGCTGACACTCACACAACCACCTGGCATCCTTTTATATCTGCCTCCCATTATTCATTAGTAACCAGGTGCGATACTGACCAGACTAGGCCACATAGGAAAGGTATCAGGGCGAGATATACCTGCCCTCATCCACTATTCCCACATGATTCTCACATACCCCCCCCTCTGCTCAGACCACTCCGGTCGAGCAATGACACCCGCCAAACAGTGCACTCGGGACAGGGCATCTGCATTCCCCATCTGTACCCCTGGGCGGTGCTCCACCGTAAAAGTGTAGGCCTGCAGGGCAAGGAACCACCGGGTCACCCGGCTAGTCCGTTTCTTGTTCAAGTGCATCCATCCACTTGAGAGGGGCATGGTCAGTCATCAGCCTGAACTTTCGGCCCACCAGGTAATATTTGAGGGCCTCTAGAGCCCACTTAATGGCTAGGTACTCTTTTTCTATGACTGCATACTTTTGCTCATGTTTGTTCAGCTTCCTGCTGAGATAGAGGACTGGGTGTTCCACTCCGTCCCTCACTTGTGACAGTACGGCCCCGATACCGGTATCAGAGGCATCCGTTTGTACCACAAACTCGCTGCAGAAGTCCGGAGTCACCAGTACTGGTTGAGAGCAAAGTGCCTGTTTTAGGCTATGGAAGGCTTCTTCAGCCGCTAAACTCCATTTAATCATGACGGAGTCTTTCCCTTTTGTAAGATCTGTCAGGGGGGTAGCGATGGCTGCAAAATTGGGTATGAACCGGCAATAATAGCCGGCGATCCCCAGGAAGGCTTGCACCTGCTTCTTGTTGACAGGTTGCGGCCAGTCCTGAACCGCCTGAATCTTATCGAGCTGGGGTTTAACAATACCCCTCCCAATTACATACCCCAAATACCGGGCTTCTTCTAGCCCGATGTGGCATTTCTTGGGGTTCGCGGTTAGACCTGCCTCCCACAGGTCGTCAATCACAGCTTGTACTTTCTGGAGATGAGTCTCCCAGTCCAAGCTGTAAATGACAATGTCATCCAAATAGGCCGAAGCGTACCACCTATGTGGCCTCAGGACTCGATCCATCAGTCTCTGGAAGGTCGCCGGTGCCCCGTACAGTCCAAACGGCATATACACATACTGAAATAAACCTTCCGGTGTAGCAAATGCCGTCTTTTCTCTGGCAGCCTCAGCCAGAGGGATCTGCCAATACCCCTTTGTTAGATCTAGGGTCGTAATATACCGGGCTTTTCCTAACCGATCTATTAACTCGCCGACCCGGGGCATAGGGTAGGCATCAAATTTTGAGACCGCATTCAGTTTCCTGAAGTCATTGCAGAACCGGATGGTGCCGTCCGGTTTAGGAATTAGCACAATCGGGCTGGACCAAGCACTGTCGAATTCCTCAATGACTCCTAACTCTAACATTGCCTTCACTTCTCGGGAAACGGCTTCACGGCGTGCTTCCGGGATGCAGTAGGGTTTTACGTGAACTGTGACACCAGGTTCCGTTACGATGTCATGCTTCATTAGCGTAGTCTGCCCGGGTTTTTCTGAGAAAAACTTTTGATTGTGAAGTAGAAACTGCCAGACCTCAGTCTTTTGCCACTCCGAGAGAGTCTCTGCAACCCGTACCTCCGGTAAGGTATGCGAGCAGACGGGCTGGGCCAGCTCCACTGACAAGGCAGACCGATCTTAACAGGGTTTTATCGGATTTACATGATAAATCTGTTCAGGTTTCTGTTTACCTGCCTGGTATACTTTGTAGTTTACTTCACCAACTCTTTCCTTAATCTCAAAGGGGCCCTTCCACTTTGCTAGGAACTTACTGTCCACCGTGGGAACCAGGATCAACACCCTATCTCCGGGTGCGAACGTACGGATCTTGGCGCCCCTATCATAGATTCTTTTCTGGGCTCCCTGAGCCTGCATCATGTGTTCTTTGACGATAGGCATAACAGCCGCAATACGGTCCTGCATTTGGGACACGTGATCTATCACCGTTTTAAATGGAGTGACCTGACCCTCCCAGGTTTCTTTGGCGACGTCTAACAGTCCGCGAGGACGTCGGGCGTACAATAACTCGAAAGGCGAGAATCCCGTGGAAGACTGGGGTACTTCCCTGATGGCAAAAAGCAAATACGGAAGTAAATAGTCCCAGTTCTTCCCATCCTTGTCTATCACCTTTCTCAGCATCTGATTCAGAGTTTTTATTGAACCGTTCGACCAACCCGTCTGTTTGAGGGTGATACACGGATGTGCGTAACGGTTCGATTTGTAACAATCGGCAGAGCTCCTTCATTACCCTGGACATAAAGGGGGTCCCCTGGTCGGTGAGTATCTGTTTTGGTATACCGACCCGACTAAACACATGCACCAGTTCCTTGGCAATCGTCTTGGTGGCCGTGTTACGCAAAGGGATGGCCTCCGGGTAACGAGTGGCATAATCCAAGATGACCAGGATATGTTGGTGTCCACGTGCAGACCATGGAAGGGGCCCAACTAAATCCATCCCAATCCTCTCAAACGGGACTTCAATAATAGGTAGGGGTACCAAAGGGCTACAGAAGCGGGGCTTAGGTGCAGAGGCTTGGCAGTCAAGACAAGACTCACAATATACACGAATATCGTGATGCATGCCTGGCCAAACAAAACAGTGTAATATCCTTTCGGTGGTTTTCTGGACTCCCATGTGACCTCCCATCACATGTCCGTGGACCAGGTCCAGCACCTACCACCGGTAGGGTTTTGGCGCGACTAATAGTTGCACCGTGTCTTCCCCATTTTCTCTATCTGATAGAGTAAATCATTCTCCAGAACCATGTAAGGATATGCCAGCCTAGAGCCAGGTTCTACGGGTACCCCATTTATCACTTTTACATTTGTCCTAGCCTGAGAAAGGGTAGGATCCTTTATTTGCTCGCTTTGGAAGTAATCTTTCTGAACTTCCAAATCCGGCAAATGGGGAGGTGGACGGCTGTCGGCCTCCTCCTCTTCCCTGGTCTCCTCCGTATCACCCGCCATGACTGAAAACGGGAACTGCAGGTCATTTCCAGCAGACTCTTCCCCCGAGTCTTCCGGGGAGACCTCTTCCATGGGTTCGGGACCCACACGCGCCCTGGGAGAAGAATCATGTACACTATTACCCGAGGGCATCAACTGATTCTCCCACAATTGCCAGAAGTGGGGAAAATCCCGGCCCAAGATAACATCATGCAATAACGCAGGGACGAGTCCCACTTTATGTTGCACAGACCCATAGGAAGTAGTAATGCATATGACCGTGGTGAGGTACGAACAGGTGTCTCCATGCACACACGTTACAGAAAATTTGTCTGATGGTCCAGTCGGGGCTGACACCAGACTGGCCTTCACCAGAGTCACCACACTTCCCGAGTCTAATAATGCCACCACATTTTTGCCATCAACAGTTAAATCACACAAGTGTTTTTCTACATCCTTTTGACCTTCATTCACACTCACTACCCGTGCAACCATAGACATGCGGTTTTTAGAGACTGTGACGTCGCACTGCGTGGGTTCAGTAGTATCCGGACAGTTCGCAGCAATGTGGCCCATCTCTTGGCAGCGGAAACACCTAACGGGCCCCTGGCTTAGACTATAGTTCGTTACTGTGACGCCTCTGGCTAATACGTCCAAGAGTGGACCCTCTGGATCGCGGATCCGGAGCCCCTGGGCCGAGCACACCTGGTGAAGACCGACCCCTGTACAGGGATCGTTAGGGGCAGGACCGCAGGGGGCGGAACCGCGACAGCCGGAGCCAGCAGGGACGACTCGGAGGACTGGCAGACAGAGCAGGAGTAGCGAGGTGGAGGCAGAAGGAAAATGGCTGGAAGCCTACGGGAAAGGAACAGCGAGGACCACAGGAAGGGAACAGGCAGACAGACACGGAGCAGGAACAGGGCAGACGAAGGAACAGTAAGGATAGACAGGGTACACAGAAGCAGGTAGGGCCGATGGGTGCTGCTAGTCACAAACAATCATCAGGCGCCCTCAGAATAGAGCGGACGCCTGATATAAGCGGAGACCGGAAGTGCGCCCTACAGACCCTCCCCTAGCGACGCCCCCTGCCAACGGAAGAGGCCGGGGGAACGCGCGTGCGCGGCCTAAGGCCGTCGCGGTTACCCGCAGCAGAGCGGCAAGCAGCGCGGAGGAAAGCGCGAACCGGGGGGCGCAGGTGAGAGGAAGCTGCGGCGGGCACCGCCGCTAAAGGGGCATCGGCGGGCACGACCGCCGATGTCACAGTACCCCCTCCCATATGCCCTCTCCTTCTGAGGTTGGTTAGAAATCTTTTCATGATAAGGGGGGCATCGACATTCTCTCGGGGCTCCCAGGACCTCTCCTCTGGGCCAAAACCCTTCCAGTCGATAAGAAAAAGAGTCTTACCTTTGACCCTTTTCATAGCCAGGATGTCCTTTACTTCAAAGACATTGTCAGAACAAATTGGTGAGGGAGGGGACATGGAGGTTGGTTGGAACCGATTCAAGACCACAGGTTTAAGGAGCGAGATATGGAAGGCGTTAGGGACCCGGAGTGACGCCGGCAACCTCAATTTGTAGGCTACCCTGTTAATGCGCCCAAGTACTTCAAAAGGCCCGATGTACCGAGGACTTAATTTGTAAGCAGGGACTTTCAGGCGGATATGTTTGGTAGAAAGCCAGACTTTGTCCCCGGGCTGGTACGGGGGTAGATCCCTTCGTCTTTTGTCCGCGTGTTTCTTAATTCGGACGTTGGCTAGCTCGAGCGCCTCTCTGGTCTCCTTCCAGATTTGCGAAAACTCCTTGGCGAGAATGTCTGCTGCAGGAACTCCAGACGATGCGGAAAAGGGCAACGGAACCCCAGGATTTAGCCCAGTTACCACAAAGAACGGTGTCTTGGACGTTGATTCGCTGGAATGATTATTATGAGCGAATTCCGCCCAAGGTAGAAGGGAGACCCAATTATCCTGATGAGCGTTAGAAAAGTGGCGCAGGTAGGTGGTCAGAATTTGGTTAATCCGTTCCACTTGGCCGTTGGTTTGAGGATGATACGCTGAAGAGAAGTCGAGAGACGTGCCCAGGAGCCGACAGAGGGCCCTCCAGAATCGGGAAGTAAACTGGACCCCTCGATCGGTCACGATTCGCAGAGGGAGACCATGTAGCCTGAACACGTGGTGGATAAAGATTTCGGCCAACTTTGGGGCAGATGGCAGTCCGACCAAGGGAATAAAGTGGGCCATCTTGGAAAAGCGGTCAGCGACGACTAAGATGGTAGTACACCCAGCCGAGCGAGGCAGATCAGTCACGAAATCCATGGCGATTTGCTGCCAAGGAGCCTCTGGGACAGGCAACGGATGAAGGAGGCCGGAGGGGAGGGTCCTTGGAACCTTGTTCTGAGCACAAGACCTGCAGGAGGCTACAAAGTCCTTTGCATCCTGGTGGAGAGAGGGCCACCAGTAATACCGGGAAAGAAGCAAAAGAGTCTTCTTAATCCCAACGTGCCCAGCAACCTTGGAAGAATGTCCCCAGCGCAGTACTTCCAGGCGTTTGTTTGGAGGGACGAAGGTCTTGCCAGGCGGAGGGTTAGAGAAACTCACGGGGGCCTCGGAGATAACTTTAGCCGGCTCGATGATATATGATGGATCCTCCTCCCTCTCTGGAGGCTGCAAAGACCTGGAAAGCGCATCGGCTTTGATGTTCTTACTGCCGGGCCGGAAGTGGAGCTTAAACTCAAAACGGGAAAAATACAGAGCCCACCTGGCTTGTCTGGAGTTGAGTCTCTGGGCAGATTGCAGGTAGGCCAGGTTCTTGTGGTCCGTGAAGATAGTAAAGGGGTGCACTGCCCCCTCGAGCAGATATCGCCATTCCTCCAGCGCCATTTTAATGGCCAATAATTCCCGGTCCCCAATGGAGTAGTTGCACTCCGCCGGAGAAAAGGATTTGGAGAAGAACCCGCAGGGGACAAGACGTCCAGATGGAGCCTGTTGGGAGAGAACTGCCCCAGCTCCAGTGGAGGAGGCATCAACCTCCAGAATGAAGGGCCTACTGGCCACTGGACGGTGTAAAATCGGAGCAGAAGCAAACGAGCGTTTCAGGGTAAGAAAGGCGTCCTCGGCTTCAGAGGGCCAGACGTTAGGCTTCGTCCCCTTACGGGTCAGGACCGTAGTAGGCTTGGTGACTGTAGAGAAGTGGGGTATAAACTGCCGGTAATAATTAGCGAAGCCGAGGAAACGCTGGATGGCCTTTATGCCAACCGGACGAGGCCACTGGAGTACCGCGGACAGCTTGTCCGGATCCATCTTAAGACCGGAATCCGTGATGATATACCCCAAGAAGGGTAACGCTGTTTGCTCGAAGAGGCACTTCTCGATCTTGGCGTAAAGACGATTTTCTCGAAGGCGCTGCAGGACCATGCGTACACTTCTCCGATGGGAGGAGAGGTCGGTCGAGAAAATGAGGATATCGTCCAAATACACCACCACGCAGGAATAGAGTAGGTCTCGGAACACTTCATTTACGAATTCCTGAAACACCGCTGGGGCATTGCAGAGACCGAACGGCATGACCAAGTATTCATAATGGCCGTCCCGGGTATTGAAGGCCGTCTTCCACTCGTCCCCCGCTCGGATTCGGATTAAGTTGTAAGCTCCCCGCAGATCCAACTTCGTGAAGATTCTGGCCCCCCTCAGCCGGTCGAAGAGTTCAGGAATCAGCGGGAGCGGGTACCGGTTTTTAACCGTGATGTTGTTCAGGCCCCGGTAGTCAATACAGGGTCGCAGGGACCCATCTTTCTTCCGGACGAAGAAGAAACCTGCGCCCGCAGGGGACGAGGACTTCCGGATGAACCCCTTGGCCAGATTTTCCTGTATATATTCCGACATAGCCGAGGTCTCTGCTGGGGACAAAGGATAAGTTCTCCCTCTGGGAGGAGTGGCACCAGGAACTAGGTCGATGGGGCAGTCATAGGAGCGATGAGGGGGTAAGGAATCCGCCTCCTTCTTGCTGAACACGTCGGCAAACGTGTGATAGGGTGCGGGTGAGCCCGGGAGGTCGGCAGGCTTCAAGCATGGACGAGGACGCGTGAGGGCCCGTAGGCAGTGCTCCTGGCAGGAGTGCCCCCAACGGAGAACTTCCCCAGAGCGCCAGTCAATCACAGGCTCGTGCCGTCTGAGCCAGGGCAGTCCTAGGAGAACAGCATGGGCTAGTTGTGGCAGGACATAAAAGGCTATCTTTTCGAGGTGGAGAGCTCCGATTTGAAGATCTACTTCGACGGTAATCATGGTGATGAGTCCGGGTAAAGGTTTACCATCAACGGAGGAAATAGCGCGAGGGTTCTTCAATACCAACACCGGAATCTGGAATTTGTCAACCTCCTCCTGGCGGATGAAATTACCGGCAGCACCCGAGTCCACATACGCCTCCACAGACCCACGCCCCCGACCTGTAATTAGCAAAGCTGAGAGAGTAAGGGGAAGAGAGGAATTTTGATCACCTAGGGGGTCCTCTCTTACCTGACCTAGGTGGAGGCATTTCCCGACCTCTCTGGCTTCTCTGGACAGGAACGCACAAAATGGTTGGCCCCTCCACAGTACAGGCAGAGGCCCTTGGTCATCCTCTCCCTGCGGCGTTGCTCGGACAGTCTGACCCGATCAACCTGCATAGGCTCAGGAGCGGCGCTAACAGGAGATACAGGAAAACGGGGGACAGGGGCCTGATACAGCCTAAAGGACCTTCTCTCTCCGACTGCCTCTCGAGCGCGCTCCTGAAAGCGTAGGTCTATGCGAGTGGCCAGCGAAATAAGGTCCTCCAGAGTGGTGGGGGTGTCTCGCCCGGCAAGCTCATCCTTGATCTTACTGGAGAGGCCTCTCCAAAAGGCTCCCACAAGAGCCTCATTGTTCCACCCTAACTCAGAAGAGAGGGTCCGGAAGCGGATGGCGTATTGCCCCACTGTGAGGGAACCCTGGCGGAGGTTAAAAAGGGCCTCAGTGGAGGATGCTAAGCGACCCGGTTCATCGAATACCTTGCGAAAGGTTTCTAAGAAGGTCTGTAAATTTAGCACTACGGGGTCATCTCTCTCCCACAAGGGGTTCACCCAGGACAGGGCCTCACCCTCAAGATGGGACACAACGAACGCCACCTTGGCGCGGTCAGTAGGGTACTGAAGGGGGGCAAGCTCAAAATGTAGCCTGCATTGATTTAAAAAACCCCGGCATAACTTGGGATCTCCGCTGTACCTGGGGGGTTTACCCAGACGGGGGGCCGGAGTAGAGGCTACATCCGGGGAGGAAGTTGCAGCGGCAGCAGAGGATTGCAGGGCCAGCAATCGGTCATCCACGGATGCCATGTAACCCAAGATGTGGGATTGGGCGTCGCGCTGCTGCGCGAGCTCCTGTTGAAGGCTGACTAAGAGAGGAGCGTGCCCGGGGTCAGAGGTCTGCAGGGCGGACAGCCGGGTGTCCATAGACTTCATAAAGGACATTATCCGGTTCTGATTTTCACGAAGGAAAAGCAATTCCTTTTGTGTGGCGGCTGCGGCACCGGCGGGATCCATGGCCTGATGATACTGTGACGCCTCTGGCTAATACGTCCAAGAGTGGACCCTCTGGATCGCGGATCCGGAGCCCCTGGGCCGAGCACACCTGGTGAAGACCGACCCCTGTACAGGGATCGTTAGGGGCAGGACCGCAGGGGGCGGAACCGCGACAGCCGGAGCCAGCAGGGACGACTCGGAGGACTGGCAGACAGAGCAGGAGTAGCGAGGTGGAGGCAGAAGGAAAATGGCTGGAAGCCTACGGGAAAGGAACAGCGAGGACCACAGGAAGGGAACAGGCAGACAGACACGGAGCAGGAACAGGGCAGACGAAGGAACAGTAAGGATAGGCAGGGTACACAGAAGCAGGTAGGGCCGATGGGTGCTGCTAGTCACAAACAATCATCAGGCGCCCTCAGAATAGAGCGGACGCCTGATATAAGCGGAGACCGGAAGTGCGCCCTACAGACCCTCCCCTAGCGACGCCCCCTGCCAACGGAAGAGGCCGGGGGAACGCGCGTGCGCGGCCTAAGGCCGTCGCGGTTACCCGCAGCAGAGCGGCAAGCAGCGCGGAGGAAAGCGCGAACCGGGGGGCGCAGGTGAGAGGAAGCTGCGGCGGGCACCGCCGCTAAAGGGGCATCGGCGGGCACGACCGCCGATGTCACAGTTACTCTCGGCCTCGCATTGCGGGCAGTCCCGGTTTCCTCCCCCACTGTCTTAGGGATTTTTCCTTCTCCCCTATTCCCTGGAACAGTCTTACCAGTTCCATGTGGAGATGATGAAGAACGAGGAGGGGTAGCATCGTCTCGGAGTCCTTCCGCCATGGAGTAACGTTCAACCAGATCCACCAGTTGATCTGCCGTCGTAGGATTTCCATGGCTTACCCACTTCCTTAGGGCTGGTGGTAGAGCTCTCAGGTACTTGTCCATGACGACTCTCTGGATTATCTCTGGCACTGTCAACACCTCGGGTTGTAGCCACTTCTTCGTCACGTGGATCAGGTCGAACATCTGTGACCGCGGTGGTTTATCCGGCTGATAAGTCCATTGATGCACTCTCTGTGCACGGACAGCGGTCGTCACTCCCAGCCGGGCCAAGATCTCGGCTTTCAGTTTGTCAAAGTCCTGCGCAGCTTCAGGCTCTAAGTCATAATAAGCCTTTTGGGCCTCACCGGAAAGAAACGGGGCAATCAGGCCGGCCCATCGTGCCTTCGGCCATTTTTCTCGCACCGCCGTCCGTTCAAACGTGGTCAGGTATGTCTCGACGTCATCTTCAGTCGTCATCTTCTGCCAGTACCGACTCACGTGAATCACTCTCGACTCTGCTTCCAGGTTAACCTCAGGTAAGCTTGCCAGGCGCTGCGCCACCTGCTGGAGAAGCGAACGATCGGTAGCTGTCATGTCCACCAACTCCTTCAGCTGGGCCATCATCACCCGATTAGCTTCTTGCTGGACGGCGGTGGACTGTACCAGCGCTTTCACCACGTCCTCCATGCTCATGCTTCCAACGTGATGCCCGCGTTCTCCACCACAATGTGATAAAACACTCCGGGATCGCCTTTGCTGGGGTCAAAGGCCACTTGCGTTCAGCATGAAACTCAGGCGCAGAGCTGGGATTCGGGTATAACTGACACTGGGTCAGGTTTATTAACGGTGAAAGCAATGCATAAAGAAAATAAAACATAAAACAAATCCTTGCCTGTCCGGCACTAACTAAACAAGGTACAACCTAACTACCAACTGGCGGGCTTCTCCCGTCCAGCCAAACCACAGTTGCAGTGGGCACTGCATTCACTCACGTGTGTCTCTCACACAGACAGGCTCTCTGTGTTCCCAGGCTGAGACACTCACACAAGCACCTGGCATCCTTTTATATCTGCCTCCCATTATTCATTAGTAACCAGGTGTGATACTGACCAGACTAGGCCACATAGGAAAGGTATCTGGGCGAGATATACCTGCCCTCATCCACTATTCCCACATGATTCTCACAGTATGTATTATGTAGCATGTATGTATGTTGTATGAATGTAGTATATATGTAGTATGTATGTATGTATGTTGTATGAATGTAGTATATATGTAGTATGTACAGTATGTTGTATGTATGTATGTAGTATGTATGGTTTTTTTTTTTTTTTTTACATTCAACACATTAGCCGGATGATGGGACTACTACTGTCCCATCATTGGCTAATGTGTCAATCACTGTCATTGTAGCAGGCATAGCCCGATGGGACTTGTAGTCCCATCGGACGATGCCTGCATACACACACAACCCCCGGCAGGCCCGCACAGACCCCTGGCAGCCCGCACAGACCCCCGGCAGGCCCGTACAGACCCCCGGCAGGCCCGTACAGACCCCCTGCAGCCCGCACAGACCCCCGGCAGCCCACACAGACCCCCAGCAGGCCCGTACAGACCCCCGGCAGGCCCGCACAGACCGCCGGCAGCCCGCACAGACCCCCTGCAGGCCCGTACAGACCCCCGGCAGGCCCGTACAGACCCCCGGCAGGCCCGCACAGACCCCCCGCAGGCCCGCACAGACCGCGCATCATGATGACATCATTTCAGCAGCCAATCACAGCCATGTCATTAGTTAACATGGCTAACACAACTGGCTCATTGCATTATGGAAACTTCTGATTCCGGTATTCGATATTGTAAAAATATCGGTACTCGGTATCGGAATTCCGATACAGCGAATATCGGCCGATACCCGATATTTGCAGTATCGGAATGCTCAACACTAGTTACCTTTAGTGACATTTGAACACTGGGGACAGTTTAAGCAGGGAAATGTTCCCTGTTTTTGGGTCATCAGTGTTAACTGTTGTGTTTGTTTCTCAGAGCCAATGTCTGCCTTAACTAGCAGATTTCTAATGTTCTGTGGTTTCTTATGGCAGATTAGAGGAGGAATACTGAACTCCGGAATAGTAGGAAAAGCCTTACCCAGAAGTGGGCAGTGTTCCAGGACGCAATTTAAAAAAAAATTCATGTAAGGGTGATATGTGGTGGTAAAAGCTATCTTTTTTGGTTTTACAGTTTGTGGTGGGGTAAGTCATGTTACCATCTAGTACCACTGGTACTACTAGTAGTACTGGCTCTTCCGTGCACATATTTGAAATTTACAATTTAATTTGGAGCAGGCACAATGCCTCAGAACGTCCCATATTATGGCGACGATATTATATATCTATCGCTGTGTATAGTATTTTTGTAATACTTAGAAAACTAGCTTTAAATTATATACAGTGAAGGAAATAATTATTTAATCCCTTGCTGATTTTGTAAGTTTGTTCACCGACAAAGACATGAACAGTCTATAATTTTAAGGGTAGGTTAATTTTTACATTGAAAGCTAGAATATCAAAAATAAAATCCAGAAAATCACATTATATAAATTATATAAATTTATTTGCATTTTGCAGTGAGAAATAAGTATTTGATCCCCTACCAACCATTAAGAGTTCTGGATCCTACAGACCAGTTAAATGCTCCTAATCAACTCGTTAACTGCATTAAAGACAGCTGATCCCTCTGGCAAACAAGACTTAATACTTGGTGGCAAAACCTTTGTTGGCAAGCACAATGTTAAAATTAACCTACTCTTAAAATTATAGACTGTTCATGTCTTTTTCAGTGGGCAAACTTAGAAAATCAGCAAGGGATCAAATAGTTATTTCCTTCATTGTAGAGATTCTTGAATGTAAAAGCTGATGTTAAAAATGCATTTCATATGGATTGCATACGCATGGCGACAAGTTGTCAGCAAACAACCAGCGACTATAAAACTAATCAGGAGGTGGTCTCCAGCAGCTGTGGAGACCCTGCAAGACTGCTTTGATCTCACAGACTGGGAGGTGATATGCGACAGGGGAGAGCATGATGATATAAATTATATTGCCGGGAGAGTAAAGCCCCCGTTACACACTGCGATATCGCTAGCAATATCGCTGTAAAGTCACCGATTTTGTGACGTTGCAGCGATATTGCTAGCGATATCACTGCATGTGATACTTACCTCCGACCCTCTCCCCCGCTGCTCATCGTTGGTCGCGCGAGAACTCCCTGGACCATTCCAACGAGCGAGGCGTGGAGGCGGGCGGGAGGACGCCAGGATCGCCGCGTCTGACAGGTAAGTAGCAACCCCCGACCCCCGCTATGTTGCTAGTGAGATCTGCCTGTGTGGCAGCTCACTAGCGACCACTTAGCGATGCACCAGCGATCCATATCGTTGTCGGGATCGCTGGTGCATCACTAAGTGTAACGGTACCCTAACTGATTATATAAATTTTTGTACTGATACTGTAGTACCAGTTAAAAAGATTCAATGTTATGCAAATAACAAGCCTTGGATTACAAAAGAATTGAAATACTTATTAAACAAGAAAAAACTGGCATATAAAATGAAGAGTACAAAGAAACTGAAATTGATACAAAGGGACTTAAAAGGGAAAATTTAGAGTGCCAGTGAGGCATTCTGAATTAAATTAGAAAATAAATTGTCACACAACAATTCCATGGAGGTTTGGTTGGGCATGAAGCAGTTATCTGGGTTTAAGGCAAGGCCGGAGTGTTTGGAAGTGGATTTGTCCATGACTAATGAAATGAACGAGTTTTTCAAAAGATTCACCAACACATGCGCAGAGTTATCAGGAATGGGGGGTGGAGCAGGGGAATGATCGGCAGCATTGACATTGAGGGATAAACTGTCTGCTTTCTCTGTCTTCCCAAGCGATGTGAGGAAACACTTTAGTAATCTAGTTATTGGCAAAGCAGCTGGGCCTGATGGCCTCAGTCCATGTGTCCTCAGAGCGTGTGAGCGTGTGCAAACCAACTGTTTACTGTCTTCCAATTCCTGTTTAACAGGAGCCTACAATTATAGAGATTACCATTGCTGTGGAAGACCACCTGCCTGGTGTCGGTCCCCAAGATCAATTTTCAGACTTCCCTACACGACTATCGTCCAGTGGCCTTAACATTGCATGCTATGAAGTCGTTGGAGAGAATAGTACTTGCCTATTTGTGCCCGAGGGTGAGGGCCTACACTTACCTCTTACAGTTTGAGTACCAGCAGAGATTAGGGGTGGATGATGCAGTAGTGTCTCTGCTACATACAGTACATTCATTCTTGGACAATGAGGGAACCGCAGTACGAGCGATGTTCTTTGACTTCTCAAGTACTTTCAATACCTTACAGCCACCCTTACTATGAAATAAGTTGACTGATGTGGAGGTAGATGAGGCAATGGTGAACTGGATAAGTGACTACCTCACGGACAGACCGCACTTTGTAAGGATGGGGGAGGAGGTATCTGGCAGTGTACAGAGCAGTGATGGAGCCCCTCAGGGTACAGTGCTGTCGCCCTTCCCCTTCACATTGTATACAGCTGACTTTAAGTATAAATCAGATTTCTGTTACCTCCAAAAATTCTCAGATGACTCAGTGATTGTAGGGGGAATTTTGGGGAACCGGGGAGAGGAGGAATATAAAAGGGTAGTTTCTGACTTTGCGGATTGGTGCCAGACTGTCTAGAACTAAATGTGAAGAAAACCAAGGAGATGGTGGTGAGTTATAGAAGGAAAAATGATGATTACTTACCGATCACTATTGCTGGCCAGGAGGTGGAGATGGTTGAGAGCTACAAATATTTGGGGGTCCACCTTGACAGCAAACTCGATTGGAGGTGTCATACGGAGAAGGTTTACAGGAAGGGAATGAGCAGACTGTACTTTCTACGGAAGCTCAGGTCATTAAAAGTGTGCAGTAAAATGCTCAAAATGTTTTACCAGTCCGTTTCTTTTTTGCTATCATTTGCTGGGGCAGTAGTGTGCGAGTGGCTGACACTAATAAGCTCAACAAACTTATCAAGAAGACAAGCGCGACTCTTGGCCTCCATCTTGACTCTTTTGAGGAGGTAGTGGAAGATGGGATTCACTATAAGTGTAGGGCTATAATGAACAATAATACACACCCACTATACGAGCTGTTCTTGAGCAGAAGACCACATTCAGCAGCTGTCTAATCCTACTTAGGTGCAAGAAAGAGAAATTCAGGAAATCGTTTGTGCCTACTGCTATGGGGATATATAACAATTTCCTAAGGGTGAAAGACGGCAATGACCTATGGCTGGTGAACTAATAGCAATGATCAGAGATTTAAGATTTAAGTACCTGCACTTACACAAATTTGTTTGTTACGTTATGTGGTTAGTCATGTGAAAGATCTGTGTCCATGAATTACTATATGTAATGCTGTTTGTAATGTTGTAATGTTTGGAATGGTGTTTGTAACGCTGCTGTAATACCATCATATTTTTCTGGATCAACATTGGAGTGATTTTTTTTTTCATGCCGATGAAATCCCTTAAAAAAATAAGGATTATTGCCATATTCTAGAAAATATGCTTTTTTAAAATTTTTCTGTAGACGTAGCTGTGTGAGGGCTTATTATTAACATAATAAACTGTTCTTTTCACTACATGCACACATTTGATCAATTTTTATTCCTTTTTTTCGGTCCCAAAGATAAATAAATAAAAAAATTAAATTCTGGAATTATTTTTTATTAAAATCAAACTATTTTTTAAAAGTGTTCACTATGCATTGTATTACCATGTTATCTGTATTTTGTGAGCCAATATAATTACTATTTATAGTTTTTTTAATACTTTTTTAAATATCTTTTACAATTTTTGCACTCGAAAATCACTTTGTAAAAAGAAAAACTTTTGAGGCATATGGCATTGTTAGGTCTCTGAATGCCACAGTAACCTGATGGCACATTGCAATAATATAAACGCAGCAGAAAAAAGGCAACAGCAGTATTTGCCAGCCATGTTTACTGTCTTCCAATTCCTGTTTAACAGGAGCCTACAATTATAGAGATTAACAATGCTGTGGAAGACCACCTGCCTGGTGTCGGTCCCTAAGATCACTTTTCCGACTTCCCTACACGACTATCGTCCAGTGGCCTTAACATTTCATGCTATGAAATCGTTGGAGAGAATAGTACTTGCCTACTTGTGCCCGAGGGTGAGGGCCTACACTGACCCCCTACAGTTTGAGTACCAGCAGAGATTAGGGGTGGATGATGCGATAGTGTCTCTGCTACATACAGTACATTCATTCTTGGACAATGAGGGAACCGCAGTGCTAGCGATGTTCTTTGACTTCTCAAGTACTTTCAATACCTTACAGCCACCCTTACTACGAAATAAGTTGACTGATGTGGAGGTAGATTAGGGGATGGTGAACTGGATAAGTGACTACCTGACGGACAGGCCACACTTTGTAAGGATGGGGGAGGAGGTATCTGGCAGTGTACGGAGCAGTGATGGAGACCCTCAGGGCACAGTGCTGTCGCCCTTCCCCTTCACATTGTATACAGCTGACTTTAAGTATAAATCAGATTTCTGTTACCTCCAAAAATTCTCAGATGACTCAGTGATTGTAGGGGGAATTTTGGGGAACCATGGAGAGGAGGAATATAAAAGGGTAGTTTCTGACTTTGCGGATTGGTGCCAGACTAACTGTCTAGAACTAAATGTGAAGAAAACCAAAGAGATGGTGGTGAGTTATAGAAGGAAAAATTATGATTATTTACCGATCACTATTGCTGGCCAGGAGGTGGAGATGGTTGAGAGCTACAAATATTTGGGGGTCCACCTTGACAGCAAACACGATTGGAGGTGTCATACGGAGAAGGTTTACAGGAAGGGAATGAGCAGACTGTACTTTCTACGGAAGCTCAGGTCAACAAACTTATCAAGAAGACAGACGCGGCTGTTGGCCTCCATCTTGACTCTTTTGAGGAGGTAGTGGAAGATGGGATTCACTATAAGTGTAGGGCTATAATGAACAATAATACACACCCACTATACGAGCTGTTCTTGAAGCAGAAGACCACAATCAGCAGCCGTCTAATCCTACTTAGGTGCAAGAAAGAGAAATTCAGGAAATCGTTTGTGCCTACTGCTATGGGGATATATAACAATTTCCTAAGAGTGAAAGACGGCAATGACCAATGGCTGGTGCACTAATAGGAATGATCAGAGGTTTAAGATTTAAGTACCTGCACTTACGCAAATTTGTTACGTTATGTGGTTAGTCATGTGAAAGATCTGTGTCTATGAATTACTATATGTAATGCTGTTTGTAATGTTTGGAATGCTGTTGGTAACGCTGCTGTAATACCATCATTTTTTTCTGGATCAACATTGGAGTGATTTTTTTTTCATGCAGATGAAATTCCTTAAAAAAATAAGGATTATTGCCATATTCTAGAAAATATGCTTTTTTTTAATTTTTCTGTAGACGTAGCTGTGTGAGGGCTTATTATTAACATAATAAACTGTTCTTTTCACTACATGCAAACATTTGATCAATTTTTATTCCTTTTTTTCGGTCCCAAAGATAAATAAATAAAAAAATTAAATTCTGGAATTATTTTTTATTTAAATCAAACTATTTTTAAAAAGTGGTCACTATGCATTGTATTACCATGTTATCTGTATTTTGTGAGCCAATATAATTACTATTTATAGTTTTTTTTATACTTTTTTAAATATCTTTTACAATTTTTGCACACGAAAATCACTTTGTAAAAAGGAAAACCTTTGAGGCATATGGCATTGTTAGGTCTCTGAATGCCACAGTAACCTGATGGCACCTCGCAATAATATAAACGCAGCAGAAAAAAGGCAACAGCAGTATTTGCCAGCCATGGTCACAGAAAGTAAAGCACAAACAGGTTGCAGCAGACTTCCTTAATAAAGATGGAGGCAGCACAGATGCAAAATACTTATGAAACAGCCACTTACAACCTCATAGCTCATGGAAGGGGTGATTGCCCAGTTTTAGTATTGCATACAGATAAAACTAGCACCTAGCAATAATGCTGAGAGGGGGAAGGAGAATGGGGTGACTGAGGAAGCGTTCTCACTCTCTCAGACTACTTACCTGCAAAGTCAATAGCGACTGCTGCATATACGTCATAAAACGTCTGGCATCACATATAGCTGCGATTTTGAGGGTTGCATTGGATGCCCAGCTATATGTAACAGTCGGTTCCTGCAGTGAAAGGCACAGCTCCTGCTCCCACTCTACCCCCAATGATATACTTGTACTTCGTGGTGCAGCAAATAAAATTTCACTACTACGTATATGTACGTCATGGTGCATGAAGGGGTTAAATAGAAAAAAAACTACCTATAAACTGCTCAGCTGCTCCTGTTGTATTTCATACTGCTTGCAAAATTGTGGTGTATTTTCAATGTGACAGGTTCCCTTTTAAGAAAAATTAGGGCCAAAAAACATACCTAATAGCCATTTTCTGTAAACAATGAAGCTCCATAGAGTGCCACTAATTCAGCCGCCTGATCGGCTATGTATAATGAACACCTGCTCTGCTTTACAGAATTTACAGCAGGGGTTATAACATTATGAATGATTGTGCAAGAAGGTAAATATTTTTGAAGGCTAATGAGAGTCAATGCGCTTTGACACTTCTTATTTATATTTATATTAGCGATAATTATTTGCCTTCTTTTCATTCCTGAGAATAATAAATAACTCAAAGTCTACATTCAATTTCACACTTTAATACTGCTAAAAACTGCTGTGCATTGATTTAATTTATAAATTTATGACATGCAAATGGCCTTCCACTATGCAACAGGACACAAAATGAAAATCTGGAATTTAAATGTTCATCTGTGACAATCTTCTTCTAATCCCTTTCATTTCAGTACAATCAATAAGATCATAACCCTATCCATCACAGAGTTAAGGCACATCCACATGAATCAACTTCCAGCAAGACCTGCAGCACAATTTAGGAAGATTCAATATATGAGTTAAAAAAAAATAAAAATAGGGCAAGTCCTGTTTTTTTCCTTTATTTTATTTTATTAAATATATCAGCCCTTTTTGTCCTTTTGTTTCGTAACTTGTCCCTTCCCATTTAGAACAAATAGTTGTCGCATGTACCATTCCTCTCTGCTACAGCAAATATCAACACACACAAAACTTGTACATTAATAAAGGCTCCTTAGGGGCGCTAAGCAAAGCGGAACACGACTCCTGTTTCTTTAGTGGTACAGATTTTAACCCCTTAGCACCACATGACATGCAGTACATATCCATCGTGAGCACATCACTTTGTACGTCAAGGTGATAGCACGGTACAGCTTTTATATTGGTGCGATTAGTTAAAGGAGCCCGATTGACACAGACATATTAACCATGCGGTGTCATCAGGGGTCTGAGGCTGTAATGACCCTCAGACCCCTGATGACGCCACATGGTGAAACATGTTGTGGAGGCTAATGGCTGTTGATTTTTAATTAACATGTTCCAGTGTGTTGATAGTGCTTAATGTACAATATGTCCTAAAATAGAGGGGTCAGAGTGCCCTATTTGATTTTTGAGATAGGACCCAATGAATACAATGACAATTTATGAGAATAACAATAGCAGACCTAACCATGAGATTGTAAAAGCCTCTGGTGGGCAATAATCTTATGTAAGAGATTAAGTTAATTTGTAAGACAATCAGTTACACGAATGATATACTAGCAATTACTAAGTGGTATTAATAATGTCTCACTCAAATGAATGCACAGGCAATGCAATTATAAATAAATAACAATTGGTCAATCTAAGCACTAGCACTTTCTGGTAATTAGAGATTTCTCTGAAATAGTTCATTCATTAATCACACACTAGTGTCATGTGTTTTTAATAGTGTATCCCCTTCGTTGTTAAATTAAAGTTAAGTTTTATTTTAGGTTCTTTGTTGATGAGATTTAACGCCCAAAGTTTGTCTCTGGGGATTTTCCTCTTCCCTGTCTTGAGCAGCACTTCCCGACAGGGTGCGCTTAAAAACTAAAAGTAGTCATTATACTGCTCCATAAATCAAAATAGCTCCCATGCTGTGCCCCGGAATAAAATGATTGCCCTTCACCTTGCTTCTGCTCAAAATATCCCCCACACACTGCCATTCTCTAAAAAAATCACAGCAAACTGCCTCTTTCCATATCCCACCCAAAATTCCACTCTGCATAATGTCCCCATTGCCCCTCACTATACTATACCCCCTTTCACAATCCTCTAATTGCCCCTATATTGTGCGTCAGTGCCCCACAACGTACCCTTGCAGTACCCTCAACCATTACTTTCCCTTCCCTGACACCCTCATCTAAAATGAAAGCACATTTCATCTTTGGCTCCTCCTGGAGCACTTATCAGTGTCTGCCGCACCCTCACCAGTTGTGCAGCCCTGGCAGCAATGCGATGAGGTCAGTAGTGTGCTGACGTCATCACACCGCTACATGTCAAGTCTGGAGCTGTCAGTCGCTCTGTTCGTCCTCAGTCCTCAATATTTAAATATATCAGCGTTGTTTAGATGTGAATGCATTTGAATATATTACAAAGAGAGCTGCGTCTCCTGGACAGTTCCTCGGGCCGCGCAACTTCCTGCAATGGTATGTACAGTATGTCGTGCAGGCCTGATCTATAATAACATGCACTATAATTTTATATCTTCATTGTTTCGCACGATGAGCACTGCAAAAAACAAATTTGAAAAAATGCCAGAATTGAATTTTTTGCTCATCCCACCTCACACAAAAACTAAATAATATGGGATTAAAATGTTGTTCATATCTCAAGAATGGAACCAATAAACACTACAGCTTTTTACACGAAAAGACAATCTCTCATGCATGCAACTCTATAAATGAAAAAAATGAAAAAGTTATGACTCTCAGAACAAGATACAAGAAACAAGTGCAAAAGTAGTAAAATGAAAAAAAGTATATCATTTGGATATCAGGGTAATCCTACTGACCTGTACTATAAAACTAATTCATTATTTATACTGCACAGTACAGGCCGTGCAAAAAAATATCAATAACAATACCAGAATTGCTGGATGTTTCTTCTCTAGCCTCACAAGAAAATCACATACAAAAAGTGATCATAAAGTTGTTTGAGCCCAAAACTGGCACTAGCTTGCACAGCAAAAAAAAGCTCTCAAACAACCATGTTTACAGAAATGTAAATAATGTATGGGTCTCGGAATATGGCAATCCCCTCAAAAATGATTTTTTTTTTAAATTGACTTATTTTTTGTGTAAGTAGTACAGAAATTGGATACTGGCATTAACTATCTTAATGACCTTCAGAATAATATATCAATTAAACTTAAAAGTGAACAGTGTATTAAAAAAAAAAGCTTTAAGAATTGTTGCTTACCTCCAAAAAAGTGTAATAAAAAGTAATAAAAAATTGTATCTGTCAGAAAATTGAACCACTGAAAACTACATCTTGTCACTCACAAAAGCCCTATTCTGACTCAATTGATGGAAAATTTTAAAACATATAGCTCTCAGAAAATAGCGATCAAAAAGTCATATATCCACTACTCCCACACAGCTCCATTGACGGAAAAATGGTAGACATCTGACAATAAAAAATGAATTTTAGAATTAATACTGGCACCAAGATACATTAAAAGCAGGTGATGTAGGTATATCACAGATGCCCCTATTTGACAATGGGAATTACCCAACTGGAAAGATCAGTCATAGATGTCTGTATTCTGAAGTATAAGGATAACCCTGCTGATTTTCAGATAAAAAATACACAAAAGCTTTATTCCAAATCAGATAAAAAGAGGCATTCTTGATACTTCCAAATATATGTACTATATGTTGTTGTAAGAAGTGGAGGTGTTGTATACAACCTCCTATTGAAGTTATGTGGTTTTATAATGGTTTCCTGTTTAGTTATCTGCATTGTTAGTGATGAAATTTTGCGTTGCCCAGCAACAGGTAGCTAGCAGGTAGAGATACAGATAATGGTTGGAACTAGCCCAGAATGGGAGGCGCTAAGTGGAAGGACAGAGGAAGATTTTCCTGTAGTTAGTTTGGGCTCAGCTAGTAGCTGTAGTAGACTTCATGTCTGATTAGTTGGCAGATTCACATGTAGTGGGTGTTCTTGTGGCAAGAGGGAGACAAAAGAAATGGATAGTAAGACCCTGCAAAGACAGAAGTGATCAAGAACCTGTATAGCAGTCCAGAGTCGGAACAGAGACAGAGAGAGAAGGGAAGTGTATTGAGGTTTTGATCAGGAAGCCCAGCAGAATGTTACAGAGTTTTCAGCCATAAAGGTAATGGAATTAGAAAGGGAGCTGATCAGTTGCCATATTGGCATAGAGTCCTCTCCTATGGAGAGAAGGACACCATACCATAGCTTGGAGTTTAGAAGTTTTACTTACTGGACTTTGGTGAAGTTGTCTGGGGAAGATGGAAAGATTGAAGCTCCTAAGGCAGTGTGCTGGGCTATACTAAGAGTTGAGAGAAGAACCAAGAGGGGCAAAGTGATTTCAGCAAGACAGGAAATGTGTGTGATGTTGTGTACTACTAAAGAAACATCTATGAAGATGCTTACCTACTATCCTCTGTACATAGTTCGTCTTATTTTATTCTTCAGTAAATAGAAGTTTATTTTTTGAACAGTGGCCTCCTTCCCTTAACTTCTTAACACCTGGTGCTGGCCGGTAAACTACAGCAGCACCATGCGGTCTGCAGCAGCATATTGCCAAAGTAACACAAGTTCATACACCCAGCCAGGACCTCAATTTTCATGTAAAATGCCGGGTGCTGGGGCGTGGAAGGCGAGTACCTCGCCCATGACTACCGCAACGCACCACATTACAAGTGGAATAAAGCTTTTGCACAATTTTTATACAAAAATCAGGTTGACTATTGTTATACTTCAGATTGTTACTCATCACATAGAGCAAGATTTTTTTGGCAGACGCAACCAGGATGAACTGGATTGCACTTGTTGTTTTCTCTATAGCTGTCTGTAATGTCTTGAAAATCTTTTCCTGCAATGGGTTTATTCCTACGGAATAGTTATATTTAAATAATATTTAAATATAAATGTTATTTAGTAGCTTGTTTTATTAATGCTGATATTGTATAAATAGCTTTTAAGTAATTTTTTTTTAATTTGTTAATAAAAGTGCCTGTTGTGGCCTCAATCAGTGGCAAATAGAGTGGTTATCAACCATGAAACAACATGACATCATTAGGAGCTATGTAGTGAGCAGTAGGATTATAGAGAAGTGGAGACAAAGCTATTATATTTCGCTTTACTTCTACGCCCCACAGATTTCAGGTCAACAATAAATGAGTTTAGCATATGATGCTGCCCCAATTTATTAGAGATTTATTATTTTACTTAACCCATAGTGATGAGCGAGTATATATGTTGCTCTGGTTTCCCCAAGCATGCTTGGGTGTCCTCCGAGTATTTTGGCGTGCTTGGAGATTTAGTTTTTGTCGATGCAGCTGCATGATTTGCGGCTGCTAGACAGCCTGAATACATGTGGGAATTCCCTAACAAACAGACAATCCCCACATGTATTCAGGCTGGCTAGCAGCCACAAATCATGCAGCTACGTCGACACAAACTAAATCTCTGAGCACACCAAAATACTCGGAGGACATCCGAGCATGCTCCGAAAAACCCGAGCAACGAGTATACTAGCTCATGACTAGTAATCCATCATTTGCTCAGGAGTTTGGTTTATAAACTGATGGCTTTGCATTGCTAATGATTAGGTGTGATTGTGGTCCAGTCCATTTAAAGTGTCAAATAGCCTCTTTAATGAAGGTTTCTGAGCATGTCGAAGTTGTAGGCAACTTTCAGTGAACTCATTTTTAACTGAACGAGAATGTAGTAAGTCAAGATTGTTAACAGGCTGCACTTTGGTGGCCAATCTGACGGATATCATAGTGGTAACATGGTCAATCACGGGTGGACACAGTGGTTATGCACAGAGATGGGGATCTCCAATAGAGTCATTGGTGCTTTTAAAGTTTACTGGCACTGATTGAATGCCTAGCCAATTATTGCTATCTGAGCTGGTGTTGTATGTCAGACAGCTGGGGATATGACAGTATTCATGAATCTCAATGCCCTAGCACTTCACCTGACGCCTACTGTGATTGATTTACTCTTGTGATTTAAATAGAACTGTTTCCATTTTGACAACCAAAGAAAATTATTAAAGTATCTATATAACTTACCTTACTTGGTTGCAGTTTTCTCCTCTCATCGTCCTTCAACATAGAAGCAGAAGGCAGCGTCAATGAGTGATTCTGCCACCGGCTGGCAAAAGCAGTGGAAACATCAATCTGAAAGGTTCCAGTGGTTTTTTTTTAGCTAAGCTTGACAAAATTGCAAACAATTCAATGCAAAATTGCATGATTTAAAAGCATGAACTTATATCGATTATTCAAATTTTCCTAAGAAAGATAACTTAAGAAACTAACTCTTATTTAATTTTTGTTAGAACAGCAAAAACATTTTAGCACATGTCATTCCAAAGCACAAACAAAATAAAAATAATAACATAATAGACAAAGATACAAAAAGAAACGCATAAAACTTGTATATGAGTGATAACTCGCGCACACTCATTTTATGGAGAATTTATGATAGCTTGCAGCTAACGTGTTGCAGCGAATTAGTTCTCAGTTAATTTTAGCACTTTTGCATTTTTAAGAGTTTACTATGGCTAAGGACTCCCCTTCAAGCCTAAAAATTACTGGTCCCTGGTACAGTATGCAGCTTTTCAAAGCGACACCATCCAAGAGGACTTCAAGGGGTATCTTATACCATCTGTTGTGCCTGCTGTTGAAAGGAGGCACAATTAAACATAGAATATCCAATAGTATAAATAATTGACTTAGAATGCAACTGGCAAAGCAAGTCTGTGAGTCTACAGGTAGAAAGCATGGCGAGCACTGAACCAGATGGCTCTTCTTCATACAGTCAGTCAGAATTTTGCCACAGATTAAATGACTTCACTAAAAGATAAAGTTCTCGAGAAAAACATCAGGTGTGTAGAGGAAGCTGCTACTAATCTCAATTTTGTATCAAGATTAACGTTCAGATATTGTTCAAGGTGAATGTCAGGGGGCCATTAATCAAGCACCAAGACTTGTACAAAGGCCAAATAAGCCGTAAATTAAGTTTTTTTTGTTTTAGACTTTGCAGAAACTGCTCTGTTACATTTCAACTACCCTGGTCTACTCTAGGAATTTATGTATTCTGAGCAAAAACTTGACTGTAATATTTTCTGTAATGTTTCCATTTTAAATTGAATGACATTTTTTCATAGTTTGGAGAAAGGTAATACGCAGAGAAGAGATTTACTTACCTAACCTTGTTAAAATGAAACGTAATAAGCACAACATTTTACATATTTTCCACATCACGTCTTAATATATTTGGATTCATTTTGTTTCTGCAGTTAAGATGCTCTGGCTCATACTTAATAACATATTATCATAAATTTATGTTTTAGATTGGTTCTACAACATATATTTCTTGCCCTTCACAAGAGATTTACAGTGTAGAGTTTAGAAATAATATTCTCATTAACCCTTTAAAATGTGCAGCATAATCATTATTGGGATTTAAATTTCTTGCATTGTTTTTATTGACCAACTCCTCCAAATAATATAGTTACAGGATTTTACCTAATATAGTGATTTCAAGAAAATCTCTCATTTTTTCTCCAGTTCATGGCTTCTTCTTCTTCATGACTTCTTGAGTGCTTGGCCAGACTAGTGACATGATCTGCCGAATCTTCCGTATAAAGAAATACTTATTGTACTAGGTGCTTGACTTTTAACTATGATGTCCAAAAGAGACCTAAATGGGTGTTCTCATGGTATTAAATTGCTTTAGTTAGTTAGACTGTATGATAATAAGAAAGTTTGGAACTGACTTGCTTTTACTATCTGCTGTGAGTCTCCTTTTATCTTACATACAATTGCTTCTCATTAAATTAGAATATTATTAGAAAGTTAATTTTTTTCAGTTCTTCAATACAAAAAGTGAAACTCATATATTATATAGAGTCATTACAAACAGTGATCTTTTTCAAGTGATTATTTCTGTTAAAAATGATGATTATGGCTTACAGCCAATGAAAACCCAAAAGTCATTATCTCAGTAAATTAGAATAATTAACAAAAAAGACAAACTGCAAAGGCTTCCTAAGCATTATAAAAGGTCCCTTAGTCTGTATCAGTGGGCTCCACAATCATGGGGAAGACTGCTGACTTGACAGATGCACAGAAAGCAGTCACTGACACACTCCACAAGGAGGGTAAGCCACAAAAAATAATTGCTAAAGAAGCTGGCTGTTCACTGAGTGCCGTATCCAAGCATATTAATGGAAAGTTGACTGGAAGGAAAAAGGGTGGTAGAAAAAGGTGCACAACCAACTGGAATAATCATAGCCTTGCAAGGATTTTTAAGAAAAGGACATTCTAAAATTTGTGGGAAATTCACAAGGAGTGGACTGCTGCTGTAGTCATTGCTTCAAGAGCCACCACACACAGACGTATCCAGGACATGGGCTACAAGTGTCACATTCCTTTTGTCAAGCCACTCATGACCAATAGACAACGTCAGAAGCGTCTTACCTGGGCCAAAGAGAAAAAGAATTGGACTGTTGCTCAGTGGTCCAAGGTGTTGTTTTCAGCTGAAAGTAAATTTTGCATTTCATTTGGAAATCAAGGTCCCAGAGTCTGGAGGAATAGTGGAGAGGCACACAATCCAAGCTGCTTGAGGTCTAGTGTGAAGTTTCCACAATTAGTGATGGTTTGGGGAGCCATGTCACCTGCTGGTGTAGGTCCACTGTGTTTTATTAGGACGAAAGTCAACGCAGCCATCTATCAGTAAATTTTAGAGCACTTCATGCTTCCCTCTGCCGACAAGCTTTTTGGAGATGGAAATTAAATTCTCCAGCAGGACTTGGCACCTGTCCACACTGCCAAAAGTACCAATACCTGGTTTAAATACAACAGTATCACTGTGCTCTATTCGTCAGGAAACTTACCTGACCTTAACCACAATGAGAATCTATGGGGTATTGTTAAGAGGAAGATGAGAGTCATCAGACCCAACAATGCAAATGAGCTGAAGCCTACTATCAAAGCAACCTGGGCTTCCATAACACCTCAGCAGTGCCATAGGCTGATCGCCTCCATGCCTCACCGCATTGATGCAGTAATTGATGCAAAAGGAGCCCTGACCAAGTATTGAGTGCATTTACTGAACATACATTCAGTAGGCTAACATTTCGTATTTTAAAATAATTTTTCAAGCTGGTGTTATAAAGCATTCTAATTTAGTGAGAAGCACTTGTAGTATCCAGCTTGTTTCCAAGCAATTTGCCACCAGAACCTGAATGAATATGTGCAGTAATTACATTCCAGAAAACAAGTTAACTTCTAAAATTCCAGTCACCTTGTTTTAGCCAAATTATTTCTATACATGAGTTAATTGATTTGATATGATTTGTTATAACTTATTAGTCTCTTACAAAAGGCATATGTATTATATCATTTATCTGCTCCCTGCATTGATCTCAAAACACTATTATCATTCCATTTTGAACTACGGTATTTGTCCTTTTATTGATTGGAATTTAGTTTTGATATTAAACAAAAAACTATTGAGCATGACTTTCCTGTATACTACAGCTTAAAATTTTCATACACTAACAAATAATTTTATACCATAACTATTTGGCTCTTAGAATTAAAATATTGGTGCATTTATATTTGAGCAGGTTCCTGAAGGTCTCTAAATATTCATGAGGTTCAGTTAACCCATGTGTCCCTTAGAGGTATCTTTGTTTGTTTTTTAATACGTCTTAATAAATATTGTCATCTTAATGTATGGATCTCTTTATTTTTTTTGGGAACCCTTAACTTGGAAAAAGTTTATATGCTTTATATGTAAGTTTTACCATTGAAAATTTGAAAATGGATGTATTATTGTCTTTTTGGATAAAAGGAATTTTGGAATTGACAAAACGAAGTGCCGGGGCGTGACTTGAGCTCGCTACATGGCGGCTGTGTAAGCTCGGAGCTCCTGTGCGGCCAGTCAGTCAAGCGACAGAAGATAGCGACAAGAATAAGAAATTTGGACTAAAACATTCCCTGAAGTATTCTACACTCTTCCAGGAGTTGTTTGATACTAATTTCCAAAGAGTGAGACTTATATTTGACCCGTGGTGACTGCTGGAAAAGAGCGGTGTGAGGCGCTCAGGTAAATGCGGGAAGGCCGCAAGAGTCCGGGAGTCCCTGCTCTGGGTGACATCATAGGCCTTCTCGGAGACGCCGGTCACTGAGGAAAAAATTAAAGATTTCATCAACATATCCATGTTCCTTCTGAGCCCCTGAATCCGGTGGTGCCGCAGTGAGTAACTAAACAGTTTGGCGGTAATCCATTAAGAGGAGTCCGGGAGTCCCTTCTCGTGGTCATACCGGCGGCTGATCCTGGGGAGCCTGAGTATGAGACTTAGAAGAGTGAGACTTATTGTTTACCCGTGGTGACTGCTGGAAAGAGCGGTGTGAGGCACTGAGGTAAAGGCGGGAAGGTGGCAAGAGTCCGGGAGTCCCTGCTCTGGGTGACGTCATAGGCCTCCTCAGAGACGCCGGTCGCTGAGGGAAAAAATTAAAGATTTCATCAACATACCCATGTTCCTTCTGAGCCTCTGAATCCGGTGGTGCCACAGTGAGTAACTAAACAGTTTGGCGTTAATCCATTTAGAAGAGTCCGGGAGTCCCTTCTTGTGGTCATACCGGCGGCCGATCCCGGGGAGCCTGAGTCTGAGACTTAGAAAACCAGCACTGCTGCGTCACTGATCGCGAGACACCGGAGCTTCATAGTAGTGGCTGGTTGACTGGAGCCGCTGACGCCATTAGCAGGGCAGGAAGCAAGAAGTGTCCGTGAAGAAAAGGGTGCGAAAGATGGAGTGCTGAGGTAATTAGGAGGCGGAGATATAACCGGAGCTGTAATCCAGCTGACAGACGCAAGCAAGAAGAAGACACTCGGGAGACGGTGTATAAAGCAGCGGTTGGAGAGAGGAAGAGGCGAAAGCAGCAGTGAACCAAGGAAGAAAGAAGAGGAGAACATTGGGACTGCTGCAAGAAGAACTATATTTACCAGAAAAAGCTGCAAGCCCTCAGACTCTTTTGCCCTTGGATTACAAAGCAAAAGCAGCTTTCCTAAAACCTAACCAAAAGCCCTGCTAGGGCTGGGAAAGTAATTGAGCTATTAGGCTGTGCCTGGCAGCAGATAGGTATTTACATTTACAAAGAGGGGTTTGGGAAGCATTAATTTCATCACAGGGAAAGGGGAAGATACTACTCCATAAAGAGTCTCCAGAGACACGGCACATAAATAAATTGGTGCCTTATTGTTGTACTGTTTAACCCTCCTTGTGCCATTCATGAGATCTGGACCTTTCCTACTTATATATACCTGCAGTGAGGGAAATCAATACTGCTGCTTCATATAACAAACCAATGCCTAATTATTATATAGCTGAGGCTTTTCATATAAATGTAGTGGATCTCGTTTTGCCTTGCTAAAATCTTCAAACCTCTCTTTTGGAGCTACCTTTTATTTGTTGTCTATTTTGTCATTGTTTTCCACTTAATCTACAGGTGATTTTGCATTAATTGTCTTGTTCATTAGCTCCTCAATAATACAATATCTTGTACACTGTTCGTAACTACATAAGGATTTACTTGAAATTCCCACTGTTAGAAAAAAAAAAAAAATTCTTCTCCACGTGTTCTGGAGACTACACCCTTTATAACACCTCCACAAAATTGAGGTTCTCTGCTGATACATTGCTGGAATACTCTTACTTTCTTTATAGATCTCCACTGCAGGATTTCTATACACACTTCAAATATTGGGAGCATTGACCGTCTGTTGGTTATATAAATAACAGTGTTTGCATTCTATCATCTCATAATCTACAGAAATTACTATACTGTGGTCTGGTATTAAAACTTGGGGGTGAGTGATTTGGTCCTCACCCTGCAAGAAAAGGGGTAAAACATATCATCGATTAGTTCCCTGGGCATATTTAGTAGAGTTGCACTGTATATTGTCATTAACTGCACTGTCGTTTTCTGATTATACTGCTTTACATATACTTTGCTGATTTGTGGCCCTTTTACGCTTTGACTTTAAGTCCTAACAAGGCGTCAGGGAATTCCAAAAGTAAAGGGCTCTCTAAAGCTGGAGTCACACATAGCGACTTACCAGTAATCCCAACAAGGATATCAACGTGTCAGGATCTCTGGTAAGTCGCTATGTGATCGCTGGTGAGCTGTCACACAGACAGCTTCACCAGCGATTAGCACAGCGACGCCGCGCGTGCGGCATCGCTGTGTTCGCTAGCGCTGATGCCATGGATCCATGTAAAAAATAGAATTAAAATAAAAAATATTGTTATTCTCACCTTCCGACGTCCCGCGCAGCATTCCCGCCTCTCTCCACGCTCCGGTCCCAGTAATCCTTTGCCGCGATGATGTCCGTTCTCGCGGGATTGTGAAGTCTTGCGGTCATTCTTGCAAAGGATTACTGGGACCGGAGCGTGGAGAGAGGCGCGAATGCTGAGCGGTACGCCAGAAGGTGAGAATAATAACAATATTTTTTATTTTTTTTATTTTACAGCTGATCGCTGGTCTCCCGCCTGTCACACGCAGCGATGCGTGCTGGTCAGCGGGAGATCAGCGACAAAAAAAATGTCCAGAGGTTTCTTGCAGCAATCAGCGATACCGGCAGGGGGGCCGGTCGCTCATCGCTGTCATACACAGCGATCTCGCTGGTGAGATCGCTGTTGTGTCACAAAACTTGTGACTTAGCAGCGATCTCGCTAGCGAGATCGCTATGTGTGACTGGGCCTTAATAGAACCCAGAGGGATTGGAGCAACACTAAACCCAGATCTGTGATTGAACCCACTAATTCAGTCAGTCCCATTAAATCCAGGTCTCCCATAGACAGAGCTGAGGACAAACATAGGTCTCCCTCAGCTGCTTCCAATGCATGCCATGGGAAATTGGCGCAGGGGAAACAGTCTCAGAAAAATCAATTCACTGACTTTCATTAATTATCTCAGCAATCTACTCTGTCTAATAAAACGGAAGATAGGTTAAATGAGATGGGCTTGTCACAACCAAATAAAAGGAAGACTTTGGAAGGGGGACACCGTGGGAAAGAGACATCTGCGATTGACTCAGACAGCACCTCAGATGAACTCTCTAGTAATGATAGTTCAAGACAACCTCTTCCCAAAAAGGGTTGCACAGGGGTCCCATCCATAAGTACACCTCCACTTGATTTAGTCAATTATGAGACATTTCTCTCTTCTGACAAACAGGTGTCGGAGGGGGTACTAGCCAACTTTTGCAAGGCACTCAAAGACTCAATTACTTTAGGTTTTGAGACACAGAGGAACCTTATTCAAGATGTGAGTGACAAATTCTCCAACAGATTTGAAATGAATGAGAGCAGAATCACGAAAGTGGAGACTAGTACAGAAACTCTCATGCAACAGAACTTGTTTCTGAAAGAGGAGGTTTTGTATATGAAACAAAAGATGACAGATATTGAAGATAGGAGTCGTGAAAACAATCTAAAGCTTAGAGGGATCCCGGAGACCATAATTCAAGATGATCTCGCGGGATATGCCAAATCTCTCTTTAAAAAAGCGATTCCTTCTCTTTCAGATATCCAGTTAACTATTGATAGGATTCACAGACTTCCGCGCCCCAAGGGTATCCCCTTGGATAGGCCCAGAGACGTTATCCTACGTCTCCTTTTCTTCGAAACCAAGGAGGGAATATTGAAACTCATACGAAATAAGGGTGTTTTTCCAGCTCCCTATGAAAACATTAAGGTGTTCTCGGACTTTTCCAAAAACACCATGTAAGCTAGGAGGTCATTCAAAGAAGTGACCGCTAAATTAAGAGATTTGGATATATCCTACAGGTGGGGTTTCCCTACTAAATTAATTGTATGGTTCAAGGGGAAGAATGTATTACTACAAAACCCGAAAGAGGGACAAGATTTTCTTACATTTATTCAAAAAGAGTATAAAGATAATGGATGATTTTCATCTTAGTTCATACATGAGGTTACTAATACTTAACCTCTATCTTCTAAAATAACAACAATTTACTTTATTCTAAAAGAGAAATGGCTGGTTGCGTAGGACCTTCGCCACATTTTTTTTTACCTCAAACTAAGGACCGAAGCCTAGGCCGGTTTCTCCCAGGAGAACTCCATAGTTCTAACTTTACTTTGTATTTTTCTTGTTTGTCTTGTTCTTGTTAGGTTACTATTCTATAAGTACTTCTAGACTTTGGTCTTCGTTTAAGTCTAAGGCAGATACAGATGGAAATTAAAATTTTGTCATATACAGTAGTGTAAGAGGTCTAAATAGCCCATACAAACGTCATGTCACGTGGAAGGAAATAAAATTATACCAGGTTGACATTTTGTGCCTTCAGGAGGTGAAATTTATCAGAAATAACCACCCACTATTTCAACACAAGCATTACACTCATACTTTCGAAGCACTCGGGGACAAGAGGAAAGCTGGAGTCATGACCATCATCAGCAACAAAATACCATTTCAGCATATCAGTGAAGTAGTTGATCCAAGGCACAACATTCACTATTGCTAACATTTATGCACCAAATACTAAACAGTTTCCCTTTTTGACAAGGTCATAAAAAAATTAATAAGATCAAACAGGGTGAACTGTTGATATTGGGTGACTTTAATATGGTACCTGATAAACGTATTGATTCCTCCTCTGCACGCATGTCAGCCTCATCCTTGGGCAAATGGTTGCTCAGGAATGAGTTGTTTGATACCTTTAGATGTCTAAACTCATCCTCCCGTGAATATACCTGCTACTCTGATGTCCATGGCTCCTCATCTAGGATAGACCTATTTCTAACCAATAGAGTTGAGCGAAACGGGTCGAAAAAATTCAAAAGTCGCCGACTTTCGCCAAAGTCGGGTTTCATGAAACGAAACCCGACCTTAGCTGAGGTCGGCCACGAGGTCGGTGACTTTAGCGCCAAAGTCGCGTTTCAAAATATGCTTTAGCGCCCTTTTTCGGCCAATCAGGAAGAACAGACACTGTGGGCAACGTGATGACATAGGCAGCGGTCACCACCATCTTGGAAAAGGGCATGCAAGTGATTGGCTTGCTTTGTGTGGCGTCACAGGGGGTATAAAAGGGCGGGGTCGCCGACCGCCATGTTACTCATGCTGATCTCAGAATAGGGAGAGCTGCTGCAGCTGCTGATTCTGTAGGGAGAGCTTTAGGAAGGCAAAAAGAAAAAAAACTGCTTCTGCTGCTAGCGCTTTTCACTGTAGTTACTGTGCAGTGAAAGGTGAAGATTTTTGCTTTTGTGCAGCAGCGCTGGTGGTGATTAGTCTGCCTTTTAAGGCTAGCTGCATTGCTGTGTGCACACTGGTGTTTAAACTGCTTTTTTAAAAGCAATCCAAATTGTATTGTTTTGTCCTGGTGAGGTAGTGAGCATTCATTTTTTCACACACCATACAGCGATGTACGCTCCTCACACAGTACCGTGTAACGGCTGTTATCACGGCCAAATTGAAGCTATCTACGTGTGTGACTCTGTAAGGAAAAGTCGAGGAGTTTGTCTGTTCTTACAGACCTACACCTTATAGTTTTGTCCATTTTTCAAACAGTTTAGTATATTTGCTGTTTGATTACATTCAAAACTAGAGAGACACAGTGTGTGTCAGTCCGTATACAAAAACACGGAGTTTGACAATTTTACATACACCGTAGAGCGGTGTACGTGCACGCTCCTCTCTCAGTACCGTGTAACGGCTGTTATCACAGCCAAATTGAAGCTATCTACGTGTGTGACTCTGTAAGGAAAAGTCGAGGAGTTTGTCTGTTCTTACAGACCTATACCTTATAGTTTTGTCCGTTTTTCAAACAGTTTAGTATATTTGCTGTTTGATTACATTCAAAACTAGAGAGAGACAGCATGTGTCAGTCCGTATACTAAAAAAACACGGAGCTTGACAATTTAACATACACCGGACAGCGGTGTACGTGCACACTGCTCTCTCAGTACCGTGTAACGGCTGTTATCACGGCCACAGTGAAGCTAAGGGTGTGACTCTGTAAGGAAAAATTGAGGAGTTTGTCCGTTCTTACAGACCTACACTCTAGGGAGATTCCAATTCTGCCCAATTCTATATACATCTTGTAGTTTGTCATACACTAGGCAATTTCTGCCGGTCACATTATGGTGTTATAGACACAGGGCCTGACAGAATCCAACTGTGTCCTGAAGTGTAGAGAGTTTCCAATTCTCCACAGTCCTCTATCCACCTTTCTTACAACATCCAGAATCTGCCTGTCACATTGCGGTGTAAAATAAACAGGGCCTGACAGAATCCAAATGTGTCCTGAAGTCTACAGAGATTCCAATTCTCCACAGTCCTCTATCCACCTTTATTACACCATCCAGAATCTGACTGTCACATTGTGGTGTAAAATAAACAGGGCCTGACAGAATCCAACTGTGTCCTGAAGTCTACAGAGATTCCAATTCTTCCCACTACTATAAACACCTTGTACCTTGTTTTACAGTACCATAGAGTTGGTGGTTTTTTGGGTACATTTTCCCCAAAAATGAGGAAGTGTGGTGGAAGAGTCCGTGGAAGTGGGCGGGGGTTGGCAGCTGGTAATGATGGTATTGGTGTTGGTGGTGGATCTGCTGGTAGTGGCAAAAGCAAAATAGCACCTAATGCAGGAGGTGTTGAGCCTGCATCATCGTCTGGCTCCACAAGGCCTCGAAGGCTCCCTTTTCTGGGAGTAGGTAAACCGCTTTTAATGCCGGAGCTTCAAGAACAAGTTTTGGCTTACATTGTTGACTCAGCCTCCAGCTCTATCGCCTCCTCTTCTGAAGATTTAAAAAATAAAAGCACTGAGTCATCATTGGAGGCTCATGTTCATGAACCACACCTTTCCTTGTGTCCTTCACCCCAACCAAAATTGAAGGATGCGGCAGGCCACACTACAGATTAT
The DNA here is from genome assembly GCF_039654945.1 of Dendrobates tinctorius. Lineage (NCBI taxonomy): Eukaryota > Metazoa > Chordata > Amphibia > Anura > Dendrobatidae > Dendrobates > Dendrobates tinctorius. The sequence continues at coordinate 18,443,112 of NW_027361838.1, read as the reverse complement.
TCCATGGAGTTGTTTTCACATACCATGCCTGGGTTATCAAGTCAAATCGTGAATTACCCAGGCAAAGATGAATCTGACATGGAGTGTACTGATGCACAGCCACTGATAGATGATTCTGCTGGTACATTCACTCAGAGCACTACATTGTCCTCGCAGTGTACTGAGCCAGAATCTGACCCAGATGAAACTTAGGTGCCCCTTCCCGCATACTATACCACCATACACGGTGACACAGAGGAGGGTGCACATGACATTGAAGAGGAGGTGATGGATGACCCAGTTGTTGACCCAGATTGGCATCCATTGGGGGTAGAGGGTGCCGCTGCCAATAGCTCAGAAGAGGAGGAGGAGCATCCGCAGCGGGCATCGACATCGCAACAGCTGTTATCTGGCAGGCCCGGAGCAGTCCAAAACCGGGTTACAAAACCAAAAGAGTTGCAGGACAGCTTGGCAAGACGGTCAAAATAGCACAGCGTGCAAGGCCTCAAAATGTCTTCCATAGTAGGAAGAGTGCAGTGTGGCACTTTTTTTAACAAAATCCTAATGATCAGGCAAAGGTTATCTGTAAGAAGTGCGCAAAGACCTTTAGCCGAGGGAAAAATCTGAAAAATTTGAATACCAGTTGCATGCTAAGACATTTAATCACCATGCACTTGCAAGCGTGGACGGACTACCAAAACTCAAGTAGCACATGTGCTACTGCTTCCAAAGAAGGTAGTCAGCAACACTACATTGTTTCCCCCACTGTAAGTTCCCGGTTAGCACACCACCAGCAGCAAATGTCGAGTTGTCGTTGCAACTCAAGGGGAAAATCAGTCAGGGAATCACACTGTTATTGCAAAGAAAGACTGAATCTAGGCCATCAGAAAGAACATCAACTCCATCACCATCATCAACCCTCTCTCAGTCCGCCATGTCCACCGCTAGTTCCACCATATGCAGCTCTCAAGTCCAGCTCACCCTACCAGAGACTATGAGTAGGACAAGAAAGTACTCATCCTCTCATCCGCATACACTGGGTTTGAACGCCCACATTGCCAAACTAATCTCGTTAGAGATGATGCCCTATCGGTTGGTTGAAAGCACAGCTTTCCGCGAACTCATGGCCTACGCAGTACCACGCTATGACCTACCCAGTCGCCACTTCTTTTCTCGCAAAGCCATCCCAGCCCTCCACCTTCATGTGAAAGACCGCATTGTCCATGCACTCAAGCAATCAGTGAGTGGAAAGGTGCACCTCACAACTGATGCATGGTCCAGTAGGCATGGCCAGGGCCGTTATGTGTCCATCACTGTGCACTGAGTTAATGTGGTGGATGCAGGGTCCACAGGGGACAGCTGTGATGGCACAGTGCTGCCTAGCCCATGGTATAGGAAACAGTTGGCTGTAGGCGTTCAACCCTCCTCCTCCAGAAGCGAAAGCTCATCCACAGAGTGCAGTTGCACGAGCACTGCATCCGCAGCTGACAGTGGTGCACACGATGTGTCCCACTATCGATCAGCTAGTGGAAAGCGTCAGCAGGCTTTGTTGCAGATGATGTGTTTGGGTGACAGACACACGGCGGAGGTACTGGCCGACTACTTTCAGCGACAAACTGAGTTATGGCTGGGCAGTCTACATCTTGAGGCAGGCAAGGTAGTTAGCGATAACGGCCAGAATTTTGTGGCAGCCATAGCCCTTTCAAAACTCAGACACATACCTTGCTTGGCTCACACCTTGAACCTGGTGGTGCAGTGCTTCCTCACTATTTATCCGGAGTTAACAGTCCTGCTCCATAAGGTTCGAAGACTGTGCTCGCACATCCGCTGGTCGCCGGTATACTCCAGTCGTATGCAGAAGCTGCAGCGATTGCTCCACCTTCTCAAGCACCGCCTAATTATCGACGTTGCAACAAGGTGGAACTCCACCCTGCACATGGTTGAGCGGCTGTGCGAACAGAAGCAGGCCGTAATGCATTTGTGGGAGGATACACAGGCAGGCACTTTGAGGGCAGACATGGAGTTGACAAGTGTGCAGAGGTCAAAGCTGAAAGACCTCTGTAAAGTCCTTCAATGTTTTGAGGAATGCACACGGCTGGTAAGCGCAGATGACGCCATCATAAGCATGAGCATCCCACTTATGTGTCTGCTCATGCAAACTTTGACGCACATCAAGGAGCAGGCGTCTGCAGCCGAGGATGATGAGGAAGAGGAGGAGGGAAGCCTTGATGACAGTCAGCCATTGTCTGTTCAGGGAACTGTCATGGACAAGGTGGAGGAAGAAGAGGAGGAGGTGGATGATGATGGGGATGATTATTTAGGGGAGGAGGATGCTTCTTGTGGGGCAAGAGAAAATGTTGGCGTGGCAAGGTCTGGTACTGGGTTTGTGCGTGACTGGAGGGATGTGGATTTGCCTGAAAGTGCTCCTCCACCCAGCACTCGCAGTGCATCATTGACACCGGGAACATTGGCCCACATGTCAGATTATGCCTTGCAGATCCTAAAAAGGGACCCCCGCATTGCCAAAATGATGAACGATGATGACTACTGGTTGGCCAGAATCATGTATCCACGCTATAAAGGCAAATTTCAAAACATCATGCCACAGGAGAACCTTGACCTAATATTGGCTAACAAACAAGCAACTCTGGTAAACCGGTTGGTTGAGGCATTCCCAGCACACAGCAGCAGTGATGGTTGTCACACGAGCCGTAGGGGCTGGGGGCAACTTGGAAGAGGTGTTGGTGGTGAACACATAAGAAGTGGCATTGGAGACAGGGGTTTCATGACCATGTTGTTGACTGATTTTTCAAGTCCCGCTCACACGACTGGTAATACTGCATCAATTGTATGTGACAGGAGACAGCAATTGTCAACTATGGTTACAAACTACTTTTCCTCCCATATCGATGTTCTCCCTCACAGGTCATTCCCATTTGACAATTGGGCAGCTAAACTGGATACCTGGCCTGAATTGGCACAATATGCCTTACAGGAGCTCGCTTGCCCAGCTGCAAGTGTGCTATCGGAAAGAGTCTTCAGTGCTGCTGAATCAATCCTGACAGAAAAAAGGACCCGTCTGTCGACCCAAAATGTGGATGATCTAGCCTTCATTAAAATGAACCATGCATGGGTTTCCAAGGATTTTGTCACACCTTACCCTGATGACACATAGGTTGACAGAAAAATGGCTTGCTTTGGTCCGCCTCTTCCTGGGACTTGACCAATTTTGCCTTTAGCAGCAGGTGAATGTCCCACATCAACATATGCCATTTTGTAAACCTCCCTAACTGGGCTGCCTCCTCCCCCCATGGCCGGGGTCACGACCTAGCACACGCAACCGTGCGAGTGCCATTGCCCTGGACAGGAGGGTGGGCCGACTCTTGGGCGCGGGCACTGGCACAGGGTCCCTCATAGTGCAATCAAGTGTCTCTGATGGTGGGTGTGTACACCCGCCGTCAGACACACCGCCATACTATGAGGGCCCAGTGCCAGTATCGACGCCCACGAGTGGGCCCCCCTTGCTTGGGCAGGGCCCCAGCATTTGCAATGTTTACCTCTCCCTGCTCCTCTGCTGTATAGTCTGGGCTGTCAAATCCTTCACTGGGACTGCCACTACAAATTTGGTGAACTGATAGAAGATGATGGTTAAGACGTAGCTATGCCCTGTCCTGCTGGCTGGGATCTAGCTTCAGATGATCAATGGCTTCCATTTCTTATGGACGTCGACTCACAATGAGATGCAGTGGTGGTTTCTCATCAGCTTTCACAGTTTTCCTACCCACAGACGTGTGACATTCCAGCGCACATTTTTAAATGTGCCCTCTCATGCCAATCCAAATGAATCGCCTACAGCCTGTGGCTTCTGTCTTTTGCACTCCAAAGTTACGTGACAGAGCATGATAGGCAGTGAGCACCATGTTTACATCTCTCCCTGTGATCAAAATTATATGGATATGAGTAATGGAGATGGGATCAACGGTACTGCGATACAGCAACACTTTCTTCACAAAGAAAGGTTTTCGCTGTCTCCACACACTAATTAATTGAATGTCTGCATTGCCTCTGAGAATTGTGACGGAAGTTTATCCCGTGAATAGGAATTCCTAGATTTCTGCAATCACTAGAATTTATGTCAGTAATTGTATGCATCTCATTTCCTATTGCGGAGAGTCTGGACTGTCTTACTGAGACAGAAATATATATGAAGATTTAAAAATACCACCAAAAGTGTATACTGGTGTACGCTTCAAATACAGTTCCTCTTTTCTACTTTTTAGATTGTTGTCTAATTCATACTGAGAACATGGAGATTTTAAATATTTAACCTATGCTATATTTACCTGCTATCCAGTGATAATGTACCCTTTCTCAACTTTGTACAAGCTGGTCAAATCCATACTGGGCCTGAGACTGTCTGAGCCTGCCTCCTGATCTATAGACCTACGTTTTTAATGTGTAAACTATGCTATACATACCTGTTATCCAGTGATACGGTACCCTTTCTCACCTTTGTCCAATCACGTCTAATCCATACAGGGCCTGAGACCGTCTGAGCCTGCCTCCTGTTATATAGACATAGGTTTTTAATGTGTAAACTATGCTATACATACCTGTTATCCAGTGATACGGTACCCTTTCTCACCTTTGTCCAATAACGTCTAATCCATACTGGGCCTGAGACCGTCTGAGCCTGCCTCCTGATATATAGACATAGGTTTTTAATGTGTAAACTATGCTACATATATACGTGTTACCTGGTGAAACTGTACCCTTTCTCAACTTTCTAGAATCTTGTCGAATCCATACTGGGCCTGAGAATGGCTGCCGAGCTGTTAAGCAAGCTACAGCAATTGTGGTTTGGACACGTAATTTTTTGCATTTTTTCAGGAATGCCAGTTAGGCCTAATTCAGGATTTGCGGTTGACCTGCACTTACTGGGAAATCATCGTTCGCGCGGAATAATTGGAATCACAGATCCCCATCACTAACGGTGTTCTGCTGGTTATCTGCACCTGTAAGCGGCAAAAGCTGGTCCTTTCAGTGTAGCGCGCATGCAGCCCCGGACATGTAACGCCAAGACAGACCATGATAGTGCCAGAGCCTCGCGTATCCCTCTAATAAGCTTGATGCGTACCGGGGGGCATGCCGGAGTCTCGTTCGTTAACGGAATAAAGCTGACAAATTGCTAGCACAACTACAAACGGACATACCACACCACACACACAATCGACAAAGCTTTCAATATGTGCATCTTTTCTTGAGGTGGCATGGTTGTGGTTTCCCGGGTGGAGTCCAATTAAGCCACAGGCTCCACTCCTGGTGGTGCCCTTTTGCATGTTCCTTTAACCCCTTCACTACCAAGGGTGGTTTGCACGTTAACTCCCGGGCCAATTTTTACAATTCTGACCACTGTCCCTTTATGAGGTAATAACTCTGAAACGCTTCCATGGATCCCGGTGATTCTGACATTGTTTTCTCGTGACATATTGTACTTCATGTTAGTGCTAACATTTCATTCAAATAACTTGCGTTTATTTGTGAAAAAAATGGAAATTTGGCAAAATTTTTTAAAATTTTGCAATTTTCCAACTTTGAATTTTTATGCCCTTAAATCACAGAGATACAGCACACAAAAAACTTGATAAGTAACATTTCCCACATGTTTACTTTACATCAGCACAATTTTGGAACCAAAATTTTTTTTGTTAGGAAGTTATAAGGGTTAAAAATTGACCAGCGATTTCTCATTTTTGCAACACCATTTTATTTTTACGGACCACATCACATTTGAAGCCACTTTGCGGGGTCTATATGATAGAAAATACCCAAAAGTGACACCATTCTAAAAACTGCACCCCTTAAGGTGCTCAAAACCACATTCAAGAAGTTTATTAACCCTTTAGGTGCGTCAAAGGAATTTTTTGAATATTTTAAAAAAAATGAACATTTAACTTTTTTTCACAAAAAAAATACTTCAGGTTCAATTTTTTTGATTTTACCAAGGGTAACAGGAGAAATTGGACTGCAAAATGTATTGTGCAATTTGTCCTGAGTACGCTGATACCTGATATGTGGGGGGGGAACCACTGTTTCGGCGCATGGTAGAGTTGAGAAGGGAAGGAGCGCAGTTTGACTTTTTCAATGCAAAATTGGCTGGAATTCAGATTGGACGCCATGTCGCGTTTGGAGAGCCCCTGATGTACCTAAACAGTGGAAACCCCCCACAAGTGACCCAACTTTGGAAACTAGACCCCCCAAGGAACTTATCTAGATATGTGGCGAGAACTTTGAACCCATAAGGGCTTCGCAGAAGTTTATAACGTACAGCGGTACAATTAAAAAATCATATTTTTTCCACAAAAATGATCTTTTCACCCCCAATTCTTATTTTTCCAAGGGTAACAGGACCCTAAGGCTATGTGCCCACATTGCGTGTTAAAACGCACAATGAAAACCGGACTCCTTCCCAGAAATCGCGCGTTTTTTTCAGCGCGATTTTACAGCGATTCTGTTCGCGATTTTGCCACGATTTTCTCAAGCACTTTCCAAGCGATTTGAAGCATCGCTTGGAAAGTGATTCACAGGTTGGTCACACTCGTCAAACATAGTGTTTGACAAGTGTGAGCAGCTTTTTACTATTGAGGCCGCCTATGCGGCCTCAATAGTAAAAGATAAAATGTTAAAAATGATAAAAAAAATAAAAAATCGGGGTATATTTACCTTCCGACGTCCTGCGCTGCCATCCCGGGTCTCAGCGTTCCCAGTAATGCCTTGTGAGACCTGTGATGACGTTGGTCTCACGTTACTATAGCGATCTCGCGAGACCGCTAGAGTCACGCGAGACCTACGTCATCACAGGACCTTGCCGCAAGGCATTACTGGGAACGCTTAGGCCGGGAATGCAGCGCGGGACGTCGGAAGGTAAATATACCCCGATTTTTTATTTTTTATTCTTTTTTTTACAGGGGTATGGTACCCAGGGCCTGGACGACAGTCTCCTCTCCTCCACACCATGGGTACCAACCGCACATGAGACGCATAACTTCCCGCATGGTGGGCATAGCCACATGTGGGATGTAAGCGATTCTCATGCATTCCTATGGGTGCGGAATCGCAGCAATTCTTTGCGATTCCGCACAAAAGAATGACCATGCTGCGATTTTTTCCGCGATGCGATTCTGCTGCGGAAAAAAGCGCAGCATTAGCACAGCATGTGCGGAATGCCATAGGAATGCATGGGGGGCGTTCTCTACATGATTTTTAAACGTTTTTGCAGCGTTTTTGTGCCAAAAATCGCGGCAAAAACGCTTACAAATCGCTACGTGGGCACACAGCCTAAAAGTTATTGTGCAATTTGTCCTGAGTACGCTGATACCCCACATGTGGGGGTAAACCACTATTTGGGCGTATGGCAGAGCTTGGAAGGGAAGCAGCGCCATTTGACGTTTTTGGCTGGAATTGAGATCGGACACAATGTCGCGATTGGAAAACCCCTGATGTACCAAAACAGTGGAAACCCCCCACAAATGACACCATTTGGGGAACTAGACCCCCCAAGGAACTTATCTAGATGTGTGGTGAGAACTTTGAACCCCCAGTGCTTCACAGAAGTTTATAATGCCTGGGCGTGAAAATAAAAAAATTGTATTTTTTCCACAAACATGATCTTTTAGTCACCAATTTTTTTATTTTCCCAATGGAACCAGGAGAAATTGGACCCCAAAAGTTGTTGTCCAATTTGTCCTGAGTACGCTGATACCTCATATGTGGAGAAAACTACTATATGGGCACACGTCAGGGCTCAGAAGGGAAGTAGTGACGTTTTGGAATGCAGACTTTGATGGAATGGTCTGCGGGTGTCATGTTGCTTTTCGAGAACCCCTGATGTACCTAAACAGTGGAAACCCCCCACAAGTGACCCCATTTTGGAAACTAGATCCCCTAAGGAACTTATCTAGATGTGTGGTGAGCACTTTGAACCCCAAAGGGCTTCACAGAAGTTTATAATGCCCGGGCATGAAAATAAAAAAATCGTATTTTTTCCACAAACATGATCAATTAGTCCCCAATTTTTTTATTTTCACAAGGGTACCAGGAGAAATTGGACCCCAAAAGTTGTTGTCCAATTTGTCCTGAGTACGCTGATACCTCATATGTGGGAGAAAACTACTGTATGGGCCCACGTCGGGGCTTGGAAGGGAAGTAGTGACGTTTTGGAATGCAGACTTTGATGGAATGGTCTGCGGGTGTCATGTGCGTTTGGAGAGCTCCTGATGTACCTAAACTATTGAAACTCCCCACAAGTGACCCCATTTTGGAAACTAGACCCCCCACGGAACTTTCTAGATGTGTGGTGAGCACTTTGAACCCCCAAGTGATTCACAGAAGTTTATAACGCCCGGGCATGAAAATAAAAAAATCATTTTTTTCCACAAAAATGATATTTTTGCCCCCAATTTTTTTTTTCCTAAGGGTAGCAGGAGAAATTGGACCCCAAACGTTGTTTTGAAATTTGTCCTGAGTAGGCTGATACCCCATATGTGGGGGCAAAACACTGTTTGGGCGCATGGCAGAGCTTGGAAGGGAAGGAGCACCATTTGACTTTTTCAACGCAGAATTGGCCGGAATTGAGATCCGACACCATGTTGCATTTGGAGAGCACCTGATGTGCCCAAACAGTGGAAACCCCCAATTCTAACTCCAACCCTAACCCCAACACACCTCTAACCCTAATCTCAGCCCTAACCCTAGCCCTAACCCTAGCCCTAGCCCTAATGGGAAAATGGAAATAAATACATTTTCTTTTAATTTTATTATTTTTCCCTAACTAAGGGGGTGATAACGGGGGGTGTGATTTACTATTTATGGCGGTTCTTATATTTGGCAGCTGTCATACGCTAAAAGACACTTTTTATTGCAAAAAGAGTTTTTGCATCACCACATATTGAGAGCTATAATTTTTCCATATTTTTACCCACTGAGTCACGTGAGGTCTTATTTTTTGTGGGACGAGTTGACGCTTTTATTGGTATCATTTTTGGGCACGTTACATCTTTTGATCGATTTTTATTTCAATTTTTGGGACGCAGAATGAACAAAAACCAGCGTTTCATGAATTTCTTTTGGGGGGTGCGTTTACACCGCTCCGCGTGCGGTAAAATTGATAAAGCGGTTTTATTCTTCTGGTCAATACGGTTACAGCGATACCTCATTTATGTCGATTTTTTATGTTTTGGCGCTTTTATGCAATGAAAACTATTTTATATAAAAAATAATTATTTTTGCATCGCTTTATTCTGCGAGCTATAACTTTTTAATTTTTTCGCTGATGATGCTGTATGGCAGCTCGTTTTTTGCGGGACAAGATGACATTTTCAGCGGTACCATGGATATTTATATGCGTCTTTTTGATCACGCGTTATTGCACTTTTTGTTCGGCGGTATGATAATAAATCATTATTTTTTGCTTCGTTTTTTATTTTTAATTTTTAAGGGGTTCACTAAAGGGGTTAAATAATGGAACAGTTTTATAGGGCAGGTCGTTACGGACGTGGCAATACCAAATATGTGTACCTTTATTGTTTTTTTTTTATTTCCAAAAAATGAATTTATTTGGGAATATTTTTTTTTTCTAATTTATTTAGCGATTTTTTTAAAATTATTTTTACACTTTTTTTTAATTTTTTTAACTTTATTAGGTTGTCCCGGGGGGACATCACTGTTCTGTGACAGATCGCTGATCTGTCACATCACAGATCAGTGTGACAGATCAGCAATCTGTCACAGGCATAGACACAGACTTCCTCAAGCCTGCGCTTTGCAGGCACTGAGGAAGTCAGCTCCCTACAGGCCCCCGTCGCCATCTTGGATCCAGGGACCTGTAGGAAAAGAGACCCCCGCAGCAGCGCTGCACATTACGCTGCTGTGGGGGGCTCAGGGAAGCATGGAAAGAGCCCCCTCCCCGCCGATGCTTCCCTTTAACCCCGGTACACCGCGATCGTGTTTGATCGCGGTGTGCAAGGGGTTAACGTGTCGGGGGCGGTCCGTGACCACCCATGACACATTGTGCCGGGTGTCAGCTGTGATAATCAGCTGACACCTGGCCGCGATCAGCGGCGCTCACCACGTGGGCGCTGCTGATCGCATTAGACGTAATATTCCGTCCATGGGACTTAGGGCCCAGGTCACATGGACGGAATATTAAGTCCAATGTAGGAAAGGGGTTAAGGTTCAGCCTTGCATTCATACTGCCCCCGGAAAGCAAACACTTTGCCTTCATGGAAGCTGTTTGGAGGTCCATGGGAATAATGCCGCCCGATCGCCAGTTGGCATAATTTATTGGTGGAAAGTCCGACGGTATATGATCGTGTTCGATTTCAGAATCTTTTTTTTTTGGTTGGTATATTACATTTTTATTCCAGCCTTTCTTGACTTCATAAGGGAATGACAAGCCTATATCTTTGTCTCCTCCACCTCCTCCTTTTACTCCTCCACCTCTTTTCTAAATGTAGTTGCCCTTTTCCATATGTAATTTTTGCCTTCTGAGCATTTTCTCTGCTTTGGGACACCTTTTAAGGTGTTTTGTAATTGTTTTCTATGTGTTTGTATGTATTTGTCTACCATTGTTTTCAATGGGGTTCGACGAACATTCGACAAACTTGCCTCCTGTGTGACGAACCAAAACACTAGTGTGGTGGCTCAACACTACTCCTGCTATATAGACGTTCATTGTTAATGTTTAAACTATGCTATATATACCTGCTATCTGATGATACTGTACACTTTGTCTACTTTTTATATTCTTGTCTAATCCATACTGAGCGTGTGAGTGTCTCTGAGTGACTGATGGAATATATATGGAGATTGACAATTATCCTTGACTGAATAGAGCTGTACATTTCTGATACAGTGCCATATATCTGATGTTATTTTGTGTCTATTTTGTGCAAAATTTTGACGTTTGGTGGAAGAGGCCGCGGACGTGGACGCGGGGGGGCCAGCTGGTGATGATGGTGGTGGTGCATCTGCTGGTAGTGGCAAAACACAACAAGAAAACACAAAATGACAAATTTGCAAAAATACTCTGCAGTAAAAAAAACATGACAGTAACCAGCAAGTGCTGTATAACAAATACAGGTTATTTAGTCGATACATTTTTTGCAAAAAATGTATGCCAAGCCGCTTCACCACGTCACGGTAACCCTTCACGAAGCAGTCCCTATCTAATGTATTTAAAACCTGAACATGTGAACAGTGTCTAAATGAACAGGATACAGACAGGCGCCTCCTAGTATATGGGCTTGTGGTGTAAGACAGCTCATTTATGTGCATGTCACACAGGAGAGGGGTGGGGTCTCCCAAACCATGCTGAGCAAGGAAAAAATGGATTAAAAACATATGTGACATGCACAAGTGTAAACAAGTCGGCCAGACAATGCTCACACCACCCAATGGCTGAAACACAACAAGAAAACACAAAATGACAAATTTGCAAAAATACTCTGCAGCAAAAAACATGACAGTAACCAGCAAGTGCTGTATAACAAATACAGGGTATTTAGTCGACATATTTTTTGCAAAAAATGTATGCCAAGCCGCTTCACCACGTCACGGTAACCCTTCACGAAACAGTCCCTATCTAATGTATTTAAAACCTGAACATGTGAACAGTGTCTAAATGAACAGGATACAGACAGGCGCCTCCTAGTATATGGGCTTGTGGTGTAAGACAGCTCATTTATGTGCATGTCACACAGGAGAGGGGTGGGGTCTCCCAAACCATGCTGAGCAAGGAAAAAATGGATTAAAAACATATGTGACATGCACAAGTGTAAACAAGTCGGCCAGACAATGCTCACACCACCCAATGGCTGAAACACAACAAGAAAACACAAAATGACAAATTTGCAAAAATACTCTGCAGCAAAAAACATGACAGTAACCAGCAAGTGCTGTATAACAAATACAGGGTATTTAGTCGACACATTTTTTGCAAACAATGTATGCCAAGCCGCTTCACCACGTCACGGTAACCCTTCACGAAACAGTCCCTATCTAATGTATTTAAAACCTGAACATGTGAACAGTGTCTAAATGAACAGGATACAGACAGGCGCCTCCTAGTATATGGGCTTGTGTTGTAAGACAGCTCATTTATGTGCATGTCACACAGAGGAGGGGTGGGGTCTCCCAAACCATGCTGAGCAAGGAAAAAACGGATTAAAAACATATGTGACATGAACAAGTGTGAACAAGTCGGTCAGACAATGCTCACATCACCCAATGGCTGAAGCACAACAAGAAAACACAAAATGACAAATTTGCAAAAATACTCTGCAGTAAAAAACATGACAGTAACCAGCAAGTGCTGTATAACAAATACAGGGTATTTAGTCGATAAGATTTTTTGCAAAAAATGTATGCCAAGCCGCTTCACCACGTCACGGTAACCCTTCACGAAGCAGTCCCTATCTAATGTATTTAAAACCTGAACAATTTTTAAGTTTGTTGGAAGAGGCCGCGGACGTGGGCGCGGGGGGGCCAGCTGGTGATGATGGTGGTGGTGCGTCTGCTGGTAGTGGCAAAAGCACAATAGCAGCTAAGGCAGGAGGTGTTGGACCTGCATCATGGTTTGGCTCCGAAAAGCCTGGAATGATACCTTTTCTGGGAGTAGGTTAACCGCTTTTAAAGGCGGAGCATGAGGAACTGGTTTTGGCTTACATTGCCGAAACAGACTCCATCAAATATGGCCACCTCTTCTGAAGTTTCAAAAAATGCAAGCACTGAGTGGTCAAGTGCTGGCTCCTGGTCAGGAAGAACCCCTTTCCTTGTGTCCTGCACCCCCACCCAAACTGAATGAGGCAGCAGGCCACACTTCACATTAGTCCATGTAGCTCTTTCTATCATACCATGCCTGGGTTATCAAGTCAAATCGTGAATTCCCCAGTCCAAGATGAATCTGACATGGAGTGTGGGTGGCCAGCCAGGACAGTGGGGTTAATCGGTACCGGGCCGGTGTCTGACAGGGATGTGTCACGGTGGTGGTGACCCGTTCTGTGGCCCTGGGTGTCCATGCAAAGATGTGAATTACGTTTATAGGTGAATTATACGTGACGCCACCTCAGGTTTATGATTAGATTGACCAGCGCTGCAGTATCGCTTCTGTGGGACAGATGTTGTGGTGCAGCTAAGATGTAGAAGACCTGCACAGGTAGGGCCGTAGTCGCAGGGCAGATGAAAGAGTTGGGAGATGGTGTGCAGTGCAGGATGTAGCTGAGCCGTGCGCCAGGCGCTGGAGAAAGATAACAGACACAGTCGTGCAGTTCCTTTACCTGTACTTGGTAGGTGCTGTCCAGGACCCAGAGTACAGATGGAGAAGGAGTTGGTCAGCCTGGAAGCCAATTTGGATTTCTCTCTCTGCAGATAGGTAGTGTGGCCTCCGTTCTAGCGCTTATCTGAGGTACTCGCAGTGCTGAGTTCAAGGAAGTTCCCCCTGTTGACTCTCTTTTGGAACTTTCTCGTATTTCTGGCAGCCGTAGCCTTTTCCTTCTGGCTCACACATGTCGATGCTGGGGCCTCCGAGCCTCAGTTGGGTACAGAGCATTTTACAGCTGCTATTTCCTCCGGATTCTGCTGCAGGAGCGTCAGTGTCCTTACAAACTCGGAGACCGGAATCCGGACCATGCACTGCAGCTAGGAGTGAGCCTTAACGCTGCTCATCCTCCAGCTCCCCTTCTCACGTCCACACACTTCCCCTTCCCTGCACAGAATGGCCTAACTTACCTCCTCCCGACCACAGAGAGCAGATCCTCAGCAGTCATGTTCAGAGGTCTCCCTGCTGGCGTGGAGTGGGAAATGTGTTGTGTGTTGGTTTAACTGCTAGAGAGATCCTGCATTGCTCCCAAGCATGACATCACACTCCCTAGGAGGAAGGTAATGCCACTGTGGCGACCGTACTCCTGGGGACGCCACAAGTGCGCTGATGCCCAGCCACTGCTAGATGATTCTGCTGGTACATTGACCCAGACCACTACATTCCCCTCACACTCTACACAGCCAGAATCTGACCCAGAGGAAAATCAGGTTCCCCTTCCCGCATACTATACCACCTTACACGGTGACAAAGAGGAAGGTGCAGATGAAAGTGCAGGTTCCTTGAGCTGGTGGGGGGGCATACTCATGGGCGACGGCACTGGCACAGGGTCCCTCATTGTACGCAAAAGTGTCTCTGCCGCCGTCAGACACACTGCCACACACCACCGTACTATTAGAGGGGCCCTGTGCCACTGCCGTCGCCAACGAGTGGGCCCCCCCTGCTTGCTTAGGATCACAGCACTTGCAAAGTTGAAATACTTACCTCTCCCTGCTCCACTGCCATGACGTCTTCCGCGTTTCCTGACAGTGATAGTCTGATCAGAGAGCGCAATGACATTACGTCTGTACGCCCTCTGCCTAAACAGCCAAGTGCAGTGAGATGGACGATGGGGACGACGAGGAGTCCAGACTAGTACAGGGATTCCATAGCGAGGAGACTTATTTAATTGTTTTCAATGTTGGGACAGCAATTTTTGGGGAGCACTATACTCTGGAGAATGATATATGGGGCCCACCATACACTGGAGCATTCCAAAGGTGGACATCAGATACTGGAGCAACATTTACAGGGCACATTATACACTAGACCATTAGAAATGGGGCCCATTATGTATGGAGCATTATTTGGTCCCATAAAACAGTGGAGCTTCATCCATGGGGACCAACATATACAGTAGCATAATGTGGAGCTCATCATATACTGTTTCAAACATTATATGGGACCAATGATTCTGTATGGAGAAATATATGGGCCTCATTACTCTGTATAGTGCACTTTGTGGTGGTCATAATACTGTATGGAGTAATATACTGTCCATTTTTGGAGCTATTAAAAATGGATATCAGTCATGAGATGTAAAAAGTGAAGCATTTTTCATTGTACTATGCCGCTATTTCTCTGCGGTATCGGAGCATCATGAGTTGTGATATGTGTTAAAGGGGTGCTCTTTGGCCCAGGGCACATGAAAACCTGGAGCCAGCCCTAACCCCCACAAATTTAGCCAAATAACCCCCATTTTTCAGTGCGTAACTAGTATTATGAAGTAAATTAAGGTTGAAAAGCTTCAGTAATCAGAATTGATGTTTTTGGCTTTCAAAAGGGCACTGTAGGTGTGTTTCCTGTCGTCCACTCCCTGTTGACTTTGCTTCCCCATTGACTTGCATTGGGTTTCGTGTTTCAGTCGGCCTTCGACTTTTCACGATAATCGGCCGACTTCGTTCGACCCGACTTTTGCGAAAGTCGGGTTTCAAGAAACCCGACTCGACCCGAAAAAAGGCAAAGTCGCTCATCTCTACTAACCAATATATTCTCCCTACCCAAACTCAAAAAGGTGGAAATTCTTAATAAATCCTTTTCTGACCATACTCCACTGATTGCTAAATTTGCAATAGGGCCCTCAGTTATTACTGCATTTTTATGGAAAACAAACCTTACCATACTCAAAATCCCCAAATATAGGAAATCTTTGGAGGACTCCATACAAAATTATTTCAAAGAAAACTCAACCAATGACATATTAGGGGTTGCCTTATGCAACTTTCCTCCAGGCATAAAATGGAGAACAGGGAAAAGATTACTAGTCTGCAAGAAAGTATTAAGGCAAAAGAGGATCAGCAGTCTAAATTAGGAACTCCATCCCATGCTATTCACATGGAAATTCTGAAATTGAGACAAGAACTTAGTGCTCAAATTTTGAATGCGTACGACTCGGCTCTCAGAGCCCCTAAAATCGCCTCTTATTCATCCAAAAATTGTCCAACTAAATATATGATGAACAAGCTTAAACAAGAACGTATTCATAAAAGAATCTCTCAAATTCAATCCTCATCGGGGGCCACGAAAATACATCCACAGGACATTGTGAATGTCTTCTCTGCCTATTTCAAAAAATTATATAATTTAAACCTTGATCCCTCAAATTCCATCCCAAGCCAGTTGTCTATTGAGTCTTTCCTCTCGGGTCTGAATCTGCCACAAATCGATCATTTGGAACTAGACTCTCTGAATCGCCCTATCAGTAAGGAAGAAATAACTAACACTATTTGTCACCTTAAACCACTGAAATCTCCACGCCCAGATGGCTTCATTAATGAATACTATCAATCGTTTTCAAATCTATTGACCCCACATTTACAATCTCTTTTTGACCAGGTCTCTACTAGTGGTCACTTTCCCAAAAATATGTTAGAAGCTAGGGTAATAGTAATACCTAAAGGGAAAGGCGAACCCGACAAGGTAGAAAATTTTAGGTCTATTTCCTTGCTTAATAGCGACGTTAAAATCTATGCCAAGATCCTAGCGGACAGGCTTAAAACCATATTACCGAAATTAATTCGAGATGATCAAGTGGGATTTATAATAGGCAGACAAACGTCTGATGGCACTAGGAGAATAATTAATATCTTAAACATGATAAAATCCTCTAATATCCCCTCTTTGTTTCTATCCCTTGACGCTGAAAAGGCGTTCGATAGAATAAACTGGTTATATCTCCAAAGCACATTGTCCCGGTTTGGGTTTGATAATAAGTTTATATCCAATATTTTTTCATTATATGAAGAACCTACTGCTAGAGTATACCTAAACAACCATCTTTCTAAACCTTTCGCTATAACCAACGGCACCAGGCAAGGATGTCCCTTATCCCTCCTACTTTTTGCAATTGCCATTGAGCCTCTCGCTGAAGCCATTCAGACATCTGTTTCAATATCGGGAATTCAAACTAAAGCCTGTTCCCATAAAATTAACCTTTTCGCCGATGATCTATTTCTATCACTCACAAACCCGGTGGCATCGGTGGAGGCCCTGAAAATAATACTAGAACAGTTCTCTAATATTTCCTTTTTTAAAATTAATAACTCTAAATCTAAAATTCTGCCTTTCGGGTTAACATGTGAAGAAATTGAGGACATTTTGGACCAGACTGAGTTTCAGTTAGATAAGAGGTGCTTGACATACTTAGGCATCAATATTACACACGATGTCCAAACTATTGTGTTGTCCAATATTGATGTTCTTGCCAAAACTATTTCCAAGGATTTTGACCACTTTGGCCTTTTGGAACTCACATTGCTCGCAAGGGTACTGGTGGTTAAGTCCTTCATCTTACCCAAGATTTTATATATTTTCCGAACGATCCCGTTGAAAGTTCATCTGAAACTGATAACTAAGCTACAAAATCTGATAAATTCATTTATCTGTCAAAATAAAAAAATGCGGATAGCACGTAATGTTTTGTACAGAAGTCAAAATAACAGAGAAGTGGCCTTGCCAAACCTATGGGCCTACCATCAAGTGACTCTTATTAGGCATAATAACCATTGGTTTAAGGAAGGGGAATGTCCTTCATGGTTAGACTTAGAATTGGCTCATAATGACTATACACCCTTAAGGGATCTTTTACTCAAATTTATAATAGAATGTACATCAAGATCACATGGTCATCCGATCTTTGATGCCATTTTCGATGCCTGGAGGAAATATGCTAAACTAAAAAAACATGATAATAAACTTGCTATTTTAAAATCTCTTCCCCTCAAATTTGTCTTCACTCTCTGTAAATTTTCATTATCAAAAGTATGGTATGATTCAAAAGTTACACGGGTTGGCGACCTGTGGGATGGAAGTCAATTGCTCTCTTTCTCTCAACTCAAGGACAAATTCCATCTTCCTTTTGTAGAGTTTATGCCGTACTTGTTGTTGAAAGATAATATTCAGAAACTACTTCGTAATAAAGTTTCCAATTTGAACCTCATTGCTGCACTAGCGGGTAACCCCACTCTAAGATCCAAATGGTCTCTTAAAAACATTTACCTTAGCTTTAATGGAGATACTGAATTTTCAAAAAATGATTGCATGACCAGGTGGGAGGCGGACCTCAACTCGTCCATACAGTTGTATCAGTGGACACATGCGATCAAACTCTCCTATAGATCCATTGTGTCGATGAGCTTGCATGAGACCTATTTAAAGGTTATACTTCGCTGGTATTATACGCCTACGCGTCTGGCGCATATTAGCACAGACATTTCGCCCTTATGCTGGAGGGGCTGCCTACAGCCTGGAAACCTGTATCATATATTCTGGTGTTGCCCAAAACTGCGAGGTTTATGGAAACAAGTTCAACTTCATGTGGCCTCGTTATCTCAGACCCCTATTGAGATTACCCCACGAACGGCGCTTTTGTCCTTGGACTTAGAGAATGTCAACCCATCTATTAAATTTGTGATTATATACATCCTCTTGATGGTTAAAAATAGCATCGCTACATGGTGGAAAAAACCTGATGTGCCTAAACTCAATGATATTATAGATCTCTTGCGTACACATAGTTGGATGGAAGAGAAAATAGCTTTCCACTAGGGTGCATTAAACAGATATTACTTGAAGTGGGAAGTGTGGAATTCTAAGTATCGATAAGCCTGCCTTTCATTATACCTGTTATCTAATATGTTTATAATCTGAATTGTATAAGTATTTATTACAGTATTTTCATGACCAAAGTTGAAAAATAGAGCGGAGCTCTGTAAATTTTATTTCCCCTTTTCCCTTCTGTATCCCCCCTCTTCCCTTTTAAAATTGAAATTTCAATAAAAATCATTTGAAAGAGAAAAAACGAAGTGCCGTTGATCTCATTATATTATCGACTGGGCAGTGTTTTGGGAGTAACTGCATCACGACATTTCAATTTTGTGTCGATTTGTCTCAATTCAAGGAGGAAATTAAATTTGCTTCAAATGAATTTGATGCTAATTAAATCGACAGGGAAGAGGTTAAAAATGTTTTAGATTCACCTCTACTCTGTTTTCCCCTTACCAAAACGTCTGTATTTGGTCGATATTATGTGACTTCTACATTCCTTCTGGCCAGGTCTTATGTTTACTAGGTTCCATGTTATCAGGTGGGGCATAATGTGCATCATTGTCTGGTAAGGTCAGTGCTGGATACACTAGCGCTTAGCGCAGGTGAGTATGCCTCATTTTATTGTTTTGTAACTATCTGTGTCATTTAGATTTTTTTAGCAGAGAGATAACCTATTTAAAGGGAGTGTAGGACCGCCATGGATCCCAATCAACTCCTTTAGAAATCAGTTATTCACTTTTGTCAGGAGATAGGAAACATTTTTCCTTCAGTCATAAATAGATTACTGGGGTTTATAATAACTGTAATCTATGACGAGTAAATTTTTACTCCAGTTAAAAAATGTAGTGATACATATCACAATGTATAAAATATTGGAGTAATTAAAAAATGAAGAGACACAAAGTTATCAATAACATTTTAATTATGACACAGAAAAAGGCTGACATTTTATATCAGACTTGAATGCTCCAAAGGGCATTTTGCCCATCATCTATTTAATTATTAATTTCATAATTACATTGAACAGCAAATAGATTGCACATTAATACGACCTAATTACAGGTATTTCTTATGAATTTAAAATGGAATTTTCAATGAGCTCAGCACTTTAATTGTCTGTCTACAATTAAACTGCTGATCAACTTTTACATAATGATTGAGTCATTTATTTTAAGACCTTACTGTTCAAATTTTCCTTAAAGACATCCAATGAATTTACGTGGTGATGAGTGATTGCAAAGATTCAGATTTAACATTAGGAAACGTTGTAAGGTATTCATCAGTTTTCTGTGGCGCATGCTATCCATTAGTTTTGCATATAAATCATGGGCTAATTGTAATCTATGTGCCTTTTCACATCTATTTTTTGTACACCAATTGTCTGCAACTCTCTCCCCTACTCTCATCCTTGTTGTGAATAACACTCACAAACATAAGTCAAAGGTCTATTTGAAATATGGAGGAGTATAACACACAGATGTAATCTGAGTGTTTTCTGTATGTTACTGTTTAATGGGGAGTAGAAGCTGAGTTTGCTTGATTGTTTTCTTCACAGAAGAAAAATGGATGTCACATTGATTGCAAAAACTGATACGCAGGCTAAAAAAATGGATACGGCACATTGAAAGCAAAATGCTCTATTTTTCGCATACGAGAAAAAGTTTACACTTGAAACTTATCTAATCCTACACTATCATTTAGAGATAATGTTAATTTACCACATTGTTTGCTATAAACAGTTGGTCAGTCTATAATCAAATTCAAAACCAAAAGAAATGAACTGGGGTATAAGTTGGTATACAGGCAACATGTAGGAGAATTTTCACATTGGACATTAAACAAATATATCCTAAGATAGAAACACAATTAACATATACCCTGCTGTAAGTAAAAAGCAATAGTGCATATAAATAACATAGGATACATAGCAAACACTGTTTTTATTAAAAAAATCATAAAAGCCATCCCACCAGTGCCCAGGAATACCCAATTGGGATTGTCCTAAACTCTAGTATTAAAATTTTTCCACGTGTAATTTTTGCCAGCTCAGAGAAGTCACGGACCACTATTGTCAACAATTCTGTGGCTTCTGGTGATGTCACATCAATAGAGCAGCTTCTTTTCTGTTTTGCGCTCTCGAAGTAGCATCACAACCAATCCCATGCTGATTAACAGCCATTTCCCACTACTTAATTGCCTAACAGTCAGCTGGACTTTAGCAGTGATGCCCCATTGACAGAGCAGAGCAGAAGAGGAAGAAAACTTTGCTGACATGAGGTCAAATGAAGCAGCAGAATCACCGGCTGGAATGGTTAATGACAGTTGTGAGATGGCAGAGATCGGCTCTTGGCAGAGAAGCAGGTAATACCTTCCTTTGATGGGTCCCTAACCTAATATTTATCAAACATTCCTCTCCAAGGCTAAAAGCCTACAAATTTTAAGGGCATGTAAAATCCAGCAATAATTAAAAACAGTCTTGGACTGATGGATCAAGTGATCAGTTAGAAAAGGAGGCAGTCAAAACCTCCAACAGTATAATACAAAAGCAAAAGAACTGAGCAGCACCTCCGAGCAAAATAAAGCAAATGTGAACAGGTGCCAACTGTTATGACTGAATAATATTCAAGCAAAGGAATACAGCAGCACTTTGTCAGCGCTAAGATGTATGGAGAAATTGAATATGTGATATTTGACTGTATTACTGCTATATAGAATATACGTATAAAAATGAAGGTGCATAGCACATAAAATGGCCAATTCATAAGAATCCACCAGCTGCGACAGGTTAGTTAGCAACTACCTGCCTTTAAATGTTCAGCCCCTTATAAAAAATGATCAAAGTCACATATAACCTCTTTAAATATAAAAAAGGAATATTTTAAAATATTAAACACAGAAAGTAGGTATCACTATAGTTGAGGATGGAATAAATACAGTACAGAATCAAAGATCAAACTCAATTAAATATCAGTAAAATATTATATAAATGAAAAACTGGTTCACTAGTGGGCTGACATTGGTCCATATCAAGATTTACAATACTAGATCTAGATAAGATTGAACAATGGGCAGTGACTAATAGAATGGTATTTAACAGGGAGAAATGCAAGATTCTACATCTGTGCAAGAAAAACAAAAATTACATTTACAGAATGGGAGGAATAGAATTAAGCAACAGCACGTGTAAAAAAGACTTGAGTATACTAATACGTCACAGACTGCACATTAGTCAATAGTATGATGCATCAGCAAAGAAGGAAAACACAGCTCTGGGATGTATTAAGAGAAACACAGCGTCCAGTTCATGTGAAGTAGTTATCCCCCTCTACTCCTCCTTGGTCACACCTTATCTGAAATACTGTGTCCAGTTCTGGTCACCACATTTTAAAAAAAATACATTGAGCAACTCCAGAGAAGAGCAACCAGGAGCAGACTGCAATTATGTCCTATGAGGAACAGTTAAAAGATCTGGTAATGTTTATCTTGCAAAAAAGAAGGCTAGCAGGAGACTTAATGGCAGTCTACAAATATCTGAATGGATGTTACAGTGTAGAGGGATCATCCATATTTTCATTTGCACATGGAAACACGAGAAGTAATGGAATAAACTGATAGGAAGAAGATACAAACTATATAGTAGAAAAATTTTTTTGACAGTGAGGATGATCAATGAGTGGAACAGGCTACCACAAGACTGTGATTGTGAGTTCTAATTCAATGGAAGTCTTCAAACAAAGACTGGACTAGTGAGTCCTGCATTTAGCAGGGGGTTGGACATGATGACCCTGGAGGTTTCTTCCAACTCTCTAACATTCGATGATTCTATGAAAAGCAAGTGATACAGAAAGAGATAGCCCATACAAATGGTAATAATAATACAATACAATGACCCTGTACTATAGAAATTAATAGAAGAGGTAATATCAGGGTTTGTACCAGTCTCAAATCAGTGACAGACTGAAACAGGTATAGAATATCCCTGTGTTTTGAACCATGCATATTCCCTTCAACTTGGACCATTTTTCCTGTCCCTGCTGCTAAAAAACATCCCCACAGCATGATGCTGCCACCACCATGCTTCACAGTGTGTATAGTGTTCTTGGGGTGATGAGCTGTTTTGGCTTGGCCCCAGACATAGCGTTTACCCTGGTGGTGAAAAAGTTTAATTGTGGTCTCATATGTCCAAAGCACCTTCCTCCATACATTTGGGGAGTCTCCTACATGTCTTTTGGCAAACTCAAATCGAGCCTTACAATTTTTGCGTGTAAGTAAAGGCTTTTTTTCTGCCCACTGTTCCATAAATGCCACCTCTATGGAGTGTACGGATTATTGCAGTCATATGGACAGATACTTCAGTCTCTGCTTGAAAACTCTGCAGCTCGTTCATCGTTACCATTGGTCTCTATGTTTCCATTCTCATTATTGCCCTAATTTCCCGGGCTAAGAGTTCTGATGGGTGGCCCTTTCTAGGCAGTTTTGTTGTGGCACCATGTTCTTTCCATTTTATGACATTGGATTTGATGGTGCTCTGGGGGATCATCAGAGATTGGGACATTTTTTTATAACCCAACCATGACTTGGACTTCTCAACAACTTTGCCCCTGTCTTGTTTGGAGATCTCCTTGGTTTTCATGGTGTTATTTGGTTAGTGGTGCCTCTTGCTTAGCGGTGTTGGAGCCTCTGTGGCCTTTCAGAAAAGGTGTGTATATACTGACAGACCATATGATTCTTAGATTGCACACATGTAGACTTCCTTTCACTAAGCATGTGATTTATGAAGGTAATTGCCTGCACCAGAAATTTTAAGGGGCTTCATAGCAAAAGGGGTGAATACATATGCACATGCTAATTTTTAGTTATTTTATCCCATAAATTTAATTTACAATTGTGGCCAAAAGTGCCAAAAGTATTAACACCCCTGCAATTTTGTCAGATAATACTCAGTTTCTTCCTGAAAATGATTGCAAACACAAATTCTTTGGTATTATTATCTTCATTTAATTTGTCTTAAATGAAAAAACACAAAAAGAATTGTCCTAAAGCCAAATTGGATATAATTCCACACCAAACATAAAAAAGAGGGTGGACAAAAGTATTGGCAATGTTCGAAAAATCATGTGATGCTTCTCTAATTTGTGTAATTAACAGCACCTGTAACTTAACCTGTGGCACCTAACAAGTGTTGGCAATAACTAAATCACACTTGCAGCCAGTTGGCATGGATTAAAGTTGACTCAACCTCTGCCCTGTGTCCTTGTGTGTACCACATTGAGCATGGAGAAAAGAAAGAAGACCAAAGAACTGTCTGAGGACTTGAGAAACCAAATTGTGAGGAAGCATGAGCAATCTCAAGGCTACAAGTACATCTCCAAAGACCTGAATGTTCCTGTGTCTACCGTGCGCAGTGTCATCAAGAAGTTTAAAGCCCATGGCACTGTGGCTAACCTCCCTAGATGTGGACGGAAAAGAAAAATTGACAAGAGATTTCAACACAAGATTGCGGATGTTGGATAAAGAACCTCGACTAACATCCAAACAAGTTCAAGCTGCCCTGCAGTCCGAGGGTACAACAGTGTCAACCCGTACTATCCGTCGGCATCTGAATGAAAAGGGACTGTATGGTAGGAGACCCAGGAAGACCCCACTTCTTACCCCGAGACATAAAAAAGCCAGGCTGGAGTTTGCCAAAACTTACCTGAAAAAGCCTAAAACGTTTTGGAAGAATGTTCTCTGGTCAGATGAGACAAAAGTAGAGTTTTTTGGGGCAAAGGCATCAACATAGAGTTTACAGGTGAAAAAAAGAGGCATTCAAAGAAAAAAACACGGTCCCTACAGTCAAACATGGCGGAGGTTCCCTGATGTTTTGGGGTTGCTTTGCTGCCTCTGGCACTGGACTGCTTGAACGGTGCATGGCATTATGAAGTCTGAAGACTACCAACAAATTTTGCAGCATAATGTAGGGCCCAGTGTGAGAAAGCTGGGTCTTCCTCAGAGGTCATGGGTCTTCCAGCAGGACAATGACCCAAAACACACTTCAAAAAGCACTTGAAAATGGTTTGAGAGAAAGCACTGGAGACTTCTAAGGTGGCCAGCAATGCGTCCAGACCTCAATCCCATAGAACACCTGTGGAGAGATCTAAAAATGGCAGTTTGGAGAAGGCACCCTTCTAATATCAGGGACCTGGAGCAGTTTGCCAAAGAAGAATGGTCTAAAATTCCAGCAGAACATTGTAGGAAACTCATTGATGGTTACCGGAAGCGGTTGGTCGCAGTTATTTTGGCTAAATGTTGTGCAACCAAGTATTAGGCTGAAGGTGCCAATACTTTTGTCGGGCCCATTTTTGGAGTTTTGTGTGAAATGATCAATGTTTTGCTTTTTGCTTCATTCTCTTTTGTGTTTTTTCATTTAAGACAAATTAAATGAAGATAATAATACCAAAGATTTTGTGTTTGCATTCATTTTCAGGAAGAAACTGAGTATTATCTGACAAAATTGCAGGGGTGTCAATACTTTTGGCCACAACTGTATACCAATATTTTTCTCACTTCACTACACCAACTTAGAATATTTAGTGCTGATGTATCACACACAAATCAGATTTAAAAAATATTTGAACACCAATTGTGAAACAACAAAAATGGGTAAAAAGCCAAGGGGGTGAATACTTTCGCAAGCCACTTTATGGTTAAGAGTCTTGCAGTAGTGACTCCCAGCAATATATAAATTTATAATCCCTTATTACAATACATCATTGTTTGTACTGGCAAAAAGTACCATGTGAATTTTTAGCTGTTTGTGAAACAATACTTCTAATTAGGTAATAGCCACCTATCTACCATCAGTGAAACAGTCTTTAGTATATGTAGATCAATAAATTACAGAGGCATGTTCACATAATTAGGCATCGAAAAAGTCATAGACAAGTTTCATACAAAGCTATCATATACTGTATATATACACTGCTCAAAAAAATAAAGGGAACACTAAAATACCACATCCTAGATATCTCTGAATGAAATTTTCCAGTTGCAAATTTTTATTCATAGCATAGTGGAATGTGTTCAGAACAATAAAACATAACAATGATCAATGTAAATCAAAATGAATATCCCATGGAGGTCTGGATTTGGAATGATACTCAAAATCAAAGTGGAAAATCAAATTACAGGCTGATCCAACTTCAGTGGAAATGCTTCATGACAAGGAAAAGATGCTCAGTAGTGTGTGTGGCCTCCACGTGCCTATATGACATCCCTACAATGCCTGGGCATGCTCCTGATGAGGCGGCGGATGGTCTCCTGAGGGATCTCCTCCCAGGCCTGGATTAAAGCTTCAGTCAACTCCTGGACAGTCTGTGGTGCAACGTGGCATTGGTGGATGGAACGAGACATGATGCCCCCGATGTGCTCGATTGAATTCAGGTCTGGGGAACTGGCAGGCTAGTCTATAGAATCAATGCCCTCATCATGCATTAACTGCTGACACACTCCAGCCACATGAGGTCTGGCATTGTTCTGCATTAGGAGAAACCTAGGGCCAACCGCACCAGCATGTGGTCTCACAAGGGGTCTGAGGATCTCATCTCGGTACCTAATGGCAGTCAAGCTACCTCTGGCGAGCACATGGAGGGCTGTGTGGCCCTCCAAAGAAATGCCATCCCACACCATTACTGACCCACTGCCAAACCGGTCATGCTGAAGGATATTGCAGGCAGCAGATCGCTCTCCACGGAGTCTCCAGACTCTGTCACGTCTGTCACATGTGCTCAGTGTGAACCTACTTTCATCTGTGAAGAGCACAGGGTGCCAGTGGTGGATTTGCCAATCCTGGTATTCTGTGGCAAATGCCAAGCATCCTGCACGGTGTTGGGCTGTGAGCACAACCCCAATCTGTGGATGATGGACACTCAGACCATCCTCATAGAGTCGGTTTCTAACCGTTTGTGCAGACACATGCACATTTGTGGTCTGCTGGACGTCATTTTGCAGGGCTCTGGCAGTGCTCCGCCTGTTCCTCCTTGCACAAAGGTGGAGGTATGGGTCCTGCTGGTGGGTTGTTGCCCTCCTACGGCCCCCTCCACATCTCCTGGTGTACTGGGCTGTCTCCTGGTTGCGCCTCTTGCCACAGCTCGCATTGATGTGCCATCCTGGATGAGCTGAACTACCTGAGCCACTTGCGTGGGTTGTAGAGTCTGTCTCATGCTACCATGAGTGTGAAAACACAACCAACATTCAAAAGTGACCATAACTTCAGCCAGAAAGCATTGGTACTGAGATGTGGTCTGTGGTCCCCACCTGCAGAACCATTCCTTTATTGAGTGTGTCTTGATAATTGCCAATAATTTCCATCTGTTGTCTATTCCATTTGCACAACAGCATGTGAAATTGATTTTCAATCAGTGTTGCTTCCTAAGTGGGCAGTTTGATTTCACAGAAGTTTGATTTACTTGGAGTTATATTCTGTTGTTTAAGTGTTCCCTTTATTTTTTTGAGCAGTGTACAATGGTACAAACTTAGATCATTTTACCAATTGCTTAGGGCAAATCACTCAGACCTTTCAACAACCTCGATGAGCGTTTTTCTTGTTAATACGCCATGCTTTCTCAAGGGGAGGTGTTACAGTGCTCCCAAACAGGACCTTTTGTATCCTGAGTAACCGTTCACGTGTGGATCACGAGATTGGTTTGCTCACTGGCTTTGTAAGAATGGTCCATGTGCTTGTGGCCAGCGTCGTTGCTACCACGCGTCTCGTCAAAGCATCCAAATGCATGCGAGCGGGAGCAGGGCGGTTGCCATAACTTCCAATCAGGTGCCAAGGATGCGGATATGCCGGTTGACGTGGGGCATAGGCGGGGAGCAAGCGAGCACTTGCGCACCACAGCCAGAATGATAATAAATTGATTTCTGCCATCATTTACTCATAGCAATTTTCAGATAGAAAGGGAGGATTTCATGTAAGTGGACAATTTGCCATTCAACCGATATTCATCAATGTTCTTTTAATCCATTGTTATTTAATCCTTACATTCACATCTTTGTATAGGACTGTAAATTCAGGCAATAAGTCTTCATGGCCAAATATATATAATTTAGAATCATAGAATCGTAAAGTTGGATGGGACCTCCTGGGCCATCTGGTCCAAACCCCTGCTCAAAAGCAGGATTCGATAAATCATCCCAGAGAGATGTCTGTCCAGCCTCTGTTTGAAGACTTCTATTGCAGGAGAGCTCACCACCTCTCTTGGCAGCCTGTTCCACTCATTGATCACTCTAACTGTCAAAAAGTTTTTTCTAATATCTAATCTGTGTCTCCTCCCATTCAGTTTCATCCTATTGCTTCTAGTCTTTCCTTGTGCAAATGAGAATAAAGATGATCCTTCTACAATGTGACAGCCCTTGAGATATTTGTAGACAGCTATTAAGTCTCCTCTCAGTCTTCTCTTCTGCAAGCTAAACATTCCCAAATCCTGCAACCTTTCCTCATAAGACAAGGTTTGCAGACTGGTCACCATTCTGGTCACTCTTTTCTGAACTTGCTCCAGTTTGTTGATGTCTTTTTTAAAATGTGGTGCCCAAAACTGGACACAGTATTCCAGATGCGGTCTGACCAAAGAGGAGTAGAGGGCAATAATGACTTCACATGATCTAGACTGTATGCTTCTGTTAATACATCCTAGAATTGCATTTACCTTTTTTGCTGCTGCATCACAGTGTTGACTGATATTCAGTCTGTGATCTATTAGTATACCCAAGTCTTTTTCACATGTGCTGTTGCTTAGCTCTATTCCTCCCATTTTGTATATGTTTTTTTCATTTTTATTGCCCAGATGTAGTACTTTGCATTTTTCCCTGTTAAAAACCATTCTGTTAGTTGCTGCCCACTGCTCCAGTTTATTTATATCTTTTTGAATCCTCTCTCTTCTCTAGTATTAGCTATCCCTCCTAGCTTTGTGTCATCAGCAAATTTAATTAGTTTACCCTCAATTCCTTCATCTAAATCGTTGATAAAGATGTTGAACAATACAGGGCCCAGGACAGAGCCCTGTGGTACCCCACTTGAGACATTCTTCCAACTGGATGTGCAACCATTTACGACCACTCTTTGGGTCTGATCACTAAGCCAGTTATGAATCCACCTAACAGTTGCCTTGTCCATTCCATACTTAGCCATTTTTTTTAATAATGATTGTGTGAGATACTTTGTCAAATGCTTTTCTAAAGTCAAGATATACTATATCTACAGCATTTCCCGGATCCACCCAATCAGTGATTCTGTCATAGAAGGAAATTAAGTTAGCAAATTAATTTGCCTTATATCTTGCCATGGGACAAAAATGGGATCAGAAGGTTAGTTAGTAGAAAAAATTATGGTGCAGATAACTGTAAACAAGAAAAAAAACAAAAAAAACATATAAACAAACATAAAAACACAAAGTCAAAAAATCTGAATGTGATTTTTTTTATTCGAAAAATGGGCACATAGTTAGAAGGACCATAATAATCACTATGGTCCTGATGCTTTTTTGTCTGCCTTTTTAGTATTTATAAATTGTAAAAGATAAACAAAAAGGCCAGGGACAAATCAATACATGCGGACTATGGCAAGTGATAATGCAACTTATTGGACACCGATGTGATGAAAATAAGGCTTAGAAAGTGATTTATATTTTACAGGAAGAAGACTTACAGCAGAACAGACATATTTCCCTAGATACAAAGTAAACTAAGAAATCACGTCACAAATGTTTACAGAAAAATACTTAAAATCAACTTCAACTCATGAAGACTGAACTTTGGTCAGTATATTTTTATAACCAATTTCTTCTACTTCTGAGTAATAGCCAGACTTTCCTAGTGTGATAAATTCTCCCTGCTGATAGTGCACTTATCACTGATCATTGGAAGCTTAAAAGTATTATTAAGTACTGAATCCAGAAAGTTCTTTTCTATTGAAAGAGAAGAGCAGGGTGTTCTGCCCCTATGTGTCCAACTACATCCTCACCTCCATTTCTATTATTTTTGAAAAAGGATTTCTCATACTAATCTTTTGTATTTTTACAGTTTACATAAGAAATTAATTTAATAATAATAGAATCGCATAAATTTATAATGTGATGTATTTATAGCACATAATGCTTAGAAGATGTATATTTTTTTATAATGGTTATATTTATTAATACTGTATATATTTAATTACCTATTTTTTTCCAAAAAATCCCTGCTTTATTTGAGTGTAAATTAGTCTAATATTTTGTATGTAAGTCAGTCCTGAATGTGAATGTAAATGGTTATCCTTAGTTACATAGTTAGTACTAAAGATGAGCAAATTGCTTCACGCAGGTTCAAGTCAGGGCTTTACAGCTATGGACAGGAGCTGCTCAAATTTTCTGGGCTTCTGGAATCTCAGAAGCAGAGTTGATTTGCTGGCCCGGTGTGATGGCATATGTGCGACGTGTAGCTAACAGGTGGCATCTGACCTGCCCAAATAAACATCAGCCTTGCCTGGGATCCCGTAGGGTAGGGAAATTCATGTACCTTCTGTCCATGGTCAGAGACCACTGACCTGATCTGCTCATCTATAGTTAGTACGGTTGAAAAAAGACACATGTCCATCAAGTTCAGCCACTATCCTTGGCCACTGACCCTTAATATCTATAATATAACGAGCTAAGCGTCACCCTGTCTGAAGCCTCTATAGACTGCGCAAGCGTGACGCGCCTGCACACTGTGCAGTTTTGCTCTAGACAGAGTGATGCATCCCCCTCAAGAGATCGCGGTATGCGTAAGCATTGAACGCATACCTCGATCTCTGCAACACCTTACCGAGGTGCTACTTACCGCAGTGTGTCTTCAAGAACATGGCGGCGGAAAGCGAGGACTGCGCAGGCGCCCAGTCTGACACCACAACACACCCAGAATAGGACAGACTGGACACAGGGAAGAAAGGTGAGTATAAATGTTTTTTTAATGTGTGCAGTTTAATAGGGGTGAGGGTGACCATTCATATCTGGATTGGGGGGTGAGGGGACCATGCATACCAGGAAAGGGGGGTGAGAGGACCATGCATACCAGGATTGGGGGGTGAGGGGACCATGTATGCCAGGATAGGGAGGTGAGGGGACCATGCATATTAGGATAGGGGAGTGAGAGGACCATGCATCTCAGGATTGGGGGGTGAGGGGACCATGCATACCAGTATTGG
The DNA here is from genome assembly GCF_039654945.1 of Dendrobates tinctorius. NCBI lineage: Eukaryota > Metazoa > Chordata > Amphibia > Anura > Dendrobatidae > Dendrobates > Dendrobates tinctorius. The sequence goes on along the minus strand of NW_027361838.1, from coordinate 18,412,471 downwards.
GGGTTGAGGGGACCATGTATATCAGGAAAGGGGGTGAGTGGACCATGCATATCAGGATAGGGAGGTGAGAGGACCATGCATACCAGGACTGGGGGGTGGTAGAACCATGTATACCAGGATTGGGGGGTGATAGGACCATGCATACCAGGATTGGGGGGTGATTGGACATGCATATCAGGATTGGGGGGTGAGAGGACCATGCATATCAGGATAGAGGGGTGAGGGGACCATGCATACCAGGATTGGGGGGTGAGGGCACCATGCATACCACGATAGGGATGAGGGGGTACCATGCATACCATGACAGGGATGAGGGGGCTGCCATGTATGCCACGATAGGGATGAGGGGGGTGCCATGCATACCAGGATTGGGGGGTGCGGGGACCATGCATATTAGGATAGGGGAGTGAGAGGACCATGCATGTGAGAGGACCATACATACCAGGATGGGGGGTAAGGGGACCATGCATACCAGTATTGGGGTTGAGGGGACCATGTATACCAGGAAAGGGGGGTGAGGGGACCATGCATATTAGGATAAGGAGGTGAGAGGACCATGCATACACAGGCCCTAGTCTGAACCCTAGTCTGCTCCTTGGTATACCCCCATGCATCTCTAAAGCACGTGAAGGTCCTGCCATGAACCCTGGCATGCCTCCTAGCACGCACAGGCCCTAGCCTGAACCCTGATATGCCTCCTAGCAGATGTAGGCCCTTGCCCTAGCCTGAACCCTGGCGTGCCCCCTAGCAAGCACCCTACCTTGGACCCTGGTGTGCCCCCTAGCACGCACCCTGCCTTGGCCCCTGGTGTGCCCCCTAGCACGCATCCTGCCTTGAACCCTGACTTGGACCTTGGCATGTCTCCTAACACGCACCATGTCTTGAACTCTGGCGTGCCTCCTTGCCTGAACCCTGGCTTGCCTGCTGGATACCCGGAGACTGCCGATTGCTGCCAGAGGTCCGGAGCCTGATGACTGCAGCCTGATGTCCGCAACCTGATGTCCGGAGCCTGTCTATCGTTGCCAGATGTCCGGAGTCTGATGACATCTAGCCCTTGCCGCAACCCTGGCGGGCCACGTAACACGTATTATGCCTTGGACCTTGGTGTGTCCACGCACGCACCTTTCTATGTTTCCCTTTGTTCTCGTAATTGTGTCTTGCACCTTTTGTTACCCTGAAATCACGCTTTAATGAAGATACCCTGTGACCACGCTTTGTCTTGTTTTGTACCCTGCACGTTTCCTGTTTCTGGACACTCACTTGTGTCTCCTTGAGCCGGCCGTCTGGTTCCAGCCGTCGTGGTGTCTCGCCCCCTTGATCCTGCCCCTGACACTCCCTGTAAGGGGGTGGTTCCTCACAAGGTCAGCTCGCCCGAGGTGGGTGGGTGCCATGACCCAGTGGGTCCACTCTAGAAATCGACTCAGCAGAAGCTGACTCCATCATAGAACCATATGGGACTGTGCTCCATACTGCGTGTAAGAAGGTAATTGAACTGTCCAGTAAAGTTGAACTTGTTAAAACAAACCCGGTGTCCCCTGGTGTGTGTGCGGCTGATCCTGGACCTGAGGATGTGGGGACATTGAAGGCCTCCAGCCTGCAAGTGAGTATAATGCAATGAATACATCACAACAGTAATGAACTGGAACACCATTTATTTGTAAAGTGCCAGGGCGTTATGGAGCAGCAGCTTGCCCATAAGTACCATCCTGGGCACCTTAAAATAGTATGCCATGAGGTAGTCCATTGTCAAAACAGATGTCTTTAGCAGCCAAACTGACCCATAGGAAACTATAGGATCAGTCTTGTGATCAGTTTCCATTTGGCATGTTCTACTAGCTCAATGGGAAAGAATTTGGTGCAATGTGAATGACAGATTTTGAATGGTGGAGACAACATATGTCTTTGTGTGATTCTATGTGGGAAAACTATCACTATATATGCAGCAGAGGGGAAGACCCATAGTGCCTTATGTTACAAATCCTGGTAATTCTGCTTGACTTCCGTATATCTCTCAGTTATTGCATAATTAATTTTGGCTAAGGAGCCTGAAAGTTCCGTTTTATGTCATGTAGATTTCTTTAGACCGCAAAGCATAATAAATGTAGGATATAAAATATAGTATGCCTTTTTGAATACTCTCGGGCCTGTTTCACTCTACACTAGGGCATTCGAGGCAAAGTAGGCTTCTGACATCTTTGAGCACCATGCCTTGACAGCATATGCTGTAATGTCATGACTTTATGACATGAATAATAATGAAAACTTGACACTCAACTTCTAGAATATTTTTTGATTGCCAAGTTTTCTTTATTATTCATGTATGGTGTGGGGCCCTACTTGAGCATCTTCTGAAGTTGTGCATACGGTGTTTTTCCTTGACTTTATGACATGAAACACCTTTGGTCTAGTCAGCTATGATGTCAAAGGCCCACTCTGCGCTGGAAGGCCTGGCATGGAGTGATACAGGTCATAAAGGATGTGCACAGTAGGGGAAGATGAAATAAGAAAACATGCCTTCTGCAAGTACCAGATAGTGGGCAGTGAAAGCAGCAGGACGAATCAGCAGTGGGGGTTTTTTTGTAACATTTTGCCTGCTTTCCAGTTGGCTGCCATTGTGCTGAATTTGCACTGAGCAAATTTTAAAAAAAATGAGTATTGTGGATAATCTGAATTTTTGTAAAATTCAAGGAGAATTCAATTTTCCACTTGAATAAATTTGCTCATCTCTATTTCTAAGTTTTGGTAGCAATACATTGTGATTTACTATAATTCAGGTCAAATGCAATGAGAAAAATAGACAAGTAAAAATCCTTCATATGTTCAACTTGCAGTGAAAGAATAACTTCCCTGTCATGAATTTATAGAGCAGAAAAGTTACTTTAAAGTGAATTCATGATACAAAGAATGAAAGAAAACCTGTATCACCAGCCTCTGGAGAAGAATGGGGCATGTTCTGAAATATATCAGCAGCCAAGAGTGTCTTTCAGACATAACTTGATTGGATTTGAAGCTTGTGTTATTGTTTGTGCTTCTATCTAGACCCTTTATAAGTATGAAATGGGAAGATCAAATATTCATGACTAGTGAGTGAGAGTCCTTTTAAATCACAGAAACATGATCAATGTAGAAAAATCACTTCTCACATGGCCATAAATTACACAGCAAGTGTACGGTCAGCCACAGAATATCTGATTTACATGAAGCTGTATAAGAAGCCAAATTCTAATCTATTCCAGAGGGTTCAATATGTTCCTTGGTATTTCAGGAAGATTTATTTCAGGGAGACTGTAGGATTATCTCACAGATAGCTGCAGGGTCATACTGTAAAATTGGCCAAAACTACCTCACTGTTGTCCTTAGCAAATTTGGACAAGTTGTACAGCATAGATTTGAAGGTTTCTGCAAAACAGTCTTTAACCCCATCTGCCATGGCTTGCTTTATAGATACACGGGAGAGTTCTAGTTTGCATCTGCCTTTAGCGCATTTAGAAATCACACAGTGTCTCTGGATCTTTCAGAAATTTGTAGCTGCTGTTGCTACTGACACAGTCATTTGCATCTCACTAGCATGAAACATAATGCAGAATTGTCTCATGATTATTTTCTCCTGCGAGCTTAGTAAGGTCTCTGTGTAAACCAGGTTACTGCTTATGAATCATGCATTCTGAGCAACCAACACTGCAACACAAGATACATACTTATCAGTGTAATAAATCAGGCATATCTAGCCTTGAATGATAATGCAATTTCTAGAGTGTTTTTTTGTTTTTTGCCATTATTGAGTTAATCAGACGTTTCAATCTATTTCACTTATTAAATGAATACATTGACATTTAAGATTGTATTTTTTCTTAATTAAACCTAACATGTAATAATAATTTACACTAATGGCGAAAAAACTTTATGTAAATTATTTCTATGCATGCCATAAGAATAGTAATATATGGTCCATTGGTATTGATATAGAAAATGATCAAAAAGTCACAGTCTCACATAGTGAAGCAGATAAGTTTATTGAGATTACTATAAAAAAGTTAAAAAGTCAAAAAGTTAAAAAAGAGAAAAATAAAGACATGGCCATGGTGTCCGACTATGTTTGGAATTGACATTAGAATATATATATATTTGCAGTGTTTTGAAAAGTCTTTACAGGCCCGTGAACTTTTCCACAATTCTTCACATTGCATCCACAGATCTAAATGTATTTTATTGGGATTTTAAGTGATATATCAACACTAAGTAGCAAGTATTTGTGAAGGAAATGATACATTGTTTACTAAATATTGTAAAAACATAAACCTAAAAATTGTGCTATGCATTTGTATTCAGACCCCCTGAGTCAATACTTTGTAGGAACACACTTTGCTTTTGGGGTATTTCTCTACCAGCTTTGCGCATCTAGAGGCTGAAATTTTTGCCCATTCTTCTCTGCAGTCTAGCTCAGTGAGATTGGATGGAGGCGTCTGTGAGCCGCAATTTTCAAGTCTTGCCACAGATTCACAATGAGATTTAAGGTACTGTCACACTAAGCGATATCACTAGCAATATCGCTATAACTTGTGACATAATAGCGATATTGCTAGCGACATCGCTGTGTCTGATACTTACCTACGACCCGCTCCCCCGCTGGTCATTGCTGATCGCACGAGAACGTCCTGGACTGTTTCTTGTCGTCAGCTTCCTGCGGCGCTTCCTGTGGAGAGACGAGCGACGAGCGTGGAGCCGGGCGGGAGGACGTCAGGATCGCCTGGTGTGACAGGTAAGTAGCGACCCCCGTCCCCAGCGATGTCGCTGGTGAGATCTGCCTGTGTGGCAGCTCATTAGCAACCACTTAGCGATGTACCAGCGATCCTGACCACATCATATCGCTGGTCGGGATCGCTGGTACATCGCTAAGTGTGACAGTACCTTTAGTTCTAGACTTTGATTGTGCCATTCAAATACATGAATATGCTTTGACCTAAACCATTCTACTGAACCACTGGCAGTATGTTTAGGGTAATTGTCCTTCTGGAAGGTGAACCTATGTCCCAACCCCAAGTCTTTTGAAAACTCTAACAGGTTTTCCTCCATGATTGCTCTGTATCTATCTTTCCATCAACTCTTACCAGCTTCCCTGCCCTTGATGAAGAAAAGCATCCCCACAGCATGATCCCAATAAAATACATTTAAATTTGAGGGTGTAATGTGAAAAAATGTAGAAAAATGAATGGAGTATTCATGCTGCATTGAACATTTCTCTGTCTCACATGCAGAAAGGAGTTTTTGTAATTATTACGTAGGATGTTGTCTTCTTGTCTAGTCATTTGTTCTTTCAAATGTTTCACTAATCTGACTTGGTCATCAGTATGAGAACAGTATCCAGCATAAAATAATGATTAAATTTATTAAAAAGAATGTGTATATGTTCTTTTCTTAATTAGTTTAATCTGACAAATGACAGGAATATCCCCATAAAAGTCCAGTCTTGATAATGAGAAGGTGGGTGGATTTTCGTCTTCATCTTTGCAACTTGTCTCTTCAGAGAGGAAGAGGACTAGAATTCTAGTGACACTTATTGGAAGTAGCAATCCTAAAAGTCAATGTCGACCCTTTAAGAGCCTTTTCACATGACTTAGGACAAAAGCCAAATCAGAATCTCAATTTGCAAACACTGTGTTTTGTGGTACTGCCCCTCATCAGTGCAAAGTGTGAGATCTGGTTTGGCTGTGTGAGAGGCATCTGACCGATATCCAAGAAGTATTGTTTCTCCTTGCGGAGATTGACATGCTAAGTATGCCAAGATGAAGAGACTTAAAGCCGCAATGCTACGAGGGGCAGGACCCCAAAACACAGTGTCTGCAAATTGAGATATTGGTTTGGCTTTTGTCCTAAGTCATGTGGCAATGCTCGTTAAAGGATCGACATTGACATTTAGAATTGCTACTTCCAATAGGTGGCACTAGAGTTCTAGTTCTCTTCCTCTCTGAAGAGACAATTTGCATATTTCCCAGAGGAGTATTGCGGCTTTAAAGGCCCCATCACACAGCGATATCGCCAGCGAGATCGCTGATTTTGTGACGCATCAGCGATCTCGCCAACGATATCGCTGGGTGTGATGGGGATCAGCGACCGGCCCCCCTGCCGGGTATCGCTGGTCGCGCTTGATCGTCCAGGGCCATTTTTTGATCGTTGGTCTCCCGCTGGCCAGCGCGCATCGCTGCATGTGGCAGCGAGAGACCAGCAATCAGCGACGATGGACGCTGGTTTCCAATGTAAACATTGGGTATCTAGCAGCTGCGCGGCTCTTGGTTACCCGCTGCTCACCTTGGCAACCAGCATGCACGCTGGTTTTCAGGGTAAACAGCAGGTATCTAAGAGCCGCGCGGCTCCTAGATCTCCGCTGTTTACCCTGGAAACCAGCGTGCAAGCTGGTTTCCAAGGTAAACAGCGGGTATCCAAGAGCCACGCGGCTCTTAGATACCCGCTGTTTACATTGGAAACCAGCTTGCTCGCTGGTCCTGATCGCTGGAGGGACTGTCTATGTGACAGCTTACCAGTGATCAGCCTAACGATGTCCCAGCGATCCCATCCATGTTGGATCATTGGTGGGATCGCTGGGACATCGTTATGTGTAACAGGACCATAAGTCTCCTCATCTCGGCATGCTTAGCATGTCAATCTCCACTAGGACAAATGATACTTCTTGGACATCTTCATCTTTGTCAAAGTTCCACCCCTCAGGGTGTCTGGGATGCAGTTACTGACAGCTCAGCCATCCAATCCGGTACAGGGGCATGCTGAAGCTGTCAGTACTTTGATGGACAGCATGGCCATCCAATCTGGTACTGGGGTGTGCTGAGCTGTCAGTGTGCTGATTAACAGCTCGACTAGCCAATCTGTGACTGGGAGGGGTTGGCTGTCTCAGCTGTTCACTATCCCAGGTAATTGCAATGCCTACTTAATTGAGTAGCTTCTCCCTGACCTCTGCCAGACGTACATTCATCTTGTGAGGTTTGTGCTCTGTGCGCGCCTGTGCCTTGTGTTCTATTTGCTTGATCTGTTGCCTCTGACTTTGGACTCTGTTCCGACCATCCACCTGTTTAACCCCTTCAACTTTGATTAGTTAACCTCACAGTACTCGGAACGTTACCTGTCTATGCTTTCGTCTCTTCCTTCTGTTTATGATGTACCCTCCTGGCTTCTGACCTTGGACTCCTTGACCACTCTGACTTACGACTTGGCCATGAGAAGTGACTAGCAGCACAATCTTCAAATTTAGAGGGACACTATGTTTGTGTGTGTGTATATATATATATATATATATTAATAGTTTTAGCATTAGCATCAACTATTTCTAGGTACAATTGCTTGCAGTTTTTGAAAGAATTAGCAGGGAGGTTGTTCGAAATATTTTGGAGAACTAACCACAGATCTATGAATATAGGCTTAAGCAAATCCTTCTTTCTCTTCATGTAATCCTAGACAATCTCAATGAGTGTAGATTAGGGCTCTGTAGAGGCCATATCTTCACTTCCAGGATTTATTGTTCTAATTTATGCTGTAGGTAGTTCTTATTCATATTGGTTGTATGGTTAGGGTTGTGGTTCTGCTGCAGAATAAATTTATAGCCAGTCAAATGCTTCTCTGATAGTATTGCATGATTGATAAGCATTTGCCTGTATTTCTCAGCATTGGAGACACCAATAATCTTGACCAATCTTGCAGGGTGTCTCCACCATGCTTCACTATTGTTGTTGATCCTCATAATTGTACTGCTCTCCAGCCCTTTTAGATCATATTGCCTACTGTTATAGGCAGACATTTCACATTTTGGCTCATCTGTTTAGAGCACCTGCTACCATTTTTCTCTACCCCAATGTGATGGTGTGATATGTTATGTGGATGTCATTTTTTGTATATTCCTATTTTTAACAATTCCAGTTATTTTCATAGTGTTTTTCTTGTTACATTGTAAGTCTACAGCCTCACTGTATCTGTCTCTTGATGACCCCCTGTAGTGCATTAATCCCTAAGGCCTTTTGTTCTCCTCTGGGAGGCAACTTGTTTGACTACCCCTGGACAAGGAAGGGGGTGGGGGGAAGAACAGCAGCTGGACAAGTCAGTTCCGGTCTGGACAGCATCGTGTACAGACAGCATTTCAGAGAGAAGGATCCATTATTATCCTCTGGTGCTAGAGTGTTTTGAAATCTCGTTTCCCTGGACATTTTATCCTGATACTGGACTGCATTCTTATTCTGGACTATCTTATCCTTTGTGTGGTGGACTGAATATGGACTTTTTCATATTTTTGCCTGAATAAAGGTCTTGGAATTGTTCACTCTTCGCTTGCTCTGTTGATTGTGTGATACCAAAGAAGGACCCCGTGACAACTGGTGGCAGCAGTGGGATCAACAGAGCGTCACCCAATGGAGAACCACCCACAGAGTGAGTACAGAAATTGGACTGTATGCAGTTTACAGGAGAGAGCCAGAGACCTGGGCCTGAACTACCAGGGACTGACTAAAGAGGCCTTAACCGATCTACTGGTGGGCGCTAGCCCGGCCACCTCTTCCCAGATGTCTGAAGGACGAGCACTGGAGACGGGGATCCCCATCCAGAAAAGCCAGTGGTTGGTGTGGTATGAAGAAGAGATGGCGGTTCTGGGCCCCGGCGTCTCTCAGGAGTACAAGGAGGAGGCTGCCCGCTGGGCACAGCGGAGACAGGAAGCAATGGAGTTTGAAAAAGGGAGTAACGCAATGTTGAGTGTAACCCCAACAATCCGGGAGCCTGTACGGATCACCCGGACAGAGTTTAAGCCATTTGATGAGGCTTCTAGAGATGTGGAGGGGTTCTTCAAAGACTTTGAGCAGCAGTGTGCTGTGATGGAGGTGCCCCACTCTAGCTGGATGCGTTTGTTAGTGGGGCTCCTTAACGGAAGCATGGCGGAGGCTTACCGAACCATTGATGCACTGCGGAATCGGGATTATAACATTGTAAAGCGGACTATCCTGGATTACCATGCTATCACCCCAGACTCATATAGGGCCAAGTTCCGAGACCTCCCATGCACCACGGGGGGATCGTTTAGGATGTATGCACATAAGATGTCCGAGGCATGTCGGAGATGGCTGGAAGCAGAAAACGCCTTTACTGTGGAAGATGTTATACAGGCGTTCCTTATAGAACAATTTCTTGCCAAGTGCCCTGCAGAGGTACGGGAATGGGTCCGGGAGCGCACGCCGTGTACTGTGGATAGAGCTGCAGCCCTGGCAGATGAGGCCCCTACTATCCGGCCGCAATGGAGGAGGCTTCTGGACAATGAACCACAGCCTGCTCCCGCACCCCGTCCCCCTCCAATTATATCTGCCCTTCCACCTAGTCGCAAGCCGATGACAATCACGCCTCACAATCCTAGGCCCCAACTGTTCCGACCACGACCTGGGGGTATCACAGAGAGGAGGTGTTATGGGTGTGGGCAACCTGGACATTTGCAGTCTGGCTGTCCCTCCAGGATTCGGAGGGAGCCCCACGCAGCCCCACCTCGTCCAGTGCATCTTGTACACTCCACCACACCTGAGGAAGAGCTACCACCACCCCCACCAGAGTGGACCACCGACCACGGCAACTTAGATACCCCTCCTGGAGTGTACGGACTCCGGGCTCTGTCCTTTAGCTACTCAGAGCAACGGCAACGCCACCTGCAGGATGTCTTTATTGATGGATACAAAGTGTCAGGATTTAGAGACACGGGGGCATTCTTGACTATCGCTGACCCCCGTGTGGTTCGACCTGAGGCAATTTACCAGGGTCCCGGAATTCCCATTGTCCTGGCTGGGGGTGCCCGCAAATATATACAGCGAGCTTCTGTGCGTTTGGATTATGGTTGTGGAGAAAAACTGTGTTGGATTGGAGTTATGGGAGGACTTCCTGCAGATATCCTCCTTGGGAACGACATTGGGGAGTTGCAGTGCCAATTTGTGGGAGCAGTCACCCGACTACAGACCCTTCAAGCACTACGTCATCCGGACCCCACCGGGGAGCAACCACCACGAACCGCATCAGAGTCGGTGAGCAATACTTTCGCTGCTACTACATTGGGAGAGTCTTGGGACAGAGAGGAGTTTAGGAGAGAAATAGAGGGTGACACTACCTTAGCAGCCCTTAGGCGAAAGGCAGAAACTGGGCACATGGGAAATAATGGGGATGGCTTCACTCGAGAAAACGGACTGTATTATCGTGTAACAAAGGGCAGTGACCAGGGCAACCCTGACGCAACGACCAGGCAACTCATTGTCCCTCAGAAGTACAGGGCACAGATACTTCAACTGGCCCATGACATCCCCTTGGCTGGGCATCAAGGGAGAAAAAGGACTGAAAAGAGACTCACCCAAAGTTTTTACTGGCCGGGCGTCTCGCAGTCGGTAGCCCATTATTGCCACACCTGCGATGTGTGCCAGCGAATGCGGCATCCAGGAGCTCGACATAAGGTACCCCTGCAATCCTTGCCCATAATTGAGGAACCATTTCAACGTGTAGCCGTCGACATTATAGGTCCTCTGGCCCACCCCAGCAGGTCAGGGAAAAAATATATCCTGACCGTGGTGGATTATGCCACTAGGTATCCTGAAGCTGTGGCCCTGTCCAGTATTACAGCAGTAAAGGTAGCCGAGGCCCTTGTTACCATCTTTACCCGGGTAGGGTTTCCTAGTGAAATATTGTCGGATCAAGGCACTCAGTTCATGTCAGATCTGGTCCAGTCCCTATGGCATACCTGTGGTGTTCGAGCCATTCGCACCACCCCATACCACCCGCAGACCAACGGACTATGTGAACGCTTTAATGGAACCCTAAAAAATATGCTGAGGGCTTTTGTTGACGTTGAGAAAGACTGGGAAAAGTACCTGCCACATCTCCTCTTCGCCTATCGGGAGGTTCCCCAAGAGTCCACAGGGTTCTCTCCCTTCGAACTACTGTTTAGCCGGAAGGTCCGTGGGCCTCTCACTCTTCTGAAAGAACATTTGGAGGGAGACATCTCAGATACCGGAATGCCCATCGTTCCCTATGTTCTAGAGCTCAGAGACCGTCTCGCCCAGCTAGCTACCTTCGCTAAAGAACATCAGCGAATGGCCCAGTCCAGACAAAAAACCTGGTATGACCGTAATGCCAGGAACCGGGAATTTATGGAAGGACAGCAAGTGCTCATGATTACTGCTTCCCCTGCCAACAAGCTTCAAGCAGTGTGGGAAGGCCCTTATCAGGTTGTCAAGAAAATTAATATCACTAACTATGTTATTGCCCTGGACTCTAGTGGTCGACGACAGAAAACAGTCCACATTAACATGCTGAAAGACTTCCACGACCGATCTCTGCCTGTTCTAGCTGTCTGCCACCCCCCTAGTGATACCACCGATGACGAGTATCTCCCAGATCTCCTCCAGGTTGCCCAAGCGGGAGGATCACTGGAACAAGTGCCGCTGGGCTCCCATTTATCGGATATACAAAAGGACGATATTGTCGCCGTACTAAGGCCGAGGGCTGCTGCCTTCTCCTCAAAGCCGGGGAAGACTACTCTCACCAGTCACCATGTGGAAACCCCCGGACAACGCCCTATCCAGCAGGCTGCCTACCGGGTTCCAGAGGCTGTTCAAGGCATGATAAAGAACGAACTGGAGGAGATGAAACAACTGGGAGTTATTCAGCCTTCTCACAGTTCTTGGGCCTCTCCAGTCGTCCTGGTCCCCAAGAAGGATGGTACAACACGATTCTGCGTTGATTACAGACGACTAAATGATGCCACCAAGAGTGATGCTTATCCCATGCCCAGGATTGATGATCTATTGGATTGTCTGGCCAGTGCCCAATTTGTGACCACGTTAGACTTGAGCAAGGGGTACTGGCAGATACCCCTAACGGAGGACGCTTGGAAGCGCTCAGCCTTCATTACTCCATTTGGGCTTTATGAGTTCCTGGGAATGCCCTTTGGGATGAAAACTGCCTCCGCTACTTTCCAGAGACTGGTGGATCGACTGTTACAACAATGTCAGGACTTTGCCTGTGCTTACTTAGACGACATCGCCATTTTTAGCACAACCTGGGAGGAACATCTTAAACACTTGGGCATAGTGCTGGACTGTATCCTTACTGCAGGACTGACCATTCGCCCTGATAAGTGCCAAATAGGGATGGCTGAGGTGCAGTACCTCGGGCATAGAGTAGGGGGTGGGACACTAAGGCCAGAGCCTGCCAAGGTGGAAGCCATTAGCAACTGGTGTAGACCCCAGACTAAAAAACAGGTACTTGCGTTTTTAGGAACTGCTGGTTACTATTGCAAATTTGTTTCTAATTTCAGCACCTTGGCCAAGCCCCTAACCGACCTGACCCGCAAGAACATGCCTAGGAATGTGACATGGACGCCTGCATGCGAGGATGCCTTTTCAGCGTTAAAGACTGCCCTCGTCACTGCTCCTGTCTTGGCTGCCCCGGATTATAAACGCAGGTTCCTCTTGCAGACAGATGCATCCACCTTTGGGATTGGGGCAGTACTTAGCCAAGTGAACGCCGCCGGAGAAGAACATCTTGTTGCTTTTGCCAGTCGGAAACTACTGGATCGGGAAGTTGCCTATGCCACTATTGAAAAGGAGTGCCTTGCCATCGTATGGGCGCTAAAAAAATTACAGCCATACTTGTATGGCAGAGACTTTACAATTGTTACAGACCACAACCCCCTCACATGGCTGAATCGCGTATCAGGGGACAATGGAAGATTGCTGCGGTGGAGCTTGTCCGTACAACCCTACAGCTTCTCCATCCAATACAAGCGGGGAAGCCAACACCAGAACGCCGATGGTCTGTCTCGACAAGAAGAACCATAGACTCCCCAGGCTGACCTACCCCTGCCACTGTACAAGGAACTATAAATAACTGAGCAATGTGGACTAAAGTGAGCAGGCAAGAGGTCTGTGTAGACCTCATGGCGTGCTCACTTATTATGGGGGGGAGAGGTTGTGATGGTGTGATATGTTATGTGGATGTCATTTTTTGTATATTCCTATTTTTAACAATTCCAGTTATTTTCATAGTGTTTTTCTTGTTACATTGTAAGTCTACAGCCTCACTGTATCTGTCTCTTGATGACCCCCTGTAGTGCATTAATCCCTAAGGCCTTTTGTTCTCCTCTGGGAAGCAACTTGTTTGACTACCCCTGGACAAGGAAGGGGGTGGGGGGAAGAACAGCAGCTGGACAAGTCAGTTCCGGTCTGGATAGCATCGTGTACAGACAGCATTTCAGAGAGAAGGATCCATTATTATCCTCTGGTGCTAGAGTTTTTTGAAATCTCATTTCCCTGGACATTTTATCCTGATACTGGACTGCATTCTTATTCTGGACTATCTTATCCTTTGTGTGGTGGACTGAATATGGACCTTTTCGTATTTTTGCCTGAATAAAGGTCTTGGAATTGTTCACTCTTTGCTTGCTCTGTTGATTGTGTGATACCAGAGAAGGACCCCGTGACACCCACTTCCTACATTTTTTTTTTACAGTTGAATCACTTGGCCTCATTTTCATGTCAATTGTATGACTTTTGGCCACATTTCTTCCATGAAGACCATTGAGTTGATCAATCTCACTGATTGCTGCCAGTTCTGAGCTGATAGCACTGATGGACATTTTTTAATCATTTTGAATAGAAGTAAGCATGATATGCCTTCCATCTGCTGCTGTAAGTTTCCTTGATCTATAATTACAGTACAGTTACATAAAATGACTTACACATGATGTTCTTTTCCATGACATTTTTCACTTTTTTTGTCTTTTCCATCTGGCCCACACTGCCATGACAACTTTTTCCAGTCACAAGTCGCCTGCAAAGTTTCCAACAAAGGCACATTGTTATGAATGAGTCACCGGAGGAGGAAAAAACAAAAACACAAGCTAAGTCCAGAAAACCGGAGAGGTTGGTAGCTAGCGGATTGCAGACCCCTGATCCTATTCACCACAACTAACAGTAGCCAAGGGGGGTTCCTACGGTGCCCTAGACCCCTCGTCACAGCCGGAGAGCTAAATAAGCCTAAAGAAAGAAAGGGGAAATCTAAACTGCCCCCCAGAGCAGACCCCAAAGCAATAGACAGCCCCCAACATGTATTGTCGGTGAAAAGCAGATGAAAACACAAACACAGACAGAAAGACAGGCTGAGCAAATGATGGGGCCCAACTAACTAGATAGGAAAGGACAGAAAAGATGCTGGCTGCAATCACGCAAAAAACCCTGCCAAAAATAATGTCCAACACGTCTGATAGAAAAGGCCCTGAAGTCACTAGACTTCAAAATCACTATATCAACACTCAGGTATATTCTGAAGACAGAGCAAAGAGATCAACTGATCAGAGACAAAAATGGAGTTCAGCCCGTCCCAACCAGGGCAGGCTGAACACAAACACTAAGTAAACAGACAAAATCTCATGGAAAAATAGCAGAGCAAAAACTTAGCTTTTAGTAGACAGGAACTAAACTGGATGCCAGAGCTCAGAGCAGAAAGGATCACCAGCGACCCTGCAGGGCGTCGGCTGCCTTATATCCACTCAGAAATTCCTGATGTCCAATCACACTCCACCTGTTCAGATGACAGGTTCTTCCCATCCAGATCAATTTCACTACCTCCTTTCATCAGACATCAGAGGTGAAGGAGAAAATGAACTCATAACACACATTTAACTTTTTGCATTTCTAATACTTTCCCCATCTATCCCAAAACTTCATAAACTCCTCATCCTGCTGTTACCCCAATGCTCAATTTATAACTGTACTGTAATTACATTGTCTGCAGAACTGGTACCTACCTCTATTTGTTTACTGTATTGTGGTATTAATACACCATAATGTCTCAGTGTTGGCCACAAACTTTGCAGGCACATGCACAGAACCTTCCCTTCCTGTGCCTATTAAACCCAAGAGCCTCTGCCTAGCATGGGAGGGCTGAGGATTTCAGCATGATTGAAGGTGATCTGAAGATGTGATAGGGACCCGATGAGTGGTGGTAAAGAGTTAAGGGGCTTGGAGAACTGTGTGGTGAGTATAAGGATTTTTTAAAACTGTTTTAATATTTTGATAGCTTTTTTGATTCAGAAAAATGATGTCTGGAAGGTGCCACTTTGCTGGATCTCTGTGGGTGCGACTTACAAAAATCTGTATTTTGGCAAATTAAAATTTTTGTAAAATTTTAATATAATTCAATTCTCCTCCAATTTATTTGCTCATCTCTAGTCAATATTCATAATAGGAATTTTACACAGTTTTTGTGTAGTTTATTATTTAGCATATGTATGTAAAAAACAATTATGAAAAAAGACTAAAATTTGCAACAGTGCTCACTTGCTATGCCATGTGCTTCGTCTCTATATGCTTGTATCAATAGTGAATAAGTGAATTATTGTGAATTTTTGGGCTAGTGTTACTGTGGCATTAGTAGTGATGGGTGTAATGTTCTTAGACAATAACTTCTATGAGTTTTATTATTTTTACACATACCTTGCATAATTGTATTCATAATGTTTATCATATTCTGATTTATAACTGCCATTTTTACCACCTTGCTTTTATTCTATTGAGTAAGTACATTTCCCTGTTCTGATATTAAACTTATTTATTTCCTGATAGTTGTAAGTAATTTTATTGTAGCAGAAGTATGTTGTTTAGTTTTATTACTTTAGCAAGGCTTGACCTTTAAAGGTTTAAAACTATTTCTGAAACTTTTGGATTGTTATAACATTGTTTGCTAGTGTACTGTGAAGTAAAATGTTTTTGGAACAAATGCGTTGCACTTTGTATACTGAGGAATATTTTAAAGTTCCTAAGCCGCACTGCAAATTTGCAAAATGGGAATGTAAATATATAGTATTGCATGAGGGTTGGTCTGAAAGAAACCTCATCAGATACAGAGAGCATAATAGCCCAAATGAATATAGAAAGATTTTAGCTACATAACATCATTTTTCCATAGCCACCACAGTTGGTAAAGCGTTTTCGCATTTTTGTCAACATTGAGCCACATCCTGTGTAATAACATGCAGGAATTAGTAGTATATCACCACGGAGCAGACGGACCAACAGTTAAAGGAGAGGTTTATTTACAGGGAATTATAAAGGCAAAATAACGATGTAGATATGAATATAATGTGAACGGGTTTAGCAAACAGCCAAAAAGCATAAACAGTATTTGAACAGTAATGAGTTATTTTCCTATGGTGAAACTTATCAGTCTGCAGGGGTCTTGATTGAAGGGGTGACTCTTCTCCAACGTTGGCGCCGAATCACAAGCAGCGCTTGTAGTCTACTCTGTATCCTGGGCCTTTAACGTAGCCTAGTCGGGGTACGAGGGGTTACTGCGGGAGCCAGAGGGGTATGAGACTGAAGATATCCCTTTTTCTCCAATTCCTTCTCTCTTACTCCGCAGCGGTGCTTTCTCACCGGAATCAGGGGCTCTGCATTAACACATAAGTCACCGCAACACCGGAATCAGGGGCTCTGCATTAACACATAAGTCACCGCAACCTTGTACGTGGCTCAGACTCTCTAAGGAGGTCACAGTCCTGTCACTGCACACAGCCTCTTTGCAGGGACGTGTCTAATCACAGCACACAACCTCTCCCAGGGGAAACAACTCTCCGTCCCCTGTTAGATCTCTCAACACTCCTCTGCACGTGCTGCTGTCTCCACTATAGCTACTGCCTTTTTACTAGCTGCTGCCTTTTTACTGGACACCGACTTCACATGGGGAACGATCAGGACACACCTCATCTGTCACTGCAGACTCCAACTTTATGTAGTCACGGGCTACGGTCTCTGCTTCTCTGCAGGTCTCAGTCTGTCCACGGGGGTCAGGGCGCACCTCTGCTGTCTCCGCAGTACACAGTCTCACGTACTCATGGTCTGCTGTCTCTGTGCGCGGTACCCCAGCCTTTACTCTGTGACCGGGAGCTCTGGCTCTTCTCCAGTCTGTGTCAGCGTCCTTCCCCGTCTCCTGCCCAGACTGCTCTGAGCAAAGCACGCGCTGACTTCCCGCTCTCTGCTCTCCTGGCTTCCTGTCCTCAGCCCCTTCTCTGTCCCCTGGGGAACCTGCTGCCCTGTTCAATGGTTCCGGGCATGGAGCAGAGGAGTCAGCCCTCCCATGGCTATTCCTGCACTCCACCCCCTTTACACCTGCATGCTGCACTGGTAAAAATCTTAATGGGCAAAGGCAAGCCACTTTTTATACCTGCAATGACAGCGTCATTGTCTGGTAAATATTGTTAATGTAGTCCACCTTTTCATTGGCCCAAATAGATGTAAGTGTGAATTCACTAAATTCAAACTATAGGATGAATGTGGTAGGACAGTCCAGCCAAACTGTGCATTGTGTTCAGTGGTCTTAAAACTTCTATAAGGCCTGGTCTTGTCTTCTTTTCTGCCCTGAATCTGTAAATTCGAGCCTTCAGGTTAGTTACCATTTTCATGTAGCGTTCAGACTGCAGAAAATCTAAAAGTATCACATCATTCATATCCTAAGAGAATGTGC
The DNA here is from genome assembly GCF_039654945.1 of Dendrobates tinctorius. Lineage (NCBI taxonomy): Eukaryota > Metazoa > Chordata > Amphibia > Anura > Dendrobatidae > Dendrobates > Dendrobates tinctorius. The sequence goes on along the minus strand of NW_027361838.1, from coordinate 18,394,936 downwards.
ACATCACTTTGCTTCTAGATGCCTGTGTCCTGAACTTTTTTTGTGTGGAATGCTTATTTCACCACTTTATGGCTTGCCATTTTGATTCTGGCTCCTAGTGTTAGTTTCCTAGTAACCATTGTTGCCAGGATTTAGTCACCTTCAGTCTCATATTGGTTGAGAAAGTCTTGAAAGATTTGCATTTCATGCTCTTTCTGTTCCTGCGTAAGCATCCCTGAGATACACCTGGCACAGTCTCTGCAATAACCCAACATTGCCAACATCCTTACCAATGAATTAAATCTGATATTAAGCTTGTTACACAGTTCTCTGGTTTGTATTCCACTGATTCGTATGGATGAGTTGATCAAGGTGCTCTTTATTTTGAGAGTTGACAGCTGTGCAGGGATGTCCATGTCCATTGCTTGTCTTTCCCATCTTTATTGATACTGTTGAAACATAACACCCTCTGACTCACTGTACTCAAACTACTTTATTATCCCCATAAACCTTCAGCAAGCATCGATGGGTGCAATTCTTTTTCGGTATAGTGGATTTCAGTGACAAACTTCTGTTTCATATGCATATCAATGTAAAACACTAGTTTGGTAGACTACTCCTCAGATACAATTAGTTGGATGATAACTAAATTGTCAGGTTACATCTTTGCCTTATTCTTCTTTTAATTTGAGCCTTTTTTACAGTCATTTTTATATGTGATTGCCTACAGTATGTAACTTTTGGTTTGCCATTGTAGGTGGGGTTTCCATGTTTTTGAATGATTCATCAATGGCATCTTTATCAAAAGTTTTGAGTAGAGTTGAGCGAAACGGGTCGAAAAAATTCAAAAGTCGCCGACTTTTGGCAAAGTCAGGTTTCATGAAACGAAACCCGACCCTAGGATGAGGTCGGCCACGAGGTCGGCGACTTACGCGCCAAAGTCGCGTTTCAAAAGTTTGTTTTGCGCTCTTTTTCAGCCAATCAGGATCCACGGACACTGTGGGCAACGTGATGACATAGGCATGGGTCACCACCATCTTTCAGAAGGGCATGCAAGTGATTGGCTTGCTTTGGTGGGCGTCACAGGGGGTATAAAAGGGCGTGCACGCCGACCGCCATCTTACTTCTGCCGATCTTAGCATAGGGAGAGGTTGCTGCTGATTCTGTAGGGAGAGCGTTAGGCAGGGAAGAAGACCAAAAAACTGCTTCTGCTGCTAGCGATTTGGCCTGCACAACACACCAGTCACTGTGTGCAGTGCAAGGGGAGGCTATATTGTGGTGTATCAGTGGTGTTGGTTGTTGGGCTGCCTTCTAAGGCTTCCTGACAGGCTGGCATTGCTGTTTACCCACTGCTCCGCAAAATGCTTTTTTTAAAAGCAATCCAATCTCCCTTATCCTCTAGTCACTTTGGTCACAGCTGTGCCATCGAGCTTGTCACATAGCGCTCAGATATTCATTGGGCCTCACACAATCCAAAAGTGTCCAGTGTCCAAAAGTGTGTGCAGAGATTCAAACTCTCACTTATCCTCTAGTCACTTAGGTCACAGCTGTGCCATCGAGCCTGTCACATAGCGCTCAGATATTCATTGGGCCTCACAAAATCCAAAAGTGTCCAGTGTCCAAAAGTGTGTGCAGAGATTCAAACTCTCACTTATCCTCTAGTCACTTAGGTCACAGCTGTGCCATCGAGCCTGTCACATAGCGCTCAGATATTCATTGGGCCTCACACAATCCAAAAGTGTCCAGTGTCCAAAAGTGTGTGCAGAGATTCAAACTCTCACTTATCCTTTAGTCACTTAGGTCACAGCTGTGCCATCGAGCCTGTCACATAGCGCTCAGATATTCATTGGGCCTCACACAATCCAAAAGTGTCCAGTGTCCAAAAGTGTGTGCAGAGATTCAAACTCTCACTTATCCTCTAGTCACTTAGGTCACAGCTGTGCCATCGAGCCTGTCACATAGCGCTCAGATATTCATTGGGCCTCACACAATCCAAAAGTGTCCAGTGTCCAAAAGTGTGTGCAGAGATTCAAACTCTCACGTATCCTCTAGTCACTTAGGTCACAGCTGTGCCATCGAGCCTGTCACATAGCGCTCAGATATTCATTGGGCCTCACACAATCCAAAAGTGTCCAGTGTCCAAAAGTGTGTGCAGAGATTCAAACTCTCACTTATCCTCTAGTCACTTAGGTCACAGCTGTGCCATCGAGCCTGTCACATAGCGCTCAGATATTCATTGGGCCTCACACAATCCAAAAGTGTCCAGTGTCCAAAAGTGTGTGCAGAGATTCAAACTCTCACTTATCCTCTAGTCACTTAGGTCACAGCTGTGCCATCGAGCCTGTCACATAGTGCTCAGATATTCATTGGGCCTCACACAATCCAAAAGTGTCCAGTGTCCAAAAGTGTGTGCAGAGATTCAAACTCTCACTTATCCTCTAGTCACTTAGGTCACAGCTGTGCCATCGAGCCTGTCACATAGCGCTCAGATATTCATTGGGCCTCACACAATCCAAAAGTGTCCAGTGTCCAAAAGTGTGTGCAGAGATTCAAACTCTCACTTATCCTCTAGTCACTTAGGTCACAGCTGTGCCATCGAGCCTGTCACATAGCGCTCAGATATTCATTGGGCTTCACACAATCCAAAAGTGTCCAGTGTCCAAAAGTGTGTGCAGAGATTCAAACTCTCACTTATCCTCTAGTCACTTAGGTCACAGCTGTGTCATCGAGCCTGTCACATAGCGCTCAGATATTCATAGGGCCGCACACAATCCAAAAGTGTCCAGTGTCCAAAAGTGTGTGCAGAAATTCAAAATCTCCCCTGTCCTATAGACACCTTGTACCTTGTTTTACATTACTATATAGTTTGTTGGATTTTGTCTACATTTCTACCAAAAATGAGGAAGGCTGGTGGAAGAGGCCGTGGAATTGGGCGGGGGTTGGCAGCTGGTAATGATGGTGTTGGTGGTGGATCTGATGGTAGTGGCAAGAGCAAAATAGGACCGAATGCAGGAGGTGTTGAGCCTGCGTCATCATCTGGCTACATAAGGCCTCGAACGCTTAGTTTTCTAGGAGTTGGCAAACCGCTTTTAAAGCCAGAGCATCAGGAAAAAGTTTTGTCTTACATTGCTGACTCAGCCTCCAGCTCTATCGCCTCCTCTTCTTCAGTTGTAAAAAGTAAAAGCACTGAGTCGTCATTGGAGGCTCATGTTCATGAACCACACCTTTCCTTGTGTCCTTCACCCCAACCAAGATTGAAGGATGACGCAGGCCATACTACTGATTACTCCATGGAGCTGTTTTCACATACCATGCCTGGATTATCAAGTGAAATGGTGAATTACCCAGGCCAAGATGAATCTGACATGGAGTGCACTGATGCACAGCCGCTGATGGATGATTCTGCTGGTACATTCACTCAGAGCACTACATTGTCCTCGCAGTGTACAGAGCCAGATTCTGACCCTGATGAGACTCAGGTGCCCCTTCCCGCACACTATACCACCATACACGGTGACACAGAGGAAGGTGCACATGACATAGAAGAGGAGGTGATGGATGACCCAGTTGTTGACCCAGATTGGCATCCATTGGGGGAAGAGGGTGCTGCTTCCAATAGCTCAGATGAGGAGCATCCACAGCAGACATCGACATCGCAACAGCTGTTATCTGGCAGGCCTGGAGCACTCCAAAGACAGGTTCCAAACATCAAAAGAGTTGCTGGACAGCTTGTCCAGAGGGTCAAAAGATCACAGCGTGCTAGGCCGCAAAATGTCTGCCAAAGTAGGAAGAGTGCAGTGTGGCACTTTTTTGAACAAAATCCTCATGATCAGGCCAAGGTTATCTGTAAGAAGTGCGCAAAGACCTTTAGCCGAGGGAAAAATCTGAAAAATTTGAATACCAGTTGCATGCTTAGACATTTAACCAGCATGCACTTGCAAGCGTGGACACAACACCAAACCTCAAGTGCCACATGTGCAACTGATCACAACGAAGGTAGTCATCAACGCTACATTGTTTCCCCCACTGTAAGCCCACCGGTTAGCACAGCAGCAAATGTTGAGGTGTCGTTGCAAGGCCACAGCAGTCAGGGAATCCCACTGTTATATCAACGAAAGACTGATTCTAGGCCATCAGAAAGAACACCAACTACATCACCATCATCAACCCTCTCTCAGTCCGCCCTGTCCACCGCTACTTCCACCATATGCAGCTCTCAAGTCCAGCTCACCCTCCCAGACACTATGAGTAGGTCAAGAAAGTACTCAGTCTCTCATCCGCATACACTGGGTTTGAACGCCCACATTGCCAAACTAATCTCGTTTGAGATGATGCCCTTTCGGTTGGTGGAAAGCACAGCTTTCCGCGAACTCATGGCCTATGCAGTACCACGCTATGACCTACCCAGTCGCCACTTCTTCTCTCGCAAAGCCATCCCAGCCCTCCACCATCATGTGAAAGACCGCATTGTCCATGCACTCAAGCAGTCAGTGAGCGGAAAGGTGCACCTCACAACTGATGTATGGTCCAGTCGGCATGGCCAGGGCCGTTACGTGTCCATCACTGCGCACTGGGTTAATGTGGTGGATGCAGGGTCCACAGGGGACAGCGGTGGTGGGACAGTGCTGCCTAGCCCACGGTATAGGAAACAGTTGGCTGTAGGCGTTCCACCCTCCTCCTCCTCCTCCTCCTCCAGAAGCGAAAGCTCGTCCACAGAGCGCAGTCGTACGAGCACTCCATCTGCAGCTGCCACTGTTGCACACGATGTGTCCCCCTATCGAGCAGCTAGTGGAAAGCGTCAGCAGGCTGTGTTGCAGATGATGTGCTTGGGCGACAGACATACCGCCGAGGTGCTGGCCGAGTACTTGAAGCGACAAACTGAGTCATGGCTGGGCAGTGTACATCTTGAGGCAGGCAAGGTAGTTAGTGATAACGGCCGTAATTTTGTGGCAGCCATAGCCCTTTCAAAACTCAGCCACATACCTTGCTTGGCTCACACCTTGAACCTGGTGGTGCAGTGCTTCCTCAAAAATTATCCGGAGTTAACAGCCCTGCTCCAGAAGGTGCGAAGACTGTGCGCGCACATCCGCCGGTCGCCTGTACACTCCGTTCGTATGCAGAAGCTGCAGCGATTGCTCCACCTTCCCAACCACCGCCTCATTATCGACATTGCAACAAGGTGGAACTCCACCCTGCACATGGTGGAGCGGCTGTGCGAGCAGAGGCAGGCCATAATGCATTTGTGGGAGGATACACGGCCAGGCACTTTGAGAGCAGACATGGAGTTGACAGGTGTGCAGTGGTCGAAGCTGAAAGACCTCTGTAAAGTCCTTCAGTGTTTTGAGGAATGCACACGGCTGGTAAGCGCAGACGACGCCATCCTAAGCATGAGCATCCCACTTATGCGTCTGCTCATGCAAACTTTGACGCACCTTAAGGAGCAGGCGTCTGCAGCCAATGTTGATGAGGAGGAAGAGGAGGAGGGAATCCTTGATGACATTCAGCCATTGTCTGCTCAGGGACCTCTCCTGGACGAGGTGGAGGAAGAAGAGGAGGAGGAGGATGATGATGGGGATGATTACTTAGGGGAGGAGGATGCATCTCGTGGGCAAGTGAAAATGTTGGCGTGGCAAGGTCTGGTACAGGGTTTGTGCGTGACTGGAGGGATGTGGATTTGCCAGAAAGTGCTCCTCCAACCAGCACTCGCAGTGCATCATTGACACCGGGAACATTGGCCCACATGTCAGATTATGCCTTGCGGATCCTAAAAAGGGACCCCCGCATTGCCAAAATGATGAACGATGACGACTACTGGTTGGCCAGCATCCTGGATCCACGCTATAAAGGCAAATTACAAAACATCATGCCACAGGAGAACCTTGACCTAATATTGGCTAATAAACAAGCAACTCTGGTAAATCGGTTGCTTGAGGCATTCCCAGCACACAGCAGCGGTGATGGTTCTCACACGAGCCGTACGGGCCGGGGGCAGCTTGGCAGAGGTGTTCGTGGTGCACACAGCAGAAGTGGCGTTGGAGACAGGGGTTTCATGACAATGTTGTGGACTGATTTTTCAAATACCGCTCACACAACTGGTAATACTGCATCGATGGAAAGTGACAGGAGACAGCAGTTGTCAACCATGGTTACAAACTAGTTTTCCTCCCATATCGATGTTCTCCCACACAGGTCATTCCCCTTTGACTATTGGGCCGCTAAACTGGACACCTGGCCTGAATTGGCACAATATGCCTTACAGGAGCTCGCTTGCCCAGCTGCAAGTGTGCTATCGGAAAGAGTCTTCAGTGCAGCTGGATCAATCCTGACAGAAAAAAGGACCCGTCTGTCAACCCAAAATGTGGATGATCTAACCTTCATTAAAATGAACCACGTATGGGTTTCCAAGGATTTTGTCCCACCTTCCCCTGATGACAAATAGGGTGACAGAAAAATGGCTTGCTTTGGTCCACCTCTTCCTGGGACTTGACCTATTTCGCCTTTTGCATCAGCTGAATGTCCAACATCAACATATGCCACTTTCTTAAACTCCCTAACTGTGCTGCCTCCCCCCCCATGGCCAGGGTCACCACCTAGCGCACGACACCGTGCGAGTGCCGTTGCCCTGGACAGGTGGGTAGGCCGACTCTTGGACGCGGGCACTGGCACAGGGTCCCTCATAGTGCAATCAAGTGTCTCTGACGGTGGTGGTGCACACCCGCCGTCAGACACACCGCTGTACTATGAGGGGCCCAGTGCCAGTACCGACGCCCACGAGTGGGCCCCCCTTGCTTGGGCAGGGCCCCAGCATTTGCAATCTTTACTTCTCCCTGCTCCTCCGCTGTGTAATCTGGGCCGTCAAATCCATACTGTGCCTGACACCGTCTGAGCCTGCCTCCTGAGACATATATTTTGAATGTGTACGCTATCCATACATGTTATCCGGGGATACGGTACCCTTTCTAACCTTTGTGCAATCACGTGCAATCCATACTGGGCCTGACACCGTCTGAGCCTGCCTCCTGAGACATATATTTTGAATGTGTACGCTATCCATACATGTTATCCGGGGATACGGTACCCTTTCTAACCTTTGTGCAATCACGTGCAATCCATACTGGGCCTGACACCGTCTGAGCCTGCCTCCTGAGACATATATTTTGAATGTGTACGCTATCCATACATGTTATCCGGGGATACGGTACCCTTTCTAACCTTTGTGCAATCACGTGCAATCCATACTGGGCCTGACACCGTCTGAGCCTGCCTCCTGAGACATATATTTTGAATGTGTACGCTATCCATACATGTTATCCGGGGATACGGTACCCTTTCTAACCTTTGTGCAATCACGTGCAATCCATACTGGCCTGACACCGTCTGAGCCTGCCTCCTGAGACATATATTTTGAATGTGTACGCTATCCATACATGTTATCCGGGGATACGGTACCCTTTCTAACCTTTGTGCAATCACGTGCAATCCATACTGGGCCTGACACCGTCTGAGCCTGCCTCCTGAGACATATATTTTGAATGTGTACGCTATCCATACATGTTATCCAGGGATACGGTACCCTTTCTAACCTTTGTGCAATCACGTGCAATCCATACTGGGCCTGACACCGTCTGAGCCTGCCTCCTGAGACATATATTTTGAATGTGTACGCTATCCATACATGTTATCCGGGGATACGGTACCCTTTCTAACCTTTGTGCAATCACGTGCAATCCATACTGGGCCTAACACCGTCTGAGCCTGCCTCCTGAGACATATATTTTGAATGTGTACGCTATCCATACATGTTATCCGGGGATACGGTACCCTTTCTAACCTTTGTGCAATCACGTGCAATCCATACTGGGCCTGACACCGTCTGAGCCTGCCTCCTGAGACATATATTTTGAATGTGTACGCTATCCATACATGTTATCCGGGGATACGGTACCCTTTCTAACCATTGTGCAATCACGTGCAATCCATACTGGGCCTGACACCGTCTGAGCCTGCCTCCTGAGAGATATATTTTGAATGTGTACGCTATCCATACATGTTATCCGGGGATACGGTACCCTTTCTAACCTTTGTGCAATCACGTGCAATCCATACTGGGCCTGACACCGTCTGAGCCTGCCTCCTGAGACATATATTTTGAATGTGTACGCTATCCATACATGTTATCCGGGGATACGGTACCCTTTCTAACCTTTGTGCAATCACGTGCAATCCATACTGGGCCTAACACCGTCTGAGCCTGCCTCCTGAGACATATATTTTGAATGTGTACGCTATCCATACATGTTATCCGGGGATACGGTACCCTTTCTAACCATTGTGCAATCACGTGCAATCCATACTGGGCCTGACACCGTCTGAGCCTGCCTCCTGAGAGATATATTTTGAATGTGTACGCTATCCATACATGTTATCCGGGGATACGGTACCCTTTCTAACCTTTGTGCAATCACGTGCAATCCATACTGGGCCTGACACCGTCTGAGCCTGCCTCCTGAGACATATATTTTGAATGTGTACGCTATCCATACATGTTATCCGGGGATACGGTACCCTTTCTAACCTTTGTGCAATCACGTGCAATCCATACTGGGCCTGACACGTCTGAGCCTGCCTCCTGAGACATATATTTTGAATGTGTACGCTATCCATACATGTTATCCGGGGATACGGTACCCTTTCTAACCTTTGTGCAATCACGTGCAATCCATACTGGGCCTGACACCGTCTGAGCCTGCCTCCTGAGACATATATTTTGAATGTGTACGCTATCCATACATGTTATCCGGGGATACGGTACCCTTTCTAACCTTTGTGCAATCACGTGCAATCCATACTGGGCCTGACACCATCTGAGCCTGCCTCCTGAGACATATATTTTGAATGTGTACGCTATCCATACATGTTATCCGGGGATACGGTACCCTTTCTAACCTTTGTGCAATCACGTGCAATCCATACTGGGCCTGACACCGTCTGAGCCTGCCTCCTGAGACATATATTTTGAATGTGTACGCTATCCATACATGTTATCCGGGGATACGGTACCCTTTCTAACCTTTGTGCAATCACGTGCAATCGATACTGGGCCTAACACCGTCTGAGCCTGCCTCCTGAGATATATATTTTGAATGTGTACGCTATCCATACATGTTATCCGGGGATACGGTACCCTTTCTAACCTTTGTGCAATCACGTGCAATCCATACTGGCCTGACACCGTCTGAGCCTGCCTCCTGAGACATATATTTTGAATGTGTACGCTATCCATACATGTTATCCGGGGATACGGTACCCTTTCTAACCTTTGTGCAATCACGTGCAATCCATACTGGGCCTGACACCGTCTGAGCCTGCCTCCTGAGACATATATTTTGAATGTGTACGCTATCCATACATGTTATCCGGGGATACGGTACCCTTTCTAACCTTTGTGCAATCACGTGCAATCCATACTGGGCCTGACACCATCTGAGCCTGCCTCCTGAGACATATATTTTGAATGTGTACGCTATCCATACATGTTATCCGGGGATACGGTACCCTTTCTAACCTTTGTGCAATCACGTGCAATCCATACTGGGCCTGACACCGTCTGAGCCTGCCTCCTGAGACATATATTTTGAATGTGTACGCTATCCATACATGTTATCCGGGGATACGGTACCCTTTCTAACCTTTGTGCAATCACGTGCAATCGATACTGGGCCTAACACCGTCTGAGCCTGCCTCCTGAGATATATATTTTGAATGTGTACGCTATCCATACATGTTATCCGGGGATACGGTACCCTTTCTAACCTTTGTGCAATCACGTGCAATCCATACTGGCCTGACACCGTCTGAGCCTGCCTCCTGAGACATATATTTTGAATGTGTACGCTATCCATACATGTTATCCGGGGATACGGTACCCTTTCTAACCTTTGTGCAATCACGTGCAATCCATACTGGGCCTGACACCGTCTGAGCCTGCCTCCTGAGACATATATTTTGAATGTGTACGCTATCCATACATGTTATCCGGGGATACGGTACCCTTTCTAACCTTTGTGCAATCACGTGCAATCCATACTGGGCCTGACACCGTCTGAGCCTGCCTCCTGAGACATATATTTTGAATGTGTACGCTATCCATACATGTTATCCGGGGATACGGTACCCTTTCTAACCTTTGTGCAATCACGTGCAATCCATACTGGGCCTAACACCGTCTGAGCCTGCCTCCTGAGACATATATTTTGAATGTGTACGCTATCCATACATGTTATCCGGGGATACGGTACCCTTTCTAACCATTGTGCAATCACGTGCAATCCATACTGGGCCTGACACCGTCTGAGCCTGCCTCCTGAGAGATATATTTTGAATGTGTACGCTATCCATACATGTTATCCGGGGATACGGTACCCTTTCTAACCTTTGTGCAATCACGTGCAATCCATACTGGGCCTGACACCGTCTGAGCCTGCCTCCTGAGACATATATTTTGAATGTGTACGCTATCCATACATGTTATCCGGGGATACGGTACCCTTTCTAACCTTTGTGCAATCACGTGCAATCCATACTGGGCCTAACACCGTCTGAGCCTGCCTCCTGAGACATATATTTTGAATGTGTACGCTATCCATACATGTTATCCGGGGATACGGTACCCTTTCTAACCTTTGTGCAATCACGTGCAATCGATACTGGGCCTAACACCGTCTGAGCCTGCCTCCTGAGATATATATTTTGAATGTGTACGCTATCCATACATGTTATCCGGGGATACGGTACCCTTTCTAACCTTTGTGCAATCACGTGCAATCCATACTGGCCTGACACCGTCTGAGCCTGCCTCCTGAGACATATATTTTGAATGTGTACGCTATCCATACATGTTATCCGGGGATACGGTACCCTTTCTAACCTTTGTGCAATCACGTGCAATCCATACTGGGCCTGACACCGTCTGAGCCTGCCTCCTGAGACATATATTTTGAATGTGTACGCTATCCATACATGTTATCCGGGGATACGGTACCCTTTCTAACCTTTGTGCAATCACGTGCAATCCATACTGGGCCTGACACCGTCTGAGCCTGCCTCCTGAGACATATATTTTGAATGTGTACGCTATCCATACATGTTATCCGGGGATACGGTACCCTTTCTAACCTTTGTGCAATCACGTGCAATCCATACTGGGCCTAACACCGTCTGAGCCTGCCTCCTGAGACATATATTTTGAATGTGTACGCTATCCATACATGTTATCCGGGGATACGGTACCCTTTCTAACCATTGTGCAATCACGTGCAATCCATACTGGGCCTGACACCGTCTGAGCCTGCCTCCTGAGAGATATATTTTGAATGTGTACGCTATCCATACATGTTATCCGGGGATACGGTACCCTTTCTAACCTTTGTGCAATCACGTGCAATCCATACTGGGCCTGACACCGTCTGAGCCTGCCTCCTGAGACATATATTTTGAATGTGTACGCTATCCATACATGTTATCCGGGGATACGGTACCCTTTCTAACCTTTGTGCAATCACGTGCAATCCATACTGGGCCTAACACCGTCTGAGCCTGCCTCCTGAGACATATATTTTGAATGTGTACGCTATCCATACATGTTATCCGGGGATACGGTACCCTTTCTAACCATTGTGCAATCACGTGCAATCCATACTGGGCCTGACACCGTCTGAGCCTGCCTCCTGAGAGATATATTTTGAATGTGTACGCTATCCATACATGTTATCCGGGGATACGGTACCCTTTCTAACCTTTGTGCAATCACGTGCAATCCATACTGGGCCTGACACCGTCTGAGCCTGCCTCCTGAGACATATATTTTGAATGTGTACGCTATCCATACATGTTATCCGGGGATACGGTACCCTTTCTAACCTTTGTGCAATCACGTGCTATCCATACTGGGCCTGACACGTCTGAGCCTGCCTCCTGAGACATATATTTTGAATGTGTACGCTATCCATACATGTTATCCGGGGATACGGTACCCTTTCTAACCTTTGTGCAATCACGTGCAATCCATACTGGGCCTAACACCGTCTGAGCCTGCCTCCTGAGACATATATTTTGAATGTGTACGCTATCCATACATGTTATCCGGGGATACGGTACCCTTTCTAACCTTTGTGCAATCACGTGCAATCCATACTGGGCCTGACACCGTCTGAGCCTGCCTCCTGAGACATATATTTTGAATGTGTACGCTATCCATACATGTTATCCGGGGATACGGTACCCTTTCTAACCTTTGTGCAATCACGTGCAATCCATACTGGGCCTGACACCGTCTGAGCCTGCCTCCTGAGACATATATTTTGAATGTGTACGCTATCCATACATGTTATCCGGGGATACGGTACCCTTTCTAACCTTTGTGCAATCACGTGCAATTCATACTGGGCCTAACACCGTCTGAGCCTGCCTCCTGAGACATATATTTTGAATGTGTACGCTATCCATACATGTTATCCGGGGATACGGTACCCTTTCTAACCTTTGTGCAATCACGTGCAATCCATACTGGGCCTGACACCGTCTGAGCCTGCCTCCTGAGACATATATTTTGAATGTGTACGCTATCCATACATGTTATCCGGGGATACGGTACCCTTTCTAACCTTTGTGCAATCACGTGCAATCCATACTGGGCCTGACACCGTCTGAGCCTGCCTCCTGAGACATATATTTTGAATGTGTACACTATCCATACATGTTATCTGGGGATACGGTACCCTTTCTCACCTTTGTGCAATCACGTGCAATCCATACTGGGCCTAACACCGTCTGAGAATGATAGATGGGGCCCACCATACACTGGAACTTTCCAAAGGTGGACATCAGACACTGGAGCAGCATTTACAGGGCCCATTATACACTAGAGCATTAGAAATGGGGCCCATTATGTTTGGAGCATTATTTGGGCCCATAAGACAGTAGAGCTTCATCCATGGGGACCAACATATACTGTAGCATTATGTGGAGCTCATCATATACTGTTTCAAACATTATATGGGACTAGAGTTGAGCGATACCGTCCGATACTTCAAAGTATCGTATCGGATGGTATCGGCCGATCTTTAAAAAAAGTATCGGTATCGCCGATTCCGATACCGGAAGTCCCATTCAAGTCTATGGGACTTCCGGTATCGGAATAAGAAAAACCCTTTCCTGCCCTTGTACAGCCTCTCTGGGGTCTGTACGGGCCTTTCGGGGGGCTGTGCCGGCCTGCCAGGGGGTCTGTGCAGGCTCCAGTGGTCTGTGCCGGCCTGCCGGTGGTCTGTGCAGGCTCCGGGGGGCTGTGCCGGCCTGCCGGGGGGCTGTGCCGGCCTGCCGGTGGTCTGTGCAGGCTCCGGGGGGCTGTGCCGGCCTGCCGGGGGGCTGTGCCGGCCTGCCGGGGGGCTGTGCCGGCCTGCCGGGGGGCTGTGCCGGCTCCGGGGGGCTGTGCCGGCCTGCCGGGGGGCTGTGCAGGCTCCGGGGGTCTGTGCAGGCATCGTCCGATGGGACTACAAGTCCCATCGGGCGATGCCTGCTACCATGACAGTGATTGACACATTAGCCAATGATGGGACAGTAGTAGTCCCATCATCCGGCTAATGTGTTAAATGTAAAAAAAAAAAAAAAAAAAAAAAAAAATTACATGCTACATACATACAACATGCATACTACATACATACAACATGCATACTACATACATGCTACATTCATACTACATACATGCTACATACATACTACATATATACTACATGCATGCTACATACATACTGCATGCTACATACATACCACATATATACTACATGCATGCTACATACATACTACATGCTACATACATACCACATACATACTACATATATACTACATGCATGCTACATACATACTACATGCTACATACATACCACATATATACTACATACATACTACATATATACTGCATGCTACATACATACTACATATATACTACATGCATGCTACATACATACCACATATATACTACATACATACTACATATATACTGCATGCTACATACATACTACATATATACTACATGCATGCTACATACATACTACATATATACTACATGCATGCTACATACATACTGCATGCTACATACATACCACATACATACTACATACATACTACATATATACTACATGCATGCTACATACATACTACATGCTACATACATACCACATACATACTACATATATACTACATGCATGCTACATACATACTACATGCTACATACATACCACATATATACTACATACATACTACATATATACTGCATGCTACATACATACTACATATATACTACATGCATGCTACATACATACTACATACCACATACATACCACATACATACTACATACATACTACATACATACTACATGCTACATACATACTACATGCTACATACATACTACATATATACTACATGCATGCTACATACATACTACATATATACTACATGCATGCTACATACATACTACATGCTACATGCATGCTACATACATACTACATACATACTACATGCTACATACATACCACATATATACTACATACATACAATACATTCATACAATACATACATAGACATACAGTACATATAACATAGAGTAACATACTTACCAATACTTGTCACATTGTTCCCCGAAGCCATTGTCGTCTACGGAATAAATATTAACATAACAAACCACAAAAATACTCACCCACGATCCGAAGCAGTCCACGAGTGTGTCCCACGACGATCTTGGGTAGAGAACTGCAGCATCAGATGATGCTGCCGTTCTCTACGGGCTGCAGGAATCCAATGACGGAAGGTAGGTATCCTTCCGCACTGTATTCCTCCGCCACTTAAAAAAAAAAAGTCCCTAGTCTCACTTTATGCCACAATGGCATAAAGTGAGACTAGGGACTTTTTTTTTTAAGTGGCGGAGGAATACAGTGCGGAAGGATACCTACCTTCCGTCATTGGATTCCTGCAGCCCGTAGAGAACGGCAGCATCATCTGATGCTGCAGTTCTCTACCCAAGATCGTCGTGGGACACACTCGTGGACTGCTTCGGATCGTGGGTGAGTATTTTTGTGGTTTGTTATGTTAATATTTATTCCGTAGACGACAATGGCTTCGGGGAACAATGTGACAAGTATTGGTAAGTATGTTACTCTATGTTATATGTACTGTATGTCTATGTATGTATTGTATGAATGTATTGTATGTATGTAGTATATATGTGGTATGTATGTAGCATGTAGTATGTATGTAGTATGTATGTAGCATGCATGTAGCATGTAGTATGTATGTAGCATGCATGTAGTATATATGTAGTATGTATGTAGCATGCATGTAGTATATATGTAGTATGTATGTAGCATGTAGTATGTATGTAGCATGCATGTAGTATATATGTAGTATGTATGTAGCATGCAGTATATATGTAGTATGTATGTAGTATATATGTGGTATGTATGTAGCATGTAGTATGTATGTAGCATGCATGTAGTATATATGTAGTATGTATGTGGTATGTATGTAGCATGCAGTATGTATGTAGCATGCATGTAGTATGTATGTAGTATGTATGTAGTATGTATGTAGCATGCAGTATGTATGTAGTATGTATGTAGTATATATGTAGTATGTATGTAGCATGCATGTAGTATGTATGTAGCATGTATGTAGTATGTATGTAGTATATATGTAGTATGTATGTAGCATGTAGTATGTATGTAGCATGCATGTAGTATGTATGTAGTATTTTTTTTTTTTTTTAACATTTAACACATTAGCCGGATGATGGGACTACTACTGTCCCATCATTGGCTAATGTGTCAATCACTGTCATGGTAGCAGGCATCGCCCGATGGGACTTGTAGTCCCATCGGACGATGCTTGCACAGACCCCCGGACATCAGCACAGCCCCCCGGCAGGCCGGCACAGCCCCCCGGCAGGCCGGTACAGACCCCCACAGGGTGCACAGACCACCGGCAGGCCGGCACAGCTCCCCGGCAGGCCGGTACAGACCCCGGGCAGTCCACACAGCCCCCCGGCAGGCCGGCACAGCCCCCCGGCAGGCCGGCAGAGACCCCCGGAAGGCCCAAAATGATGGCGCATCATGATGCGCACACACCGCGCATCATGATGACGTCAGGCCGTCAATCAACTGAACTTCCGATTCCGATGCCGAATTCCGATATTGAAAAAATATCGG
Organism: Dendrobates tinctorius; assembly: GCF_039654945.1. NCBI lineage: Eukaryota > Metazoa > Chordata > Amphibia > Anura > Dendrobatidae > Dendrobates > Dendrobates tinctorius. Next base: position 18,378,703 of record NW_027361838.1, on the reverse strand, counting down.
AAGTCGGTATCGGAATTCCGATACAGCAAGTATCGGCCGATACCCGATACTTGCGGTATCGGAATGCTCAACATTATATGGGACCAATGATTCTGTATGGAGAAATAGATGGGCCTCGTCATGAGATGTAAAAAGTGAAGTATTTTTCATTGTACTATACCGCTATTTCTCTGCCGTATCGGAGCATGATCATTGATGAGTTGTGGTATGTGTTAAAGGGGCGCTCTTTCGCCCAGGGCACATGAAAACCTGCAGCCAGCCCTCCCCCCCCACAACTTTAGCCAAATAACCCCCATTTTTCAGTGCGTAACTTGTATTATGAAGTTAATTAAGGTTGACAAGCTTAAGTAAGAAGAATTGATGCTTTTGGCATTCAAATGGGCACTGTAGGTGTGTTTACTGTCCTCCTCTCACTGCCGACTTTTATTCCCCATTGACTTACATTGGGTTTCGTGTTTCGGGACGGCCCCGACTTTTCCCTATAATCGGACGATCTTGCTCGACCCGACTTTTGGAAAAGTCGGGTTTCACTAAACGAAACGCGACCCTAAAAAACCAAAAGTCGCTCAACTCTAGTTTTGAGTGATTAGCCAAATATTTTTGTGCAAATATTGTGTTATAAAATATGGCTTTTCCTCTGTGCTTTTTGCATAAACAATAGTCCATGCCACATGAAGGAGTATTCTGTCCCCTCTCAAGACTCCAACACTGGCCCACTCTTTTGGCCAGGCTACTACTATATAGAATCATAAAATGGTAGAGTTGGAAGGGACCTCCTGGGCCATCTGGTCCACCCCCCTGCTCAAAGCAGGATTCGCTAAATCATCCCAGACAGATGTTTGTCCAGCCTCTGTTTGAACACTGTAGAAGAGCAGATGGCTAGCACTCGACTGTTGTGGGTATGATGGTGCTAGTGAATGGAGCCAACGGTTCCATAAACAGTAGAGTATACAATCACTGCACTCATACAGGTTGAAGAGGTTTGCTTCAAGTGAATCGTTTATTACAGGTGGCAGGTGAAATGACAGGCAAATATTTAACATTTCGGCCAGTTAATGGCCTTGTTCACAATGCCGATGAAAAGATGTGAGAAATACAATAAATAATACAGAAAGTAACATACATATTTACATATATATATAATATTGAAAACATGTCATCACAATGTAGAAAAATTAATTATATATATATATGCGCATGACTATAGGCTACCAATAAAGATATATTTTCTTAGATATATATATATTTTTTTATAGAGTTTTATGTAGAGCATAAAGACAGCAATGGCAAAAGGCCAGGTAATATTGGCAAGGCATTATGGACGCATATTCAAAATCTCCTAGAAAATTGTAAGAAATCAAAATTAAACATACCACTTGGAAAAAATCTCTCTAGATTAGAGTATGAAAGGTCAATGGAGATGGTTGATGTGGGAATAGATAGACAAAATCCTGTTGAAATTGATAAGGAACAGTGAGATAACGCTGTAAGCAAGCATAAGTAAAAAATTGCAGATCCACAGTAATGGTTAGGATTAGAATGTAGTGGAGTTGATGCTGGAGAGAAATATAGTTTATTACGTACAACAGCAAGTAACTGTTTGTAAGTAAGTGTTTGAAGACTTCTATTGAATGAGAACTCACCACCTCTCGTGGCAGCCTGTTCCACTCATTGATCACCCTGTTAAAATGTTTTTTTCTAATATCTAATCTGTGTCTCCTCCCATTCAGTTTCATCAAATTGCTTCTAGTCTTTCCTTGTGCAAATGAGAATAAAGATGATCCTTCTACAATGTGACAGCCCTTGAGATGTTTGCAGACATCTATTAAGTCTCCTCTCAGTCTTCTCGTCTGCAAGCTAAACATTCCCAAATCCTGTATGATGGGCAGGAAACCGACCAGGGCTTCCAGTGACGCTAAAGTTTTCAGCTGTGTAATCCCCTTCACCGCTTTTAGATATGCCTCTTGGTTGTGTGAACACAATTACAAAGTTGATAGATTTTCATAACTCCTTGGCATCACAGCAATTTTTGCCCCTCATGACAATTTTTTTAGGTTGTATTCACACATCGGCGTGAACGTTGCCATACGAGAGAAACTAACCATGTTTTTCTCAAGTGTCTTCCTAGTTGCATCCATGTTGTATTCGTTTCTTTCTTATAATATTTTAAAAACTGTTTGAACTTGTATTCATCCATTGGCTCTTAATTATCGATCCGTGAAAAACAGTTGAAACCCAGATGCAACACTGAAGTGTGCATTCCATCTTTCATAAGTGTTTAACAGATCCCCAAAGACTTTAATGGTCATGTCTCATCCACAAGAAGGGTGAGAATAATGTTCTGGGTAGCATGGACTGAAAACATGGATCCATTGTTAAAAATGAGATATGAATGGATTAATGAAATTCTATAGGTGTGTGTGCTGCTTGAGGCAAAAACAGACAGCATTAGGATGTGTCAAATAGATATGTGAACATAACCTTATAGTGAAACCACCAAAGCTATGTTTTCAATTTTTTTGTGACATAGTCGTATGTGACTTATTCTTTTTGCATTTGATAGTAATTGTTAGTGGAATCATTTTGGGGTACATATAACTCATTAACAAACATTCATTAACTATTTATTATGAGGAATATTAACAAAGCAGCTATTCTGTCACTTTTTTACATTGTAAATTGTACGCTATTAATGGTGCTACACAAATAAAGTGTCAATGTTAACTATAGGTCAGTATAATTATGCTGATACCAAATTTCTGTAGTTTTATTTATGCTTTACTATTTTGTACAATAAATGCACATAAAAAAGGTAATTTATTTTTGTGCTGTCCATCAGTGGAACTGTATTATGTTTTTGTTTTTTTTTAAGACAAAGTGTACTTTTTATTGACACTATTTTGTGGTACATACAACTTTTAGATCACTCTTTATTATATTCTTTGGGAGACAAAATGAACCAAAAAACTTTCTGAATTCAGTTCTGCTTTTTTTTCTAAACAATGTTTACCATTGGGTATAATTGTAAAATTAATCTTTTTTCATTGGCTTAATACAGTACTTAAAAATACCAAATTTATATATGGTAGTTTTCTTATGTTTTGCTACTTGTGTGCAAAAAAAACTTATCAAAACAATCCTTTCCCTGCCACTATATTCTGAAACACATACATTTTATATTTTTCTCTAAATTACGGTAAGTTGTGTGAGGGCTCGTTTGTTGAGGGGGGATAAGCTGTATTATTTACCGGTGTTGTTTTTATAATTTTTATAATTTTTTTGATAGGAGGCATGAACTAAGAACAATAAGTGTGAAATTGTTTTTTAATTACATTTTTTAAATGAAATTCACAGTGAATTTTAAATTGAAATGCTAACTTTAGTCTATGTCGATTTAATTACGGTGATACCCAATTTATAATATTAGTATTTCTAGCATAGTATTTCAGTTTTACTACTTTTGCACAAAAAAAAATCCCTTTTTGTTTATAACTTTTCGTATAATTTTTTTTGCATTTACGTAACTTGCACAAGTAGCTAAAACCAGGAGTGGGTGAAGAATATAGAAGTGGTGACGTGTTTCTATGATATTTTTCCTATGATTGTTCCAACTCTGATTTAGGCTAAGTGTGTGAATGTGGCCTTACTCCAGAAATAGGATGAGACTCACCCATTTAAGTCTATGGGTGTGGGAAGAAAATCAGTAAAGTATCCAGTTTTTACACATACATTGCAATTCTGTAACATAGGAAACTATTAATGGTCTTGTAAAAGATTAATAGATGCTGCGGTAATAAAACAGATTGCATACAGATTGCATCTCACTTTTCTGGATGAAAATTGTACCAATTTTTTATACTGTTGTGTGACCTTAGCATTTTACTGACATGTAACTTAAGGTACTGTCACACTTAGCGATGTACCAGCGATCCCGACCAGCGATATGACGCGGTCAGGATCACAGGTACATCGTTAAGTGGTCGCTAGTGAGCTGCCACACAGGCAGATCTCACCAGCGACATCGCAGGGGTCGGGGGTCGCTACTTACCTGTCAGACGAGGCGATCCTGACATCCTCCCGCCCGCGTCCAAGCGTCGCTCGTCTCCACAGCAGGAAGCCCCAGCAGGAAGCTGACGACAAGAAGCGGTCCAGGACGTTCTCGCGCGATCAGCGATAACCAGCGGGGGAGTCGGTCGAAGATAAGTATCACACATAGCGATATCGCTATAACGTCACAAAAACCAGTGACGTTATAGCGATATTGCTAGCGATATCGCTTAGTGTCACAGGCCCTTTATTGGACCCCGCATCTGGAGGGAGCTGATATGTTGAGGGTTATGACAAACATAAAAAGCTCATTGTTTGGCATCCTTGTTGCCATAGCAGCAATGAGCACCCCATAATCATGCTGTAGGGGTGCCAGTGGGCTGACAGAAGGAGCGATGTCCCTTCGTCAATCTCCTAGCTTTCCACAGTCACTGCTGACTGTTACATCTGAGGAGCTGAAGTGCTCGGATAAGAGCAAAAGTTCCCAATCTCCATTCCTCACAGCCCCCAACATGTCATGTTTTCAGGAATTCCTTAGTATTGTACAGGTGATGGAAGTATCAGCAAGACATCAAGAATTCATGATGTCTTGCTGATACTTCCATCACCTGTGTTGCACTATGGAAATCCTAAAACATGGCCTTTTGAGGGCCATGAGGGCTAGAGTTTGGGAAACACAGGATCAGTGCTAGTTCTTGTCCCAGTACATGCATCATGAACTCAGCCCTGTGTAGGGTCGGTGGCTGAGGCAGGGGCCGGAGCTTGCCTTCAGGTGTTGCTGAAGATGGAAGGCGGGGAAGGTGTGCTGTGATGCTGGGGTGATAATGATGCTACAGGGCAAGGGGGGTGACCCACCTCTTGGCGCAGACAGACTGGTGACTGAGCCAGGAAAGTGTGTTTGACAGGTCTTTGTTTTATTCACCGACTTCCTCAACAACTTCCACAGACCATGACAGGACTCCTTGGGAATTGTTCTTCAAACAGACCCGGGTACCTTCTTTTTCTGTCTGTGTGTCAATGTCGTGGTGTCCCCTGTGGTTTTCTTTGCTGTGGCTGCTCTAAGCACCTTCACCACAGCACTTCACCGACCAGAGTACACTGTAGTCTTCACTCTCCAAGTGTGACTGTCTGCTGCACAGTCCCCGTGACCGTCTCCACCGTCAGTTACTCTCTGATGGGGTATTCCATGTTCCACCCTACAGCAGGTCCTCCTCTCTAGTGAGCCCCCTGGGCTGTCTGAAGCTTCTAGAAGCTTACCTTAGGATTTATACTCTCAGCCCAGGTAGCCCCACCCACTGTCACCTGACAGGCACCTCTGACGAATGAGAGTGACCTTGACCTCTGGCAGTTATGTAACACTCTCTTGACAGTTACATAACCACCCTTTGCAAGCTCCTCACTGCCCTCTAATGGTCACTCTCATTATGACACCCTTTTTCATCGATCTGAGTGTCCTTGTCAGGTCAACCTCCCCACACCTGTGTAAAAACTGACTGCTTGTTGAAGGTACAAGCACAATTTCTCAGTGCATGTTGTCCCTGTGACGTGACTGTATATCAGTTTGCAGGAAAAAACTTGTAATCTTGACATACCATTCCATCAATCTGAAGGGTTAAAACGTGTAGAATTTTTTTTAAGTTACATTTCTAAACCCAGAGGATCCCAACTGTTCCTGAACATCAGGGCTTTGTCCTGACTTCTAATGCCTCTCTCCAACGTCATCTTGGGGAGGTGGGGACAGGCACTCATCTCTCTGCTCTGACAAAAATTAAATAAATTATTCCCTTGGTCTCCCATCATTCAAACTCACAACCTCATGTTTGCAGGCAGTAACTCCAGCTATAAGCCACAGCCCACAATGATGAACATAGGAGAATTTGTTAATCTTGAGCTGTATTGCAGGGAATAAATTCCGAAACATATTATACAGGTGCATATACAGATACATTGTATATAGCAATGTCTTTTTATGTCACTGTATTCTAGAGGTAAAGAAAAAGTCAGATTTTTTTGTTCCTGTAAAACTACTAAATATAGTAAAAAATACAAAACATCATTTATCTTTCTTTGTGAGTCTAATGAGACTGGAACCCACAACCAGCGTAATTGCAGACAACAGTTAAATTGAGTCACAAGTTCCAGTGACTGCACTTGAAGAAGTTTGTATACTTAATCTGTATTGCAGCCACAGGCAGATTATGCTTATATATAGAGATACATTGTAAATAATATTGTATTTCAATGTCCCTATATTCTAGAGCAGGGGTGGGGAACCTTTCTCCAGCCGGGGGGCCATTTGGAAATTTCTACCATCATTCGGGGGCCACACAAAAATGATCACCTTAAAAATTACTCCGGTATATTTAGTCAAACAATTAATTATGGTAACTCATCCTTAATGTGACGACTCGAGCTCCTTCTCTTTGGTGCAGCTGTGATGTTAGGTGATACTGATCATGCTGCTTCTCACAATTGCTTTTCCAGGTTTATGTCGGCCAGGAGAGCAGTCAACTTTTTGTCATAATAAGTTTTGTAAATCATATACATCACATAGTAGATGCTGGGACTACTGTATATACATCATAGAGGAGACGCTGAGACAGCTGTATATACACCACATCGAAGACACTGGAACTGCTGTATATACATCATATAGGAGACGCTGAGACTGCTTTATCACATAGAGGACGCTGAGACATCTGTATATACATCACATAGGAGACACAGGGTCTGCTGTATATACATCACACAGGAGACGCAGGGACTGCTGTATATACATCACACAGGAGATGCTGGAACTGCTGTATATACATCACACAAGAGACCCTGAGACTGCTGTATCACATAGAGGATGCTGAGACATCTGTATATATCACATAAGAGACACAGAGACTGCTGTACATACATCACACAGGAGACGCAGGGACTGCTGTATATATATCACAAAGGAGACACTGGGACTGCTGTATATACATCACACAAGAGACGCTGGGACTGCTGTATATACATCACACAGGAGACGCTAGGACTGCTGTATACACATCTCACTGGAGATGCTGAGACTGCTGTATATGCATCACACAGGAGATGCTGGGACTGCTGTATATGCATAACACAGGAGACGTTGGGACTGTTGTATATACATCACACAGGAGACACTAGGACTGCTGTATGTACATCACAAAGGAGACGCTTGGACTGCTGTATATACATCAAATAGGAGACTCTGGGACTGCTCTACATACATCACATAGGAGATGCAGGGACTGCTGTACATACTGTACATAACATAGGAATCATTGAGACTGCTATATATGCATCACAGGAGATTCTGGGGTTATATAAATTAAAGGAGGGGCTGGGGGCATAGACATCACATGAGATGCTGGGAAATATTCATCACCGGGGAGGCTGGGCGGAATAGACATCCCTGAGGGGCTATATACATCACTAAGAAGCACAGACAGCACTGGGGGTATATATGTCCCTGGGGGATATACATCACTGGTGGGGTCACATACATCACTGGGGGCTATATACAACACTGGGGGCTATATATATCACAGGTGGTGGGATATACAGTATTTGGGGGGATATACAGCACTTTTGGGGTAAATGCAGCACTGGGGAATATACACATCACTTAGGGACACATACAGCTGTGGAAAGATATACAGCACTGGGGGAGCGGGGATATACAGCACTGGGGGGGACAAGGATCGTCGGAGAAGCACATAGATCACCGGGGTGGGGGGCTCATAGATCGCCATGGGGGACAGATCACAGAGGGGTAACATGAAGATCACAGTGGTGGGGCACAGAGAACACATGGGTGCATATAGCTGGGGGGCACATAGATCTTGGAGGGGCACATAGCTGGAGGGTACAGAGATCACAGGGGTTACATGGGAGCACAAACATCAAAGTGGGTACATAGCAGGGGGCACAGGGATAACAGGGGGCACATAGATCACAGGGGGCACAAAGCTGGGAGCCTCAGATATCACAGGGGTGCACATAGCTGGAGGCCACAGAGGTCACAGGGGGTATATAGCTAAGGTGCATAGATTGCAGGGGAAAAAAATCACAGGGGGCACATAGATCACAGGTGACACAAAGCTGGGAGCCACAAATATCTCAGGTGTGCACATTGCTGGGGGCACAGAGATCACAGGGGGGGGGCGCAGATCATGGGGGCATATAGCTGGAGGGCACAGATCACAGGGGGCATAGATATCACATGGGGAAACAGCTAGGGGGCATATAGAGAACAGGGGGCACATAGCTGGAGGGTGTAGAGATTACAGGGGGGGCATATAGCTGGGGCAGCACAGATCACAGGGGACACATAGCTGGAGGACACAGATCACAGGGGCCATGTAGCTGGGAGGCACAGATCACATGGGGAAACAAAGCTGGGGGGGACATAGCTGAGGGGCAGAGATCATCAGTAGAAAAGCACACAGCTGCCGGCACAGACATCCCTGGGGAGGCACAGAGCTGTCAGCATGCACAGAGATCGCTGTGGACTCTCTGGCAGCAGCTCCTCTTCCGGGACAGGAGGACAGGAGAGCATTGGCCGCTAACAACGCCCATGGCGGAGCTAACCCCACCCACCCCGACGCTAACCCTGCCCACCCAGACGACATAATCATTCATGTGCAGGGCAGGCGGCGTTTTATAATGAACGTTGCGTACTGTGCACTTGGGGGTTAAAGGGCCAGCAGCTGACAGGATAAAGCTGCCGCTGCTTTCATAGACTTTTCATCGAACCTTGCAATATGACTTGGGATAAAAGCCAAACCAGAATCTTAATTTGCAGATACTGTGTTTTTGGGTGTTGCCTTGTCAGTACAAAGCATGAGATATGACATGCCATCAACACCCCGAAACAATTTGTCCTCAAATTGTGATATTGGTTTGGCTTTTATCCTAAGTCATATTGCAAGCTCATTGAAGGGTCTACAGTATATTGACTTTTGGGATTACTGCTTCCAGTAGGTGGTGCTAGAGTTCAAGTGTTATTTCTCTGTGAAGAGACAATTTGCATATTTAATTTCCCAGAGGAGCATTCATGGCTTCTAAGAAACCTCACTCTGATATGCAAGGCTTGACGTTACTCCCCACAAGGAGAAACGTTACACCTTCTGCACTTAAAAATGCAACAATTTTTTTTTCCTTTGCATTTTTCCAGGCTCCACACAAAAGCCTCTAGAGAAAAAAAATGCAACGTTTTTCTTGGAGACTTGTTCACATGTAATGTTTTTTTTCAGCTGAGGTTTTGTATATATATTCTGCTGAGTTCAACTGTCCAAGCAAAGTGGATGTTACTTCATGAAAACTGCGCTCACTGTGCATACAAAGATGCTGCTGAACTGTGCAGTTTTGGTGCTATTTTTCTCTAGAGGCCTCTATGTGAAGCATAAAAAAAACATGTAAAACATTGCAGTTACTTTTTTAAGCACAGAATCAGAACTTTTCTGTACTATAAAAGACACATTAGAAATGCAGCTTCACATCTACACTAAAAAAGCATCAAAGAAAGGGGAAAAGGAATAAAATATGCACCAAAAATACAATAACCAGAGACAATTGCTATTGCATAGTTTGATGCAGACACCTGCAGTAAACAAAAAACATAGTATTTGCACTATGTGTGAACATGGCCTTACAGACACAAAAAAGCCAGATGTCATATAGTGAAGCTTACATAACAAAGAGAAAGTTCTGACTGCTACAACTATAAATTAATGTACAAATAATAAATCCACAGGTCCCAACTAGAGATGAGCAGGATGCATAGATGACATCACATCAGCTCTAGCTAATCAAAAGCTGAGCTGGTGACACAGGAAGGTAAGAGATTCGTGGCATCCCGTCCAGCTGCCAGGTACCAAAGGCCTGCATGTTGGACCAGAGACCTGTGAATCGGTCCAGACATCTTTATTCTCAACTGTCTCGGAAACAGTGGACAGTCACGGATTTGGGTCTACACCCTGCAGTCTGCTCCTTTGACATGTCTGCCAGCCAGGGTAGAAAGAAACGGTAAATGGGAATAAATTGGGTTGTGGCTAGGGGCACGGCCAAAATTTGTCATGACTTGCCTCATTTTTTTGTCACTCTTCATATTCTTCAAAAGTTGGAAGGTATGCCAGATCCTTATACAGGATGCTAGAAAATGTACATTATATGTTACTTACTCATTATGACAAACTCATTTGATTTTATATTAAAAAAATGAAAATCGGTGATTATCACACTCCACTAATTGCCTGTGCTATTTTTCACATCTCATTTAAAATGAAATCTGAAAATGAATATAATATACAGTATATATATGAAATGGGACTTTGAAAAAATGTTTCTCCACAGAGCCTAATTATCCTGAGCACTGAAAGCAGCTCCCTGAGATCAAGCGCAACGGAACAACACAAAACCATAGCCAAATGATGTTGTCTATTGTTCAACGTTTGTTACACTGTGGTTGATCCCTGGCAGATGTGTTTTCTTGCGTGTCCTAACTAAGCAAAATGTTTGAAGACTGAATATTTGACACTTGCCATTCTGTAAAGTCACAGAGGACTTTTATTTCAAGGACGTGTCTGGTGTTGAAAACCCATTATCAAATACTCTTTTATAGCAATTCTGAGTGTGGAGGGTCTCTCTTTTAGGCCCCTTTCACATGTCCGTTTTCCAGTACATGTGGTGTGCCTTTTCACACGTACTGCATACACGTACACACGCACCTTCATTATAATCTATGGGGCCGTGCACATGTCCATGTTTTTACACAGACCATGTTTCCATGTGACCCACATGTAGATATGTCCACTTCTTTCTGGCAGCACGGATGGCAATACGTACAACACACGCGCACAAGGATGACATACATGTGTAATCCGTATGCCATTCTTGTCACACATACCAGAATAAAAATTAAAGATTTTAATGCGTTAAAAATGTCCAAATATATAGTTAGATATGAGGTAATTAAACAATAGCTAGATACTGTAAATAGATATATAGATAAAAGAAAGAAAAATAGATAGCTAAATAGATATCCATGAGATATACAATTAGTGCCTTGCGTGTGTAGCTTACTGTACATGTATTAACCTAATAAAAAGTAACTATATATAGAAGTATAAACCTGTTATTCATTGGCAGCGGACAACAAGATGCCGCCATAACATTAACAAAACCAGATAAACTGATAGTAGCAAGAGGAGCCGACACTGTTGATAGTATTCATCAGCCGATGCCTGTGCATAGTGTTAGCTTTACTGCTATCCACAGCAGCCGGAGAAAAAGAAGAAAATGGGTGTGGGATACTTTGTGGGATCATTTTAATAATAAATGGGTGTATGAGGGCCAGTTTGGAGGATAACCAGCTGCTGTGAACTAAGGTGATGTCAGTATGGTCACCTCAGTTCATAAGCGGCTGGGTCTCATGATCCACAGTGCCAGTGCTGGACACTGTACAGCCATCCGTGTCTACCGCTGATATCATGGAGGCTGCGCAGAGTCCCCACCTGACCTGAGGTGAACTCTGGAGCGTGGAAAAATGTTCTGAAACTTTTCCACGCTAATCAGTTCATGTTCAGTCAGCCGGGGCGCCTGCGCAGACAGATTTCCATTCATTTCTCATAGGTTTACAGCCGGGCCGGTAGCATTAGCACCGCTTCCAGTTGTAAACTATTTAACCCCTTCAGATGGATTGTGGACAGTAGAGAGGTATGGATATTGTTGCTTTTTTAAAAAAAAAAAAATTATTACAGGAGAACGATGGCTTCAGTTGGATTGACTGTGTAATAAATTTGTTCAAAAACTGTGTGTCATTTCATTAAAATATTTTCTAATTAATGTCTGTGTGTATTTTTTAACCCTTTAATACTATTGGATTAATAATGGATAGGTGTCTTATTGACACCTCTCCATTATTAACCCGGCTTAATGCCACCTTTCAATTGCAAGGTGACATTAACCCCTTATTAACCCACATGTCACCCCTAAAGGTAGTGGAAATAGAGAGACTAAGTGCCAGGAAAGGCGCATCTTACAGATGTGACTTTTCTGGGGTGGCTGAGGGCAGATGTTTGTAGCCGGGGGGGCAATAACCATGGTCCCTCCCTAGGCTATTAACATCTGCCCTCAGTCACTGGATTTCCCTCTCTGGTGGAGAAAATTGCGCAGGAGCCCAAGGAATTTTTTTACAGGAACACACCCATTAATTTAACACCTACATGTCCCAAATTTTACACACATACACTAATCTAATTATTAGTCATGACATATATAAATCTAAATGAAATGAAATGGTTTACTGCATGTAAACCATGTGTCATTTCATGTCGGGTTCTGTAATGATTTTACAGAAGCTGGCAATTGAATTATCGGCTATTCTGCTATCTATCTGTCTATGAAATATATATATACAGTTGTGGCCAAAAGTATTGACACCCCTGCAATTTTGTCAGATAATACACAGTTTCTTCCTGAAAATTATTGCAAACACAAATTCTTTGGTATTATTATCTTCATTTAATTTGTCTTAAATGAAAAAACACAAAAAGAATTGTCCTGAAGCCAAATTGGTTATAATTCCACACCAAACATAAAAAAGAGGGTGGACAAAAGTATTGGCACTGTTCGAAAAATCATGTGATGCTTCTCTAATTTGTGTAATTAACAGCACATGTAACTTACCTGTGGCACCTAACAGGTGTTGGCAATAACTAAATCACACTTGCAGCCAGTTGACATGGATTAAAGTTGACTCAACCTCTGTCCTGTGTCCTTGTGTGTACCACATTGAGCATGGAGAAAAGAAAGAAGACCAAAGAACTGTCTGAGGACTTGAGAAACCAAATTGTGAGGAAACATGAGCAATCTCAAGGCTACAAGTCCATCTCCAAAGACCTGAATGTTCCTGTGTCTACCGTGCGCAGTGTCATCAAGAAGTTTAAAGCTCATGGCACTGTGGCTAACCTCCCTAGATGTGGACGGAAAAGAAAAATTGACAAGAGATTTCAACGCAAGATTGTGCGGATGTTGGATAAAGAACCTCGACTAACATCCAAACAAGTTCAAGCTGCCCTGCAGTCCGATGGTACAACAGTGTCAACCCGTACTATCCGTCGGCGTCTGAATAAAAAGGGACTGTATGGTAGGAGACCCAGGAAGACCCCACTTCTTACCCCGAGACATAAAAAAGCCAGGCTGGAGTTTGCCAAAACTTACCTGAAAAAGCCTAAAACGTTTTGGAAGAATGTTCTCTGGTCAGATGAGACAAAAGTAGAGTTTTTTGGGCAAAGGCATCAACATAGAGTTTACAGGAGAAAAAAAGAGGCATTCAAAGAAAAAAAACAGGGTCCCTACAGTCAAACATGGCGGAGGTTCCCTGATGTTTTCGGGTTGCTTTGCTGCCTCTGGCACTGGACTGCTTCACCGTGTGCATGGCATTATAAAGTCTGAAGACTACCAACAAATTTTGCAGCATAATGTAGGGCCCAGTGTGAGAAAGCTGGGTCTTCCTCAGAGGTCATGGGTCTTCCAGCAGGACAATGACCCAAAACACACTTAAAAAAGCACTAGAAAATGGTTTGAGAGAAAGCATTGGAGACTTCTAAGGTGGCCAGCAATGAGTCCAGACCTGAATCCCATAGAACACCTGGGGAGAGATCTAAAAATGGCAGTTTGGAAAAGGCACCGTTCTAATATCAGGGACCTGGAGCAGTTTGCCAAAAAAGAATGGTCTAAAATTCCAGCAGAGCATTGTAAGAAACTCATTGATGGTTACCGGAAGCAGTTGGTCCCAGTTATTTTGGCTAAAGGTTGTGCAACCAAGTATTAGGCTGAGGGTGCCAATACTTTTGTCTGGCCCATTTTTGGAGTTTTGTGTGAAATGATCAATGTTTTGCTTTTTGCTTCATTCTCTTTTGTGTTTTTTCATTTAAGACAAATTAAATGAAGATAATAATACCAAAGAATTTGTGATTGCAATCATTTTCAGGAAGAAACTGAGTATTATCTGACAAAATTGCAGGGGTGTCAATACTTTTGGCCACAACTGTATATATATATATGTGTGTCTCAATGACAAGTGTATATATTATTATAGTGCTTTGAATAAAGCACTATCTTGTATTCCGAACGCTGCTAACTTCTTCTTATTATTGTTATTATTCAGTTGATTTCTGCAATTAATCCGGCCTGAACCGCTACACGCACAGACTCCGTTGAAGCATCGTTTCGAAGCCAGCGTCCACGAGTGGTGTGCTAAGTATTTTTCGTCTCGATCGGATTTGTAATTTTTGCGCAATTTGCGTTTGAAAAAACTTTTTCCCGTCATTGGAATGCATTGTCTCAATGCATTTCAATGGGAAAATTTTGCCATAGAGAAAACATAGCGCTGTCGTGAGGTGGCAGTTAAGCTCATTGATATGGGCAGGCACACCCAGTTACTATGCCAACACCTATGAACTTTACATGACCCCAGCAGGACAGAGTTTCTGACAGATAATATCAGCTCTTAAAGTGAAACCCAAAGCACAAATGCAAATCATGTGGAGTTTATGCTACAGCTTTTTAGGATTGTTTAACCTAATAAATAAATTAATTAATTAACTAATTAATAACTAAAAACATGAGGTCCCCCTATTTTATGAAACCATCAAGGGTAAAACAGACAGATGTGAGCTATATATTATCAGGCTGGGAAGGTCACTGGTTATTGGGTCCTTCCCAGCTTAAAAAAACAGCACTCAGACACTCCAGAAGTGGAACATCGCATGAGATGCTCCAAGGCTGGTGATTCGCCTTCACTGTTCCCAATTGCCCTGGTGCATTTGCAGACAGGATAATGGGTCTTAGGGTTGATGTCAACTGTGAATTGTCCAAAAAAACAGTATTAAAATGTAAAACACACAAACAGGGAAATAGCATGCTAAAAAAAACACTTCCTGACTTTATCCTAGGTTTAGCAATTTATTTTAAATGAAGTCCAAGGAATCTGACCTAGTCCACAAATGGAAACCTGAAAAATACAGTATACAAAGAGAGAAATAAAAATAAGACAGTCTCTCTTTCAACAATTTACTATAAAAAAAGTCCCACACAGGTCCGACGTAGTCCAGCGCTTCTCACGATGTTCCACAATTCTGTGGTCTAAAGCCTATGGAGTCTCATTCTGAGGCTCCATAGGCTTTTAGCAGCAGCCACTCTGGGCCTCATGATGCGCTCTGTAGTAACGTCACTAAAGTCACCACTCATCCGAATCGCTGGGTCAAGCTGCGCTCTGTGAGTACAGTCTGATGTTTTAAAGGCACCTATAGACTAGTATGGGTGCTGGCTGTCCTATATATGGGTCGCCCTCCCAGGGCTGTGGGGTACTCGGTACCGGGCCGGTATCAGTGGGATGTGTCACAGCGGCGGTGACCTGGACCGTGGCCCTGGGCGCCCAAGTAATAGGAAGATGTGAATGGTGGAATGTAGTTAGATGAATAGTTCGTGATGCCACCTGTGGTGCTCGGCAAGGGAGGTGTTAAGCTGACGCTGCATGCAGATCCGCTGGGACTGATGGTATGGTGCAGCAAAGATGTAAAAGCTCCCCACAGGTGGTTATAGTCCCAGGGCAGTATAGATGTGGTTGGCACGGGGATGTAGCAGTGCCAGAAGGGTAGGAAGCAGACAAGACACAGTGGGGTCTCAAGAACCTCACTTGAACGGCAGACAGCTGTAGCCTATCTCGGGGACTCTCTACTTCTAAGTCCTGGCTCACTATCCAAGCTGCTGTTGTGGCCTCAAGTTTTAGATGGGAGTAGGGCATTTACAGCCTCCTACTCCTCTGGTGTCTGTTGCAGGACCGTTAGTATCCGTACAACCGTGGAGACCAGGCTCCAGTTCATGCGCTCTCTCCAGAGATGAGCTCTTCCTCCCAGCTCTGTCTCAGCGCTCCTTCCATACGTCTGCACACTTCACCCTCCACAGACTAACTGACCACTCCTCCCCTTTTGGCCCTCAGAGAGCACTCCTCCCCTTAATCCCGGTTCAGAGTGCCCTCTGCTGGCCTGGAGTGGAACTGTGTTGCATGCATAGATTGACTATGAGAGAGACCCATCATTGCCTCCAAGCCTGGCATTACCCTCCCTTGGAGGAAGGCAAAGCCACTGTGGCGACCATACTCCTGGGGGCGCCACATTCCCCCCTAGTGCAAGTCAGCACTCGTGGGCTGAGCAAAAACATGAAACATGAAAACAGTTAAACAATAATAATTGTACAAGAGTTAAAAATTAAAAAGTTACAAAAACCAAGAGCTTCAAAAATGGTCCTATGATGATAAGTCCATGCATCAATGTCCATGGTCCATTCCTGGGCAAATGGTGAACTTATATACAGGAAAGTTTTTGACCACACAAATCCTGTGGTACAATGTCCATAAAACAAAATGGGCAAATCAAAGGAAACTCTTACAGGTTACCTGTAGGCACAAAACTTGAAAAACAGTTACATATATACACATACAATTTCAACATTTACATTTATCTATATATGATATCTGATGGGTGGTATCCCTTGTGTAATGCGGGTAGACCTGCGTAATACTGGTGTAGTAGGTAATGTACTGGATACACTACTGGGGGTTCTGCATGGCACAGGGATACTAGATTGTCTGAACTCTTAGACTCACCAAGGGCATAACATGTTCTCCACTGGCAGGGCGAGGGTTCTCTGGCTCCACTGCTAGTGTGGCTTCTGCTGCCTGATTTTCCTGATCCTCAGGATTTCCTTGAGTCACATCTTCCTGTGCTACCAATTGGGGAAACAGCAATACTGGCACCACTATAGCATCATTTACTTTAGTCCAATTCGCAGGGAATTCCCCAAGTATTGTGCTGACCTTCTCTTCTTCCTCTATGGGTTGGATGTTATCTGGTTTTTCCACTCTTTCCTTCAGCAGGTCAGGACATAGCTTCAGGTGATCTCTTGATATTGCTGCTGAGGTTTCTCCTCCATCTTTGCTAATAAGGCATACCTTGGTATTATCAAAGTTTGAGAGCAGCATGGTATAAGGTTCAGCTTCCCATTGATCATCCAATTTGTGATATCTTCTCTTCCTTTTTAAGACTTGTTCTCCCGGTGACAAAGGAACGGCAGGTGCATTGTGATTGTAAAGCTTTTCCTGCTTTTGTCTTGCCTGGGCTAGACTCTTTTCCACGCATTCTTGAACTCTTCTGTACTGTTCCTGTCTTTCTGTATCCCAGTCAGCATCTGGTGACGTTACTTCGGGTGTAAGGACTCCCATGTCCAAGTCAATAGGCAGTTTACCAGGTCTTGCTCTCATTAAGTAGGCTGGGGTACAGTTGGTGGAGTTCACTGGGATATGGTTGTAGAGATCCACCAGATCTGGCAACTTCTCTAGCCACAGATTCCTCTCCTCCAAGGGCAAAGTCTTCAGGAGGTCGATCACTACCTGGTTCATCTTCTCACACATGCCATTGGTCTGTGGGTGATACGGTGTTGTCCGGATCTTCTTACAACCATACAAGTTACAGAAATCTTGGAACACTTCTGCCTCGAAAGCTGGACCTTGATCTGTCAGCACTCTTTCAAGATATCCATGTGGTCTACAGAAGTGCTGTTGGAATGCTCTGGCTGCTGTCCTGACTGTCTGATCTTTGACAGGCACAACTACCAGGAATCTTGAGTAGTGGTCCACAATGGTAAGTGCATAGCTGTAGCCTGACCGGCTTGGAACCAGCTTCACATGGTCCAGGGTTACCAACTCAAGGGGCTGTTTGGTGATGATTGGCTGTAGAGGAGCTCTCTGGCTGTTTCGATCCTTTCTGCGCAGGTTACATTGTCCACACTCCCGGCACCACCTCTCAATGGCTTTCCTCATACCAGCCCAGTAGAACCTCTCCCATTGTGGTATGCTTCCAGGACCATTGATGCCTCTCTCTTTGGGACTATCACCTGCCAGACCAGCTCATGAGTACGGGCATTGATACTCCTCCGACACAGCTTTCCTTCATAAATGAACAGCCGGCCCCTCTCCTTCTACAACTGCTGGGTTTCTTCAGGAGCATCTGACTCTGGGCGTGAGTCGACTTGTGTCAGCAGCTCCTTCACCAGGCGGACTGCAGGGTCATTATCCTGTGTCTCTGCCCAGTCATGATGGGGCAATGGATTCAGGGTGACCTCCTTCAAGCCAGACCGTCTGTTTCTCACTCCTTGAGCACGCTGGGCCACAATTGGCCGGTGGAAGGGAGGTAACTTTATTTCCTCAAGAGCCTCAGGGTCTTCTCCTGCATCTGGTAGGTTAGGCATTCTGGACAGCGCATCAGCATTGGCATTCTTGTGCCCTGCCCGGTACTTGATAGTAAACTCATAGTTAGATAGCTGAGCCATCTATCGCTGTTCCAGTGAACCTAGTTTTTCAGTGTCCAAGTGCGTCAACGGGTTGTTGTCCGTGAAGATAGTGAACTTGGCGGAGGCTAGGTAATGTTTGAACCTTTCGGTGACAGCCCA
Source organism: Dendrobates tinctorius (assembly GCF_039654945.1). Taxonomy (NCBI): domain Eukaryota; kingdom Metazoa; phylum Chordata; class Amphibia; order Anura; family Dendrobatidae; genus Dendrobates; species Dendrobates tinctorius. The sequence goes on along the minus strand of NW_027361838.1, from coordinate 18,360,127 downwards.
GACTATGGCAAGGAACTCCAGCTTGAAAGAACTGTAGTTATCAGGGTTCCTTTCAGTGGGGCGCAGCTTCCTGCTGGCGTAGGAGATCACTCTTTCTTTCCCATTCTGTACCTGAGACAATACTGCTCCTAGTCCCACGTTGCTGGCATCAGTGTACAGCACAAAGGGTCTGTCATAATCTAGGTAGGCCAGAACTTCATCTCCTGTGAGAGTCATCTTCAATCTGGTGAAGGATCTTTCCAACTCTTCAGTCCATTCAAAGGTGGAATTTTTCTGTTTGGTCTTCTTGGACTGCCCCACCAGAAGATTTTGCATAGGGGTGGCTATTTCAGTAAAGTCTTGATGAATCTTCGGTAGTAGCTTACGAGTCCAAGGAATTGGCGTACTTCATGAAGGTTGCTGGGCTTCGGCCAGTCCCAGATGACTGTGATCTTATTAGGATCTGGTGCCACACCTTCTGCACTGTCCACATGACCGAGGTACTGCACCTTGGGCTTCAGAAGGTGGCACTTGGAGGGCTTCACCTTCAGGCCAAAATTGGACAAAGCTTCAAACACTTCAGCCAGGTGTTCCAGATGATCTTCATAGGTTTTGGAGAAAACAATGACATCATCCAGGTACAACAGGACCGTCTCAAAGTTCATGTGTCCCAGGCAGTACTCCATCAGTCGTTGAAATGTTCCTGGGGCTGTGCAGAGCCCGAATGGCCTATAATTGAACTCACAGAGACCCATTGGAGTGGTAAATGCTGTTTTCTCCTTGTCTGTCTCTGCCACAGGAACCTGCCAATACCCACTAGTGAGATCTAAGGTGGAAAAGTAGTTAGCAGTTTTAAGTGCAGCTAATGATTCCTCAATTCTAGGTAGTGGGTTGGCGTCTTTATGTGTAGTGCTGTTAATTTTCCTGTAATCAACACACATTCTCATGGTACCATCCTTTTTCTTTACAAACACTATTGGAGCTGCCCTGGGGCTACAACTGTCTCTGATGACCCCTGCCTCCGTCATCTCCCTCAACATACTCTTAGCACATTGGTATTGTGTTGGGGGTATAGGTCTGTACCTCTCTTTTATGGGTGGATGGTCTCCAGTGGGGATATGATGTTGAACCCCTTTTGCCTGCCCAAAATCTAGTGAGTGTTTGCTGAATACCCGCTCATACTCCTGTGTCACTCTGTAAGCCCCATTTTTCTGGTAGGAGGGCGTAGAGTCAGTTCCCACCTGCAGTTGCTGGCACCACTCCTCCCTCTGCTTCACAGAGCCATTGTCCCCCACCTGGTCGGATGAGACCAAGGGCTCTGCTGCCTGCAAAGAGTTGTTATTGACAGTGAGCAGCTTAGCAACTGTGGCGTACCGAGGTATCGTGGCTTCCTCTTCCCCACAATTCAAAAGGCTTTACAGGTACTCTCCCCTTTCGTACGTCAACCACCCCTCTGGCTGTCAGGACAGTGGGCCTGCTCTTGGAGTATACTGGTTCTACCAATGCCTGGTAATCTCTCCCTCTAAGACCTATAGCTGCCCAACACCAAACCAACATTTCACATCTGGGGGGTATTGCAATGGGGAAGGGATCACTCACTCTGACACTGCCAATTTCTCCGCCAGAGAGTTCTACCTGTTGTCTTTGCATCAGGGCTCTGATCTCCTTCTGCAGGACTCGTTGTTCACTGGAACCAGCAGTCTCAGCCACCTGTTGCAACAAGACAATAACCTCGGACAGACAGTTTTCAATTACATTTGTACCAAGAGTCATCATGGGATTACATTCGCGTCGATCAATATCAACAACTATCAGACCTTGACCTGACCCACTTTAACAGTAATTTCTTTACATCCTATCTGCGGCAAAGACTGACCATTACTGGCAACTACTGTCAGTTCATCAGTTGGGCCACGGGTAAGTTCTGAATCAGCCCAATACCTCTTGTAAAGAATGCACGACATAGTGGTCACCTGGGAGCCAGTGTCCAGCAAAGCATTCATGGGGATGCCGTCAATCACCACAGGAAGGATCGGTCTCCCTCCCACATACTTGGCTCGCCAGTTCCTTGGGCCTTGCGGTCCTACTCCTGGGGGTTGGTCCTCTGCCCCAGGGGTTGCTCGTTTAAAGGACAAAATCTTGCAAGATGACCGGCCTTGTAGCAGCGACGACAGCTGGGACGTCCGTCCTGGTCATAGCGATCGTTGTTCCTCCCTCGAAGTGGCGGGGCTCTCCTCCTCCAGAGCCATGGGACATCCTCTGGACTGGAAGCAAGCTGGATCTTTTCCTTGGAGGACACCTGCAGGGACTGCACGGCTTTGGTAAGTGCAGTCATCCCTTTGGTAAGCTCCTGGACCTGAAAACGCAGCTCCTCAGTTGGATCTTTATCCAGAGTTTGTGCATCAGCCTCTACCGGGATGGAAGGAAAAGATGTTGCTTCCTGATGGTAGGTGATCGCTGGGCGCCTAGGGGGCGCTGGATGGCTGTCAGTGGATTCCTGCAGTAAGACCCCCAATAATACTCCCCACAATAAGACTGCCCTCCAATAAGACCCCCATAAGACCCCCCAATAAGATCCCCCATTAGACACCCACAATATGAACCCCCAATAAGACCCTCCCCATAATTCCTCCATCAATAAGACCCCCATAAGACCCACCCAATTAGACCCCCTCCCAAAAGACTGCCCCATAAAACCCCCAATAAGACCCCCCAATACGATGGATATCCTAAAGTGACAATCAACAGTTTAGAACTCATGAAAGAGATTGAAAGACTCGGTCCACAAAAGTACTGTAGGGCAACCACTCAAATCATGTGAGCTATCCTGCTGGCTCAATGATTAGATATCCCTAAGTAATTGTCAACAGTTCATAACTTATAGAAAAGACCAAAGTACAAAGTCCACACCAATGGTTTGTTAAAGTGCTGTAGTGCAAACACTTCAATCATGAGCGTAATCATATATCCAATGTTTCAATGACATCAGATTCAAATAAATAGGAAAGATCTCACCTCGCTTTCCTTCATCACTTCAAGGGACCATGGTTAAAGAATATCCAAGGGGGAGGTATTTATTTCATCCACACAATACCCCACATATGAAATCATATAGGACCCTTATTCCCATTACCCCAAGGGTTTTTTAACTTTCCAACGCATTTCGTTTATCAGACTCATCAGGGGAAGGCACATAAAATACAATAGAAAAAAATCTATTGTTGTTGGAGAACCATTACAAATGTGGGGGATGGAACAGCTTACTGTGCTGCCAAAAATGCCCAGTTAAATAAGCCGCTGAATAACCCTTCTGTTACAAACGTACAGATGTCATTTACTGTGCGCATTCATGTGAAATGCATGGTGAGCCACAAATGTCTTTTCCGGTATCGACGAGTGTACATGATCACGTGACTTCTGTTTGGAATGAAGTGCTGGACCGCATACGTCACTTCCAGCGCCGCGTCTCTGGTAAATAGGATAACTCAGTTTATTAACTCCTCTATATATGGTTCAATGAGTTCAATCATGACCGTTGCAAGAAAGAGGAGGAATTATCATTTAATAAATGATCCCAACCAATCTCTAGGTGCGAAGGAGACTCAAAAAAAGCATTTGCTGATTTCATAAAAAAAGGAAAAAATGCTTGTGTTATTTCTTTTACTATTATTTGATAATTTTTGTTTTGCTTATCATTATCAACTATACAAATAATGGCCTATGAGACTTCACTTCAAGAACAGGACAAGGTGAAAATATCAATCTTATTATGAATGTTGGAGGACATATTGGAGAAGTGGTGGGAAGGGGGGGTAATTTCAGTCAAAAAATATCTAAAAAACAATGCCAAAAAACAATACATGGAAAAAGCAGTAAGAAGGACAGATAAATGTTGTGTTGTTCTTCATCATTCCCTACATGACTTACAATATTCTGTCACCTACCTATCACTGGATGTTGCCACCCTAGGGATAGAAAAGAGAATGACGTCCCCACTCCTCAGCGGCTTGCCCTATTCTATCCCTGGATGGACCCTATGTGAGAGAATAAAGGTGTGAAAAAAGGGGAAAGGATTTGGACAGAATAAATGGATTTTCTAATCTGGTACCTACAATAAGGGCTGCCTATCTGTGGGGATAACACCCCCACTCCTCGACGGCTAACCCTATACTTACCCTTTTGGAAAGTGATTCTAGAGTATGGACCCACTAATTCTCCAATGTCCTCATCCATATACAAAATGGACAAAAATAAGACCACCCTCACAAGACCCCCAATAAGAACCCCCATAATACCCCCAATATGACCCCCCAATAAGACACTCCCCATAAATCCCCATAAGACCCCACCATAAGATCCCCCAACCCCCAATAAGAATCCCCCCAATAAGACCCCCCAAAAAGACCCCCATAAGACCACCCAATAAGAACCCCCAATAAGACCATCCTCCAGCGTAACATGCCTGAAACATCTCTAAACCCCAAGACAGTAAATGTGCATCCAGATCTGCTCTTCTGTGCAGGGCTACTCATAAAATTCACCATTTTGAGATGTACTCTTCATAGTTGTTTGCTAGACCTGGAGCTAAAGCACCAAGCTGCGAGCCACAATTCATGGGACCGCGAGCCACATGTGACTCCCGAGCTACAGGTTAGGGACCCCTGCTATACTGTGACCCAGATACAGGAGACAGGGCATAAGTTTTAACATTGGCCTGTTTTAATATTATTTTTTCACTGGACATTCTTATCTTTGATATATTATTAATTGCTACATCACTATTTATTATCATTTATTATATATAGTCACCTTGTGCAGTATTTATTATGTGTGATTCAGCACTTTTATGAGTTTGGCTGACCCGGATATAGAATTTTTGTGCCCCATATTTATTTATTTATTATTATTAATAGTCACATAAAACGAGTATTAATTTATTATATATATTTTTGATACTCTAATATTTTTCAGGCCATATTATTGTTTATTCCATATACTTACCTGGTGATATTATTATTATGATATATTGTCAAATTTATATATATGTATATTTTTTATATGCTACTACAAGATATATTAATTTAATTTTTTATGGCACTATATTGAATATATATATACTATATTTATATATTATCTTTGGCGGTGTTGGCGGTATTTTTTAACAGTTGTTATATGTTGCATATGTGTGATTTATGGATATACAAATATATATATATATTTTAATGACATATACATTGTTTTGCCACATCTAATAAAGGCACTTTTATTATAGATCTGTGTGCTTTTGTATTTTTCATGCCTTTTCTAAGCTTATTATTATTTTTCCATTCCATTTGACTTCTTTGCATATTTTATCCGGATGGTCTGCCATCCAATTTTTCACGGATTTACATATATATATAAAATTTATTTTTATTTTATTATTATTGTTTATTATAAATAATAATTTATATTTGTTGCATATCCTGTTGCCTTCTAACATATACAAAATAGGCCAATGTTTTTGTAAAATTTCCCGAATTTGGTGTGCACCATTGTTGTATGTTGTAATAAATCGACGTGTAGTACTTTCTCCTTTTTTGGGAGTTGGCACCAGTAGTTTGCTTCTGCTGATTTTTTCAACCTCTCTATAAGTTTTCCTCAAAATTCCATCTGGATAGACTCTATCCAAAAAACGTGCTCTTAAGTCAGCTGCTTGAGTCTGGTAATCACTCTCAGAGGAGCAGTTGCGTCGTAATCTAAAGTATTGTCCCTTAGGAATGCCTTTCTTTAAAGGGACTGGATAGTGGCTGTACCAATGAAGGAGGGCATTAGTAGAGGTTGGTTTCCTGTATGTTGTTGTATTTAAATGACTGTCAGGCATTTCTTGGATAACAAGGTCCAAAGCAGGTAACTCTCTCTAATTAAATTCAAATGTAAATGATAATCCTAAATCATTGTCATTTAGTTTGGTCACACAATTTGTTAAATCTGCCGCATTCCCATTCCATATCAACAGCACATCGTTAATGTACGGGGACAACAATGTTATTTTAGTCTGGTCCTCCATGTAAGAGTTACTGAAGATAAAGGTCTCTTCCCACCAGCCCAGGAAAAAATTAGCATAAGTTGGCGCACAGGAATTGCCCATTGCTGTGTTCCTGGGCTGGTGGTAGATTGAACCATTGAATAAGAAAAAATTCTTTGCCAAACAAAATTCAAGTAGATCCAGAATGAATTTGTTATTTTTAATGAATTGCAAAAACATCAATAGTGGATTGATCCCCTTGTATTGGGGCATCTTTTGGCTTTTCTCTTTTAAATCCGTAAATGGTCCCTCTCCCATTGATTCTGGAGTGTAGTCCACTAGACCATATAAAAATCTGACATCTGCTAAGAGGGAACCTGGGATGTTCATATCTTGACAAATACGTTCATTCTCTCTGATAAAAAATTTCTTCCACTTTAACTTTCTCGTGAAGAGGTGGAGATCTTTGATACTCTCAAAGAGTTGAAAATCAGAGGTTGATACAAAGTTAAAAACCTGTATTTCTAATTCATTGAAAATTCTAGAGAAAAGGTTGATCACCAAATTCGGGAAATTTTACAAAAACATTGGCCCATTTTGTATATGGATGAGGATGTTGGAGATTTGGTGAGTCCATACCCTAGAATCACTTTTCACAAGGGGAAGTCAATAGGGGACAGACTTGTACACAGTCACTACACTCCACAAAGTAAAGATACTTGGTTAACCAACCGCCTTAAAGGGAATCTGTCACCCGTTTTTTGAGATATCATATAATGATATTATTCAATTGTGTGTCACATAAGGATTCTCTTAGTACTTTTGCTTCCTCATGACCCCGCACCTTTCATGCATAAATACCTTTTTTATATCGGTTCAGATGTATGTAAACTGCCGCTGTCCGGTCCGCTGGGTGGGGTTTATTCACCTGCTCCCCCCTCCCTGTCTTGCTCTACACATTTCTTCTTGTGTAGAGCAAGACAGGGAGGGGGGGCAGTTGAATAAGCCCCGCCCATCGGACCAGACCGTGGCAGTTTACATACATCTGAACCGATATAAAAAAGGTATTTATGCATGAAAGGTGCAGGGTCATGAGGAAGCAAAAGTACTAAGAGAATCCTTATGTGACACACAATTGAATGATATCATTATATGGTATGTCAAAAAAGGGTGACAGATTCCCTTTAAAAGGTGCTACAAATGTAGTGGCTGTGTAGCGTGTCCTATTCTGCCACAATGGCTAAACTGTAAGTGTTGGGCGCTCAGACTGCCATCCCATGGCGTCTGTTTACCATTACTCACATTTAGTGATGTCCGCAGATAGCTTAAACTCAACTGAAAAGAGCATGTTTGAAGAGTCCAGTAGGAGGTTTATTCTCAGCTGAATCCTTGCATAATGCACAGTTACAGTGCACAGTTATAGTCATATGGGTTGAACTAGATGGACTTAAAATCTCCCTTCAACCTTAATAACTATGTTACAGTAGGTAAAAAGAGACTTTCCTTGTACAGAGCTGTATAAACATGTGTCTCCAAGATGGAGAAAGACTCAAAGATGGAGAAGAAGGGAGGGGTTACAGAAATGAGAGTCACATACAGGGGGGAGGAGAAAACCTCTAAAAGGGACAGATCTATATACAGCAATGAAAACAACAATATGATTAAATGCAGTACTGTCTGTATGATTCTAAATCATGGGACATGACATGTCCCTTTATACAAACAGGAGTAGATTTCAAAAGTAACATTACTGGAAATGAGTACCAAATATACCATTTCATCAAATTTCAGCTTTGGAAAGTTACCCTTGGGGTAATGGGAATAAGGGTCCTATATGATTTCCTATGTGGGGTATTGTGTGGACGAAATAAATGCCCCCCCTTGGATAATCTTTAACCATGGTCCCTTGAAGTGATGAAAACATAGGAAAGCGAGGTGAGATCTTTCCTATTTATTTGAATCTGATGTCATTGAAACATTGGATATTTGATTACGCTCATAATCGAAGTGTTTGCACTACAGCACTTTAACAAACCATTGGTCTGGACTTTATCCTTTGGTCTTTTCCATAAGTTATGAACTGTTGACTATTACTTAGAAATATCCAATCATTGGGCCAGCAGGATAGCTGAATGTGGAAATACTAGATACTTAATCGCTCTCATGATTTGAGTGGTTGCACTACAGCACTTTTGTGGACCAGGTCTTTCATTCTCTTTCATGAGTTCTAAACTGTTGATCGTTACTTTAGGATATCCAATTATTTGGTCAGCAGTATATCTGAGTGTTGACTGTGTGAATTTCCCTTTGTGTATGTTTGTTTGTCTTTGCCTATATAGGGCTTATTTTTTTAAACATACCTAATAAAGTTTATTTTTAATTGAATAATCACTCTCTGCTTTTTCATACCCCCATAAGACCCCCCAATAAGAACCCACAATATGACCCCCCCATAAGACCCCCAATAAAACCCCCCAATATGACCCCCCATAAGACCCCCCAATAAGACCCTCCCAATAAGACCCCCTCAATAAGACCCGCTAAATAAGATTCCCCAATGAGACCACCCAATAAGAACCTCCAATATGACCCCCATTAGACCCTTCCAATAAGATCCCCCAATAAGACCCCCATAAGATCCCCCATAAGACTCCCAATACAATCCACCATGACACCCCCATAAAACCCCTCCATTAGACCCCACAATAAGACTCCCCCAATAACAACCTAAACAAGAACCACCCAACAAGACCCTCCCCATAAGTGTCCCCACAATAAGACCCCCTCCAATAAAACCCCATAATACCCCCAATAAGACCCCCCATAAGACCCCCAATAAGACCCCCCATAAGACACCCTATAAGACACCCCATAAGACACCCCATAAGACCCCCCAATAATATCCTACAATAAGATCCCCCTCCAATAAAAACCCCCATAAGAACCCTCAAAAGACCCACTCCAAAAGACCCACTCCCAAAGACCCCCCAAAAGACCCACCAATAAGAACCCACAATAAGACCCCCATAAGACCCACTAATAAACCCCCAATAAGACCCTCCAATAACATCACCCCCCTAAGACTCACCGCTTAAGACCCACCCAGTAAGACCCCTGATAAGACCCCATAGGATCCCCCAAAAGACCCACTCCAAATGACCCCCCAATAAACTCCCAATAAACCCCCCAATAAAACCACCCCCCATAAGACCCCCAATAAGACCCCCATAAGACTCCCCTCAATAAGATGCCCCAATAAGACTCCCCAATAAGACCCCCCAGAAAAGAACTCCCCCAAAAGATCCCCTCAATAAGACCCTCAACCAATAAGACCACCCATAAGACACCCCCCTATAAGACACCCCCTCAATAAGTGGTCCCAATAAGACCCCCCAATAAGATCTCCATAAGACCCCCTCAATAAGATGCCCCATAAGAACCCAAATAAGACCACCCCCATAAGACCCCCCAATAAGACCCCTCTCAATAAGACCCCTCTCAATAAGATGCCCCAATAATACATCCCCAATAAGACTCCCCAAATAAGACCCCCATAAGACCCTCCAATAAGCCCCCCAATTAGACCCCCACAATAAGATGACCCAAATAATACCCCCAATAAGACACTCCATATAAGACACCCCCTATAAGACATCCCCCCAATAAGACCCCCACAATAAGACCAGCCCAATAAGACCCCATCACCAATAAGACCCCTATAAGACATCCAAATAAGACCCCACAATAAGACCCCTCCCAATAAGACCCCAATAGGACCCCCTCAATAAGACCCCCAATAAGACCTTCCTTAAGACCCCCAATAAGACCCTTCCCAATGAGACCCCCCAAATAAGACCCTCCTATAAGAACCCTCCCAAAATATTCCCCAATAAGACCCCTCTTCATTAGAACTTCCCAATAAGACCCCCATAAGACCCACACCCCCAATAAGACCCACACTCCCAATAAGACTCCCCCCCAAAGAACCACCCCATAAGACCCCCACCAACAAGTCCCCCCATGAGACCCCCCAAACTAGAAACCCACCTAATAAAACCCCTCAACAAAACCCCCAATTAACCCCCCCATAAAATCACCCCCATAAGACCCCCCAGTAAGACCCGCCAGTAAGACCCCAATAAGACACCACCTATAAGACACTCCTCAATAAGACCCACAATATATCTCCCATAAGACACCCCTGTAAGACCCCGGAATAAGACCCCCTATAAGACTCTCCCATAAGACCCCTAATAAAACCGCTTCAATAAGACCCCCCAATAAGACCCCCACCCCCAATAAGACCCCCCAATAATACATCCCCAAAAGGACCCCCAAATTAGACCCCTATAAGACCCCCAAAAAGACCCCCACAATAAGACCCCCAATAAGACACCCCCTATAAGACACCCCCCAATAAGACCCCACAATAAGACACCCTTAAACCCCCCAGTTTGACCCCCTCACCAATAAGACCCCCCATTAGACACCTCCAAAAATACGCCCAAATAAAACCCCCAATAAGATCCCTCCCAACAAGACCCCCCAATAAGACCCTCTCAATAAGACTCCCCATAAGACCCTCCATAAGAACCCCAATAAGACTCTTCCCAAAAAGACCCTAATAATAAGACCCCCATAGGACCCCCTATAAAACCCCCAAAAGATCCCCCAATAAAATCCCCCAATAAGACCCCCCCTTCCCACCTCCAATAAGACCCACACCCCCAATACCCACACCCCCAATAAAACCCCCAATAAGACTCCCCCATATGACCCACCCCATATGACCCACCCCATATGACCCACGCAATAAGACCCCTCCAATAAGACCTCTAATAAGACCCCCCTCAATAAGACACCCCAATAATACATCCCCAAAGAAACCCCCAATAAGACCCCCTATAAGACCCCTCCAATAAGTCCCCCCAAAAGACCCCCACAATAAGACAATCCAAATAAGACCCCCAATAAGACCCCCCAATATGACTCCACAGAAGACACCCACTGTAAGACCCCCATAAGAAACCTTCCCACAAAGAACCCCCAATGTGACCCCCACAATAAGACCCCCATAAAATCCCCTCAATAAGACCCCCTCATAAGTTACCCCATTGAGACTTCCCCCAATTAAACCTCCCAATAAGACCCCCAAAAGACCCCATAAGACATCTTCCCATAAGACACTCCTGAAAAAGACTCTCCAATAAGAAACCCCAATAGGACACCCCCAGTAAGACATCCCATAAGACCCCCTATAAGACCCCCAATAAAACCCCATAAGACACTCCCTTTTAAGACCTCTAATAAGACCCCCAATAATACACCCAACAAGACCCCCCAATAAGACCCCCCAATAAACCACCCCCAATAAGACCCCAATAAGACCCACCCATAAGACACCCCCAGTAAGACAGCCCCCCAATAAACCCCCAATAAGATGCCCCCCAATAAGACCCCCAAAAGACACCCCCAGTAAGATCCCTGCATAAGACACCCCAATAATACCCCCCCAATCAGACCCCAAAAGATCCCCCGTAAGACCCCCAATGAGACTTCCCAAAAGACCCCCATAAGACCCCCCAATAAGACCCCCCAATAAGAGAACCTCCTATAATAAACCCCATTAAGACCCCCCATTAGGACCCCCAAAAGACCCCCAGAAGACACACACCCTTAAGACCCCAATCAATAAGAACCTCAATAAGACCCACCCCATAACACCCCCAATAAAAAACCCCAATTTGACCCCTCTTAAGACCCCCCAATAAGACACCCACATAAGACCCCCAATAAGACACCCTATAAAAAACAAACAATAAAACCCTCCATTGTACCCCCCGAATAAGACCCCCCATAAGACACCCAACAATAAGACCCCAAATAAGACCACACATAAGACCCCAGCATAACATCCCACACCCCAATAGACCCCCCATAAGACCCCCCATAATACCCCACCCCCCATAAAACCCCCCAATAAGATGCCTCCAATAAGACCCTCCATAAGACCCCCATAAGACAGCTCCCCATAAGACACTCCCCAAAAAGACCCTCCAATAAGACACGCCCAGTAAGACCCCCCATAAGACCCACAATAAAACCCTATAAGACACCCCCCAATAAGACCCAACATAAGACACCCCCTTTAAGACCCCAACCAATAAGATCCTTGGAGGACCCATTACATATGACCCCCCATAAGACGCCCCATAAGACTCCACATATAATACTCCCATATATGACCTCCCATTAGACTCTCGCATAAGACCCCCCAATAAGAACCCCCATAATATCCCACCCCCAATAGACCCCCTGCAATACGAGCCCTCCAATAGGACACCCCCAATAAGACCCCCAGGAAGACCTCCCCATAAGACACCCCCTTAAAACCCACCCATAAGACCCCCATAATAGGACCCCCCATAACACCCTCATAATAGGACCCCCATAAGACCAGCCTCAATAAGACCCCCAATAAGACCCCCCAATAATACACCCACAATAAGACCCCCCTTAAGACTGCCCATAAGACCCCCCAATAAGACCCCCCACAGGACACACCCCATAAGACACCACCTGCTCAAGATAAGCTGAACCCCCTCTGCACCAGATAGGTCTAGTCTTCACCACGGTTGGTTTCCAAATGACTTGTATTACTAACAGTCAGCTGGTGCCCCAGGTGACCTTATATAGGAAGGTGGGAGTAGTCCCCACCTGCAGCAAACAAACCAGCCATGCAATTACACCAGCGGCCACTGGGGGGAAAAACCCACAAGCAGACTAACTAAACTTGTAGTAACACCAGCGGCCACCGGGGGCAAAAACTGATATTAACCCCCGATGGCCTCAAAGGAAAAAAGTTTATATCTGAGCAGCCCAAAACCGACACAGATCCAAAAATGGATCGTGACACGTACACTGCTGAGTGCTTGCTATGCGTATGATATGTGCTTGTGCCTGGTGGCTTGACCTATCAATTGGCACCTCAGGACGATCATCAGTGCATCTGAATGGCTGCAACAATTGAAAATCATTTTCATAGTTTAGAAACACTTTGACTCTTGAAATCATGTCCAGATATTTTTACCTTGACCAAACCAACGCTACTGACTAGTGAAAGGACAGATATTGTTATGAATACTGGAGTCGACCCACTGGATTGCGGTACCAACCGATCCTGTGGGAGTTGGCCAGGTGGAACCGACCCCTATACAGGGACTGTTAGGGACAGGCCTAGGAGGAAGGTATACCACAATAGCTAGTGCCAGAGGGGTGACTTGAAGATAACAAGGAGAATTGGGGTACTCACCAAATACCAGACGGAGCTGAGAAGTCACAGAGAGTCACAGGGTCCGGGACAAGGCAGAGATGACACCGAAGCCCCGGGATCCTGGGCAGAGCAGAACGTGCACTGGAAGCGTACAGGGACAGAGCAGAGCACACAATAGAAGCGTACAGGGCACACACTGGAGGCGTACAGGGACCTGGGAGTGAACCGGCACAGGGAAAGTGCAGGAAATAATAATCAGGCACTGAGAAATGGCGGAAGCCGCCTGATATACCTGACCCTGAGCGCCATGCAAAATCACTTCCGGGTCAGGACTCTGTCAGAAGCCTAGGACCCCTGGCAAGCGTGCGACCGAGCCCTAAGGGTGCGGGGAACCTGAGGAGACTGCAAGGCTGGTGGAACAGGGACAGCGTGGCATGCCCCTGTCCCTGTAGCCTGTTGGGAGACCGGAGCGCGGAGAGCGCGGGCGGACATGGTGGTGATATATATGAAGCTAACAGAATAAAATTGACTTTGCATTTTCTATGAGATTGTACATACTGGTAAATAATAGCACTCTTTTGTGTCCACATAATATGAAGCCCAAATAATACCCTCAAAGAATACCATTTCTATATAAAACATATAGAGGCTAGTGAAAAAAAAATGCTAGCGCCATTTGGTGTTTTTATGTCAGTTCCACCGAATCTTTGAAAAGTGGGCAGAGATTGGTGGAAGGAATAAATCCAAGCACAGACTGGGGGAGACTGGGCAAAAGCTTAGAACAAGGATGAATGCTCATCGTCACACAATGAGAGAAAAAAGAATGGATCTACATGTGGCAAAACATTTCTGTATCCCTGATCACAGCAGCGTGGATATGAAATTACTGGTATTGAAAGGTAACTTCAATTCTCAGAGAGAGAGACGAGTTTGGGAGTACAAATTTATGACGAACTTTGACACTCTCAGTGCTGGAATGAATGTGTCGCATGGATTTATGTCTTTTTACATCAATTAAGGAATTTCCTTTTAAAACCTCGTGGGGGAATCACAACACAGAACTAGGCCCCAATCAGAGGACCATAAAACATCCGGACTCCTTATCTATGAACTGGTCCAATGTTTATATTTATGTTTCTCCCTCTCCCATATTGATAGTTCTGCTTCACGTCACTTGTCTTATCTATTGCATTTTTTCTAGGCTGTATTGTGCATAAATATGTGACTTCAGATTTTGTATTAGTCTAGCCTGATGAATATACGCTTCTTCTCCTGACATCACGCCAGCCTTTCTAGAAAACACTGGCGATTGTCTAAACGCTGTGTCTAATATCATGTCCTCACTATATCTGAAACTGAACCTATCAAAGACTGAACTCCTTGTGTTTCCTCCCGCTACTAATGTACCTACACCCGACATTGCCATTTCCGTCTGTGGTTCCACTATTACTCCCCAGCAACATGCCCGCTGTCTTGGGGTCATACTTGATTCCGAGCTTTCCTTTGCCCCCCACATTCGATCACTGGCTCGCTCTTGTCATCTGCACCTCAAAAACATTTCTAGAATTCGACCTTTTCTTACTTTTGACTCTGCAAAAACTCTTACTGTTTCTCTTATTCATTCTCGTCTCGACTATTGTAACTCTCTTCTAATCGGTCTCCCTCTTACAAAACTCTCCCCTCTCCAATCTGTCTTGAATGCTGCAGCCAGGATCATATTCCTCACCAATCGTTACACCGATGCCTCTACCTTGTGCCAGTCATTACACTGGCTACCCATCCACTCCAGAATTCAGTATAAACTTATTACCCTCACCCACAAAGCCCTCCATGGCTCAGCACCACCCTACATCTCCTCCCTTGTTTCAGTATACCACCCTACCCGCGCCCTCCGTTCTGCTGATGACCTGAGGTTAGTATCCTCAATAGTCAGAACCTCCCACTCCCGTCTCCAAGACTTTACACGTGCCGCGCCAATTCTTTGGAATGCACTTCCCAGGTCAATACGATTAGTCCCCAGTCCCCACAATTTTAAGCGTGTCCTGAAAACGCATTTATTCAGACTGGCCTATCGCCTCAACACATTAACCTAACCTATCCCTGTGTGGCAGAGCCAAAAATTTTACCATAACCAGGTTCCCAGCATCATGTTCCCACATGCTTTATGCATCCATTAGCCCTCTGTGTCTGTACTGTTACACACTTAACATTATGGCTGGTCCATACAATCAGGGCAACTGTTACCACCCACCTTTCGTGTCTACCTCTTTCCTCATAGACTGTAAGCTTGCGAGCAGGGCCCTCACTCCTCTTGGTATTTGTTATAATCTACTGTATGTGATTATTGTTATGCTGTAATGTCTATTGTCTGTACAAATCCCCTCTGAAATGTAAAGTGCTGCGGAATATGTCGGCGCTATAAAAATAAAAATTTATTATTATTATTATTATTATGAAGAGACCTGAGTAGTCTCGAAAGCTTGCAATGTGTTACCATCTTTTCAGTTAGCCATTAAAAGGTATCAACTACTGAGGACTCTCAATCCTGAATATTTTTCAAGCACAGCCCTAGAGATTCAATGAAATTTATGCTAGAAAATAGCCTATATTATAGTGGCAATGTTCTCCAGACCATGACTGGAGTACATTTTCTGTATCCGGGCACAGGAAGCCCACAAAATGCAGCAAATTCGTTAATGAATTTAGTGCTTCTTGCTCCAGCGACCTTTTCATCAAGTCTTAATGAATTTTCCCGTAGTGCAAATATGGGGCATTTTAGTCATGGCCATAACATTAAAATAGCTTTATCTTTCCTAGCTTAGGAAATTAGCTAAAGCGCAGTTCTACATGTTCACCTTGGGCATGGATTATGTTTTGTTATTATTTCTCCTATTCTGTAGTACATTTCTCTTGTAGTGCATTTTATATATTTACACGTGTTTAGTTTATTTTACCTATCATCTCCAATTGTAATTGCAAATAGCGGAATTCATGACATAAAAAAGCTTTACCAGATGAGGCAACGCTTGGAGACTTGCAAGGCTATTTGAACTCTGTAATAGCATGTTCAGGAAGCTGATGTTGGCCATTAATTCACAAACTAGTAACATTTAAATTCCTAGATTCAGTGATTGTTGTTACAAAGAAAAGGATGCAGCTTTTAAAAGCTGAAATGTTTCTTTCCATTTTACCCAATTTCCTCATTGTTTAGTATGTGACTTGTGAACATTTTAGCATCTCCTTGCATTATACGTAAAATAAATGAATTAAGACGGTGAGGGCAGCCAACCTTGCTATGGACTCATTTCAGAAAAAACAGTAATGTAAGGGTCTCTGTTAATAGCTTTAATGTTACAACATAGAAAAGTGCATATTTTTCTATGCAAATAGTTGTGTCTTTACCATGGATTGGCAATAGCCCTTATTATGAGCACTTTATGCTAGTAGGAAAAAACAACCATTTAGCATTTCAATGTTCTTCGGAAAGATCATTGTAATTTTCTTGCATAGGCAAGAAGCCTGCAATAAAAATTCATGCTAAGTTCCATTTTCCAAAAGCTTTTTCTATGTTCACAATCTGGAGCACAATTTAAAATGCAATGTCACTCAAAGTTATTTTGATGAATACATTGCCCCATACAGTCTGCATAACAGTCATCAGAGATCATGCAGCAAGGTTTGGAATGCCTGAGGCCAGAACCAGGTAGCAAACTTGTTGATAGAGGTGTTGCTCACCTATCCTGGCACCAGCATTGGGCCCTGCTCATTTTGCCTCCTCCCTTTGTTACAGTGCCATATTTCACAGGTGGCCTGGCACACTCCTTTGACATCATCATCCTAGGCCTTTAATGCCAGGCTTTTGCAGGGTGTTTGCTTATTAAGTAGCATTGTTTAAGCTGTCATCTCAGCTTTTCCTGACTTCCTTGCTGGAATCAGAGATATCATCAAGCTCAGTACAGTTTGCTAAGTATTGTCAACACCAACCTCTCAGCAAGTTATCCACTTCTCACAAGTGGTCACTCCAGGCTTCTACACTCAATGCAACACATTTCCTCAAGTGAATCTCTAGTTTGTCTATACTTCATTGCATCACTGCTATTAACCGTTGCCCTGCTTGAAGATACCAGACTGCATTGACTTCTAAGTTACATTTCTGCTGTTAACCATTGCTCTGCTGTATTATACCAGACTGCATTTACTTCATGGTAACTCTTGTTTTTAATCATTTCCTCTTCCGAAGATATCAGACTGCCTTCTGTGATTAATGGATTCCCTGCTGTAAGATACCAATTTCCTTTACTGCTTCTAATCTTATGTGTAGGCTGCAACTAATTCTGCTTCATCTGTTCTACTTGAGCTGCATTTTTTTGCCATCCTGCATAACCTGCTGTCTGGGTCCTTATTGATCTATGTGTTGTCCATCAAGATTCACTGTGCTGCATTTTCACATCCAGTTCAAGTTGCTCACCCAGAGCTATGACATCAGGTGAGCCCATAACTATAGGTGTATATAAGGGCTCATACTCACATGCGAGAATCTCCCACGTCAATACCCGGCACTGTCGCCGGCACTCGGATTGGAGCGTTCAGCTGCATAGAAATACTTTCTTAAGTACCGGTGCCCAAAACTGTACACAGTACTCCATATGCGGTCTAACCAGGGATTTGTACACAGGCAGTATAATGCTCTCATAATGTGTATCCAGACCTCTTTTAATGCACCCCGTGATCCTGTTTGCCTTGGCAGCCGCTGCCTGGCACTGGTTGCTCCAGGTAAGTTTATCATTAACTAGGATCCCCAAGTCCTTCTCCATGTCAGATTTACCCAGTGGTTTCCCGTTCAGTGTGTAATGGTGAGATTGATTCCTTCTTCCAGTGTGTATATCCTTACATTTATCATTGTTAAACCGCATCTGCTACCTTTCGGCCCAAGTTTCCAACTTATCCAGATCCATCTGTAGCAGAATACTTCTCTTGTATTGTCCCCTTTACATAGTTTTGTGTCATCTGCAAATATCGATATTTTATTGTTTAAACCTTCACCAGATTGTAAATAAACATGTTGAAGAGAATAGGTTCTGTGATAAAACACTCCGGGATCGGCTTTGCTGGGGTCAAAGGTCACGTGCGTTCCGCATGAAACTCAGGCGCAGAGCTGGGATTCGGGTGTAACTGACCCTGGGTCAGGTTTATTAATAGAGAAAGCAATGCAAAAGGAAATAAAACATAAAACAAATCCTTGCCTGTCCGGCACTAACTAAACAATGGACAACCTAACTACCAACTGGCGGGCTTCTCCCGTCCAGCCAAACCACAGTTGCAGTGGGCACTGCTTTCACTCACGTATGTGTCTCTCACACAGACAAGCTCTCTGTGTTCCCAGGCTGAGACACTCACACAACCACCTTGCATCCTTTTATATCCACCTCCCATTATCCATTAGTAAGCAGGTGCGATACTGACCAGACTAGGCCACATAGGAAAGGAATCTGGGCGAGATATACCTGCCCTCATCCACTATTCCCACATGATTCTCACAGTTCCAACACCAACCCCTGCGGTACTCCACTGGTCACAGCAACCCAGTTAGAGAATATACCATTGATAACCACCCTCTGATTTCTGTCACTAAACCAGTTACTTACCCATTTACACACATTTTCCCCCAGACCCAGCATTCTCATTTTGTGTACCAACCTCTTGTGTGGCACGGTATCAAAAGCTTTGGAAAAATCAAGATATAGCACGTCCAATGACTCACCTTGGTCCAGTCTATAGCTTACCTCTTCATAAAAACTGATTAGATTGGTTTGACAGGAGCAATTCCTCATAAACCCATGCTGATATGGAGTTAAACAGTTATTCTCATTGAGATAATCCAGAATAAAATCCCTCAGAAACCCTTCAAATACTTTACCATCAATAGAGATTAGACTTACTGGCCTGTAATTTCTAGGTTCACTTTTAGAGCCCTTTTTGAATATTGGTACCACATTTGCTCTGCGCCAGTCCGGTGGAACAGACCCCGTCGCTATAGAGTCTCTAAATATAAGAAATAATGGTTTGTTTATTACATTACTTAGTTCTCTTAGTACTTGTGGGTGTATGCCATCCGGACCCGGAGATTTATCTTTTTTAGTCTTATTTAGCCGGTTTCGCATCTCTTCTTGGGTTAGATTGGTGACCCTTAATATAGGGTTTTCTTTGTCTCTCGGCATTTCACCTTGTATTTCATTTTCCACCGTGAATACCATGGAGAAGAAGGTGTTTAATATATTAGCTTTTTCCTCGGCATCTTCAACCATTCTTTCCTCACAATTTTTTAAGGGGCCTACACTTTCACTTTTGATTCTTTTACTATTGATATAGTTGAAGAACAGCTTGGGATTAGTTTTATTCTCCTTAGCAATGTGCTTGTCTATTTCCTTTTTGGCAGCTTTAATTAGTTTTTTAGATAAAGTATTTTTCTAACTATAGTTTTTTAGTGCTTCAATGGTGCCATCCTGCTTTAGTAGTTTAAATGCTTTCTTTTTACTGTTAATTGCCCCTCTTACTTCTTTGTTTAGTCCCATTGGGTTTTTCCTATTTCTTGTCCTTTAATTCCCACAAGGTATAAACCGCTTACAGTGTCTATTTAGGATGTTCTTAAACATTTCTCATTTATTATCTGTATTCTTATTTCTGAGGACATTGTTCCAGTCAACCTGATTAAGGGCATCTCTAGCTGGTCAAACTTTGCCTTCCTAAAGTTCAGTGTTTTTGTGACTCCCTGACAAGTCCCCTTAGCGAAACTGTACAATATTGTGGATGCTCCCAATGCTATGTAAAAGCCTTGACAATTGTTACAGACCACAACCCCCTCACATGGCTGAATCGCGTATCAGGGGACAATGGAAGATTGCTGCGGTGGAGCTTGTCCTTACAACCCTACAGCTTCTCCATCCAATACAAGCGGGGAAGCCAACACCAGAACGCCGATGGTCTGTCTCGACAAGAAGAACCATAGACTCCCCAGGCTGACCTACCCCTGCCACTGTACAAGGAACTATAAATAACTGAGCAATGTGGACTAAAGTGAGCAGGCCAGAGGTCTGTGTAGACCTCATGGCGTGCTCACTTATTATGGGGGGGAGAGGTTGTGATGGTGTGATATGTTATGTGGATGTCATTTTTTGTATATTCCTATTTTTAACAATTCCAGTTATTTTCATAGTGTTTTTCTTGTTACATTGTAAGTCTACAGCCTCACTGTATCTGTCTCTTGATGACCCCCTGTAGTGCATTAATCCCTAAGACCTTTTGTTCTCCTCTGTGAGGCAACTTGTTGGACTACCCCTGGACAAGGAAGGGGGTGGGGGGAAGAACGGCAGCTGGACAGGTCAGTTCCGGTAGAGACAAGAGGGTGAAAAGGCTGCATTTCAGAGAGAAGGACCCATTTTTATCCTCTGGTGCTAGAGTTTTGAAATCTCGTTTCCCTGGACATTTTATCCTGATACTGGACTGCATTCTTATTCTGGACTATCTTATTATATTTTGTGTGGTGGACTGAATATGGACCTTTTCGTATTTTTGTCTGAATAAAGGTCTTGGAATTGTTCACTCTTCGCTTGCTCTGTTGATTGTGTGATACCAGAGAAGGACCCCGTGACAAGTGCTATATAAGTGAGTAAAATAAATAGGTACATGCTTTGTAGAACAGCCTATATTTGCTCCATGGATATTACACATGTCTAGGAGCCTTTTTACACAATGCCCAGTCACACTCAAAGTGAAAGGCTGAGTCACACACCACTCACGACCACTATAGCTGCACACTAGCATCTTAGTGGAGCCTTAGGTGATCACCTCCTCTGTCTACTGCCTACCTATTATCCTAGCCCTGTATGCAAGCAACTGTATTATACTCCATGCTTTTGTCCTGTTTCTTGTGTTTTTTCACGTTCTCTTTATGGTTATGACATTAAGAATTTATCCTTAGACCCCTGTAAAAGAGAGATATTGAATATGACATAATATGTGTCCCTTCACACCTGTGATAATTCTTACATAACCGTGCATTACATTAAAGTAATTTTGAGGTAACAGATGGATGTTCAAGGGGATAAGACAAACAACTATGTGCTTGTACTCCCATAAATAATATTTGATTGACATGTACACACGGCATGAACTAAATTAAACCTCTCCTCCCGTTGGGTTTCAATCGTGCAGCCACAACAGGTTTACAGATATAATGACATGATATTATTTCCATATTTTAAGGAAGCAATTATTTGATACCAAATGAAAGAGAATATAATTCTCAAGATTTAATATTTTTTTGAGAAGCACTGGCATAACCTCAAAATTGGTTAGGAAGGAAGATAAAGTGAATATTCTGGAGCATTTTGTATTTTGACTATTATATTTAATACTGTTATAATCAGATACAAATATTCAAACATTCACAAATGCTGATACTGTGAGTGACTCTGCTTTGAAGAAACATAAAAAGGACCGTGAACCGTATGTCTGATTTCATGCTGTCTGCTGTCAAATGTGACTCATTTATTCTCTGGCTGTATATCGCTAATATAACAACAAAGAGGTGTACTTCTATTTCCAAATGGATACAAACATTTTCTCTGTATAACCACAATAAAATACCTTGCAACCCTTTCTATGTTCTGGAGACTCCCAAACGAGGTTGGCGAAAGACTCAATCCTTTTCATATCCAACTGCCAATGATTTATGCTACTGTTTCCTTAATCGTTAAACATGACAAGCAGATAAAAAAAATATAATGGTTCCATGAGCAGCATCCTGCTAACTATACTGCTTTAGGCCCCCTTCACACATCCACTTAAAAAACAAAAAAGTGTGAGATGGACCGTTTTTATTATCCGTGTGTTTTTTTGTTGGCTTTTCATGTGTCATCCGTGTGCGATCCGTGTGTTCGTATGTACCATCCATGTGCAGTCCGTGTCACATGTACCGTAATAGAATGTGCAAAGATATAGATAGATATTGTGTCAATAGATGATAGATAAATAGATAATACATAGATAAGTAGATAGATAGTAGATGGATAGATAGCCGTGAGATATATAATTAGTGCCTTGTGTGTGTAGTTACTGTACATGGATTAACCTAATAAATAAATAAATGAAAAAAATTATATGGGGGTCCCAGCAAAGGTAAAGCCGACAGCTGTGAGCTAATATTACCAGCCTGGGAAGGTCCATGGTTATTGGGCCCTTCCCAGACCTAAAATACCAATGTGCAACCGCCCCAGAAGTGGTACATAACATAAGATGTGCCTATTCTTGGGCTTTGCCTTCACTTTTCTCGATTGCCCTGGTGCATTGGCAATCAGGGTAATGGCACTTGGGGTTGATGTCAGCTGGGAATTGTCCAAAAAAGCAGCTGGCGTGAAGCTCTGGTGTTAGTAATGGAGATGTGTCTATCTGAAACCCCCATTACTAATCCAGTTATCAAACAAAAAATCCACATACACACAAAAGAATACTTTATTTAAATAAACACCCCTCAACACTTTCTGTGGTTTATCAATTTATTAAAAAAAATCCCACACAGGTCCGATATAGTCCAAGGAAGCCAAAGTAGTCCACAAATGGAAATCTGAAAAACAAAAAAGAGAGAAATAAAAACGAAACACCAATTTATTAAGAAAAGAAAAAAAGTTCTCACGCAAGTCCGACATAGTTTAGTGGTTTCCACGACATTCTCTGAATCCGGCTTATGCTGCGACCAGCGCTGCTTGACCTGGAGACTCTGATGATAGGTGATGTCAGTGGAGAATAATTTAGAGAGAACAACTACTCTTAACCATGTATGTAACAAAAAGGACGTCAATAGGATTACTTTGGTATATAAGATTTGTGTGAAGAGTGGGAAGATTGCTGGAATCATCAGCAAACACTGGAAAATTAAGCATAATTGTTTACCCAGAGCTTGGAACTTAAAAATCCTCCACTGTTCTCCTATAGGAGGAACAGAAGCATAGGAGATCATCTTGTATGCTCAGACATTGGTCCATTAAAAAAAACTACACATGTGCCGTATATCTAACAGGTACTCACAGAAAAGGTTGTTACAAAGAAAAGGTTGTTATCCTTGCCTATCCTGTATAAACCCTTGATCACAAGCCTGTTTTCACCTTCCTGACCACGCAAATTTAATAATTCTGACCACCAGTGTCATTTTATGTGGTAATGAAAAAATGCAATTTTTTTATCCTCAGTTATAGTCTACCGTGAACATTCATGTCTTATAACTGAAAGAGATGTCAAAGTCACAAAGTCTTAGATCATCATTTGGATACTATAAAACAAACTTAAAAGGTCAAGATTTCTTACATTAAAGTTGTTATCCAGAAGATAAACCAGGCATATTCTAGATAAAAACAGTCTGCAACAATCCTTTGGAGATAAGGACAACTTTTTAAAAACCAACAGATTCCTTGAGTCCCATAAAACTTCTTTCTAAATTTAGAAAATAATCCAGCAGACATGTGGTTTCTGTGGGTTGCTGGTTGGCATTTGCATGTGTTCCAGGCTTTCACAAATTACGCTTTTTTGCCAAGCGCCCCTCCACACCACACAAATGACAAACTTTCGTCTTTAGACACTTTATCCACATGCCCATCTTTACCACGAGATATACATGAGTCACCTTCTATAGGACACTCACTTTGCACATGATCAAAAGCAAAACAATTTCTACAATATTGCATTTGGCTCTAGTAGAAACAGAAGCCTCTCTCCACTGCAATAGAAAACTGTTGTGTTATGCTTTTAGATATTGTTACCCGCAATATTCACATCTATAGGACATCTAGGCAAAGTGATACGTATGCAAAGACATATATATAAAAAAATCTGCACAAGACACAAAAACACCCCTGGTCATGTATTACTAATGAGACTAAAATTAAAATGAAAAAACGTCTCTGCGCTACATAGTGTGAACATGAGCGATTATTCTTCTAAGATACCATCCATACTAATCCCCATCAATTGTGCAAATGCCTGCTTGATGAATTGAATTATTAGGCTCTGTAGGGATTCGACTCGCTCAGGTGCAGCGGGAGACAGTCAAGAGGCAGGTTCCTTTAAAGTTCATGTGGTTTATTACATCATAAACCCATCCAGCAGCAAGTAACAAAGAAAATAGCTTTCAGCTCAAAAGGAAAACATAAAGGTCCGTTTCTTCAGGCTCATTCCTGGAGCCTCAGCACACACACAGGAGGCTAGTCCCTCCTCACATTCAGCTGCCTGGTTCAGGAGCAGGCCACATTATAAGGGTGTAGCCACACCCACGAACCCAGCATCTGACTGGTCATGTGACTGTGACCTCACCACAGGTCCTTGCAAAAACAGTAATAAAGCAACATCTATTATGCCTTACATTATGGAGACAAGCCATCTATGAGACACATATCTCCCATCGATTATACAACCCTTAGCCATGCCACATACCTACCCCCTCTGCCTAAAGCCGTGGGGCTTGGCACTTTCACCTACCAGGCAAGGCATTCCCATGTAGTTTCCCGGCCCTATGCTCTACATGGAAGTTGAAGTGTTGTAGGGCTAAGAACCAGCGGGTGACCCTAGCATTCTTACCCTTTGTTTCCCTCATCCATCTGAGTGGGGCATGGTTGGATATTAATCTAAACTTCTGTCCCACCAGGTAGTACCGTAATGTATCCACTGCCCATTTTATGGCCAAACACTCCTTCGCTACAACTGAGTTATTTTTCTCGCAAGAAGACAACTTCCTACTCAAGTAGAGAACAGAATGCTCCTCCCCACGTATCTCTTAAGGAAAGGACTGCTCCAACCCCGACATCTGAGCCATCTGTCTGGAGGACAAATTCACGTTTAAAGTCTGGGGCCACCAGAACAGGTTGCTTACATAGAGCTCCTTTCATTTCTTGGAAGGCTGACTCTGCCTCTTTGGACCATCTAACCATCACTGACTTTGCCCCCTTAAGCAGATCAGTTAGAGTTACAGCCATTGTGGCGAAGTTTAGGATGAACCTCCTGTAATATCCCACGATCCCCAGGAAGGCTTTAACTTGCTTCTTTGACAGAGGCCTCGGCCATATTTGAATTGCCTCCACCTTATTGATTTGGGGTTTGATCTCACCACGCCCCACTACATATCCAAGGTACTTGGCTTTTTCTTTACCCAAGGCACACTTCTTCGGGTTTATTGTAAACCCCGCCTCTCTTAGCGCATCAAACACTGCTTGGACCTTTTCCAGGTGAGTCTCCCAGTCTGGGGTAAAGATGACGATATCATCCAGGTACGTGGCAGCGTATAGCTTATGAGGCCTGCAGGCCAAACTGCATCCGGACATACTGGAAGCACCCGTCTGGTGTAGAAAATGCCGTCTTCTCCTTGGCTTCCGGTGCCATGGGGATCTGCCAATATCCCTTTGTCAGATCCAAGGTGGTTATGCACCTGGCAGGTCCAAGTCTCTCAATGAGCTCATCAATGCATAGCATGGGATAAGCGTCAAACTTGGAGACCTCATTCAGCTTCCGGTAATCATTGCAGAACCTCCATTCACCATCAGGTTTTGGGACAAGGACAATCGGGCTCAACCTGCCACTCTTTGATTCCTCAATGACCCCAAGCTTCAACATACGCTGCACCTCCTTGGAGATTACCTCTCGATGGGCCTCAGGAATTCGATACGGCTTCACGTTCACCCGCAGATGTCACTCGGTCAGAACTTCATGCTCCACAACCTTCGTGCACCCTGGCAACTCTGAAAACAGGTCCCTGTTTTTCTGGAGTAACTCCTGGCACTGCTGTTTTTGGGCCTTCGATAGTGTCTCCGCTATAATAACCGCTCCAACCTCTCCTTCTAGGTTGCCCAGCAAGCACGGAGTTACCACTGGCTCTCTATCTTGCCACGGCTTGATGAGGTTGACATGGTAAACCTGGTATGGCTTCCGTCTTTCGGGTTGGTGGATCTTGTAGTTTATGTCTCCAAGCTTCTCCACCACCTCATACGGCCCTTGCCACTTCACCAAGAACTTACTCTCCACCGTCAGGATTAGCACGAGAACTCGGTCTCCCGAATTGAACTGCCTCACTCTTGCTGACCGGTTGTAGACCCTGGCCTGAGCCTCTTGTGCCTAGCGGAGATGTTCTTTAACAATGGGCATCATCTTCGCAACCCTCTGCTGCATCAGTGCCACATGCTCAATGACGCTTCTGTGGGGCGTGACTTCGGCTTCCCAGGTTTCCTTGACTATATCTAGGAGAACTCGCGGATGTCGGCCATACAGAAGCTCGAAGGAAGAGAACCCTGTGGAGGCATGGGGGACTTCACGGATAGAAAACAGCAGATACGGTAAGAGACAATCCCAATCTCTGCCATCTTTCTCTATGACTTTTCTTAGCATGCTCTTCAGTGTCTTGCTAAACCTCTCAACAAGGCCATCTGACTGCGGATGGTACACTGAAGTTCTCAACACAGAGAGATTTGCAGGACTCTGCACAATTCCCTCATCACCTTGCTCATAAAAGGTGTCCCCTGGTCGGTCAGGATCTGCTTCAGCAAACCTGTCCGGGAAAACACATGGACCAACTCGCAGGCTATACTCTTCGCAGAGGAATTTCTCAGGGGAATTGCTTCGGGATAGCGGGTGGCATAGTCCAGGATGACTAATATATACTGATGGCCCCGAGCTGATTTAACTAAGGGACCGACCAAGTCCATGGCAATTCTCTCAAATGGCACCTCAATAATGGGCAGTGGCACAAGAGGGTTCCGAAAATGAGATGTGGGGGCAGTTAACTGACATGTCGGGCAGGACCTGCAATAGTTTGCTATTTCCCGGTGACACCCAGGCCAATAAAACCTCTGTGCAACCCGTTCCTGTGCTTTTTCCACCCCCAAGTGTCCCCCCAAGATGTGTGAATGGGCCATGTCCATCACTTTCCGTCTATAGGGTCCTGGTACTATTAACTGCTCTACCACCTCCTCCCTTATTTTCATGACCCAGTATAACAATTCCCCTCTAAACATAAAATAGGGAAACCTGGCGTCTGCTCCCGGCTCTTTTTCAACCCCATTGACGGTGACATTGTTGAAGGTTTCCCTCAGCGCTGGGTCCCTATGTTGGGCAGTCCCAAAATTCTCACCGGCCACCCCTAACTCCGGAATGTCAGATACTGGGGCCCCTTCCTCCACATCCCCAACAAGGACACATAAAGGAAATCTGTCTACTTCTGATGGTGGCGATACCTTATTAGGGTTCATTGGTTCCCTGCTCTGGCTAGCAATCTCAGAACCCTTACCCCACAGATCCCAAAACAGACAAAAATCCCGGCCTATAATTATCGGATGCAAAAAGTCCCGAATGACGCCAACTTCATGGGACTCGGTGCCATGTGCCGTTTCAATGTTCACCCTGGCCATAGGGTAGTCTTTTAAATCGCTATGTATGCACCGAATGCCAACCTTTTTACTCGGGAGTAGGCTGAGAGGAAAAGTGGCCTGTACCAGAGTCACCAAGCTGCTGGAGTCTAGCAGTGCCATTACTGCTTGACCGTTCATCTTCATGGGACACGCTTGTGGCCCCTCGTTAGGTGGCGAGTTCATACTGCAAGCTGGATATGCATAGTATGAACTACGGCATCCCATGCTGCAGTCCATCTTCTTGGTGGTCTGGGGACAACAGGCAGCTATATGTCCTGGCCCGTGGCACTTTCAGCAAATAATATTACCCGTGGGGACCTTGGGCACCGCCTTCCCCGCCCCTTTTGACCTTGGACGCCCCACCCCTTTTTGGGACTGCGCCCCCTGCTGGAACCCCAATACAGAACGGGTTGCTTCCCCAAGGAGCCTTCCATCCCCTGGTATCTCTCAACCTGTCCGACCAGTTCATCTGCATTCTGGGGATCCCCCTGGGCAACCCAAGTCTGTAGGGGTCTCGGCAGGGAATGCACAAACCAATCCATTACCACTCGCTCTACCATCTGTGCAGGTGAAGATGATTCTGGCTGCAGCCATTTCTGGACCAGGTGCAACAGGTTGAATATTTGGGAGCGCGGTGGTTTGTCCCGGTGATAGGCCCAGCGGTGAACTCGCTGTGCCCTGATAGTCATTGTCACCCCCAACCATGCGAGAATTTCCGCTTTTGGTTTGGGATACTCCTGGGCGTCTTGTACAGTCAAGTCATAGTACGCCTTCTGGGTCTCCCTATACAGGTATGGGGCCAGTACCTCCGCTCACTGCTCTGGCTGAAGTTTTTCCCTCTCAGCCACCATCTCAAACACGGTCAGGAAGGCCTCAACATCATCCTCAGGGGTCATTTTTTGTAATGCGCGTCTTATTGCCATCCCGACATGGGTGGCCTCAGCCAGGCCTCGGGTTGGGGCGCTTGTCCTGCCTTCCTGGATGGCGGTTGCCAGATGCTGCATCTGCTGCTGTTGCTCCTGCAGGCTCTGCTGGAACTGCTGCCGTTGCTCCTGCTGGCTCTGCTGGATCTGTTGTAATAACAGCCTGTTGGTCTCCTGTTGCTGTGTCTGGACCTGGACCAGGTGTTTCAGCAGGTCCTCCATTTTTCCAGGCAATGCTTGCTGAATTGCTGCAAACTTGACCCAGGACATGTAGTAACAGTCTCACGGCTCTGCTGTGAACACTGCCCGCACATCTAGCACCAAGTGTACGGATTCGACTCGCTCAGGTGCAACAGGAGACAGTCAAGAGGCAGGTTCCTTTAAAGTTCATGCGGTTTATTACCTCATAAATTGATCCAGCAGCAAGTAACAAAGAAAATAGCCGTCAGCTCAAAAGGAAAAAATAAAGGTCCGTTTCTTCAGGCTCATTTCTGGAGCCTCAGCACACACACAGGAGGCTTGTCCCTCCTCGCATACAGCTGCCTGGTTTAGGAGCAGGCCACATTATAAGGGTGTAGCCACACCCATGAACCCAGCAGCTGACTGGTCGCGTGATTGTGACCTCACCACAGGTCCTTGCAAAAACAGTAATAAAGCAACATCTATTATGTATACATTATGGAGACAAGCCATCTATGAGACACATATCTCCCATCGATTATACAACCCTTAGCCACGCCACAGTACCCATAGCAAATTGCTATAAAAAAAGGTTATAATCAAAACAACAAACACATGTAGTTAAACATCATACAGCATGCAATCAAAATTTGTTAGTTGATAAAGTAAATACCACGGTTGGCAGTACAGTGCATTATTTACTAAGACCAATGGTTAATGGAGTTGTCCGTAAGATAATTTTTGTTGATTTTAGTGAAACTCTTTATAAGGACAGTTCTTTAATTTTATTAGTCACAGCTGACAGACACAGTTCAATTGTCATCCACAGTTTTGGTCTTTGTGTTGCCTTAGCCACAGGACAACAAGAAGTAGCATTTAATGTTGTGTCAGTTTTATGCAGCACGGACTGTAAAAGTCATGTGTCAGTGGCTTTACATTGATGCATGCAAATAAAGAAGCACAGAGTGAAACTTGTAACACAAATAGGTATCCTTGTGGTAAATACCTTGCATCCACAATTCCACTGGAATAGGGAAGATACTAGCACGATTTGGTGGAAAGAAGTCTCAAAAATTAGCTGCAGCACACCTCAAAACAGGAAGTCCTGGATGGTGACTCACCAGATGTGGTTTGTGCCGCGTGTAGGAGCAGTCGGCGTGTGACGTCACTCGTGTCCCGAGTCCCAAAGGGTCCTACTTTCTCTTACACGTTGCGGAGATACTGCTGTCTCCTTCAACAAAGGGTATGTTTTTATACCCACTGATTGCACATCCATTAAATGTCAATTTCAATAGTTGTCCCACAGTTAAAACACCCAGCGCATCGTTCTTTGCTTCCTTCTGCATCCTGATCAGATCCATGTAGATTTGCTGACAAACCCTCATGGAACAAAAAGTGATGCAACAAATCCCTTGCTTGGGAAAATCTTGCAAAGCTAACATATCTGTTACCTTTAGGTAGTCTAGCTTCTTCAAGACAGCTGCACAACTCTGATACAGGCCCACTGAGTCCCGATGAGCGGAGATGACACTCAGACAGGCTCCATGCAAGATTTCATTCGGAACTACATGGGAGAACATGGCCAATGATCTGAATAGAGCTGGAACTACAGTTTCAACTGTTAATAACACACTATGCTGTCATGGATTACAATCTTGCAGGGCATGCAAGGTTCACATGCTCATGCCAGCACTTTTCCAAGCCCATTTGAAGTTCACCAATGACCATTTGCATGATTAAGAGGAGGCATGAGAGAAGGTCATGTGGTGAGATGAGACCAAAATAGAACTTTTTGGTATCAACTCCACTGGACGTATTTGGAAGAAGAAGATGGATGAGTACAACCCCAAGAACACCGTCCCAACTGTGAAGCATAGTTGGGGAAACATCTGGCTGATGTCTTGAGTTGTTGCTTCAGTATTGCCACATAATCTTTTCTCATGATGCCATCTATTTTATGAAGTGCACCAGTCTCTCCTGCAGCAAAACAACCCACAACATGATACTGCCACCCCCGTGTTTCACAGTTGGGATGGTGTTCTTAGGTTTCCAAGTTTCTCCCTTTTTCCTCCAAACGTAACGAGGGTCAATATGCCCAAAAAATTCAATTTTAGTTTAATCAAACCACAGGACATTAAGGTCTTTATTCCTGTGTGCATTTGTAAACATTATTTTTTGGCTTTTTTATGTTTCTTTTGGAGTAATGGTTTCTTCCTAGCAGAGTGGCCTTTCAGCTTATGTTGATACAGTACTCGTTTCACTGTGGATATTAACACAATATTCACAAGGTCTTTTGTTTTTGTCCTTGGGATGATGTGTACATGTCGGACCAAAGCACGTTCATCTCTGGAACACAGAACTCATCTCCTTCCTGAGCGGTATGATGGATGGATATTCCCATCTTGTTTGTACATGCGTATAATTATTGCACAAATGAATGAGGCACTTTCAGGCATCTTGAAATTGTACCCAAGGATGAGCCAGACTTGTGCAAGTCCACAATTCTCTTCCTGATATCTTGGCTGATTTCTTGAGACTTTCCCATGATGCTACACAAAGAAGCAGTGTGTTTCAGTTGTGCATTACAATACATTCACAGGTGTGTCTCTAATTAACAGAAGCTTCCAAACATATGACATCATCATATGGGCAGTCCAGAATTGTTTAAAGGTATAGTAATCTCAGTCTACGTAAACTTTTGACGTTGCATTAAGTAATAAAAATGCCTTAAAACATTCCCTCTCTCATTATTCTGGCATTTGGCAAATACTAATAGTTATGGTAAACCTAATTGATCTAAAATGGGAAAGGTTTATTCTGATTTCATGTCAGATATTGAGAAAAACATGCATATGTGCCTTTTTTTTTTATAGTGTATGTAAACTTCTAGTTTCAACTGTATATCCATGTATGTATGTACATTTTGGGACACTTCCCTCTGCAATATTCCACCTAATTGATGCAAAATTAGCAATTTGTATAGATCCAAGAATGATCTGTTGTACTCTGTAGTCTGTAAGGCCTCATTCAGATGTCCATGATTGTTATGTCAGAGTTTCAGCAGTGTTTTTGATCTGAGTTCATCAGAATTTGGTCAGTGTCTCAGATGATACCATCAGTGCTTCATCAGTGATTTTCATGCATGAAAAAATAAGCAAACAAATTGCAAAACTTATCCTATCTATTTGCAGTGTTAATCATGAACAGCAAATGGATTGTACACTGATATCATCTGTGTTCTGTCTGGCATTTTCTTAGACCTATAGACATATACTGTATATTAAATGTCGATCCATGACACCGATAAAAAATACAAAGAAATGCTAATTTTTTTTGCAATAATGTTAGGCAGAGAATCAGTAGAAAAACACAGATATGTGAATATCCGTATAGACTAATGGGTGTATATTCCATCAATGAAAAACACAGCAAGAACACGTATGTCTGAATGAGGCCTAAAGATGAGAGAGGCTGGTTAATAAAACAGCTTTGTTATCACAAAATAATCCTTTGTTCCCTGGACAAAACATTAAATTGATAACATTTTGCTACCCATAAGTATCTTCATTGTTTATTAGGCGGATACACATTTGTAGAGACCATTAATTTTATGTGCCTCGACCAATGAGGTATTGTGAGTCCCAGATTGTGCTTCTCCCCTTCTCTCCCTTTCACTTGTCGAAAAGCGTCTGAACTTTATTGTCTGGACACATTCCATTGTAATTATACTGCACATAAACAGAAACATGGAGCTTGTTTTAGACCAATTGGTCAGCAGGAAATATTTTCCAATGTGCAATAAATGAACTTGAAACAAAGGCATTAACCTCCATGGTGAACGCCGCAGTGCGTGCAGTACTATGATAACATGGCTTGTCAAATAAAAAACAATAAACTGTTCATCATATGAATGGGGCACATTGAAATCTAGGTAAATGCTAAACATATAGTGAATCCATCTAAAACAAATGGCAGTATGGGAAATCTAAGCTGCACATTTAAGAGGTCTCCATTGAGTTCAGCTGGCTCACTTTGTGAAATCTATTGTCACATTTCTGAAATTGGATTCTGCAAGTAAAACAAATGAGAGCGAATCGGCATACAGGGAATTGGAAACCCAATTTCACGTCTGTCAGCTTAGTTGCTAAGGTGTATATAACCAGAGCTCTTTGCAAGTTATTCAGGTTATTGCAATGGGCTCATTGTGAGAATGCTATAGCAGGGTCAAAAAGTGCATCGTTGTTTCTGTGTTTTAATCACATATAAAAGATGGAAAAGGGTACATGACATTTCTTTTACATTCCCAATGGCAGATGAATGCTTTCGTTGCAATAATGTAATAACGATGCAGGATATAATAGAATGGCTCTCTCTTCTTTATAGACTCACAGAACTTTGGGCTTTTATTCTGAAATTGTAAAACCTAGCTGGAAGGATACCTGGAAGTGGGTACATTTAAACCGTATGGTGTCTGCAAAGTAAATCAAACAAGGCAAAACTCTTGTATTATTGCAGTTTGGATAGTAAAATAACACGCATCATATGGTGTGGTAGAGAAATGACTGCTACAAGACCTAGAACATATACTATGGCATGTAAGGTTGAGTGCACACGCTGTGGATTCACCTGTGGAATTTTCCAGGCGGATTTGCAGGTAAAACCGCAGGTAAGGTCTCTTTCACACTTCCGTTTTTGACAATCAGTCAAAATCCGCCAGGTTTTGAAAAAAACGGATCTCTCTCTCTCTCTCTCCTTCCCGGCCAGCGGTTCCTTTAAATTTCCTCATTCTGCGGATCTGTCAAAAAACGGATCCTGTGGCATCCGTTCACATCAGTTAGGAACGGATCCGCTTGTCCGCCTTTTTGGCAGATTTTAACTGACACGAAAAACTGAAGTGTGAAAGAGGCCTAAAGAAACCTGTGGTTTTCCTGCGGATTTGCCAGCAGTTTTCCCCTGCAGATTGACACCTGGACAATGGAACAGGTGTCAAACCGCTGCGGAATCCGCAGAAAGAATTGACATGCTGCGGATTTAAAACCACAGCTAATCCGTGCGAAAAAATCCACAGCATGTGTATTGCGGATTTGAAATCCCATTGGCTAACATTGTACTGTACAATGTTTGCGGATCTGCTGCAGATCCGCAGGGCCATATCCGCTGCAGATCCACAGCAGAATCCGCAGCGTTTGCACATACCCTAAAAGTTTGGGCACCCCTGGTCAAAAAGACTGTTATTGTGAACAGTTAAGCAAGTTGAACATGAAATGAACTAAAGTTAAAGATAAAATGTTTCCTTTGTATTTTAGGCAATATATCTATTTATTTTCATCTTTTACATTTTAAAAATTACAAAAAGGAAAGTGGGATGATGCATAAGTTTGGGCACCATGCAGAGTCAGTATGCAAGAGTATGAGCAGAAATGTGGGATGCAGTGACTGGAAGCAGGCAGAGCAAGGGTTAACAGGTTTATTTACAGGGGAATACTCCACGCAGGGAGGTAAAGATTTAAACAGCATAAATGGAAGAGGATGTAGGGAGATAAAGGGTTTGACAGGGGAGACAATAAGTACATTAAGGCAAACGATATAACAACGGTTCAGATAATGGCAATTCGTTAGTACAGATGTAAGGCAGTCCTTAAACTGCAGCTCTTGTTGAAAACTCAGTGGTGCCGGCAACGGCCGACACGGTGTCCTTATTAACGGGGTCCAGCAAGCAAACAATCCCTGTTGTGAGATCATTTTCCCCTTCGTCACTGAGGTCTGGTGAACTCCCTATTCTGGTAAAGGAAGGTAATGAGCCTGATTATCAGGCACCTGAGCCTAATGATGATGACTGGCTGAGTGGAGTCACGGACTGGATATAAGGCTGCCGACGCCCTTCTGCCCTGCGGGTGATTTCTCTGTGGACTTCTAGGAGACCAGTCTGATTCCTGCTCCTCTAAAGCTAAGTTTTCTGCTTTGCTTGTTAGCATTTGTGTTTTGTTTTTGTCTGCCTTGCTTTTCTGGATTCTGCCATTCCCTGCTGGGGTGAGCTGAATCTCCTTTTGCCGGTTGCTCTGTCTTCAGAATATTCCTGAGTACTGACATAGCTTTTTTGAAGCCTAGCGTCTTCAGGGCCTTTTTCACTGTCAGTCTGTTGGCTCTTATTTTCATAGGGTTTTTCACGGATTGCAGACAGCAGCCTTCCTGTCCTTTACTATCTAGTTAGCTTGGGCCCCATCTTTGCTCAGTCTATCTTTCTGTCTGTGTTAGTGTTCTTTCTTCTTGCTTCACCGTCATTATATGTTGGGGGCTGCCTTTTGCTTTGGGGTCTGCTCTGGGGCAGTTTAGATTTCCCTTTCTGTCTTTAGGCTATTTAGTCCTCCGGCTGTGATCGAGGGGTCTAGGGCATCGTAGGAACCCCCCACGGCTACTGCTAGTTGTGTTGATAGGTTCAGGGGTCTGCAATCCGATAGCTGCCAACTTCTCTGGTTTTCTGGACTTAGCTAGCATTCCTGTTTTTGCCTCCTACGGTGACTCATTCATAACAGAATCACCCGCCATACCGCAGATCCTAGGGTACTCAATAGCAGGAAAGAATTGTGTTTTAAAAAAAAGAAAAAAAAAAAAAGAAAAAAGAGTGTGTATATTCTTTCCTCTATATCTCTGAGGCCGTAGGGGGAATTTTTTTTTCTCTCAATGGAGATAAAGGAATTGTCTGATCATGTGGAGCAGCTCGCTGCGGAAGTGCGGGGAATTTCTGCCTACCTTGCTCGTTCGCATGCTGTTGATCCAAAGATCCCTACACCTGATGTATTTTTTGGGGATCGATCTAAATTTTTGAGTTTCAAAAATAATTGTAAATTATTTTTTGCCTTGAAGCCTAACTCGTCAGGGAGCTCCGCGCAGCAGGTTAAAATTGTCATCTCTTTGCTGCGTGGCGATCCCCAGGATTGGGCGTTTTCTTTGAAACCAGATGATCCTATTCTGACTAATGTGAACGCATTCTTTCAAGCCTTGGGGTTGTTGTATGACAAACCTAATGCTATTGATCAGGCTGAAAAGACCCTGTTGGCATTGAACCAGGGTCGAGATTCTGCAGAGTTGTACTGTCAAAAGTTCCGAAAGTGGGCGGTCCTTACTACCTGGAATGATAATGCCTTGGCTGCTCTCTTTTGGAAGGGTTTGTCAGAAGCCGTAAAAGATACTATGGTGGGATTTCCTGTTCCCTCTGGTCTGGATGATTCTATGTCATTAGCCATTCAGGTTGATCGGCGTTTACGTGAACGCAGGATTGCACGAGAGGTGTTGCCACCGGTTGAACAGACGTCTGAACCTATGCAATATGATAGAGTTTTGTTTAGGGCGCAACGTCAGGAGTTCAGAAGGCGTAATAAGCTGTGTTTTTTCTGTGGAGATGCCTCGCATATTATTTCTGTTTGTCCTAAACGAGAGAAACGCTTTGCACACACGTTTTCTGTTGGTGGTGTTCAACCTAAGTTTCTTCTGGCAATTACTCTGATCTGCTCCCTGTCCACATTTTCCACCAAGGCTTTTGTGGATTCAGGAGCAGCGCTAAACCTAATGGACTTGGATTTTGCTAAACGTTGTGGATTTCCGATGACACCTCTGCAGACGCCTATCCCTTTGAGGGGGATTGATGCTACTCCTTTGGCGAAAAATAAACCTCAGTTTTGGACCCAGGTGGTCATGCGGGTCGCCCCAGACCATCAAGAAAATTGCAGATTTTTGGTATTGCATGGTCTGCATGATGCCGTTGTTCTGGGGTTTCCCTGGTTGCAAATTCATAATCCAGTTTTGGATTGGAAATCTGTGTCTGTGGTGAGTTGGGGTTGTCGGTGTGCCTTTAGTGAGGCTCCGGTTTTTTCCACCTCTCCTCAGTCGCATGATGTTCCTGACTATTTGGCGGACTTTTATGATGTATTTAGTGAGAATGAGTCTGCATCTTTGCCTCCTCATAGGAGTTATGACTGTGCAATTGAACTGAGCCCGGGGTGTAAATTTCCCAAGGGTCGGCTCTACAATTTATCTGTACCCGAGCACGAGGCTATGCGATCCTATATTAAGGAGGCGTTGGAGAAGGGTCATATTAGACCATCCTCTTCACCCTTAGGTGCCGGTTTTTTTTTTGTGGCCAAAAAGGATGGTTCTTTAAGGCCTTGTATTGATTATCATGCCCTCAACAAAATTACTATTAAATATCAGTATCCGTTACCCCTGATTTTGGATCTATTCTCTAGAGTTAGAGGTGCTTGCTGGTTTACCAAGCTTGACCTCAGGGGGGCGTATAATCTTATCCGCATTAAGCAGGGGGATGAATGGAAGACGGCGTTTAATACTCCGGAGGGACATTTTGAGTACCTGGTGATGCCTTTTGGGCTCACTAATGCCCCTTCTGTCTTCCAGTGCTTCATGAACGATATTTTCTGAGACTTTGTCGATAAAGTTTTGATTATCTATCTGGATGATATTTTGATCTTCTCCAAGGATTGGGATTCTCATGTGGAACATATTCGGACTGTGTTCCGGATCTTGAGGGAGAATTCCCTGTATGTCAAAGGATCGAAATGCCTTTTTGGAGTACAGAGGATTTCATTTTTGGGATTTATTTTGTCTCTGTCAACTATTGAAATGGACCCGGCCAAGGTACAGGCCATTTATGATTGGGTTCAGCCCACTTCTTTGAAAGCCCTCCAGAAGTTTTTGGGGTTTGCTAATTTTTATCGGAAATTTATAGCAAAATTTTCTAGTATTGCCAAGCCATTGACTGATCTGACTAAAAAGGGTGCTGATGTGTTGAATTGGTCTCCGGAGGCTGTTGCTTCCTTTCAGGAGCTGAAGCGAAGATTTACCTCCGCCCCGGTTTTGCGGCAACCGGATGTCTCACTCCCGTTCCAGGTAGAGGTGGATGCTTCTGAGATTGGTGCAGGAGCTGTTTTGTCCCAAAAGGATCCTGTAACATCTAAAATGAATCCCTGTGCTTTCTTTTCCCGAAAGTTCTCTCCATCTGAACGTAACTATGATGTGGGGAATCGGGAACTGTTGGCCATGAAATGGGAGTGGAGACATTGGTTGGAGGGAGCTAAACATCAAGTTGTGGTCCTCACTGACCACAAGAATTTGATTTACCTAGAGTCGGCTAAACGCTTGAACCCTAGACAGGCTAGGTGGGCCTTGTTTTTTACACGTTTTGATTTTGTGGTCTCTTTTCTTCCTGGAACTAAGAATGTCAAGGCAGACACCCTCTCTAGGAGCTTCTTTGCTGATTCTCCTGTGGTGTCCAAGCCTGCTACCATCTTAGGCGAAGGGGTAGTTCTTTCTGCCATCTCGCCCGATTTGAGACTTGCTCTGCAAGAGTTCCAGGAGGACAAACCTGAGCGTTGTCCCAGTGGAAAGTTGTATGTTCCTGACCAGTGGAAGAAGAGAGTGATGTCTGAAGTTCATTGCTCTGCATTGGCTGGTCATCCAGGTATTTTTGGTACTAGAGATCTGGCGAGTCGCTCTTTTTGGTGGCCCACCTTGTCTCATGATGTCAGGAATTTTGTGCAGTCCTGTGGTACTTGCTCCCGGTCTAAATCGCTCTAGTGGGTTGTTGATGCCTTTGCCGGTCACCAGGAGGCCATGGACCATATTTCAATGGATTTCATCTCTGATATGCCGGTCTCTCAAAGAATGACTGTTATTTGGGTGATTTGTGATAGGTTCTCTAAGATGGTTCATCTTGTACCACTCCCTAAGTTGCCGTCTTCCTCTGAGTTGGTGCCCCTGTTTTTGCAACAGGTGGTTCGCTTGCACGGGATTCCTGAGAACATTGTATCTGACAGAGGAGTTCAGTTTGTGTCTAGATTTTGGAGGACTTTCTGTTCCAAGCTGGGAATTCAGTTGTCCTTCTCCTCTGCTTTTCACCCTCAGACCAATGGGCAGACAGAGAGTATCAACCAGACCTTGGAGTCGTATTTGAGATGTTTTATTTCCACTGATCAGGATGATTGGGTTTCATTTTTGCCCTTGGCCGAATTTGCTTTAAATAATAGAGCTAGTTCTGCCACTTTGATGTCACCTTTTTTTTGTAACTTTGGGTTTCATCCTCGATTTTCTTCAGGGCAGGTGGAGCCTTCTGCCTGCCCAGGTGTTGACACTGTGGTGGAGAGAATGCACCAGATCTGGGACCAAGTGGTAGATAAGTTATCTCTCTCCCAGGAAAAGGCCCAGCGGTTTTCCAATCGGCATAGGACCATTGGTCCCCAGTTTAAGATTGGTGATATGGTGTGGTTATCATCAAAAAATATTGCTATGAAGGTGGCTTCTCCTAAGTTTAAGCCTAGATTTATTGGACCTTACAAGATTTTGGAGATTATTAATCCGGTCTCTTTTCGTTTGGCTCTTCCTGTCACATTTAAAATCCATAATGTGTTCCATAAGTCCTTGTTGAAGAGGTTTGTTGAACCAGTTGTTCCTGGGGTGGCACCTCCGGACTCTGTATTGGTTGAAGGTAACATGGAATATGAGGTAGAGAAAATACTGGATTCCCGTCTGGCTAGACGGAGACTCCAGTATTTGGTTAAGTGGAAGGGTTATGGTCAGGAGGATAATTCCTGGGTCTCTGCCTCTGATATTCATGCCAAAAGATTGGTGCGTGCCTTTCATCGGGCTCACCCTGATCGCCCTGGTGGCGTGGTTGAGGGTTCGGTGACCCCTCCTCAAGGGGGAGGTACTGTTGTGAGTTCATTTTCCCCTTCGTCACTGAGGTCTGGTGAACTCCCTATTCTGGTAAAGGAAGGTAATGAGCCTGATTATCAGGCACCTGAGCCTAATGATGATGACTGGCTGAGTGGAGTCACGGACTGGATATAAGGCAGCCGACGCCCTTCTGCCCTGCGGGTGATTTCTCTGTGGACTTCTAGGAGACCAGTCTGATTCCTGCTCCTCTAAAGCTAAGTTTTCTGCTTTGCCTGTTAGCATTTGTGTTTTGTTTTTGTTTGCCTTGCTTTTCTGGATTCTGTCATTCCCTGCTGGGGTGAGCTGAATCTCCTTTTGCCGGTTGCTCTGTCTTCAGAATATTCCTGAGTACTGACATAGCTTTTTTGAAGCCTAGCGTCTTCAGGGCCTTTTTCACTGTCAGTTTGTTGGCTCTTATTTTCATAGGGTTTTTCACGGATTGCAGACAGCAGCCTTCCTGTCCTTTCCTATCTAGTTAGCTTGGGCCCCGTCTTTGCTCAGTCTATCTTTCTGTCTGTGTTAGTGTTCTTTCTTCTTGCTTCACCGTCATTATACAGTGGGGCAAAAAAGTATTTAGTCAGTCAGCAATAGTGCAAGTTCCACCACTTAAAAAGATGAGAGGCATCTGTAATTTACATCATAGGTAGACCTCAACTATGGGAGACAAACTGAGAAAAAAAAATCCAGAAAATCACATTGTCTGTTTTTTTTTATTTTATTTGCATATTATGGTGGAAAATAAGTATTTGGTCAGAAACAAAATTTCATCTCAATACTTTGTGATATATCCTTTGTTGGCAATGACAGAGGTCAAACGTTTTCTGTAAGTCTTCACAAGGTTGCCACACACTGTTGTTGGTATGTTGGCCCATTCCTCCATGCAGATCTCCTCTAGAGCAGTGATGTTTTTGGCTTTTCGCTTGGCAACATGGACTTTCAACTCCCTCCAAAGGTTTTCTATAGGGTTGAGATCTGGAGACTGGCTAGGCCACGCCAGGACCTTGAAATGCTTCTTACGAAGCCACTCCTTTGTTGCCCTGGCGGTGTGCTTTGGATCATTGTCATGTTGAAAGACCCAGCCACGTTTCATCTTCAATGCCCTTGCTGATGGAAGGAGGTTTGCACTCAAAATCTCACGATACATGGCCCCATTCATTCTTTCATGTACCCGGATCAGTCGTCCTGGCCCCTTTGCAGAGAAACAGCCCCAAAGCATGATGTTTCCACCACCATGCTTTACAGTAGGTATGGTGTTTGATGGATGCAACTCAGTATTCTTTTTCCTCCAAACACGACAAGTTGTGTTTCTACCAAACAGTTCCAGTTTGGTTTCATCAGACCATAGGACATTCTCCCAAAACTCCTCTGGATCATCCAAATGCTCTCTAGCAAACTTCAGATGGGCCCGGACATGTACAGGCTTAAGCAGTGGGACACGTCTGGCACTGCAGGATCTGAGTCCATGGTGGCGTAGTGTGTTACTTATGGTAGGCCTTGTTACATTGGTCCCAGCTCTCTGCAGTTCATTCACTAGGTCCCCCCGCGTGGTTCTGGGATTTTTGCTCACCGTTCTTGTGATCATTCTGACCCCACGGGGTGGGATTTTGCGTGGAGCACCAGATCGAGGGAGATTATCAGTGGTCTTGTATGTCTTCCATTTTCTAATTATTGCTCCCACAGTTGATTTCTTCACTCCAAGCTGGTTGGCTATTGCAGATTCAGTCTTCCCAGCCTGGTGCAGGGCTACAATTTTGTTTCTGGTGTCCTTTGACAGCTCTTTGGTCTTCACCATAGTGGAGTTTGGAGTCAGACTGTTTGAGGGTGTGCACAGGTGTCTTTTTATACTGATAACAAGTTTAAACAGGTGCCATTACTACAGGTAATGAGTGGAGGAAAGAGGAGACTCTTAAAGAAGAAGTTACAGGTCTGTGAGAGCCAGAAATCTTGATTGCTTGTTTCTGACCAAATACTTATTTTCCACCATAATATGCAAATAAAATGAAAAAAAAACAGACAATGTGATTTACTGGATTTTTTTTTCTCAGTTTGTCTCCCATAGTTGAGGTCTACCTATGATGTAAATTACAGACGCCTCTCATCTTTTTAAGTGGTGGAACTTGCACTATTGCTGACTGACTAAATACTTTTTTGCCCCACTGTATGTTGGGGGCTGCCTTTTGTTTTGGGGTCTGCTCTGGGGCAGTTTAGATTTCCCTTTCTGTCTTTAGGCTATATAGTCCTCTGGCTGTGATCGAGGGGTCTAGGGCATCGTAGTAACCCCCCACGGCTACTGCTAGTTGTGTTGATAGGTTCAGGGGTCTGCAATCCGATAGCTGCCAACTTCTCTGGTTTTCTAGACTTAGCTAGCATTCCTGTTTTTGCCTCCTACGGTGACTCATTCATAACAAATCCCCCTTCTTCTGGTCACAGTGGTCGGTCTCCGGTACCTTCCA
The DNA here is from genome assembly GCF_039654945.1 of Dendrobates tinctorius. Classification (NCBI taxonomy): domain Eukaryota; kingdom Metazoa; phylum Chordata; class Amphibia; order Anura; family Dendrobatidae; genus Dendrobates; species Dendrobates tinctorius. Next base: position 18,318,149 of record NW_027361838.1, on the reverse strand, counting down.
CTGCCCCTAGTCCATATACTGTAGATGCCTACAAGGTTACAGGCCACGGTACTGTCTAAGCCTGACGTGCCTCCTGCACAATTCTCCTCACAGTCTCAGTCAAGCGAGCCCACAGTGGCTGATGGTAGCACAGGTCACGGTCTTATCCGAGCCCAACGTGGCTCGGCAGGTATTTACTGACCCAGTGTTATGAATGAGTCACCATAGGAGGCAAAAACAGAAATACTAGCTAAGTCCAGAAAACCAGAGAAGTTGGCAGCTATCGGATTGCAGACCCCTGAACCTAACAACAACAACTAGCAGTAGCTGTGGGGTGTTCCTACGGTGCCCTAGACCCCTCAATCACAGCCGGAGAACTACATAGCCTAAAGACAGAAAGGGAAATCTAAACTGCCCCAGAGCAGACCCCAAAGCAATAGGCAGCCCCCAACATATAATGACGGTGAAGCAAGATGAAAAAACACTCACACAGATAGAAAGATAGGCTGAGCAAATGATGGGGCCCAAGCTAACTAAATAGGACAGGATAGAAAAGCTGCTGTCTGCAATCCGCCAAAAACCTCTCAAAACAAGAGCCAACAGACTGATAGGGAAAAAAGCCCTGAAGACGCTAGCCTTCAAAAAGACTAAATCAGTACTCAGGTATTTTCTGAAGACAGAGCAAAAAGGAATTCAGCTCACCCAGCAGGGAAAGGCAGAAATCCAGAAAAACAAGGCAAAACAAAACCAAAACACAAATGCAAAAAGCAGAGCAGAAAACTTAGCTTTTGAGGAGCAGGAATAAGACTGGTCTCCTAGAATCCCTCAGAGAAATCACCCGCAAGGCAGAAGGGCGTCGGCTGCCTTATATCCAGTCAGCAATTCCAGTCACCCAGTCATCATCATTCTGCTCAGGTGCTTTGTAATCAGCCTCACTACCTTCCTTCACCAGAAGAGGGAGTTCATCAGACCTCAATGATGAAGGGGAAAATGAACTCACAACACCCAGTCATGGTGCAAGTGTCTGTCCTGTCCCCGGTCACTCTTAAGGGGCACGTGTGTAGTACTCACGGACATGGAGCATTCTGTGCCTTGCTCTCTGGCACCCACTGAACTCACACTGCACGTCTCTTTCTCACTGGTCCCCACTGTTGGTGGTGGGCGATGACAGGCACTGGTGCTCTGAGGGTAGGGCACTTCTCTCTCTGGCTGCTGCACAGCTGGCTCAGCTCCGCTCAGTGTGTATGGCTCGGCTCTGCGTGTACAGCTCGACTCAGCGCGGCTCTGCTCTGTACAGCTCTGCAGCGCTCTGCTCTGGTGACACGGCTCTGTACGACTCTGTTCTACAGGCAACGGGGGCTCATTCTATATGGCCTGTCGCCGCACCGGTACCCTCTGATGGGGAAAGCAGAGCACGCTGCTCACTGTTCTGTGCGGGGCTCTGCACACAACTCTCTGCACTGCTCCCCACACTCCTCTCTGCCGGCATCAGACTCCCCTGCTTCATGTGCTTTTTCCTTTTATGTGCCAGATGCTGCTCGCCTTTTTCTGACTCTCCCCGCCTCTCCGGGTCTGCAGGAAGGTCCCTCCCATTCAGGCATCCCTCAGGCTCCAGGGGAACGTCCGCCTCCTCAAAGCTGTTGGCCGGGAACAGAGGATGCAGCCTTCCTAGTTCTGGACCCAGCAGGCAGGCACCCGTGGTCCGGTCTATCTCCTTACAACTACCTAGTTGCACCCCCCTTTTGAAAGTATCACAGCTGGTAAATGCTTATTGCAGCCAGACAAGAGTCTTTCAATTCTTTGTTTGGGGGATTATCATCTAATCTTCCTTGGAAAATTCTTCCAGTTCTGTGAGATTCCTGGGTCATCTTGCATGCACTGCTCTTTTGAGGTCTAGCCTAAGATTTTCAATGATATTCAGATCAGGGGACTAAACCATGAAAAGCCATCAAAATGATTTAAAAAATCTCTTATACTCACCTCTCTGGCCCTTCCGCATCTCCTTTTGCGGATGCATGTGCTGGACCCTCCCAAGCCTAGTAAACTCTGAAGCCTTGTCCTAGTGAGTGAGGCTTGGGGTTTTGGGGTATTCAGTCTGGCCAACAGTGATACGAAGATGCAACGAGGACCAGATGAGTGATGATGAGAAGTGGAGGGACCAGAGCGGTGAGTGGTGAGGTGAGTATAAGAATTTTGTTTTTAAGCATAATGTTTTTTATGCTTCAAAAAGTAAAGGGAACACTAAAATACCACATCCTAGATATGATTGAATGAAATATTACAGTTTTCAAATCTTTATTCATTACATAGTAGAATGTGTTGAGAACAATAAAACAAATAAATGTAAATCAAAATTAATATGGAGATCTGGATTTGGAATGATACTCAAAATCAAAGTGGAAAATCAAATTACAGGCTGATCCATCTTCAGTGGAAATTCCTCAAGACAAGGAAATGATGCTCAGTAGTGTGTATGGACTTCACATGCCTGTATGACCTCTCTACAACACCGAGGCATGGTCCTGATGAGGCACCAGATGTTCTCCTGAGGGATCTCCTCCCAGCCCTGAATTAAAGAATCAAAACCAACCAACCAAGGGACAAATTGACCAGGAAAGACCAAACAGGATATAATTAATCAATAATCTTTATAATATACTGGTGGTATTATATAAAAAACAATTAAAATCTTCCTGATGAAGGAAGTGCTCCGAAACACGCGTCGGGGTGCGTGTTAAAGGGACGTGGTGACCGTTAAAAGTATATGATCCATTTTATTGTATTCCTCTACTATTGTGTTGCACTTTATACAAAAGTCACTGTGGCTCTTTATTGCATAATATAACAGCACATGGTTGTTCTTTTGCACATGCACACTGCACTTTATACGGCAGTGATTAGTTGGCTTATTATTGTTCTATTTGAGATATTATCTTGTTTATGTACATGCACCTTTTTGCTCACAATATGTATATTATTTATGCAAAGTTCTTTCACTTTTTTAATATATGAGGAATACATATTTGAATATGGTATATATAATTGGGTCCAATTTTTTATTGTCTTACAAGTTTTTGTAATGCTGTCCCCATACGTGCACATTGTTTTTAATTGGTTTTTATATAATACCACTGATATAATAAAAATTATTGATTAATTATATCCTGTTTGGTCTTTCCTGGTCAATTTATCGCTTGGTTGGTTTGTTTTGAGTCTCAAATTAGTGGTTAAATCACTACTTTCACTAAACACTGGTGGTAGTTTATATTGTTATTGTTATTGTAGTTATTGTTGTTATTACTATATATAATTATATATATATTATATATAACACTACATCAGGTGTTAGTGTCTTTTCCAGCCCTGAATTAAAGCATTAGTCAACTCCTGGACAGTCTGTGGTGCAACGTAGCATTAGTGGATGGACAAGACATGATGTCCTAGATGTGCTCGATTGGATTCAGGTCTGGGGATCAGGTAAGCCAGCCAATAGCATCAATGCCTTCATCATGCAGGAACTGCTGATACATTTCAGCCACATTGTCATGCATCAGAAGGAATCCGGGGCGCACTGCACCTGCATATGGTCTCACAATGGGTCTGAGGATGTCATCCCAGTGCCTACTGGCAGTTAGGGTACCTCTGGGTATCACATGGCGGCTGTGCGGCCCTCCAAAAAAATGCCTCCCCACACCATTACTGACCCACTGTCAAACTGGTCATTCTGGAGGATGGTGAAGACATCAGAATGTTCTCTACAGCGTCTCCAGACTCTGTTAAGTCTGTCACATGTGCTCAGTGTGAACATCCTGCTCTCTCCTGTGAAGAGCACAGGGCACCAATGTCTAATCTGTTAATCTTGGTGTTCTCTGGCAAATGCCAATCGCCATGCAGGTGTTGGGTTGTGTGCACAACACGCACTTGTGGGCGTCGGGCCCTCATAGCAACTTCATGTGGTCTGTTTCTGATACATTGAGCAGACACATGGATGTTAGATTATTATTATTATTATTATTATTATTATTATTATTATTATTAATAGGTTAGTGGCCTGCTGGAGGTCATTTTGCAGTGCTCTGGCACTGCCCCTCTTGTACCTCCTTGCACAAAGGAAGATTTAGCAGTCCAGCTGCTGGATGTCATGGAATGCCTAGGTTACTTTAGGCAAAAACCCCGGGACCCCTGTGATGTCCCTCAGACTAGAGGAACCCTGTCTGTCCCTCTACCCAGGGTTTACACTGAAGGTGTGCCTGCCTGAGCCTCCACCCTGTCCCTGTCTCCTGTCCAGCCCTAAGCTGAACCCACCTCCCGCCACCCAGTGAGGGGACCAGACACCAGACCCCACAAATACGTATGGACAGGGGTAAAAGAAAACACCACACAGTAAATACACAAGGGAATACAATAATGTGCAAGGGCAACCAAATATATATATAACAGATTGGAGAAAGAACCACTGAGGGATATACTGCACCAGATATCAGACGCTCCAACACCACCACTGCTGACCGGTATTGCTAGCACTAGGCTAAAGCTATAGTCGGCGACGCCCATAGTCAGGACGAACTATTTAAAGACCTAGGGCGTGGCCCAGCCCTCAACCAGCATGACAACCTGGTTAACCCTATCCCGACTGGAACAGAATACCCAACAGGGTATTACCGCTGTCTGCCGGACACCCTGGTGTGAACAGTGTCCAACATGACAGTACCCCGCCTTCTACGAGGGACCTCCGGAACCTCACCATGTCGAGGACCTGGCTTGTCCAGATGGCGACGATGGAACATAGTAACCAGTCGATCAGCATGAATGTCAGAGGCCGGCACCCATGTCCTCTCCTCAGGACCATAGCCACGCCAGTGGACCAGGTACTGTAGAGTGCGACGCACAACCCTAGAGTCCACCACTTTGGACACCTCAAATTCCAATGCGCCATCCACCAAGACGGGAGGTGGTGGCCCGGGGGAACCATCCACCAAACCCACGACCTTCTTTAGCAATGCTTTGTGAAATACATTATGAATCTTATACACAGCCGGCAACTCCAAACGAAATGCCACGGGGTTGATCACTGCGGAGATTCTAAATGGGCCAATGAACCTGGGACCCAACTTAAGTGACGGTATCTTGAGCTTAATGTTCCTAGTAGATAACCACACCCAATCACCCACACACAGGTCCGGACCTGGCACACGTCTGCAGTCAGCCACCCGTTTGTACCTGGAACCCACCTTCAACAAGCGCTGCTTGACTCTCCTCCAAACAGACGACAATTGAGCTCCCAACTGGTCCTCCTCAGGGACGCCAACTGAGCACCCCTGACGCAAGGTGCAAAATTGAGGATGTTGACCATACACACAAAAAAAAGGAGATTCTCCAGACGATTCCTGGCAATGGTTGTTTATTGCGAATTCTGCCAGAGGAAGAAACGCTGACCACTCTTCCTGATTGTCGGAAATAAAGCAGCGCAAGTATTGCTCCAGGTTTTGGTTCATCCGCTCAGTCTGTCCATTCGACTGAGGGTGGAAAGCCGATGAATGAGATAATTTGATTCCAAGGCGAGAACAAAAAGCTCTCCAAAACTTTGCCACAAACTGCGTACCTCGATCAGACACAATGTCAGACGGGACACCATGAAGTCTGACCACCTCGCGAATAAATATCTGAGCAAGAGTCTTAGCATTGGGCAAAGACGGTAAAGCAACGAAATGTGACATTTTGGAGAACCTATCAACAATTACCAAAATGACCGAGTTCCCTGCCGAGGCGGGCAAGTCAGTAATAAAATCCATGGAAATCTCAGTCCATGGCTTACTGGGCACCCCGAGAGGCTGCAAGCTACCAGCGGGACGGGAACGAGGAGTCTTGGCCCTTGCGCACGTGTTACAGGCAGCCACATATGAGGCCACATCCTGCCGGATTTTAGGCCACCAAAAACGACGCGATACCAGTTCCAGAGTGCTCTTAACCCCTGGATGACCTGCCAGTACCGTGTCGTGATGTTCGCCCAACACTCTAGAGCGTAGATGTAGCGGCACAAAAGATTTATTAGCAGGCAACCCCGGCGGTACCACCTCCTGAGCCTCCGCAATCTCTGCCTCAATCTCTGTCGTGATGGCAGATACCACCACACCCTTTTGGAGAATAGGCACCGGCTCTTCACATAACTCTCCACCAGGAAAACACCTGGATAAAGCGTCTGCCTTAACATTCTTCAACCCAGGGCGATAGGTAACAATGAAGTTGAACCGGGTGAAGAATAATGCCCAGCGAGCCTGTCTGGAGGACAGGCGCTTAGCAGATTCTAAATAAAGCAAATTCTTATGGTTGGTTATCACAGTAATCTGATGAACAGCCCGCTCCAAGAAGTGTCGCCACTCCTCAAATGCCAATTTGATGGCCAATAGTTCCCTGTTGCCAATATCATAATTATGCTCCGCAGGCGACAGCTTCTTGGAGAAGAAGGCACACGGATGCAACTTGGCCCAAGAAGGGCCCTGAGACAGTACAGCCCCTACTCCAACCTCCGACGCATCCACCTCCACGACAAACGGTAAGGAGACAGACATCGGGCTGCACCAGAATGGGCGCTGAGGCAAAACTATTCTTGAGGAATTCAAACGCCTGTACCGCAGGCTCAGACCAGTCAGAAAAGTCGGTACCCTTCTTAGTCATGTCAGTCAGTGGTTTGGCAATCATAGAGAAGTTCTTAATAAATTTCCTATAGTAATTGGAGAAGCCAAGAAATCGCTGAAGCGCCTTAAGATTATCAGGCCGATCCCAATGTAGTACCGCCTGCACCTTTGCGGTGTCCATCTTAAAACCTGAGGCGGAGATTATATAACCCAAGAACGGTAGCTCCTGTACGAAAACACACATTTTTCAAGCTTGACATAGAGCCTGTTCTCTCTGAGCAACTGCAGAACCTGTCTAACATGCTCTATATGTGTATCATGGTCGCGAGAGAAAATGAGGATGTCGTCAAGATAAATTATAACGAACCTCCCCAACAACTGAGAGAAGACATCATTAATGAAGTGTTGAAAGACCGCCGGTGCCATAGTCAACCCAAACGGCATTACCAAACTCTCAAAGTGACCCTCAGGGGTATTGAACGCTGTCTTCCACTCATCCCCCTGATGGACTCTTATAAGATTGTACGCCCCCCTGAGGTCCAGTTTGGAGAACCACCTGGCACCAACCACTTGGTTGAATAAATCGGGTATAAGTGGCATAGGGTAAGGATCACGGACCGTAATCTGGTTGAGTTCTCTGAAATCCAGACACGGGCGTAAACCGCCATCCTTCTTTTTAACAAAGAAGAAGCCAGCAGCCAGAGGAGAAGAGGAAGGTCTAATATGACCCTTTCTCAGGCTATCCGCAATGTATTCCTTGAGAGCTAGCCTCTCGGGACCTGAGATATTAAACATTCTAGCTTTAGGTAACTTGGCCCCTGGTTTCAACCTAATAGCACAGTCATAGGGGCGATGCGGTGGTAGTTCCGAACAACCCTTCTCAGAAAATACATCCGCATAATCCAGCAACGGCTCCGGGATACTGGGGGTCAAAGCGGAAATACATGTAGCCAGGCACCTCTCCTGACACTCCCTGCTCCACTGAATTATGTCCTGGGTCTTCCAATCAATAACAGGATTATGCATTGACAACCATGGAAAGCCCAGAACCATCTGAGCCGGTAAGTTACTAAGCACCTTACAAGTTACCCGCTCTGAGTGTAATACTCCGATGTGGAGTCGTATATCCAACACACACTCTGTGATCTCCCCTTGAGACAACGGGGAAGCATTGATGGTAACCACCCGGATGGGGTTCGGCAATTTCTCCACCGGAAATCCCGCTGTATGCGCGAACCTCTCATCAATGAGATTGGCAGCTGAGCCACTACTAATAAATACTGTAATAGAGAGCATTTGCCCCCCAAGTACCACCCTAGCAGGGAGCATACACTGGGAAACCATGACGGAGGATACACAAAGGCTCAGACTAGACTCCTCCAAACCCTCTGAGCCTATCAGTTTTCCGCCGGCGCGCCCTTCTTAGGTACCAGGGGGCAAGCGTTAATAAAATGTCCTCCTTTGCCACAAAAAAAACAGAGCCCCTGCCTTCTGTGCCAAGGACGTTTAGGCTTGTTACTCGGTGACTGTGCTATACCAGCGATCTGCATGGGTTCCACGGATTCACCCGCGGCAACCTCACCGACCACTCCCCCACCTCCCGGAGGCAACGAAACCAGCGCCCCCTGACGGAGACGTCGGTCTATGCGTACTACAAGTGCCATCGCAGCCTCCAGAGAGGCGGGAGTCTCGTACATTAGGAGAGTCTGTTTAACCCTTCCAGAAACCCCATGCAAAAATTGACTTCTAAGCGCAGGGTCATTCCACTGCGTGTCCACCGCCCAGCGCCGGAATTCCGTGCAGTAATCCTCAGCTGGTCGATCACCCTGTAGCAGTGAGCGTATCTTAGACTCTGCTAAGTTTAATCTATCTGGATCGTCATAGATCAAACCCAGAGCAGAGAAAAAAAAATCTACAGATTCAAATGCCGGTGAGTCTGAAGGGAGTGAAAAGGCCCAGGCCTGTGGGTCACCACTCAGCAAAGAAATCACCAAGCCCACGCGTTGAGCCTCATTACCTGAGGAATGTGGATGCATACGGAAATACAATTTGCATGATTCACGAAACACCGTGAACTTACCACGATCACCAGCAAATCGTTCAGGAAGGGGAAACTTGGGCTCAGCTGCCCTGGCTGCAGCCTCAGCAGGTACTGCAGGAGCTGACAGGCCTTGTTGCTGGACCGCCCCCCTGAGTTCAGTGACCTGTATGGATAGAGCCTCCAGCTGCTTGGTTAGGGAAAGTATAGGATCCATAGTAAGTAACCCCTATATTCCTTTTTTTTTTTTTCACTTTATTATTTGGGCCGACTATAATGTCATGGAATGCCTAGGTTACTTTAGGCAAAAACCCCGGGACCCCTGTGATGTCCCTCAGACTAGAGGAACCCTGTCTGTCCCTCTACCCAGGGTTTACACTGAAGGTGTGCCTGCCTGAGCCTCCACCCTGTCCCTGTCTCCTGTCCAGCCCTAAGCTGAACCCACCTCCCTCCACCCAGTGAGGGGACCAGACACCAGACCCCACAAATACGTATGGACAGGGGTAAAAGAAAACACCACACAGTAAATACACAAGGGAATACAATAATGTGCAAGGGCAACCAAATATATATATAACAGATTGGAGAAAGAACCACTGAGGGATATACTGCACCAGATATCAGACGCTCCAACACCACCACTGCTGACCGGTATTGCTAGCACTAGGCTAAAGCTATAGTCGGCGACGCCCATAGTCAGGACGAACTATTTAAAGACCTAGGGCGTGGCCCAGCCGTCAACCAGTATGACAACCTGGTTAACCCTATCCCGACTGGAACAGAATACCCAACAGGGTATTACCGCTGTCTGCCGGACACCCTGGTGTGAACAGTGTCCAACATGACACTGGATTGTTGTCCTCCTACAGCCCCTTCCATGTCTCTTGGTGTACTGGCCTGTCTCCTTGCATCTGCTCCATGCTCTGGACACTGTGCTGACAGACACATCTACCCTTCTTGCCACAGCTCGCATTGATGTGCCATCCTGGATGAGCTGCACTCCCTGAGCAACTTCTGCCTGATGCTACTGTACCTCTAGGGTTGAAAGCAATAACAAAATGCAAAAGTGACAACAGCTAAAAAGAATGAAAACAAAGAAATGGTCTGTGGTCACGTCCTGCAGAACCACTCCTTTATAGGGGATGTCTTGCTAATCGCCTATCATTTTTACCTGTTGTCTGTTCCATTTGAACAATAGCAGGAGAAATTGATATACAATCGATGTTGCTTCACGACTGGACAGGTTGATTTCACAGAAGTGTGATTGACTTGGAGTTACATTGTGCTGTTTAAGTTTTCTCTTTACTTTTTTTGAGCAGTGTATATACATTGATATTATCCTCAAGCACAAATATATATATATATAACAATGAACTGGGTTGAATGTTAAATGAATAAGATGCTGCCTTTGTCTGTACATAGTGATTCAAGTATATAATGCAAGCGATGTTGGTGATTTGTCACCCAAAACTTGTATAACTTACCAGCACTGCAGTCAATGGGCTTCTTCACATACTCTTCCTCTGGATGATCAACAGATGTCCCAAGGAAGTGTGATAATTGCAGCTTATTAGCAGCTGTTGATTGGCTGCAGTTCACCGAGGCACAATAATTTAATGCGTGCCTCGGGATACCCACCATCATTCCAGTGGTAAGGAGGATGAGTATCTGATATTTTTTTTTTGCAATGGAAAATTTTATTTAAGGGTTAGTCCAAGCAGTGGACAGCCATTATAAATCTAACCGTATTTCATAGCTCCATAGTTTTGCTTTTGTTCACTCTACTGACACTTTAAATTTACCATTACTTCAGTCTTTAATCTAAGTATTGGTTTTGTCCTGTTGTTGCTGCTTTGTGCCAATGACAAAATGTTCTCACAGGTGTCACTGTAATGTGGTCCTTCAGAGACAATTTACATTCATACAAGAAATTACATTAACACTGTCATAGTAACCTTGCAAACTACTTCAAAAACAGTTAATGAAGATTTTTTTTTGAGAATAGTAGGCACGAGATGATCTATTTGAATAAGCATAACAATTTATATAATAAAGGTAAAAAAAGAAGAAATACAGGAGTTTCCAAAACCAGAATTCAAACAATTATTAACCCCTTCACCCGAAGCCTGTTTTCACCTTTTTGACCAGACCAATTTTTACAATTCTGACCACTGTCCCTTTATGAGGTCATAACTCTAGAATGCTTCAACGGATACCAGTGATTTTGACACTGTTTTCTCATGACATATTGTACTTTATGATAGGGGTAATATTTATTTGCTATGAAGTGCTTTTATTTGTGGAAAAAATGGAAATTTGGCGAAAATTTTGAAATATTTGCAATTTTCAAACTTTTAATTTTTATACCCTTAAATCAGAGTCATATCGCATAAAATAAATAATAAATAACATTTCTCACATGTCTACTTTATGTTTACAAAATTGTGCTGATGTAATTTTTTTGCTGGGACATTATAAGGGTTAAAAGTTGACCAGCAATTTCTCATTTTTACAACAAAATTTGCAAAACCATTTTTTTAGGCACCACCTCACATTTGAAGTGACTTTGAGGGGCCTATATGACAGAAAATATCCAAAAATGACACCATTCTAAAAACTTCACCCCTCAAGGTGCGCAAAACCACATTCAAGAAGTTTATTAACCCTTAATATGCTTCACAGGAATTTTTGGAATGTGGAAGAAAAAAATAAACATTTACTTTTATTTCACAAAAATGTTACTTTATGCCTAATTTTTTTTTACTTTTGCAAGGGTAACAGGAGAAAATGGACCAAACATTGGCTCGCCTGAGCATGCTGATACCCCATATGTGGGGGAAATCTACTGTTTGGGTGCACAGCAGGGCTTGGAAGGGAAGGAGTGTCATTTCACTTTTTGAATGTAAAATTTGCTGGCATAATTAGCAGTCGCCATGTCACATTTGGAGAGCATCTGATGTGCCTTAACAGTGGAATCCCCCCACAAGTGACACCATTTTGGAAACCAGACCCCTTTGGGACCTTATCTAGATGTATAATGAGCACCTTTAGCCCACAGGTGCTTCACAGAAGTTTATAACGCTAAGCCGTGAAAATAAAAGAAATCACATTTTTCCCAGATAAATCTTTATTAGCTCCAAATTTTGCATTTTCTCAGGGGTAAATTGCTCCATAAAATTTGTTGTGGAATTTCTCCTGAGTGCTTAGACACCCAATATGTGGAGGAAAACAACTGTTTAGGTGCACAGCAGGGCTTGGAAGGAAAGGAGCTCCATTTGACTTTTTGAATGTAAAATATTCTGGAATAATTAGCAGATGCCATGTCACGTTTGGAGAGCCCCTGATGTGCGTAAACAGTGGAAACCTCAACAAGTGACACCATTATGGAAACTATACCCCTTTGGGACCTTATCTAGATGTGTATTGAGCACCTTGAACCCCAAGGTGCTTCACAGAAGTTTATAATTTTAAGCCGTAAAAATAAAAAAAATCAAATTTTTCCCACAAAAATCATTTTTAGCTACAATTTTTTTATTTTCACAAGGGCAAAATGAGAAAATAGACCCCAAAGTTTGTTTTGCAATTTCTCTTGAGTTCACCGATACCCCATATGTGGTCAAAAACTACTTTTGAGACACAGTGCAAAGTTCAGAAGGGAAGAAATGCCATATTACACTGCAGATTTTGTTGCACTTGTTTAGCTGCACGTACTAGGCATCATTGAAGCTAAAGAGGTTCAAGACATTTTCATCCTTAAAACTCTGCCCAGACATTTTAAAATATATCACCAATGTGATGCCTCCCTTCTGTGCGTGATTGGGATTGACAAGATCTAACCCCCTATTAGAGGAGGAAACATCACTAATATATTAGCTAAGCATGAAACAAAATGGATTTGGACTCTTAACACAGGGACCTCCTTTGGCCTTAACGAAAATCTCAGCTTTGTTCCATGTTTATAAACTGGCTCCGTCTTTCATACTGTTTTTTTCTTTTAACATTTTTAATATTTTATTTTTTACCTTTTTTAATAAATCCAAAATTATTGCTTTTATTGTTGTTATTAAATATTGATTATTCTTTTATTTATTTTTTAGTACTTACCATGAGTGATCCACTATCCTAGAGGCTTCAACACTGCTTGAGAGGGATTATTTTGATTTTTCTACTGAAGAAGGTGAACTTGATATTCAGCTGTGATCATAAAAAATAGATATTACATGCTATTAATATTATATTATGTATTGTCATATTATTTTATACAGTATATATTTCATTTTATTTTTATTTTTATTTAGCATTTTATAATATAACCACTATGTACACTGAGTATTATCATTTTGCTTTACTATTTTTCTAATTTTATTTTCTTCTTATTTTTTCTAATATATTTTTTTCTTATTTTTTCTTGCTTATTTTTATATTCATATTTTCTATATATAGTACCGTAGCTTATATACAGTAATAGTGTGACCCATTTTTTACAGTATAATTTCTGATTCACAGCTACATGATTAATTTTCACCCTTATATACAGTGCCTTGTGAAAGTATTCGGCCTACTGGAACTTTTCAAGCTTTTCCCACATATCATGCTTCAAACATAAAGATACCAAATGTAAATTTTTGGTGATGAATCAACAACAAGTTGGACACAATTGTGAAGTTGAATAAGATTTATTGGTTATTCTAAATTTTTGTGGAAATTCCAAAATTGAAAAGTTTGGCGTGCAATATTATTCAGCCCCTTTAACTTAATACTTTGTTGCTCCACCTTTTACTGCGATTACAGCTGCAAGTAGCTTGCGGTATGTCTCTATCAGTTTTGTACATTGAGAGACTGAAATTCTTGCCCATTCTTCCTTGGCAAACAGTTCAAGCTCAGTGAGGTTTGATGGAGATCATTTGTGAACAGCAGTTTTCAGCTCTTTCCACAGATTCTCAATTGGATTCAGGTCTAAACTTTGACTTGGCCATTCTAAGGCTAGTTTCACACTAACGTATCTTCACGCAGCGCACGGCGCCGCTAAGCCCCACCCCCTGCCGCGCCCCCTCCGGTCATCTCCTCCCTACTGTTGCACAGCGCTGCATGCGATCTGCGCACCCTATCTTTAGCATAGGGTGCGCAGACCATGCACTGACCGTGTGCTAGTAGGATTTTTGCGAGCGCACCAAAATGCAACATAGTGCGTTTGGCGCACATCGGCGCACCTTCAAAACTGCGCAGCGCACACAAAAATCCTACTAGCGCACGGTCAGCGCACGGTCTGCGCACCCTATGCTAAAGATAGGGTGCGCAGATCGCATGCAGCGCTGTGCGATAGTAGGGAGGAAATGACTGAAGGGGGCGTGGCAGGGGGCGGGGCTTAGTGGCGCCGTGCGCTGCATGAAGATACGCTAGTGTGAAACTAGCCTAACACCTAGATTTTGCTTTATGTTTGGGATCATTGTCTTGTAGAAAGACAAATCTCCGTCCCTGTCTCAGATCTTTTGCAGACTCCAACAGGTTTTCTTCAAGAATGGTCCTGTGTTTGGCTCCATCCATCTTCCCATCAATTTTAACCATCTTCCCTATCCCTGCTGAAGAAAAGCAGGCCCAAACCATGATGCTGCCACCACCATGTTTGACAGTGGGGATGGTGTGTTCAGGTGATGAGCTGTGTTGCCTTACGCCAAACATATCATTTGGCATTGCTGCCAAAAAGTTCGATTTTGGTTTCATCTGACCAGAGCACCTTCTTCCACATGTTTGGTGTGTTTCCCAGGTGGCTTGTTGCAAACTTTAAACTACACTGTCACGACTGCGGCCGCAGACGCGGCCCAGCAGGCGCCTCCATGCTGATGGCGAGGGGCAGGCAACCCCCGGGGACGCAATATGGACCCTCTATACCACAGAGGGGGACCTGGGCCTACCTGAACTAGGGAAGGGCAGCGACCGGGATACTGTGGCAGCTGAGCATGTGGACAAGGACACGTAGGACTTGATGACACAGCACAACTTCAGGTATAAATAAAGTAAAGTTTACTTAAAGTAAAGTCACAGTACATAGACAAAACCAGGACACAAGAGATCATCAGGACATCAGGACACACGAGGTCATCAGGACACGAGGTCATCAGGACATCAGGGTACACGAGGTCATCAGGACATCAGGACACACGAGGTCATCAGGACATCAGGACACACAAGGTCATCAGGACATCTGGACACACAAGGTCATCAGGACATCAGGGTACACGAGGTCATCAGGATACACGAGGTCATCAGGGTACATGAGGTCATCAGGACATCAGGATATACGAGGTCCTCCAATCGCAGGCAGGACATCAGGGTCACCCACAGGACATCAGAGTCACCGGCAGACATCAGACGGGAGTCGTTAGGTTCCGGACATCCAACACAACCTATGGGCACCCCTGCAGTCATCCAGCTCCAGGCAGCGGTCATAAGGTTCCAGACTGCGGTCGCCAGGCTCCGTGCATCGGACCTAGGAAGGAACTCAAGCGTGATGGTGCTAACACCGCAGGATTGCTGAGCCTGCATGGAGCTAGCACCGCATGGTAGCTAGAGCACAGCATAGTAGATGCTCAGCAGGAACACCGGTTACAAGAGTCTCAGAGTCACTGGGTGCGGGGCTCCAAACACAGAGGGATTCCAGGAACACAACATAGCAGACAGTTCACACATGGTCAGGTACAGGACAGATACAGGATCAAGGATTCAAGCCTGGATACACCACCTCCAGGGCAGGGTGAATTTAGACAGGGTCATGTACAGGACAGGTACAGGATCAAGGATTCAGGCCCGGATATACCGCCTCCGGGGCAGGGCGAGGGAACAGGATAGGTACAGGATAAGGGATTCAAGCCTGGATACACCGCCTCTAGACCAGGGTGAATTTAGACAGTGTCAGGTGCAGGAGCATGGATTCAGGCCTGGATATACCGCCTCCGGGGCAGGGCAAGGGAACAGGACAAAGCAGGAATCAAGGCTGGGAATTTGGTACCATAACCGAGACAGATGAGGTCCACAGACACAGACACGAGACACACATGGCAAAGTCCAGGAGCTTTGTGAGTAGTGAGTAGCTCTGGCCCCGCCCATAGGGCAGGGTAAGTTTATAAAGGGGCTGCCCCTCAGCAATTGACTGGGGACAGCATTTCAAGTACACACACTAACCCTGATAAAAGAAGGGAAGGTGTGGCTGTGCACGCCCTAAGCACACACAGAAACCATTGCAGCACAATCAATGCAGGAACTGCAGCTTAGAGCACCTGGCATCGTCTACAAGCCTAGACACATGTGGAAAGTCATGCACCAGCTGCAAATGACCTCACAACCCGCAGACAGCTTCCACAGTGGCGACCAGGGACCGCACATGCGAATGGTCAAGTAGCAGAGCAAAGACCTTACACCACATGTGCAGCTACGCAGCAGAGCAGGGAACTGAGCAAACTCCATACAGTTAAAAGCCAGCAGTATCCCAGCTCAAATAGGGGGAAAGGAGTAAGGGGTTAAAGCAGAAAGCATGCATTGTCATGCCGACAACCAAATACAAACAGAACGGCGTGACATTATCCCCTCCTAAAGCCCCTCTTCTGAGGTCCCCCAAAAAAATACACAGAACTTTTTCTTGGGATGGGCGGTAAGTCCCAGTTCACAAGCAGCAGAGTTCATTGCTCCAAAAATCCAAACTGCTTACCAAGCGCAGGGTTGAGCAACCTAGTCCCACTACCAGCTGGGATCTGAGCCATCTCATCCGCTGGCCAAGCGGGGCTCAGAAAAAGTCCTACCGTCCATACATGCTCAGAGGAGTCCAAGGCCAGAGCTTCTGTCATGACTGCGGCCGCAGACGCGGCCCAGCAGGCGCCTCCACTCTGATGGCGAGGGGCGGGCATCCCCCGGGGACGCAATATGGACCCTCTATACCACAGAGGGGGACCTGGGCCTACCTGAACTAGGGAAGGGCAGCGACCGGGATACTGTGGCAGCTGAGCATGTGGACAAGGACACGTAGGACTTGATGACACCGCACAACTTCAGGTATAAATAAAGTAAAGTTTACTTAAAGTAAAGTCACAGTACATAGACAAAACCAGGACACACAAGGTCATCAGGACACACGAGGTCAACAGGACACGAGGTCATCAGGACATCAGGGTACATGAGGTCATCAGGACATCAGGACACACGAGGTCATCAGGACACATGAGGTCATCAGGAAATCAGGGTACACGAGGTCATCAGGATACACGAGGTCATCAGGATACACGATGTCATCAGGACATCAGGATACACGAGGTCATCCAGACGCAGGCAGGACATCAGGGTCACCCACAGGACATCAGAGTCACCGGCAGACATCAGACGGGAGTCGTTAGGTTCCGGACATCCAACACAACCTACGGGCACCCCTGCAGTCATCCAGCTCCGGGCTCCAGGCAGCGGTCATCAGGTTCCAGACTGCGGTCGTCAGGCTCCGTGCATCGGACTTAGGAAAGATCTCAAGCGTGATGGTGCTAACACCGCAGGATTGCTGGGCCTGCATGGAGCTAGCACCGCATGGTAGCTAGAGCACAGCATAGTAGATGCTCAGCAGGAACACCGGTTACAAGAGTCTCAGAGTCACTGGGTGCGGGGCTCCAAACACAGAGGGATTCCAGGAACACAACATAGCAGACAGTTCAGACATGGTCAGGTACAGGGCAGGTACAGGATCAAGGATTCAAGCCTGGATACACCACCTCCAGGGCAGGGCGCATTTAGACAGGGTCAGGTACAGGACAGGTACAGGATCAAGGATTCAGGCCTGGATATCCTGCCTCCGGGGCAGGGCGAGGGAACAGGATAGGTACAGGATCAGGGATTCAAGCCTGGATACACCATCTCTAGGCCAGGGTGAATTTAGACAGGGTCAGGTACAGGAGCATGGATTCAGGCCCAGATATACCGCCTCCAGGGCAGGGCGAGGGAACAGGACAAAGCAGGAATAAAGGCAGGGAATTTGGTACCATAACTGAGACAGACAAGGTCCACATACACAGACATGAGACACACAAGGCAAAGTCCAGGAGCTTTGTGAGTTGTGAGTAGCTCTGGCCCCGCCCATAGGGCAGGGTAAGTTTATAAACTGGCTGCCCCTCAGCAATTGGCTGGGGACAGCATTTCAAGTACACACACTAACCCTGATAAAAGAAGGGAAGGTGTGGCTGTGCACGCCCTAAGCACACACAGAAACCATTGCAGAACAATCAATGCAGGAACTGCAGCTTAGAGCACCTTCACATCATCTGCAAGCCTAGACACACGTGGAAAGTCATGCACCAGCTGCAAATGACCTCACAACCCACAGACAGCTTCCACAGCGGCGACCAGGGACCGCACATGTGAATGGTCAAGCAGCAGAGCAACGACCTAACACCACATGAGCAGCTATGCAGCAGAGCAGGGAACTGAGCAGGCTCCATACAGGTAAAAGCCAGCAGTATCCCAGCTCAAATAGGGGGAAAGGAGTAAAGGGTTAAAGCAGAAAACATGCATTGTCATGCCGAAAACCAAATACAAACAGAACGGCGTGACAGACACTTTTTATGGATATCTTTGAGAAATGGCTTTCTTCTTGCCACTCTTCCATAAAGGCCAGATTTGTGCAGTGTACAACTGATTATTGTCCTATGGACAGACTGTCCCACCTCAGCTGTAGATCTCTGCAGTTCATCCAGAGTGATCATGGGCCTCTTCGCTGCATCTCTGATCAGTCTTCTCCTTGTTTGAGATGAATGTTTCGAGGGACGGCCGGGTCTTGGTAGATTTGCAGTGGTATGATATTCCTTCTATTTCAATATGATCACGTGCACAGTGCTCCTTGGGATGTTTAAAGTTTTGGAAATCATTTTGTATCCAAATCCGGCTTTAAACTCCTCCACAACAGTATCATGGACCTGCCTGTTGTGTTCCTTGGTCTTCATGATGCTCTCTGTGCTTCAAACAGAACCCTGAGACTATCACAGAGCAGGTGCATTTATACGGAGACTTGATTACACACAAGTGGATTATATTTATCATCATCAGTCATTTAGGACAACATTGGATCATTCAGAGATCCACAATGAACTTCTGGAGTGAGTTTGCTGCACTGAAAGTAAAGAGGCCAAATAATATTTTATGCCCCACTTTCCAGTTTTTGCATTTCCACAAAAATTTAAAATAACCAATAAATTTCGTTCAACTTCACAATTGTGTTTCACTTGCTGTTGATTCTTCACGAAAAATTTACATTTGGTATCTTTATGTTTGAAGCATGATATGTGGGAAAAGGTTGAAAAGTTCCAGAGGGCCGAATACTTTCGCAAGGCACTGTATATAATTCAAATTATATGTGGCCCATATATAATTGTATGCTATATATCATACTATGTGGCCCACATGCAACTGTGTGCCATACTTTATTTTGGTTTAACATTTTTTTTCTATTTTTCATTTGCTAGGGTTTCTCATAATTTATATTTTTTTATATATAATTATTTCATTAATCTATTTCTTTATTTTTTATTTAGTATTTTTTATATTTTTATTAATTCTTCCTTTTTTCAAGGATTAGTCTGTGTGGTACAGCAAAGGGTGTTTTACTGGATGGGAGATACATTTCTCCCAGCTAGTTAATGTTTGGCTGGGATTTTCCCTAAAGACAAGGACCTGCGATGATGTCAGGGTCACGTGATCAGCCCATGTGATGTCTACCTCACCTGTGGGAGGGGTTATGGACTATGTAATGGAGGTTGGTATTTGGCACATGGTGAGTGTGTGTGGAAGATACAGGAACTTGGCTGGAGTTAGCCTGAATGTGTTAGCAGGATTACCCGTGCTGCAGAGCTATAGCAGCAAGACTCTAAACAACCCTGGGAATGGCACCTGGTGGATGCTGCTGACCTGGCAGCTGCTTAGTTAAGCCCGTCCCTTGCAAGGGTGAGTTTGGGATCAGTGGTTCTCCAAGCTGGAGTCTATTTGTGTTTTTCCGTTGCTTTCTGTTAACCTGCTATTTCAAAGTGACATTGAACCACTGAAGTTGGACTATAAGCCTGTGTGTTGCCTCATTACTGCATCCCTACCATTGCCTACCAGAGCAAATCCCTACATCTGTTATACATTATCGTTTATATATCTATAATAGCAGTTCGATATTACATCTTGGGACTTATCTGTTTTACATTAACAAAAGGCATACCCAGGGCAGTGTTTGGTTTGCCACGTATAATACCCTATACATTGTCAGTTGCAGTTACACATTACACTTTGTGACTCATCACACCAACCATGGCAGCAGATCCGGAAGGTACGGATGCGCTGCTAGTATTCCGGCTGTCCCTTGCTCCCGTTGTCTCTATGGTTCCAGGATGCCAAGTCGCGATCATATGACTCGGTGTCATCGGTCACCTGATGCGAGTGTTGGTGATTTCCAGTTTCCCCTGGCGCTCATGCTTCAACAGTTCCCGGGTTCTCTCCTATCTCTGGACCCTCTTGTTTATTTAAACACCGGCTTGAAAGAGTCTGACACCCCCTGACAAAGGAGTAACTTGCATATATACACTACCGTTCAAAGGTTTGGGGTCACCCAGACAATTTTGCGTTTTCCATGAAAACTCATACTTTTATTAATCAAATGAGTTGCCAAATGAATTTAAAATCTAGTCCAGACATTGACAAGGATCGAAAAAAAGATTTTTATTTGAAATAATAATTTTCCCCTTCAAACTGCTTTCATCAAAGAATGCTCCTTTTGCAGCAATTGCAGCATTGCAGACCTTTGGCATTCTAGCAGTTAATTTGCTGAGGTAATTTGGAGAAATTTCACCCCATGTTTCCAGAAGACCCTCCCACAAGTTGGTTTGGCTTGATGGGCACTTTTTGCGTACCATACGGTCAAGCTGCTCCCACAACAGCTCAATGGGGTTGAGATCTGATGACTGCGCTGGCCACTCCATTACAGATAGAATACCAGCTGCCTGCTTCTTCCCTAAATAGTTCTTGCACAATTTGGAGGTGTGCTCTGGGTCATTTTACTGTTGTAGGATGAAATTGGCTCCAATCAAACGCTATCCACAGGGTATGGCATGGCGTTGCAAAATGGAGTGATAGCCTTCCTTATTCAAAATCCCTTTTATCTTGTACAAATCTCTCACTTTACCAGCACCAAAGCAACCCCAGACCATCATATTACCTCCACCATGCTTGACAGATGGCGTCAGGCACTCTTCCAGCATCTTTTCTGTTGTTCTGTGTCTCACAAATGTTCTTCTGTGTGATCCAAAGACCTCAAACTTGAATTTGTCTGTACATAACACTTTTTCCAATCTTCTTCTGTCCAATGTCTGTGTTCTTTTGCCCATATTAATCTTTTCCCGGCGTCGCCTCTTTACTGTAGACTAGAGTTGGCGAAACGGGTCGGTCAAATCGATAAGTTGCCGACTTTCGCTAAAGTCGGGTTTCGCCGATCGAAACCCGACCATAGCGTGAGGTCGGCCATGAGGTCGCCGACCCACATGCCAAAGTTGTGTTTCCCATGATGCTTCCAGCGCCTTTTCTCAGCCAATCATCATGGACGCACACTGTGGGCAACGCGATGACATCGGCAGCGGCCACCAACATCTTACAGAAGGGCATTCGTGTGATTGGTTTGCTTTGTGTGGCGTCACAGTGGCTATAAAAGCCCTGACCGCCGACCTCCATGTTACTCCTGCCGATCTTAGCATAGGGAGAGGTTGCTGATGCTGATTCTCAATAGGGAGAGCGTTAGGCATCAAAGAAAAAAAAACTGTGCTTGTTTTGATAGCGATTTCAACTGTACAGTTAGTGTGCAGTGACAGGGGAGGATTTTTGTATATGCAGCAGCGGTGGTGGTTATTAGGCTGCCTTATAAGGCTACCTGATAGCTGCATTGCTGTGTGCACACTGCTGTGCAGACTGCTTTTTTAAAAGCAAAAAAACTTTTATTCTAATTTTCTGCACAGTTACAGAGCGTTCATTGTTTCACACACCATATAGAGGTGTATGCTCCTCACACACTACCGTTTACCGGCTTGTATCATGGACATATACATGCTATCTGTGTGTGACTCCATAAAAAAATAGACAGAGATTTTAAATTTTCCATACATACACCGTATAGAGCTGTCAGCTTCTCAAACAGTATCATATATCTGCTGTTTGTATAGCGGTCAAATCTATACAGATACAGCGTGTGTGACTCCGTAAAAAAATAGACGGAGATTTAAAATTTTCCATACATACACCGTATAGAGCTGTGTTATGAATGTGTCACCGAGGAGGGGAGCACAATAGGCTATGCCACCAGAACACCAGAGAGGTTGGTCGCTCAGCGGATTGCAGACCCCTGATCTTAACAACACAACTAGCAGTAGCCGTGGAGCGTTCCTACGTTGCCCTAGACACTTTGTCACAGCCAGAGGACTAACTAAGCCTAAAGACAGAAAGCTGAAATCTAAACTGCCCCGGAGCAGATCCCCAAAGGCATAGACAGCCCCCAAACATATATTGTCGGTGAGACAAGATGAAGTACAAACACAGACAGAAAATAGACTGAGCAAATGATGGGGCCCACACTGACTAGATAGGACAGGACAGAAAAGGCACTGTCTGCAATCATGCAAAAACCCTAACAATTCCAACACGACTGATGTACAAAAATACTGAGGTTTGAACAACCTCGCCCCCACTATATCAGCACTCAGGTGTGAAGTGGCGGCTAGCAACAGGCTATTACAGCAGGGGACTGAGCAAACAAACAAGATATAAAAATACAGGGCAGGAGCCAGCAGCCCAGAGGGAGCAAGCTGACCCCTTACAGCAAGGCAAAAACAGATGCAAAGGGTTTAGCAAATGACACTTAGCTGAAAAAATGCAGGATCAGGCAACAGACAGAAATCCTCAGTAAGCAAAGAAAGGAGCATCACCGGCAGTCACTGAGAGAAGGCAGCTTGCTTATGTAGTCCCAGTCACTACCACCACTCCTCCAATTATCTTCTGCAGCTGTTGGGTTAACATCATCTAGAGAGCTCACAACAGAGTTGTCTGCTTGTCAAACAGGATTGTATATCTGCTGTTTGATTACGGTCAAATCTATACAGAGACAGCGTGTGTGTGTGGTTCCGTAAAAAATAGATGGAGATTTAAAATTTTCCATACATACACCATATAGAGCTGTCCGCTTGTCAAACAGTATCGTATATCTGCTGTTTGATCACTGTCAAATCTATACAGAGACAGCGTGTGTGTGTGACTCCATAAAAAAAGACAGAGATTTAAAATTTTCCATACATACACCGTATAGAGCTGTACGCTGCTCACACACTACCGTGTACTGGCTGGTATCACGGACAAATACATGCTATCTGTGTGTGACTCCGTAAAAAAAAGACGGAGATTTAAAATTTTCCATACATACACCGTATAGAGCTGCCCGCTTGTCAAACAGTATCGTATATCTTCTGTTTGATTATGGTCAAATACATACTGGGAGAGCGTCTGTGACTAAGGAAATACATACGGAGATTTAAATTTTTACCTACTCCTTATACAGCTGTACGCTCCTCATACAGTACCATATATCTGCTGGTATTTTTGTTACATTTTCACAAACATGAGGAAGTATGGTGGAAGAGGCCGCAAACATGGGCGGGGGAGGCAGCTGGTACTGATGGTGGTGGTGGTGCATCTGCTAGTTATGCCAAAAGCACAATAGCAGCTAAGGCAGGAGGTGTTGAGCCTGCGTCATCGTCTGGCACAAGAAGGCCTGTAAGGTTCCCTTTTCTTGGAATAGGAAAACCGCTGTTAAAGCTGGCGCATCAGGAACAGATTTTGGCTTACAATGCCAAAACAGCCACCAGCTCTATTGCCTCCTCTTCTGAACTTTCAAAACCTGCAAGCACTGAGTCATCAGTGCAGGGTTCTGGTCAGGAAAAATACCTTTCCTTGTGTCCTTCACCCCCACCAAAAGTGAAGGATGCGGCAGCCCACACTTCAGATTGCTCCATGGAGCTCTTTTCACATACCATGCCTCGGTTATCCAGTAAAATCATGAATTTCCCAGTCCATGATGAATCTGACATGGAGTGCACTGATGCACAGCCACTGCTAGATGATTCTGCTGTTACATTGACCCACAGCACTACATTGCCCTCACAGTCTACTGAGCCAGAATCTGACCCTGATGAAACGCAGGTGCTCCTTCCCGCATACTATACCACATTACACGGTGACACAGAGGAAGGTGCAGATGAAATTGAAGAGGAGGTGATGGATGACCCAGTTGTTGACCCGGATTGGTATCCATTGGGGGAAGAGGGTGCCGCTGGCAATAGGTCAGATGAGGAGAAGGATCCACAGCAGGAATCGACATCGCAGCAGCGGTTATCTGGCAGGCCTGTAGCTGTCCAAAAACGTGGAACAAAAACACATGGTCAAATTAGCACAGCGTGCAAGCCCTGAAAATTTATACCATAGTTAGAAGAGTAACAGTGTGGCACTTCTTTGTCCAAAATCCTACTGATGAGGCAAAGGTTATCTGTAAGAAGTGCGGAAGGACTTTTAGCCGAGGGAAAAATCTCAGAAATTTGAATACCAGTTGCATGCTTAGACATTTAACCACCATGCACTTGCAAGCGTGGGTGGACTACAAAACCTCAGGTACCACATGTGCACCTGCTCCAACTGAAGGTAGCCAGCAATGCTCCCCCACTGTAAGACCACCGCCACCGGTAAGCACACCACCAGCAATAAATGTTGAGGTGTCGTCGCAAGGCCAAAGCAGTCAGGGAATCACAATGGTTTTGCAACGAAACACTGAATCTAGGCCATCACCACCAACACCATCACCACCCCCCTCTCAGTCCGTCCGGTCCACCGCTAGTTCCCACATATGCAGCTCTCAAGTCCAGCTCACTCTAGCAGACCCTCTGAGTAGGACAAGAAAGTACTCATCCTCTCATCCACGTACACTGGCTTTGAACGCCTACATTGCCAAACTGATCTCATTAGAGATGATGCCCTTCTGTTTGGTTGAAAGCGAAGCTTTCCAAGAGCTCATGGCCTATGCTGTCCCACGTTATGACATACCCAGTCGGCACTTCTTTTCTCGAAAAGTCATCCCTGCCCTCCTCCTGCTTGTGAAAGACCGCATTGTCCATGCACTCAAACAATCAGTGAGTGGAAAGGTGCACCTCACAACAGATGCATGGACCAGTAGGCAAGGCCAGGGCCGTTTCGTGTCCATCACTGCGCACTGGGTTAATGTGGTGGATGCAGGCTCCACAGGGGACAGCGGCGGTGGAACAGTGCTGCCTAGCCCACGGTATAGGAAACAGTTGGCTGTAGGCGTTCGACCCTCCACCTCCAGAAGCAAAAGCTCGTCCACACAGCACAGTCGCACGAGCACTCCATCCGCAGCTGCCAGTGTTGCACACGAGGTGTCCCACTATCGAACAGCTAGTGGTAAGCGGCAGCAGGCTATTTTAAAGATGATGTCTTTGGGCGACAACAGACACACCGCAGAGGTACTGACCGACTACTTGCAGCGACAAACTGAGTCATGGGTGGGCAGTCTACATCTTGAGCCAGGCAAGGTAGTCAGTGATAACGGCCGGAATTGTGTGGCAGCCATAGCCCTTGCAAAACACACACATACCTTGCCTGGCTCACACTTTGAACCTGGTGGTGCAGTGCTTCCTAAATAATTATCTGGAGTTAACTGCCCTGCTCCAAAAGGTGCGAAGACTGTGCTCACACATCCGTCGCTCACCCACACACTCCAGTCGCATGCAGAAGCTGCAGCAATTGCTCCACCTCCCCAAGCACCGCCTAATCATAGAAGTTGCAACAAGGTGGAACTCCACCCTGCACATGGTTGAGAGGCTGTGCGAACAGAGGCAGGCTGTAAAACATTTGTGGGAGAATACATGGGCAGGCAGTTTGAGGGTAGACATGGAGTTGTCGGGTGTGCAGTGGTCAAAGCAGAAAGACCTCTGTAAAGTCCTTCAGTGTTTTGAGGAATGCACACGGCTGGTAAGCGCAGATGACGCCAACATAAGCATGAGCATCCCACTTATGCATCTGCTCATGCAAAGTTTGACGCACATTAAGGATCAGGCGTCTGCAGCGGAGGAGGAACAGGAGGAGGAGGAGGGAAGCCTTGCTGACAGTCAGCCATTGTCTAGTCAGGGAACTGTCCTGCATGAGGTGGAGGAAGAAGAGGAAGAGGAGGAGGAGGAGGATGAAGGGGATGATTATTTTGGGGAGGAGGATGCTCCTCTGGGTGCAAGAGAAAACGTTGGCGTGGCAAGGTCAAGTACATGGTTTGTGCATGACAGGAGGAATGTGGATTTGCCAGAAAGTGCTCCTCCACCCACCACTGCCAGTGCATCATTGACACCTAGAACATTGGCCCACATGTGTGATTATGCCTTGTGGATCCTAAAAAGGGACCCCCGCATTGCCAAAATGATGAAGGATGATGACTACTGGTTGTCCAGCATCCTCGATCCACTCTATAAAGGCAAATTACACATCATGCCACAAGAGAACCTAGAGATAATATTGGCTAACAAACAAGCAACTCTGGTGAACCGTTTGTTTGAGGCATTCCCAGCACACAGCAGCGGTGCTGGTTCTCCCACGAGCTGAAGTGGGCAAAATGGAAGAGGTGTTCGTGGTGCACACAGCTGAAGTGGCGTTGGAGACAGGGGTTTCATGACCATGTTGTGGACTGATTTCTCAAGTACCGCTCACACGACTGGTAATACTGCATCGATTGCAAGTGACAGGAGACAGCAGTTGTCAACTATGGTTACAAACTACCTCTCCTCCCATATCGATGTTCTCCCTCACAGGTCATTCCCCTTTGACTATTGGGCCTGTAAACTGGACACCTGGCCTGAATTGGCACAATATGCCTTACAGGAGCTCGCTTGCCCTGCTGCTAGTGTGCTATCTGAAAGAGTCTTCAGTGCTGCTGGATCAATCCTGACAGAAAAAAAGACCCGTCTGTCGACCCAAAATGTTGATTATCTAACCTTCATTAAAATGAACCATGCATGGGTTTCAAAGGATTTTGTCCCACCTTCCCCTGATGACACATAGGTTGCCAGAAATTTGGCTCACTTTTGTCCTCCTCTTCCTTGGACTTGTCAAATTCCTCCATTTGCAGCTGCTGAATGTACAGCCTACACATCAACATATGCCATTTTTTAAACCTCCCTAACTGGGCTGCCCCCCCAACGGCTGGAGTCACCACCTGGCGCACCCAGGCAAGTGCCGTTGCTCTGAACAGGCACAGTTCCCCTCATAGTACCATACAGTGTCTCTGACGGTGAGGGGGCCCACTCGCCGTCAGACACACCGGTGTACTATCAGGGGCCCTGTGCCAGTACCGTTGCCCACAAATGGGCCCCCCTGCTTGCTCATGGCCACAGCACTTGCAAGTTGCAATGCTTACTGTACCTCTCCCTACTCCACTGCTGTGTAGTCTGGGCAGTTAAATCCTTCACAGGGACGGCCACTACAAATTTGGTGAACTGATCGATGATGGTTGAGATGTAGCTATGGCCTGTCCTGCTGGTCTCTACCTTCAGATGATCAATGGCTACCATTTGTAATGGACGTCAACTCACAATCGGATGCAGTGGTGCTTTATGATCAGCTTTCACATTTTTCCCAGTCACAGACGTGTGACATTCCTGCCACCATTTTTCAATGTCTCCTCTCATGCCAATCCAATAGAATCGCCTACGGCCTGTGGCTTCTGTCTTTTGCACTCCAAAGTGACCAGACACATCATGATAGGCAGTAAGGACCATGTCAACATCTCTCCCTGTGATCACAATTTGATGGAGATGAGTAACGGTGATGGGATCCATGCTACTGCGATACAGCAATACTTTCTTCACAGATAACCGTTTTCGCTGTCTCCACAGACAAAGTAATTGAGGGTTAGCATCGCCTCTGCATAATCTACTGGGAGGTTTTCCCGTGATCAGTAATTCCCAAATTTCTGAAAACACTCGATTTTCTGTACTTGTATCCATCTAGTTTCCAGTAGCGGAGAGTCTGGACTGGCTTACTGAGACTGAAAATATATACGAAGATTTAAAAGAACCCCAACAATGTATACTGGTGTACGCTTCGAATACATTTCCCTTTTTTACTATTTATATTCTGGTGTAATCCATACTGAGCCTGTGAGTGTCTGTGTCTGACTCCGGAAATATAGATGGAAATTTACAATTACCCCTAGACTGGGTACACCAGGTATCTGCTGATACAGTACCTTTGCTCTAAACTTTTTAATACCGTATAATCCATACTGAGTGAGCGTGTGTGGTTTCCTCCTTCTATATATACGGAGATAAAAATTTTACCCTATACTACTGTATATGCAGCTTCTATCTTGTTATACAGTACCTTTGTTCGACATTTAGTATTACGGTCAAATCCATACTGAGTGAGCGTCTCAGGGTGACTACGGGAATATCTATACCGAGATTTAAATTGTACCCTATAACATATATGCTTGCTATCTTGTTATCCAGTACCTTTTTTTCAACATTTTGTATTATGATCAAATCCAGACTGAGTGAGCGTCTGAGGGTGACTCCAGAAATATATACCGAGATTTCACATTTGCTCAACACTGTATACAGCTCGATGCTTCTGATACAGTACCTTTTTTGCTATTTTGATTCTGGTGTAATCCATAATGAGCCTGTGAACGTCTGTCTGTTACTCCGGAAATATAGTTGGAGATTTAAGATTACACCAACACTGTATACAGCTGTACGCTTGTGATACATTACCCATTTACTGCTTTTTATATTCTTGTCTAATCCATGCTGGGCCTGAGAGTGTTTGTGTCTACCTCCTGAAATATATACGGAGATTCAGAATGTTTAAACTATACTATATATACCTTGTATCTGGTGATACTGTACCCTTTTTCAACTTTTTATATTATTGTGTAATCCTTACTGAGCCTGTGAGCGTCTGTGAATGACTCATGAAATATATACAGAGATTTACAATTATCCCTAGACTGTATAGAGCTGTACGCTTCTGATACAGTACCATATATCTGCTGGTATTTTGGGTACATTTTCACAAAAATTAGTAAGTATGGTGGAAGAGGCCGCGGACGTGGGTGTGGGGGGCCAGCTGGTACTGATGGTGGTGGTGGTGGTGCATCTGCTGGTAATGCCAAAAGCACAAAAGCAGCTAAGGCACGAGGTGTTGAGCCTGCATCATGGTCTGGCTCCGGAAGGCCTGTAAGGCTCCCTTTTCTGGGACTAGGTAAACTGCTTTTAAAGCCAGAGCACCAGGAACTGTTTTTGCCTTACATTGCTGAAACAGTCTCCAGCTCTATCGCCTCCTCTTCTGAAGTTTCAAAAAATGCAAGCACTGAGTCATTAGTGCAGGCTTTTGGTCAGGAGCAACCCCTTTCCTTGGGTCCTCACCCACACCAAAAGTGAAGGATGCAGCAGCCCACACTTCAGATTACTCCATGGAGCTCTTTTCACATACCATGCCTGGGTTCATTCTAAATGGGGCACATTATATATGGAGCATTATTTGGGCCCATCATACACTGGAGCATCATCCATGAGGCCCATCATATACTGGAGCATTCCAAATGGGGGACATCAGACACTGGAGCATCATTTACGGGGCCCATTATACACTGGAGCATTAGAAATGGGGCCCATTATATATGGAGCATTATTTGGGCCCATAACACTGGAGCATCATCCATGGAGACCATCATATACTGTAGCATTATGTGGAGCTCATCATATACTGTATGGAACATTATATGGGACCAATTATTCTGTATGGAGAAATATATGGGGCTCATTATTCTGTATGGCGCACCATGTGGTGGCCATAATACTGTATGGAGTAATATACTGTCCCTTTTTTGAGCTATTGCAGAATTTAAAATACATATCAGTCATGTCATGTAAGAAGTGAAGTATTTTTCATTGTACTATACCTATATTTCTGTGCCATATCGGAGCATCATGAATTGTGGTATGTGTTAAAGGGGCGCACTGACACTCTTTGGCCCGGGGGACACGAAAACCTGGAGCCAGCCCTACCCTCCCCACAACTTTAGCCAAATAACCCCCAGTTTTCAATGCGGAACTATTATTATAAAGTAAATTAAGGTTGACAAGCTTAACTAATAAGAATTGATGTTGTTGGCATTGAAATGGGCACTGTAGGTGTGTTTACTGTCCTCCACTCCCTGCCGACTTTGCTTCCCCATTGACTTGCATTGGGTTTCGTGTTTCAGTCGGACCCCCGACTTTTCACTATAGTCGGCCGATTTCATTCGACTCGACTTTTTTGAGAAAGTCGGGTTTCATGAAACCCGACTCGACCCTAAAAAAGGTAAAGTCGCTCATCTCTACTGTAGACGTTGATACTGGCGTTTTGCATGTATTATTTAATGAAGCTGCCATTTGAGGACCTGTGAGGAGTCAATTTCTCAAACTGCAGACTCTAATGTACTTGTCTTGTTGCTCAGTTGTTCAGCGGGGCCTCCCGCTTCTCTTTCTACTCTGGTTAGAGCCTGTTTTGCTCTCCTCTGAAGGAGTAGTACACACCGGTGTAGGAAATCTTCAGTTTCTTGTCAATTTCTCGCATGAAATAGCCTTCATTTCTAAGAACAAGAATAGACTGTCGCATTTCACATGAAAGTTCTTTTTTTCTGGCCATTTGAGAGTTTAATGGAACCAACAAATGTAATGCTCCAGATTCTCAACTAGCTCAAAGGAAGGTCAGGTTTATAGCTTCTCTAATCAGCTAAACTGTTTTCAGCTGTGCTAACAAACTTAAACAAGGGTTTTCAAGGGTATTCTAACCATCTATTAGCCTTCTTACACAGTTAGCAAACATAAAGTACCATAAGAACACTGGAGTGATGGTTGGTGGAAATGGGTCTCAATACACCTATGAAGTTATTGCATTACAAACTAGACGTTTGCAGCTGGAATAGTCATTTACCACATTAACAACAATGAATATAGTGTATTTCGGAATCATTTAATGTTAGCTTCATTGGAAAAAACTGTGCTTTTCTTTAAAAAATAAGGAAATTTCTAAGTGACTCTAAACTTTTGAATGGTAGATATTGTTACCTTTATTCTTAATTATTTTTTCTATTTGTATAGTATTTTTCTCCTGGTGTGGCGATCATTAGATGATATATATATATATATATATATATATATATATATATATTATGTACATATATATATATATATATATATATATATATATATACTGTATATATCAATCAGATTTTATTCTATATTTTTATAGTATGTGTTTGTGCGGGAACTCCATGTGTTTGTAGTACTATTTACCACTATCAATAAAAGTATTTTAATCGTAACAATTTCTCTATCTGTGCTATTACTTATTGACCTTATGTTCGGGGTTTTCTCTTTAGGTTTACATTAATTATCGAATGGTCTTCCATTCCTCCTATACAACAGGTGTTTGACACTTTTTGGTGTGTATAATTACCACACCATGGTCTTTTTGCACTCGCGTTAAACATCTACTGTTGTGTATATACGTGTGTCTAAATACTTGTTTGAGGGTGCCATGTTACATTGACAGAGACCCTGAGGTGCCAGAACAGCAGAACCCCCTATAAGTGACCCCATTTTACCAATTAAACCTCTCAATCAATTCATCTAGGGGTGCAGTGATTATATTGACACCACAGGTGAGTCACAGACTTTTATACCATTGGGCAGTGAAGAAAAAATTATTTACATTTTTACCACCAAGATTGTGTATTAGCTCCAAGATTTACATTTTCACAATGGGAAATTGGTAAAAATGGCACCAAAATTTGTCCCACAATTTCTGCTGAATGTCGAAATACCCCATAAGTGGCTGTACGCCTCCTGAAGCACATATTTTCCTAGAATAGCTTGCGGATTCCATATAAAGATCCCCTAAGTGCTAGAAAAGCAGAATTCCCCCTCCCCCTTTTGGAAATTATAACCCTTTGGGAATTTATCTACAGATGTAGTGATGATTTTGACTCCATGGGTGTTTTCAAGAAACAGGCAGCAGTGGATGTTGCAGAGTGAAAATTGCAAACTGCCATTGTAGTGACCAGTACGTTATGCCCAGCCCGTGCTGCTGGAGAAATGCAGCTGTAAATTAGGCGGGCTCTCATCTCTGCAGAAATGACAAACATGCAGGTGCTAAATGTTGTTTAGGCACACTTTTGCTCAGAAGGGAGAGGGGCATTTGGATTTGGGAGTGGAGAATTTGCTAAATTTCTTCTGGGAAGCGAGAAGCCATTTCGTTTTTCCAGAGCATTTGTGCTACCAGTAACGTGGAAGCACCCTATATTTCCGTTAACAGATGAAGGACCTGAGTGGGGACTTGCTTTTCTGTGGATTGAGTTGAAGCTTTTATTGGGAACATAAATCCAACATAAACAAAAACAAGAAGCCTATGCCAATATAGAGTTAAAATTAATCAACTTTTTTAACTGTAGGAGGAGCTGCTATAGGTTGAGCTAGCGTAGACAATAGGAATTAGTCAGAAGGGTGAGCATGTCCGACAGGTCCACAAGAGCTCAAAGCCCAGGACAACATAGCAGCTACGCAATGTTGTTTAAGTGAAGAAGCACGGGCACAGTCAGATGAGTGCTGGATAAGAACGGAGCACTCAGGGAAATTACAGTTCACATCAGCAGCAGTAATGGAGAAGGAAACGTGGTCCAAAAGTCGTGCAGGGTGCAGAATGTTCATGATGTGGCAGATCCTCAATAGGGCTGAAGCTGGCAAGTCTGGGGCGAATTGGATGAGCGGGATCCCCTATGTACTGAGATCCTACAGTAGTGAAGCTACGGTACTGCCAAGGGCGCTACTACCCCATAATGAACATGAGAGCAAAGAAAGTCAGAAAGGGAAAGAGCAGGAGGAATGCTGTGTGGACTGTGATGTAACTGTTGCGTCTGGGACCGTTGCAGAAGAAAGTAAAAGCATTAACTTTGCATCAGAACTGGTATCTGTGTCCGTTATTACTTCTACATGCACTGGAAGCAAGTGTGCAGGAGCTGGGTCGCACCGCAGTGGAATTCCTGACCGTGAACCAGCAACCATAACAGGTACACCAGTAGATGCAGAAGATATACTTGTGGGAGGAGGTCAGGACTCCAGAGCCCCAGTGACCTCGGCTGTGACTATCATCCTGACCTCCTCTTACATTTGGCGTAGTCGGCAGGATGCGACTACCTTGCCGAGCGAAGAAACCGCAAAGAGAAAAATGAGAAGTGATGCAGGGATGAAAGTTGTACCCCTGAAGTTCAATAAGGAAGAAAGCAAGCAGAATTGTGCCTCATCGGATGTAATTGACATGTTGGATGGGACTGATGCTGTACCTCAACCTGAAGTTGTATTGACCAAGATGGTGGCCATGGAGTTGGCGAGAAATGGCACTGCATGTGAAGAAGATGACTTAGCCCTTACCCTTCATTGGTGTTTCCGTGCCCCATTGGCGCCAAAAGTCGCCTGTCATTGCTTCCTGGCCCTCCCATGGTGGGAGTGGCTGAAGAGAAGCAAGCCTCGCCTACCTCCCCTACAGAATTCCAGCACCTGAGTGGAGCTGACCGGGGAGTGGTCACCTGGAAACAGGTGTGGCCTCCCAGAAGATTCTGGAAGCAGTGGTGTGGTGCCAGTAGATGACGGCAACTTGGGCGCGATGGAGCATTCTTGCACCCGGAGCTGTCATGGCGTGAGCCAAATGGAATGGCACTGGAGACAGGAAGAAGGGAAGAGATGGATCAGCAAGTCTTGGGAGGAGCTGCAGGAGGCCTTGGCGGAACATTCCATGGGGCTGTACTAGCCGCAGTGTCAGCGGTCGGAGAAGACCACGTATCCCCAGAGTGTGGAGTCCCTGGCTGGACGGAGCTGGATAGCAGAACAACATGTAGAGCCCCTGGGCTGACGCTGACAGAAGGAACCCTGTGTACCAGAACCATTGCCCTTGATTCGTCGGGGACCGGAAACGGCGTCCACCCAGGAGAAGCTGCAGCCGGAAAGATGGAGACCAGCAGAGCTGACACCAGGAGGAGGAGCGGTGATGAAAACAGCCAGCGGGCCCGGCATGGGCATGGTCACTGTCCAGTCTCCTGAGAGGGTGAGTGAGCCCCGACCACATACCCCTGAGGAATGGTCCCGCTCACTACCCCCTTACTGTGGCCGACCAATGCCCTGGATGAGGGCGATGAGGTATCTTTCTTCAAAGAGGACTGTCCACAGGGTATTATGCGGTCATGGTGACCCTCTTGAGTGAGGATGACATGGGGCTGTTTCCACAGCCGGAGTGGGCTGCCCCACCACCACCAAGTACACCCCACGTTACACCTCGCCCATGGGTGTCTTGCGATTCTGCGGCTGCAGGGTTGCACACCTGTAGCCAACGGCAATGGGACTCGGCTCCGGATGCAACAGACAGGGACGTCCGCCGCTGAACACTCTCTTAATAAGAAGTTGTGCTCAATGCACCTAAGAAAATAGATGTCATATGCCTGATGGAGGGACTGTTCCACATCCCCATATGAAAACACCCCACTTTGTGGGAATGACACGGCCGGATGACCAAAAGTAAAGGTTGAAGAATTGTTTTTGCTCTTTTGTTGCACCTGTTGTGCCCTTTCTGCTGGAAAAAGCAGAGACTGACTGGACTGCCTGAACCACGGGCTATGTATATAAAAATGTATATTTGCCTTGTATATGAGAAAGACTGCTTCCTTTTAAGAAGGGGGAGCTCTGCCTTTAAGAAACTTGCTCTCCTTAAGGAAAGGGGGAGCTCTATCTCGGACTGGCAGCTTGAAGATGGGCCGTATTATTTAATGTATATTTATCAGTGGACTTAACTCGGAGGACTGTGAGCCGAGTTTGTATTTTTCAGGAAAATTGGACTTCGTCATTACCAAGATTTGAAGATGCTTTAAAATTGTTTTATATGTACAGTGTAAATATTAAAATCTGTTTGGTGGGGACGACCAAAATTTAGGAAAAGGGGAATGTAGGGGATTGGAATGGAATACCCTTTAATGCCTCCTTCCCTTTAAGAGTTCTCATGTAAAGATGCTATTAATGTAAGTATGCTATTATGCTATTGTGTTTCGGAACTGCTACACAGTGGATCCTTGATAGGTACAGTTGATAGATAGTTCATATAGGGTTTAACTGTAGGAGGAGCTGCTATGGGTTAAGCTAGCATAGGCAATAGGAATTTGTCAGAAGGGCAAGTACGCCCAACAGGTCCACAAGGGCTCTAAACCCAGGACAACATAGCAGCTACGCAATGTTGTTTAAGTGAAGAAGCACGGGCGCAGACAGATGGGTGCTGGATAAGACCGGAGCACCCGGGGAAG
This sequence comes from Dendrobates tinctorius, assembly GCF_039654945.1. NCBI lineage: Eukaryota > Metazoa > Chordata > Amphibia > Anura > Dendrobatidae > Dendrobates > Dendrobates tinctorius. Next base: position 18,283,021 of record NW_027361838.1, on the reverse strand, counting down.
TTACAGTTCTCGTCAGAAGCAGGAACGGAGAAGGAAATGTGGGCCAAAAGTCGTGCAGGGTGCAGAATATTCATGATGTGACAGATACTCAATAGGGCTGAAGCTGGCAAGTCCGGGGCAAAATGGATGAGCAGGATCCCCTATGTACTGAGGTCCTACAGTAGTGAAGCTGCGGTACAGCAAAGGGTGCTACTACCCCGTAATGTACGTGAGGGCAAAGAAAGTCAGAAAGGGAAAGAGCAGGAGGAATGCTGTGTGGACTGTGATGTAACTGTTGTGTCCGGGACCATTGCAGATGAAAGTAAAAGAGTTAACTTTGCATCAGAACCGGTATCTGTGTCTGTTATTTCTTCTAGATGCACTGGAAGCAAGTGTGCAGGAGCTGGGTCGCACTGCAGTGGAATTCCTGACCGTGGACCAGTAATCATAACAGGTACATTGGTATATGCTGAAGATATTCCTGTGGGAGGAGGTCAGGACACCAGAGCCCCGGTGTCCTCAGCTGCAACTACCATCCTCTTACAGAAGTACCGCTTCTTTAAGAAGCTGTGTGTAATCTGCACCCCCCAACTGTGGGAGTACAGTTCCCTTAAGCTGCTGTGTATTTTCTAGTAGTCAGAGAAATAAATAATTGGCATCAGCCATCTCATTGCCATTAGTAGGCCAAAGAAATAATTTGCATACTTTGCAGCCGTGTTTTTGGGAGTAGTGTGTCTAAAACAAAATTCTACTCCACAGCTGTCTCTTTCCCATTTGTGGGCTGAAAAAATTGTTTGATTCTACCGCTGTGTCTAAATGAGCAGTGTTTCTAAAAAAATTGCATACTCTGCATTCGTGTTTTTGGGAGCAGTGTGTTTAAAATAAAATTCTACTCTGAAGCTGTCTCTTTTCCATTTGTGGGTCAAAAAATTATTTTATTCTACCACTTTGTCTATTCGAGAAGTGTGTCTAAAAATGATTTTACTATGCAGCCATCTTTTTGTGAGTAGTGTGTCTAAAAACAATTCTTCTATGCAGCCATCTCTTTCTCATTTTTGGGCCAAAAAAAATCTTTTATTCTGCAGCTGCGTCTATACGAGTAGTGTGTCTAAATAAAATTTCTACTCTGCAGCCATATTTTTGTGATTAGTGTATTTAAAAGATTATTCTACTATACAGCTGAGTAGTGTGTCTAAAGGATTTTACTCTTCTGCAGCTGTTTTTTGTGAGTAGTGTGTCTAAAAACAACTTCTACTGTACCGCTGTATCTGTGCAAGTTTTGGCTGTTCCTAAAAAATAACTGTGCCTTTAAGCCTCTGTGTGCACTCTGCAACTATGTCTCTGTGCCAAAATGCTTCTGTTTGTACTGGGCCAAAAAGCCTCTTGGACTACTGTACCAATAAGCATTTGTGTACTGTGCCAAAAAAACCCTGGGACTTTTGCACCAAAAGCCTCTGGGACTACTGTGCCAAAAAGCCTAACTGTGTAATGCTCCAAAAAATCTCTCTGTCATCCCCAGAGGCCATGGGGTACTCGGTGCCGGGCCCGTTTATTACAATGGGAGATGTCACGGTGGCAGTGACCCGGTTCGTGGCCTCAGGCGGTCAATGTAAAAGGGGTAGAGTGATGGGGATAAAGTTGTTGAGATGATTCGTGACGCCACCTATGATTTCTGGTCAGTCTGACCAGCGCTGCAGAGTTGCTTCTCTGTGACAGATGGTGTGGTTCAGCAATGATGTTGAAGCTCCCCACAGGTGGAGCTGTAGTTCCAGGGCAGTGTAGATGAGGTTGGCAAGTGGGGAGATGGTGTAAAGAAGTAGATGTAGCAGAGCCGGGTGTAAGGCACAAGAATAAGTGGAGGACACAAGGGCATGTAGTTCCAAGGCTTTACTCACAGTCTGGTGCACACAGATGCCCGCTTCGGTGCCGTGTCCTCCAGGTCAGGGGCTCAGCCAACTCCCAGGCAAGGTAAAGTACACTTTTCCAGCACTCCTCCAACATGTGCCTTCTCTGAACGTCTCCACACTAGTGCCTAATCTGAAGTACTTTTAGTTGCGTATAAAACTCAAGTTCCTCCTTCTTGATGTTACTTAGAACTCTACTTGTAGGGCAGACAGCTGTGGCCTGCTTCGGGGACTTCTTGCTATCATGTCCCGGCTCACCCATGTTGCTGTTGTGCCCCCAAGTCTTAGATGGGAATAAAGTGGTGACGACTTCTATTCCTCCGTTTTCTGCTGCAGGAACATCAGTATCCATACAACCTCGGGGACCGGACCCCGGACATGGGCTTCAAACTTGAGGAAGGGCTCTGCTCTGACCCTAGTCCTTAGTTCTCTTCTTCTCCTTATGTTCTGTACTAAACTATCTTCCTTTTGAAGAATCAGGCTTTCTTTGACTCTTTCCTGTGCCAGCAGCTCCAGGTCACAGGAGTCTGCTGCAGCATTTCCTTCACTTCATCCCTCTCAGGGGATCTTCTCTCACAGACTGACCTTTTCCTAATATTCTCCCCCTCTCTTGTGCAGTCTAAGCTCCACCCACCTCACAGCACTCTTCGTGTTCCAAGCAGGGAGCCACCAAGGTTGCTCTGCTAAACTACTGGTGTGCATGTGGGATGTGAGTGTTGGAGTGTGGTCAGGTGTCTCCACCTTACCTGGATAGTGGGGTACCACTCCGCAGGAGGAGGTGCAGTACCTCTGTGGCGACTGAACCCTTCAGGGGCGCCACATGTACTCTTCATCTGTCTCTGTACAAGTAGGGTGCCTAAAAAAATAATTATACTCTGCCGATGTATCTGTACAGATTGTGGGCCTAAAAATAGTTACTGTATACTCTACACCTGTGTCTGTGAAAGTACTGAGTGTAAAAACCAATTTTTCAACTCTGCAACTGTGTCTGTGGGAATACTGTGCCAGAAAAACCTGTGTGTGTACTCTGCACGCGTCTGTACGAGTATTCTGAAAAAATAACAGTGTTGGCTACCTACTATTCGTACACCTCTTCCACCTACATAGCGACCTCCACTTCCTCCACAACCTCCTGCTCCACTTTGATCTCCACGATTATTTTGTATTTATTATTCTCTGTTATTTTAAGTACTTTCTCTATCCACATTTTTGCAGCCTTCCAGCACTTACTCCAACCATTTTACAGCCATTTTACACTACTGAAGTTTGGGTCCCCATTGACTGGAATGGAGTTCGGAGTCCAGGGTCAAGTTTTTAGGTTTGTAGGTTTTGCATGTTTTGTGTCCAATGTGAACATGCATTTATGTGCTGCATGTAAACCAACTTAAACCAAGCTCAATTTTTGTATTTTTTCTTTGTATTTTTGCATTCTGTACAAGCCGGGGGGTGACATCCCTCTCCTGAGCTAGAAATTGTATTTAAAGGCTTCTTCAGACTGGTGTTCACTGGTTGGGACCCAGTCATTTTGTCAGCCCTTATTCACACTCTGAAGTAAACTCTGACACATGGTAAGGTTTTTAATATTAGACAGTGTAGGACTGTCCTGATCAGAGTTACCCTGTCAACAGTATTACTAAGAACTCTGTGTTATTTAAATACACTTTTGCTTTTTGTTTATTTATTTACAGCAGAGTTTTTCCTCATTTTGTCTCTTGTAGGTTTTGTATGTTTTATAGCTAGTGTGAACATGCGTTTATGTGCGGCATGCATACCAAATCAAACCAAGCTCAATTTTTAAATTTTTCCAAGTTTTTAAAAAGTCTGCCTGAACCCCGCAAAACCGAATACCCACAAGCTGGCTCTTCACTAATCCCAGCACTTCCTCTCTTAATATTTTGCTTTACATTGGTTGTGTTTTATTTCATATCACAATCAAGACTAAGAAATAAAGAATTATAGCACTGGTGTCCCAGGATACTACTCCTTTTCTTCCTTTGCTCATTAAGAGCTTGTGTCTGACTGTAGCACAATTGACTACAGTAGGCACGTCCACCATTGCTAAAGGCCCCGTCACACTAAGCGATATCTCTAGCAATATCGCTAAAGCTTCATCAGCAGTGATATAGCTAGCGATATCGCTATGTGTGATACTTACCTCCGACCGGCTCCCCCGCTGGTTATCGCTGATCACGTGAGAACGTCCTGGGCCGTTTCTCGTTGGCCGCTTCCTGCTGGCGCCGACGAGCGACACGTGGAAGCGGGTGGGAGGACGTCTTCATTGCCTCGTCTGACAGGTAAGTAACGACCGCTGCTGCGTCGCTACATCGCTAGTGAGATCTGCCTGTTTGGCAGCTCACTAGCGACCACTTAGCGATGCACCAGCGATCCTGACCGGGTCATATAATTGTCGGGATCGCTGGTGCATCGCTTAGGCTGTGTGCACACGCTGCGGATTAGGTGCGGATTCATTTGCACGGATTTTGTAAAATCTGCAGGTGAAACCGCAGGTCAAAATACTTGCGGTTTTACCTGCGGATTGCTCTGCGGTTTTGCCCTGCGGTTTTTCATCTCCTCAGTGTAGCTGTCTACAAATATCTAAAGGGCTGTCACATTGTAGAAGGATCAACTTTATTCTCATTTGCACAAGGAAAGACTAGAAGCAATGGGATGAAACTGAATGGGAGGAGACACAGATTAGATATTAGAAAAAACTTTTTGACAGTTAGAGTGATCAATGAGTGGAACAGGCTGCCACGAGAAGTGGTGAGTTCTCCTTCAATGGAAGTCTTCAAACAGAGGCTGGACAGACATCTGACTGGGATGATTTAGCGAATCCTGCTTTGAGCAGGGGGTTGGACCAGATGGCCCAGGAGGTCCCTTCCAACTCTACGATTCTATGATTCTATGAATCCGCAGAAAGAATTGACATGTCAATTCTTTCTGCGGATTGAAAACCGCAGATAATCCGCGCGGAAAATTCCGCACCATCTGCATTGCGGTTTTTGATTCCCATAGGGAACCATGCTACTGTACACCGCAGCAAAAACTGCTGTGGGTCCGCAGTGGCCAAAACCGCTGCGGAACCGCAGCAAAATCCACAGCGTGTGCACACAGACTTAGTGTGACGGGGCCTTAAGTCACAAGACATGGAATTCATTGCATACCTAGATAGCTTATATGTCTTCAGCTGTCCATTATTCAAATGAAATGTATTGAGATAATTATGTGGTCTGACCAGTGACTGTTTTATTTAACCCTTTAACCCCCGCAGCTTTTTTCAGTTTAGTGTTTTCGTTTTTCCCTCCTCTTCTTTCCAGAGCCGTAACTTTTTTATTTTTCTGGCAATATGGCCATCTGAGGGCTTATTTTTTGCAGGACGAGTTGTACTTTTGAACGACATTATTGGTTTTAGCATGTTATGTACTCGAAAATGGGAAAAAAATACCAAGTGCGGTGAAATTGCAAAAAAAGTTCAATCCCACACTTGTTTTTTGCTTGGCTTTATTCCATCCAATGGCAGTAGGGGGTTAATAGAAGGAGACTATTAATGGATCTCTCACCAGACTGAACTGATCTGTTTGATGCAGCAATGTAGAGGAACAAAAGAGTATGTTGGCAGTTTATATACTTTGTGAAGATCCTATTTTCTCTTTTCTGAGTGTTAAAGACCTGTTTTTCTTTCCTAAGGCTGGAGCCACACTAGCGAGAAATTACGGATGAGTGCTATGCGCAAAAAAAATGCATTGAACTCGTCCCAATATTAATCTATGGGGCAGCTCCCATCAGCCGATTCTTTTCTCGGCCGTATTATATGGGCTGAGAAAATCGCAGCATGCTGCGATTGTCACCATATTACACCCGTAAAATACCAATGCAAGTCTATGGGGGCAAGAAAAATACGGATTACACACAGACCACACATGTGACTTGAAAGAAATATGCAAGACTTCTCCAGGTGACAGGAAATGGAATCATCCATTATCAGGAATCTTGGACATGCTAATTAGCATAGAAAGTGCTCCAGACATCCCGGAAGAATGCCTCCACGGAGTCCATCATCATGTCTACCTACATAAACGTTGAAATGCTGATCATTCTGGTCCAAGAGAGGCCAGAACTGTGGGATCAGAGGGACGCCCATTATGCAGACCGGGCCCGAAAAGAGGCGGCATGGAGGAGGATATGTGTCCAGATGTTTAATGACTATGAGGACAGACCACGTGAGAGCCAGCAACAAATTAGTAAGCTCTATCCTTTATTAAGTCATATTAATGACCAAAATAACAAGTTTTCCCATTAATACCATAAAATAATAATATGTGTTGGTTTTGGCCCATTCTGTGTAATATCTCTGATGTTAAAATGATACCTTACTAGGCCACATGACACTGTAAAATATACGTTAAAGTGTTCAGAAATTTGTGCAATGTCCTAATTAATTATTGTGTGACATTACAGTAGAAGATGCCATGAGATGCTGGCGCAGCATCCGAGACCAATACAGGCGGGAATGTCCGCAGCGGGCCAGGAGAGGGGATGCAGCACCGACAAAGCGGAAATATATTTATTATGACCGCCTGTCTTTTCTGGCTCCCATTCTGGATCTCAGACCGTAAGTACATACATCACACTACATTTCACATATGCTGTTTAGGGTCACATCTACAATTTTTTTTTTCCCCAAAAAAACAGTACTCAGTCCAACCTCACTGAGAGGGAGACAGGCTCTGATTCAGAGGCCATTATTAACCCAGTCGGGGAGGTGAAGAGATTGCTGAACCATCTTCTGAACCTTCCAGCTGCATCCCACAACTACCACCACCAGCACCAGCACCAGCAGTGGCATCATGCAGCCTGGAGGAACAGCAACAGGAGGACCAGGGCAACAGCAGCAGCCCTACTGTGCCTCTTGAGACCTCACCCCAGGCTGCCATCATACCCTGCCGTGGCTGACAAAGGAGAGACATCCCTGCCTCTGACACAAGGAGGCATGTCGATACAGGGGTGTTAAATTATTTGTCCAGGGCTGCCTACAATGATGGTGTCGAAGCCTATGCATGCAGCCTGTCCCGGTACCTCTGTCCACTACCCCAAGAGTGAGACTGCGTGTGCGAGGATCGATTCAAATCCTGATTGATGCCTGAACACCCCCCAGTAACTCATATCAGGTATTTGAGTATTTGAAGCGCTGACAGCTATCAACCAATAACCAGCTCAGAATGGCCCCAATACCAGAAGTGCAGGCACAATCAGGATCTGAACCACCTCCTCCACGGGTGTCTACACCACATCCCAAGCCACCACCAACCCAACATTGGCCTACACAGGCCCAAATGGCAGCCTACAATCCACCTGCCCAATATGGCCACTTGATCAGACCCAGTGTTGGAGGCTGGTCCCACCCTGGGTTTGGTCGACATGGCTATATTGGGGGGTATGAGCCACGTGGATACCAAAATCTACAGGCGTATCCACTCCAATATCCCTCATCCCAATTCTATCCTCAGCAACAGGATCCTGGCCACATCATCCATCCTGGGCCAGACTATGTCCCCACACAAGGTGAGGTCCAAGTTGCGCCTCAAACCCAGCATCCATCTCAAGCTGAACTCCCGCTATCCCCACCACTAACATACCAGAATTTATAATGCTATTTTGTTGGTATTTTGCTAAGGCAAAACTCTATTTGTTATTAATCTTGTTGTTCAAAATGTGATACCTATTTCTTGCTCAAATTTGTATGGGCACAAAAGCCATATGACAAAAATATGGTATATTTTTTTCAAAAGTTATGTATATTTTGGCATTATAAAAAGTTCAAGACATATTATTTTTGTGTGTTTTTTAACTACGATATTGGTCATCTTAATATTTACACATTTGCCGCAATGTAAGGGAAACCGCACACAAACTTCAAGAACAAATAGGCTTTTAGTGAACAAAATAAATGATAACTACAACATAGATATAGCATTCTCTTGCCAGGGAGTAGCTCCCTTAGGTGAAACAAAATAATTAGTGAGCACATCATGTACTTTGAGTCCAGAAGGCGGAAGACGGAGAGGTCTCACATGTGGAATAGGCATCCCCACATTTCCCAACACAACTTCAGCACCATCAGATGAGGAGCAATCATGTATTCAGGTGAAGTTATATAGGATCACACTTGCTTTATTGACCTCATTAATGTTAGCTTCACTCAATTGAATGGCTGACTGGATGACATGCCATTTGGCACAAAGAATGCCAAAGGCGCACTCCACTTGTCGTGCACGGGATAGGCGCAAGTTAAAGATTCTTTGCCAGTGGTCCAGATTTCTGCGGGGATAGGGCCTTATTACATGATGGGTCAATTGAAAGGCCTCATCTGCAACAAGGACATAAGGCACAGGTTCAATACTGGAGCCTGGAAGATGACGTGGTGGTGGTGGTAGGTCCAATTGATTATTGTGCAGCAGCCGACCCATAATGGAAGAATTGAAGACTCTAGAGTCTCCAGTTCTTCCATAGGCCCCAATATCTACAATTATAAACCTGTAGTGACTGTCTACCAGGGCCAACAAAACTCTAGAAAAATATTGTTAATAATTATAGAATTGGGACCCTGAGTTTGGTGGCTTACGCACACAGATGTGCTTCCCTTCCAGGGCTCCAATACAATTTGGAAACTGGCAGGTCTCCTCAAATCCACGGGAAATCCACAACCAGTTTTCCATCCTTGGCTCAGGCATGACCACTTGATGAAATCGTGACCAGATTTCGGAACAGGTAGAGTGAACTATGCCTGATATTGTTGATTTCCCAATTAAAAATTCATGATGCAGTGCCGCATATGAAAGATCAGTTGTGAGGAAGCTAAAAGAAAAGAAAAACAAAAAAAAATTAGATAACATTTTCAAGGTTAAAACAAAATCACATTACTCAAAGTTACAGTGTCTAACTAACAAGCCAGGCAATAACAACATTAAAAAAGTTCCAATGGCTATGTGATTTGAAAAAAATATATTATTAATAAGGAGAGTTTAGAATTTTGAATTAAATTCAAACAAAATCCATCAAAAATTTGTGTCAGAAATATATACTACATTTAGAAACATCATCAACATAGAGTATGAGGAGGAGGAATACATACCGTAACGTAAAGATAAGGCGCTCCTCAGCAGAAATACATTTGCTCATCCTGGTGTCCTGAAAGGTGATTCCAGGACACACTGTCTCCAACAAAATATCAAAGGTGGCAAGGCTCATGCGACAATATTGGTAAAACTTGTCAGGATGGGTCCGCAGAGATGTATAGAGATGGTGGAAAAGGCCTTTAGTGAGGCGCTGCCTCAAAAGCAGATGGACCCACATTCGTCTCCTCCTCCTCAGATCCACAATCACTGGGTATGGCTGGCCAAAGCGGTGTGACAAAGCCCAGTTGTAAAGCATCGGCTCAGTTGGGGTGAAACTAAGTCTGTATGACATTTTCACACAAACCACAAATACACCAACACAAGCACAGAACCAAAATGGCCAGATTGGAGGTTGCCACCTGTTGCAGAGGCAATAAATAGGGTTGCTGATGATGATTTAAATTATTTTCAGGCCTCAAAACTGTTAAATGTCCATTTTGCAAGGTTGCAAGAAAAAAAACTCTATACGGATGTCATATAGATGCTTACATGTGCAAAAATCACATCCTCGCATTGCCAACGGATGACGTATGGATCACTGTTCAAGGAACATTTATACTTATTTCTACCGTAAAATACAGACCGTATTTTTATACGTTGTGTGTGACTCCAGCCTAACTTGTACCATCTTTCACCATGATTTGCATGACAGCCCAAAATGGAGAAATATGGAATCCCAGGTGCTGTACTGAGTACTGTATATTAAGATTTACTTAATTTAAGGCAGTTTAAAACAACAATAAATCTCCAGCGCAGGGACCTCTCACTACATTTTATCTACTAACACAATTTTTTTCATATCGCTGGTTATTATTTTAATATAATACATTTAAACGACATAATAGGTATAAAAGAAACCATAGTTCCCTTGTTGCAAATATCTATGCTTCAGAAAAGTATATGCAGTATAAGGTTATGAAATATCAAAATCATCAAAAAAAAATTAAAAATAATCAATTTTATTAGACCTTTAAAAGTTTAAATTAATCCAAGACAAACACAGAAATAAGCAAATATATCTATATAATTATCCACTCTAAAGATGCCTTAGGTAGCCCTATCCTCTGGGTCTGCGTTTGCAGAGCCCCTGATATGCCTAAACAGTAGAAACCTCCCTCAAGTGGCCTTATTTTAGAAACTAGACTACCCAAGAAACTTATGTAGATGTGTGGAGAGCACTTTGAACCCCCAAGTGTTTCACTAAAGTTTATAATGTAGAACAGTGAAAATATAAAATCATTTTTTTCCACAAAAGTGATCTTTTAGCCCCCAAGTTTTTATTTTCACAAGGGTAACAGGAGAAATTGGACCCCAAAAGTTGTTGTCCAATTTGTCCTGAGTATGCTGATACCCCTTATGTGAGGTGAACCACTGTTTGGGGACAGCGTGGGGCTTGGATGGGAAGCAGTGATGTTTTGGAATGCAGACTTTGATGGAATGGTCTGCGGGCATCATGTTGTGTTTGCAGAGCCCCTATTGTGCCTAAACAGTGGAAACCCCCCAATTCTAATTCTAATCCTAACCCCAACACACCTCTAACCCTAATCCCAACCCTAACCCTAATCCCAACCCTAACCCAACACACCCCTAACCCTAATGCCAACCCTAACCCTAGCCCCAACTCTAACCCTAATTTTAGCCTCAATCCTAACCCAAGCTTTAGCCCCAACCCTAACCCTAACTTTAGCCCCCAACCCTAACCCTAACTTCAGCTTAACCCTATCACTAACTTCAGCCTAACTCTAACCCTAACTTTAGCCCAACTCTAACCCTAACTTTAGCTTAACAATAACCATTGCAGTTCACACCACTGCCTGCCTCCGTACTGTGTTCTCCAGGTCAGGGCTCCAACCAACCTCCAGGCAGGATAGGATTCTCCCTTCCACACTCCGCAAACATGTACCTTACTGATCGACTCCTCCAATGCGCCTTTAGGTGCGAAGCACTCCAGTACTTAGTTACCCTGGAATGCCACTCTCTAGGTGTTCCTAGTCTTTACTTGTATGACAGACAGCTGTAGCCTGCTTCGGGGACTCCTCACTGCGTCCCGGCTCTCTATTCAGTTGCTGTTGTGTCCCAAGTCTATGATGGGAGCAAGGCGTTAGTGGCTCACTACTCCTCTGGTGTCTGTTGCCGGACATAAAGTTCCAATCAACCTCGGGGACCGGGCCCCGGCCTTTGCGCTCTCTGGACTGGAAGGGTTCTCTCTCTTTCTCAACCTGCTTCCCACCGTCCTTCTATTCTCCTTCGTTCCGATCTGTTCTCTCTCTCTCTTATGGAATCTGTAGTCTTCAGTCTACGTCTCTTTCTCCTTCTCTTCCTTCCCTGAGGAGCTCGTTCCACTAACACCAGTCCTCAGCCTCTCCTGACTGACTGCCTTCCTCCGCCTTGAGCTCCTCTCAGGCTGACCTGCTGCCAGCCTGCTCTCTCTCTGGGACTCACCCCAGACTGACCTTCTGTCAGACTGACCTGAAATCCTACACCTTCCCTCTCTTTTATATCTAACTCCACCCGCCTCCCCAGCACCTCTCATGTTACGAAGCCAGGGACCACAAAAGGCACCCTATGATCTTTCCAACATAAAGCATGGATGGGTCCCTGCTGAACTATCCTGTGTGGGGTGCAGGTGTTGGAATGCGGAAAGGAGTTCCCAGCCTACCTGGATGGTGGGGCACTACACCTTAGGAGAAGGTGCAGTACCTCTGTGGCGACTGAAGCCTCAGGGGCGCCACAGATACATGTTGCTTTGTTGCAACAGCAGGTGAGCAGATCCATGTTGGTTTCTGTAGTGTTTTAACATTTAAAACCCAATTGTGCGCTCTTCCTTTTCACAGTTTTCCTAACTAATATCCCTCTAAAGGTGGGATTTTTATAGTCCCCTCCAAGACTAAACTGTGGGCACAGTTATTAAGCAATATGTATTTTTCATTATTAATTTTATTATTGAACAACTATTCATTGCTGTCTTTTCTTTTCTTGAAAATAGCACATGAAGGTTCATGAATTTTGTGCTGCTCTCTTTTTTACTTTTTTTCTTGCATTTTTAAAGTAAAAGTCGCACAATCCTGTAAAATGTTGCAGGTCAGTCTTTACGAAAAGCAAAAACATAATTACTCAGATTTTCTACTTCAGTGAGGCTGGTTTCACATTTGCGTTTTTTTTCAAGGTAATTTAGCGCTAAATAGCGCATGCGTTTTTTTTCCTATACTTTGCATGGGATGCGCTTATGTGCGCATACACATGCGTTTGTATGCGTTTTACCGCGCATGCGTTTTTTTGCGGTATGCGCTCGGGCGCACAAAATGCAACTTGTTGCATTTTTTGTGCGTCCGATTTGCCTCAAAAAAACGCATGCGCGCGCAATGCGTTTTTTTACAGCAAGACACCCAATATAAGTCTATGGGTGCGCATATGTGCGGATTGGCATGCTTATGTATGCGTTTTTTTGCACATGCGTTTTTTTTGTTAACCATGGAATTTAGGGGCTTGGGTTAGAGTTAGGGTTAGTTAAGGGGGTTTAGGGTTATTGTTAGGGTCAGGGTTAGGGTTAGGGTTAGGGTTAGGGTCAGGGTTAGGGTTAAGTATGGTTTGGTTAAGGGTTAGGGTCAGGGTTAGGGTTAGGGTTAGGGTCAGGGTTAGGGTTAAGTATGGTTTGGTTAAGGGTTAGGGTTAGGGTTAGGGTTAGGGTCAGGGTTAGGGTTAAGTATGGTTTGGTTAAGGGTTAGGGTCAGGGTTAGGGTTAGGGTTAGGGTTAGGGTCAGGGTTAGGGTTAGGGTCAGGGTTAGGGTCAGGGTTAGGGTTAAGTATGGTTTGGTTAAGGGTTAGGGTCAGGGTTAGGGTTAGGGTTAGGGTCAGGGTTAGGGTTAAGTATGGTTTGGTTAAGGGTTAGGGTCAGGGTTAGGGTTAGGGTTAGGGTTAGGGTCAGGGTTAGGGTCAGGGTTAGGGTTAAGTATGGTTTGGTTAAGGGTTAAGGTCAGGGTTAGGGTTAGGGTTAGGGTCAGGGTTAGGGTTAGGGTTAAGGTTAGTTAGGGTTTGGGTTAGGGTTAAGTATGGTTTGGTTAAGGGTTAGGGTTAGGGTTAGGGTTAGGGTCAGGGTTAGGGTTAGGGTTAAGGTTAGTTAGGGTTTGGGTTAGGGTTAAGTATGGTTTGGTTAAGGGTTAGGGTCAGGGTTAGGGTTAAGTATGGTTTGGTTAAGGGTTAGGGTTAGGGTTAGGGTTAGGGTCAGGGTTAGGGTTAGGGTTAGGGTCAGGGTTAGGGTTAGGGTTAAGGTTAGTTAGGGTTTGGGTTAGGGTTAAGTATGGTTTGGTTAAGGGTTAGGGTTAGGGTTAGGGTCAGGGTTAGGGTTAGGGTTAGGGTCAGGGTTAGGGTTAGTAAAGTCATGGTTTGGGTTAGTGTGAGGGGCCACCTAATGTTGGAAAAAAACGCAAACGCGGTAAAAATGCACTAAAAACGCATACAAACGCATAAAAACGCTGCGTTTTTTTCATGCATGCTCATAAAAATGCTTGAAAAAAACGCAGCAGTTGTATGCTTTTGTATGCGTTTTTCAATGCTTTTTTTGCGGGAAAAATGCGCTGCAAAAAAAAGCAAGTGTGAAACAGGCCTAAGGCATTAGAGTACGAAGTAAGTGAAATTTTGAAAAGTTATAATGATGAATAAGGCTAAGGCATCTGGATAATGGAAAACCATGCCAGCAATGTTGAAAATAAAATACAGGCAAAACCAAGTAAAGCTTGTGTAAAAAAAAGGCGCAAATAAAATGATGAATAAGGCACAAATAAAATGTCACTGTTAGAACCAATTAAATGAGTCAGGGCCCATGTGCTTGGTCTATTGCCTCAGTTTGTGCTGAGAGATTTCCTTCACCGCTTTATTGCTAGGTGCGCCATTTTTCCTTGGCAACTTATCGGTCAGATTCCTGCATATAAATATAAATCAACACTTGTGAATTCAGTTTTTAATTTGGTATGATTTTCATCTCGTGTTTGGAAGGCAATAAAAATGACAAAAGTCACTGTGTCCCTTGCTTGAAGCTCACTATGTCACTGCTAAATTATCAAGTCTGAAAATAACATTCTGCATCGTTGTCACATAAACTATTCACTCTTCTTGCAGTTTTTAAAATGCCATGATTAAGCAAAAACTAATTTCTAGAGAGGCAGAATCAGCAAAATGCAAAACTATGAGTGGAAATAGCATGATGTAAAACAACAAGGCACATAAAACACTTTACTGTGTGCTCGATCTGCTAAGTCATTGGGACAAATCCAAGAATCAGCACATTTTAAATGTTACTAATTCACAAATTAAGATGTTATTTGTCACAGTTTTCTGCTAAATCTTCTGTTGCACTTTTAGTGGAGCTGAAATACAGGATAATGAAATTGGCAGTCTGACATGTGTTGTTTGCCTTTCTGAATGTGAATACAGCAAATATTGTACAATATTGTCTCTGCTGCGACAGGTTTTGTTTGCTAGCCTATGTGCAATTATATGTTTATGCTTCTGCCTTGATATGGAAAAAAAATCTTTCAAGAAAATGTCTATATCTCGCAGTGAAAATAGATTGAAAATGTACTTAGGAGCGAGGTTAAAGTAAAAAAAGTAAAATAAAAAGCACAGCCAAAGCAATAAAAGGAACCTTAAAAATTGCCCAAAATAATTCAATGATATATATAACAAAAAGGCAATTGCATTTAACTGCTAAGGTCACATAGGAAAATGCACACACAGGATGCAGCAGACCCCCTTACCAAAGAAGGTAATACAGGTGCAAAATACTGATGAAACAACTAATCTCAGCCTACCAAACCATAAAGGGGGTGATTGGCTATTATTTGAATTGCACACAGATGAAGCATACAATAGGGCACATGTCACACACACATGAAAAGCACAGTGCCCAGCTAACATGCTCTTACAAGAGTCTACTATTCGAATAGGTGGGCTATGTTACCTTGGCTGTTAAATACCATTGTCTTTTTACTATGTTTATTATTTGGGGATTTTTTAGTTTCTTTTATTGCTTTGGCTATGCTTTCTGTTTTACTGTAGTGTGGATGTACAGGGCGGTAATCATGGGCGAGAGTCTGCTGCATTCCTACACCCTGGCACCCCACAAGTAAATGATGTCCCGATTCTCCTTTGCTATGGGTGTGATGCGTTCATATTGAAGCATGCAGAATTGGGCACAAACTTTTCCGCTTTCAAAGTCCATAGCACAGCACATTCTGACATCTGCTGTTCGCTCGTCCTGAGCTATAGCTTTCTGGTCTGGCATCTCTACAGTAGGTCCTGGGATAATCCGTCTGGGTGTGTAGCTTTAATGGGTCCTGTCCCAACTCCCGTATGCGATTCCCCGTCCAATTTCCTCTCCTAGGAAGCTATTGAGGCACGCTACTCAGTATCTCAGTTGGACTGTGTGCCCAGGATGTTCCAGGAATGCCCGGTCCAAGATTATGATTGCCGTTCCCTTGTTGCTGAGCAAGCCTTGCTCCTCATTCCCTCAGACCTCCAACTGCTGCTCTCACTCCATCTAATCTGTTTCTCGCTTATTTTTCACACACTTCAAAAATAAGATCGACCATACAAGGCATGTCTTTATTGATCAACCACAACAACCCCTTTGTATACCAGGCAATGCCCTAACCCTATATCCTCCCTCTCCAACATCACCGAAAGAGAGGTTACTCATCTCTGCACCAAATCATGCTTCACCACTTGTGCACTTGACCACATCTTCTCCCCAATCTCGCCACCACACAATCCCATCCCTAACCCATTTCTTCAACCTATCAATAACTTCTGGTACCTTCCCTTTTGCTTTCAAACATGCCACAATCATGCCTATTCTCAAAAAGCCATCCGTCGACCCAACCGCTATGTCCAGCTATCGACTCATAATACTGCTCCCATTTGCTTCCACACTCCTTGAGCAGCATGTTCACGCTGACCATTCCTCCCACTTCATCTAACTCCCTCTTCAACAAATTACAATCTGGCTTCTGCCCCCAACATTCCACTGAAATTGCCCTGACCAAAATTACTAGCGACTTACTTACAGCCAAAGCCAACAGACAATTCTGTATACTCCTCCTTGTAAACCTGTACTCTGCCTTCAACACAGTTGACAACTGCCTCCTACTACATGTCCTGTCTTCCTTTGGCATCAAAAACCATGCCCTCTCCTTGATCTCCTTATACCTTTTCAACCACACATTTAGCGTCTCCCACTACCTCACTTCTTCCTCATCCGACCCTCTCTCTATTGGAGTCCCTCAAGGTTCTGTCTGAAGATCCCTACTCTTCTCCATCTATACTTGGGATGATTCATAATGTCCCATGGCTTCCTGTAACATTTGTATGCTGATGACACTCAGATCTACCTCTCTGGCCCAGACATCACCTCTCTGCTGTAAAAAATCCCGCAGTGTACCAGCCATATCCTCCTCTTTTTCCTCTCGCTTCCTCATGCTCATTGTGGACAAATCTGAACTCATTATTGTTTTTCCCTCTCATGTATCTTCTCTACCTGATCTATCTATCACAATAAATTACATCACACTTTCCTGTACCGGAAATCTGCTGTATCAGAGTAACCCTTCACTCTGCTCTGTCCTTAAAACTGCACATCCAAGCTCTTGTTACCTCCTGTTGCCTGTAGCTGAAAAATATTTCCAGAATTCGTTCATTCAACAACCATCACTCTGCTAAAATGCTTGTGAATGCCCTCATCATCTCCCGCCTCGACTACTGCAACATCTTCCACGGTGGCCTACCTACTAACACTCTCGCTCCTCTCCAGTCCATTCTTAACTTTGTTTTACACACCCATAACTTTTCTTATATCCACAAATGGCTTTTTTCACGCATTTTGAATCACTTTTGTTTTTGTTTGTACACTTTTTACTTACACACATTTATTTTTCTGCATTATTCAGTTTGTGTTTTAAGTTTCCTGTGTATAGGTAGTGCCTACTTTACTTTGATTTCTATCTCTTCAGTTATTTCAAATAGTAAATTCCACACTAGAATTAGTTACAAAAAATATTTAAAAAAAAAAATCACCAGCTGTTTATTCCTAAAATAAAAATAATTTACATTTAAATACGAATTTAAATGGTTAAAATACAACACAAAAAAGTCATAAACATAATATAGTTGGAATATTGTAGCATTAAAATACGTTACTGAATCAGGTCACATCTCACCTACCAATTTTAAAGCTTATAAGGAAATTAAACCTTTTACGTTGTGGTCTTGATTGCAAAGATAACTTAGTGTAAGGGCCCCGTCACACATAGCGACGCACCAGCGATCCCAACAACGATATGACCTTGTATGACCCTGTCAGGATCGCTGGTGTGTCGCTACATGATCGCTGGTGAGCTGCCAAACAGGCAGATCTCAGCAGCGATCAGGACAGTGACAAACGCGCACGTTACCCGCTGTGTACCTTAGATACCAGCGTGCTGGTGCAGGGAGCTGGTAACCAAGGTGCTTAGAAACCTGCTGTTTACCTTAGATACCAGCTCCCTGCACCAGCGCACTGGTATCTAAACTACACAGTGGGTAACTAAGTGACGCGCGCCCTTAGTTACCCACGGTTTACATTGGAAACCAGCGTCCAGCTCGCTGATCGCTGGTTTCCCGCCTGCCACATGCAGCGATGCATGCTGGCCAGCGGGAGACCAACGATCAAAAAAAGGTCCAGGGCATTTGAGCACGATCAGCGACACCTGGCGGGGGGGCTGGTCGCTGATACGTGTCACACACAGCAATCTCGCTGGTGAGAATACTGTTGCATCACAAAACTTGTGACCCAGCAGCGATCTCGCTAGCGATCTCGCTGTGTGTGATGGGGGATTAAGAGAAGATAGTGAAATGATATTGATTCCCCTGCTAACACACACTCATTATCCCATTTAAATATGTTTGATACTTGTTTAGCTATTAATCTGAGGTTACCTGCTCATGATTCTCCTCTTCCTGAGAGTCAGAAATGACACCCATTGCAATGAGTGATTTCTTTATTTTTTTTTTTATGCACAAACGCTGTCGGAAGACTATCCTATTAATGACAAAATAAATGTACCGTAGTAGTAAATATGTCACTAGCTGATATCATTATGATGCAGGATAACCTAGCAGTTCTTTGTCTGTAGATGTAGGCTATACCCAGTATAACACGATAATGGCTCAGAAAAACATAGGTAATAAATACCATCTTAGCATTTAATCTGCTTTTTCAACATACAGGCAATAGTCATTGTCATATCCATTGTATATTTAATATTCTTTTTCTTTACATTTCCACTGCAAAATTATTTCCATCACCTTCATGTGATTTGGAAAAGGGACAATAAAGACTTCAAAATATAAGGTTTAGGGGTTTAAGAACTCTTAATTTTAATTAACCTGTTAAACATTTATTTTCTAGCTGATGATTAGTTCCACTTTCAAAACGCTATGTTTATTAATAACTATAAAAAAAGTAAATGTAAATGTATATTTCTAGATGAATGTTGTTGACAAAATTGATATTAACTTTATTTTAATTTGATAGCAACTTTGCACTTTCATTCTACCAAATAATTAAATCTATTGTGCATAAAAATACTTTTTTGCAACAAAGTCATGAGTAGGAAGCTTTTTTAGATGCCTTCTTGAAAATAAAAAAAAAATGATCTCTATTTCAGGCCAATCAATCAAGAGCAATGCAACTTAGTATTGTCAGGGTCTTCCTTTTAATGACCCACAACTGCAAAAAAGCAACAAATTTCTAGCAAACTAAGATCGTATCACACGCCTGTAATAAAAATGTATCAGCATATTTCACTGTTCCTGGTCTTATCAATCTTGAATTTATTCCAGCTGGCATTTTGAAATCCTCTTCATGTTGCTGAGGGTTTAACGAGGCTGTCAAGTTTAAATTGATAAGTCTGCAGTCACTCTTTGTGTCAGCGCGTACACTCTGAGCTGTGGGGAATCGCCGGTTTCTGACCTGGGGGTATGTATGAGTTATACAAACTCCCAAAAGTCTAATGAGCGTGGCCTCATTCCACACACTTGTATGGAGCGAGGCAGCACCCCATCTAGTGACGTGGCCATCCAGTGGGCATGGCCGACTAGAGAGCATGGCGTCTCTCCATACAAGTGTATGGAAGCGAGGCCGTTCCCACTGGCTGCAAACATTCACTCATATTTTATCCCGTCCAGTTCCCGGTTAGGAGCCAGTGAATCCCCGCAGTGTACAGTGCGTGCTCTGGGGGGACTCATAAATCTGCAGTCACACAGAGTGACTGCAGACTTATCAATTTGGCCCAGACAACCTCTTTAAGGGTACTGTTTGTGCTTTTGCCAAATGAGAATGCTCCCAACACCAGGAAGTACTCATAACATGCAAAATGAAAGTCTTTGTAGCCATTTGTCAACTAGTCATTCATTAAAGCGTGTCCTTTTGATATACGTTTCTCAATGTATATAAAAGATGAGTAGTCGACCATGCTTTTCAACTTAAACGGACAGCATTGTTTTAGCTAACCTCAAGGTATAGTATACATTTATTTTTATAGAAAATACTCAAGATAGAGAGGGCATTCATCAGTGAAAAAAACTTTAATTTATTCCATTATAATAAAACAGAAGGAAGTGGCTCAGCAGGGGAGGAATTTTTAGGCTAGAGTTGATAGCCATTTCGCTTTACACAAGGTTCAACTGCCCTCTGGCCTCTAAGTTTATGTGAAGTGACAAGACCGTTGCCTCTAATCTCTAGAATCCTCCCTTTTATGCCTCTTTCTTCAGTTTTTATTATAATGGAAAAAAGGGAAAGTTTTTTAGAAGGTGAATACCCTCTCTATTTTTTATATTTCCTATTTCTACATGTTTTTTTCACACAAACTAGTGCACAACTGTTTCTTACTCCCCTATCCCTTACAAGGTAACCACTACCATGAGCTCTTGTAGGATTATCAATGGCAATATGCTTTGACTTTTTATTTCTACATTTATCTTTATTATGGCAGCCAATGGCAGGTTCCATTCTATAACTGTCTGGCTTCACACTCAACATTCAGGGAGACTCCATCCTCCAGATAGCCCATACTTAATGCAGGGAGGCTCTAGCTCAAACATTCTTATTTAAAGAATCACTCAAGTCGCTTTATATATCACAGATTCACAACCAATCCTCTAGCACTTCAAATACTACCCTTTTTTAGATATACAAATCAACCCACCACGATGAGGCACTAGCTTTCACGTCATGTCACAGTAGCATGTCACCTATCCAATAAGAGACTGCCTAAGCCACTGCTTAAAGGGGGAGGTACCAATTTTTCTCACCTAATAAAACATAACATTTTTACATGAAGCATAGCATTTGCAATTAATTTAAACAAATCAACAAAGTACGACCATATAGCATAAAGGTACCGTTACACCTAGCGATGCACCAGCGTTCCCGATCAGCGATATGACGCGGTCAGGATCGCTGGTGCATCGCTAGGTGGTCGCTAGTGAGCTGCCACACAGGCAGATCTCACCAGCAACATCGCTGGGGACGGGGATCGCTACTTACCTGTCAGACGCGGCGATCCTGCGTCCTCCCGCCCGGCTCCACGCGTCGCTTGTCGGTGCCGCAGGAAGTGGCCGACGAGGAATGGTCCAGGAGCTTCTCGCGCTATCAGCGATAACCAGCGGGGGAGCCGGCCGGAAGTAAGTATCACATGCAGCGATATCGCTAGCAATATCGCTACAACGTCACAAAATCAGTGACTTTACAGCGATATTGCTAGCGATATCGCAGTGAGTAACGGGGGCTTAAAACATGCCAATGGTATCTAACAGATTTATCAACAGCATCCAACTGGTGGAAAGAAAGTCAACAGATGTTCTTTAGACCTTCATGGACTATTATGTACAGTTTATGTCCACTCCACAGCTAACTTAAACCAAAGAGTTGCTCATGAATAACTTTAATTCAGAACAAACCACTGAAATGTAAATGTTTCCATTGTTAAACCTGTTTATTGTTATTAATAATCTGCCATGGCAACAATTATAGAAAGGAGATGGAAATAATAGAAAATATATCAACGCAATTTGTTTGACGTAAGGTTATATCTGAATAGAAGTACTGTAGATCATATGTCCCTTGGTATGCATAAAAAGCTATGATTGCTGCCTATAAATGATTACACCTATCATCAGTATAGACAGGATACAAAAAACACCTGTTTCAACTTAATTGATGAAATGTCGAAAGCAGCCTGTTATCCGTATAAATCAGGTGCATCTCTTATTAGGGTGCTATCAATCTTTTACCGATTCTCAACCTTTAAATGATTGCGTATTCTCAATAAGCTCCAATGGTACTACAATAATTTTTCTGAAATCTATCAAAGCTACTGAATAATTTTATAGTTAGCTCCCATCCTGCTTACTTTCAATTACAGTTTATACATAGCAGTATGTGAAAAAAAATCTATGTAGTTATTTGACTTCTAAGCAAATGTCTCAAATAGTTTAGATGTATTTCAGGATTCTATTCTGCACTAGTCCAAACAGCAAAAGCAAAACACTTGATTTGCTTTAAAGCTCTACTTCTGTTCATTAATTGAAGGTGTTATCTGAAGTTGATACAAAATCAACTTGCGGGATCCAGTCCATTGGCTACTGGACCAGAGACTTGGGAACTGTCTCCTACCTGCATCTGCAGCTTTTCTTTTGATTAGCCACTCTGTCATGACATCACATATGTGTCACATTGCAACTATGGCATTGTGCCAGGCCAGAAAATCAACAGAAGAGACGCTGATGCTAGAAGGTAGGAGGCAGTGCTCAAGGATCCTGTCCAGTCCACAGATTACAGATATGGCAGATAGAGCAGTTTCTGCTAAATGAATTGCATCAACTCTATTATTATTATCCCATCTGGTCACAATCAACTAATCACAATGGGCCATGTTCCTCTAAAACTATGCAATCAGAGGTTATTGCCAGGATTCTTCTCCTGTCTGCACACTTCCACTAGAAAATGTATATATAAAGAAATATAACATTACACAAGGTTTTTTTTAATATAAATACAATGTTGTGTTCATATGTATATAGCAGCTCCTCCTCTTATGAACACAACATTGTATTTATAATAAAAAAAAGCTGGTGTAACGCTTACTGGACCAATTTACTCTAGGCAAAACCTCTAAAACTGTCAATATGGCATGGGGAACTTCAAGTAAGTGCTACTTGTTCCAAAACTGTACAGATAACTGCAGCGTTTCAGAGCAGAGAACACAATTAGGATATTTGATGTTTTTGAAACTTAGTGGGAACTGTAGTAAACTAACTTGAAAATAGGAATGTGGCAGGTGAAATAAATATTGAACACGTCACCAGTTTTCTAAGTAAATATATTTCTAAAAGAGCTACTCATGTGAAATTCTTACCAGATGTCAGTAACAACCCATGCAATCCACACAAGCAAAGAAATCAAACCATAGATGTCCATAAAGTAACTTACGTCTAAAACAGCTGACATGTGTCGTGGGCTTAGCGTTGAGGTTGTAGATCCCACTTGGTGTGAATCCAGAGTCAAGCAGCTGAGTAGCTCAACAGATAAAGAGGAAGATGAGGAGGTTATGTTGCATCTTGCTGCAGAAACATCGAGTGCTGCATCCATGACAAGCACTGCATCCTCAGCCACAACTCTGGCTGTGGCCAGCAGCAGTAGCGGGTCTGCACTTTGCAAGGGCAGCAAGGGTTGCCTAGTGTGAAGAAACCAGATTATATCTTAATTACCCAGACGACTATGTTTTTGCAAGCCAAGGGGAGTTCGTTTTTTATCTGTATATTTGCTTGTGGATTTAAGTGTTTATGTCTGGTGGGTCAAGACAGTCTTGCAAGCTGATATACTATTTAACATACTATGTAAGTCTGTAATAGTGACTGTACATAGTGTGTGTTTAACTTTGTCTATTGATGTGTACTGATATGCTAATTGTGTATTGTAGTATGAAACTAGTTTGCTGACTTCTAAAGTGAAAAAGCAACATACTGTGAGAGCTTACTGAAGGACACTGGGTAACTCTAAAAATAGCTTACCTTTCTGGGGTATAAAAAGACCCTGAGATGGAGAGATCAGGCCTGATCTCATCTCATCACACAGAGAAGCTACCAGTCTGCACAACACTGAACGGACGAGAGAGAGGACTGCAGCCAATTCATCATGGCACCATCACAAGGGACACGGATCTATGATTCTAAGGGAAACAACCTAGGAGTGATCGGCTCCGGTTGGAAGGACACAGATCTGATCCAGTGACCAGCTCTGAACCATGGATATGTTTGGAGAAAGCCAGGTTTTGGGACCCGCTGGTCGCCTGGTTCCATAGAGATGGTCGGATAAGCCAGGTGGTGATTCTCGTGTCAACTATCTTTGGACCTTGTATGGACAGTATGGACTGTCACCTCCCTATGCTTGTTGTTATCTCTTCTCTGTGTGTATATCACAGGTGGAATAGTGACCCTGGGAGCTCTGACGTTGTGTCAACTGGCTTTGGACCTTGTATGGACTCAATGACTCTTCTCAGTCATCTCCCTACGCTTGTCAATATCTCTTCTCTGTGTGTATATCACAGGTGGAATATCGACCCTGGGAGCTCTGACGTAGCATCTACCATTATCCAGGTGAGTCAGCGGAAGGGTTAGGCCCTGTAATGTGCACGATGTTGGGGGTAATTGCTGGGATTGTTCTGTTTGCTATTGGGTGTTGTGGTTCAATAAAGCATTGCCACACTGTTTTACCCTAACCCTGTGTTGTCTGTGTAGTATGTTGCCCACGGGGAGATAGAGTGGGCGTTCAGTGGTATGAGCCCTGGTCCATGCAGTCTTGCTAAAGGGAGCCAGGCCAGCGGACGAGAGCACCGACTGACCCCGTATCTCCACACCTAGCCTGGGCCTTTTTATGACTGCAAAGGATGACCCAACTCACGTTATCTGCCAACTTTGCAAAAAAATGACTCCGAGGCAAAAATTACAATAATTTGACTACTACACAATAGGCACATGCACGATTAACAAGATCTAGTCAGGAAATCTCACTATGCTAAAATGCGGACTAGGGGACCGCGCCAACCACCAGCCATCCGTCTGCTGCTTCTTCCTCCTTTATCACCATGGCAAGTGTTCTCATAGAGGTATCTGGCCACAGCACCTCTAATTGTTTAGACTCTACACCTAGGGTGAATGAGAGTCCATCAGCTGTTATGGAAGTGGAGATGCCTGCTGTTTTTGTTTCACAGAGCACACCACATATTTCTCAATCCACCATAACATCTCTGCATTCACCTTACTCACAGTCCAGCAGTTTTTTGTGTTCACCATACTCCACCCTCTCTCAGCACAGGAACCAGCCCTCGGTCATGCAGTTGTGGTTGCATTAAAGATTTTTTCTTCCTACACATTCCAAAAGCTAAGAACTTCAACTCCACCATCTCCAATCTGTTGGTTATGCTTTCTTTCCGCTTGATGGTTACGGGCAGATTTCCGAAAGCTGATGGCCATTGAAGTCCCCCAGTACTAGGTGCACAGTCAGCATTACTTCTCTAAGAAAGCTCTGCTTGTGATACACCAGTATGTTGAAGACAATATCACCCATTCCTTGAAAAAAAAATCTATGTCTTCCAGCGTGCATTTTACGACTGACACCCGGACGAGCAAACATGGCAAGGGGCGTTACAGTTTTCTGACTGGGCACTGGGTGACTCTGGTGGCTGTGGGCGCAGGTGGGCAAGGAGTTGCTCCACAAGTCTTGGAATCCCAGAGGCTTGCGGGACAAACCTCTGTATCTAACACTTCCTCCACTGCTTCTGCCTTCTCCACATCCTCTAGGACCTGCGTCATCAACATCTCCCTTAATGAGACACGCGTTTCAACAGCGCAGTAAGAATCCCCCTCACCTCTGTATTGCACAGCTTGGGCTTACCACAATCAGGCAGTGCTTAAATTAATATGCCTTGGAGATCGCAGTCACACAGCTCAAGAGTTGTGGACAGCTATCCAGTCCGAGTTTGAGTAATTGCTGTCTCCACTGAACCTGGAGCCAAGGAAGTCCATATGAGATAATTGTGTGAACATGGTGGCGGCCCTACACCATGGCAAGCTCACACACGTGCCTACATGGCTCATGTCCTCAACCTGATGGTACAGCAATTTCTTGTCTACTATCCCGGCATGGATGTGCTGTTACAGAAAGCAATGTGCTCACTTCTGACAACCACAACCTCCAGGTCATCGACTTGCATCTCTACAGAGGTCTTTCAGCCTACCATATTTGATATGCGATGTGCCAACACCATGGAATTCCACTCTGCACATGTTGCAGTGACTTTGGCAGCAGCGATGAGCCCTGGTGCAGTATGTCTTTTTGTATAGCCTGGGCCAACAAAGTACAAAATTGGGCACCCTTCTGCACAGTTTCAAAATGGCTACTAAGATGGTTAGCGCTGATGATGCCATCATCAGCAGCATTATTCCGGTCATCTACATGCTGGAGCAGTTTGAATAGTCTGCGGGAGGAGGTGGAGGTTCAAAAAGAAGAGGTGGAAGCAGGAGGATGCAGAATGAATAGCAATATCTTGCAGTTCTGGACTGTTGTTGCACAGGTGAGGGCCATAGGAGCGTGGATTATAGCGATCAAGGGGGATCATGGTATCAGATAAACTGTTAGTGAAAGAGGAAGAGGTGAAGGGTGCGCAACAGTCAGGAGATGAAGAGGATAATGATCCCCTCTCTGTTGTCTGTTGGTGGGAGGTGACAGAAGAAGCAAATGTCATGGTCTGTATGAAAGTTCTTGTCTAGTGCTTCAGGGGTTAATGCTGTTGGCCTCCCTCTGGCTGTGGGATGGCTTTAAATAGTCTCTTATGGGCTCTGTCCATTGTCAGTGATACTTTTCACCTGGGCTGACTTCCCGATCCCCGTGTATCTGAGGATACTGTCTGCCTGTGTGTGATTGCTTATGTATGACCCAGTCTGTTGCTGTTTCTGAGTTTGCTACCCAATTCTGTACTTTCTTAGTCTCTTGGTTTTGACCTCTGCTTGTCCCTGACCATTCGTTTTGTGCTTCCCGTCTGATACCATGCTGCTATCTCATCTCTGGCTTTCCTACCCTGGATTGTTATTGACCATGTCTCTGTCTGTTTCCATCTGTACTCTGTCGTCTCTTGGTTGACCCTCGTCTGTCTGGCATCACCCTGGGCTTCTCTAGCCTGAGCTACGGTCCCCGGAGTCTGGGGCTTGTCTCCACCCCTGACACTCCCCTTCCAGTCACGTGCTTCAGGTCCTCTTTACCTGAAGCACACTTCTCCACTGCGGCCATCCCATTCCTCTGGAATCTCTGTGCACCATCCGCACAACTCAGGACATGCGCACTGACCCGGTAAGCAAAGGCAGTGCGGTATCCTTTAAAGCAAGCTTGAGTGTTACCTCGCCAACAACCCAAAATGGACTTGCAGTATCTTCAACATGATGCCCGTATTCTTAGGGTTAGAAATAATGCTGACTACTGGATTGCCACTCTGTTAGATCCACGGTGCAAGAGTAAATTTTGCCAAATGCTTCCCCCCCTGAAAAGGGATAAGTGCATGCTGGAGTATCAAAACACGTTTGTAGACAATCTTAAGAATAGTTTTCCCCAAGACACCAGTGAAGCACACAAAGTGCATCACAGTTCTAGACTTCAAACCCTGGGAACATCAAGGCATCACAGCAAAAACATTAGCAGCAGCAGAGTAAATGGCATAAGCAATTTCTGTGAGTTGCTTTACACATTTTTTGGATCAGCCCATGTACCATAAGAGCAGAGTACAAGTCTGACATCTTGTGAATGACTTGATAGGATGGTGCAGAAGTATCTTGGGCTCAATATCAATGCCATCAGGGGTGTTTGGACCCTTTTGCATTTTGGTCTTCAAAAATGGAAAAGTGGCCTGAGCTTGTCTGTCAGGCGTTGGAGGTTTTCTCATGCTAGGCAGCCAGTGTTCTCTCAGAACGTGTCTTCAGCGCTGCTGGTGGTGTCCTGATGGATAAGCGCATCTGGTATCCCCTGGATGTGTAGACCTAATTTTCATCAAGATGAACAAGTCATAGATCTCCAATGACTTTTGCACCGCAGTTGCAGACTGTGCAGACTAGGCGATATTGTCATTTTTAGTGTGCTGCATGATCTCATGTTAATGCAGTCTGTGACACCTTTGTCAGGGTTTCTCTGCTTCCTATTGCTACTGCTGCTGATGTTACAAACAATTTTTTGAAATGTGGAGACTCCAAGCTGGGTCTCCATCTGGTAGGTTGCCTGTAGTGGAAGGGGTGTCAGATCCCCATTATACTATTTCTACTCTGGGGAAATTCATGCCACTTTATTAGTGTGTGACAATATTTTTTGGAAATTTAGAGACTCCAAGATGGGTCTTCATCATGTGTGTTGCCTGTAGCAGTAGGGCTCCCAGACCAGCAGGCCTACACTTAATTTTAATCAACAACTTGTGTTACTATCCTTTAATGTTTCTATCAATACAGTAGTAGTCTACCAAGCTGATATTTGGCCACCTAAGTGAGGCTGAGCAAAAAAACAAGCTGTTGTATAAGGTATCAGGGCTCCCAGCAAAGCAGGTTTACGCCGTTCCCTCACCCACCTTGTCTTAATATAAACCTAAATTCAAAGTTCTAAATGCTGTCCCAGACCTTGATATCTCATGCATGGCCTATGGCTGACTGCTGCTGTGCCATTATCAAATTTCTACTTAGAGTGAATTGATTATCAGTCAAATAAATGCGTTACTGTCCTTAAATTGTTCTACCAATAGTAGTCTACAAAACAGATGTTTGTGGCACCTGAGTGTGGCTAATAAGAAAAGCAGTTTGAGCTTTTGCATGAGATATCAGGGCTTACAGCACAGCAGGCCTGATATCCCTCACCTACCTCTTAATTTGAACTTAAATTCAAAGTTCTAAATGCTGACCCAGATACTGGCTCAAAAACGGCCCATATCTGACTGCTGCTGTGGAATTGTAACATTTCTACTGTGGATCAATTAATGCCACTTTTCTTTGTGTCTTTCCCTAATTTTCTAAAATGTTTGGACCCCAAATTAGGTTTCCTTCATGTCTGTTGCCTGAATTTAGCAGGGTTCTCAGAGCACCAGGTCTACTGTCACTCATCCACCTGTTACTGATCAATGTTTATGTCATGCTCGGACTTGGTAAGTGCTGCGAATGGCACAATATACACAAACAACGGGATGGAATAGGGAGAGGAAGGCCCTAACAGTAGGGAGCGAAGGATGGGGCACCTGATGATTTCAACCTGTGCCTGTCCCTAAGCTCCTCTAATGCACTATGTGGATTCTTTCCCCCACTGCTGTCACATGCCTAGTCCCTAATTGTAACCTCACTATAACCTGGCTAATGCACTGGTAGACAAGGATGCTAGCATCACCAGTGCAGATGGTATCAACACAGGGGAAGTGACATACACGAGACAGACAAGGAAAGGAAAATGATACTTAGCTACTGCCTCTGCTGCCAAGCTCCAAACAGAAGAGGATACGGCACCTAGAATCCGAACTCTACAGAAGCAGCGGATACATCGCTGGCACCAGAGAGCACCAAACTCCAGGTTGGTCTTCACAGAGCAACTCTATTCCCATCAGTCAGCTAATAATAATAATAATAATAAATTTTATTTCTGTAGCGCTGACATATTCCGCAGCACTTTACATTTCAGAGGGGACTTGTACAGACAATATACATTACAGCATAACAATAATCACATAGATCATAACAAATGCCAAGAGGAATGAGGGCCCTGCTCGCAAGCTTACAATCTATGAGGAAATAAGGGGAGACACGAAAGGTGGGTGGTAGCAGTTGCCCTGATTGTATGGACCAGCCATAATGTTAAGTGTGTAACAGTACAGACACAGAGGGCTAATGGATGGATAAAGCATGTGGGAACATGATGCGGGGAAACTGGTTATGGTAATACTTTTGGCTGTGCCACACAGGGATAGATTAGGATAATATGTTGAGGCGATAGGCCAGTCTGAATAAATGCGTTTTCAGGGCACACTTAAAATTGTGGGGGTTGGGGACTAATCGTATTGACCTGGGAAGTGCATTCCAAAGAATTGGCGCAGCACGTGTATAGTCTTGAAGACGGGAGTGGGAGGTTCTGATTATTGAGGATGCTAACCTCAGGTCATCAGCAGAACGGAGGGTGCAGGTAGGATAGCTGATGCATCATGTGAATATTTAAAGGATAGCTGGAGTGACCAACACCCACATCAGCTCAGCTGACCAGCAACAAAAACTGCTGGCAGCAAGGGAACAGACATTAACCCTTGCTGACCCAATAGGAAAAAAGCAACATTTAAATTATAGCAGAACCAGAGCTGTCATGAATCCAAAAATGAATTGCGACAGTTTAAGTTAGAAATGGTGGTCCAAGCCCTGTCCCATGCATCCATGCTGCACAATTATATCATCTCTACTTTGGGTCAATTGATGCCACTTTACCTGGTGTTTGCCCCTAATTTGAGCTGCCTAGGCATCTTTTTGCCCCTCGAAAGCGTTGTCTATGCGTTTGGTTTTGCCTCTCATTTAATTCAACGGGGTTCAGGTATGTTCGGTGTTCGTGCGACCGAATCAAAACTTGAAAGGTACGCTCATATCTACTTATTGGAACCTTCAGTAGTTTAGAAATTCTTCTGTAACAAATGCCATCAGTATGTATTTCAACAATAAGGTTATGAAGGTCTTGAGAACACTCAATGGTTTTACCCACCAACAGATGTTTCTTTTGTGGCACCTTGGTAATGAGACAGTTTTTATAGCCATCAGCTGAACCAGCTGATGTTATTTTTCAATAAGTGGCACGATTACTTTCTAATGACAGATATAAGATTTCAGCTGGTGTCATGACTTTCCATGGCTTTTTGTATCTCTCTTTCTTCAAGTGTTCAATACTTTTTTCCTGTGTCATTTCTCATTATTACACATAACTTAATTTCTGGACATCTATGGTTTGATTTCTTTGCCCGTGTGGATTAGATGGTTGCTGCCAACATCTGGTGAGAATTTTATGTCAATAACACCTTTAGAAATATAATTACAAAGAAAATTGGTGACGTATTCAATATTTATTTCAGCCGCTGTATATCTATGTGTATGAGTGCACAAATACTGTTATATACAGTATATCACAAAAGTGAGTACACCCCTCACATTTTTTTAACTTTTTTTATATCTTTACATGGGGCAACACTGAAGATATGACACTTTGATACAATGTAAAGTAGTGTACAATTTGAAAAACAGTGTAAATTTGGTGTGCCCTCTAAATAACTCAAAACACAGCAATTAATGTCTAAACTGCTGGCAACAAAAGTCAGTACACCCCTTAAGTTAAATTGGACAAATTGTGCACAAGGTGTCAGTATTTTGTGTGGCCACCATTATTTTCAAGCACTATCTTAACTCTCTTGGGCATGGAATTCAATAGAGCTTCACAGGTTGCCACTCACACCTAGACAGAAGAGGTGAAGCACGAGTCCTCAGTGCGCTCCTGGTCTCTGCAATGAAACTACACATAACACTGGGCAGCAGTGCACTGGGCAGAAGAATTCAGGAGTGAAAGGACTGAGACTTGCTTATCTATCTGCCTTCTTATCATGCTGAATGCCATGCTGCCTAATGTTATCTGTATCATAGCAGAGACAGATCTCGGGAATGTTCATCCCAGTAGATCCTGAGATTGTTGGTGAGCAGTGCTGTCCTGACATCTGCGCTGCGATGGAGCTACAGATAACACTGTACAGTGCAGCACTCATCAGGACTAGAGGCAGAGAGATCAGCACATCCTGTCATTTATAGCTTTATTGTCTTGGCGGGGGTCAGGGGGCAGCGCTGCTCATCTCTGCTCTACCTCTTCTGCTGTCTGGCACCCAGCAACCCATATTGACAAACTTAAGGCCCCGTCACACTAAGCGATCTCGGTAGCGAGATCGCTGCTGAGTCACAACTTTTGTGACGTAACAGCGATCTCACCAGCGAGATCGCTGTGTGTGACAGCGATTAGCGAGCGGCCCCCCTGCCGGTATCGCTGATCGCTGGAAGAAACCTCTGGACATTTCTTTGGTCGCTGGTCTCCCGCTGGCCAGCACGCATCGCTGTGTGTGACAGGCAGGAGACCAGCGATCAGGTGTAAAAAATAATAAAAAAAATTAAAAATATAGTTATTCTCACCTTCCGACGTCCTGTTCAGCCATCCTGCCTCTCTCCACGCTCCGGTCCCAGTGATCCTTTGCACGAATGACCGCGAGACTTTGTTATCCCTCGAGACCGTGACATCTCGCGGTCATTCTCGCAAAGGATCACTGGGACCGGAGTGTGGAGAGAGGCTGGATGGGTGAACGGGACGTCGGAAGGTGAGAATAACTATATTTTTTATTTTGATTCTATTTTTTACAGGGATGGCCAGCGATGCCGGGCGCTCGGCATCGCTGTGCTGATCGCTGGTGAAGCTGTCTGCGTGACAGCTCACCAGCAATCACATAGCGACTTACTAGCGATCCTGACACCTTGATATCGGTGTCGGGATCGCTGGTAAGTCACTTAGTGTGACGGGGCCTTTAAAGGGAACTTGTCAGGTTCCTCATGCCCTCCAACCCAGCAGCATACACATATGTATGACAAAATTCCCTGCCTAACCAGCAGTGTGTAACGCTATTGTCACGCACTGTGTAGGAAAAACTAAGTGCAACATGAAGAGATAAGGGGAGGGTACCAAACACTAGGGAAGGGAGGAGTGGAGACCCCTAGTCAGATCTAACCCTCACCCTGGAGACTGGCTAGGCCACTCCATGACCTTAATGTGCTTCTTTTTGAGCCACTCCTTTGTTGCCTTGGCTGTATGTTTTATGTCATTGTCTTGCTGGAAGACAATAACCCAAAACATTGCTGGAAGACAATGACCCACTGTATATATTGTAGGGATTCACTCTCTCAGGTAGGCATTAGGCAGTGTTCACACAGGCAATGCTGTTTGGTCCAGACAGGTGCAGCTTTATTACTTTCATAGATCTCCAAGGGTTTCAAAACCAAAAACAGCCTCTTCTGGGTTCAAAAGTATGACGGCAAATAAATAGTTCATTTAGCATTCCTTCTCCTGCAGCAAAGTTCATACACAGAAGGGTAGGATCCTGCCATGTCTCAGTATCTCCTTCATCCTGAAATTCAGCAGCTTCCAGTTCCAAACAAAAGTGTTCAACTCCGGACACAGTTCACACTGAAACACTGAACAAGTTGCAGTTTCCAGATGGTTTTCTGTAGCTCCCAAAAACAGACTGCTCAGCTTTCCTAGCTGACCCATGTAGTCTTTATTCAGAGAGTGACCCCAGCATGTCTCTCTCCCCCAACTACAGCTCACATTTTAGCTCGTCAGTCACCAACAGCACACTTGACTCTGCTTCATTCAATAGACTGACAGACACAGGCCTTGGTTATTAGTCAAAGCTAGTCAGGTGTTTCTATCTGGCTTTGCTGTGGGCTAGTAACCATCTGCCAACACACAGAAGCTACAGAGCTCTGCTAACTACAGGTTACACACCATGTTCTACCGCTTACATATCCTGAACACAGGCTTTGCTGCCTGCACATCATGCACACAGGCTCTGTTGCCCGAGCATCATGCTCACAGGCTCTACTGCCTTCACATCATGCACACAAGTTCTGCTGCCTGCACAAACAGACTGCTCAGCTTATCTAGCTGACCCATGCAGTCTACATTCAGAGAGAGAAAAAAAATCTAAAGAGATGGACTAGAATTAAAGTTCATATGCATGCAGCATGTAAGCGCATGTTAACTCTAGTCGCTAAGGCCTGCTTCACATTTCCATTTTTTTACATCAGTCAAAATCCGCCAGTTTTAGAAAAAAACGGATCCGCCCTTTTTTTGGCGGATCCGTTTTTTTCACCCATAGACTTGCATTAGCGACGGATTTTGACTGATGGTCGTCCGCTGTATCCGTTGTTGTATTTTGACGGATCCGCCTGAATTGTAGTGTCTCCTGGGCGGAGGAGATGGACTACGAAACTTTTTTTGTGGTGGCGGACCATCATTTTTAAGTGCGCATGCCCGGTAGATTTCCCTTGCCAAGCATTTTAACCCTCAACAGCATTTGGGAAACGGCCTGAAGAAAAAATTCTCTCTCTCTCTCTCCTCCCCTAATGACCTAAATGTGAAACAGGCCTAAACAGACAAAGCCAAAGATAAAAACATAATAAGCAAATACCCTGCTGTAAATAAATAAACAGCAATAGTGCATTGGAATAATTTAGGGTGTTTAGTTAACATAATTTTGATTTAAAAAAATGTGAAAACCATCTCACCATGTCATGGTGACCCTTATTCGGGATGGTCCTAACCTCTAATATTAAAACCTTACCATTTGTCAAGTGACATGCATGTAGATAAGGGCTGATTATGACTGAATTCAGCTAGCAGACATGCAGCCATGGGGAACCACATGAATATAATGACCAGTTCAAAGAAAATGCAGGCAACACCTTTATATGCACCAAGTGCAAATAAACTGAAATAAAAAATCTAAACAGATGAAATGGTATTTAAGTTGGTGTGCATTCAACTTGTAAGCGCATGTTCACCCTGGCCTCTAAACACACAGAATCAAAAATAAAAACAAAATAAGAAAATTCTCTGCAGCAAATAAATAAACAGCAATAGTGTATGATAATAATATAGAATGCTTAGTTAACATAATTTTGATTAATAAAATTTAAAACGCATCCCACCGAGGTATCAGTCTGTGCATGCTCCACCTCCGGTGGCCATTTTCCTGACATCCACTGCAGTGAAAAGGATGAGAAGTGTGGGGACTTAACCAACATTTTCTGCCCCCTGCAACCTCTCACTGCTGAAAACCCCCTCCTCCCAACCTGGGGCCAGCAGCATCTCCCCACACCTGCTGCTACCAGCTTCCTGCATCAGCGACCCGGCCTCCTGTGACCCAACTCCACCACAGTCATTCCCCCTAGTAAGCTACTGTAAATGCGGACTATGTGATGCACAACTATTTTATTAAAAAAATGTTTTCCTATTTTCTTCCCCACATTTAGGGTGCATCTTATGGTCCGGTTTGTCTTATGTAATCTGGTTGCTGAACATACTCCATCAATGTGCCCCTATCGAATTTACCAACACCTTGTACAGTACTTCAGTTTTTCTTATAAAGGAGCATGAAATGTACATCACTTTGGGAAATAGTTAACTTTTTTATAGACATTATTGAATTTGCAAAGATTTGAATTCATCAAATCACACAGATTTTACAGGGAAATTTGATTTGCAGTGAAGTGATTTAATGCAAAATAAATTTTCCTTATTTTCTATTATATTTGTAGGGTGTAAAAAAAAAATACCGCTCATCTGTCCTCCGCCCACCATCCGGTTCTCAATGCCTCCTCTTTTCCCCTTCCACCATTGCATGCATCGTCTTAGGCTGCTTCGCTGTATGTCATGGCTTCCATCACCGACTATGCATTTGATGGCCCTGGGGTCACTATATCTGGGGGAAAGCACAATGTAACATTGTAACGTCACAATGTGTTCCACAATGGCATGCACACAGTGATGTCAGAGGCCTAATCAGCAACAGCATCCTCGGGATGGAGTGAAGAGGCTGAAGGGGTAAAGAAGGGATTTGTAAGTCCTCAAGACCTGACAGCGGGCTGCAGGGGTGGTGTGACAGGTGACCAGTGAGGTGAGTATTATTATTACTTTATCCATCTGGCTGGCTCTTTATGGTTCCGCAAAATAATGGCCCCAGCTGGCCACCATTTTGCTAAATTCATAACCAGTTGCAAAAAATAGTATGCACATTTTTACAAATTTTGAGAAAAATTTATTTCCACTCAAATAAAATCACTTATCCCTAATTGTATTTCCTTTCTTCTAATTTATCCTTGGTAGAGGGACTATCTGTTTCAAACACATTGCACATGATGGGTAAGACAGAAAATATAAAAAAAAGAGTAATCCCAGAGTCAATGCTCAGATGTGCACCACGTTTCAAAGAAATGTAGGCAATCACTTGTCTCATTGCACAGGTTTAAAGTAGAAAAAGGCACCAACAATGCTGTTACCTTCCTCATAACCGGAACTACAAAAATATTTACTGAGAAATACTCAAATTATTTCTGAAAAGTATATAACAATTTTGTACTAACTTCACATACGCAAGGAGAAAAAGGAGTGACTGAATCCGACAGTTTTTTATTATAAAAATATGAAAATTTTATTATAATCAGTAAGTATAGAAAAGCACAATAATCATAATATAGTTACACGTAAAATATGACACCATACACCAGAAGAGGAGATACACAACAATGACAGAAGGCACCAAACCACAAAAAATGCCTAAGATATAATAGCCCTTATGGGATATAATTAGCAAACTACTGCCTATGTAAAAGTCCTATCGTGACCATAATATGTCTAGGATGGCAGAGAGCTCCCAAAGCGGGCTGACAATATAGAGATGAAAACAACGGTAAGAGTTCAGCCATACATAATTATGCCAAGAAGGTAAAGAAATTATAGTGCAAACGCTTACCAGATGGTGCCCACTAGCCCCCAGTTGTAAAGAAATCTCCAACGCGCGTTTCGCGCTTGCCACTAGCGCTTTCTCAAGGAGATGCCACTAGTACTGGCGCAGGACCTTTTGTAGCCATAACGACCATCACATGTCTGACCATGTGATGTGAATGAGCCAATCAAAAGCGATTATAGTGGCGCATGCGCCGCGGCACCAACCAGTCCTCTCACATAAAGACAGACGCCCATCGTTGGACGCGCGCTCAAAATCAGCACTCACGTCACAAGTATAAAGGGCACCGCCCCCATGGGGAGGAACACGGGAGGGCACACAACGCATGCGCACAACCGCAAGGTCGCGGTACAGACATGACAGCTATTAATAAAAATACATACAAACATAGAGACGTCAAAGGAAGGGCACACAGATCAAGTAGCAGTTACACAACACAGTCCCACCCCACACAGAATGCCATAAAGATCAAAAATATATATAGGATAGATCTCTATATCCCCAGCTCCATTGACAGATATAACCAAAGGTAAAAAAATGTTCAATACATAGAGCAGGGGGAGATTCAAATACAGTGTCCAATCGATGGCAACTGAATGGCTTGAGCCGGTGAAGAAGAAAACTGTGGGTCCATGTATACCAGAACAGCGACAGGAACAATAAAACTAAGAGATAAAAGATAAGAAACAATTAAAAATTAAGAACAATAAGAATACAAACGGGGAAGATAATGGGCAGTGGTGGACATGGATAACCCAAAAGGGTAACTTATTTTACAGGAAAGAGGCAAAGCTCAGAGACTCATTAAGACCTTTCGGGGTAATCGTATCCAGCATAACAATCCACTTAGATTCTCTTTGCGCCAAAACTTTCTTATAGTTACCGGCTCTGATCCCTAGATGAACCCTATCAATCCCCCTCACCATAAATGTCTGTGGGTCACAGTTGTGCACCAATTTGAAGTGACGAGGGATCGTCTTTAAAACAGAAAGATCGGTCACTGTCTTAGCCCCCAGAATGTCACGAACGTGCTCCCGGATCCTCACCCGGAGTTCTCTCGAGGTTAAACCCACATATATAAGAGAACACCCGCAAATGGCATAATACACCACATTATCACTGCCGCATGATATCCGTTCTGTAATTTGAAATTCTTTCGACCTGTTCGAATTATGGAATGTTGAGCACCGTGAGACATTGCGGCAGGCCAGGCAGTGACCGCACGGGACCGAACCAGCCACAGGGCCCCTAGTGCCAAACGGATTGATTGTATCAGGGACATAATGGCTTTTAACCAAAAGGTCCCTTAAATTCTTAGATCTTCTTGCAGTCATCAAGGGATGATCACCAACAGCCTGATTTAATGCCGGTTCAGATTTCAAAATGGCCCAGTGCTTCGTAAGAATATCTCGCATATGTCCCCACTCATGATTATGAGTAGAAACAAAACGAGAAGGGCCGTGTGATCAAAAAATACCATTTCTCCCGGAACTGTCTCCACCAATTTGTGCATGAGGGTATAACAAGTCCCTACGTGCAGTTCTCCTCGCCCGGTCGTAACCCCTCCCTGTGCATCTGTTACTATACCCGCGATCCTGAAAACGTGTTCTCAGGTCGCGGGCTTGTTCCTCAAATTTAACTTCTGTGGAGCAGATCCGCCTCATTCGTAGAAACTGCCCGACAGGGACGGCCCTGATGGTAGACTGATTGTGTGCAGATGTGGCGTGTAACAGAGCATTCACTGAGGTAGGTTTTCTAAATACGTCAGTCTGAATGCGACGTCTATGATCTACCTCCAAGATAACGTCCAAGAAATCAATGGACCTTGAATCATATTTATAAGTAAGCTTAATGTTAAAATTATTCACATTAAGACACGCCATAAAGTCCCCGAGCTGTTGCGCCGTCCCATCCCAAAAAAATAATATATCATCAATATAGCGGTGCCAGCACAGCACATGGGAGGCGGCCGTTGCGCCTTCGTCGCCAAAAATGAATCTTTCCCACGAACCGAGGAAAAGATTAGCGTACGAAGGCGCACAGGCCACGCCCATGGCCGTGCCGCACCGCTGAAGATAAAATTGATCTTTGAAAACAAAAAAATTATGGGTAAGGACAAAGCGCAACAGCTCTAGGATCAACTCGCACAAGGAGCCGTCCAGGTCGGACATCCTCAAGAACAGGCGGACTGCATCCACCCCCAAATTATGATCAATACAGGTATACAGGGATTCGACGTCAGCCGTGACAAGGAGAGTGTGGGAATCCACAAGAACGCCATCGACCCGAGTCAGGACATCTGTCGTGTCTTTGATATGGGATGGTAGTGATTCCACCAACGGTTTCAAATAGTAATCAAGAAATTTACATACTGGGTCACACAGACTTTCCATACCAGACACGATCGGACGGCCCGGAGGGTCGAGGGCGTTCTTGTGGATTTTAGGCAGAAGATAGAAGGTTGGTGTCTTCGGGTATTTGACCATTAGTCCCTCAAAAACTGTCTTGGAAATGATATTTTTATCCAGGGCACGGACCAAGATACGCTGGAGTGAGAGCGAGAAGGAGGTAGTGGGGTTATATGACAACTTCTCATATGTATGAGGATTTTTCAATTGTCTATACGCCTCGCGCTCATAAAGGTCCATAGGCCACACCACAATATTCCTGCCCTTATCAGCAGGCTTGAACAGTATCCCTGGAATTGACTGTAATTCTTTAATGGCCTGCCGTTGCTTATAAGTCAAGTTGTCAAATTTCCGCCGAGGGGAAAGTTTCTTAAAGTCCGCAATTACTAACTTAGTAAAAATGTCAATGGCGGTACAAAGTGATAGGGGCGGGAATCTTGTGGATCTAGGCAAAATGTTTGGAGGA
Organism: Dendrobates tinctorius; assembly: GCF_039654945.1. Classification (NCBI taxonomy): domain Eukaryota; kingdom Metazoa; phylum Chordata; class Amphibia; order Anura; family Dendrobatidae; genus Dendrobates; species Dendrobates tinctorius. The sequence goes on along the minus strand of NW_027361838.1, from coordinate 18,244,402 downwards.
AACTTACCCCGGATAGGAGGTTCTTGTTCACTGAGGAGATCCTCAAGGGCGCGAAGTGCCTCTTTCTCGCTCTCACTCATCATCTCTCTAATTTCATCTTTATAATGTAATTTTTGCAACAGTAATTTTCGCGAGAAGAGATGCAAGTCTTTTAACGCTAGAAAGAAATTAAAGGAGTTAGTTGGAGAGAAGGTCAGACCTTTGCTCAAAACCTCTAACTGTGGTTGGGTAAGGCTATATGATGAAAGATTAATCACCCGGAGACCAGTGGCATGGCCCTCCTTAGTAGACCCCGTATGATTTTTATTTTTGGCGGACTGACGGGTCACTAGACGTCGTGACATGAAGTCACGTGCAGAATTCCCGCTGCGATTAGAAGCCTGCGGTGCAGTATCTTCCTCCATAGACACATTAGATCTGGTCGATGTTGACCTCGACCTCGAACGTGAAAGGTTTCTATATGGGTAGCGGGAACGTTCTACCTGGTTCCGCCATCTATACACCTTAGCAGTCGTTTTATCCTGAATATCTCTTTTTAATTTTTTAGTTTTTTGAGCCTGGATGTCCGACACCCATTTTTGCAGGTCGACATCCAGCTCGTCATTAAATTTTTTTAAAACATCACTAGTGAGATCCTTCTGAAGTTGTACTTGTAAGGTTTCAATTTCGCTCTCAAGGGAGCTTAATGTTTTTAAATCATATTCTCTCAATAGATTCAGAAACCCTTTAGAGCAGGTATTAACCAGGATTTCCCATCTATCTTTGAAGTCATTATCCTGAATTGGGAAGGCGGGAAAGACCTGGATACGAAGTCCCCTCGGGATAAGATCTTTTTGGATGTATTTGTCCAAAAACTCGCAATTCCACCAAACTCTGGTACGTTTCCTTAAGAGATCTCTGAACTCGGCCATAATCTCCTGCATGTCAACACCAAATCCACCACTGCCCACATTATCACCCTCCTGGAAGGCATCATTAAGTTGTGCGCGCCAAGTAAGGTCGCGCGCCCGAAAATCCATAGTAGGGCTGAGGAGTTCTGTAAAAGACACAGAAAAAGCAATTAGTAAAACACAATAGCCCAATACTTTACAGAGCACAAATGGCAGTAACCTAAATATATGGTCTGCCATGATAAGTGGTTCCACTCCATGGGACTATGCATACGCAAGGAGAAAAAGGAGTGACTGAATCCGACAGTTTTTTATTATAAAAATATGAAAATGTTATTATAATCAGTAAGTATAGAAAAGCACAATAATCATAATATAGTTACACGTAAAATATGACACCATACACCAGAAGAGGAGATACACAACAATGACAGAAGGCACCAAACCACAAAAAATGCCTAAGATATAATAGCCCTTATGGGATATAATTAGCAAACTACTGCCTATGTAAAAGTCCTATCGTGACCATAATATGTCTAGGATGGCAGAGAGCTCCCAAAGCGGGCTGACAATATAGAGATGAAAACAATGGTAAGAGTTCAGCCATACATAATTATGCCAAGAAGGTAAAGAAATTATAGTGCAAACGCTTACCAGATGGTGCCCACTAGCCCCCGGTTGTAAAGAAATCTCCAACGCGCGTTTCGCGCTTGCCACTAGCGCTTTCTCAAGGAGATGCCACTAGTACTGGCGCAGGACCTTTTGTAGCCATAACGACCGTCACATGTCTGACCATGTGATGTGAATGAGCCAATCAAAAGCGATTATAGTGGCGCATGTGCCGCGGCACCAAACAGTCCTCTCACATAAAGACAGACGCCCATTGTTGGACGCGCGCTCAAAATCAGCGCTCACGTCACAAGTATAAAGGGCACCGCCCCCATGGGGAGGAACATGGGAGGGCACACAACGCATGCGCACAACCGCAAGGTTGCGGTACAGACGTGACAGCTATTAATAAAAATACATACAAACATAGAGAAGTCAAAGGAAGGGCACACAGATCAAGTAGCAGTTACACAACACAGTCCCACCCCACACAGAATGCCATAAAGATCAAAAATATATATAGGATAGATCTCTATATCCCCAGCTCCATTGACAGATATAACCAAAGGTAAAAAAATGTTCAATACATAGAGCAGGGGGAGATTCAAATACAGTGTCCAATCGATGGCAACTGAATGGCTTGAGCCGGTGAAGAAGAAAACTGTGGGTCCATGTATACCAGAACAGCGACAGGAACAATAAAACTAAGAGATAAAAGATAAGAAACAATTAAAAATTAAGAACAATAAGAATACAAACGGGGAAGATAATGGGCAGTGGTGGACATGGATAACCCAAAAGGGTAACTTATTTTACAGGAAAGAGGCAAAGCTCAGAGACTCATTAAGACCTTTCGGGGTAATCGTATCCAGCATAACAATCCACTTAGATTCTCTTTGCGCCAAAACTTTCTTATAGTTACCGGCTCTGATCCCTAGATGAACCCTATCAATCCCCCTCACCATAAATGTCTGTGGGTCACAGTTGTGCACCAATTTGAAGTGACGAGGGATCGTCTTTAAAACAGAAAGATCGGTCACTGTCTTAGCCCCCAGAATGTCACGAACGTGCTCCCGGATCCTCACCCGGAGTTCTCTCGAGGTTAAACCCACATATATAAGAGAACACCCGCAAACGGCAACGACCTGTTCGAATTATGGAATGTTAAATCAGGCTGTGGTGATCATCCCTTGATGACTGCAAGAAGATCTAAGAATTTAAGGGACCTTTTGGTTAAAAGCCATTATGTCCCTGATACAATCAATCCATTTGGCACTAGGGGCCCTGTGGCTGGTTCGGTCCCGTGCGGTCACTGCCTGGCCTGCCGCAATGTCTCACGGTGCTCAACATTCCATAATTCGAACAGGTCGAAAGAATTTCAAATTACAGAACGGATATCATGCGGCAGTGATAATGTGGTGTATTATGCCATTTGCGGGTGTTCTCTTATATATGTGGGTTTAACCTCGAGAGAACTCCGGGTGAGGATCCGGGAGCATGTTCGTGACATTCTGGGGGCTAAGACAGTGACCGATCTTTCTGTTTTAAAGACGATCCCTCGTCACTTCAAATTGGTGCACAACTGTGACCCACAGACATTTATGGTGAGGGGGATTGATAGGGTTCATCTAGGGATCAGAGCCGGTAACTATAAGAAAGTTTTGGCGCAAAGAGAATCTAAGTGGATTGTTATGCTGGATACGATTACCCCGAAAGGTCTTAATGAGTCTCTGAGCTTTGCCTCTTTCCTGTAAAATAAGTTACCCTTTTGGGTTATCCATGTCCACCACTGCCCATTATCTTCCCCGTTTGTATTCTTATTGTTCTTAATTTTTAATTGTTTCTTATCTTTTATCTCTTAGTTTTATTGTTCCTGTCGCTGTTCTGGTATACATGGTCCCACAGTTTTCTTCTTCACCGGCTCAAGCCATTCAGTTGCCATCGATTGGACACTGTATTTGAATCTCCCCCTGCTCTATGTATTGAACATTTTTTTACCTTTGGTTATATCTGTCAATGGAGCTGGGGATATAGAGATCTATCCTATATATATTTTTGATCTTTATGGCATTCTGTGTGGGGTGGGACTGTGTTGTGTAACTGCTACTTGATCTGTGTGCCCTTCCTTTGACGTCTCTATGTTTGTATGTATTTTTATTAATAGCTGTCATGTCTGTACCGCGACCTTGCGGTTGTGCGCATGCGTTGTGTGCCCTCCCGTGTTCATCCCCATGGGGGCGGTGCCCTTTATACTTGTGACGTGAGCGCTGATTTTGAGCGCGCATCCAACGATGGGCGTCTGTCTTTATGTGAGAGGACTGGTTGGTGCCGCGGCGCATGCGCCACTATAATCGCTTTTAATTGGCTCATTCACATCACATGGTCAGACATGTGACGGTCGTTATGGCTACAAAAGGTCCTGCGCCAGTACTAGTGGCATCTCCTTGAGAAAGCGCTAGTGGCAAGCGCGAAACGCGCGTTGGAGATTTCTTTACAACCGGGGGCTAGTGGGCACCATCTGGTAAGCGTTTGCACTATAATTTCTTTACCTTCTTGGCATAATTATGTATGGCTGAACTCTTACCGTTGTTTTCATCTCTATATTGTCAGCCCGCTTTGGGAGCTCTCTGCCATCCTAGACATATTATGGTCACGATAGGACTTTTACATAGGCAGTAGTTTGCTAATTATATCCCATAAGGGCTATTATATCTTAGGCATTTTTTGTGGTTTGGTGCCTTCTGTCATTGTTGTGTATCTCCTCTTCTGGTGTATGGTGTCATATTTTACATGTAACTATATTATTATTATTGTGCTTTTCTATACTTACTGATTATAATAAAATTTTCATATTTTTATAATAAAAAACTGTCGGATTCAGTCACTCCTTTTTCTCCTTGCGTATGCATAGTCCCATGGAGTGGAACCACTTATCATGGCAGACCATATATTTAGGTTACTGCCATTTGTGCTCTGTAAAGTATTGGGCTATTGTGTTTTACTTGTACTAACTTCAGTCTGACCTCTTTGTCAAGAACAAAGGTACAAGAGTCATTACCAAGAAAATAATATATCTTTTTGCTTGGTTAATCTGTTTTATATTTCTTGTTATCATTACTCCGTGTCTGCTATGGCCTGTTTCACATTAACGTTATTTTGACGGGAGGCAAATCCGCCAGAGCGGTTAAAAATGGATCCGCCTCCATCATGGGCTAAACGGATGCTACAGGATCCGTGTTGTGTACGGATCCGCTGGAGGGGAAATTTAAAGGAACCGCGGGGGGGAGAGAGAGCTTTTTTTTCTTTGCATGGCTGTTCCAGAATGCCATTCAGGGGTTAAAAGCCCTGCTCCAGCGAATCTGCCAGGCATGCGCAATAGAAATTAGCGGACCGTCGCTCGGAAAAAACAATGCAGAGTCCGTCCCATCCGCCCGGGAGACGCTAAAATTTTGACGGATCCGCCAAAAAACGGGTGGGACGGACGACCGTCAGTCAAGATCCACCACTAATGTAAGTCTATGGGGGGAAAACGGATCCGCCCCTTTTTTTGCGGATCCGTTTTTTTTTAAAAATTGGCAGATTCTGACTGACGTCAAAAAACGGAGGTGTGAAACAGGCCTAAAATGAATGATTGGAGGAAGACTGTTCACCATTATGAAACGTTACAAATTGGTAGTGTTTACTGGAAATTTCAGATAATTTGCTTTTCAGTCAGTTACTGGCTTTGTAATATCATTGAAAGACTTGTAGGTAGAATGTGTATGGATTACTCAACCCTGAATGAATGTGGTTTTACTGTATATCAGGTGTTAAGTAGTTCTACTTAATGAAGAAACTCATTAATCCAGCTCAAGTAATTCCCATTAAGTCCGATAAGGAGAACTCAAATTTAAGTGTATGTTTATTTCAAATTTCAGATTTTGTTTTGTTATTTTTTGTTTGTTTTTTTACCTTAATTGTATGATATACCCCCTCATTTATTATTTTTTCTCTGAAAAAGCATTAAAAAAAATACTTACTTTACTGATCATCCAATACTGCTCTTCCAAAATGGTTGTCACTGCTGCAAGCAATGATTGGCTTCACAGATCACATGCCTGTCTGGATGGAGCAGTAAGTACAGACTGCCAGGACCTAGGCAGTTTGGAAGAGAAAGATATTCTGTGAGGTTTATAACATAGCCTTTACATTAATAATATATTATTAAAATAATAGGGGTATAGTCAAGATCAAAACAGGCTACACTGGATGACTATAAAACCTGCAAAAGACAAAGTGAGCAAAAACCCTGCTGTAACTAAATAAGTAAAAGCAAAAGTGCATCTAAATAATAGAGTTTTTAGTAATACTGTTTTTGATCAAAAGTAGCATGAAACCCATCCCATCACGACACGTTATTTCTTTGTATTTTTTTCACTGAATGACTATAGTTGGAACGTAGACAAACAATGAACTGGTTTTATTTCAGCTCCAAATTTGTATTTTAAAATATTAATCAATATTAATAAGGAAGATTCAACATTGTACTCCTCTGTATTATACGCCACTGTGAGTGAGCTCTAATATGTAGTGAAACACTAAGTGGTCCTTCTTTTTGTGTCTTTTTTTAGATCAGCTAATCAGGCAAAAAGTGAATTCGCCTCTTTGCATGGATATTCCCAGAAGATATAAATAGCAGAGAAGTTATTCCCCATGAATTAAATGTCCCTTAGGCCACGTTCACATTCAGTATTTGGTCAGTATTTTACATCAGTATTTGTAAGCCAAAACCAGTGCAACAGTCAAAGGAAAGGTATAATAGAAACCCGTCACCACGTCTGCATTTTTTACCCACTCCTGGTTTTGGGTTACAAATACTAGGCCGGGGTCACACTGGCGAGGAATACGGCCGAGTGAGAGGCGCTAAAAGCACGCATTAGACACGGACCAATGATTCTCTATGGGGTCCCTCGCACCAGCTGTATATTTCTCATCCGTATTCTATGGTCCGTGCCACTCGCAGCATGCTGCGATTGTCAGCGTACTATGGCCGTAATACGCCAATGCAAGTCTATGGGTGCGCAAAAAATACGGATTACACACGGACCACACATGTGACTTGCAAGAAATACGCACCCGGTGTCTTTTAGCAAAGGCGGCAATTCAGTGCGCTATACAGTAAACTCACACTGACAGTTTTAATAAAGAAACGAAAGAATAGATATAGACACATAGAATACATACGGTATATATATATATATATTTCTATGTGTCTATATCTATTCTTTGGTTTCTGTTTAGAAACCCTGTCATAGGGCTCCATTATATGTCCATTTTGCAAGCCTGCGAGAAAATCTCGCCATACGGATGCCATACGGATTACATACGGATGCTTACATGCGCAAAATACGCGACCACACCTTGATTACGGATGACATACGGAGCACTGTTTAGGGGCCATTCATCCGTATTACGCATGTAAAATACTGATCGTATTTTGTGTCAGTTAGTGTGACCCCGGCCCTAATGTAATATACTGACTAAATACTGAAGGATTCCCTTCAGCCCCAGAGCATAATAAGAGTAAGCTGGGAAAAAAAATACTTGCTCTCACCTTACTGCTCACCTTTCCAAGCCTTTCTGCTCCTCACTGTCCCTCATCCAGTCCTCTTTGCAAAAATACATTTAAAAATTATCATATATGCCAATTTCATCCTCCTTTCATACTGATGTCTGCAATGAGTAACAAAAAAATGACCTTCCTTCATCTATTTGCAAGCCAACATGCAAGAACTCTTGAGAATGTTAACCCTTGTGTGCGCCGCAAGATCACATAATAAACAGATCAAAATTTCTGAGCTAGAGCTAGGCGCAATAACATTAGGAAATTTGTCCAAATTTGTGTGTCTGTTTCTACGTTATTAAAATAAATGGAAATTCGTATGAATTAATTCATGTGACAAGAGATTCAATCATTTTTCTATTTTGCTGATATATTCTGCCTCTTCATTTTAATTGATAACGGATATCATTTTAGTAAGGCAGAAATTAAACGTAGTGTATTGATTAGTAAGACATCATTAAACAAGCGGGATCAGGAAGGCATGACCAACGTGAGAATTGATATGCTTGAGACTCGCAGATTGATGGACAGCATTTGATTCATTGATGCATTAGATGTGAATTCTGCTTCACAGTTCTTAGCTCTTCGAGTTGACATTCCCAGTGTACATTTCAGAGAAAACAAAGTAATGTAGCTTGATAAACTGGCAATCCAAAACACAAGATGCTCGTTGAATACCTAGATGAAATATAATACTGCTCCTCTGCGAATAATTTTAGACTAATTTATTATTTCAGCAATGTTTTTATAACCGGACCAGTATAAACTCCTTGTTACATCTGTCACTTAATTTAAAGGGATAGTCCCATTTTATAAAAGATACCACGTTACTATCTATAGCACATCGGATAATAAAAGAAAGAAAAAAATGGTAGTAATGTAATATATGAACACTGAACTGGCAGAATTTGTGTTACTTGTGAAAATATGAAGTATAAAGTTGTGCCCTGTGACTCAGAAGCCAGGACCCCAAATAAACAAGAAACTGGCCCTGCCTGTTAATTTGATATATTTAAAGAGAATCTGTCAGCAGGTATTTGCTATGCAATCTGAGGGCAGCATAAGTAGGAGTTAAAACATTGAATTCAACCATGTGTCACTTATCATGCTATGTGCTGTTGTTTACTTACAGTGAAAGTTTTATCACTAGGACATTATCATTGCTGTGACTAGCTGCCTCCTACCAAGTTGCCGACTCCACCTCTCTTGTGATAAGCAGCTTACAGTCAATAAACAATGTGCATACAGAGCCTTGTGTAGACAGGGTTAGCTTGTTCAGCTTTGCTTCATGCTACATTTAAAAACTTTAAGTCATAACTGCTTCACCCAGTAAACTAAGTGATACATCAGTGGAATCAGTAAAAAATGCAAGAGCGCAATAGGATCTTATCCAGGATAACAATTAATGACAGATCAGTAGAACCGCTCATCTTAAACGGTTGTGTGAGAAACAACACTTAAAGAGCCTGGAGTCCAGATGCAGCTTCCATAAATAATATCAGATTGACGCACCAGGATTGGAAGTGTTCCTGCACTCTCTGGAGTTACGACAAAACCTGCGATAAATAAAAATGTAGGTTTTTTGTCAAACCTACATTTTTACCTACCACTGGTTTTGCTGTGACTCCATAGAGCGCAGGAACACTTCCAATCCTGGTGCCTCAATCACTGGAATCAGGGACTCTTCCTACATTATGGTGCTCTCAGATGAGGTAGCAAAAACCTAGTGACAGATTCGCTTTAAATTATTTAGCAACAAACAATTCTGTAGCACTCATCAGCTATATTCTCACCACTCCAATACAGTATGCCCCAAATGGACTCACTCTGGGATTAATTTACCTATCAGTAAGTTTTAAGTGTGGAAAGAAATTGGATAACTTTGTAGAAGCCACACAAACTTGACACCATTGATCTTCAGAGATGATTGTAGAGTCAGCTAAAAACAGCTCTGAAGTGACTTTGGGTAAAGTGGTAAAAACGACTTTATCAATACAGAATTTAGTATAAATGTCATATCAGGACTACAATCTGAAAAGAAATTAGGAACTTTTGGGGACTTTAGACAAAAAAAGTGTGCAAGATCAATCATATTTAAATTAAAAATTAACCTTATTACATGTATGAAAAAAGCCTTTACAACAAACTGTGAACTGTCCACTCATTGCAACAGTCTGAACACAAGCAGGATGAGCGGACACTTGAGATAATAGCTCATGATGCATGTATCCAAGGACTCCAAAAAGAGAACTAAAGCACACCTCTCATTGACTCCTCGATAGGAATAATATAATGTTATGCCAGGAGTTTTCCTTTGTAAAGCTTCACTTTGAATTTGTATGAACCATTCATGAGATGAATGCAACTTATCCTACAATAATATCTACTCCAATTTCTAAATTCCCCATTTTGCATGGAAATGAATTCAAATGAATTCTGAAAATGCATGTAATCATCTCGTTTTCTCCTATTCAGACAGAGCTCTAACTGCCACACTGAAATATAAGACACGGCATAAATAATTGCATTCACAAATATAGTGCACGTCAAATAGAGCCGCAGCCTTACTTCTTTCTAATTCACACATTATTGCTGCTACTTTTTAAAGCTCAATCATTAAAAATCTCAAAAAATCAGATAAAATGCAATGCCTTTAATTGTAAATACGGAGAACTCCTATGCTCTTTATAAACACTTAAAGGGAATCTGTCACCGGAAGTTGCAGGCCTATGTAAATGGCCTTGGTCCGTTCCAATGGGCGGTGCTTCTTCTTTTTTCTATAACCCATCCATGGCCTCCGTCTGTGCTCTTCTCTGGTTTTCTTCTCCATCGTTTGCGCGTGCACAAAGCAATCTTGCTCCGCGCATGCGCAGTATGCTTTGCCCAACTGCGGGCAAAGCCAAAAATCATTACTGCGCATGCGCCGATACATTATGTCCCAGAAGTATTTTGCTGTGTTCCAGGACATAGTGACCGGCGCATGCACAGTGATGATTTTTGGCTTTGCCCGCAGTTGGGCAAAGCATGGTGTGTGTGCACGAAGCCAGATTGCTTTGCGCACGCACAAACGATGGAGAAGAATACCGGAGAAGATCGCGGATGGGGCCATGGATAGGGTGGAGAAAAAAGAAGAAACACAGCCCATCGGACCGGACCCTGCCATTTACATAGGCCTGCAACTTCCGGTGACAGATTCCGTTTAAACCATTAAAAAAAAATTGATTGTCAAAAATCTGCAGATTCAAGAAAAATGCTTACCTTTCGTCAACAGGTCATAAAATCACTTTCCTCGCTATCAGATTATGCTACAGTACTGTAATATAAATTCTCTGCTAGAAAAAGGCTATTGGGTCTGGTCACATGGACAGGATGTATAGAATTAATGGCAGTCATATATATAATAAATGGACTTACCACAATATTATTGCTTTTAAGTTGCTGCATATGAACAAAAGGTACAGAATCTAAACAAATTCAAACAAGAAAAATTATAGCCAGCTCACCCAGTTAGACGTCCTTAGTGGTTCTGCTCACTTCCAGGAAGCCGCACGGAGTTGTAATGGGAGAGGCACACCCATGTTGCAATAGAAACAAAAACCAGCAAATAATTCCAGTGGATGCTTCCTACTTGGCCATAAAATCCATTTTATTTTTATCTTTTAAAATAGTTCCATGTGGCAGAAACCCAAATATATACAGGGGGTCAGAAGAAAAAAGGGCACACTGCTGCTTTATGCGTGCAGACTACGCGTTTCGACCTTACTAGGTCTTCTTCTAGGTCTGCTTACTAGGTCTAGAAGAAGACCTAATAAGGACGAAACGCGTAGTCTGCACGCATAAAGCAGCAGTGTGCCCTTTTTTCTTCTGACCCCCTTTATATATTTGGGTTTCTGCCACATGGAACTATTTTAAAAGATAAAAATAAAATGGATTTTATGGCCAAGTAGGAAGCATCCGCTGGAATTATTTGCTGGTTTTAGAATCTAAACAAGACCCAAGAAATACATAGAAACTCAGACAACATCCATAAATATGCTACATAGCAAATGAATCAGTGATGTAAAATAATGCCAGTTATACAGTATATATGTAGTAGGTTTATAGCAAATGCAATAGTATCTAGGTGGGAAGGAAGTCAACAAACTAAATCAAATTGTAGCTATATCTAATTAGTGTTATTGCCGGTTTAACCTGGCGCAGGGCAGTAACTGTGGGCAAGGTACTCATCTTACTCGTCCCAGCACACTACATAAAAATAGGGTCCCGATTGGGTGTGTGTGGTTGAGTTGCTTCTGCGGACACCTTCATATTCAGCTCTGCCACGATTTGTGAGGTGCCGGACCGCTCTAAACCCACGATGAGAAAACCAGACAAGTTGGTAAAAATAAAGTCCTATTTGCTGACAATAAGGCTATGTGCACACATAGCGGAACTCTCGTGGAAATTACCACGATAATTCCGGATTCCATTCCACGGGAAAATCGCATTTAAATTCCCACAATTTTCCAGCGGAAAAACTAGCATTTTGCAAGCGTAATTAGCTTGCAGAATGCTAGCGTTTTCCAAGCGATCTGGAGCATCGCTTGGAGAACTGATTGACAGGTTGGTCACACTCGTCAAACATAGTGTTTGACGAGTGTGACCAACTTTTTACTACTGAGGCTGCCTATGCAGCATCAGTAGTAAAAGATAGGATGTAAAAATATAATTAAAAAATATTGTTATTCTTACCTTCCGATGTCCCGCACAGCCTTCCCGCCTCTCCACGCTCCCGGTCGAAGTAATCCTTTGCGTGAATGACCGCGAGACTTCGCGCTCCCGCGACATCATCGCGAATGACCGCGAGACGTCGTGCTCCCGCTAGATCGCGACATCATCGCGGTCATTCTCACAAAGGATTACTGGTACCGGGAGCGTGGAGAGAGGCGGGAAGACTGCACGGGATGCCGGAAGGTGAGAATAACAATATTTTTAATTTTAATTCTATTTTTTACAGGGATATGGTACCCACGGCCCCGAGGAGAGTCTCCCCTCCTCCGGATCGTGGGTACCATCCGCAAATGTTCTGCTTACTTTTCTCATGGTGTGCACAGCCACATGCGGAAAGTAAGCAGAACAATGCATTCCTATGGGTGCGGGATCACCGCGATTCCGTTAAATTAATGAGCATGCTGCGTTTTTTACCGGGAAGCGATTCCGCAGCGGAAAAAAACGCAGCATTAGCACAGCATTGCGGAATCCCATAGGAATGCATGTGATGCTTATTTTTCATGTTTTCAAGGCAAAAACGCACGTTTAAAACCGCCACGAAAGCGCAAAAAAACCGCGACGTGTGAACATAGCCTAAAACTTATGTAAAGCAGGTAACAGGAAATAAGCTTGCTGTTTTCTTCTGCACAATACAGAGGAACATATTTAGTGGCTCCGGACAGCAGGACCAAGTGGGTTACTCCATCTTCCTAGTACATAGCCACATTGATTAATTTGTTTTGCTGCTGCCACTGCACCATAACTACACTTCCTGAGTACAACATAAGGGAGCTCCACAGACTACCACCTTACTAAACATGCCCCCAGCCTAGTTGACTCTGTCTTACTTCATAGCAAATCCCAGGTCTCGCTAGCACTAATAATGTTACTAAAAGTCTCTTGCTGCAAGTGCCCCAACTTGCCTGCACATGGAAGAACACTGCAGCCAATGAAGATTTCTTGCTTAAACTTGCTCCCTTTTTTGGGTCTCTTTGTAAATACACACCCAACGATGATCACTAACAACTAATTACCAAAACTGATACCTAGATCCCCAACCTTGGGCTGACCCTACAGTTAATCCTGTCACCCCTGACTAAAAAGAACTGCAGCCTCCAGGAGGATAATACATACAATACAGTACATTTTCAGTCATTTGAAACAACAGGGATCTCCAGAGTGGTGCCATGTCATCCTCTCCACTCCTACACTGGGATAAAGTATTGCAATCCAGTTTAACTTCTAAATATTCTTATTTATCTCAAGCTATAGTCAACACATTGATTTTATGTCAAAATTTTTGTCACAGTTTTCTGAAAATTACTGCCAAACTATTACAATGTGAGCGTTCTCAGTGGTTGATACCCTTTAAACCCCTTCACGATCAATGATGTATATTTATTTCAGCGGCCATGTCCCTGTCTTTAATGTGGGCTTACATGCTTATATGAAAGCTGCCCAACACCTGATGGCTGATTTAATCAGCCACAAACAGAAAGACTGAACAGCACATCCAAACTGGTGTGAACAGGTGCTAGCTAAGACAAAAATTCTAAAAAAAAACAACAAAGCTGCACTCTGGAATTGTAAATCTAGAAAACTGGAACTGCATTACTGACATACAAAATAAGTAAGTGCTACATTAGGTACATATGGAATTTTGGAAAATTGGAACTGCAATATTGCTATAGGAAAATTTACAGTAAAAATAAACTACTTAGAACATACATTGGCCAATGTATATGAGCCCAACTGCTTCTGTCATGGCTTTTTAGTTCAAGAGAGGTGTCTTATCAGGCCAGGGACCCAACTATAAGGTATGCCTTGATGGTGGCAGTTGGGCTATAGTGAAGGAAATAATTCTTTGATCCATTGCTGATTTTGTAAGTTTCCCATTGACAAAGACAAGAACAGTCGATAATTTTAAGGGTAGGTTAATTTTAACATTGAGAGCTAGAATATGAAAAATAAAATCCATAAAATTACATTGTATAAATTAAATAATTTTATTTGCATTTTGCTGTGAGAAATAAGTATTTGATCCCCTACCAAACATTAAGAGTTCTGGCTCCTACAGACCAGTTAGGCGCTCCTAATCAGCTCATTACCTGCATTAAAGACATCTGTCTTACATAGTCACCTTTATAAAAAGACTCCTGTCCACAGACTCAATCAGTCAGACTCTAACCTCTACAACATGGGCAAGACCAAAGAGCTTTTTAAGGATGTCAGGGACAAGAACATAGACCTGCACAAAGCTAGAATGTTCTAAAAAACTATAAGTAAGATGCTGGATGAGAAGGAGACAACTTTTGGTGCAATAGTAAGAAAATGGAAAAAATACAAAATGACTCTTCAATCGACATCGATCTGGAGCACCATGCAAAATCTCACCATCAGCCTAAAACTACATGGGGGAACTTTTTAATAATCTCAAGGCAGCTGGGACCACAGTCATCAAGAAAACCATTGGTAATACATTACGCCGTAAAGGTTAAATTTCTACAGTGCCCACAAGAACCTGCTCAAGAAGGCACATGTGCAGGCCCATCTGAAATTTGCCAATGAACACCTGGATGATTCGATGAGTGGTTAGGAGAAGGTGCTGTGATCAGATGAGATAAAAATTGAGCTCTTTGGCATTAACTCAACTCGTCATGTTTGGATGAAGGGAAATGCTGACCCAAAGAACACCATCCACACTGTCAAGCATGGAGGTAGAAACATTATGATTCGGGGGTGTTTCTCTTCTAAGGGCACAGGACTAGTTCACCACATCAATGAGAGAATGGTTGGAGCCATGTACAGTAAAATCCTGAGTGACAACCTCCTTCCCTCCGCCAGGACATTAAAAATGGGTCGTGGCTGGGTCTTCCAAGACAATGACCCAAAACATACACCCAAGGAAACAAAAGGGTGGCTCAAAAAGAAGCACATTAAGGTCATGGATTGGCCCAGCCAGTCTCCAGACCTTATTTCCATAGAAAACTTATGGAGGGAGTTGAAGCTCTGAGTTGCCAAGCGATAGCCTCAAAATCTTAATGATTTACAGATGATCTGCAAAGAGGAGAGGATCAAAAGTCCTCCTGACATGTGCGCAAAACTCATCATCAACTATGGAAAATATCTGACTGCTGTGCTTGCCAGCAAGGGTTTTACCACCAAGTATTAAGTCTTGTTTGCCAGAGGATTTCACATACTTATTTCTCACTGCAAAATACAAATACATTTATATAATTTATACAATTCGATTTTATGGATTTAATTTTGGATATTCTATCTCTCAATGTTAAAATTAACCTACCCTTAAAATTATAGAATGTTCATGTCTTTGTCAGTGGGCAAACTTACAAAATCAGCAATGGATCAAATAATTATTTCCTTTACTGTATATGACTAGCCGTAATATCGTCATCATTTTTTCTTTCTTACTTTTGAAAAAACCCAATTCTAACTCTAACCCTAACACAACCCTAACCCCAACCCCAACCATAACACAACCCTAATCCTTACAAGCCTAGCAGTCCTAACCCCGAACCCTAACCGCAACCCCAACTGTAAATAATGTAAAAAAAAATATTACTTTATTTTATAATTTTTATCTAACTATGGAAGTGACATAAAGGGATTTCATTTGCTATTTTTTTATTTTGATCCCTGTGGACGGTGGATGTACCAGGGAAGGCTTGGGGTACCAAATTTCTCTCTTCTCTGATATGATTGATCATATCAGAGGAGAGAGAAATGAATTTTAAATTTGACATTTTTTTGTGATCGCCATTATTCGGTGTATTCGACGTTATCACGTGACAGGGGATTGTAAAATCGGCCCTGATTATGTTGACTCTAAAGTACACTCCTTTATATTAAGATTTCAAATATACAAAACCTCTAGTAATTGTAAAGATTGAAAACCTTTTGGGGATTAGAAATAAATTAAATAATTAGAATAATTTCTCTACTGATAAATGTAACCCTTTTGGTGCTAAATGACAGCAATACGTCAGTTCCAATGACTGACACATCCAAGAAATTAATTGAGAGTATATGCACTCTCACATTCAAAAAAGATTATTCTCAATTATGTTTTCTTCATTCTGCATTTCAGAACAGATACAGTGATACTAAATGTATATATTTTTTTATATATTATTCTACTTTTCCAAGCTTAAAAAAACTTTTGTGGGCGAAATGCCATAACTGTTTTTGCCTGTCCGTTATGAGAGCTGTGTGAGTGCTTGCTTTTTACAAGGTCAGCTGTAGTTTCTATTGTTACTTAAGACTTAAATGACTTTTTATTCCATTTTGTAGTAGATTACATTTTTTTTTGCTAAAGAACTTACTATAAATAAATAAATAATAGATAAATAATGTTAGGTTTAATAGTTTAGAATGTTATAGATATGCATGTAATGCAGTCTAATGGCATATCAGCATTATCTAATTAAGAGAAGTAGTAAGTAGAGTTGAGCGACTTTTGGTTTTTTAGGGTCGCGTTTCGTTTCGTGAAACCCGACTTTTCCAAAAGTCGGGTCGAGCAAGATCGTCCGATTATAGGGAAAAGTCGGGGTCGTCCCGAAACACGAAACCCAATGTAAGTCAATGGGGAATAAAAGTCGGCAGTGAGAGGAGGACAGGAAACACACCTACAGTGCCCATTTGAATGCCAAAAGCATCAATTCTTCTTTCTTAAGCTTGTCAACCTTAATTAACTTCATATTACAAGTTACGCACTGAAAAATGGGGGTTATTTGGCTACAAACTGTGGGGGGGGAGGGCTGGCTCCAGGTTTTCATGTGCCCTGGGCGAAAGAGCGCCCCTTTAACACATACCACAACTCATCATGCTCCGATACGGCAGAGAAATAGCGGTATAGTACAATGAAAAATACCTCACTTTTTACATCTCATGACGAGGCCCATCTTTTTCTCCATACAGAATCATTGGTCCCATATAATGTTTGAAACAGTATATGATGAGCTCCACATAATGCTACAGTATATGTTGGTCCCCATGGATGAAGCTCCACTGTCTTATGGGCCCAAATAATGCTCCAAACATAATGGGCCCCATTTCTAATGCTCTAGTGTATAATGGGCCCTGTAAATGCTGCTCCAGTGTCTGATGTCCACCTTTGGAATGTTCCAGTGTATGGTGGGCCCCATCTATCATTCTCCAGAGTATAGTGCTCCCCAAAAATTGCTGTCCCAACATTGAAAACAATCAAATAAGTCTCCTCGCTAGGGAATCCCTGTACTTGTCTGGACAGGTGCTGTAGCTTGCTTAACAGCTCGCCAGCCGTTCTCACGCCCAGTATGGATTGCACGTGATTGCACAAAGGTTAGAAAGGGTACCGTATCCCTGGATAACATGTATGGATAGCGTACACATTCAAAATATATGTCTATACAGCATGAGGCAGGCTCAGACGGTGTTAGGCCCAGTATGGATTGCACGTCATTGCACAAAGGTTAGAAAGGGTACCGTATCCCCGGATAACATGTATGGATAGCGTACACATTCAAAATATATGTCTATACAGCATGAGGCAGGCTCAGAAGGTGTTAGGCCCAGTATGGATTGCACATCATTGCACAAAGGTTAGAAAGGGTACCGTATCCCCGGATAACATGTATGGATAGCGTACACATTCAAAATATATGTCTATACAGCATGAGGCAGGCTCAGACGGTGTTAGGCCCAGTATGGATTGCACGTCATTGCACAAAGGTTAGAAAGGGTACCGTATCCCCGGATAACATGTATGGATAGCGTACACATTCAAAATATATGTCTATACAGCATGAGGCAGGCTCAGACGGTGTTAGGCCCAGTATGGATTGCACGTCATTGCACAAAGGTTAGAAAGGGTACCGTATCCCCGGATAACATGTATGGATAGCGTACACATTCAAAATATATGTCTATACAGCATGAGGCAGGCTCAGACGGTGTTAGGCCCAGTATGGATTGCACGTCATTGCACAAAGGTTAGAAAGGGTACCGTATCCCCGGATAACATGTATGGATAGCGTACACATTCAAAATATATGTCTATACAGCATGAGGCAGGCTCAGACGGTGTTAGGCCCAGTATGGATTGCACGTCATTGCACAAAGGTTAGAAAGGGTACCGTATCCCCGGATAACATGTATGGATAGCATACACATTCAAAATATATGTCTATACAGCATGAGGCAGGCTCAGACGGTGTTAGGCCCAGTATGGATTGCACGTCATTGCACAAAGGTTAGAAAGGGTACCGTATCCCCGGATAACATGTATGGATAGCGTACACATTCAAAATATATGTCTATACAGCATGAGGCAGGCTCAGACGGTGTTAGGCCCAGTATGGATTGCACGTCATTGCACAAAGGTTAGAAAGGGTAACGTATCCCCGGATAACATGTATGGATAGCGTACACATTCAAAATATATGTCTATACAGCATGAGGCAGGCTCAGACGGTGTTAGGCCCAGTATGGATTGCACGTCATTGCACAAAGGTTAGAAAGGGTACCGTATCCCCGGATAACATGTATGGATAGCGTACACATTCAAAATATATGTCTATACAGCATGAGGCAGGCTCAGACGGTGTTAGGCCCAGTATGGATTGCACGTCATTGCACAAAGGTTAGAAAGGGTACCGTATCCCCGGATAACATGTATGGATAGCGTACACATTCAAACTATATGTCTCAGGAGGCAGGCTCAGACGGTGTCAGGCACAGTATGGATTTGACGGCCCAGATTACACAGAGGAGGAGCAGGGAGAGGTAAAGATTGCAAATGCTGGGGCCCTGCCCAAGCAAGGGGGGCCCACTCGTGGGCGTCGGTACTGGCACTGGGCCCCTCATAGTACAGCGGTGTGTCTGACGGCGGGTGTGCACCACCGCCGTCAGAGACACTTGATTGCACTATGAGGGACCCTGTGCCAGTGCCCGTGCCCAAGAGTCGGCCTACCCACCTGTCCAGGGCAACGGCACTCGCACGGTGTCGTGCGGTAGGTGGTGACCCCGGCCATGGGGGGGAGGCAGCACAGTTAGGGAGTTTTAGAAAGTGGCATATGTTGATGTTGGACATTCAGCTGATGCAAAAGGCGAAATAGGTGAAGTACCAGGAAGAGGTGGACCAAAGCAAGCCATTTTTCTGTCACCCTATGTGTCATCAGGGGAAGGTGGGACAAAATCCTTGGAAACCCATGCGTGGTTCATTTTAATGAAGGCTAGATCATCCACATTTTGGGTTGACAGACGGGTCCTTTTTTCTGTAAGGATTGATCCAGCTGCACTGAAGACTCTTTCCGATAGCACACTTGCAGCTGGGCAAGCGAGCTCCTGTAAGGCATATTGGGCCAATTCAGGCCAGGTGTCCAGTTTAGCGGCCCAATAGTCAAAGGGGAATGACCTGTGTGGGAGAACATCGATATGGGAGGAAAAGTAGTTTGTAACCATAGTTGACAACTGCTGTCTCCTGTCACTTTCCATCGATGCAGTATTACCAGTTGTGTGAGCGGTATTTGAAAAATCAGTCCACAACATTGTCATGAAACCCCTGTCTCCAACGCCACTTCTGCTGTGTGCACCACGAACACCTCTGCCAAGCTGCCCCCGGCCCGTACGGCTCGTGTGAGAACCATCACCGCTGCTGTGTGCTGGGAATGCCTCAAGCAACCGATTTACCAGAGTTGCTTGTTTATTAGCCAATATTAGGTCAAGGTTCTCCTGTGGCATGATGTTTTGTAATTTGCCTTTATAGCGTGGATCCAGGATGCTGGCCAACCAGTAGTCGTCATCGTTCATCATTTTGGCAATGCGGGGGTCCCTTTTTAGGATCCGCAAGGCATAATCCGACATGTGGGCCAATGTTCCCGGTGTCAATGATGCACTGCGAGTACTGGGTGGAGGAGCACTTTCTGGCAAATCCACATCCCTCCAGTCACGCACAAACCCTGTACCAGACCTTGCCACGCCAACATTTTCACTTGCCCCACGAGATGCATCCTCCTCCCCTAAGTAATCATCCCCATCATCCTCCTCCTCCTCCTCCTCTTCTTCCTCCACTTCGTCCAGGAGAGGTCCCTGAGCAGACAATGGCTGAATGTCATCAAGGATTCCCTCCTCCTCTTCCTCCTCATCAACATTGGCTGCAGACGCCTGCTCCTTAAGGTGCGTCAAAGTTTGCATGAGCAGACGCATAAGTGGGATGCTCATGCTTAGGATGGCGTCGTCTGCGCTTACCAGCCGTGTGCATTCCTCAAAACACTGAAGGACTTTACAAAGGTCTTTCAGCTTCGACCACTGCACGCCTGTCAACTCCATGTCTGCTCTCAAAGTGCCTGGCCGTGTATCCTCCCACAAATGCATTATGGCCTGCCTCTGCTCGCACAGCCGCTCCACCATGTGCAGGGTGGAGTTCCACCTTGTTGCAATGTCGATAATGAGGCGGTGGTTGGGAAGGTGGAGCAATCGCTGCAGCTTCTGCATACGAACGGAGTGTACAGGCGACCGGCGGATGTGCGCGCACAGTCTTCGCACCTTCTGGAGCAGGGCTGTTAACTCCGGATAATTTTTGAGGAAGCACTGCACCACCAGGTTCAAGGTGTGAGCCAAGCAAGGTATGTGGCTGAGTTTTGAAAGGGCTATGGCTGCCACAAAATTACGGCCGTTATCACTAACTACCTTGCCTGCCTCAAGATGTACACTGCCCAGCCATGACTCAGTTTGTCGCTTCAAGTACTCGGCCAGCACCTCGGCGGTGTGTCTGTCGCCCAAACACATCATCTGCAACACAGCCTGCTGACGCTTTCCACTAGCTGCTCGATAGGGGGACACATCGTGTGCAACAGTGGCAGCTGCAGATGGAGTGCTCGTACGACTGCGCTCTGTGGACGAGCTTTCGCTTCTGGAGGAGGAGGAGGAGGAGGAAGAGGGTGGAACGCCTACAGCCAACTGTTTCCTATACCGTGGGCTAGGCAGCACTGTCCCACCACCGCTGTCCCCTGTGGACCCTGCATCCACCACATTAACCCAGTGCGCAGTGATGGACACGTAACGGCCCTGGCCATGCCGACTGGACCATGCATCAGTTGTGAGGTGCACCTTTCCGCTCACTGACTGCTTGAGTGCATGGACAATGCGGTCTTTCACATGATGGTGGAGGGCTGGGATGGCTTTGCGAGAGAAGAAGTGGCGACTGGGTAGGTCATAGCGTGGTACTGCATAGGCCATGAGTTCGCGGAAAGCTGTGCTTTCCACCAACCGAAAGGGCATCATCTCAAACGAGATTAGTTTGGCAATGTGGGCGTTCAAACCCAGTGTACGCGGATGAGAGACTGACTACTTTCTTGACCTACTCATAGTGTCTGGGAGGGTGAGCTGGCTTTGAGAGCTGCATATGGTGGAAGTAGCGGTGGACAGGGCGGACTGAGAGAGGGTTGATGATGGTGATGGAGTTGGTGTTCTTTCTGATGGCCTAGAATCAGTCTTTCGTTGATATAACAGTGGGATTCCCTGACTGCTGTGGCCTTGCAACGACACCTCAACATTTGCTGCTGTGCTAACCGGTGGGCTTACAGTGGGGGAAACAATGTAGCGTTGCTGACTAGCTTCGTTGTGATTAGTTGCACATGTGGCACTTGAGGTTTGGTGTTGTGTCCACGCTTGCAAGTGCATGCTGGTTAAATGTCTAAGCATGAAACTGGTATTCAAATTTTTCAGATTTTTCCCTCGGCTAAAGGGCTTTGCGCACTTCTTACAGATAGCCTTGGCCTGATCATGAGGATTTTGTTCAAAAAAGTGCCACACTGCACTCTTCCTACTTTGGCAGACATTTTGCGGCCTAGCACGCTGTGATCTTTTGACCCTCTGGACAAGCTGTCCAGCAACTCTTTTGATGTTTGGAACCTGTCTTTGGAGTGCTCCGGGCCTGCCAGATAACAGCTGTTGCGATGTCGATGTCTGCTGTGGATGCTCCTCATCTGAGCTATTGGAAGCAGCACCCTCTTCCCCCAATGGATGCCAATCTGGGTCAACAACTGGGTCATCCATCACCTCCTCTTCTATGTCATGTGCACCTTTCTCTGTGTCACCGTGTATGGTGGTATAGTGTGCGGGAAGGGGCACCTGAGTCTCATCAGGGTCAAAATCTGGCTCTGTACACTGAGAGGACAATGTAGTGCTCTGAGTGAATGTACCAGCAGAATCATCCATCAGCGGCTGTGCATCAGTGCACTCCATGTCAGATTCATCTTGGCCTGGGTAATTCACCATTTGACTTGATAATCCAGGCATGGTATGTGAAAACAGCTCCATGGAGTAATCAGTAGTATGGCCTGCGTCATCCTTCAATCTTGGTTGGGGTGAAGGACACAAGGAAAGGTGTGGTTCATGAACATGAGCCTCCAATGACGACTCAGTGCTTTTACTTTTTACAACTGAAGAAGAGGAGGCGATAGAGCTGGAGGCTGAGTCAGCAATGTAAGACAAAACTTTTTCCTGATGCTCTGCCTTTAAAAGCGGTTTGCCAACTCCTAGAAAACTAAGCGTTCGAGGCCTTATGTAGCCAGACGATGACGCAGGGTCAGCACCTCCTGCATTCGGTCCTATTTTGCTCTTGCCACTACCATCAGATCCACCACCAACACCATCATTACCAGCTGCCAACCCCCGCCCAATTCCACGGCCTCTTCCACCAGCCTTCCTCATTTTTGGTAGAAATGTAGACAAAATCCAACAAACTATATAGTAATGTAAAACAAGGTAAAAGGTGTCTATAGGACAGGGGAGATTTAGAATTTCTGCACACACTTGTGGACAGTGGACACTTTTGGATTGTGTGAGGCCCACTGATATCTGAGCGCTATGTGACACGCTCGATGGCACAGCTGCCTGTGACCAAAGTGACGAGAGGATAATGGAGATTTTGAATCTCTGTGTACACTTTTGGACACTGGACACTTGTGGATTGTGTGAGGCCCACTGATATCTGAGCGCTATGTGACACGCTCGATGGCACAGCTGCCTGTGACCAAAGTGACGAGAGGATAATGGAGATTTTGAATCTCTTCGTACACTTTTGGACACTGGACACTTGTAGATTGTGTGAGGCCCACTGATATCTGAGCGCTATGTGACATGCTCGATGGCACAGCTGCCTGTGACCAAAGTGACGAGAGGATAATGGAGATTTTGATTCTCTGCGTACACTTTTGGACACTGGACACTTGTAGATTGTGTGAGGCCCACTGATATCTGAGCGCTATGTGACACGCTCGATGGCACAGCTGCCTGTGACCAAAGTGACGAGAGGATAATGGAGATTTTGAATCTCTGCGTACACTTTTGGACACTGGACACTTGTAGATTGTGTGAGGCCCACTGATATCTGAGCGCTATGTGACACGCTCGATGGCACAGCTGCCTGTGACCAAAGTGACGAGAGGATAATGGAGATTTTGAATCTCTGCGTACACTTTTGGACACTGGACACTTGTAGATTGTGTGAGGCCCACTGATATCTGAGCGCTATGTGACACGCTCGTTGGCACAGCTTCCTGTGACCAAAGTGACGAGAGGATAATGGAGATTTTGAATCTCTGCGTACACTTTTGGACACTGGACACTTGTGGATTGTGTGAGGCCCACTGATATATGAGCGCTATGTGACACGCTCGATGGCACAGCTGCCTGTGACCAAAGTGACGAGAGGATAATGGAGATTTTGAATCTCTGCGTACACTTTTGGACACTGGACACTTGTAGATTGTGTGAGGCCCACTGATATCTGAGCGCTATGTGACACGCTCGATGGCACAGCTGCCTGTGACCAAAGTGACGAGAGGATAATGGAGATTTTGATTCTCTGCGTACACTTTTGGACACTGGACACTTGTAGATTGTGTGAGGCCCACTGATATCTGAGCGCTATGTGACACGCTCGATGGCACAGCTGCCTGTGACCAAAGTGACGAGACGATAATGGAGATTTTGAATCTCTGCGTACACTTTTGGACACTGGACACTTGTAGATTGTGTGAGGCCCACTGATATCTGAGCGCTATGTGACACGCTCGATGGCACAGCTGCCTGTGACCAAAGTGACGAGAGGATAATGGAGATTTTGAATCTCTGCGTACACTTTTGGACACTGGACACTTGTAGATTGTGTGAGGCCCACTGATATCTGAGCGCTATGTGACACGCTCGATGGCACAGCTGCCTGTGACCAAAGTGACGAGACAATAATGGAGATTTTGAATCTCTGCGCACACTTTTGGACACTGGACACTTGTAGATTGTGTGAGGCCCACTGATATCTGAGCGCTATGTGACACGCTCGATGGCACAGCTGCCTGTGACCAAAGTGACGAGAGGATAATGGAGATTTTGAATCTCTGCGTACACTTTTGGACACTGGACACTTGTAGATTGTGTGAGGCCCACTGATATCTGAGCGCTATGTGACACGCTCGATGGCACAGCTGCCTGTGACCAAAGTGATGAGAGGATAATGGAGATTTTGAATCTCTGCGTACACTTTTGGACACTGGACACTTGTAGATTGTGTGAGGCCCACTGATATCTGAGCGCTATGTGACACGCTCGATGGCACAGCTGCCTGTGACCAAAGTGACGAGAGGATAATGGAGATTTTGATTCTCTGCGTACACTTTTGGACACTGGACACTTGTAGATTGTGTGAGGCCCACTGATATCTGAGCGCTATGTGACACGCTCGATGGCACAGCTGCCTGTGACCAAAGTGACGAGAGGATAATGGAGATTTTGAATCTCTGCGTACACTTTTGGACACTGGACACTTGTGGATTGTGTGAGGCCCACTGATATCTAAGCGCTATGTGACACGCTCGATGGCACAGCTGCCTGTGACCAAAGTGACGAGAGGATAATGGAGATTTTGATTCTCTGCGTACACTTTTGGACACTGGACACTTGTAGATTGTGTGAGGCCCACTGATATCTGAGCACTATGTGACACGCTCGATGGCACAGCTGCCTGTGACCAAAGTGACGAGAGGATAATGGAGATTTTGAATCTCTGCGTACACTTTTGGACACTGGACACTTGTAGATTGTGTGAGGCCCACTGATATCTGAGCGCTATGTGACACGCTCGATGGCACAGCTGCCTGTGACCAAAGTGACGAGAGGATAATGGAGATTTTGAATCTCTGCGTACACTTTTGGACACTGGACACTTGTGGATTGTGTGAGGCCCACTGATATCTGAGTGCTATGTGACACGCTCGATGGCACAGCTGCCTGTGACCAAAGTGACGAGAGGATAATGGAGATTTTGATTCTCTGCGTACACTTTTGGACACTGGACACTTGTAGATTGTGTGAGGCCCACTGATATCTGAGCGCTATGTGACACGCTCGATGGCACAGCTGCCTGTGACCAAAGTGACGAGAGGATAATGGAGATTTTGAATCTCTGCGTACACTTTTGGTCACTGGACACTTGTAGATTGTGTGAGGCCCACTGATATCTGAGCGCTATGTGACACGCTCGATGGCACAGCTGCCTGTGACCAAAGTGACGAGACGATAATGGAGATTTTGAATCTCTGCGTACACTTTTGGACACTGGACACTTGTAGATTGTGTGAGGCCCACTGATATCTGAGCGCTATGTGACACGCTCGATGGCACAGCTGCCTGTGACCAAAGTGACGAGAGGATAATGGAGATTTTGATTCTCTGCGTACACTTTTGGACACTGGACACTTGTAGATTGTGTGAGGCCCACTGATATCTGAGCTCTATGTGACACGCTCGATGGCACAGCTGCCTGTGACCAAAGTGACGAGAGGCTAATGGAGATTTTGAATCTCTGCGTACACTTTTGGACACTGGACACTTGTGGATTGTGTGAGGCCCACTGATATCTGAGCGCTATGTGACACGCTCGATGGCACAGCTGCCTGTGACCAAAGTGACGAGAGGATAATGGAGATTTTGATTCTCTGCGTACACTTTTGGACACTGGACACTTGTAGATTGTGTGAGGCCCACTGATATCTGAGCGCTATGTGACACGCTCGATGGCACAGCTGCCTGTGACCAAAGTGACGAGAGGATAATGGAGATTTTGAATCTCTGCGTACACTTTTGGACACTGGACACTTGTAGATTGTGTGAGGCCCACTGATATCTGAGCGCTATGTGACACGCTCGATGGCACAGCTGCCTGTGACCAAAGTGACGAGAGGATAATGGAGATTTTGAATCTCTGCGTACACTTTTGGACACTGGACACTTGTAGATTGTGTGAGGCCCACTGATATCTGAGCGCTATGTGACACGCTCGATGGCACAGCTGCCTGTGACCAAAGTGACGAGAGGATAATGGAGATTTTGAATCTCTGCGTACACTTTTGGACACTGGACACTTGTAGATTGTGTGAGGCCCACTGATATCTGAGCGCTATGTGACACGCTCGATGGCACAGCTGCCTGTGACCAAAGTGACGAGAGGATAATGGAGATTTTGATTCTCTGCGTACACTTTTGGACACTGGACACTTGTAGATTGTGTGAGGCCCACTGATATCTGAGCGCTATGTGACACGCTCGATGGCACAGCTGCCTGTGACCAAAGTGACGAGAGGATAATGGAGATTTTGAATCTCTGCGTACACTTTTGGACACTGGACACTTGTAGATTGTGTGAGGCCCACTGATATCTGAGCGCTATGTGACACGCTCGATGGCACAGCTGCCTGTGACCAAAGTGACGAGAGGATAATGGAGATTTTGAATCTCTGCGTACACTTTTGGACACTGGACACTTGTAGATTGTGTGAGGCCCACTGATATCTGAGCGCTATGTGACACGCTCGATGGCACAGCTGCCTGTGACCAAAGTGACGAGAGGATAATGGAGATTTTGATTCTCTGCGTACACTTTTGGACACTGGACACTTGTAGATTGTGTGAGGCCCACTGATATCTGAGCGCTATGTGACACGCTCGATGGCACAGCTGCCTGTGACCAAAGTGACGAGACGATAATGGAGATTTTGAATCTCTGCGTACACTTTTGGACACTGGACACTTGTAGATTGTGTGAGGCCCACTGATATCTGAGCGCTATGTGACACGCTCGATGGCACAGCTGCCTGTGACCAAAGTGACGAGAGGATAATGGAGATTTTGAATCTCTGCGTACACTTTTGGACACTGGACACTTGTAGATTGTGTGAGGCCCACTGATATCTGAGCGCTATGTGACACGCTCGATGGCACAGCTACCTGTGACCAAAGTGACGAGACAATAATGGAGATTTTGAATCTCTGCGCACACTTTTG
Organism: Dendrobates tinctorius; assembly: GCF_039654945.1. Lineage (NCBI taxonomy): Eukaryota > Metazoa > Chordata > Amphibia > Anura > Dendrobatidae > Dendrobates > Dendrobates tinctorius. The sequence continues at coordinate 18,217,210 of NW_027361838.1, read as the reverse complement.
GACACTGGACACTTGTAGATTGTGTGAGGCCCACTGATATCTGAGCGCTATGTGACACGCTCGATGGCACAGCTGCCTGTGACCAAAGTGACGAGAGGATAATGGAGATTTTGAATCTCTGCGTACACTTTTGGACACTGGACACTTGTAGATTGTGTGAGGCCCACTGATATCTGAGCGCTATGTGACACGCTCGATGGCACAGCTGCCTGTGACCAAAGTGACGAGAGGATAATGGAGATTTTGAATCTCTGCGTACACTTTTGGACACTGGACACTTGTAGATTGTGTGAGGCCCACTGATATCTGAGCGCTATGTGACACGCTCGATGGCACAGCTGCCTGTGACCAAAGTGACGAGACAATAATGGAGATTTTGATTCTCTGCGTACACTTTTGGACACTGGACACTTGTAGATTGTGTGAGGCCCACTGATATCTGAGCGCTATGTGACACGCTCGATGGCACAACTGCCTGTGACCAAAGTGACGAGAGGATAATGGAGATTTTGAATCTCTGCGTACACTTTTGGACACTGGACACTTGTGGATTGTGTGAGGCCCACTGATATCTGAGCGCTATGTGACACGCTCGATGGCACAGCTGCCTGTGACCAAAGTGACGAGAGGATAATGGAGATTTTGATTCTCTGCGTACACTATTGGACACTGGACACTTGTAGATTGTGTGAGGCCCACTGATATCTGAGCGCTATGTGACACGCTCGATGGCACAGCTGCCTGTGACCAAAGTGACGAGAGGATAATGGAGATTTTGAATCTCTGCGTACACTTTTGGACACTGGACACTTGTAGATTGTGTGAGGCCCACTGATATCTGAGCGCTATGTGACACGCTCGATGGCACAGCTGCCTGTGACCAAAATGACGAGAGGATAATGGAGATTTTGAATCTCTGCGTACACTTTTGGACACTGGACACTTGTAGATTGTGTGAGGCCCACTGATATCTGAGCGCTATGTGACACACTCGATGGCACAGCTGCCTGTGACCAAAGTGACGAGAGGATAATGGAGATTTTGATTCTCTGCGTACACTTTTGGACACTGGACACTTGTAGATTGTGTGAGGCCCACTGATATCTGAGCGCTATGTGACACGCTCGATGGCACAGCTGCCTCTGACCAAAGTGACGAGAGGATAATGGAGATTTTGAATCTCTGCGTACACTTTTGGACACTGGACACTTGTGGATTGTGAGAGGCCCACTGATATCTGAGCGCTATGTGACACGCTCGATGGCACAGCTGCCTGTGACCAAAATGACGAGAGGATAATGGAGATTTTGATTCTCTGCGTACACTTTTGGACACTGGACACTTGTAGATTGTGTGAGGCCCACTGATATCTGAGCGCTATGTGACACGTTCGATGGCACAGCTGCCTGTGACCAAAGTGACGAGAGGATAATGGAGATTTTGAATCTCTGCGTACACTTTTGGACACTGGACACTTGTAGATTGTGTGAGGCCCACTGATATCTGAGCGCTATGTGACACGCTCGATGGCACAGCTGCCTGTGACCAAAGTGACGAGAGGATAATGGAGATTTTGAATCTCTGCGTACACTTTTGGACACTGGACACTTGTAGATTGTGTGAGGCCCACTGATATCTGAGCGCTATGTGACACGCTCGATGGCACAGCTGCCTGTGACCAAAGTGACGAGAGGATAATGGAGATTTTGAATCTCTGCGTACACTTTTGGACACTGGACACTTGTGGATTGTGTGAGGCCCACTGATATCTGAGCGCTATGTGACACGCTCGATGGCACAGCTGCCTGTGACCAAAGTGACGAGAGGATAATGGAGATTTTGATTCTCTGCGTACACTTTTGGACACTGGACACTTGTAGATTGTGTGAGGCCCACTGATATCTGAGCGCTATGTGACACGCTCGATGGCACAGCTGCCTGTGACCAAAGTGACGAGAGGATAATGGAGATTTTGAATCTCTGCGTACACTTTTGGACACTGGACACTTGTAGATTGTGTGAGGCCCACTGATATCTGAGCGCTATGTGACACGCTCGATGGCACAGCTGCCTGTGACCAAAGTGACGAGAGGATAATGGAGATTTTGAATCTCTGCGTACACTTTTGGACACTGGACACTTGTAGATTGTGTGAGGCCCACTGATATCTGAGCGCTATGTGACACGCTCGATGGCACAGCTGCCTGTGACCAAAGTGACGAGACGATAATGGAGATTTTGAATCTCTGCGTACACTTTTGGACACTGGACACTTGTAGATTGTGTGAGGCCCACTGATATCTGAGCGCTATGTGACACGCTCGATGGCACAGCTGCCTGTGACCAAAGTGACGAGAGGATAATGGAGATTTTGAATCTCTGCGTACACTTTTGGACACTGGACACTTGTAGATTGTGTGAGGCCCACTGATATCTGAGCGCTATGTGACACGCTCGATGGCACAGCTGCCTGTGACCAAAGTGACGAGACAATAATGGAGATTTTGAATCTCTGCGCACACTTTTGGACACTGGACACTTGTAGATTGTGTGAGGCCCACTGATATCTGAGCGCTATGTGACACGCTCGATGGCACAGCTGCCTGTGACCAAAGTGACGAGAGGATAATGGAGATTTTGAATCTCTGCGTACACTTTTGGACACTGGACACTTGTGGATTGTGTGAGGCCCACTGATATCTGAGCGCTATGTGACACGCTCGATGGCACAGCTGCCTGTGACCAAAGTGACGAGAGGATAATGGAGATTTTGATTCTCTGCGTACACTTTTGGACACTGGACACTTGTAGATTGTGTGAGGCCCACTGATATCTGAGCGCTATGTGACACGCTCGATGGCACAGCTGCCTGTGACCAAAGTGACGAGAGGATAATGGAGATTTTGAATCTCTGCATACACTTTTGGACACTGGACACTTGTGGATTGTGTGAGGCCCACTGATATCTGAGCGCTATGTGACACGCTCGATGGCACAGCTGCCTGTGACCAAAGTGACGAGAGGATAATGGAGATTTTGATTCTCTGCGTACACTTTTGGACACTGGACACTTGTAGATTGTGTGAGGCCCACTGATATCTGAGCGCTATGTTACACGCTCGATGGCACAGCTGCCTGTGACCAAAGTGACGAGAGGATAATGGAGATTTTGAATCTCTGCGTACACTTTTGGACACTGGACACTTGTAGATTGTGGGAGGCCCACTGATATCTGAGCGCTATGTGACACGCTCGATGGCACAGCTGCCTGTGACCAAAGTGACGAGAGGATAATGGAGATTTTGAATCTCTGCGTACACTTTTGTACACTGGACACTTGTAGATTGTGTGAGGCCCACTGATATCTGAGCGCTATGTGACACGCTCGATGGCACAGCTGCCTGTGACCAAAGTGACGAGAGGATAATGGAGATTTTGAATCTCTGCGTACACTTTTGGACACTGGACACTTGTGGATTGTGTGAGGCCCACTGATATCTGAGCGCTATGTGACACGCTCGATGGCACAGCTGCCTGTGACCAAAGTGACGAGAGGATAATGGAGATTTTGATTCTCTGCATACACTTTTGGACACTGGACACTTGTAGATTGTGTGAGGCCCACTGATATCTGAGCGCTATGTGACACGCTCGATGGCACAGCTGCCTGTGACCAAAGTGACGAGAGGATAATGGAGATTTTGAATCTCTGCGTACACTTTTGGACACTGGACACTTGTAGATTGTGTGAGGCCCACTGATATCTGAGCGCTATGTGACACGCTCGATGGCACAGCTGCCTGTGACCAAAGTGACGAGAGGATAATGGAGATTTTGATTCTCTGCGTACACTTTTGGACACTGGACACTTGTAGATTGTGTGAGGCCCACTGATATCTGAGCGCTATGTGACACGCTCGATGGCACAGCTGTGACAAAAGTGACTAGAGGATAAGGGAGATTGGATTGCTTTTAAAAAAGCAGTTTGCGGAGCAGTGGGTAAACAGCAATGCCAGCGTGTCAGGAAGCCTTAGAAGGCAGCCCAACAACCAACACCACTGATACACCACAATATAGCCTTCCCTTGCACTGCACACACAGTGACTTGTGTGTTGTGCAGGCCAAATCGCTAGCAGCAGAAGCAGTTCTTTTGTCTTCTTCCCTGCCTAACGCTCTCCCTACAGAATCAGCAGCAACCTCTCCCTATACTAAGATCGGCAGAAGTAAGATGGCGGTCGGCGTGCACGCCCTTTTATACCCCCTGTGACGCCCACCAAAGCAAGCCAATCACTTGCATGCCCTTCTGAAAGATGGTGGTGACCCATGCCTAGGTCATCACGTTGCCCACAGTGTCCGTGGATCCTGATTGGCTGAAAAAGAGCGCAAAACAAACTTTTGAAACGCGACTTTGGCGCGTAAGTCGCCGACCTCGTGGCCGACCTCATCCTAGGGTCGGGTTTCATTTCATGAAACCCGACTTTGCCAAAAGTCGGCGACTTTTGAATTTTTTCGACCCGTTTCGCTCAACTCTAGTAGTAAGATGGAAGACCTGAAGGCCAACAACTTGTCAGCACCCTGTGATCTTATTGCTAGAGGTAAAGGATAGAGGAAACCTAATCATTTTATCGAACCACTTAGATGTTACTACTAAGGGTTTAAAAAGCAGGGATCAGGCTTATTGGTGCATTAGACCTGACTTGCATTGCATATGTTGTTATATAAGCTCCTGGCCTTCTTTATAAGTTCTCTGGTGCCTTTTTCTGTACACATATCTCAAATGACACCAAAGTGTTAGAGCTAAAGAATAAATTCAAAGTATTATTGAATGTGGAGTTATTTAAGATATGTTAAAGAAACACTCCAGGAACTGTGTAATTCCTAGAACTAGGTCGTTTGGAAATTTTCCATAAGGCTGAGCGTTAAACCCTTCACGACATTTGACATACCTATACATAATGGTCGGATAGGGGTTCCTGACCAATGAAGCCCTACTATGTTCAGCACAGATGATCAGATGATCACAGCTTCAAGGGGACTATTGACGCAAATAAAAAGTAAAAAAAAAGTTTTAAAATATTTTTAAAAAATTAAAAAAATGAGTTCAAATCACCCCCCTTTTGCCCCATTCAAAATAAAACAGTAATAAAAAAAAATACATGTTTGATATCACTGCATTCATAAATGTTTGATTTATCAAAATATATAAACTAAATTAATCTGATTGGTAAACAGTGTAAAAAGAAAGAAAAGACAGGGAAAGACTGTAAAAGGTTAAATAGGGCCCACCTTGCAGCTGTACCAGTCCCAAGGTCTAGATAGTTAGCAGAACCACATGTAGTGGGTGTCCCTGTGGTAAGAGGGAGATGAGTGATGCAGATAGTAAGACTCTGCAGAGGAGAGACAACTGAAAGAGAAGCGACTATCAGTTCAGAGACTTAACAGATATAGAGAGGGAGAAAAGGAAGACATATCAGAGCCTGAGGAAGGAAGACTAGCAGGACAGTACAGAGTTTTGTGCAGGAAAAAGTAATAGAACAGAATGGAAAGCGAGAGCAAGAGAAAATACCCGGCATGGTAGTTTCGAGGTGTCAGTAGCAAAGGAAGCTGAGTAGCCGCCATATTGGCAAAGAAGCTCTCCTACAGAGAGGACGCAATACCTTGGGTTGGAGCTTAGGACTCTTGCTTACTAGACTGCAGTGACGTTTTTGAGAATGAGGGAAGCTCCCTAAATAGTGTGGTGGGCTCTGTGAAGAGAAGAGATAGTAATGGACAAAGACAGAGTGACTCCAGAACAGAAGAAAATGTGTGTTATGCTGTCCATGAATTTTTAAACTTACTATCTGCTGTACATAGTTCCTACTAAGTTATTCTTCAGTAAAAAGTTTATTTTTGAATTGTGGTCTCCCTCAATTAACTCTGTAATGTCTGATCATGGCCAGCAGAGTATAATGAATCACAGAATCATAGAATCGTAGAGTTGGAAGGGACCTCCTGGGCCATCTGGTCCAACCCCCTGCTCAGGATTTGCTAAATCATCCCAAACAGATGTCTGTCCAGCCTCTGTTTGAAGACTTCTATTGAAGGAGAACTAACCACCTCTCGTGGCAGCCTGTTCCACTCATTGATCACTCTAAAGCCCCCATTACGCATAGCGATAACGCTAGCAATATCGCTGTAACATCACCAATTTTGTGACGTAGCAGCGATATTGCTAGCGATATTGCTATGTCTGATACTTACCTCTGACCGGCTCCCCCGCTGCTCATCGCTGGTTGCGCGAGAACGTCCTGGATCATTTCTCGTCGGGCGCTTCCTGCTGGGCTTCCTGTGGCGCCGATGAGCAACGCGTGAACGCGGGCGGGAGGTCTTCAGGATCGTTGCGTCTGACAGGTAGGTAGCGACCCCCGACAGCTGCTATGTCGCTGGTGAGATCTGCCTGTTTGGCAGCTCACTAGCGACCACTTAGCGATGCACCAGCGATCCATATCGTTGTCAGGATTGCTGGTGCATCGCTAAGCGTAACGGTACCCTAACTGTCAAAAAGTTTTTTCTAATATCTAATCTGTGTCTCCTCCCATTCAGTTTCATCCCATTGCTTCTAGTCTTTCCTTGTGCAAATGAGAATAAAGATGATCCTTCTTCAATGTGACAGCCCTTGAGATATTTGTAGACAGCTATTAAGTCTCCTCTCAGTCTTCTCTTTTGCAAGCTAAACATTCCCAAATCCTGCAACCTTTCCTCATAAGACAGGGTTTGCAGACCGGTCACCATTTTGGTCGCTCTTTTCTGAACTTGCACCAGTTTGTTGATGTCTTTTTTAAAATGTGGAGCCCAAAACTGGACACAGTATTCCAAATGAGGTCTGACCAAAGAGAAGTCAGACTCACCGGCCTATAGTTCCCTGGGTCCACCTTCTTCCCCTGTTTGAAGATAGGAACAACATTTGCTCTTCTCCAGTCTTCTGGGACTTCTCCTGTTCTCCAAGAATTTTCAAAGATTATGTAGAGGGGTACAAAAATTTCTTAGGCTGGTTTCACATTTGCGTTTTTTAGCGCTGGAAAAAAACGCATACCTGCGCATGCATTTTTTCCCCTATATTTAACATGGGTGCGCATACCTGCGCGCTGGTAAGCGCATGTATGCGATTTTCATGCGCTGCGTTTTTTTGGGGTGTGCGTTGGTATTTTCCAGACGCAGCATGTTGCATTTTTTGGCCCTGCAAAAAAGCGCATGCGCACATATGCGCACGTTTTGCGCTAAAAATGGCCATTATAGCCTATGGATGCGCATATGTGCGCACTGGCATGCTCATGTATGCGTTTTTTTGCATATGCGTTTTTTTTTTTTAACCATGGAATTTAGGGGTTTGGGTTAGAGTTAGGGTTAGTTAAGGGGGTTTAGGGTTAGGGTTAGGGTCAGGGTCAGGGTTAGGGTTGGGGTTTGGGTCAGGGTTAGGGTTAAGTATGGTTTGGTTAAGGGTTAGGGTCAGGGTTAGGGTCAGGATTAGGGTTAAGTATGGTTTTGTTAAGGGTTAGGGTCAGGGTTAGGGTTAGGGTTAGGGTTAGGGTCAGGGTTAGGGTTAGGGTTGGGGTCAGGGTTAGGGTTAGGGTCAGGGTTAGGGTTAAGTATGGTTTTGTTAAGGGTTAGGGTCAGGGTTAGGGTCAGGATTAGGGTTAAGTATGGTTTTGTTAAGGGTTAGGGTCAGGGTTAGGGTTAGGGTTAGGGTTAGGGTCAGGGTTAGGGTTAGGGTTAGGGTTAGGGTCAGGGTTAGGGTTAGGGTTAGGGTCAGGGTTAGGGTTAGGGTCAGGGTTAGGGTTAAGTATGGTTTTGTTAAGGATTAGGGTCAGGGTTAGGGTCAGGATTAGGGTTAAGTATGGTTTTGTTAAGGGTTAGGGTCAGGGTTAGGGTTAGGGTTAGGGTTAGGGTCAGGGTTAGGGTCAGGATTAGGGTTAAGTATGGTTTGGTTAAGGGTTAGGGTCAGGGTTAGGGTTAGGGTTAGGGTTAGGGTCAGGGTTAGGGTTAAGTATGGTTTTGTTAAGGGTTAGGGTCAGGGTTAGGGTTAGGGTTAGGGTCAGGGTTAGGGTTAGGGTTAGGGTTAGGGTCAGGGTTAGGGTTAGGGTTAGGGTTAGGGTCAGGGTTAGGGTTAGGGTTAGGGTCAGGGTTAGGGTTAGGGTTAGGGTTAGTTAGGGTTTAGGGTTTGGGTTAGGGTTAAGTATGATTTGGTTAAGGGTTAGGGTCAGGGTTAGGGTTAGGGTTAGGGTCAGGGTTAGGGTTAGGGTTAGGGTCAGGGTTAGGGTTAGTAAAGTCATGGTTTGGGTAGTGTGAGGGGCCAGCTAAAAATGTTGGAAAAAAACGCAAACGCGGTAAAAACGCACTAAAAACGCATACAAACGCATAAAAACGCTGCGTTTTTTTCATGCATGCTCATAAAAATGCTTGAAAAAAACGCAGCAGTTGTATGCTTATGTATGCGTTTTTTCAATGCGTTTTTTTGCGGGAAAAACGCGCTGCAAAAAAAAGCAAGTGTGAAACTAGCCTTATGCTATCTCCTTCAGTACTCTGGGGTGTAATTCATTTGGACCTGGAGACTTGAATTCATTTAGGTTAGCTAAGTGTTTCCTCACTATTTTTCTGTTTATAGATATCCTGGATTCTTCTATTCCTTTAATAGGACAGTGAAGAACAGTTGATGTTACATTTCCTTTCTGAGAGAAAACAGAAGCGAATAGCCGAGACAGCAAAGGCCTCACACCCAGCCAGGATGCACATTTTGATGTAGCATGTTGGGGAATGGAAGATAAGTACCTTATTCATGGCTACCACCCCGTGCCATGTTACATATGGTTGTCATACTGTACATGGCACCTTGGCAGCACTTGCTATGTTCAAGATATTCCCAAGAATGGCTGTAATAAAGGAAAATGGAGAGGTTGAACAGAGGACACCAGTAGTAATGTAGAATTGACTGGTAAATATATTAAACATTTTTATTTACCCTTTTTTTCAAATAATTTATTTTGTTAAACCTAGGAAATGCTACCCTCTTTTGCTCAAGCTCTCCATCAATTCCATTAACTCTAATTGGCAGCTTTGCATTTCAATTCATTCACTTAACAACGGGGTGCAGTTACTTTTTTAAAATACCTGCAAAGAATAGGAAAGAAACAAATAGCCCCTCATTGTGAAGTCAATTTAGCATGGTTGGTTCTGGGCTGATTGGCAAATAGCAATATACCGTCAATCACAGAGTTAGCCCTAAAAAGTTTTCATTTAGAAACTTTAATAAATGTTCACAGCTTTATATGGTGATGACTACTTGGATGGGATTGCACACTATGACATCAATATAAGATACGCGCTGACTTTGTGTGCTATTTACTTTAAAGAGAGCACAAATCCATAATTGTGTACTCATGCTAATCCTTGCCGTCAATCAGACATTATTTACAGAAATGCTTCTCTGTTGTTTGACTAAAAATTCATTTATTAAATCAACTATTAAATAACAACGTGCTGATGGAGTCGCTGAAAAGATCAAAAGAAAACCTCTTAAAGATTTTACACTTTAATTAGTCCTTTTCATCACTGCACTAATTACTGAGAGACAGTTCATGTGTAGTTCACAAAAGTGATAAATGTGTTTTATACACCATAGCTTTCAAAATCAAGGCTCTGATTTTTTTTTTCTTTACACTCCTCAGCAATGAAATTTCAACACCAAAATGGAAAAGTTATGGAATTATGGAAATCACAGGATCAATAGACATGTTAATGATATGCAAATTATGAAAAAAATGGAAACATTTTTGAAAAATCTTGATTTTTATTATTATGAGCACCATGTGCAAAAATATATACACTTAAATGCCGGGCAAATATGAGGTTATTAATGTTTGTCTAAGGAATGTTTTGCCATGTTGAATGCACTTTGGCAGACAGATCATCACGAGCCACTGCTGCAGTTCCCTTTGCATTTGCCGACCAATAACAATCCAGATATGCGTAATGGGTGACAAATCTGGTGACAAAGCAATATGTATTTTACTCATTTACAAAGCACAATTAGTTCTAAAACATTATACAGACCTCATCATCACTGTTCCCATAGTGGCTTAGAAAGATTCCTTATCAGTATGTATTTTGAATATGAGAAGAAACCAGAGTACCTTGAGGAAGACCACATAAACACAGTGAGAACATACACACGCTTTGCAGATATTGTCCATGGTGGGATTTTAATCCATGATCCAGGCTAACCGCTGTCACCATGCTGTCCATAGCGAGATCGCTGTTTGTGACGGGGGCGTTAGACTAACTAGACTGTGTGACAGTCCCTACTTCACTGACTGAAACCCAGAAACATTTTCTATAAAAAACTGCTTTTTCTACTCTGAACTGGTGAGCTAATCCCAGTGTTAATTATCTAGTGTCCTATGCAAACTGTAATGCAAACTGTATCCCTATACGGTTCCCCTAGTGGACAGTCCTTCCGCATTCCCAGCGATGGCGTTACAGGCTTGCAGGAGAACTGAAGTACAACCCCAGCCATATTGATAATACACAAACACTTATTACACAAACTAATAACACATCACAACACACATTTACTAAAACACAATGACCATCTTGTTGACTCCTTATTATTGTAAGCCAATTACTTTATAGCATTGGCTGGACTCACCAGTATAACAAGGCAATTAAAAAATACAGTACCTGCTGATCACATTTATTAAAGGTAAATTTAATAGCGATTCTGCCACCAGATGGCTCGGATTAACATTAGGCAATGCTATTTGTTAATATGGAAATAATGCGTTACATTATGAATCAGTAGGCATCTACAGACAAGCTGGTGTCTGCTACATCTGGGGTTATAACTGATAATATTCACAGATTAAATTATCCTCTAAATGTGTGAACCGGATTGCACAAATCATTGTTGTTGTAAGCTCCAAAATTCCGTAATTGCTCCAATAGCATTGTATTACCAACTCTGCATTTCACCAATTACATTTCATGTGTTTCTCAGTCTGCACGTGTTTCTTCAGTAATGATATGAGCATAGAGGTTATAAAAATCCTCTCAATGCTGTATAACAATGTTTTGGATATCCTTTATATTTTATCATTTTCAAACCTTTTTTTCGCAATACATATTCTAAGGTAATGTCAATTTTTTATGTTTTTAAAGCAATTAAATGTGCAATGAGGCACCATTCGCTCCATTAGAAAACCGGTCAACAACAGAGAAGCTGCATTATTGAATTAACACCACATGATGAGCAGTTTGCTCTCATTAGTATGTGTATCAGCTACTGAGATATCCTCTGTACTTTCCATTTGGGTTTCTGCTACAACAGCAGCCAAGTAATCAGGCAGTCTGCACATTTCCCAGCCAGGATGCTGATATAGATGAATATTTTGGGACCTGACGTTTTATCGTTTGTTGTTTTTGACAATCTGGGTTGGAACCCTAGTCTCCAAAGGAAAAAATACACAAATGTTATATATAATGACTACAAACATGCTTGCCATCTGTTCTAGCTTTTTGTATCAGGGAAACATCAACGGCCTTAATGTGACTGAACTTGAACTAAGCCGTTATGCTGAATTTTGCTGGGCTGTAGTGTATAAATATGTGCCCTAAAGAGCAATTATTATGTTAAAAGTTAGGTTTATTTTGCTTGTAGTGTTGTGTTTATCTTTTTTAGTGTATTATGGTATAGTATCCAATAAACATTTGGGAAACATACAATGTATTCTAATATGAATGTGAACATCTCTCACAGCAGAATCCGTTGGTCGGAGGTCATGGGTGAATTTGCATTATTTTGGGAACAGCTAATCATATATGACATCTCAAAGAAGTGTAGCATATTTTATGTGCTTTTTTTCATGGGGAAAATGCCCCATTTCACAATAATGGTAAAAAGAATGAGATTTTTAAATTTTCATTCACATGGTGAATTTGTTTTCTTGCATTTTTTGACATATAGTGCATTTATTCTGTATACTGCAACATGTCATTTCTTTTTGTTTTTACTGTAGTTTTTCCCTTTTGAGATCAAATGACTATAATAAAAAATGTATACAAAACATATTAAAATTCATACAAAACATGCATAATTTACACTACCATTTTTTGACCATAACTTGCATTAAAACGCATCAAAATCACTACAAGTAAACATGCCCTTCATAATTACCAAAAGAATAGTTGTTATGAGTCCTGTACTTGAGAGGCCCAAGAGACTCTTCTTCCATCTGATAAATATAATATTACGAAAAGCACATACTTGGTGGATTAAAAAGGTCCAATTCTTTATTAGGCTGTGTGCCCACGATAGGTTTTAGATAAAGGAGTTTTTGATGTTATGTATTTTTGCTGCTCGTGATATCTGATGTCATGACTGTAATAGTGCTGGTACGGAAGGTGTGTAAAAGTTGTTTTTATTTTACATTGTTTAATGTAGCATTTAAGCAGTAATAATCTCTTTAAGCACATTACCAGTCACAGGTACTTTTAGTACTTTTAGTAGCTAAAGATTCTTGATTGGCTACTAGAAGCACTGAATGTGGCACTTTCGCCCTGACTCATCACATGCATTTTTTTAAGTGATCTTACTTTTTTGTTATGTGACATTTAATGACTTTTAATGACTTTTTTCCCTAAATTCTTGATTTTCTTTCCAAAAATTTTGTCACACAAAATAAGTGTTACACACCTGTCCCAGGTATTCCCAGCTCTGCTACCTTTCCTCAGTCTGCTGCCCTCTGTTGTGCTCCACATTGGGTTTTGCAGGTTGTCTGGCGGGGCTCAGTGTCATCATCCCCTAAGCCTTTTAAGGTCCATTATGCCACAAGCCTGTTTGTATTGTGATTCAAGTTTTGTGTACTCCACACAGTGCTTAACTTGCTTCGAATACTGCTGAGTTCACTTAAACCGCCGGCTGCTCCCAAGATTCCTGTGTGTGCAAAGTAATTCTTCCCACATGACATTCTGCCAGCTGCACAAATGCCCAGGGTTTGTGTACTTATCTGAATTTGGGGCTTAGTGGGTCCACTTCCCACAGTGAGCCTAACATTAAGGCTAAAATATCTGGGTAATGAAAACCATACCTGCATTGTGGACCATAAAAAAGGAGACACAACTAAGTTAAGTTAAATAAAAAAGGCACAAATTAAATAATGAATAAGACACAAACATAAAAGTCACTACTAGAAGCATTTTTACTCCAGAAAAAGGTGAAAAGACAGCAATGAATCTGGGCAATATTATATATGTCATGTACATTCACAAAGAGATCACTCTACCCTCCAGTCCCCGTCACTCAGGGCAGTGATTGGGCAGGATGATGTTTTTGCAAATAGAGGCGGCAGGTGGCGGGAGAAGCACTCTAATTATTAATACATAACACTCATAACACTCATGAATCAAGACTGGTATTTTGAAGAGTACGCTGGAGTATGATGCGCCAAATTCATCAAAAGGCAGGCGCGTCTAAATGAATATGGTGAAAGCTTCAGCTAACAGGTGCCATCTCAAGAAATGTTATCTAGTAAGGTTCTGGAGTACATTTCTGTTCTGATTCATGCCACTTTTTGGTGTAAATTTTTGGCAATGCTTAGGTACATCCCCTCTCATCTAATTTCTGCCCACTTTACAAAATGTTGGCTGAGATGGCCATGACTCAAGTAAAAATGCCAAAAGTCACAACATTTTTATGCAATTATCAGTTATTTACAATAATTTGGAATAGTAGTTCTACACTTGGAAATGGCTTGATGAATTGGGGCCTAAGGGTATGCGCAGATGATCCACAACTGGCAGCACGTTGGACGCAGTACATGTTTGCTGCTTCCAAAGGGCTGCCGTCTATTCAACTCAATTGAATCCGCATGTGTACACTGAACCGTGCGGAAACACTGCATTCAATACATTGTACTGGTGAAATTTCTCCAGCGTCTCCGCAAGCGAAATTGACATGCTGTGATCTAACCCGCAGGGTTTACTGATACGTGTCCTGTGTGTGCTTTCAGCAGTACTGGAAGAACAGACCTCTAGCTATAATATCATGTTGTTATAAAAGGCAGTGCATTAAAATTACAGATCTGCTTTTAATGCCCCTTTAAAATGTTGATCGGTTCATAACCATAGAATTTTAAATTTCAGACTTTTTTGCAGTTTAACCCCTTCACCCCCAAGGGTGGTTTGCACGTTCATGACCGAGCCAATTTTTACAATTCTGACCACTGTACCTTTATGAGGTCATAACTCTGGAACGCTTCCATGGATCCCGGTGATTCTGACATTGTTTTCTCGTGACATATTGTACTTCATGTTAGTGGTAAAATTTCATTCAAATAACTTGCGTTTATTTGTGAGAAAAACGGAAATTTGGTGAAAATTTTGAAAATTTCGCAATTTTCCAACTTTGAATTTTTATGCCCTTAAATCACAGAGATACGGCACACAAAAAACTTGATAACTAACATTTCCCACATGTTTACTTTACATCAGCACAATTTTGGAACCAAATTTTTTTTTTGTTAGGAAGTTATAAGGGTTAAAAGTTGACCAGCGATTTCTCATTTTTACAACACCATTTTATTTTTAGGACCACATCACATTTGAAGCCACTTTGAGGGGTCTATATGATAGAAAATACCCAAAAGTGACACCATTCTAAAAACTGCACCCCTTAAAGTGCTCAAAACCACATTCAAGAAGTTTATTAACCCTTTAGGTGCGTCACAGGAATTTTTTTGAATATTTAAAAAAAAATGAACATCTAACTTTTTTTCATAAAAAAAAATACTTCAGGTTCAATTTTTTTTATTTTACCAAGGGTAACAGGAGAAATTGGACTGCAAAAGTTATTGTGCAATTTGTCCTGAGTACGCAGATACCTGATATGTGTGGGGGTACCACTGTTTCGGTGCATGGCAGAGCTCAGAATGGAAGGAGCGCCGTTTGACTTTTTCAATGCAAAATTGGCTGGAATTCAGATTGGACGCCATGTCACGTTTGGAGAGTCCCTGATGTACCTAAACAGTGGATACCCCCTACAAGTGACCCCATTTTGGAAACTAGACCCCCCAAGGAACTTATCTAGATATGTGTTGAGAACTTTGAACCCACAAGGGCTTTACAGAAGTTTATAACGTACAGCGGTACAATTAAAAAATCATATTTTTTCCACAAAAATGATCTTTTCACCCCAATTTTTATTTTCCCAAGGGTAACAGGACCCTAAAAGTTATTGTGCAATTTGTCCTGAGTATGCTGATACCCCACATGTGGGGGTAAACCACTATTTGGGCGCATGGCAGAGCTCGGAAGGGAAGCAGCGCCATTTGACATTTTTGGCTGGAATTGAGATCGGACACCATGTCGCGTTTGGAAAACCCCTGATGTACTAAAACAGTGGAAACCCCCACAAATGACACCATTTTGGAAACTAGACCCCCTTAGGAACTTATCTAGATGTGTGGTGAGAACTTTGAACCCCCATGAGCTTCACAGAAGTTTATAACATAAAGCCATACAATTAAAAAATCATATTTTTTCCACAAAAATGATCTTTTCACCCTCAATTCTTATTTTTCCAAGGGTAACAGGACCCTAAAAGTTATTGTGCAATTTGTCCTGAGTACGCTGATACCCCACATGTGGGGGTAAACCACTATTAGGGCGCATGGCAGAGCTCGGAAGGGAAGCAGCGCCATTTGACGTTTTTGGCTGGAATTGAGATCGGACACCATGTCGCGTTTGGAAAACCCCTGATGTACCAAAACAGTGGAAACCCCCCACAAATGACACCATTTTGGAAACTAGACCCCCTAAGGAACTTATCTAGATGTGTGGTGAGAACTTTGAACCCCCATGGGCTTCACAGAAGTTTATAACATAAAGCCATACAATTAAAAAATCATATTTTTTCCACAAAAATGATCTTTTCACCCTCAATTCTTATTTTTCCAAGGGTAACAGGACTGTAAAAATTATTGTGCAATTTGTTCTGAGTACGCTGATACCCCACATGTGGGGGTAAACCACTATTTGGGCGCATGGCAGAGCTCGGAAGGGAAGCAGCGCCATTTGACGTTTTTGGCTGGAATTGAGATCGGACACCATGTCGCGTTTGGAAAACTCCTGATGTACCAAAACAGTGGAAACCCCCCACAAATGACACCATTTTGGAAACTAGACCCCCTAAGGAACTTATCTAGATGTGTGGTGAGCACTTTGACACCCCCAGTGCTTCACAGAAGTTTATAATGCCCGGGCGTGAAAATAAATAATTCGTATTTTTTCCACAAACATGATATTTTAGTCACCATTTTTTTATTTTACCAAGGGTAACAGGAGAAATTGGACCCCAAAAGTTGTTGTCCAATTTGTCCTGAGTATGCTGATACCCCATATGTGGGAGAAAACTACTGTATGGGCACACGTCGGGGCTCGGAAGGGAAGTAGTGACGTTTTGGAATGCAGACTTTGATGGAATGGTCTGCGGGTGTCATGTTGCCTTTGGAGAGACCCTAATGTACCTAAACAGTGGAAACCCCCCACAAATGACACCATTTTGTAAACTAGACCCCCCAAGGAACTTATCTAGATGTGTGGTGAGCACTTTGAACCCCCCAGTGCTTCACAGAAGTTTATAATGCCCGGGCGTGAAAATAAAAAATTCGTATTTTTTCCACAAACATGATCTTTTAGTCACCATTTTTTTATTTTCCAAAGGGTACCAGGAGAAATTGGACCCCAAAAGTTGTTGTCCAATTTGTCCTGAGTATGCTGATACCCCATATGTGGGAGAAAACTACTGTATGGGCACACGTCGGGGCTCGGAAGGGAAGTAGTGACGTTTTGGAATGCAGACTTTGATGGAATGGTCTGCGGGTGTCATGTTGCCTTTGGAGAGCCCCTAATGTACCTAAACAGTGGAAACCCCCCATAATTGACCCCATTTTGAAAACTAGACCCACTAAGGAACTTATCTAGATGTGAGGTGAGCACTTTGAACCCCCAAGGGCTTCACTGAAGTTTATAATGCCAGGGCATGAAAATAAAAAAATCGTATTTTTTCCAGAAACATGATCAATTAGTCCCCATTTTTTTCATTTTCCCAAGGGTAACAGGAGAAATTGGACCCCCAAAAGTTGTTGTCCAATTTGGCCTGAGTACGCTGACACCCCATATGTGGGAGAAAACTACTGTATGGACACACGTCGGGGCTCGGAAGGGAAGCAGTGACGTTTTGGAATGCAGACTTTGATGGAATGGTCTGCGGGTGTCATGTGCGTTTGGAGAGCCCCTGACGTACCTAAACTATTGCAACTCCCCACAAGTGACCCCATTTTGGACATTAGACCCCCCACGGAACTTATCTAGATGTGTGGTGAGCACTTTGAACCCCCAAGTGCTTCACAGAAGTTTATAACACTCGGACGTGAAAATAAAAAATCATTTTTTTCCACAAAAATGATATTTTTGCCCCCAATTTTTTATTTTCCTAAGGGTAACAGGAGAAATTGGACCCCAAAAATTGTTTTGCAATTTGTCCTGTGTAGGCTGATACCCTACATGTGGGGGTAAAACACTGTTTGGGCGCATGGCAGAGCTTGGAAGGGAAGGAGCACCATTTGACTTTTTCAACTCAGAATTGGCTGGAATTGAGATCAGACGCCATGTTGCATTTGGAGAGCCCCTGATGTGCCCAAACAGTGGAAACCCCCAATTATAACTCCAACCCTAACCCCAACACACCCCTAACCCTAATCTGAGCCCTAACCCTAGCCCTAACCCTAGCCCTAACCCTAGCCCTAACCCTAGCCCTAACCCTAACCCTAGCCCTAACCCTAACCCTAACCCTAGCCCTAACCCTAGCCCTAACCCTAAGGCTGTGTGCACACGCTGCGGATTTTGCTGCAGTTCCGCAGCGGTTTTGGCTGCTGCGGACCCGCAGCAGTTTCTGCTGCGGTGTACAGTACCATGATTCCCTATGGGAATCAAAAACCGCAGTGCAGACGGTGCGGAATTTTCCGCGCGGATTATCTGCGGTTTTCAATCCGCAGAAAGAATTGACATGTCAATTCTTTCTGCGGACTCTCCTGCGGTTTGCCATCTCCTCTATTGAGGAGATGAAAAACCGCAGGACAAAACCGCAGAGCAATCCGCAGGTAAAACCGCAGGTCTTTTGACCTGCGGTTTCACCTGTGGATTTTACAAAATCCGCGCGGATGAATCCGCACCTAATCCGCAGCGTGTGCACACAGCCTTACCCTAACGGGAAAATGGAGATAAATACTTTTTTTTTTATTTTATTATTTTTCCCTACCTAAGGGGGTGATATCGGGGGGTTTGATTTACTATTTATGGCGGTTTTTATATTTGGCAGCTGTCATACGCTAAAAGACGCTTATTATTGTAAAATAGTTTTTGCATCACCACATTTTGAGAGCTATAATTTTTCCGTATTTTGACCCACTGAGTCATGTGAGGTCTTATTTTTTGCGGGACGAGTTGACGTTTTTATTGGTACCATTTTCGGGCACGTTACATTTTTTGGTCGCTTTTTATTCCTATTTTTGGGACGCAGAATGAACAAAAACCAGCGTTTCATGAATTTCTTTTGGGGGGGTGCGTTTACACCGTTCCGCGTGCGGTAAATATGATAAACTGGTTTTATTCTTCGGGTCAGTACGGTTACAGCGATACCTCATTTAGGTCGTTTTTTTATGTTTTTGTCGGTTTTATGCAATGAAAACTATTTTATATAAAAAATAATTATTTTTGCATCGCTTTATTCTGCGAGCTATAACTTTTTTATTTTTTCGCTGATGATGCTGTGTGGTGGCTCGTTTTTTGCGGGACAAGATGACGTTTTCAGCGGTACCATGGATATTTATATGCGTCTTTTTGATCGCGCGTTATTACACTTTTTGTTTGGCGGTATGATAATAAATCATTATTTTTTGCTTCGTTTTTTATTTTTATTTTTTAAGGGGTTCGCTAAAGGGGTTAACTAATGGGACAGTTTTATAGGGCGGGTCGCTACGGACGCGGCGATACCTAATATGTGTACTTTTATTGTTTTTTTTTTAAATTATTTCCAAAAAATGGATTTATTGGGGGAATATTTTTTTTTTTCTAATTTATTTGGCGATTTTTTTTTAATTATTTTAACACTTTTTTTTATTCTTTTTTTTTACTTTATTAAATAGTCCCAGGTGGGACATCACTGTCCTGTGACAGATCGCTGATCTGTCACATCACAGATCACTGTGACAGATCAGCGATCTGACACAGGCACTGCAGAAGGCTTCCTCATGCCTGCGCTTTGCAGGCACTGAGGAAGCCAGCTTCCTCAGGCCCCCGAAGGCCCCCGTCGCCATCTTGGATTCGGGGGCCTGGAGGAAAGGAGCCCCCCGCAGCAGCGCTGCACATTGCACTGCCGTGGGGGGCTCAGGGAAGCACGGAGGGAGCCCCCTCCCTGCCGATGCTTCCCTTTAACCCCCGGTACACCGCGATCATGTTTGATCGCGGTGTGCAAGGGGTTAACGTGTCGGGGGCGGTCCGTGACCGCCCCTGACACATTGTGCCGGGTGTCAGCTGTGATAATCAGCTGACACCCGGCCGCGATCAGCGGCGCTCACCACGTGGGCGCCGCTGATCGCGGTAGACGTACTATCCCGTCCACGGTCATACGGGCCCGGGTACCGTGGACGGGATAGTACGTCGGATGTCAGGAAGGGGTTAATATAAGAAATATTTTATATAAAAAAGGAATATCATCAATAAGCAAACCATTCGGTAATATGGAATTTATATTAAAGAAAGAAAAGTTGAGCCTTTTTTATCTGTAACCTTGCATTCCTACTTCACTTTTCCTCTGTTAACAACTTGGAGCAAGGTCATTGTTCCTAGTATGCACTGCACACTACAAGCACTTCAGTCACTCAGCAATTGATGTTGAATTAGACATAATTTGGTCAGAGAGGTAGCCAACCAATGGACTGTTTTCCGCGCTTGTAATTTCCATCAAGAAAATATGTGTGCACAGCACTTTGCTCTGCACTGATAGCTCAGCCAGCTTTTAATACTGAGATTGAGATGGTCAACAGTGAGACTTCAATATCACCATAGAGCAAAGAAACTAATTTCTTTAATGTGAAGCCCTAGATTAAAATCTGTTTATTTTATTTAGATGGCACTTCTGTTTAATGCCAACATTTGAAAAAAAAATGTGTTTTTTAATGTCGCATTTTAAAATTTTGTGCACTTCAGCACATCCTTGCCCAGACTAATCAAACTTGGCATTTCTTTATCATTTGTAAGTTTTTCGTCTAATCCTCCACACCAATCATGTCTGGTAAAACTGTTCAGTGAAGCAAGGAATATTTTATCTGAATGTAATTTGGGATGACATTGATGAGAGCGGGGTGGAATAAATGAGAGAGAAGAGTATGTTTATATTGATAAGATTTCACTTTCTTTCACCTGACTCTTTTCCACAGCGAAGCTACTCAAGTTACATTACTTGCTTAAATTTAGCAGCCTCGGTCTTCATTAAATCTCACCATCTAAGCAAATGATTCTTGAAATTAAATGTTCTAGACAATTCATCACTTTTTCTGTTAAATAACATAGTGAAAGGTTCTTTGCTGTAAACAAGCACAGATAATTATAACTAGATGAGGAAAGCTATTTTATAAGCATCAAGGCTTACCGTGGTCTTTAGTTTCACTAAATTAAAGTGACTATCCTTTTTGAGAACTTTTCAGAGAACTGTAGGAAGCCAGATTATGGTAACCTAACCTAGAGAGTACTGAAAAGAACTCCAACATGGTCAACACTGTCATAAGTGATTAAGTCATAAGTAAGGGAAGTATTGTTATTTTAAAGCACAAGTGTTTTAAAAAAAACGTTTGGAGGCTGGACACCAAGTCACCAAAGAGATACCAATGCCACCAAGGTGGGATCAATTCCATTAGTGATTAAAGAGGACTTTTCACCAAATTTTTCATGTTGATCTGGACACATGATGTAATAGTGGCTACAGAACAGAATTTATTTTATTTTATTTTTTTTCCTCTATGTTGCTGAAATATTAGTAATCAAAGTATTTGGCACCTAATGAGATAACACTGACGTGGACTTTAAAAAAAAAAAAAAATCACTGTTTTCTCTGGGGGCATGTACGTCTCCCTGTATGATGCTGACTAATCATAAGCAGACAGCAACACAAATGGAAAAAAAGAACATACCTCCATCATAGCTTTATTCAGTGTATGAAGTATAATGATATAGTTCTGATCTACTGGGCTAATCTCCTGCATGATTAGAAAGCACAAGTGGCCCATGTAGAGAGAGTGAGGCAGCACATCTGAGTTTGATTGTGTCATATTACAAAATGTTCTATCACCTCTAATCCTCTCATAGCACTCTCAATTCTATTGTACTGCCCTTCAACCCATACTGCCCATAGAGATGAGAGCTCAATGTGACAATATCTCACTAATGTCTGTTGTGCTCAATGTGTGCTTGCTCTGTAGTGATATCAGAGTAGGGTCTCATTACTTTTCACACAGGAGCAGTCCAGAACAGGCAGGTGACTTATATGTAAGCTGTAATGACAACTCTGTGATTACAAGTTGCTTGAGCACAGCAGATGTAACTGGGACTATTGACACATTCATTTATTAGGAGAGCTGATAGAAGAGTTTGTAGTGTGACAGCGCTAAACTCAGTGGCACTGCCCTCCCACACTGACTCATACAGGAGGTTAGACCAGGAGATAAGTGTTGTCTGCTATTATACATTTGACAACACAGATAAACTTTTCTAAAATATTGAGGGGGCACATTCTTTCCTTCGAGTGTTGATGCCTGCTTATGATTGGTAAGCATTATGCAGATAGCAGAAGTACACAATCCCATTGTGAAATCCCAGTGAAAGCTCTCTGATAACAGCTAATAGGACTCAATAGGTGCC
This sequence comes from Dendrobates tinctorius, assembly GCF_039654945.1. Taxonomy (NCBI): domain Eukaryota; kingdom Metazoa; phylum Chordata; class Amphibia; order Anura; family Dendrobatidae; genus Dendrobates; species Dendrobates tinctorius. The sequence goes on along the minus strand of NW_027361838.1, from coordinate 18,195,208 downwards.
AAACACTTGCTAATATTTCCACAATGGAGAGGTGAAAAAATATTATTCTGCTCCACAGCCCATATTACATTCTCTGTCCAGTTCAACATGAAACATTTGGCTGAAAGGTTCTGTTTAAATTGGTACGGATAAGTGTTATGAATGAGTCACCGTAGGAGACAAAAGCAGAAATACAAGCTAAGTCCAGAAAACCAGAGAAGTTGGCAACTATCAGATTGCAGGCCCCTGAACCTATCAACACAACTAGCAGTAGCCGTGGGGGGTTCCTACGATGCCCTAGACCCCTCGATCACAGCCGGAGAAATACATAGGCCTAAACAAAGAAAGGGGAAATCTAAACTTCCCCAGAGCAGACCCCAAAGCAATAGGCAGCCCCCAACATATAATGACGGTGAAGCAAGATGAAAATACTATCACAGACAGAAAGATAGACTGAGCAAAGACGGGGCCCCAAAACTACCTAGATAGGAAAGGACAGGAAGGCTGCTGTCTGCAATCTGCAAAAACCCTATCAAAGACATAAGCCAACCAGCTGATATGAAAAAGGCCCTGAAGCAGCTAGGCTTCAAAAACTGAATCAGCACTCAGGTATTTTCAGAAGACAGAGCTAAATTATTTCAGCACACCCCAGCAGGGAATGGCAGAAATCCAGAAAAACAAAGCAAAAACAAAGTCAAAGCACAAAAGCAAAAGGCCGAGCAGCAAACTTAGCTTTGGAGGAGCAGGAATTCAGACTGGTCTCCAAGGATCCCACAGAGAAATCACCCGCAGGGCAGAAGGGCGTCGGCAGCATTATATCCAGTCCGTAACTCCACTCAGCCAGTCACAATCATCAGCCTCAGGTGTTTGACAATCAGGCTCACTACCTTTCTTTACCAGAAGAGGGAGTTCCTTGGGCCTCAGTAATGAAGGGGAAAATGAACTCACAACAGATAAGTACCTGACAATCCGGGACATTTGCTAATCTAAATGCTAATCTAAATGCTCCTACTCAACAAGGAAGCATTGCTTAAAAAAAATTGAGGTTTGTTTGAATAAAAAGGGGGTATATTAGAAAATGTGATGCTTGTCAAATTTGTACAAATAATTTTAAAATAATAAAAAAAAGTAAAAATGTTAGCCTTAAATATTGGCACAAAATATGCTAAAGAAAAGTTGATAGAAAGTGTCTAACATGTCTAGCATGATGCACCAAAGCTTTCATACAGCTTGAGACAGTGTTATTAATTTGGTGAATCTGGACTAAGTTTAAATTGCCTAAATATTAGCCAAGATTAGCAAAACTACTTCACTATGTTTGAGGAAGACATTTTGGGTTTACAAAATATGTACATAATAAAGTGTTTACTACCTGCGGTATACTGGTATTTCTACTTTTTGAGAGTAGTTTGGGGTTTACCCCAACTAGGAAAGTTACCATCTATCCACCAGTGATAACGTGCCAAGATAGACACTGAATGAAGCATGGGTAAGCATGGTCCAACATTGCTTCATTCAGAAGACAAAACTCAGAGCCCTATTTTTGGGATCAATGAGAGCTCTAATGGTGGGATCAATGAGGGCTCTTATGGCGGGATAAACAAGTATATGATAGGTGATAACTTTCTAAGGTGGTAAAACCTTTACAAGCTTCATACATTTGAAAGACATCTTCATTAATTTATCATACATGTTTAGATTGTGCAGCAAAATACAATGCCTTATATATTTTTTTAAATTATCAAAATGACTTTAGCCTTAGTACCTCTGCATTATGAATTCAAACAACCCTGAGGAAAGGGAAAAAAAGGGAACAACGCCACGCACAATCTAAGTGCAGTAGAAACTAGGTGTAAATTGCATGCTTATATAATTGCCCTCACATAGTCAAAGACGAAAATGCATTGAAAGGAGATCCGACAGGAATCCAAGGGGAACAGTCTGCAGCTTGGCAGACTGGGCGCACAGAAAAGGCCCTCAGACATCCGTGGTAAAACAACAGATAGCAAGGAAAATCCTAGTATGTAGCCGGTGCTCCCATATAGAGATTCTCATAGATGTTATATATAAAAATATCTGCTTTACTGAGGTTATAATGTCCTGTAATTTTTTATTACCTCAATGAAGCAGATATTTATATGTAACATGTATGAGAATCTCTATACGGGAGTGCCGGCTACATACAGGGATTTTCCTTGCTACCTCTGCATTATGTAATATGTTAGGTAATGTGTCTCTTTTTCACTAAACATTTTTCTTGTTCTTTGCTCCACTAGCTCCCAAAAACAGTTTTTTTGTTTGTGAATTGATCTGGTACTACCGTATTTTAATATTTACCAGTAAGCGTCTTATTCCACGCATAAAAAGCCTGAAATTTTCTTTCACAATACTGTTGGATTCTGTGCATGCCTTTATGTTTATTGTTTTCAACAAAAAAAATACATGGGAGTCTTTAAAGGAAAATTTAGATTGTTTTATCCATATTAAAATAGCAACAAGGCTAGGACATTAACAGTTTAAAGTGCATATCATGTAAGATAAAGACATTGGATCTCATATATAAAGAATCACATTAATAATAAATATGATAGTTTTAATTCACATGTAGATAATAGATATAATCTTACTCATAATACAGTAGATGCACTATACAAAGTGACCATCAAATGCGCTCGATCGCCCGTTTCGCACATTCCCTTTTGCTTCCTGAGGGGCTGCAGGTAATAACTACTCCCCTGGTCTTCTAAATAGCTAGACGTTTTGGTCATGTGAGTTTGAATGTAAGTTTGTATCTATTACCAGCATGTTGATTAGATTTACACATTATTAATGTGATCATCTACAAAGGAAATCCAATATCTTTATCTTACATGTGACATGAGCTTTCACTATTAACCATGACCTGGTATGTCGTTTTTAATGTCCTTACCTTGTGGCTATTTTGATATAAATAATAAAATCTAAATATTTTTATCTTTAAAGATTCCCATTTGCTTTTAGGTTGAACTATTGATTTGGAGTTGCTATTGTTGACTTTATGAATATTAGAGAAGATTTATGAATTATTATATATGTGCTTAGCTTTTGATTCTAAAATGTGCATAGTGGTTTGAATAGTTTTAACTTTATTGCTTTGCGGTGGTGCCCAACTACCCGGGTTCTTTCTGTTTAAATGGTTTATCTAATCTTCTAAAATAGGTCTGCTCCCCTGTCTGCTAACATCCTGCTTGCTTGTCTGAATTGTTAGTCATTAGTGATGAGCGAGTATACTCGTTGCTCGGGTGGTCTCCGAGTATTTAGGCGTGCTCGGAAATTTAGTTTCTGTCTCCTCAGCTGCATGATTTATGGCTGCTGGGCAGACTGAATTCATGTGAGGAATGCCTGTTTGTTAGAGAATTCAATCGTGTATTCAGGCTGTCCAACAGCCATAAACCATGCAGCTGAGGCGACAGAAACTAAATCTCCGAGCACGCCAAAATACTCGGAGATCACCCAAGCATGCTCGGGGAAATCCAAGCAAGTATACTCGCTCACCACTATTAGTCATCAGTGATTTCCAGCAATCCCAGACAGCTTCACAGAAGTGCTTTCAAGTTCTAAAGAAAAAAGCTTGTAAGATATGTATATGTTCGCCACCCACGCTAGACTAAAGCGCTAGCCCATAACCTAGGCAATGAGCAGTAAACAATAAAATTCAAACTCTCTCTGTTCTCGAGAATAGAGTGGATTTTTAAAAGGAACCTGACTGGTCTCCTATGTCATCCATCCCACCAGCATTTGTATACTTGTTGCTAATTAACTTGCTTAACCAGCCCTTTATAGTGTTTAATACCTAAATACATGTTTTAAAAAAAGTCTTTATAAACTTTGCTTTTCCTATGCTAATTAGTCTTTTGACTTTGACTATCGATTGGGCGTTTGTTTCCACAGACTGTTCATCACTCAGCATGCGGGTGTGATAGCTTGATTTGCAGCCAGAGTTATGTCCCGCTCCTGCAAATCTCGGGCATTCGCGTGGCTTTCTTCGCCCACGTCATTGTGCTTCTGAAGCCATATGTATACTTCCTGGCTTCAGAGGGGCCACTGCGCTTGTCCAGAGGAGATAAAGACTTTTTAAGTAAGAAGGATGCACTGGTGTTTTTTTTCAGTGATAGCATCTATGTGAATTATTGTCATTTTTAAGAAATAAACTCCCTCTACTTCGATTCACTGATTGTTATGATGTATTAGCTCTGTAAACTTGAGCAGCACACTCTGGCTTCTTTAAGTGATGAACAAGAATGCTCGATACTTGATACTTGATCGAGCATCGGGGTGCTGGGGTACTCTTGTTACTCAATTGAGTATCGCGGGTGCTTGAGCGCCATGCTCGAGTCCCCATTCCACATGTTTTGTGGCAGCTAGTGTACATTCTCACGATCAGTGTTTGCTTACGATTTCATACAACTGAATTTCTGCATGAATCTTGCACCACAGCTCACTTGCATTTTTGCCTCATTTTTGTTTCTCTTTGGACTGTTATTAGATAGGCAAAGCTATAGATAGCGGCTGCTGTCAGTTTGTGAGCACTCTTGTATTTCCACTCTGACCTGACATGTAATTATATGTCAATAAATGAGCCATATTTTATCCTGTTGAGTGCAACCTTTCCTCTACATGGATTCAATGAGTTGATCGCTGTGAGGTCAAGCACCCGGGAGCTCTGGACGATAGCTTGCTGCCAGGCATACACCACCAGCGGACATCTGGTAATAGCGGTGCCGTCCGCAATCTCTGTTTTTGTACTTGTGTGGTAAAGCTATAGATAGATATGGGGTAGACAGAGAGCTAGATAGATATCTGTGAGATATATAATTATAACAGGAACTTATAGCAGCAAATGTACCGTTATTCAGAGATGTTGTAGACAGAATCTGGGCATGTGGACAACATCAGACCTCCGTGGCGACATTTTGGTGAAATTGATGAAGGAGGGACTGTCTATTGTCTTTATTCCTGTCTTTTTTATGTCTTTTAGGTATCCTTTTCTGGACTACTTTGGACTCATTGGATTACTTCAGACATGCAAAGAATTTTATTTTTTTTAATAAATGGGTGAACGAATAAAGTGTTTTTTTTCTGTGTGTTTTTATTTTGTATTACCTTGTTAGTTATTTGGGTGTGTGATAAACACCTCTCCATTACTAAGCTCAGGTGTCGACGGCTATGATTTTTGACAAATCACAGCTGTTATCAACCCCAAATACCATTACCCTGATTGCCACTGTATCAGGCACTCGGGAAGATTCGGTAAGATTTGGGCAAAGTGCCAGAATTGGCCCATGTAAATAGATGCTCCAGTTCTGTGGTGGCTGTGGGTTGGTATTTTTAGGCTGGAAAGAGCCCAATAACGAAAGACATTCCCAGCCTGATAATATAAACCCACAGCTGTTTGCTTTGCCTAAAAATAAGGGACACTTTCCCCTGAGGAAGCCACGCTGCGTGGCGGCATGCATGGGACCCTATTTCCTCCACACTCCACACATTATGACGTGACCTGGTGACCCTCTTTATATATTTACCAAAAGGATTTTTACAGCCTCACTTATTTGTTCCTTTAAGCCCTTACATTTCTTGTCTCTGAGTCCCTTATTTTTTGTGGCACTCTTGCATTCTTCTTTGCTTTTTATCTCCTATATGAACTTATTGACTGGGCATTTATGGTTTAGGACTTTTTTTATTGTTTGGTCCATGGTAGAGTTGAGCGAAACGGGTAGGTCAATATCAAAAATCGCCAAATTTCACTAAAGTCGGGTTTCATGAAATGAAACCCGACCATAGCGTGAGGTCGGCCATGAGGTCGCCGATCAGAGCCCCAAAGTCACGTTTCAAATGATGCTTCCAGTGCCCTTTTTCAGCCAATGATGGAGGACGCACACTGTGGGCAACGTGATGACATGGGCAGCGGTCACCACCATCTTAGAGAAGGGCATGGAAGTGATTGGCTGGCTTTGTGTGGCATCACAGGGGCTATAAAAGGGCGTGACCACCGACTGCCATCTTACTTCTGCCGATCTTAAAATAAGGAGAGCTGCTGCAGCTGCTGATTCTGTATGGAGAGCGTTAGGCAACGAAGAAGAAAAAAAACTGCTTCTGCTGCTAGCGCTTTTCACTGTACAGTTAGTGTGCAGTGAAAGTGGAGGATTTTAGTTGTGTGGAGCAACGCTGGTGGTGATTAGGCTGCCTTTTCAGGCTACCTGATAGCTGCATTGGTGTGTGCACACTACTGTTCAAACTGCTTTTTCAAAGCACTCCAACTTTTATTATTTTGTTCTGCTCAGTTACCGAGCGTTCATTTTTTCACACACTGTATAGCGGTGTACGAGTTTTTCCATTTTTCCAGACCGTCACCTTAGAGTGCTGTCCGCTTTTCAAACAGTTTAGTATATCTGCTGTTTCCTTACGGTCCAAATTATACAGAGACGGCATGTGTCACTCCGTATAAACATAGCCTGAGAGTGACAATTTTCCATACAGACACCGTCTAGTGGTGTACGCTCGTCACACACTACCGTGTACTGGCTGGTATCAGGGACAAATACAAGCTATCTGTGTGTTACTCTGGAAAAAAAAAGCCGAGGAGGTTTTCCGTTTTTCCAGACCAACACCTTAGAGTGCTGTCCGCTTTTCAAACAGTTTAGTATATCTGCTGTTTCCTTACGGTCCAAACTATACAGAGACAGCGTGTGTCACTCCATATAAAGATAGCCTGAGATTGACAATTTTCCATACAGACACCGTCTAGTGATGTATGCTCCTCACACACTACCGTGTACTGTCTGGTATCACGGACAAATACAAGCTATCTGTGTGTTTTCCTGGAAAAACAAACAGAGGAGATTTTCCATTTTAAAAGACCTACACCGTATTGAGCTGTCCGATTCTCAAACGGTATTGTATATCTGCTGTTCGCATTACAGTCACATCTATACAGAGGCAGCGTGTGTGTGTGACACTCCGTAAACACATATACGCAGATTGTTACTTACACAAAAAATGTATAGAGCTGTACACTTTTGATACAGTACCGTATATCTGCTTGTTGTATTACGGTCAAATACATACTGGGAGAGCGTCTGTGACTAACAAAATATATACTTAAATTTAATTTTTTTAATACACCTTACACAGCTGGACGCTCCTCATACAGTACCATCTCTCTGCTGGTATTTTGGTTACATTTTCCCAAACATGAGGAAGTATGGTGGAACAGGCCGCAGATGTGGGCAGGGGGGCGCGGCTGGTACTGATGGTGGTGGTGCATCGGCTGGTTCTGGCAAAAGCACAATAGCAGCTAAGGCAGGAGGTGTTGAGCCTGCGTCATCGTCTGGCCCAAGAAGGCCTGTAAAGTTCCCTTTTCTTGGAGTAGGAAAACCGCTTTTAAAGCCGGAGCATCAGGAACAGGTTTAGGCGTACATTGCCGAAACAGCCATCAGCTCTAGTGCCTCCTCTTCTGAACTTTTCAAACCTGCAAGCACGGAGTCGTCAGTGCAGGGTTCTGGTCAGGAAAAACACCTTTCCTTGTTTCCTTCATCCCCACCAAAAGTGAAGGATGCAGCAGCCGACACTTCAGATTACTCTATGGAGCTCTTTTCACATACCATGCCTGGGTTAGCCAGTCAAATCATGAATTCCCCAGTCCAAAATGAATCTGACATGGAGTGCACTGATGCACAGCCACTGCTAGATGATTCTGCTGGTACATTGACCCAGACCACTACATTGCCCTCACAGTCTACTGAGCCAGAATCTGACACTAATGAAACTCAGGTGCCCCTTCCCGCATACTATACCACCTTAGACGCTGACACAGGAAGGTAAAGAGGAAGGTGCAGATGACTTTGAAGAGGAAGTGATGGATGACCCAGTTCTTGACCCGGATTGGCTTCCAATGGGGGAGGAGGGTGGCGCTGGCAATAGTTCAAATAAGGAGAAGGATCCGCAGCAGGCATTGACATCGCAGCAGCGGTTATCTGGCAGGCCCATAGCTGAGCAAAAACGTGGAACAAAAAAAAGAGTTGCAGGACAGCTTGGCCAGACGGTCAAGTTAGCACAGAGTGCAAGGCCAGAAAATGTATACCATAGTAGGAAGAGTGCAGTGTGGCATTTCTTTGTCCAAAATCCTACTGATGAGGCAAAGGTAACCTGCAAGAAGTGCGGAAGGACCTTCAGCCGAGGTAAACAACTCAGAAATATGAATACAAATTGCATGCTTAGACATTTAAACAACATGCACTTGCAAGCGTGGACGGACTACAAAACCTCAGGTAGCACATGTGCACCTGCTTCGACTGAACGTAGCCAGCAACGCTCCATCGCTTCCCCCACTGTAAGACCACCGCCACCGTTAAGCACACCACCAGCACTAAATGTTGAGGTGTCTTCGCAAGGCCAAAGCACTCATGGAATCACAATGGTTTTGCAACACAACACTGAATCTAGGCCATCACCACTAATACCATCACCAACCCCCTCTCACTCTGTCCGGTCCACCGCTAGTACCCCCATATGCAGCTCTCTATTCCAGCTCACCCTACCAGACCCTCTGAGTAGGACAAGAAAGTACTCATCCTCTCATCCGTGTACACTGTGTTTGATTGCCCACATTGCCAAACTAATCTCATTAGAGATGATGCCCTACCGGTTGGTTGAAAGCGAAGCTTTCCGCGAGCTCAAGGCCTACGCAGTCCCACGCTATGACCTACCCAGTCAGCACTTCTTTTCTCGAAAAGCCATCCCAGCCCTCCACCTGCATGTGAAAGACCGCATTGTCCATGCACTCAAGCAATCAGTGAGTGTAAAGGTGCACCTCACAACAGATGCATGGTCCAATAGGCATGGCCAGGGCCGATACGTGTCCATCACTGTGCACTGGGTTAATATGGTGGATGCAGACTCCACAGGGGACAGCGGCGGTGGAACAGTGCTTCCTAGCCCACGGTATAGGAAACAGTTGGCTGTAGGCTTTCAACCCTACTCCTCCTCCTCCATAAGCGAAAGCTTGTCCACAGAGCGCAGTCGCACGAGGATTCCATCCGCAGCTGGCAGTGTTGCACACAAGGTGTCCCACTAGTGAACAGCTAGTGGTAAGTGTCAGCAGGCGGTATTAAAGATGATGTCTTTGGGTGACAACAGACACACCGCGGAGGTACTGGACGACTACTTGCAGCGACAAACTGAGTCATGGCTGGGCAGTCTACATCTTGAGCCAGGCAAGGTAGTCAGTGATAACGGCCGTAATTTTGTGGCAGCCATAGGCCTTGCAAAACTCACACACATACCTTGCCTGGTCACACTTTGAACCTGGTGGTGCAGTGCTTCCTTAATAATTGTCCGGAGTTAACATCCCTGCTCCATAAGGAGTGAAGACTGTGCTTGCACATCCGTTGCTTGGCCGTACACTCCAGTCGTATGCAGAAGCTGCAGCGATTGCTCCACCTCCCCAAGAACCGCCTAATTATAGACGTTGCAACAAGGTGGAACTCCACCCTGCACATGGATGAGAGGCTGTGCAAACAGAGGCAGGCTGTAATGCATTTGTGGGAAGATACGCGGACAGGCAGTTTGAGGGAACACATGGAATTGTTGGGTGTGCAGTGGTCAAAGCTGAAAGACCTCTGTAAAGTCCTTCAGTGTTTTGAGGGATGCACATGGCTGGTAAGCGCATATGACGCCATCATTAGCATGAGCATCCCACTTATGCGTCTGCTCATGCAAAGTTTGACGCACATTAAGGAACAGGTGTCTGCAGCGGAGGAGGAACAGGAGGAGGAGGAGGAGGGAAGCCTTGCTGACAGTCAGCCATTGTCTGGTCAGGGAACTGTGCTGGATGAGGTGGAGGAAGAAGAGGAAGAGAAGGAGAGGGAGGATGAAGGGGATCATTATTTTTTTGGGCAATAAGATGCTTCTCAGGGGGCAAGAGAAAATGTTGGCGTTCCAAGGTCAGGTACAGTGTTCGTGCGTGACTGTAGGGATGTGGATTTTCCAGAAAGTGCTCCTACACACAGCAATGGCAGTGCATTATTGACACCTGGAACATTGGCCCACATGTGCGATTATGCCTTGCGGATCATAAAAAGGGACCCTCGCTTTGCTAAGATGATGAAGGATGACGACTACTGGCTGGCCAGCATCCTCGATCCACGCTACAAAGGCAAATTACACAACATCATGCCACAGGAGAACCTCGAGATAATATTGGCTAACAAACACGCAACTCTGGTAAACCGTTGGTTTCAGGCTTTCCCAGCACACAGCAGAGGTGCTGTTTCTCCCACGAGCCGTAGTGGGCACAAAGGAAGAAGTGTTCGTGGTGCACACAGCCGAATTTGCGTTGGAGACAAGGGTTTCATGACCATGTTGTGGACTGATTACTCAAGTACCGCTGACACGACTCCTAATACTGCATCGATTAAAAGTGACAGGAGACAGCAGTCGTCAACTATGGTGACAAACTACTTTTCCTCCCATATCGATGTTCTCCCTCACAGGTCATTCCCCTTTGACTATTGGGCCTCTAAACTGGACGCCTGGCCTGAAATGGCACAATATGCCGTACAGGAGCTCGCTTGCCCTGCTGCTAGTGTGTTATCTGAAAGAGTCTTCAGTGCTGCTGGATCAATCTTGACAGAAAAAAGGACCCGTCTGTCGACCCAAAATGTTGATGATCTAATCTTTATTAAAATGAACCATGCATGGGTTTCAAAGGATTTTGTACCACCTTCCCCTGATGATACATAGGTTGCCAGAAAACTGCCTCGCTTTTGTTTTCCTCTTCCTTTGACTTGCCCAATTCCGCCATTTACAGCTGCTGAATGTCCAAGTCTACACATTAACATATGCCATTTATTAAACCTACCTAACTGGGCTGACCAACACCCCCCCAAGGGCTGGGGTCAACACCTGGCGCACCCGGGCAAGTGCCGTTGCTCTGAACAGGTGGATGGGCCCACTGATGGCCGACCACACTGGCACAGGGCCCCTCATAGTACAACACAGTGTCTCTGACGGTGGGGGGGCCCACTCGCCATCAGACAAAACAGCGTACTATGAGGGGCCCTGTGCCAGTACCGACACCCACGTCTGTGCCCCCCCTGCTTGGTCATGGCCACAGCACTTACAAGTTGCAATACTTACCTCCCCCTGCTCCACTGCTGTGTAGTCTGGGCAGTTAGTTCCTTCACAGGGACGGCCAATAGAAGTTTGGTGTATTGATCGATGATGGTTAAGATGTAGCTATGGCCTGTCCTGCTGACCTCTACCTTCAGATGATCAATGGCTACCATTTGTAATGGACGTCAACTTAGAAGCAGATGCAGTGCTGCTTTATGATCACCTTTCACAGTTGTGATAGTCACAGACGTGTGACATTCCTGCCACCATTTTTCAATGTCTCCTCTCATGCCAATCCAATAGAATCGCCTACGGCCCGTGGCTTCTGTCTTTTGCCCTCCAAAATGCCCAGACACATCATGATAGGCACTGAGGACCATGTCTACATCTCTCCCTGTGATCACAATTTGATGGAGACGAGTAACGGTGAAGTGATCCACGCTACTGCGATAATGCTATCCTTTCTTCACAAAGAACCGTTTTTGCTGTCTCCACAGACACAGTAAGTGAGGGTCTGCATAGCCTCTGCAACATCTACCGTCATGTTTTCCTGCAATGAGTAATTCCCACATTTCTGCAAACACTCGACTTTCCGTCTGTACTTTTAGCCATGTAGTTTGCAGTAGCGGAGAGTCTGGACTGGCTTACTCAGATTGAAATATATATGAAGATTTAAAATTACCACAACACTGTATACTGGTGTACGCCTCGAATACCTTTCCCTTTTTCTACTTTTTAAATTCTGGTGTAATACATACTGAGCCGGTGAGTGTCAGTGTCTGACTCCGGAAGTGTAGACGGAAATTTACAATTACACCTAGACTGGATACACCAGGTATGTGCCGATACAGTACCTTTGTTCAAAATTTTTTATTAAGGTATCATCCATAATGAGTGAGCGTGTGTGGTTTCCACCTTCTATATAGACGTTGAATCAGAGATGCCAATTTTTACCCTATACTCGATCCAGCTTGTATCTTGTTATACAGTACCTTTGGTACACATTTAGTGTTACGGTCACATCCAAACTGATTAAGCGTCTGAGAGTGACTACGGGACTATGTAAATGGAGATTTTAATTGTACACTATAATATATATACTTGCTTTCTTGTTATCCAGTACCTTTTTACCAACATTTTTTATTATGGTCAAAACCAGACTGAGTGAACGTCTGAGGGTGACTCCGGAAATATATACCGAGATTTCAAATGTGACCAACACTGTATAGAGCAGAACGCTTCTGATACAGTAACCTTTTTAGATTCAGGTGTGATCCATAATGAGCCTGTAAACGTCTGTCTGTTACTCCGGAAATATATTTGGAGATTTAAGATTTCCCCTACACTGTATACAGCTGTACGCTTGCGTTACATTACCCATTTACAGCTTTTCATATTCTTGTGTAATCCATACTGGGCCTGAGAGCGTTTGTTTCTGCCTCCTGAAATATATACGGAGATTCAGAATGTTTACACTATACTATATATACCTTGTATTTGGTGATACTGTACCTTTTTTCAACTTTTTATTTTATTGTGTAATCCATACTGAGCCTGTGAGTGTCTGTGTATGACTCATGAAGTATATACGGAGATGTACTATTATTCCTAGACTGTCTAGAGCTGTACGCTTCTGATACAGTACCATATATCTGCTGGTATTTTGGGTCCATTTTCCAAAACATGAGGAAGTATGGAGGAAGAGGCCGTGGGCGCGGGGGGCCACCTGGTTCTGATGGTGGTGGTGGTGGTGCATCTGCTGGTAGTGCCAAAAACTCATCTAGCTGCTACTTGCAGAAGTATTCTGATGACTCTGCAATAGTAGGCCTCATCACAGGAGGAGATAAAAGAGAGTACAGAGATACTAACCAAGCTTTTGTGGAGTGGTGTCAGAGGAACCACCTTAGGATTAATTCCGGGAAGACCAAGGAATTGGTGGTGGACTTTCGCAAGGGAAAAAATCCACCAGTAGTGGTGAACATTCAGGGAAATGACATTGAGATAGTCAACACCTATAAGTACCTTGGTGTGATCCTCAATAATAAGCTTGACTGGGCCCATCACTTGGATGCAGTGTACAGGAAGGGCCACAGTAGGCTTTATCTGCTCAGAAGGCTGAGAGCCTTCAGAGTTAGGAGGGCACTCCTTGCATCCTTCTTCAACTCTGTTGTGGCATCAGTCATCTTCTTTGGTGTGGCGTGCTGGGGTAGTGGCATATCAACCAGGGACAGGAATAGGCTGGACAAACTGATTAGAAGGGCCAGTTCTGTCCTGGGATGCCCCCTTGATCCAGTTCAGGAAGTAGGCGACAGGAGGATACTGGCCAAGGTGAGCTACATGGTGCAGAATGATTTCCATCCCATGCATGAGACCGTGACAAAGATGTGCAGTACTGTCAGTGACCGGCTACTTCATCCTAAATGTGAGAGGGAGCACTATCAAAAGTCCTTCCTTCCTGCTGCAGTTAGGCTGTATAACCAGCACTGTCGAAAACGGAGAACGACCCAAACAGTGAACTGATAGATCCAAAGTTGTGATAGTCCGGTTATATCTTTTTTTTTTCTCGTATATGTACCTACCTACTGTCAATGTAATGTCTTTATGCGTCTGTATCTGTACTTGTTCCTGCCTTGCTGCTGTAATGCTCTGAATTTCCCCATGGTGGGACGATTAAAGGATTATCTTATCTTATCTTAAAAGCACAATAGCAGCTAAGGCAGAAGGTGTTGAGCCTGCATCATGGTCTAGCTCCAGAAGGCCTGTAAGGCTCCATTTTCTGGGAGTAGGTAGACTGCTTTTAAAGCCGGAGCATCAGGAACTTTTTTTGGCTTACATTGCTGAAACAGCCTCCAGCTGTATCGCCTACTCTTCTGAAGTTTAAAAAAATGCAAGCACTGAGTCGTCAGTGCAGGCTTCTGGTCAGGAGCAACCCCTTTCCTTGTGTCCTTCCACCACATCAAAAGTGAAGGATGCGGCAGCACACACTTCAGATAACTCCATGGAGCTCTTTTCACATACCATGCCTCAGTTCATTAAAAATGGGGCCCATCATAAACTGGAGCATTCCAAATGGGGGACATCAGACATTGGATCTGCATTTACGGGGGCCCATTATACACTGGAGCATTAGAAATGGTGCACATTATATATGGAGCATTATTTGGACCCATAAGACACTGGAACATCATCCATGAGGCCCATCATATACTGGAGCATTCCAAATGGAGAACATCTGACACACGAGCATCATCCATGAGGCCCATCATATACTGGAGCATTCTAAATGGGGAAGATCAGACACTGGAGCAGCATCTATGGGGCCTATCATATACTGGAGCATTCCAAATGGGGGACATCTGACACTGGAGCATCATCCATGAGGCCCATCATATACTGAGGCATTCCAAATGGGGAAGATCAGACACTGGAGCAGCATCTATGGGGCCCATAAGACACTGGAGCATCATCCATGAGGCCCATCATATACTGGAGCATTCCAAATGGGGGACAGCAGACACTGGAGCAGCATTTACGGGGCCCATTATACACTGGAGCATTAGAAATGGTGCACATTATATATGGAGCATTATTAGGGCCCATAACACACTGGAGCATCATCCATGAGGCCAATCATATACTGGAGAATTCCAGATTGGGGACATCAGACACTAGAGCAGCATTTATGGAGCACATTATACACTGGAGCATTAGAAATGGAGCCCATTATATGTGGAGCATTATTTGGGCCATAACACACTGGAGTATCGTCCATGGGGACCATAGCATTATGTGGAGCTCATCATATACTGTATGGAACATTATATGTGGCCAATTATTCTGTATGGAGAAATATATGGGGCTCATTATTCTGTATGGCGCACTAGGTGGTGGCCATAATACTGTATGGAGTAATTAATATACTGTCCGTTTTTTGAGCTATTGTAGAATTTAAAATAGATAGCAGTCATGTCATGTAAGCATTGAAGTATTTGTCATTGTACTATACATATATTTCTGTGCCGTATTGGAGCATCATGAGTTGTGGTATGTGTTAAAGGGGCGCTCTTTGGCCCAGGACACATGAATACCTGGAGCCATCCCTAACCCCCCACACCTTTAGCCAAATAACCCCCAGTTTTCAGTGCGTAACTATTATGAAGTAAATTAAGGTTGACAAACTTCAGTAATAAGAATTGATGTTTTTGGCATTGAAATGGGCACTGTAGGTATGTTTACTGTCCTCCACTCCCTGCCGACTTTGCTTCCCCATTGACTTGCATTGGGTTTCGTGTTTCAGTCAGCCTCAGACTTTTCCCTTTAGTCAGCCGATTTCGTTCGACCCGACTTTTGTGAAAGTCGGGTGTCATGAAATCCGACTCGACCCTAAAAAAGGAAAAGTCGCTCATCTCTAGTCCATGGCATATATATATATTTTATATATATACTAGCTGAAGAGCCCGGCGCTGCCCGGGCATAGTAACTAACTGTGGTTAGTTGTAGCAAATTATAATTATCCTCCATCCCATAGTCCCATGCCCATATACCCATCACACATCCTCCATCCCATAGTCCCATGCCCATATACCCATCACACATCCTCCATCCCATAGTCCCATGCCCATATACCCATCACACATCCTCCATCCCATAGTCCCATGCCCATATTCCCATCATACATATTCGCCATCCCATAGTCGAGTGCCCATATACCCATCATACATATCTGCCATCCCATAGGCCTGTGCCCATATACCCATCATACATATCCTCCATCCCATAGTCCAGTGCCCATATACCCATCACACATCCTCCATCCCATAGTCCCATGCCCATATACCCATCATACATATATTCTCCATCCCATAGTCCCATGCCCATATACCCATCATACATATTCGCCATCCCATAGTCGAGTGCCCATATACCCATCACACATCCTTCATCTCATAGTCGCATGCCCATATACCCATCATACATATCCTCCATCCCATAGTCCAGTGCCCAAATACCCATCACACATCCTCCATCCCATATTCCCATGGCCATATACATATCCGCCATCCCATAGTCCCGTGCCCATATACCCGTCAAACATATCCTCCATCCCATAGTCAAGTGCCCATATACCCATCACACATCCTCCATCCCATAGTCCCGTGCTCATATACATATCCGCCATCCCATATTCCCGTGCCCATATACCCGTCATACATATCCTCCATCCCATAGTCCAGTGCCCATATACCCATCACACATCCTCCATCCCATAGTCAACCATTATGACATCATAATGAGCGGCGGCGGGGCTTGCGACCTATGATGACATCAGCATCGCCATGGCAACCGTTGTGACATCATAATGAGGGGCGGGGCTTGATACGCACACACTGCTTCCCCAGTATGCAAATAGGGGCATTATGACATCACAATGAGGGGCGGGGCTTGACACGCACACACTTTTTCCCCCAGTATGTAGATAGGGGCAAAATTGTTTGGTGAATTGGAATGCGCGGGGTTAAAATTTCACCTCACAACATAGCTTAGGACGCTCTCGGGGTCCAGACGTGCGACTGTGCCAAATTTTGTGGCTGTAGCTGCGACGGTGCGGATGCCTCTCCTGGACATACACACACACATACACACACACACACACACACACACATACATACACACATACATACACTTTGAGCTTTATATATTAGATATATATCTTTTGCACTATTTAGATTCTGACCATCTTTAAATCATTTAATTGTTTGGACTTTTATAAGTGAGTTTTATCTAGGTGTACCTGGTGCACATAGTGGAGGAGTCTGGAGGGTCCCTACACGGCCCTCCAGTTGTGATTTTTAACTTAGCCTATTTTTGACTTTTTAATTGCATTTAAATGTTTTTTTGTCTTGCTTGTCATATTTGACTGTAATAAAATTTACATTTTTGTGAATCAAGGGTGATCCTTGCCTGTGTACACACTTCTTTTTCTTTCCTTTGCTTGATATCTTTTAAAGTGTGTGGCTAGCAAGTCCCATATAGACATTTCTTAATTAGTGCCCTCAGTCTGTTTCCTTGCTTCGAGCACCCCAATGCTCGATCAGGCAGTGGCGAACGCGCTCGCTCATCACTAACCTTAAGATGTAAGTTTAAAATCCACTTGGATCAAAAGCATAAGGTCTCTCCTTGTAGAGAGTGACAAACCGGACCTGGCATGTAAGAGTGAGGATACTTATACGGCATGCATGCTCCTCTGGGAAAGAAAATATGCAAATTGTGTATCAGAAGAGTATACAAGTCTTCTCACTCTCCTCAAGGAGATACCTTATCCCTTAGATCCCATTTTTTGGCCTTTCATCTAGGCAAAAAAGATCTTATACTTTGCACAGATGAGTGGTAACTCCCTGAAACACAGTGTCTGCAAATTGAAATTCTGGTTTGGCTTTTATCCTAAGTCATGTGACAAGTCTTAACCCCTTTCTGCCATGTGACATACTATCCCGTCCATGTGCCCTGGGACTTAATTCCCAGGGACGGGATAGTACGTCATAGCGATCAGCGGCGCTCACGGGGGGGAGCGCTGCTGATCGCGGCCTGGTGTCAGCTGATTATCACAGCTGACACCTGGCACAATGTGTCAGGGGTGGTCACAGACCGCCCCCGACACCTTAACCCCTTGCACACCACAATCAAACACGATCGCGGTGTACCGGGGGTTAAAGGGAAGCATCGGCAGGGAGGGGGCTCCCTCCGTGCTTCCCTGAGCCCCCCACAGCAGTGCAATGTGTAGCACTGCTGCGGGGGGCTCCTTCCCTGCAGGTCCCCGGATCCAAGATGGCGACGGGGACCTTGGGGGACCTGCAGGGAGCTGGCTTCCTCAGTGCCTGCAAAGCGCAGGCAAGAGGATGTCTGCTTCAATGCCTGATCGCTGATCTGTCACAGTGATCTGTGATGTGACAGATCAGTAATCTGTCACAGGACAGTGATGTCCCCCCTGGGACAACCTAATAAAGTTAAAAAAAGTGTAAAAATAATTTTTTAAAAATCGCTAAATAATTAAAAAAAAAATTCCCTAATAAATTCATTTTTTGGAAATAAAAAAACAAAGCAATAAAAGTACACATATTTGGTATCACCGCTTCCGCATAACGACCTTCCCTATAAAACTGTCCCACTAGTTAATCCCTTTAGCGAACCCCTTAAAAAATAAAAATAAAAAACGAAGCAAAAAATAATTTATTATCATACCGCCGAACAAAAAGTGCCATAAGGCGCGATCAAAAAGACGGATATAAATAACCATGGTATCACTGAAAACATCATCTTGTCCCGCAAAAAACAAGCTGCCACACAGTGTCATCAGCAAAAAAATAAAAAAGTTATAGCTCGCAGAACAAAGCGATGCAAAAATAATTATTTTTTATATAAAATTGTTATCATTGCATAAAAGCGCCAAAACATAAAAAAGACATAAATGAGGTATCGCTGTAACCATACTGACCCGAAGAATAAAACCGCTTAATCAATTTTACCGCACGCGGAATGGTGTAAACGCACCCCCCAAAAGAAATTCATGAAACGCTGGTTTTTGTTCATTCTGCATTCCAAAAATCGGAATAAAAAGCGATCAAAAAATGTCATGTGCCCAAAAATGGTACCAATAAAAACATCAACTCGTCCCGCAAAAAATAAATAAGACCCCACATGACTCGGTGGGTCAAAATATGGAAAAATTAAAGCTCTCAAAATGTGGTGATGCATAAACTATTTTTACAATAAAAAGCGTCTTTTAGCGTGCGACAGCTGCCAAAAATAAAAACCCGCCATGAATAGTAAATCAAACCCCACGTTATCACCCCCTTAGTTAGGGAAAAATAATAAAGTTAAAAAAAATGTATTTATTTCCATTTTACCATTAGGGCTAGGGTTAGGGCTAGGGTTAGGGCTAGGGGTGTGTTGGGATTATGGTTGGAGTTATAATTGGGGTTCTTCCACTGTTTTGGCACATCAGGTGCTCTCCAAACGCAACATGGCATCTGATCTCAATCCAGCCAAAAAAGTCAAATGGCGCTGCTTCCCTTCCGAGCTCTGCCATGCGCCCAAATGGTGGTTTACCCCCACAAATGTGGTATCAGCGTACTCAGGACAAATTGCACAATAACTTATGGGGTCCTGTTACTCTTGGGAAAATAACAATTGGGGGTGAAAAGATCATTTTTGTGAAAAAAATATGATTTTTTAATTGTACGGCTGTACATTATAATCTTCTGTGAAGCCCTAGGGGGTTCAAAGTGCTCACCAAATATCTAGATAAGTTCCTTGGGGGTCTAGTTTCCAAAATGGGGTCACTTGTGGGGGGTTTCCACTGTTTAGGCACATCCGGAGCTCTCCAAACTTGACATGGCATCCGATCTGAATTCCAGCCAATTTTGTAGTGAAAAAATCAAACGGCGCTCCTTCCCTTCCGAGCTCTGCCATGCGCCGAAATAGTGATTCCCCCCACATATCAGGTATCAGCATACTCAGGACAAATTGCACAATAACTTTTCCAGTCCAATTTCTCCTGTTACCCTTGCTAAAATAAAAAAATTGAACCTGTAGTAATTTTTTTTTGTGAAAAAAAGTTAAATATTCATTTTTTTTTTAAACATTCAAAAAATTCCTGTGAAGCACCTGAAGGGTTAATAAACTTCTTGAATCTGGTTTTGTGCACCATGAGGGGTGCAGTTTTTAGAATGGTGTCACTTTTGGGTATTTTCTATCATATAGACCCCTCAAAGTGACTTGAAATGTGATGTGGGCCATAAAAATAAAATGGTGTTGTAAAAATGAGAAATCGCTGGTCAACTTTTAACCCTTATAACTTCGTAACAAAAAAAAATTTTGGTTCCCAAATTGTGCTGATGTAAAGTAAACATGTGAGAAATGTTACTTATTAAGTTTTTTGAGTGTCATGTCTCTGTGATTTAAGAGCTTAAAAATTCAAATTTTTCACAAATAAACGCAAGTTATATGAGTGAAATTTTACCACAGTCATGAAGTACAATATGTCCCAAGAAAACGATGTCAGAATCGCCTAGATCCATTGAAGCGTTCCTGAGTTATTACCTCATAAAGGGACAGTGGTCAGAATTGTAAAAATTGGCCCGGGAGTTAACGTGCAAACCACCCTTGGTAGTAAAGAGGTTAAAGCCCCCATCACACACAGCGATTTTGCTAGCAAGATCGCTGCTGAGTCACAAGTTTTGTGACGCAACAGCGATCTCACCAGCGAGATCGATGTGTGTGACACTTACCAGCGACCGGCCCCCCTGCCGGGTATCGCTGAACGTCCTGGAATAGCCAGGACATTTTTTGATCACTGGTCTCCTGCTGGCCAGCAGGCCAGCATGCATCACTGTGTGTGACAGTTCAAAAAAGGAGGAACAATGAGTATATATAGCCAAAAGTACAGAGAAAAATTGTATTTATCAAAAGTTACACTTTAATAAATATATATAATACAAACATCATATGTTAACGAACATGCATGGGCATACATAAATGTCATGTGACTAACTCCATGGGTCAATATAATGACCAGGAAAAGTGGGACCCAAAATTTAAATAACACATGAATCATTCAAGTAAGATCATATAAAAAGTTAGAAGTGGTTTGGAAACACATGTTATCCAGCAATAGGGATTAAACAGTACTAAACAGTTTCTAAGTACCGCGCTGCTTAGAAACCCGATGTGTACCTTGGTTACCAGCTCCCTGCACCAGCGCGCTGGTAACTAAGGTACACAGTGGGTAACTAAGCGACGTGCGTCGCTTGTCACCCACGTGTCACTGTCCTGATCGCTGGTGAAGCTGCCTGTTTGGAAGCTCACCAGTGATCATGTAGCGACACACCAGTGATCCTGACAAGGTCATATCGTTGTCGGGATCATTAGTGCGTCGCTATGTGTGACGGGGCCCTAAGGGTATGTGCACACACTGTGGATTCTGCTGCGGATCCGTAGCGGATTTGGCCCTGCGGATCCACAGCAGAATCTGCTGCATTGTACAGTACCATTATAACCTATGGAAAATGGAACCCGCAGTGCACACGGTAATTAATTTTCCGTGCGGTTTTTGCTTGGTTTCCAATCCGCAGAAAGAATTGACATGTCATTCTTTTCTGCGGATTCCGCTGCGGTTTGCCATCTCCTCCATTGTAGAGGTGATAAACCGCAGGGTAAACCTGCAGGCTAATCCGCAGAATCCGCTCGGAAAAATCCGCAGACCAATCTGCAGCGTGTGCAGTGTGCGTGTGTGTGTGCTAAGTGTTATTCCAGGATCGTTTAGAAAATGAAGAAAATCATTTCTGTAGCCCGCACTGTTGATTGTCTTTTAATAAACTTCAGAAAGTTATTGGAGGTTATATAAAATGTTATTTAAAGAGAATCTCCAAAAACAAGTATATGACAGTAATACTTAATAAGGGATAATGAATGATCTTTTCAGCCTTGTTGTTTTCTTTGTGCTGTGTTACTTACGGAAAAGGGACACATATATCTCCAGCGTTGTCATTAATATTGAAATGAATGGAAAGGAGTGAAAAGTGGCTGCTAGTGCCAATAGCACTAGATCAATTAGTTTTGGGTTAAAATGATTTTTTTGTGTAAATATTGCACCTATAGGGCTAAGAGACATAGGATAAGGGAGGATTTTTATCTTCTTCACATGGTTTCCTAATTATTTCAAAAACAGAAAATTCCTCCTTAGCGTACTTTCAGAAAAGTAATTTTTGGTCCAGATAACACATTGACCCAATATTAGTCTATATGATATGAAAAGTTGTATAATTTGTCCCGATTAGTGCATATAAACATCAGGCAGCTCCTGCACCTGCTCAACAACCAAGCACACAATTAAACCAAGCACGTCATGGTTTTTCTTGTGACATTCTCAATAAGTTTGATGTGTCACATGACCCTCTTCCCATTGAAAAAAATAAAGTTGGATCTAAAATGGCCGACTTCAAAATGGCCGCCATGGTCACCACGCATCTTGAAAAGTTTCCCCCCTCCCATATACTAATGTGGCATAAACAGGAAGTTGATTTCACCAACCATTCCCATTTTATTTAGGTGTATCCATATAAATGGCCCACTCTGTACATTAGGAGCACTGCAGGCAGAATTGGTGTCTTTAATCCACACCAGATGTAATGTGTGCCTGTATGCAATGGACAAAACCAAAACCTTTTTTTCTTTTGATGGATTTTCTCAGAACATTGTTTCCTTTATTAATTGTAATGCTCAGTATGTTGTATACTGTATATGCTGCACCCAATGTAAGGTGCAACACATTGACTGGCCCCATACGAAAAATTAAAAAAAGAATAGCTGAACATCTGAATAATATCCAAAACAAAAATGCAGCACACTCTGGTGCAACAAAACACTGTCAATGTCCATCAAGGTGATGTTACTCATTTCGCTTTTTTTGGTTTTGAAAGGATATTTACTCCTATTCGTGGTGGTAACAAGCATAAATTATTAACTACTCGTAAAGCATTTTGAATTTTAAAACTTGATACCAAATTTCCTAAAGGTATGCTTTTGAGAAATGATTTGTTTTATATATACTAATTGTGGTTTTGCATGATGTGCGGTTCCTTCTCTGCCACATCTGTTGCACATGTAATGTCATTATGTTGTGGATTTGGATTGGTTCAATGTATCTGTATCAATTGTGTATACTTGGTTTTAGTATGCCTATGAGCAAGGGTGCATTTAGCGCACCTGAAGCGCATCAGCTTTCTTCCATTTTAACATGGCTTGTTAGCCCAATAGTTTTTTGTATTTTAGTATACAGTTTGGTGTGCCGAATTTTCCTAATTTTTGTTCTTGTTGCTGTGTTCACCAGCGGAGCGAGTACCGAACTGTTTTTCTTCAATTATATTGGACCCAGCCTAATGTGATTTCATTCTGTGGACTACGTGCAAGTCCCCAGACCTCTCTCTCCTGCACTTCTGGTTTTAGCATAGAAATACTGATCAAAATAACTAGTATGTGCACAATATTAGGCTTTATGAGGTTGTGTATCATTATTAATAGTATGAGGTTAGAAATTCTGTATATTGTATAATAAAAAGATATCCTCCACCATTAGGGAATGCACAGCGCTTTTGGATTTTTACAGCGCCTGTGGGATTTAACTACTCCTTAGCGACTAAACCCAATTTTTCAAATATGACATTTGTCACTTTATATGGTATTAACTCAGGAATGTTTCAACCAGTGATAAGGAAACTTCTTATTTGAGACACATTGTACTTTATGCTAGTGGTAAATTTAGATCGAAGAGTTTTGTGTTTATTTATGAAAATATTATAAACTTGATGACAATGTAGAAAATGCAACAATATTCAAACTTTGAACGTTTATTCCCTAAAACCAGATAGTCATACTGAACAAAATAGTAAATATCATTAACCTCAGCACCATTGTTCAAATGTCCTTTTATTTTGTTAGGATTTTTAAGGAATTCAAATCTTATCAGCAATTTTTTTTTTTTTTTCAAAGAAATTTACAAAGCTTATTTTTAAGGGACCTCCTCAGTACCCCAAAAGTGAACTGTATGTTCATAGTATTCAAAACTGCTGTCAGAAAATGTCTTAACCCTTTATGTGCCTCACATTAATTAAGGTAAACTGGAATGAATGGAATGAAAAATGACATTTTCTCCACTGTAATATGGCTAATATCCTAACAAGCCCTCATAGCTGGCAGACCCTGCAGTCATTACTTAGCTTCGAGTTGCCATGGCAGCCATCAGGACCACATGATTACAATTTTACTGTACTAATAGTGTTAAAGATAGAATTTTCCTCTGTTAACCACCTAGATGCCATTGTTGATTTTGATTTCATCATTTTAGTGGTTAAACACCCGCCATGATTGCTAATACTGGTCATTGTCGATGCAGCAGGATGTCAGCTTTAGTGCACAACTGACACCTGATACATTTTTGCCCATCATGGGGTTCTATTTATTTATTCCTTAGGTCAAGTGCATTGTTGGTCGTTAGCTATATTACCCTTATATTAACATATTATAGCTAGTATTATCTAGCTGTATACTTGTTAATATTAGCTAAAGGTGTAAGGCAATAAGAATTTTATAATACTCTATAAATAATCTTTAGGTCTGTTTTTTCACCTGTAGGATTCCGAGTGCTTCATGTCCACATTTTAACTGGGCTACAACTGATTAAACAACTGCCCATAAGCCCAGGTTTTGCAGCGTTGGGGCATGATTTATGACATACATTACCGTTCAAAAGTTTGGGGTCACCTAGACAATTTTGTGTTTTCCATGAAAACTCATACTTTTATTAATCAAATAAGTTGCCAAATGAATTTAAAATCTAGTCCAGACATTGACAAGGTTAAAAAAAAATATTTTTATTTGAAATAATAATTTTCTCCTTCAAACTTTGTTTTCGTCAAAGAATGCTCCCTCCCTTTGCAGCAATTACAGCATTTCAGACCTTTGGCATCCTAGCAGTTAATTTGCTGAGGTAATCTGGAGAAATTTCACCCCATGCTTCCAGAAGCCCCTCCCACAAGTTGGTTTGGCTTGATGGGCACTTTTTGCGTACCATACGGTCAAGCTGCTCCCACAACAGCTCAATGGGGTTGAGATCTGGTGACTGTGCTGGCCACTCCATTACAGATAGAATACTAGCTGCCTGCTTCTTCCCTAAATAGTTCTTGCAGAATTCTTGCATAATTTGGAGGTGTGCTTTGGGTCATTGTCCTGTTTTAGGATGAAATTGGCTCCAATCAAATGCTGTCCACAGGGTATGGCATGGCATTGAAAAATGAAGTGATAGCCTTCCTTATTCAAAATCCCTTTTACCTTGTACAAATCTCCCACTTTACCAGCACCAAAGCAACCCCAGACCATCACATTACCTCCGCCATGCTTGACAGATGGCATCAGGCACTCTTCCAGCATCTTTTCAGCTGTTCTGCATCTCCAAATGTTCTTCTGTGTGATCCAAACACCTCAAACTTGGATTTGTCTGTCCATAACACTTTTTACCAATCTTTCTCTGTCCAATGTCTGTGTTCTTTTGCCCATATTAATCTTTTCCTTTTATTAGCCAGTCTCAGATATGGCTTTTTCTTTGCCACTCTGCCCTGAAGGCCAGCATCCCGGAGTCGCCTCTTTACTTTAGACGTTGACACTGGCGTTTTGAGTGTACTATTTAATCAAGCTGCCAGTTGAGGACCTGTGAGGTGTCGATTTCTCAAACTACAGACTCTAATGTACTTGTCTTGTTGCTCAGTTGTGCAGAGGGGCCTCCCACTTCTCTTTCTACCCTGGTTAGAGCCTGTTTGTGCTTTCCTCTGAAGGGAGTACACACCGTTGTAGGAAATCTTCAGTTTCTTGTCAATTTCTCGCATGGAATAGCCTTCATTTCTAAGAACAAGAATAGACTGTCGAGTTTCACATGAAAGTTCTTTTTTTCTGGCCATTTTGAGAGTTTAATGTAACCGTCAAAGGAAGGTCAGGTTTATAGCTTCTCTAATCAGCCAAACTGTTTTCAGCTGTGCTAACATACTTACACAAGGGTTTTCAAGGGTATTCTAACCATCCATTAGCCTTCTTGCACAGTTAGCAAACACAAAGTACCATAAGAACACTGGAGTGTTGGTTGTTGGAAATGGGCCTCTATACACCTATGAAGATATTGCATTACAAACCAAACTTTTGCAGCTAGAATAGTAATTTACCACATTAACAATGTATAGAGTGTATTTCTGAATCATTTAATGTTAGCTTCATTGGAAAAAACTGTGCTTTTCTTTCAAAACTAAGAAAATTTCTAAGTGATCCTAAACTTTTGAACGGTAGTGTAAAAAAATCTTCAAATTGTGCAGAAATGTTGCCACTTTTAGCATGTAAGGGTCTTTCACATGTCTTGATATTTTCAGTACTGGAAAAAACAGTACTGGAGATATCAGTGTCCGTGTTTACTATGTAAAATACTTGTGGCAACCGTGTGCTGCCCGTATGCCGCATCAGTACCACACGTATTGGCCCCTGGGAAGCAGCGGTGCGATGTTCCCTGGTGTCGGGTTCTGAAGACAGCTCTCATCATTCTCCCCTGCTTATGCTGCGATCAGTGCTAGCAGGGGAGAATATTGATAGTTGTAGTCAACTGATAACAGCGAGAGCAGGTGGTGGTTGATGAGAGTTTTCATCAGTTGCCTCCTGCCCTATAAATAAAGAAATAAAAACGGTGAGGGTTCCCCTGCAATTTTGTTAACCTTCAGCTCTCAGCTTCAGCAAGACTGGTTATCAAGAATAGAATGGTCCCCACACCATATTTTTCAATTATTTAAATAAATAATTAAAAAAATGGCATGGGGTCCCCCCATTTTTGACAGCCAGCCTTACTAAAGCAGACAGCTGGTGGCCAGTATTCTTAGACTGGTAAGGGACCATCGATATTGGCACCCCCCAGCCTAAAAATATCAGCTTGCAACAACCCAGAAAAATCACATCTAAAATTTGTGCCAATTCTGGCGCTTTGCCTGGCTCTTCCCACTTGCCCTCTAGTGGTGGCAAGTGGGGTTCACATCTGTGAGGTTAATGTCCTATTAGTATTGTCTGGTGACATTAAGCCCACGGAATAGTAATGGAGAGGCAACTATCAGATTCCTAGTGTGATGCAGTGACCCCTGTTACAGCTAGGGGGCGCTGTGTGCTTCAGGATGTGCTTGGAGGCATAATTATGATGATGAATTAGGGACTGGCATTATTGAAAATGGCCTGTATGTGTTGCAGAGGTCCTCTGCACTATAAACCCAAAATGATATGGTTATGCTGGGACTTATAGTTCCACAAGTGTTTGTTGTGTATTACTTATAATGGGGCTTATAGGGTTAGTCAGAGAGCTGGGTGGGAATTGACTAACCACACATGCACCGCCCATCCATGGGGGTGGTTACAACCATATAATGTGACTGCGATCAGTCTCTGAGCACTGCTATAAAGCTGTGAGATTGATGGAGGAGGAGAGGGAGGATGAATCTGGAAATCTCCTTGCCAACAACAACGTGGGTTAAAACAGGTTTCTTCACATATTGCAGCAGTGCTCCCAGCTGCCAATGGGGCATGTATGAAATACACTAACGCTTGTCAGTTGAGATCCACGTCTCGGGAGCTATATGACTTTGGTTTGCAGCTCATATTGACATGTGACTGTGACAACGGGCTGCAGTTTGAATTATTACAGAGACTACATTTTGCCCCATTCTTAAAGAACCCCTTTAAGTGGACACTTAATGAATTAGATGCATAATATTCCAGCAGCACCCTAGTTCATTAAGCCTGGCTTGGAAAATGTCAGTCTTAATAAATCGGGCCCTTGGTAAATTAGTATATGCGGAGTAGTATAAGAATGGTAAAGAGTAAATAGACAATTGACTATTAAAATTATTTATAAATGTGTATGCAATTCCATAGACTAATATGGGCTGCCTTAAATGAGAAAAAAATGTTTTTTTATCACACAAAAATACTATACTTATCTAAACAGCAATACAAATACAAAGCAGATTTCAAGGGCTCTAATATATTCAATCACTTCTTTGGTTTACCTACTTTTTTTTACTTGCATATACGGTATATTCTAAACTAAAGCCAAACTGAGCAGCTCATTATGATATAAGTTGTGTTCTTCTATCACTGTTCATTTAGCTCTCCAGATGGTTTCATTATACTTAGGCAATGTGAGAAAATAAGATATGTGATTTCTCTTCCTAATCCATTCATTGCCAGACAGAAGGCCTAAGCAACAAAAGAAAGTAAAGCAATTTATCAAGGTTAATTTTTGCTATCTCATCCAGTGAAGTACCATATTCTGTAAAACATTAAAATAGAATAAACTCATTGCTGCAGAATAACTTCAATTTTCATTGCAAGTATATCTAGCTGTATAAAATCCACATAAATTCTACAAAATAATAGTAAATTATTGATTTGATGAAAGTTGGTGTGTTTAATTAAAATGACAAATGAAAATAGATTTTAATAGGCTTATTATTAACTTCTTCATGACCTTGGATGTATCCAGTACATCCTGATTGGGAATTACTTCTTGACCTAGGAAGTACTGGCTACGACCTACCGATTTTCGGTGCACAGGAGCTGTGTGTATGCGATCACCGCCAGGTATTCAGCATACATCATCGGCTCTCACTGCCAAGAGCAATGCCCTCACCCCTCCCAGCAGTCTAATCCCCTAGATGCTGCAATCGATATTGACTGCAGCATTTAGAAGGCACGGAGAGGGAAGGGGCTTCCTCTGCCCTACAATTGGAGCCTCGCAACATCATCATGGGGGCTCGATCCTTGCCATGGTGACCCGAGGTCATCATGATGACATTCAGGTCACAAGGGGTAACCCTTAGAACGTGGGCAGTGAGTGGTCGGGAATGCTCTTGCGCTGCTGTGGTTTATAACAGTGATCAGACTGCTGAAAGAGAAAGTCAAATAGGATGACTAAGTAAAAACAATTGTAAAAATATATAAAAAAAATCACAACATAATTATAAATATATATATATATGTATATGTACAGCTCTGGCAAAAATTAAGAGACTATTGGACGGTTTTATAAAAATCAGCTTCTCTACATGTCTAACAGCCATTCCATTCCAGTGTCAGTTGAATTCCAACCAGAGTACAACTCATTCTACTTAATGTGCTTCTGATTAGGTGATCACCTGAACCAAATCTTATTTATCGATGGAAAGTATAAAAAACCCTGCTGTGGTGTTCACAATCCTCTTGCAATAGGACAAGCTGGATGGCAAAACAAGTGCTAGTAATATCCCAAAAGTAATAGGAAAGAAAAAATAACTTTTAACCATGCCGAAGGAGTTGAAAAGAAAAGTCTTGATTGAGGAAAAGAAGGGCTCAATTCTGGCTTTACTAGTAAAGGGATACAGTGAGCATCATGATGCCTCCATCCTTAAAATTTCTAAGATGGCAGTCCATTACAACAGGGTCAAGCAGCAGACATTGGGGACAACAAAGCTACAGACAGGCAGAGGGCGAAAACGACCCTCCACTGACTGGGATGACTGTCATCTTATTTGAATGTCACTCAGCAATCTCAGGATGACATCAAGTGACCTACAAAAAGAATGGCAAATGGCAGTTGGGGTGAAGTGCATGGCAAGAACAGTTCATAACAGGCTCCTAGAGGCAGGGCTCAAGTCATGTCAAGATAGAAAAAAGCCTTTCATCAATGAGAAGCAAAGGAGAGCCAGGCTGAAGTTTGCCAAAGATCATAAGGATTGTACCATAGAGAACTGGTGTAAGGTAATCTTCTCTGAGTCTAATTTTCAGCTTTGCCTAACACCTGGCTGTCTAATGGTTAGACGGAGACCTGGAGAGGCGTACAAGCCACTGTGCCTTGCACCCACTGTGAAATTTGGTGGAGGATCGGTGATGATCTGTAGATGCTTCAGCGAGGCAGGAATTGGGCAGGTTAATCTTTGCAAGGATGTATGAATCAAGCCGAATACAAGGTTATCCTGGAAAAACAGTTGATTCCTTCTGCTCAGGCAATGCTTCCCAACTTTGGGGACTGTTTTTTCCAGCAGGACAAAGCGCCAATGCCACACAGCTAGGTCAATCAATGTGTGGATGAAGGACCATCACATCAAATCCCTGTCATGGGCAGCCCAATCTCCAGACCTGAACCCCATTGAAAACCCCTGAAATAAAATCAAGAGGAAGATGGATAGTCAAAAGCCATCAAACAAAGAACTGCTTACATTTTTGTACCAGGAGTGGCATAAGGTCACCCAAAAGCAGTGTGAAAGACTGGTGGAAAGCATGCCAAGACACATGAAAGCTGTGATTAAAAATCATGGTTAGTCCACAAAATATTGATTTCTGAACTCTTCCTGAGTTAAAACATTAGTATTGTTGCTTCTAAATGATTATGAACTTATTTTCTTAGCATTATTTGAGGTCTGCAAGCATAGCATTTTTTTGTTATTTTGACCATTTCTCATTTTCTGAAAATAAATACAAAATTTAATGCCTTGAAATTCGAAGATATGTTGTCAGTAGTTAATAGAATAAAAAGAGCAATTTACATTTTACTCAAAAATATACCTATAAAGAGAAAAATCAGACAAACTGAAAATTTTGCAGTAGTCTTTTCATTTTTGCCAGAGCTATATATTCTACCCATAAATTTGTAATTTTATGTAAAAAAAGAAATAAACAAAAAGAGTAGATATGATTGCTAACGCTGCGTCCGGAATGACGAGCTGCATAAAACTGTCACATTAGCTAACCCCTTCACTGAACACCGTAAAAATATTAATAAAAAAATAGGTTAAAAAAATGTTTTTTTCATAATACCACCGAACAAAAAGTGGCATAAAATGCAATCAAAAAGATAAATGTAAATAAAAATGGTATAAAAACATCATATTGTCCCACAAAACATCATCTTGTCCCACAAAAAAACAAGTCGCTAAACAGCTCCATCAGTGGAAAAATAAAAAAAGTTATAGCTTTCAGAATAAAGTAATGGAAAAACAATTATTTTTTCTATAAAATAGTTTTTATTGTGTACAAGCGCCAAAACTTAAAAAAACTATATAAATGTGGTATTGCTGTAATCATACTAACCGCAAGACTAAAGCTGACTTATCAATTTTGCCACATGCGGAACGGCATAAAAAATCCCCCAAAAAAGAATACCTGAATTGCTGGTTTTTGTTCCTTTTTGCCTCCCAAAAATTGGAATAGAAAGTGATCAAAAAATGTATCAATGGTGGTGCCAATAAAAATGTCAACTAGTCCTGCAAAAGAAAAACAGCCTTCACATGACTCTGCAGGCCGAAATATAGAAGAATTACACTGTAGCTTTCAAAATATGGTATTGCAAAAAAAGTTTTGCAATAAAAAGCATCTTTTAGTGTGTGACAGCAGCCAAACAAAAAAAAAAACAATATAAATCTGGTATCGCTGTAAACACACCAACCCGAAGAATAAAATTGCCTATTCACTTATACTGCATGAGGAAAAATAATGGGGAGATTTGGAGTGGGGATGGGGGGTACTTTATGTGTGGGGGGATTTGGAGTGGAGATGAGGGATACTTTATGTGTGGGGAGATTTGGGGTGGGGATGGGGGATACTTTATGTGTGGGCTGATTTGGAGTGGGGATGGGGATACTTTATGTGTGGGGAGTGTTGGAGTGGGGATGGGGGGTACTTTATGTGTGGGGGGATTTGAAGTGGGGATGAGGGATACTTTATGTGTGGGGAGATTTGGGGTGGGGATGGGGATACTTTATGTGTGGGGAGATTTGGAGTGGGAATTGGGGGTACTTTATGGGGGGATTTGGAGTGGGGATGGGGATACTTTATGTGTGGGGAGATTTGGAGTGAGGATGGGGGGTACTTTATGTGTGGGGGGATTTGAAGTGGGGATGAGGGATACTTTATATGTGGGGAGATTTGGGGTGGGGATGGGGGATACTTTATGTGTGGGGAGATTTGGAGTGGGAATTGGGGGTACTTTATGGGAGGATTTGGAGTGGGGATGGGGGATTATTTATGTGTGGGGGATTTGGTGTGGGGATGGGGGGTACTTAATGTGTGTGGGGGGTTTGGCATGGGGATCGGGGGATATAATGTGTGTGTGGGGATTTGGAGTGGGGATGGGTTATTTAATGTGTGTGTGTGGATTTTGAGTGGGGATGGGAGGATTTAATGTGTGTGGGAAGATTTGAGGACGCAAAATGAAGAGTATGTATGTATGAGGGCATGTACGAGGAAACAGTATAGGGGATTGGTGCAGACACAGTTTGGTGAGTGGAGGATGGGTGCAGACAGTATGGGGAGCGAACGGGTAAATGTATGTGGACACAGTATGAGTAGAGATGGGAAAAATGTACTGTATGTGGACACAGTATGGGGGAGTCAGAAGTATGTGTGCAGAAAGTATAGCGAGTGAGGGGGTAAATATATGAGGAGACAGTATGATGAACACGTGGGATGTTAAAGGAGACAGTATGAGGAGGGAGGGGAATAGTGTGAGGCAACAGTATATTGCAGATATTTTTATTTAGGAGCATTATAATGACACATCTATCTTTAAGGGCATCATGTGGAGATTTGCTGCAGAAAACCAGAGAAGATGGAAGTCTGCAGAGACAAGATGTAGATGAGAAAACTCATCAATGGGTCTGGACAAGAAGAATAGAAGGAGAACGACTCCAGAGATGAAGTCATCTATAAGGTACCTGGATGTAAATATTATTTGTGGAACTGACTAATTATCATGTTTTTATTTATGTTAGGAACATGAAAGGGGTTGTCCAGGTTTGTGCTGAGTCTGCAGTCATTCTATGTGACTGCAGACTTCTGAATTCTCACAGTGCTCACTGAACACTGTTAGGATTCTCTCGTGCCGTTAATTTACATACATGCGGTCCCATGCTGACTGGAGCCCGGGAAAATGAACTGACATTGTTGCTTTATTATTTTATGTTTATTGCAGGAGAACAAGGGTGCTGCAGGAATTAGGAGTACAATAAAGATGGGAAACTGTGTTTTGTTTGATTTCATTAAATACTTTATTCTGGCTGTGTCTTTATTTAACCTGTTAACAACTATTGGATTAGCAATGGATAGGTGTCTAATTGACACCTCTCCAATACTAAGCTGTGGGCTTGATGTCACCTTACAAAGGTAGGATCAGCCCCTCAACTATTACCCCATATACAGGGCAGTGGGAAGAGCAAGGTTATGTACCAGAATTGGCGCATCCTAGAGATGTGCCTTTTCTGGGGTGGTTGAGTGCTGATGTTTTTAGCCGGGGGGGGGGGGGGGGGTACTATCTGTGTTCCCTTCTTTGGCTTTTAACATCAGCCCTCAGCTGTCTGCATAGCCATTGCTGGCTATTAATTATAGGGAAACCCCATGCCATTTTTTCCCCCCAAAATAATCTTTTACTAATTACATTAATAACTATGTTACTATGTTACATACATGTCCCCTAATTTATACACACTACTAATTGGATTGGTCACTGACATATATATATATATATATATACCGTATATACTCATATATAAGCTGACCCGAGTATAAGCCGAGGCACCTAATTTTGCCACAGAAAGCTGGGTAAGCTTATTGACTCGAGTGAAAGCTGGGTATGCATTATTGACTCGAGTATAAGCCGGGTATGCATTGTCCCCCATCCCTGTCCTGGTATCACAGTCATCACATAATATCATGTAATAATGGTATAATCACCGGTGACACTGAGAAAGCTCCAAGTGTCAGAGCACCCCCATAAACAGTCAGGGAGTACACATATTATCATAGCGCCCCCATAAACAGTCAGGGAGTACATATAACGATGCCAGAGCGCCCCATAAGCAGTCAGGGAGTACGCACAAACAATGCCAAAGAGTACATAACAGTACCAGAGTGCCCCCATAAACAATGTCATATTGTCCCCATACACACTGTCAGACATTAAACACAAACTGTACCAGAGTGCCCCATAAGCAGTGCCAGACAGTACACATAAGCAGTGCCAGAATTCCGCCAAAAACATTGTCAGTTGTCCCCATAAACAAAGCTGGAGAGCACACAAACAGTGCCAGAGTGCCCCATAAGCAGTGCCAGACAGTACACATAAGCAGTGCCAGAATTCCCCCATAAACAATGCCAGAGAGCACACAAATAGTGCTTGAGCACCCCTATAAACAGTGTCAGACAGTACACATAAACCCCCCTCCCACTCACCCTCCTGGCTTCCCTGGATCTCCATCCTCCCTGCATCTCTCTGTTATCCTGGGGCTGGCAGCTCTTCCTGTTCCTTTGCAGAGCGATCATGTGACCCTGCTCATTAAGGTGATGAAAGGGAGTGGAGATGCGTCCATATTCATTACCTTAATGAGCAGGGTCACATGACTGCTCTGCAAAGGAACAGGAAGAGCTGCCAGCCCCAGGATAACAGAGAGATGCAGGGAGGATGGAGATCCAGCGACGGAGGGTTAGTATTGATGTACGACTCGTGTATAAGCCGAGGTGGGCGTTTTCAGCACAAAAAATGTGCTGAAAATCTCGGCTTATACACGCGTATATACGGTAACTATTCTGCATCAATTTAGTGTATGCAATCCATGTCCTCTATCCTGACGGCTCCTGCACGCATTTTACAGAAGCCGACAAATAAATTACCGGCTATTCTTCTATCTCTCTATGCATACCAGCATATGGATGAGGGGGCCACGCATACCATAATAGGGATGAGAGGGCCGTGCATACCAGGATTGGGGGGTGAGGGGACCATACATACCAGGATAGGGATGAGGGGTGCAGCACATACCAGGATGGGAGACCATATAGAAATAAAAAAGCTCGCCACCCAGGCGTAGAACGGGTTCATGGATAGTATATATATATATCTCTGACATATATGTATATATATATATCTATTCCATGTGTATATATCTATTCTTTTCCTACCTGTCACTCTGTGATTATACTGTACATGGCAAATCATTTGCCACCTTTTAATCTATCTATCTATATATCTATCTAATATAAATATATATGTACATAAATATATAGATGTGTGTTTTGAAGAATATTTCGTATGAAAATGATGTGTAAATGACAGAGAATTGCTGTATGTAAAAGCTCATATTAAAATCACATGGCAATCAGATAGCAATCGTACTGTATTCTGATGTAAATCGGATGCTAAGTGTGAAAAATCAGATTGTACTCGCAGAAAAAACACATGACACTCGCATGACACTTGCATTACATTCCTCCTGAATCAAAATCGGACCGATTTTGAAATCACTAGTGTGTCTCCAGCCTAACATTGATTTAATTTTGATTTCTCTTTTGTTCATTCATACACTCCTTAACATTGAAATTGCAACACCAAGAGGAAAAAGTTGTGGAAATATGAAAATCATGGATCAATACTGTTGATATGAAAATTATGAAAAAGTAGAAACAACTTTTTCAAACCTCTCAGTTTATTCAGTAGTGGGAATCAGTGTCAAGTGCGGAAGTACATACACTTACATGCTGTGGCATGCTATCGTTGAGGTTAGTTTTGGCTGTCTGACAAATGTTCTGGCATGTTGAATGCAATTGGGCATGCAAATCATCAAGATCAACAGCTATCAGCAATCTTTGCAATTGTCGACTAATGACGTTCAAGATATGCTCAATGGAAGACAAGTACAGAAAAGCTGCTGGCTATGATAGCACATTTCGACTTCTCGAAGGAGCACAACCAAAATGCGGCTTGGCATTGACATGTTGAAAAATGGCCCTTGAGACAATTTGGAGTTGTTTCCACAACCAAATCAATCTAACGCCAAGCTATTAGTGTACATTAATTGAAGACAGAGAGTTTCAGCTATCATGTATTATGTCAACCTACACCATAATCCTGTCTGTAGGACTGGTGTTACATTTCTTCCTGAAGACTTCTTTATTGCGTTCTCCCAGTTATCTCCAGAACAATCCCCAGCTATCATTGCATCCAAGGCAAATGTGAGGCTCATTGCTCTAGAGGTTAGACCTCCATATTAGCCTCCATTGCTGTCTTGTTCTGCACTATAATAGTCTTTGAGAACAGTGATGTAATGTTTATATAACACTTGAAGCGAAATGTCTACCTTGAAGCCCAGTGTTCTGATTGTTTTAATAGACATTATGCCTTAGGCCTGGTATGAGCTGATATCATTTGCAGTACACAATGAATCGATTGTGGAAAAAAGTGGTATGGACAATTCTCAAAAGTCAATGCCAGGCCATATGCTTCTTATGCTATAATTGTATAGGATGGCATAATGTACAGTAGCTGGATCTATGTATACTTTATTCCAGGTACAGTAACAGCTCAATGTTACATTGATTTGGTTGTGGAATTAGTGCCACAGTTATATCTCCAAAGTTTCCCAGGAGCCATTTTCAACATGACACTTTCAGGTCACACGTTGATGTGCTACAGTAAGCAGCATGCATGCCATAAACATGCTACCATGGCCTGAAGCATTTCTAGACTTGTCTTCAAAGAAGTATGTTTGGGATGTGATTGGTCTGCAGATGCAAAATGAGTTTGTCAGCAGTGCATTTTGATGATCTGTTTGTTTTTCAGTACATGGCACTCACACTTAAAGGAAAAGTGCCATAAAAAAAGTTTCTTCAACAATTGAAAAAATGTAAAGTATTAATGTTTTCATTGTTTTAAAAATATTATAATGTGTTTTTAATTAAGTTAAATATGAAAAATAATTAAAGAAAAGGTTTGGTATTTCCATTTTTAAACACTAGGGGGAGCAGCTGCTGAAATTAGCCATGAAAACCTAGTGTACAACTAGCTCACAATAGGGCCATGCTCACACATTAACTATTTGTCAATACGGTGGTTAACATCTCATCATATACATTCAGTCCCACTGAACTGAACTAAAAAGAGCAATTTACATTTTACTCAAAAATATACCTATAAAGAGAAAAATCAGACAAACTGAAAATTTTGCAGTAGTCTTTTCATTTTTGCCAGAGCTATATATTCTACCCATAAATTTGTAATTTTATGTAAAAAAAGAAATAAACAAAAAGAGTAGATATGATTGCTAACGCTGCGTCCGGAATGACGAGCTGCATAAAACTGTCACATTAGCTAACCCCTTCACTGAACACCGTAAAAATATTAATAAAAAAATAGGTTAAAAAAATGTTTTTTTCATAATACCACCGAACAAAAAGTGGCATAAAATGCAATCAAAAAGATAAATGTAAATAAAAATGGTATAAAAACATCATATTGTCCCACAAAACATCATCTTGTCCCACAAAAAAACAAGTCGCTAAACAGCTCCATCAGTGGAAAAATAAAAAAAGTTATAGCTTTCAGAATAAAGTAATGGAAAAACAATTATTTTTTCTATAAAATAGTTTTTATTGTGTACAAGCGCCAAAACTTAAAAAAACTATATAAATGTGGTATTGCTGTAATCATACTAACCGCAAGACTAAAGCTGACTTATCAATTTTGCCACATGCGGAACGGCATAAAAAATCCCCCAAAAAAGAATACCTGAATTGCTGGTTTTTGTTCCTTTTTGCCTCCCAAAAATTGGAATAGAAAGTGATCAAAAAATGTATCAATGGTGGTGCCAATAAAAATGTCAACTAGTCCTGCAAAAGAAAAACAGCCTTCACATGACTCTGCAGGCCGAAATATAGAAGAATTACACTGTAGCTTTCAAAATATGGTATTGCAAAAAAAGTTTTGCAATAAAAAGCATCTTTTAGTGTGTGACAGCAGCCAAACAAAAAAAAAAACAATATAAATCTGGTATCGCTGTAAACACACCAACCCGAAGAATAAAATTGCCTATTCACTTATACTGCATGAGGAAAAATAATGGGGAGATTTGGAGTGGGGATGGGGGGTACTTTATGTGTGGGGGGATTTGGAGTGGAGATGAGGGATACTTTATGTGTGGGGAGATTTGGGGTGGGGATGGGGGATACTTTATGTGTGGGCTGATTTGGAGTGGGGATGGGGATACTTTATGTGTGGGGAGTGTTGGAGTGGGGATGGGGGGTACTTTATGTGTGGGGGGATTTGAAGTGGGGATGAGGGATACTTTATGTGTGGGGAGATTTGGGGTGGGGATGGGGATACTTTATGTGTGGGGAGATTTGGAGTGGGAATTGGGGGTACTTTATGGGGGGATTTGGAGTGGGGATGGGGACACTTTATGTGTGGGGAGATTTGGAGTGAGGATGGGGGGTACTTTATGTGTGGGGGGATTTGAAGTGGGGATGAGGGATACTTTATATGTGGGGAGATTTGGGGTGGGGATGGGGGATACTTTATGTGTGGGGAGATTTGGAGTGGGAATTGGGGGTACTTTATGGGAGGATTTGGAGTGGGGATGGGGGATTATTTATGTGTGGGGGATTTGGTGTGGGGATGGGGGGTACTTAATGTGTGTGGGGGGTTTGGCATGGGGATCGGGGGATATAATGTGTGTGTGGGGATTTGGAGTGGGGATGGGTTATTTAATGTGTGTGTGTGGATTTTGAGTGGGGATGGGAGGATTTAATGTGTGTGGGAAGATTTGAGGACGCAAAATGAAGAGTATGTATGTATGAGGGCATGTATGAGGAAACAGTATAGGGGATTGGTGCAGACACAGTTTGGTGAGTGGAGGATGGGTGCAGACAGTATGGGGAGCGAACGGGTAAATGTATGTGGACACAGTATGAGTAGAGATGGGAAAAATGTACTGTATGTGGACACAGTATGGGGGAGTCAGAAGTATGTGTGCAGAAAGTATAGCGAGTGAGGGGGTAAATATATGAGGAGACAGTATGATGAACACGTGGGATGTTAAAGGAGACAGTATGAGGAGGGAGGGGAATAGTGTGAGGCAACAGTATATTGCAGATATTTTTATTTAGGAGCATTATAATGACACATCTATCTTTAAGGGCATCATGTGGAGATTTGCTGCAGAAAACCAGAGAAGATGGAAGTCTGCAGAGACAAGATGTAGATGAGAAAACTCATCAATGGGTCTGGACAAGAAGAATAGAAGGAGAACGACTCCAGAGATGAAGTCATCTATAAGGTACCTGGATGTAAATATTATTTGTGGAACTGACTAATTATCATGTTTTTATTTATGTTAGGAACATGAAAGGGGTTGTCCAGGTTTGTGCTGAGTCTGCAGTCATTCTATGTGACTGCAGACTTCTGAATTCTCACAGTGCTCACTGAACACTGTTAGGATTCTCTCGTGCCGTTAATTTACATACATGCGGTCCCATGCTGACTGGAGCCCGGGAAAATGAACTGACATTGTTGCTTTATTATTTTATGTTTATTGCAGGAGAACAAGGGTGCTGCAGGAATTAGGAGTACAATAAAGATGGGAAACTGTGTTTTGTTTGATTTCATTAAATACTTTATTCTGGCTGTGTCTTTATTTAACCTGTTAACAACTATTGGATTAGCAATGGATAGGTGTCTAATTGACACCTCTCCAATACTAAGCTGTGGGCTTGATGTCACCTTACAAAGGTAGGATCAGCCCCTCAACTATTACCCCATATACAGGGCAGTGGGAAGAGCAAGGTTATGTACCAGAATTGGCGCATCCTAGAGATGTGCCTTTTCTGGGGTGGTTGAGTGCTGATGTTTTTAGCCGGGGGGGGGGTACTATCTGTGTTCCCTTCTTTGGCTTTTAACATCAGCCCTCAGCTGTCTGCATAGCCATTGCTGGCTATTAATTATAGGGAAACCCCATGCCATTTTTTCCCCCCAAAATAATCTTTTACTAATTACATTAATAACTATGTTACTATGTTACATACATGTCCCCTAATTTATACACACTACTAATTGGATTGGTCACTGACATATATATATATATATATATACCGTATATACTCATATATAAGCTGACCCGAGTATAAGCCGAGGCACCTAATTTTGCCACAGAAAGCTGGGTAAGCTTATTGACTCGAGTGAAAGCTGGGTATGCATTATTGACTCGAGTATAAGCCGGGTATGCATTGTCCCCCATCCCTGTCCTGGTATCACAGTCATCACATAATATCATGTAATAATGGTATAATCACCGGTGACACTGAGAAAGCTCCAAGTGTCAGAGCACCCCCATAAACAGTCAGGGAGTACACATATTATCATAGCGCCCCCATAAACAGTCAGGGAGTACATATAACGATGCCAGAGCGCCCCATAAGCAGTCAGGGAGTACGCACAAACAATGCCAAAGAGTACATAACAGTACCAGAGTGCCCCCATAAACAATGTCATATTGTCCCCATACACACTGTCAGACATTAAACACAAACTGTACCAGAGTGCCCCATAAGCAGTGCCAGACAGTACACATAAGCAGTGCCAGAATTCCGCCATAAACATTGTCAGTTGTCCCCATAAACAAAGCTGGAGAGCACACAAACAGTGCCAGAGTGCCCCATAAGCAGTGCCAGACAGTACACATAAGCAGTGCCAGAATTCCCCCATAAACAATGCCAGAGAGCACACAAATAGTGCTTGAGCACCCCTATAAACAGTGTCAGACAGTACACATAAACCCCCCTCCCACTCACCCTCCTGGCTTCCCTGGATCTCCATCCTCCCTGCATCTCTCTGTTATCCTGGGGCTGGCAGCTCTTCCTGTTCCTTTGCAGAGCGATCATGTGACCCTGCTCATTAAGGTGATGAAAGGGAGTGGAGATGCGTCCATATTCATTACCTTAATGAGCAGGGTCACATGACTGCTCTGCAAAGGAACAGGAAGAGCTGCCAGCCCCAGGATAACAGAGAGATGCAGGGAGGATGGAGATCCAGCGACGGAGGGTTAGTATTGATGTACGACTCGTGTATAAGCCGAGGTGGGCGTTTTCAGCACAAAAAATGTGCTGAAAATCTCGGCTTATACACGCGTATATACGGTAACTATTCTGCATCAATTTAGTGTATGCAATCCATGTCCTCTATCCTGACGGCTCC
The DNA here is from genome assembly GCF_039654945.1 of Dendrobates tinctorius. Lineage (NCBI taxonomy): Eukaryota > Metazoa > Chordata > Amphibia > Anura > Dendrobatidae > Dendrobates > Dendrobates tinctorius. Next base: position 18,154,461 of record NW_027361838.1, on the reverse strand, counting down.
TGCACGCATTTTACAGAAGCCAACAAATAAATTACCGGCTATTCTTCTATCTCTCTATGCATACCAGCATATGGATGAGGGGGCCACGCATACCATAATAGGGATGAGAGGGCCGTGCATACCAGGATTGGGGGGTGAGGGGACCATACATACCAGGATAGGGATGAGGGGTGCAGCACATACCAGGATGGGAGACCATATAGAAATAAAAAAGCTCGCCACCCAGGCGTAGAACGGGTTCATGGATAGTATATATATATATCTCTGACATATATGTATATATATATATCTATTCCATGTGTATATATCTATTCTTTTCCTACCTGTCACTCTGTGATTATACTGTACATGGCAAATCATTTGCCACCTTTTAATCTATCTATCTATATATCTATCTAATATAAATATATATGTACATAAATATATAGATGTGTGTTTTGAAGAATATTTCGTATGAAAATGATGTGTAAATGACAGAGAATTGCTGTATGTAAAAGCTCATATTAAAATCACATGGCAATCAGATAGCAATCGTACTGTATTCTGATGTAAATCGGATGCTAAGTGTGAAAAATCAGATTGTACTCGCAGAAAAAACACATGACACTCGCATGACACTTGCATTACATTCCTCCTGAATCAAAATCGGACCGATTTTGAAATCACTAGTGTGTCTCCAGCCTAACATTGATTTAATTTTGATTTCTCTTTTGTTCATTCATACACTCCTTAACATTGAAATTGCAACACCAAGAGGAAAAAGTTGTGGAAATATGAAAATCATGGATCAATACTGTTGATATGAAAATTATGAAAAAGTAGAAACAACTTTTTCAAACCTCTCAGTTTATTCAGTAGTGGGAATCAGTGTCAAGTGCGGAAGTACATACACTTACATGCTGTGGCATGCTATCGTTGAGGTTAGTTTTGGCTGTCTGACAAATGTTCTGGCATGTTGAATGCAATTGGGCATGCAAATCATCAAGATCAACAGCTATCAGCAATCTTTGCAATTGTCGACTAATGACGTTCAAGATATGCTCAATGGAAGACAAGTACAGAAAAGCTGCTGGCTATGATAGCACATTTCGACTTCTCGAAGGAGCACAACCAAAATGCGGCTTGGCATTGACATGTTGAAAAATGGCCCTTGAGACAATTTGGAGTTGTTTCCACAACCAAATCAATCTAACGCCAAGCTATTAGTGTACATTAATTGAAGACAGAGAGTTTCAGCTATCATGTATTATGTCAACCTACACCATAATCCTGTCTGTAGGACTGGTGTTACATTTCTTCCTGAAGACTTCTTTATTGCGTTCTCCCAGTTATCTCCAGAACAATCCCCAGCTATCATTGCATCCAAGGCAAATGTGAGGCTCATTGCTCTAGAGGTTAGACCTCCATATTAGCCTCCATTGCTGTCTTGTTCTGCACTATAATAGTCTTTGAGAACAGTGATGTAATGTTTATATAACACTTGAAGCGAAATGTCTACCTTGAAGCCCAGTGTTCTGATTGTTTTAATAGACATTATGCCTTAGGCCTGGTATGAGCTGATATCATTTGCAGTACACAATGAATCGATTGTGGAAAAAAGTGGTATGGACAATTCTCAAAAGTCAATGCCAGGCCATATGCTTCTTATGCTATAATTGTATAGGATGGCATAATGTACAGTAGCTGGATCTATGTATACTTTATTCCAGGTACAGTAACAGCTCAATGTTACATTGATTTGGTTGTGGAATTAGTGCCACAGTTATATCTCCAAAGTTTCCCAGGAGCCATTTTCAACATGACACTTTCAGGTCACACGTTGATGTGCTACAGTAAGCAGCATGCATGCCATAAACATGCTACCATGGCCTGAAGCATTTCTAGACTTGTCTTCAAAGAAGTATGTTTGGGATGTGATTGGTCTGCAGATGCAAAATGAGTTTGTCAGCAGTGCATTTTGATGATCTGTTTGTTTTTCAGTACATGGCACTCACACTTAAAGGAAAAGTGCCATAAAAAAAGTTTCTTCAACAATTGAAAAAATGTAAAGTATTAATGTTTTCATTGTTTTAAAAATATTATAATGTGTTTTTAATTAAGTTAAATATGAAAAATAATTAAAGAAAAGGTTTGGTATTTCCATTTTTAAACACTAGGGGGAGCAGCTGCTGAAATTAGCCATGAAAACCTAGTGTACAACTAGCTCACAATAGGGCCATGCTCACACATTAACTATTTGTCAATACGGTGGTTAACATCTCATCATATACATTCAGTCCCACTGAACTGAACATACTCCAATGGGGTCTCTACTTCTGTCCCACTCCACCCTGGGACAAATTTAAATTGGAGCAAGACTTACAACATTTGTTTCAGAACATCGGACATAAGGCCAACTTTGGGACCCAGGAGGAACTACCTCCACACAGGGCCCCTTTGACTATGGATATACCCTCCTCAGATTAAGTATCTCTTCATTGGGTTTACGCAACACCAGTGACTTTAGTCCATCACATACATACCATGCAGCAGAAGCATTCCTAGATCTTGTACACAGGGATTCAGATCAGATTCTGACCCAATATCATCAGGGACATTTTCCCACCAAAGGGACTATGACACAGATAGACCGGCGAGCTATCATCGTTATGGATCGCACATTATACATGCCAGAAATTTCATGACAGCTTTACGATACCATAACTTGCAAAAAAATCTCCTATGACCCCACAGCAGCTATTACAACCAAAATCAAACAAGCATTGTACAAATATCTCACCTTGAAAAAAAAACAAAAAAAAAAAAAAAAAAAAAAACACAAAACAAATATCCTGGAATAAAAAAGTAAAAAAATATATATATTGCAAAAATTGCATGAAGGTAGTAATAATAGTAGTAATAAGGGTATTTAGTTAACATAATTTTGATCAAAATAATGTAGAAGCCATCCCGCCACGTCACGGCAACCCTTGTGGGACAGTCCTAACTTTTGTATTTAAAACCTTTCCACTTGTCAAGTGATGTTAATGTGAACAAGGACAGAGGGACTGAGCCACCAGTAATAGTATAGGCCAGACAGGATGGATTTTCCAACTCAGAAACAGGGCGGTCACACCCTTATATGCTCAGAATGCACAATGAAACAATTGAGAAACTGGGTCTGAGCAGAAAAAGTAAATTAATGTGCATGCAAAATGTAATTGCATATGAACACATGACCTTTACACAGAGAAAAACAAAAACAAAACACAAAACAAATATCCTGAAATAAAAAAGTAAAAAAATATATATATTGCAAAAATTGCATGAAGGTAGTAATAATAGTAATAATAAGGGTATTTAGTTAACATAATTTTGATCAAAATAATGTAGAAGCCATCCCGCCACGTCACGGCAACCCTTGTGGGACAGTCCTAACTTTTGTATTTAAAACCTTTCCACTTGTCAAGTGACGTAAATGTGAACAAGGACAGAGGGACTGAGCCACCAGTAATAGTATAGGCCAGACAGGATGGATTTTCCAACTCAGAAACAGGGCGGTCACACCCTTATATGCACAGAATGCACAATGAAACAATTGAGAAACTGGGTCTGAGCAGAAAAAGTAAATTAATGTGCATGCAAAATGTAATTGCATATGAACACATGACCTTTACACGTCACTTGACAAGTGGAAAGGTTTTAAATACAAAAGTTAGGACTGTCCCACAAGGGTTGCCGTGACGTGGCGGGATGGCTTCTACATTATTTTGATCAAAATTATGTTAACTAAATACCCTTATTATTACTATTATTACTACCTTCATGCAATTTTTGCAATATATATATTTTTTTACTTTTTTATTCCAGGATATTTGTTTTGTGTTTTGTTTTTGTTTTTCTCTGTGTAAAGGTCATGTGTTCATATGCAATTACATTTTGCATGCACATTAATTTACTTTTTCTGCTCAGACCCAGTTTCTCAATTGTTTCATTGTGCATTCTGTGCATATAAGGGTGTGACCGCCCTGTTTCTGAGTTGGAAAATCCATCCTGTCTGGCCTATACTATTACTGGTGGTTCAGTCCCTCTGTCCTTGTTCACATTTACGTCACTTGACAAGTGGAAAGGTTTTAAATACAAAAGTTAGGACTGTCCCACAAGGGTTGCCGTGACGTGGCGGGATGGCTTCTACATTATTTTGATCAAAATTATGTTAACTAAATACCCTTATTATTACTATTATTACTACCTTCATGCAATTTTTGCAATATATATATTTTTTTACTTTTTTATTCCAGGATATTTGTTTTGTGTTTTGTTTTTGTTTTTCTCTGTGTAAAGGTCATGTGTTCATATGCAATTACATTTTGCATGCACATTAATTTACTTTTTCTGCTCAGACCCAGTTTCTCAAATATCTCACCTTGAATACTATTAATAAGAAAACACCCACCATTCTTACCAATCTACATCCCGTCACCTCAGTTTTCTACACTACCGAAAATGCACAAATCTTTGACAAACCCACTGGGCCGAATTGGAAACATAAGCTCAAAAATTCAATTTGGAGTATGAGGGGAGCATTACTAATTATTTATAAGTAAAATACAACCGTTATTGAATAAAAAAAAAACACACAGAAATCCACAAACAACCGTGTCACCTATATAGGCCCTAAATCGGGGCCTTGATAACAGCTACCTACCAGCAGAGGTTGGCACCCTAAACATAATCGAGATTGGCACCCCCGCTCCACGATGGCTGACCCTGTTACTCCTAGATAACCCTGGACTGGTACAACACACAATCACTATTTAACCAGGAAAGGAGTCGCCGGTAAGGGTAGGTTTAGGCAACAATAGAAAAGGTGCAAAAAAAGTGCTGTAAACACGAGACATCTGATTATCTGCCTCCTGATGATCCTAAAAGGAGAAACGCGTTGAGGTTTCACTCCATCAACCACCAACTTTGAGTACCCTTTTATTGTTATCAACATGATTTAATTATTTATCATTAGTATCTTTTTCTCTTGTGGGCCAATATTGGCCTTATGGGTTAAATGCACCTTCTGGCTATCTAGCTTTTGCTATCCTTGTTTAATTTATCAGTTATATCAGGGACTTCAGGGATAGCCGTCGTGGAGCGGGGGCGCCTTTCCGCTGACAAGTAGGGTGCCAACCTCCGCTGACAGGAAGGTGTTCAGTCACAGGGAACAATATAGTCAGGTACTCATTTATTTGCACTTGTCACTTTATGTCTCATGTTTACAGCACTTTTTTTGCACCTTTTCTATTGTTGCCTAAACCTACCCTTACCGGCGACACCTTTACACTCCTTTCCTGGTTAAATGGTGATTGTGTGTTGCACCAGTCCAGGGTTATCTAGGAGTAACAGGGTCAGCCATCGTGGAGCGGGGGCATCAATCTCGATTGTGTTTAGGGTGCCAACCTCCGCTGGTAGGTAGCCGTTATCAAGGCCCCGATTTAGGGCCTATATAGGTGACACGGTTGTTTGTGGATTTCTGTGTGTTTGTTTTGTTTTTTATTCAATAAAGGTTGTATTTTACTTATAAATAATTAGTAATGCTCCCCTCATACTCCAAACCCACTGGGCCGACTTATCATATCATGACCTCTTCGGATTCTCTATTATCGCCCTTATTAATATTTCTCGAAAAAATTCTCACCTCATTGACTAAAAATACCCGCTCCTATATCTTAGACACAGGCCATTTTCTCAACAACATCAGGCAATTAACAGACATCAAATTGGATAATTTACTAGTAACCTTTGATATCTCTAGTCTATTTTCTTCAATTAAATATAACTTGGGCCTACAGGCAGCCTAGAAGATGTTAGAATCCTCAGATTTATCACAGCACTCACAAGAATTATGCCTTGAACTTACATCTTTAGTTCTCCACAACAACTTTTTTCTGTTTGGAGACCAATTCTATTTGCAAACCTGTGGCACTGCCATGGACTCTAATATGGCTCAGGCATACATTAACTGCTAAATTGATTAATTCAAAGAGAATGTTGTTTAAACTAATGACCTATTCAGGAGACACATTAAGTCCTGGGTTAGGTATATAGATGACATCTTTTGTATATGGGAGGATACTCCAGAATAACTATAAATTTTCTGCCATTACTTTAATTCCATCACATCAGAATTACGATTCACAATGGATTACAACCCATCCAAGATTGCATTTTTTGATACATTGGTACAAAAGGACAATACCAGTACCCTCACCAGTGATCTTTACACCAAGCCAACCGACTCCAGTAATCTCCTCCACTACTACAGTTGTAATTTGAAGTCCACATAGAACAGTTTACCATGCTCCCAATTCCACCGCATCACACGTACTGTATAGTATCAGACAAAAACCTATTACTTACTCATTTAGATGAAATGTCTCAAAAATTTTCTGCCAGAAATTATCTCGCCTACATCCTCGCACAAGAAAAAAATCCGACCCTGAATCCACCACAACTACAATCTAAGGCAAACCATCAGAACGTATTCCGCTCGTGCACATGCACCACCCCATTATGCTTAAAGTTTATAACACCATCAGGAGGCACTGGTCCCTACTGACCAAATCATACCCACAGATTGAGGCATTTAGGTCTCATGCACTTATGTGTACCAGGTGACATCAGAATATCAGGGACCATTTGGTATGGGCTGACATTGGAAGTCTCATTAAACAACCAATACAGAGCTTCCTGTGAAGCAAAAGGTGGGTAACTTTCCCTTGCCTAGGATGTGCCGCATGCTCTAATGTCACGAAGGGGAGTGAGGTGACCCACCCTTACATCAGAAGAAGGTACCCCATAAAAGGTTTTTATACTTGTGACACAAACTTCATCATATATGTGGTCAAATGCCTGTGTGGCTTGATGTATGTGGGGGAGGCAACCCAACATATAAGAGACAGAATCGCTAGCCATAAATCGACCATTAGGTGTAAAAAAAACTGGCTTCCACTAACGCACCACTACATAGCCGTAGGACATACCATCTGAATGGTATAAGTTGAAGAGAGCAGGTCAGATGTGACATCATTTGAAGTGACATCTTTAAAGTGATAGATGAGAAATATACCAGATTGATAAACCATGTATACACACAAAAGGAAGGTTTGATAAATATACCACAACCAGGAGTATAGATCACAAAAATAGTATTTTTTATGTAAAGTACCATTAAAATACATCATCAGAACTGTAAAGTGCCACAAATTCAGGGAAGGGTTATCTCCATATAATAGTCACTATATCAAATGCCACACCTGACATAGCCACATAGTATTAGATTATATTAATTGCAAACAGCAAAGTGAAGGTGCCCAAGAACATACATGGGTTTACATGGGTGTCTTATAGCAATCTAGCTACATTCATGGGAGGCTTTGAAACAGTGGCAATTTCTGCACTGATGCACTTTATGATATAGTAATTACAGCTTGTTTCTATCATTTCATTTGTTTTAAGACTAGAACCTGTATGTTCTTGGGCACCTTCACTTTGCTGTTTGCAATTAATATAATCTAATACTATGTGGCTATGTCAGGTGTGGCATTTGATATAGTGACTATTATATGGAGATAACCTTTCCCTGAATTTGTGGCACTTTGCAGTTCTGATGATGTATTTTAATGGAACTTTACATAAATAAATACTATTTTTGTGATCTATACTCCTGGTTGTGGTATATTTATCAAACCTTCCTTTTGTGTGTGTATATTTGATTTGAGTTTTTTTTCACGTTTATTATGGGCCATTTGTGTTAATCATATTGATAAACCATGGTACATTCTCCTTCATGCCGCCATGTCCTGATCCATCTGCTTTCATCCACAGGTATGTCTGCTGAACCTGCATCTTAATTCAGAATACTCACTGAATCCCTGAACCCTCATGCATTGTTCACCCTCTGTTTTTACTTCTGATGTCTGTACTCTGATTTTTCCCCTGACTTTAATACCATGTATCATACTTCAAATTGACTGTATGCATATTGATATACGCATGCTTCTCACACATAGTCTTATCTGTCCATCCTGTCCTACCTCTTTCTAAAGGTACTGTCACACTTAGCGATTCACCAGCGATATGACACGGTCAGGATCGCTGGTGCATCGCTAAGTGGTCGCTAGTGAGCTGCCACACAGGCAGACCTCACCAGCGACATCACAGGGGTTGGGGGTTGCTACTTACCTGTCAGACGCGGCGATCCTGACATCCTCCCGCCCGCGTCCACGCGTCGCTCGTCGTCACAGCAGGAAGCCCCAGCAGGAAGCTGACGACGAGAAACAGTCCAGGACGTTCTCGCACGATCAGCGATAACCAGCGGGGGAGCGGTCGGAGGTAAGTATCAGACATAGCGATATCGCTAGCAATATCGCTATAATGTCACAAAAACCAGCGACATTATAGCGATATTGCTAGCGATATCGCTAAGTGTGACAGGCCCTTTAAACTCTGACGCTAGTCAAATGTCCTATTAACTGCAATCTGTTAACTGCCCTCTGCTGTGAACCGTCCTCCTCCCTCCCTCACCTGGCTTCATTTCATGGACATTTGAATTGTATAAGTTGAAGAGAGCAGGTCAGATATGACCTTGGATACGGCAGATAAATAGCGGTATAGTACAATGAAAAATACCTCACTTTTTACATCTCATGACGAGGCCCATCTATTTCTCCATACAGAATCATTGGTCCCATATAATGTTTGAAACAGTATATGATGAGCTCCACATAATGCTACAGTATATGTTGGTCCCCATGGATGAAGCTCCACTGTCTTATGGGCCCAAATAATGCTCCAAACATAATGGGCCCCATTTCTAATGCTCTAGTGTATAATGGGCCCTGTAAATTCTGCTCCAGTGTCTGATGTCCACCTTTGGAATGTTCCAGTGTATGGTGGGCCCCATCTATCATTCTCCAGAGTATAGTGCTCCCCAAAAATTGCTGTCCCAACATTGAAAACAATCAAATAAGTCTCCTCGCTAGGGAATCCCTGTACTTGTCTGGACAGGTGCTGTAGCTTGCTTAACAGCTCGCCAGCCGTTCTCACGCCCAGTATGGATTGCACGTGATTGTACAAAGGTTAGAAAGGGTACCGTATCCCTGGATAACATGTATGGATAGCGTACACATTCAAAATATATGTCTATACAGCATGAGGCAGGCTCAGACGGTGTTAGGCACAGTATGGATTGCACGTGATTGCACAAAGGTTAGAAAGCGTACCGTATCCCCGGATAACATGTATGGATAGCGTACACATTCAAAATATATGTCTCAGGAGGCAGGCTCAGACGGTGTCAGGCACAGTATGGATTTGACGGCCCAGATTACACAGCGGAGGAGCAGGGAGAGGTAAAGATTGCAAATGCTGGGGCCCTGCCCAAGCAAGGGGGGCCCACTCGTGGGCGTCGGTACTGGCACTGGGCCCCTCATAGTACAGCGGTGTGTCTGACGGCGGGTGTGCACCACCACCGTCAGAGACACTTGATTGCACTATGAGGGACCCTGTGCCAGTGCCCGTGCCCAAGAGTCGGCCTACCCACCTGTCCATGGCAATGGCACTCGCACGGTGTCGTGCGGTAGGTGGTGACCCCGGCCATGGGGGGGGAGGCAGCACAGTTAGGGAGTTTTAGAAAGTGGCATATGTTGATGTTGGACATTCAGCTGATGCAAAAGGCGAAATAGGTGAAGTACCAGGAAGAGGTGGACCAAAGCAAGCCATTTTTCTGTCACCCTATGTGTCATCAGGGGAAGGTGGGACAAAATCCTTGGAAACCCATGCGTGGTTCATTTTAATGAAGGTTAGATCATCCACATTTTGGGTTGACAGACGGGTCCTTTTTTCTGTCAGGATTGATCCAGCTGCACTGAAGACTCTTTCCGATAGCACACTTGCAGCTGGGCAAGCGAGCTCCTGTAAGGCATATTGGGCCAATTCAGGCCAGGTGTCCAGTTTAGCGGCCCAATAGTCAAAGGGGAATGACCTGTGTGGGAGAACATCGATATGGGAGGAAAAGTAGTTTGTAACCATAGTTGACAACTGCTGTCTCCTGTCACTTTCCATCGATGCAGTATTACCAGTTGTGTGAGCGGTATTTGAAAAATCAGTCCACAACATTGTCATGAAACCCCTGTCTCCAATGCCACTTCTGCTGTGTGCACCACGAACACCTCTGCCGAGCTGCCCCCGGCCCGTACGGCTCGTGTGAGAACCATCACCGCTGCTGTGTGCTGGGAATGCCTCAAGCAACCGATTTACCAGAGTTGCTTGTTTATTAGCCAATATTAGGTCAAGGTTCTCCTGTGGCATGATGTTTTGTAATTTGCCTTTATAGAGTGGATCCAGGATGCTGGCCAACCAGTAGTCGTCATCGTTCATCATTTTGGCAATGCGGGGGTCCCTTTTTAGGATCCGCAAGGCATAATCTGACATGTGGGCCAATGTTCCCGGTGTCAATGATGCACTGCGAGTGCTGGGTGGAGGAGCACTTTCTGGCAAATCCACATCCCTCCAGTCACGCACAAACCCTGTACCAGACCTTGCCACGCCAACATTTTCACTTGCCCCACGAGATGCATCCTCCTCCCCTAAGTAATCATCCCCATCATCCTCCTCCTCCTCCTCTTCTTCCTCCACCTCATCCAGGAGAGGTCCCTGAGCAGACAACGGCTGAATGTCATCAAGGATTCCCTCCTCCTCTTCCTCCTCATCAACATTGGCTGCAGACGCCTGCTCCTTAAGGTGCGTCAAAGTTTGCATGAGCAGACGCATAAGTGGGATGCTCATGCTTAGGATGGCGTCGTCTGCGCTTACCAGCCGTGTGCATTCCTCAAAACATTGAAGGACTTTACAGAGGTCTTTCAGCTTCGACCACTGCACGCCTGTCAACTCCATGTCTGCTCTCAAAGTGCCTGGCCGTGTATCCTCCCACAAATGCATTATGGCCTGCCTCTGCTCGCACAGCCGCTCCACCATGTGCAGGGTGGAGTTCCACCTTGTTGCAATGTCGATAATGAGGCGGTGGTTGGGAAGGTGGAGCAATCGCTGCAGCTTCTGCATACGAACGGAGTGTACAGGCGACCGGCGGATGTGCGCGCACAGTCTTCGCACCTTCTGGAGCAGGGCTGTTAACTCCGGATAATTTTTGAGGAAGCACTGCACCACCAGGTTCAAGGTGTGAGCCAAGCAAGTTATGTGGCTGAGTTTTGAAAGGGCTATGGCTGCCACAAAATTACGGCCGTTATCACTAACTACCTTGCCTGCCTCAAGATGTACACTGCCCAGCCATGACTCAGTTTGTCGCTTCAAGTACTCGGCCAGCACCTCGGCGGTGTGTCTGTCGCCCAAACACATCATCTGCAACACAGCCTGCTGACGCTTTCCACTAGCTGCTCGATAGGGGGACACATCGTGTGCAACAGTGGCAGCTGCAGATGGAGTGCTCGTACGACTGCGCTCTGTGGACGAGCTTTCGCTTCTGGAGGAGGAGGAGGAGGAGGAGGGTCGAACGCCTACAGCCAACTGTTTCCTATACCGTGGGCTAGGCAGCACTGTCCCACCACCGCTGTCCCCTGTGGACCCTGCATCCACCACATTAACCCAGTGCGCAGTGATGGACACGTAACGGCCCTGGCCATGCCGATTGGACCATGCATCAGTTGTGAGGTGCACCTTTCCGCTCACTGACTGCTTGAGTGCATGGACAATGCGGTCTTTCACATGATGGTGGAGGGCTTGGATGACTTTGCGAGCGAAGAAGTGGCGACTGGGTAGGTCATAGCGTGGTACTGCATAGGTCATGAGTTCGCGGAAAGCTGTGCTTTCCACCAACCGAAAGGGCATCATCTCAAACGAGATTAGTTTGGCAATGTGGGCGTTCAAACCCAGTGTACGCGGATGAGAGACTGAGTACTTTCTTGACCTACTCATAGTGTCTGGGAGGGTGAGCTGGACTTGAGAGCTGCATATGGTGGAAGTAGCGGTGGACAGGGCGGACTGAGAGAGGGTTGATGATGGTGATGGAGTTGGTGTTCTTTCTGATGGCCTAGAATCAGTCTTTCGTTGATATAACAGTGGGATTCCCTGACTGCTGTGGTCTTGCAACGACACCTCAGCATTTGCTGCTGTGCTAACCGGTGGGCTTACAGTGGGGGAAACAATGTAGCGTTGCTGACTACCTTCGTTGTGATCAGTTGCACATGTGGCACTTGAGGTTTGGTGTTGTGTCCACGCTTGCAAGTGCATGATGGTTAAATGTCTAAGCATGCAACTGGTATTCAAATTTTTCAGATTTTTCCCTCGGCTAAAGGTCTTTGCGCACTTCTTACAGATAACCTTGGCCTGATCATGAGGATTTTGTTCAAAAAAGTGCCACACTGCACTCTTCCTACTTTGGCAGACATTTTGCGGCCTAGCACGCTGTGATCTTTTGACCCTCTGGACAAGCTGTCCAGCAACTCTTTTGATGTTTGGAACCTGTCTTTGGAGTGCTCCGGGCCTGCCAGATAACAGCTGTTGCGATGTCAATGTCTGCTGTGGATGCTCCTCATCTGAGCTATTGGAAGCAGCACCCTCTTCCCCCAATGGATGCCAATCTGGGTCAACAACTGGGTCATCCATCACCTCCTCTTCTATGTCATGTGCACCTTTCACTGTGTCACCGTGTATGGTGGTATAGTGTGCGGGAAGGGGCACCTGAGTCTCATCAGGGTCAAAATCTGGCTCTGTACACTGCGAGGACAAGGTAGTGCTCTGAGTGAATGTACCAGCAGAATCATCCATCAGCGGCTGTGCATCAGTGCACTCCATGTCAGATTCATCTTGGCCTGGGTAATTCACCATTTCACTTGATAATCCAGGCATGGTATGTGAAAACAGTTCCATGGAGTAATCAGTAGTATGGCCTGCGTCATCCTTCAATCTTGGTTGGGGTGAAGGACACAAGGAAAGGTGTGGTTCATGAACATGAGCCTCCAATGACGACTCAGTGCTTTTACTTTTTACAACTGAAGAAGAGGAGGCGATAGAGCTGGAGGCTGAGTCAGCAATGTAAGACAAAACTTTTTCCTGATGCTCTGCCTTTAAAAGCGGTTTGCCAACTCCTAGAAAACTAAGCGTTCGAGGCCTTATGTTGCCAGACGATGACGCAGGGTCAGCACCTCCTGCATTCGGTCCTATTTTGCTCTTGCCACTACCATCAGATCCACCACCAACACCATCATTACCAGCTGCCAACCCCCGCCCAATTCCACGGCCTCTTCCACCAGCCTTCCTCATTTTTGGTAGAAATGTAGACAAAATCCAACAAACTATATGGTAATGTAAAACAAGGTACAAGGTGTCTATAGGACAGGGGAGATTTAGAATTTCTGCACACACTTGTGGACAGTGGACACTTTTGGATTGTGTGAGGCCCACTGATATCTGAGCGCTATGTGACACGCTCGATGGCACAGCTGCCTGTGACCAAAGTGACGAGAGGATAATGGAGATTTTGAATCTCTGCGCACACTTTTGGACACTGGACACTTGTGGATTGTGTGAGGCCCACTGATATCTGAGCGCTATGTGACAGGCTCGATGGCACAGCTGCCTGTGACCAAAGTGACGAGAGGATAATGGAGATTTTGAATCTCTGCGCACACTTTTGGACACTGGACACTTGTGGATTGTGTGAGGCCCACTGATATCTGAGCGCTATGTGACAGGCTCGATGGCACAGCTGCCTGTGACAAAAGTGACGAGAGGATAATGGAGATTTTGAATCTCTGCGCACACTTTTGGACACTGGACACTTGTGGATTGTGTGAGGCCCACTGATATCTGAGCGCTATGTGACAGGCTCGATGGCACAGCTGTGACCAAAGTGACGAGAGGATAATGGAGATTTTGAATCTCTGCGCACACTTTTGGACACTGGACACTTGTGGATTGTGTGAGGCCCACTGATATCTGAGCGCTATGTGACACGCTCGATGGCACAGCTGCCTGTGACCAAAGTGACGAGAGGATAATGGAGATTTTGAATCTCTGCGCACACTTTTGGACACTGGACACTTGTGGATTGTGTGAGGCCCACTGATATCTGAGCGCTATGTGACACGCTCGATGGCACAGCTGCCTGTGACCAAAGTGACGAGAGGATAATGGAGATTTTGAATCTCTGCGCACACTTTTGGACACTGGACACTTGTGGATTGTGTGAGGCCCACTGATATCTGAGCGCTATGTGACACGCTCGATGGCACAGCTGCCTGTGACCAAAGTGACGAGAGGATAATGGAGATTTTGAATCTCTGCGCACACTTTTGGACACTGGACACTTGTGGATTGTGTGAGGCCCACTGATATCTGAGCGCTATGTGACACGCTCGATGGCACAGCTGCCTGTGACCAAAGTGACGAGAGGATAATGGAGATTTTGAATCTCTGCGCACACTTTTGGACACTGGACACTTGTGGATTGTGTGAGGCCCACTGATATCTGAGCGCTATGTGACACGCTCGATGGCACAGCTGCCTGTGACCAAAGTGACGAGAGGATAATGGAGATTTTGAATCTCTGCGCACACTTTTGGACACTGGACACTTGTGGATTGTGTGAGGCCCACTGATATCTGAGCGCTATGTGACAGGCTCGATGGCACAGCTGCCTGTGACCAAAGTGACGAGAGGATAATGGAGATTTTGAATCTCTGCGCACACTTTTGGACACTGGACACTTGTGGATTGTGTGAGGCCCACTGATATCTGAGCGCTATGTGACACGCTCGATGGCACAGCTGCCTGTGACCAAAGTGACGAGAGGATAATGGAGATTTTGAATCTCTGCGCACACTTTTGGACACTGGACACTTGTGGATTGTGTGAGGCCCACTGATATCTGAGCGCTATGTGACACGCTCGATGGCACAGCTGCCTGTGACCAAAGTGACGAGAGGATAATGGAGATTTTGAATCTCTGCGCACACTTTTGGACACTGGACACTTGTGGATTGTGTGAGGCCCACTGATATCTGAGCGCTATGTGACACGCTCAATGGCACAGCTGTGACAAAAGTGACTAGAGGATAAGGGAGATTGGATTGCTTTTAAAAAAGCAGTTTGCGGAGCAGTGGGTAAACAGCAATGCCAGCGTGTCAGGAAGCCTTAAAAGGCAGCCCAACAACCAACACCACTGATACACCACAATATAGCCTCCCCTTGCACTGCACACACAGTGACTTGTGTGTTGTGCAGGCCAAATCGCTAGCAGCAGAAGCAGTTTTTTTGTCTTCTTCCCTGCCTAACGCTCTCCCTACAGAATCAGCAGCAACCTCTCCCTATACTAAGATCGGCAGAAGTAAGATGGCGGTCGGCGTGCACGCCCTTTTATACCCCCTGTGACACCCACCAAAGCAAGCCAATCACTTGCATGCCCTTCTGAAAGATGGTGGTGACCCGTGCCTAGGTCATCACGTTGCCCACAGTGTCCGTGGATCCTGATTGGCTGAAAAAGAGCGCAAAACAAACTTTTGAAACGCGACTTTGGCGCGTAAGTCGCCGACCTCGTGGCCGACCTCATCCTAGGGTCGGGTTTCGTTTCATGAAACCCGACTTTGCCAAAAGTTGGCGACTTTTGAATTTTTTCGACCCGTTTCGCTCAACTCTAAGACTAACCACTAATTTCTTTCTTTACTTGCTTTTTTTTAACCCTGCCCTTCAACCATGCTCACACTTGCCATCACTGTTTTTGCTCAACTAATCTTCACTCTCCTTCGCTATCCCCAAACCCCTGCAACCTTGAACCAAATAACAATCCCCCCCTCTTACCCCCCACCTCGCTTCATCTGCAGACATACTCCTTAACTTCAGACCTCTCCTACTAAAATACAATACAAGATGATCACTTTCCTTCATCCACCTGCTTTCCCTTTCTCTGCTTCTTCTCACTGCTGGTGATATATCCCCCAATCCTGACCCCCCTGCCTCATACATCCCACTAATCCTCACCCTTATCTTTCTCACACTAAGGGAAACTACTGCAATCCCTCACACTTAAAACCTGTGCCACTCACCCCCTCCCTCCCGCACCCTGTTTCTGGAGCACTTTGGAAAGCTCGCTCCATCTGCAACAAGCTCCATGTGATCCATGACCTCTTTACCTCCCGCAACCTTTCCTTCCTGGCCCTCACTGAGACCTGGCTGACACCCCCTGACACGGCCTCCCCGGCCGCACTGAGTTATGGCGGCCTCCACTTTACCCACACTCCTCGCCCTGGCAACAGACAAGGTGGAGGAGTTGGTTTCCTCCTTTATAAACACTGCTCCTTCATCCCTATCCAACCCCCACCCTCCCTTATCCTCCCTTCTTTTGAGGTTCACTCTGTCCGTATTTACTCTCCCTCTAATCTCCAAATGGCTGTCATATACCGGCCACCGGGCTCAGCCACTGCCTTCATCGACCAATTCTCCACCTGGCTCCTCCACTTTCTCCTGACATCCCCACCATCATCATGGGGGACTTCAACATCCCCATTGACACCCACCAGCCAGCAGCCTCCAAACTCCTGTCACTTACCTCATCCTTTGGACTTACTCAGTGGTTCTCCACAGCCACCCACACAGATGAACATACATTATTATTATTGTGCATTTATATAGCGCCATTTATTCCATGGTGCTTTACATGTGAAAAGGGGAAATATAGACAAGTATAATAAACATTTGTAAGACAAGGGACACACAAGTACATAAGGAGAGGGGACCCTGCCCATGAGGCTTCACAGTCTACAGGGATGGGTGAGGATACAGTAGGAGAGGGTAGAGCAGGTCATGTGGTGGTTCAGTAGACCGAGAATCATTGCAGGCTGTAGGCTTGTCGGAACAGGTTGGTCTTCAGGTTCTTCTTGAAGGTTTCTGTTGATGGTGAGAGTCTCATGTGTTGTGGCAGAGAGTTCCAGAGTATTGGGGAAGCACAGGAGAAGTCTTGTATGCGGTTGTGGGAAGAAGAGATAAGGGGAGAGTAGAGAAGGAGATCTTGAGATGGTCGAAGGTTACGTGCGGATAGGTACCTGGAGACCATGTCACGGATGTATGGAGGAAACAGGTTGTGGATGGCTTTTTGTATGTCATGGTTAGGGTTTTGAATTGGAGCCTCTGGGCAATAGGAAGCCAGTGAAGGGTCTGGCATAGGGGGGAGGCTGGGGAGTAGCGGAGCGGTGCAAGAGTGCTAGAGGGGAGGCCAGAGAGGAGGAGGTTGCAGTAGCTGAGGCAGGAGATGATAAGAGCATGCACTAGTGTTTTTGTGGTTTTGTGGTTGAGGAATGAGTGGATACGGGAGATATTTTTGAGTTTGAGGAGGCAGGAAGAGGCGAGGGCTTAGATATGTGGTTTGAAGAGAGCGCAGAGTCGAAGATCACCCCAAGGCACCGAGCATGCGGGACTGGGGAAAGAGAGCAGCCATTGACATTGATGGATAGGTCTGGTGGAGGGGTAGAGTGAGATGGGGAAAGATGATGAATTCTGTTTTGTACATGTTCAGTTTGAGAAAGCGAGCAGAGAAGAAGGCTGAGATAGCAGTGTTATGCGAGACTTAGGTCGAAGGAGGCTGACAAAACCCAGGCCCCTGCGGAGTCCCTCAAACTAGAGAAAACCCTGTCTGACCCTCAACTCAGGGTTTTTGCTAAAGGTGCAAATGCCTGAGCCTCCAGCCTCTCCTTATCTCCTGCTCAGCCCTAAGCTGAACCCTCCACCCTCCACCCAGTGAGTTGTCAAACCACCAAAACCCACACAGTAACGACAGACAGGGAGAACTTAAACCGCACTGCGCCGCATACACACAGGACAATACTATAATGTGAACAGGGCAAAACAAAGCACAAATATAGGAAGGCGAAAAGGTAACAACGGATCATACGACACCAGATATGAATTTCTCTCTCCAACACCTCCACTCCAGACCGGAACCACTTGGCACAAAACACAAGCTATAATCGGCGACGCCCACAGGCCAGCACGACTATTTAAAGACCGTGGGCGTGACCAAACATCCCACCTGATTTCCAGCTAGATTAACCCCAGATAACCTGAGTAAAATCAAACCGGCGCCACTGAGGCTATAGTGGACGGAGATGGAACTACCGCTGCCTGCCGGACGCTGTGGTGTGAACAGCGTCCGACATGACAGTACCCCATCTTCTACGAGGGACCCCAGGGCCCTAAAGACTCATAGGACCCGGCTTGTCCGGATGACGGCGGCGAAAGGAACTGACCAGCCGATCCGCATGTATGTCCGAGGCTGGTACCCAAGACCTCTCCTCCGGACCATACCCCCGCCAGTGCACCAAATACTGAAGAGTACGGCGCAGTACTCGAGAGTCCACCACCTTGGAGACTTCAAACTCTAAATCGCCATCCACCATGACTGGAGGTGGCATCGGCGTCGTGTCCACAGAGCCTACCACCTTTTTCAATAAAGACCTGTGAAACACGTTGTGTATCTTGTATACCGCAGGAAGCTCTAACCGATAAGCAACCGGGTTTATGATGGCAGCAATCTTAAAAGGGCCAATAAACCTTGGACCCAATTTCAATGATGGAATTTTGAGTTTTATGTTTTTAGTAGCTAACCACACCCAATCACCCACACACAGGTCCGGACCTGGCACGCATCTAGAGTCAGCCACACGTTTGTATCTTGCACTCATGCTCAGCAATCGCTGTTTCACACTCCTCCAGACCGATGATAGTTGAACTCCTAACCGGTCCTCCTCTGGGACGCCCCCAGAGCCCCCCTGACGCAAGGTACAAAATTGAGGATGGTGCCCATAAATGATGATTCTTGGCGGTGATTATTTAATGCGAACTCGGCCAAGGGAAGGAACGTCGACCACTCCTCTTGGTTGTCAGACACAAAACATCGCAAATACTGCTCCAGATTTTGGTTCATGCGCTCAGTTTGACCATTTGACTGCGGATGAAACGCCGACGAATGAGACAACTTGATCCCCAATCGTGAGCAAAAAGCTTTCCAAAACTTCGCCACAAACTGGGTACCCCTATCAGACACTATGTCCGATGGAACTCCGTGCAGTCTGACCACCTCCTGCACAAAGACCTGAGCCAACGTCTTCGTGTTGGGCAAGGACGGCAACGACACAAAGTGCGCCATCTTCGAAAATCGATCAACCACCACCAGGATGACCGTGTTCCCCGCCGAGGCAGGCAAGTCTGTGATAAAGTCCATGGAGATTTCTGTCCATGGCCTAGTAGGTATCCCCAGAGGCTGTAGAGTGCCAGCAGGACGGGTTCTGGGCGACTTGGCCCTGGCGCACGTGATGCAAGCTGTCACGTAGGAAACCACATCCTGCCGGATTTTTGGCCACCAGAAGCGGCGCGATACCAGTTCCAAGGTGCCCCTAACCCCTGGATGACCGGCCAGGACCGAGTCGTGGTGTTCCCCCAACACTTTAAGACGAAGATGAAGGGGTACGAATGACTTATTAGCGGGAAGTCCTGGTGGTACCTCCTCCTGGGCCTCGGCAATCTCCGCCTCTACCTCAGTCGTGAGAGACGAAACCACTACACCTTCCTGGAGGATGGGTACCGGCTCTTCCCGAGGTTCTTCCCCCGGAAAACACCTGGACAAGGCATCCGCCTTGGTGTTTTTCGCCCCAGGACGGTAAGTCACCAGAAAGTTAAAACGTGTAAAAAACAATGCCCAGCGAGCCTGCCTGGGAGACAGACGCTTGGCCGACTCCAGATAGAGCAGGTTTTTATGGTCGATGATGACTGTGACCTGGTGGGCCGCCCCCTCCAAGAAGTGTCGCCATTCCTCAAAAGCCAATTTGATGGCCAACAACTCCCTGTTGCCGATGTCGTAATTCCGTTCGGCCGGCGACAGCTTCTTGGAGAAGTAGGCGCATGGACGCAAATTGCTCAAGGACGAGCCCTGTGACAGTACTGCCCCCACTCCCACCTCAGACGCATCGACCTCCACCGTAAAAGGTTTAGATACGTCCGGTTGCACCAGAATGGGGGCTGAAGCAAAACGGTTCTTCAGAAGCTCAAATGCACGCACCGCATCCTCAGACCAGATAGCGAGATTGGTACCTTTTTTCGTCATGTCCGTGAGCGGTTTGGCTATAGTAGAGAAATTCTTAATAAACTTCCTATAATAGTTGGCAAACCCAAGGAACCGCTGGAGCGCTTTTAGATTACCAGGCCGTTCCCATCGCAGCACCGCTTGCACCTTCGCGGCATCCATTTTAAACCCTGCGGCGGACACAATATATCCCAAAAAAGGCAACTCTTGAACAAAAAACACGCATTTTTCAAGCTTAGCATAGAGCTTATTCTCATGGAGCAGCTGTAACACCTGCCTGACATGCTCTAAATGAGTGTCCTGGTCGCTCGAATAAATAAGGATATCATCCAGGTACACAATCACAAATTTCCCCAGCACATGAGCAAATACACCATTTATGAAATGTTGGAACACAGCAGGCGCGGTTGTCAATCCAAATGGCATAACTAGGCTTTCAAAATGACCCTCAGGGGTATTAAATGCCGTCTTCCACTCATCCCCCTGACGGACCCTTATGAGGTTATATGCCCCCTGAGGTCAAGTTTGGAAAACCACTTCGCACCAGCCACCTGGTTGAACAAATCAGGGATCAGAGGCATCGGGTAGGGATCACGGACCGTAATCTGGTTTAACTCCCGGAAATCCAGACACGGGCGTAACCCCCCATCTTTTTTCTTAATGAAGAAAAACCCCGTTGCTACAGGTGAGGATGAAGGCCGGATGTACCCTTTACTTAAACTCTCCGCAATGTAGTCCTTAAGAGCTTGTCTCTCCGGACCAGAAATACTAAACATCCTCGCCTTTGGCAATTTAGCCCCGGGTTTTAACCTAATTTGACAGTCATAGGCTCGATGTGGAGGTAGTTCTGAGCAACCCCTCTCAGAGAATACGTCCGCAAAATCCAGCAATGTCTCCGGAAGGCTGGGCTTCACGGCGGACACACATGTGGCCAAGCAATTCTCCTGGCAGAAACTGCTCCACTGGACTATGTCCTGGGTTCTCCAGTCAATCACCGGGTTGTGCTTAGACAACCATGGGAAACCCAGGACTATTTGTGCTGGGAGATTATTGAGTACCTTACATGTAACCCACTCAGAATGTAGGACCCCAATGTGGAGTTTAACCTCAGCTACAAACTCAGTAATCTCCCCCTGTGGGAGGGGAGCGGCATTAATGGTAACCACGCGAATAGGATGAGGGAGTTTTTCGATCTTGAAACCTGCCATGCGTGCAAACTCCTCATCCATGAGATTGGTGGCTGAACCGCTATCCACAAAAACTGATATTGGTAGCTCTCTGCCCGCAATAATAACCCTGGCAGGGAGCATACATTGAGATACCATCATGGAGGATATGCATATGCTCAGTTGGGCCTCCTCCATACCCTCTGAGCTTACCAGTTTTCCGCCGGTGCGACTTTCTTTGGTAGCACAGGACAAGCATTTACATAATGATCTCTTTTACCACAGTAAAAACATGCTCCATGCTTCCTGAACCCAGGAACGCAACGCTGCACATGTGATACCCCAGCGATTTGCATAGGTTCCGTGGGCTCATCTGCAGCAACCACACTGGCACCCCTGCTTTCCCCCAGAGGCAGCGTCTCCTGCGCCCCTTGACGCAAACGGCGATCAATACGAATAACCAAACTCATGGCAGATTCTAACGATGCAGGAGTCTCATACATCAGGAGGGCCTGTTTAACTCTTTCTGAGACCCCATGAATAAACTGACTCCGCAGCGCTGGGTCGTTCCACTGTGTGTTTACTGCCCAATGGCGAAATTCTGAACAATAGTCTTCCGCCATACGTTCCCCCTGACGGAGGGCGCGGATTTTAGATTCTGCTAAAGCCAATCTGTCGGGGTCATCATAAATGAGCCCGAGTGCTGAAAAAACATTCTCAACCGAATGAAACGTAGCAGAGTCGGCTGGTAAGGAAAACGCCCATGCTTGGGGGTCCCCACTCAGTAATGATAACACCAGACCCACCCGCTGAGCCTCATTACCTGAGGAGACCGGGCGCATGCGAAAGTATAACTTGCAGGCCTCCCGAAAGATGACAAATTTGCTGCGTTCCCCAGAAAATCGTTCAGGCAGCGGAATCTTAGGCTCTGCACCTGCACCAGCAGAAGCCGCTTGTACATTAGCTACAACCAGGCCCTGCTGCTGAACTGCCCCCTTCAACTCGGTGACCTGTACGGACAGCGCCGCCAACTGGCGGTTTATGGAAGTCATGGAATCCATGGAAAAATGTTAGGCCGATTATAATGTTATGCGAGACTTAGGTCGAAGGAGGCTGACAAAACCCAGGCCCCTGCGGAGTCCCTCAAACTAGGGAAAACCCTGTCTGACCCTCAACTCAGGGTTTTTGCTAAAGGTGCAAATGCCTGAGCCTCCAGCCTCTCCTTATCTCCTGCTCAGCCCTAAGCTGAATCCTCCACCCTCCACCCAATGAGTTGTCAAACCACCAAAACCCACACAGTAACGACAGACAGGGAGAACTTAAACCGCACTGCGCCGCATACACACAGGACAATACTATAATGTGAACAGGGCAAAACAAAGCACAAATATAGGAAGGCGAAAAGGTAACAACGGATCATACGACACCAGATATGAATTTCTCTCTCCAACACCTCCACTCCAGACCGGAACCACTTGGCACAAAACACAAGCTATAATCGGCGACGCCCACAGGCCAGCACGACTATTTAAAGACCGTGGGCGTGACCAAACATCCCACCTGATTTCCAGCTAGATTAACCCCAGATAACCTGAGTAAAATCAAACCGGCGCCACTGAGGCTATAGTGGACGGAGATGGAACTACCGCTGCCTGCCGGACGCTGTGGTGTGAACAGCGTCCGACATGACAAGCAGACAGACATTGTGGGATTTCGATCAGTAAGGAGGTGAGGTTGGGTCCAGATAGGTAGATCTGCGTGTCATCAGCGTAGAGGTGATACTGCAAACCGTGGGATTCTGTGAGCTGTCCCAAGCCAAAGGCCATAGATGAAAAATAGTAGGGGTCCTAGGACAGAGCCTTGAGGAACACCTACAGACAGGGGGCGAGGTGAGGAGGTGGTGTGTGAGAGAGAGACACTGAATGTTCGGTCTGTTAGATATGACGAGATTTAGATAGGGCCAAGTCTGTGATGCCAAGAGATGAGAGAATCTGTAGCAGGAGGGAATGCTCCATGGTGTTGAAGGCAGAGGATAGGTCCAGGAGAAGGAGGACAGAGTAGTGTCGCTTGCTCTTGGCTGTTTAGTAAGTCGTTAGTGACTTTAGTTAGGGCAGTTTCAGTTGAATGACGCGGTCGGAAGCCAGATTGTAACCGGTCAAAGAGGGAACAGGAGGAGAGGTGGGAGGACAGTTCAAGATATACATGCTGTTCCAGTAGTTTTGAGGCGTAAGGGAGAAGAGATATCGGGCGATAGTTAGACACAGAGGATGGGTCAAGGGAGGGCTTTTTGAGGATGGGTGTGATTGAGGCTTGTTTGAAGGATGAGGGAAAGACCATTTGTATGTGAAAGGTTGAAGAGGTGTGTTAGAGATGGGATGAAGATTGTGGCCAAGTTAGGGATGAGTTGGGACGGGAGTGGGTCGAGGGCACAAGTGGTGAGGTGTGATCTTGACAGAAGGGTGGAGAGCTGATCTTCTGTCATGGTGGAGAAGCTGGCTTTTGCAGAACAGGGCTGAGTGGCTAAGAGGGGCATTGGGGGCTGCGGGCCAAAGTTTTGTCTGATTATATAGATCTTCTGCTTAAAGAAGGAGGCAAAGTCTTCAGCAGAATTGAGAGGAGAGGAAGGAGGTGCTGTGGGACGGAGTAGAGAATTGAAAGTGTTGAAGAGCTGTTTAGGGTTGTGAGCCAGGGAGGATATGAGAGATGCGAAGTAAGTTTGTTTTGCGGCAGAGAGCGTGGACTTAAAGCTGGCAAGGGACTGCTTGTATGCGTTGAAGTGCTCAGTAGAATGGGTTCTCTTCCATCTCCACTCAGCGGCCTGGGAAACCCGTCTACATTAGACATCATCTTCACTAGCCTCTGTTCCCTATCTAATCTCACAACCTCTCCCTTCCCCCTATCTGATCACTATCTACTCACCTTCTCATCCTTGCTCTCCTCACCTGCCCCCCATGTCCAGCCACTAGCACATCCTTGCATAAACCTCGCACACCTAGACATCCACAGACTCTCAGACTCTCTTCTACCTCTGTCCTCCATATCTTCACTCCACAACACGGACTGTGCCACCGCTTTCTACAACGCCACCCTCACATCGGCCATATACTCAGTCGCTCCTCTCATTCATGACAAAGTGTGACAAACCAATAGGCAACCCTGGCACAATAACCTCACCAAAAAACTTTGACAAGCATCCAGGGTCGTGGAGCGGCGTTGGAAGAAAACCCGCCTGCCAGATGACTTCACTGCTTTCAAACAAGCTACACTTGCCTTTAAATCAGCCCTCACCTCTGCTAAACAGACCAATTTAACAAACGTTGCATCTTCATTATCCCACAACCCAAAACAACTGTTCAGCACATTTAACTCTCCTCCGCCCACCACTGCCACCTCCAACTCCCCTCATCTCTGCTGAGGACTTTGCCACCTACTTCAAAAACAAGATCGACCAAACAAGGCAAACATTTACTTTTCCACCACCCCAACCGCTCCACATACCAGACCTCTGCCCTTCCTTAATAACCTCCCTCTCCAACATCACTGAAGGAGAGCTTACTCATCTCCTTTCCAAATCACGCCTCACCACCTGTGCACTTAACCCCATCCCTTCCCACCTGCTCCCCAACCTCACTACCATGATCATTCCAGCCCTAACCCATCTCTTCAACCTATCCCTAACTTCTGGTACCTTCCCCTCTGCTTTCAAACATGCCACCATAACACCCATCCTCAAAAAAATCAAACCTTGACCCAACTGCTATGCCCAGCTATCGCCCCATATCACTGCTCCCGTTTGCTTCCAAACTCCTCGAGCAGCATGTCCATGCTCAACTTTCCTCCCACCTTTTATCTAACTCCATCCTTGACATCCTGCAATCTGGCTTCCGCCCCCACCACTCCACTGAAAGTGCCCTGACCAAAATTATTAATGACTTACTCACAGCCAAAGCTAAAACAGACAGTTCTCCATCCTCCTCCTTCTTGACCTGTCCTCTGCCTTTGACACAGCTGATCACTGCCTACTGCTACAGATTCTTTCTTCCCTTGGCATAAAAGACCTTGCCCTGTCCTGGATTTCCTCATACCTTTCTTACCGCACATTCAGCGTTTCCCACTCCCACACTACCTCCTCATCCTGCCCCCTCTCTGTTGGAGTCCCCCAAGGCTCTGTCCTGGGGCCCCTACTTTTTTCCATCTATACTCTTGGCCTAGGACAACTCAGTCCCATGGCTTCCAGTACCACCTGTATGCAGATGACACTCAGATCTACCTCTCTGGCCCAGATGTCATCTCTCTGCTGTCCAGAATCCTGGAGTGTCTATCAGCCATATCCTCCTTTTTCACCTCTCGCTTCCTAAAACTCAACATAGACAAAACTGAACTCATTATCTTTCCTTCATCTCACGTATCTTCCCTACCCGATCTATCTATTATGGTAAATGGCATCATGCTCTCTCCCGAACCTGAAATCGGCTGCCTCAGAGTAACTCTCAACTCTGCCCTGTCATTCAAACCACACGTCCAAACTCTTGCCACCTCCTGTCGCCTCCAACTCAAAAATATTTCCAGAATCCGTGCCTTCCTCAGTCCTCAATCTACTAAAACTCTTGTACATGCCCACATCATCTCCCGCAACACTCTCCTCTGTGGCCTCTCTGCCAACTCTCTTGCACCACTCCAGTCTGTCCTCAATTCTGCTGCCTGACTAATCCACCTCTCTCCTCGCTAGTCCCCTGTCTCTCCCCTCTGCAAATCCCTCCATTGGCTCCCAATTCCCCAACTAATCCAAATCAAACTACTAACACTGACCTACAAAGCCATCCACAACCTTTCCCCTCCCTATATCTCTGAACTAATCTCCCAATATCTTCCCTCACGTAATCTTCGATCCTCCCAAGACCTCCTACTCTCCTCCACACTTATTCGTTCCTCACAAAACCGCCTCCAAGATTTCACCCGAATATCCCCTATCCTCTGGAATAACATGCCTCAACATGTCCGATTATCCACCACCCTCGGATCCTTCAAACGGAACCTGAAAACCCATCTTTTCAGGAAAGCTTGCAGCCTGCAATAACCATTCTGCCGCCTCACCACCGCCTGAACTGCTGCATCCCCGACCTTCTGTCTCTTGCCCACTATCCCGTAGAATGTAAGTCTGCAAGGACAGTGTCCTCTCCCCTCGGTACCAGTCCGTCATTGTAAATTTGTTTACTGTTAATGATATTTATAACTTTGTATGTAACGATATCTATAACTTTCTATGTAACCCCCCTTCCCATGTACAGCACCATGGAATTAATGGTGCTATATAAATAAATAATAATAATAATAAAAAATAATAACATACGGTTGCATAACTCAAGTTACAAATATTGGAACAAGTACCAAGACCAAGGAAAGGCAGCAACCATGTAAGACTTCTGAAAGAAAGAGAAGCCTCCTGGATCCACACTTTTAGATCCTATCACCTAAGGGTCTTAATAGAGAACTGGATTTTCTGATTCGCTAATAAGCATCAGTTCTGTTTGGTAATATGTACTCAGCTTAAATAAACATATACTGTATTTTTCGGGTTATAAGCCGCACTTTTTCCCCCAAAATTTTGGGGGAAAATGGGGGTGCGACTTATAATGCAGATACACCTTACCAGTCACGATGGAGCAGGGTCCCAGGGTTGCTGCAGGCCGTAGGCTGGAATGAGGGGGTGTTTGGATGTGTGGTGCGCCGTTGCAGGTGTTCCGTGCTGCGGGTGTTCCATGCTGTGGGTGTTCTGTGCTGCAGGGGCTCTGCCAACATTTTGTGAAAGGCCAGAGTCCCCACAGTTGCATGGTTTCCTATGCGATGGACTACGGGAAAATGGCTGCCGGAGGCGGCGTATGTGCAGATGGAAATCTTGGCACCAAGTTTTTGGGAGATGAGATCTAGGCGCTGAAATCTCCTGAGATCTTGGTGCTATCATTGGCTGCCGGGCAGGGGCATTTGGGGGAAAGAACGCCGATTCGGATAATGTGCTCGGCTAGTCTCAAAGATATTGCATTTTGTTATTATAGGTCATTTTCCAGATTCAATACCTCATAGCCTTGCTGCAATGTGTTGTATGACGAGACATATCCATGTGTTTCAAGTCGGACAAAAGACTTCAGTTTGCCTGTAGCTTGAAGGGCATTTCGCACCTTTGTGTCAAAAGCTTCAAAGGTGAACACTGCATGGCTTTTTATGGCCTTGGGGGATGTCTGGGTGGGGGCACATTTCAGGAGTGGAGAGAAATTTACTTTGTCCTTCACAGGCCCCATATTGTACCCCAAAGTATAATGGCCCCATATAGTGCACCACTATAATATGCCTCCCATAGAGGTCCTGTTAGGACTGGCGGAACACACCAAATTATAAAGTAGTAGTAGGTGCGTTCGCAGCCCGGGGTCCACCGTGCAGAGGTGGTAGACTGCTGCTAGGCAATGGCGGAAGAATAGAACGGCGTGAAAACAGTCACACGTGGGTTACATCACCCAGTGTGAACAGGAGCCGATTCTGTTAATTCACAGAGCCGCACAACCGCTGAACGTGGATGCCAGAGCCTGTTTAGCTCACAGAGCCCGGCCAAAGAGCGCACAGCAAGCGGCCACAGGACTCAACCTCCAAAGAAGCGGAGTTAGAGTCCCTCTAGGCCCACTGAGCGCGCGGCGTCAATGCCACAAACGCCGCTATAGACGCTGGCTATGGAGAGTGGAGCACTTGCACTGAGGCGTGGCGAGTCACTAATGAAGACTAATGCCTGACTCAGACTCTGACCTACCTACGCCTAAGCCTGGGCGCTAGCAGGCTAGGCTGCGCAGCACATGCGTAACAAGGGTAGGGGTTTCATAATGAGTCAGTCACCAGAGACATTCATACGTACATTCATCACTCACTCCTTATAGTCTGAAAATACAGTCTATCCTAGCCGCTCGGCCATGCGGACCTTTTATAGCCGCAAGAGTCCGGGACCTTCCTGGCTTCTCGGATGGGTCAATCCAAACAGGAGCAGGATCTGAGCACATGACCTTCAATCTCCAATGGGAGATCACTCCACGGGCATGCTCAGTGGCCCGACATGGGGACTTAGTCCCTGGAGAATCTTGCTGCTGAGCAGCATGTATTGCCATAGCTGTGCCAGAGTTGACTGCAGCAAGCAAACCGACGGAGCTGGTCTGGGCAGAGTGCCAGGACTGACGAGTTTGCTGAGCAACCTCCTCTGCGGCTGGAGAGGAATGGGAGACCGCTGGAAGTAAGGCTCGGGATTCCTGCTGTGCAGTGACAGGAACCCGACGCCTAACAGGTCCACAGTATAATGGCCCCATAGTATAATGTGCTCTACAGTATAATGGCCCCATATAGTACACCACAGTATAATGGCTCCATGTAGTATCCCGTAGTATAATGGCATCATCATATAGTGCACCACAGTATAATGGCTCCGTATACCGTAGTATAATGGTCCAATACTGTACACCATAGTATAATGGACCTTAGAGTGCTACAAAGTAAAATGGCCTCATATAGTGCTCCAGAATTTAATGGTCCCATACATTGCCCCACACTATACTGTGTCTCACATAGTGTTCCATAGTATAATGGCCCTATATAGTACCCCATATAGTGCATTCTAGTATATGTTCCTCATCTTAGTAAATGTCCTGGCATATGCTCCCCATCCTAGTATAATTTCACCCATCCAGGTGTATGGCCCAATTCTGGTATATGTCTTCCATCCTGGTATATAGCCCCATCCTAGTACATGTCTCTCATGCTGGTATATGGCTCCATCCTCATATATGGCCCCACCCTAGTATATGTCCTTCATCCTGATGTATGGCCCCATCTTGGAATATTTCCCCTATCCAGGTATATGTGTGAGCAGGTTGCAGGATGCAGTGACAGGCAGAGCAAGAGTTAATATCCTCACTTTAACAGGGGACTACTCTATGCAGGCAGGTAAATGGTTAATAAGGGGGTAAACAGTTCAAAGTGTAAATAGTATGCCGAGTTAAAGAACAGTACAAAGTGTATTAACAGTTCTTGTTGAGTCAACTTATCCTGTCAGATGTTTTTCAGGATGGGATGAATCACAGAGCAGGTGATGATGTCAACAGCGGCTGCCGCTGCCCTTGTCCGGTGGGGTCCTGAAGGTAATGAGGATCCGTCTTCTGGCAGCAGCAGTTGGTCTCCGGTACCTTACTCTGAGACCCTAGTCCATATACTGATGTGGCCGGGGGAGTGTGGGTCTCCGCACTGTCTGAGCCCACAGTGGTCTGGCGGATATACACTGGGGAATCGGGGAGAAGATGGCGGCACACTCACGGACACGGAGCTTTTGGCACCTCGCTTCATGGCGATCAACGGGCACACTGCACGTCTCTCCTCACAGTCTCTGCCAGTGGCGGCGATGCTCGGGCGCGGACCTGCACTGTACGGATGATCGAGGACCAGAGCACTCACTGATCCCTCCTGCACGTTGTCTGTTCCTGCTAAGTCTGCCTGTTTCCATGTGCACTGAGGCTGTAAAACCTTAGCCACACCCCCTGCTTCTGCAGGCAAGGATTGGTCCGTTCCCTTACGCTTTCCCCCGGACAACAGAGGAGACAGCCCCGACAGTTCCGGAACCAGCCCAGAACACGTACCCGCGGCACGGTCCTTCTTCTTACATATCTCCCCATCCTAGTATATGTCCTCCATCCTGGTATATTTCCGCATCCTGGTATAAGTCACCCATCCTGGTATATGTCCTCCATCCTGGTATATGTTCCCTCATCCTGGTATATGCCTTCCATCCTGGTATATGGCCTCCATATATTCAGTGCATAGAATATAAGACATTAAACACTTGTACTCACCTTTCCTCCTCTCCCATGCAGCGCGGCATCCTATTCTGTGTTCAGAGCACAGCAGCATGATGATGTCCCTGCTGTACTCTGAACAGGTCAGCAGTAAGCGGTGATCACATTCACAATATGTACTGTAATATTGATGACAGGTTGTGATCAACTCTCTCCGTTGCCGACAATACTCGCCTCACCCTGAACCTTCGCTCCCCAACACCTCCTTCTCTCTGGCAGCTCCTGTTATTGCATACACTGTTCAGTGTGTGTGAGGATAGGGGAAAGTGGAGCCTGCAGCATATACTGTGGGTTACACAAAGATGGCACGATCTCCTCCTACAGCTGTCACATGGACAGCACAAGGAGAATGCCCATGTCACTGGTAAGAGGGCCTCAAAACAAGAGATGCAGTTGGATTGTGTCCGCAGTCTCTTATGTCCAGGGGTTGCGGTATTTGAGGTGTGTAAGTGTCATGCTCAGGCATTTACACCCACCCAAAAGCAAATAGCAGCCCCCAGTGGTTGAAGTAAAAATTAATAAATAAAAAACTATTAAAGTGGTACATTTAATTTTGTATTAAAAATAGTTGATTATGTAATCAATAATTATTACTACAAAATTTAATACTGGATAAATACAGAGGTTTAGAAAATTTGCTTTAATTTTTTCATAATTTACATCTTACTAAATGTTTATCAGTCCTCTGATTTTCATTATTTCATGACTTTTCCTTCTTGGTGTTGCAATCTCAATGTATATATATTTTTTTGCTATGCTTCATATTCCCTAAGGTCAGTTCATATTTCATTAAATCCTTTTTTATTATGTTTTCCTCCTCCAGTCAAAACATATCACAAGAATCATGCATAAATCTGTTTCAAATTACATGCTTGATCACAGGATGCTGTCTTCTCAATTTATGTAAATGCTAATTATATGCTAATATAATGATTTAATGAAATGTAGTTACCATAATTCTTTAACATAAAGACTTCCTGGAGAAGTACATAAGCACATAAGAAAAATGAAATCAATCCATTAAAAGTCCCGAGTTTTGCCCCTCCATGACAATAACATGTCAGGTAATTGCGGCAGTGACATGACTGTAAACTAAATGTCACTGCTGTCACCAGAGATTGGCAGCTGCACCACCTTACAAGTCATCACTATGGCCCTCATGTCAGCTGGCATCGGGGGACAACTGGAGTGATATGGGACAAATAGAATTTGCAAGGTATAGTGCAGAGGTTTTAAGTTTTGAAGACAAATTAGTCACCTTTTAAACTGTAATTTTTTTAGTTTCATAAATAATCATAGTTATTAGTGAATTTATGCAAAGAAAAGGTGTAGGACAGATTAGAATTGGCATAAGTTAACCCCTTTCCTACATTGGACGTAATATTCCGTTCATGTGACCCTGGACCTAAGTCCCATGGACGGAATATTATGTCATAGCGACCACGTGGTGAGCGCCGCTGATCGCGACCGGGTGTCAGCTGATTATCACATCTGACACCCGGACAATGTGTCAGGGACGGTCACGGACTGCCCCCGACACGTTAACCCCTTGCACACCATGATCAAACACGATCACGGTGTACCGGGGGTTAAAGGGAAGCATCGGCAAGGAGGGGGCTCCCTCCGTGCTTCCCTGAGCCCCCCACAGCAGCGCAATGTACAGCGCTGCAGCAGGGGGTCTCTTTCTTTTTTTTAACTTTATTAGGTCAGGGGGACAACCTAATAAAGTGAAAAAAAAAAAAGTGTAAAAATAATTTTAAAAAAATCGCTAAATACATTAGAAAAAAAAATATTCCCAAATAAATTCATTTTTTGGAAATAATAAAAAAAAACAATAAAAGTACACATATTTGGTATCGCCGCGTCTGTAACGACCTGCCCTATAAAACTGTCCCATTAGTTAACCCCTTTAGCGAACCCCTTAAAAATTAAAAATAAAAAACAAAGCAAAAAATAATGATTTATTATCATACCGCTGAACAAAAAGTGCAATAACGCGCGATCAAAAAGACGCATATAAATATCCATGGTACCGCTTAAAACGTTATCTTGTCCCGCAAAAAAAGAGCTGCAATACAGCGTCATCAGCGAAAAAATTAAAAAGTTAAAGCTCGCAGAATAAAGCGATGCAAAAATAATTATTTTTTGTATAAAATAGTTTTCATTGCATAAAACCGCCAAAACATAAAAAACGACCTAAATAAGGTATCGCTGTAACCGAACTGACCCAAAAAATAAAACCGCTTTATCAATTTTACCGCACACGGAACGGTGTAAACGCACCCCCCAAAAGAAATTCATGAAACGCTGGTTTTTGTTCATTCTGCGTCCCAAAAATCGGAATAAAAAGCGATCAAAAAATGTCATGTGCCCGAACATGATACCAATATAAACGTCAACTCGTCCCGCAAAAAATAAGACCTCACATGACTCAGTGGGTCAAAATATGGAAAAATTATAGCTCTCAATATGTGGTGATGCAAAAACTATTTTTACAATAAAAAGCGTCTTTTAGCCTATGACAGCTGCCAAACATAAAAACCGCCATAAATAGTAAATGAAACCCCCCGTTATCACCCCCTTAGTTAGTGAAAAATAATAAAATTAAAAGAAAATGTATTTATTTCCATTTTCCCATTAGGGTTAGGGCTAGGGTTAGGGCTAGGGCTAGGGTTAGGGCTAGGGTTAGGGTTAAGGCTAGGGTTAGGGCTGAGATTAGGGTTAGGGGTGTGTTGGGGTTAGGGCTGGAGTTCGAATTGGGGGTTTTCACTGTTTGGGCACATCAGGTGCTCTCCAAATGCAACATGGCGTCGGATCTCAATTCCGGCCAATTCTGCGTTGAAAAAGTCAAATGGTGCTCCTTCCCTTCCAAGCTCTGCCATGCACCGAAACAGTGTTTTACCCCCACATATAGGGTACCAGCCTACTCAGGACAAATTGCAAAACAACTTTTGGGGTCCAATTTCTCCTGTTACCCTTAGGAAAATAAAAAATTGGGGGCAAAAATATCATTTTTGTGGAAAAAATGATTTTTTTATTTTCACGGCCGGGCGTTATAAACTTCTGTGAATCACTTGGGGGTTCAAAGTGCTCACCACACATCTAGATAAGTTCCGTGGAGGGTCTAGTTTCCAAAATGGGGTCACTTGTGGGTAGTTTCAATAGTTTAGGTACATCAGGGGCTCTCCAAACGCACATGACACCCGCAGACCATTCCATCAAAGTCTGCATTCCAAAACGTCACTACTTCCCTTCCGAGCCCCGACGTGTGCCTATGCAGTAGTTTTCTCCCACATATGAGGTATCAGCGTACTCAGGACAAATTGAACAACAACTTTTGGGGTCCAATTTCTCCTGGTACCCTTGGGAAAATAAAAAAATTGGGGACTAATTGATCATGTTTGTGGAAAAAATGCAATTTTTTTATTTTCAAGCCTGGGCATTATAAACTTCTGTGAAGCCCTTGAGGGTTCAAAGTGCTCACCACACATCTAGATAAGTTCCTTAAGGGGTCTAGTTTCCAAAATGGGGTCATTTGTGGGGGGTTTCCACTGTTTTGGTACATCAGGGGCTTTCCAAACGCGACATGGTGTCCGATCTCAATTCCAGCCAAAAACATCAAATGGCGCTGCTTCCCTTCCGAGCTCTGCCATGCGCCCAAATAGTGGTTTACCCCCACATGTGGGGTATCAGCGCACTCAGGACAAATTACACAATATCTTTTAGGGTCCTGTTACCCTTGGAAAAATAAGAATTGAGGGTGAAAAGATCATTTTTGTGGAAAAAATATGATTTTTTAATTGTACCGCTGTACATTATAAACTTCTGTGAAACCCTTGTGGGTTCAAAGTTCTCACCACATATCTAGATAAGTTCCTTGGGGGGTCTAATTTCCAAATGGGGTCATTGTGGCGGGTTTCCACTGTTTAGGTACATCAGGGGCTCTCCAAACGCGACATGACGTCTGATCTGAATTCCAGCCAATTTTGCATTGAAAAGTCAAACGGCGCTCTTTCCCTTCTGAGCACTGCCATGCGCCGAAACAGTGGTTCCCCCCACATATCAGCGTACTCAGGACAAATCGCACAATAACTTTTGCAGTCCAATTTCTCCTGTTACCCTTGGTAAAATAAGAAAATTGAACCTGAAGTATTTTTTTGTGAAAAAAAGTTAAATGTTCATTTTTTAAAATATTCAAAAAATTCCTGTGACGTACCTAAAGGGTTAATAAACTTCTTGAATGTGATTTTGAGCACCTTAAGGGGTGCAGTTTTTAGAATGGTGTCACTTTTGGGTATTTTCTATCATATAGACCCCGCAAAGTGGCTTCAAATGTGATGTGGTCCGTAAAAATAAAATGGTGCTGCAAAAATGAGAAATCGCTGGTCAATTTTTAACCCTTATAACTTCCTACAAAAAAAAATTTTGGTTCCAAAATTGTGCTGATGCAAAGAAAACATGTGGGAAATGTTACTTATCAAGTTGTTTGTGTGCTGTATCTCTGTGATTTAAGGGCATAAAAATTCAAAGTTTGAAAATTGCAAAATTTTAAATTTTTTTGCCAAATTTCCATTTTTTCACAAATAAACGCAAGTTATTTGAATGAAATTTTACCACTAACATGAAGTACGATATGTCACGAAAAAACAATGTCAGAATCACTGGGATCCATGGAAGCGTTTCAGAGTTATTACCTCATAAAGGGACAGTGGTTAGAATTGTAAAAATTGGCCAGGGAGTTAACATGCAAACTACCCTTGGTAGTGAAGGGGTTAAGCATGGGAAATGAGAAGTGGGTATCATGACAGGCAAATCCTGACCCATTTTTTTGAGTTTGTCATCTAACAATGCAAAAAGAAGGTATAGAATAAAAAATCTATTTAAATCAAACAGCGCTTTATAATGAAAAATAAAACAAGCAGCAAATAGAGGGATAAAAGTCATTTTCAATATTTGAAAAGAGCAGGTAATTTAATTGCATAAATCTTCACCTAGCCGGATAATAGAGACACCGCCCCATACACAGGAATCAACCTGCAACATGTCAGAGACACTACATGAAAATAAAGAGAAGTATACAAAAAGGAATCACCTAAAATAATTAAAGTTTATTCTACACGAAACCAAAGACAACATTAAAAATGTTTAAACAGTCAAGCAAAGTGCAATGCTGATCACATAGTAATACAGACCAAATATATAAGTGCACTAGTATCAAGTAAACAATCAAAAATGCACAAGCATCAAAAGCATATCAAATGATCAGATATGATACCTAAGATTTAAAGTTGCCATGCTAGCAGTAGAGCAGGATAGTGCTTCCCTCTCACCCCAACGCACGTTTTGCTGTCGCTTCTTCTGGGGGCACTTGCACGTTGTTACTTTATATGCACTTTAGTGATTATGGCTATTTGGGAGATATTTAATGACTATTTACTTGCCTAATTGCTTTTTATATTTTTCAAAATCCCTATTGAGGGTATCTAGACTTATTGATATATCATTGCTGCTAGCAGGTTTCTTACATTGTTTATATTATGTAATTGCTATACCTCTTTCTATGGTACTTGTCCCCCTACTGGGCACTCTTGTTTTATTCATGTGTAATTTTTAATTATTATTAATAAAAATTTGGTTTTATATTTTAACTGAGTTACTTCTTCGGCTACCTATATGTAAGTCCGAAGTTTTGTGTAGGTTCTGATGTGAAATATTGCATATTACTTTCATGGGCATATAGTTGATGAATTAATTTTGGTACTGTGACATGACAGAGGCAAAAAGGACCAAACAGCGTGTAGGATGCAATGGGAGCATCCAGAGAGTTGAGTAGTAATGCTCTGGAGAGACACATAGCATAATAAAGGACAATAAATTTTTAGAGAAAAACAAATCAAATTTATCAGTAAAATTTGCAAAAGCAGGCAAGTTCAAATTTTGTCTGATCTAATGCTGATATTTTTAATTTTTACACTTTTTTGTTTAATCCTCCCCTTCTTCCAATTTGTTTTCCCTCCTCTTCTTCCAAAAGCTATACATTTTTTTATTATTTCATTGATAATGCCATATGAGGTCTTTTTTTTGATGATTTGTAATTTTCATTTTATTATAAAAAGTAGTGAAAAGTAAAATTTTGTGAAATTGTGAAAAAAACACTATTTCACCATATTTTTTTTTAAAAGAGTTGTATTCATTGTGACTAAAAATTGCCGGGCAATATGATTCTGCAGTTCAGTTATAAAAAAAGCAATACCAACTTATATAGTTTTTCTGATTATTAAGAAGATTTTGAACTTTATAATAAAATATTTTCTTTGTGGTATTCATGCGCCTTGCCAGAAATATTACTGGAGTTGGAGACTGAAGTAGCATTTCTGGCTTATGCTGCACCACTAAAGTCGCTTAACTTTTGATGAGTTCAGTGGATGGGCACCACCATACAAAATTGATGTGACTTTCTATAATGTTTTAAATTAGGAAGCAGGTGAAATCAGGTGAAAACCCTTTAATGAATTGGTTCCAATAATTTCATTGTCTTCCTGTAGCCGCTGCTCCAGGAAGCCAGCCAGTTATAATTTAGGCTCTATTTACTTGCAAAATACCATTGTAGCTGCAAGTAAATAGAATTTCTGGAGGTGAAAGATTTTCAATAAGCAGCAGCAACTGGAACTAACTCCAATCACCTCTGTTACAGGCAGGTGTTGGCTGTACCAAACACTCAGCACCTGAAATGTGTGCAGTGAGCTCACCTACTGAATCTACTCCATTCACCTGCACCCACTACTTGAAAGATATTTACGTCATTGAGCAGGAAATTGTTAAAGAGGTTTTCAAAATTTTTTTTTTTTACTATGGGCCTAAAAATTAACAGGCAGGTAGTTGCTCACTACCTGGCTGTTCTTCCCAGCGTCAGATCAAAGCAGTCTCCACTTGTTCCTGTTGGTGATTCAGATGATTTACGGCAACAGGACAGCTCATCTTTATCCAGGCTATGGGGTGTGGCTTCCAACACCTGCTGATTGACATACAGCTTCCTGCAGAAGCTATACACGAAACGCGTGCCAGGGAATTGGGTTTGTGGGTCATTAATTAGTTGGTGCTTTGATGATGGTGTGTTTTGATGGGTCCTGCTGCTATTGCGCTACTTCACTTTATTAGAACCTCTGTCTGTGATGTTCTCCTTAGATTTATTAATTGAGTATTTTTTTTATATCTGTTTACTATCCTACATTACTCAGAGTTTCTTTAAAAGGTCAATGTATGAATGCAGATTTCACAATAGTTATCATGTTATTTATTTACATACTTATGTTTTTGGTCCCCTGATTATTTTTATGATTTGATTCTACTGTACATGTTTCAATTGGTGTTGGGACTATGGGTGCTAATCAGGTCCCTAAAACTAGGGGCACCCTTATCTATTCTTGTCCCCAGATTACTCCTGAAGGTGGAGACGCCGGGTTCTTGTACCTTGCTATGCTCCTTTATTAACCCCTATTTGTCCTCTCCCCCACCCAGGATAGTGGGAAGCTGAGGTGTATAGGAGCACACTAACTAGACAAACAGGAGTAGACGAACAGGGATAAATGAAAATACCAACCTTTCAAAATACACACATTAACAAATGGAGAGAGCCATAAGCGAGTCTAAGGAAGGAGAAACCAAATAGGAGAGGATGAGGATATGCACTCAAACAAAACTCCAAGCTACAATCTCCTGAGCAAATGCCAACTCCAACCATGAACAACACCTCCAACTCAAGAACCAGGCAGCAAGAGCTAACACAGGCAATCCCTAGGTGCCAGAGGCGAGCATATATAGCTGTGGCCAACACTGAACAGCTGAGACAATCCAAGTAGGAAAGCTCCAGGCGCTTCAGCTGAACAGCTTTAACCTTGGAGTGTTAGCAAGAAATAAACCTGTAATATGATGGTGAAGTTCTTCTAACCAGTGCAGAAGTATGTGAAACCAGGCGCTGTGGTCTTCTAGCTTTTTTCAGTTGTGGTATCCCCATGACACTATGTTTGTGCGGGCATTGTAACCCCCTTCCTTTTTGATTAATGTATGGATTGAATAGCTTGAAATAAGACTTACTAAAGCCAATAAAGTGTGGTTGGTTTTAAACTAGTAGACTTCATGGAATTGTTCAGGAATAGGATACAGATTGGCAGGAATAGCCAATCTGTCTCCTAATAATTTATGACTTCACATATACTGTGAAAAGTGCAATGGAAATTTCCAGTGTTTAGTTGAGCAGTAAGAATAATATGTTGTTTGACCACTGAAGACAAAGATAGTTAATGTTCAGGAAAACAAAGGGCTTGACTAATAACGTAATGGTGTGTAAATGTATTTTGAAAGGATATGGCTAAAGTCCTAAAGGGACTAATTATTGGGTAAGACCTCCACATATGCACATATAAGTAAGTCCCTATTCATCTGCATTCCCTTCAGCAAATTTCCAAATAGGAATTATTCATTCTCCCAAGTTTTCTCAGAGTAACACTTAATAAGAATAGAAATAGGTTTTTGAACAATATTGCCATGTGACACACTCTTAGTCCAGGCAATTACATGTCTCCATTCTACTAATGAGCACTGTTTTTTGATTTCCAATTTTCAGGAAGTCATATACTGTTTGAAGACTTACTCTACGAAACCTGAATAGAGAAGGCAGTACATAAAGAGATACGGTACCTATTGTCACACAAGAAGGTAAGGAGAAACAAAACATGTATGCTGCCTTCAGGAAAGCAGGTGAATGAGCATCTAGAGATAATGGAGCATATCAAATCTTGAGAAAACTTAAGATCAATGAAAATCATTGATGTGACATTGTCAAATAAATCAGCTGTTTCATTGATATCTACTACTTCCCAAGGAGCAAAATAGACAACTGAAAGAAGGGTATGAAACTGAGAGTGTGTGCCTTGGAAGAAAAAAACATTGACCAAGCAGTCAGTGAGACTTTACAGATAGGACAATTTGGGATGGATAAAGAATTTTCAAAGATGATTTTTGCTGGAAGTCCAAGCAAGGAAATTAGGGGGACCTGTAAAATGGATGACTTAATAGAAACCCAAGTATTCTGTGAGGAGGAAGACGACTAATACTTATAATTACAAAGGCCATTCCAGCCAGTGCCAGATTAACCCTGTGGAGGGCCTAGGCAGTTTGGGGGCCTCTCTATCAAATTATCTCCTAATTCATTTTTAAATTTACTAACAAGCTTTTTAATTCACTATTACATTTTATCAAAGAAAGCAAAAATTAAGTTAATCATATTTCATTATAACCTATTAAAGGTGATTACAGTGGATATCGAAAGTATTTAGACCCCTTTAAATCTTTCACTCTTTTTTTCATTGCAGTCATTTTGTAAATTAAAAAAAGTTCATTTTTTTTCTCATTAATGTACACTCTGCACCCCATCTTGAGTGAAAAAAAAAACAGAAATGTAGAAATTTTTGCAAATTTATTAAAAAAGAAGAACTGAAATGTCACATGGTCATAAGTCTTCAGACCCTTTGCTCAGTATTGAGTAGAAGCACCCTTTTGAGCTAGTACAGCCATGAGTCTTCATGGGAATGATGCAACAAGTCTTTCACACCTGGATTTGGGGATCCTCTGCCATTCTTCCTTGCAGATCCTCTCCATTTCTGTCAGGTTGGATGGTGAACGTTGGTGGACAGCCATTTTCAGGTCTCTCCAAATATGCTCAATTGTGTTTATTTCAGTGCTCTGGATGGGCCAGTCAAGAATGGTCACAGAGATGTTCTGAAGCCACTCCTTTGTTATTTTAGCTGTGTGCTTAGGGTCATTGAGTCTGAGGTCTAGAGCACTCTGGAAGAGGTTTTCATCCAGGATATCTCTGTACTTGGCCGCATTCATATTTCCTTCAATTGCAACCAGTTGTCCACCTGTCCCTGCAGCTGAAAAACACCCCCATAGCATGATACTGCCACCTCCAGGTTTCACTGTTGGGATTGTATTGGGCAGGTGACGAGCATTGCCTGGTTTTCTCCACACATACCGCTTAGAATTATCACCAAAAAGTTCTATCTTCATCTCATCAGACCAGAGAATCTTATTTCTCATAGTCTGGAGGTCCTTCATGTGTTTTTTAGCAAGCACTATGTGGGCTTTCATATGTCTGGCACTGAGGAGAGGCTTCCATTGGGACACTCTGCCATAAAGGCACGACTGGTGGAGGGCTGCAGTGACAGTTGACTTTGTGGAACTTTCTCCCATCTCCTTACTGCATCTGTGGAGCTCAGCGACAGTGATCTCAGGGTTCTTCTTTACCTCTCTCACCAAAGCTCTTCTCCAACAATTGCTCAGTTTGGCTGGACGGCTAGGTCTAGGAAGACTTCTGGTGGTCTCAAACTTCTTCCATTTAAGGATTATGGAGGCCACTGTGCTCTTAGGAACCTTGAGAACTGCAGAAATTCTTTTTTAACCTTGGCCAGATGTGTGTCTTGCCACAATTCTGTCTCTGAGCTCATTGGCCAGTTCCTTTTGACCTCATGATTCTCATTTGGTCTGACATGCACTGTGAGCTGTGAGGTCTTATATAGACAGGTGTGTGCCTGTACAAATCAAATCCTATCAGTTTAATTAAACATAACTGCTGGACTCAAATGAAGGAGCAGAACCATCTCAAGGAAATGGAAATGTACAGCATGTGACTTAAATATGAGTGTCTGAGCAAAGGGTCTGAAGGCTTACGACCATGTGATATTTAAGTTTTTCTTTTTTAATAAATTTGCAAAAATTTCTACATTTCTGTTATTTTTTCAGCCAAGATGGGGTGCAGAGTGTACAGTACATTCATGAGAAAAAAATGAACTTTTTTGAATTTACCAAATGGCTGCAATGAAACAAAGAGTGAAAATTTTAAAAGGGTCTGAACACTTTTCGTACTCGCTGTATAGCTAACATCAACATATACTCATCTGTGTTCCCAAAACTCATAAATGTTCTATTATGTTCTACAGTTGTTGAGAACTGTAAATTTCTTTCAGTTTCAAATGAATATGACTTTTTATCCAATTGCATTCAATATTGAAATAAGAAATAGCACACACCATTGCTTCTTAAAAAAGGTTAATGTCCTTTATTCCATGTGGCGGGTCAATCCTTTAACATGCAGGGGGAGCAGGGAAGTGAAGGACAACAGCCGTTTAGCGCCCATCCAAGGACTTCTGCAGGTCCAAACATGTTTGGACCGCAGAAGCGCTTGGATAGGCGTGAAACAGCTGTTTTCCTCCTTCAATTCCCTGCTCCCCCTTCATGTTAAAGGATTGACCCGCCACATGGAATAAAGGACATTAACCTTTTTTAAGAAGCAATGGTGTGTGCTATTTCTTATTTCAATATTGAATGCAATTGGTCTTCAACACATTTTTCATGCACTACCTAGCTCATTATCAGGTGGTATGCTTTATACTAAGGACTGATTCAGACTGCAGTCAACAGTTTGGTGCTGGTTTTTCTGCTTATTCACTTTTTCCACTTTTCATCCAATGTCTATAAGCGGGTGCTTACTAAGCCTAATTGGTAACCTAGCACTGATTCCTGCCAAAGGGAAACATTTCATCATGAATAATTTATGTTATACAAGGTTAACAATCAAAAGCATTTAGAATAACCACCCTTTTTACATTTGACGTACTGATAATTTGAAGTTACTGGATTATTTATAGCTAAAATTACATCATGGCCTGATTCTGGTTTTCAATTACCATACTACAGATATCTGGGTTTGGTCAGACCAACTCTGGTAATGGTTACATTATGATGTCAAAAAGGAAAATGCACTGTACAACATTACTGAATTGAGGTTTGTAATATTAAAGGCTAGAGAAATACAGATGTAGCATATTTTTTTGCCTAACACACGACAAGTATTCTATGGTGCAGATAAAATATCTTGATGCAGCAAACTGTAACTTAAAACGTAACATAATGCGAGCCTTTGAACATATCATGTTAGGTGAGGAGCTACGGTTTTCTGCATTAGATTTCTTGTTGTACTATTTGTCTTATAGAAACCGATATGAGTAAGGGCATCACAAGGAGATTTTTTTTTAAGATATTGCTTTAGGGATTCTGTGGGCTCTATTGATGGAGAAAAACAGTAGAAAACGTATGGAAGCCAGAAGATACCCCTAAATTCAGTGTTATTTCTCTTCTATCTTTCATTAAAGATGATTAATCTGTTATTCAAGTTTTTTTGTTTTGTTTTGCTTTTTACTCAATATGGGCTTCCTGAATGCCAAGACTGTCTCTGTTTAATTTCATTTGATGAGCTATTTTATTGACATGATTGGAAATGTCCCAATACTGACAGTTGTAAGTGTGCCCTGAAACACACTTCTATAGACTGGGTTTTCACCTCACCTCACTTTTCTAACTATTCCTATTTTGCCGTTCCAAAATTTTCCTCCAAATCTGTTCCTTTGTAGCATCTGTTTATACACCGTCCATGCACTTACTAGCACTCAGTATCTGCTGTTATACAGATACTGGCTGGTGACCAGTCCATGCAGCATTATTTGAACACCCTATTTAGTATATTGGTGGCTGGACCGTACAATACAAGCACTTATTACAATCCACCTTTTGTGTCTCCCTTATTTCCTCATAGATTGTAGGCTTGTGAGCAGGACCCTCACTCCTCCTGGTATCTATTGAATTATGTGTTATTCTGTTATGTCTTTATTGTCTGTACAGGTCCACTCTATAATGTAAAGTGCTGCAGAATACGTTGGTGCTAT
Organism: Dendrobates tinctorius; assembly: GCF_039654945.1. Classification (NCBI taxonomy): domain Eukaryota; kingdom Metazoa; phylum Chordata; class Amphibia; order Anura; family Dendrobatidae; genus Dendrobates; species Dendrobates tinctorius. Next base: position 18,111,524 of record NW_027361838.1, on the reverse strand, counting down.
ACTGTAGAAACAAAATTATTATTATTAATAAATGTCCCTGTTGTAAGGCAGTGTTTTTCACATCCGAGTGGTAAAGAGGCAGTGACCCAAGAATGTTCAACTTAAATGTCTTTATTTGCTAACTTACAAAATAAATCCAAACTTTATCATCTGGTTGGCACTCAGATTGTCCACATCAGTCCATGCCGGAGACGACTGCACCACCGTAGAAAGCATGTGTGCAGCAAGGCCTTTATTTAGTCTCTGTCTCTGATCTGTTTTTAGTCTCACACTGACAGGTAAGCAGAATCTCCTGCTCTGATGCTTGCAAAACCAACACTTTCCCACCCAACCCTGACCTGAAAGTTTAAATGGGAATCATGGATATGGGCTTGAGGGAGAAATCCATCCCACTATCTTCCTACAGATCTCTCCAAAAATAAAAACCCATGTCAGGTTTTCCTAAATGTGACTTAAGGCCCCATCACACTAAACGATGCACCAGCGATCCCGACAACGATATGACCTTGTCAGGATCGCTGGTGCCTCGCTACATGATCGCTGGTGATCGCTGGTGAGCAGGCAGCTTCACCAGCGATCAGGACCAGCTAGGACGCTGGTATCTAAGGTAAATATTGGGTAACTAAGCACGCGCGTCACTTAGTTACGCGCTGTGTACCTTAGATACCTGCGTGATCGCACTAGGGCGCTGGTATCTAAGGTAAATATTGGGTAACTAAGCACGCACAGAACTTAGTTACCCACTGTTTACCTTGGATACCAGCGTCCTAGCACGAGCATGTAGGTATCTAAGGTACACAGCGGGTAACTAAGTGACGCGTGCTTAATTACTCGATATTTACCTTAAATACCAGCTCCCAGCGTCTGCTTACAGTGCTGGGAGCTCGCTGATCATCGGTCTCCCGCTGCCACACGCAGCGATGCACGCTGGCCAGCGGGAGACCAACGATCAAAAAAAGGCCCAGGATGTTCAAGCATGATCAGCGATACCCGGCAGGGGGGCCGGTCGCTGATGTGTGTCACACACAGCGAGATAGCTGTTGCGTCACAAAATCAGCGATCTCACTAGCGATCTCGCTGTGTGTGACGGGGCCTTTAGTCAAATAGCTTTACCAAGTCCACACTCACATTCATTTTGTATTGTAACCACAGCTGTGGCTGTAATTGCAACGCTCTCCAGTGGGTTCAATATGTTTCTATGTACATCCTTTGGGACATATTTCAATCCCCGTGTATGATTCTTGTCACTGGCTCACACTGTGTAGTAAGAACATTTCTTGCAGACTGCCAGTGATAAAAGAACCATCTGGATCTTGATAGACTTACAACCCTACTCTTGCACCATCAACACTATGTATACATTAAGCTCTTGGATAAACTTCACCTTTTTTAAAGGTCTGGCCCTTTTACATTTGGTGAAGTATTTGGTGAGGAAAGAACATGTCTGTGATTATATTCTATGCCATTCTATTGTCTGAAGGAAATAATTTACTGCGGGAAAAGTAAGGATGGGAAGACCTGACTTGAAGAAATAAGGGATCAGGCACAGCAAGCAGAGCGGCGTGATGCAGGTCATCTTTGGTGGCCCCGCCATTGGTCTGTAGAACCAGTGAGCTTCCTAGGTCTAGTCTATTTAGATGTTGTCTTCGCCACTGCTGGATGGGATGATTTAAAGATGCAGAGGATTAGTGGACTGACAGGAAAAAACAATTATGGAGAATTGCAATGAAGCTTCAAACTGGCAGGAGTTCATAAATGTTTAGGGCTGTTTTCAAGCTCCACCTGAATTAATTCCATTTTCAATCAAAGAAAACCCCCCTTTTAAATTGTAACATGAGCCAAATACTATCGTGTGTGCCAGATTATCTTCATAGTCAGGATTTAGACGAAGGTCATTCCAATCAATTGCATTTAACTTTAAAGGGTTTCAAAACTTTACTACATATTTTACATTAACACTTCACTAGCAAAAAGTTGAAATTTGAACCTATATTGGCCTTACTAGCATTTGTCTTTATGTGTTACCTCTAAGATGTATTACATAATTGATACTTTCTTTCTATAGAAACTGTTTCAAAACCTCATGATCTAAAATTCTGTGATATATGATCAAATACTGTGAAAGAAAATCACTACATGTCCAATTTTATCAAATTAATGCACTGAAGATTTTTTTTATGGCTCTATATTTTATGGTTTATTTTATGTAAAAGAATAAGAATAAAACACAAAGACAGCTAGAACAAAGCAGTGTCTGTTATAATTTAGCCATGGTAGTATAAATTGAAATACTATAATCTGAAGATTTTAACAAATGTGTGTCATTTACAGCTGTAAAATTTACTGTGTACAAAAAATGACTATGAATTGATTATTGTGTCTATATTGTTTATTATCTCTCCAGACTGCACACAATAAATTTACTCAGCCAACAGCCTGCAAGGCTTGCAGTAACCAAACATTTAATTGACCTATGACCATAAATTCTTTGCTCAACTATTCAATAATAGGAATGCAGAATTCATAGAAAATATATGAAAATAACTAGATTCTTAACTGAAGTGTACATATATACCATTGTCACATAAAGTGCCTGAAAGTAGCACAATAGAAAAGTCACCTTATAAAGATATGTCAATGTCGATAAATTCATCTGGCAATTAGTCATGGCCTTTATAAAGACGTATGGCACAAAATGAATAAAATAGCATACTTTTATAGAGTTCAGCTTTTCTGAAACAGCTCTTACAACTAATGTAGTGATGTATCATTCATTCATTACATGATGAAATGACTATCATGGTCCATTGTCATTTAACCCCTTAGCGACCACCGATACGCCTTTTAACGGCGGCAGTTAATTATACTTATTCCTCAGCGCCGCTTTTTAATGGCACTGAGAAATAAGGGTATATATCTCCCCAGCCCCATAAAATGTCTGGGGTCTCCTCTACCAGGGGTAGCCGAGACTCCGCAGAACATTATCAGGGCCACCCTGGTACCTCCGCCATCCCCAGACCCTGCTGTTCCATCCCCCGGCCCTCCGTGTCATCTTCCTGGAAAAAAACTGGTGGGCATATGCGCAGTGTGCCCGCCGACAGCTGCCGGCTGGTACCCAGCAACAATAGGGAATTTTAACTACCGATTCCTTTTGCTCACTGTGATAGGTTATAGCTAAGGTTGGGGTTAGGGTTGTGTTAGGGTTGGAGATAGATTTGGGTTTTTTGAAAAGTAAAAAAAAAATATGACGATATTGTGTTGAGCGCAAGTGCTCTCTAATCGAGTTTGCATCAGGTGCTCAGGTATGCACGGAGTATCGCGGATCCCTGCAAGTTTTTTTGGGTGCTCAAATCCTTGCCTGTGAAACCTGAGGGACAGGAATTTGAGTGTAACCTGCTGCTGCAGTGAAGTACAGCGCAACCTCCACCAGGGCGAGATGGTGAGGGAAGAGAGGTTGCACACACACACAGTGTAGTAACACAGAGCAGCAGCAAGGTGTCACAGGTAACGAGAGAGTGGTCAGACAAGCTGGAGTCCCAGAGCTACCGGCCCACCCGAACCAATCACTTTCAGTCCATATGTGCATTCCAGCGTGGACCACATAACTCGGAGGGATATGTATGCTCAAGTCTTTGCACTCATTAAACCCTGCCCCACGCTGTTCTTTCACCACATCGAATGCTTCATATCCGGGAGGTGGCGTCACTTCTGGGGTGACGCCTTCCTACCCAGATGACATCAGTGTAAAACACAATGGAGCACAATGCTGGGACACATATCCGGTATCAGAGTGCATTTTGGTGGTCAAAAGGCTTGCGGCAAAAAGCACACAGACATCATAGATCCCAGGGCCCAGAAGAGTCAATTGCATCTATGGATAAAGGGGACACTGGAGACCATGGGGAGAGAATGTGATTTTCTACAAGGACCTTAAGCTTATCCTACCTGTTGTCTGCCTATCTGTGGGGGTTTGCGGCCTAAACAAACATTAGAGGTGCCGCCCCCACTCCTCGACGACTGATCCTCAAACAACCTAGATGACCCTTAAACTTCAATCATATTGATAGGCAAGAGGGGATGAGAAGAAAGGATAGATAGAATGGTTAATTAAGAAAAGAAGAAAAATAGGAAAGACAAATGGTACTGTCAGTGTGTATTCCTACTATATCAACTTATGAGTCACCCTACCTGTCCAGTGGAGGTTGGCACCCTAGTAGGAAATGAAAATGGCACCCCCACTCAGTGATGGCTCACCCTATCTTACTCTGTACCAGGGGAGAGAGCCAATAGAAAACAACTAAAGGTAAGGGTCTTGCTTCAGGCGATATATCCACTTTGTTTCATACTGCAGTACCATTTAATTCCAGTTCACCCTCTCCTGAGAGCTTTAATTTTGTCTATTCCCATGAATCGTAATTTGGAACTATCCCCATCATGGTGGGCATTAATGTGCCTAGCAAAGGGGGTATCTTTTTTAAGGGTAATGTCTCTCAGATGTCCCTCCACTCTATTTCTTAGTTCCCTAATTGTCTTTCCTACACATTCCAGACAAGAAATGAAAACTGCTCTATAAATGACTCCTTTTGTACTACAGTTGAGCGCATTTTGAATTCTTGGCCTGTGACTTAGGGTACCGTTACACCTAGCGACTCACCAGCGATCCCGACCAGTGATATGACGTGGTCAGGATCGCTGGTGAATCGCTAGGTGGTCGCTAGTGAGCTGCCACTCAGGCAGATCTCACTAGCGACATCGCTGGGGACGGGGATCGCTACTTACCTGTCAGACGCGGCGATCCTGCGTCCTCCAGCAGCTTCTCACGCAATCAGCGATAACCAGCGGGGGAGCCGGTCGGAGGTAAGTATCATATGCAGCGATATCGCTAGCAATATCGCTGCAACGTCACAAAATCGGTGACTTTACAGCGATATTGCTAGCGATATCGCAGTGTGTAACGGGGGCAAGCAACATAACCACTGCATTTGTGGTTCCCTTTGATGTAGGTAAGCCACGTCTCTTTTCAGAGGAGGACAAAGTTGCTGAGAACCAGTCTGTCTCCCATTGATCTCCCCTTCTAAATGGTGATTGTTGGGTAGGGTCCCACAAGGTCTCCTACGTCCCTATCCATCTGCAATATTGGCCAGTGTTTTTCCAAAGTCGACCGGACTTGTCTTGAACCATTATTGCAGGTTGTAATAAACCTACAAGAGGGAGACTCTTCTTTCAATGAAGTTTTTCCCAGAAGTTGAGTCCTATTGATATTTCTGGTCTCATTATAGGCCTTTTTAAGAATGCCATCTGGATATGCCCTGTCCTAGAATCGTGTATGTAGATCAGCTGCTTGCTCAGCAAAGTCAGCTTCCAAGGAGCAGTTGCATCGTATCTGTAAATACTGTCCCTTGGGAATGGCCTTCCTCATGGGCGTGTACATTGGCTTGCATTCTATTTTAGTAGCTAAAACCCCCTCAGATGCTTTTTTAATAAGGAGGTCCAGAAATGGAAGCTCTGTTTTGGAGCGTTCAAAGGTAAAGAAGAGGCCCAAAAGATTTTTGTTAAGTTTGGCCATAAAATTAGTTAAACATGATACATCTCCATTCCATACCATCAGGACTTCAATTGTATAGCGTGCCCATAAGGTTATTTTGGGTGATTCTTCAAAAAAATTCTCCCCAAAAGCAATGGTCTCCTCCCACCAGCCCATGATCAAGTTAACATATGATGGTGTGCATGTGCTACCCATAGCTATGCCCCTGAGCTGGTGGTAATAGTAGCCACTCAACACAAAAAAGTTGGTAGTTAGTAGTGATGAGCGAGCATGCTCGCCAGTACTCGGTACTCGCCAGAGCACCTCACTGCTCGAGATGCTTGGAGCTTGCCAAGTGTTTCCGGGGTTGCTTGGTGGGAGCTCAGGTCCCCTCTCTGCATGTTTGGTGCTCCTTAGAGACCCAATGAACATGTTGTGATTGCCACACACTGTAATGCCACAGCCATGTTGTTTGTTGCATTCCAGTGGTTGGCTGGCCGCACAGTGTCGTCAGGTCTATATCAATAAAAATTAACTAGGCACTCAACTTAAAGATTAATTTTTTGACTTTTTAATGTAGTCATGGCAAAACGTTTCAGCCACATTGGCCTTTATCAATTACAAACTATACAGGAGTGTCAGGGATTCGTGAGAATCCTGTGGATATTTAGTGAGGCACGTCTCGATATGGTCACTTTCACAAGAGTATGGGGCGTTAAAGAGGAAAAACCCCAATGGTAAACAAGCCAGTGGACCTGGATGTGTGCATGTGCCTGGAGGAAGATGCAGCATCCGCCGCTTGTCAGCTAATATTGCAGTTTTTGAATTTCCAAAAAAATTTAAAATAACCAACAAATTTTGTTCAACTTCACAATTGTGTCCCACTTCTTGTTGATTCTTCATCAAAAATTTACATTTGATTTCTTTATGTTTGAAGCATGATATGTGGGAAAAGTGGAAAAGTTCAATGGACCCGAATACTTTCGCAAGGCACTGCAGCTTTGGTTTTTGCCCTATTTCCCTTAAATACTAATTTCTACTATTAATTTCTACTATTAATTAATAAAGCAAAAGGGAGCAAAAGTGAATTTGTCCTAAGCCAATAAAGCACATTTGAACAGATATATTTCTAGAACTGATTATAGTCTTTCATCTGTGACATTTGCATCGGAACTTGCAGTACATAACAAAGAATTGCTAGATAACTCATCCTAGAATACTGTATAGAATGAGCAAATAATGTATCTTTAATTAGAACATATCGTTTATCATACCACCTATTTTTTAAGTGACCAAATGACCATATTTTGGGTAGTGTTTTAATGAATGGTAGTGTTTAGGTCTCACCTAACAACACAAGGAACAGCAGGACTGGATTTGCGGGATAACATCTTGAACTGTACGAATCTGAAAAGCTGGGTATGTGAGTGGCACTATGGAACAGCAGAATCATGTAAACATGCACCTTGATGCAGTAGATCTGCATGTGTGGACTGCACCTTGGAGCAGTAATGTTGTGTAGATAGGCAGCATGACAGCTAACAGACTACATCCATTAGTTTTGTTTGCATAAGGCAGTTAAGACCATGCTGTATTGTTAGATGAAATCCTAAAATAGAAATAACAGGACACGATGCTACAGAGTATATACTGTTTGAATTCCAAGTACAAGGTCAAGGACTACAGAGATGTGTTCACCCAATTCAGAAGTATGTGCAAAATACCATTGCAAGCCATTGCAAGCTCACCAAAGCTGCAAAACCTCTGTGTTTGTGATACAAATAGTAGAAGGAAACAATTAATGTAGGTCAAGTATCTTCTGTCTGTCCAAAAGTATCATGAAAGATCCTTCATTGCATACAACACATTCTACCACCTGTATAATGTGTTTCCTCCAGATGAGAAAAGAAAACAAGGTGCAGCTACCAATCCCAATTTAGTATTAGTATTTAGTATTAGTAAGGTAGTGGTAAGTGTCATGATGATCCTGGATGGAGTTTTGTTTTTATCATGTCCTGGTCAGACAGGGGTTATCTAATCTGCCTCTCTCTGGGGTTAGGGCGGCTATTTAGTTGCGATCCGACCAAGGTCCGCTGTCGGTGATAGTTCTGATCCCTTGGTTTGAGCAGCTGACCTAAGTTAATCTGTAAGTATCGTTGTGCCTCTGTATGCGTGACCCCTGTTGTGTGTATGACCCGGCTTGTTTCCTGACCTGCGTTTCCGTCCTCTGTTTTGGTACTGTTTAGCTTTTCCCGGTTTTCTGACTCTCTGGCTTGTGTCTGACCACTCCTCTGTTTCTCCCCCTGGTTACTGCGCTCCCATCTGGTTTCAACCCATTAGCTTGTTTGGACTACGTGCTCATCTCACCTCTTGTTCCACCACGTTCTGGTTCGGCCTCTGTTCCTCTGACTTGTCACTGCCGGCGCGTCCATCCTCCCTCCAGGTGCCGTGTTGCCGGCGGTTACTATCGGCCAATGCACAGCACTTTGCAGCACCTTCCCCACTTTCTGGCAGGTCTCCACTCTCAGGGTGCTGCTCCATCTGGTGCTGCAGCACCCTCTGGGGACTACGTCCGGTATCGTGGTCAGCTAGCCATGACAATTAGATTAAAATCTAACTTTTAATGATTTATTTTTTAAAAGACCATAGTTTAAATGGAATGACAAGCACAAGAGACATTTAAACATAAAAAATAAAAATAAAGGATAATGGGACTTAGGATTGTGTGTAGGAGAGGCCCCCCTATTTTATCTACACTGTGGAAACCTATACATCAATCACAAAGGAATCCACTCAAAGTACAAGTGTCCCACTTTTGGTATCTTTATGTTTGAAGCATGATATATGGGAAAAGGTGAAAAAGTTCCAGGGAGCCGAATACTTTTGCAAGGCACTGTATATGTTTCTATACTACTGACAATCAAACAGATTTTCCAGATTCACAAATTGATAGTCTATCATTGCAGGATAGCTAATCTATATCAGTTCACTGGGTGGGCTGACGTTCAGCTGTTTTCAAGGGCCACTATGAATGTTGTATTTTCTACCTGCACACTGTCTACTTCATTATTGTTGTGCTCAGTATTTGCAACATCTAAGCCAGTGTCTGCTTTGGCCGCTAAGAGGTGGAGCGCCTTTGTTGACATCATCAGCCTTGTATTAACCCCTTAGAGACAGAGCCAATTTTGGCTATAGGACAGAATAGGCTAATTTGAGGCATGATCAGGATATGCAATATACTGCAAGAAAGAATTTTAGCATCTGCCCAAAAGAATTCACTTCAAGGATTACATTTGTCCACTCTAGCATGCTGGTAAAGGTTTAACCCCCTTGACCAAGCCAATTTTGACCTTAATGACCAAGCCAATTTTGACAATTCTGACCACTGTCACATTATGAGGTTATGGCTCTGGAACGCTTCAACGGATCCCACTGATTCTGAGAATTTTTTTTTTCTTGACATACTGTATTTCATGTTAGTGGTAATATTTTTTCGATATGACTTGCATTTATTTATGAGATAAATGGAAATTTGGCAAAAATTTTGAAAATTTTGGAATTTTCAAATTTTAATTTTTGTGCCCTTAATTTTGAGAGTCATATCGCACAGAATAGTTAATAAATAACATTTCCCACATGTGTACTTTATATCAGCACAATTTTTGAAACACAATTTTTTTTTGTTAGGACGTTATAAGGGATAAAAGTTGACCAGCGATTTCTAATTTTTGCAATAAAATTTACAAACCATTTTTTTAGGGACCACCTCACATTTGAAGTGAGTTTGGGGGGTAAATATAACAGAAAATACTCAAAAGTGACACCATTCTAAAACCTGCACCCCCAAAGGTGTGCAAAACCACATTAGGCTACTTTCACACAACAGGTTTTCGGCGTCAGGCGCGATCCGGCGTCGTGCCGGAACGCCGGATCCGGCAAATGTTTTGTAAAACCGGATGTGACGGATCAGGTTTTCTGCCGGATCCGTCTTGTTCTTGACAGACAAAACCGGATCCGTCTCATCCGGTTCATCCGTTTTTCTATCCGTTTTTCGACGGATTACGCCGGATCCGGTTTTTAAAAACACCCCTTGTGGCCTTCCGAACGGGATTGGCTACTGGAAAACTATATATAGCGTGTTCCTACAGCCCTTCTTTGACAGGTTGTAGAGGAGAAAGTGCAGGTTGGAGAGAAGAGCAAGTTACTGGCGAAGATGGATGTTGTGATTGGAAATATTTTGAAGAATTTGGCGGATTTTACAGCGGAGGCGAATCGTTTGAGGGTGATTGTTCTGGAGAAGGAGAGAGCGAGACAGCAGCGCATCAGGCATCGTAGACGATGTTTGTGGATCCACCCCATCACAGAGAATGACGCGTGGTGTCTATTCTACACTCTGCATGGACCTTCGACGAAACCCGGATACATTTTTTGGATATGTTCGGATGAAAATGGAGAATTTTGATTACTTGGTGGAGCGCATTGCACACCTCATAAGAAAAGCAGACACCTATTGCCGCTTCTCTGTTTCACCCGCAGAGCGTCTGATGGTGACTTTAAGGTAAGCCACATTTATTGGATGTGCTCGCATCAGAGCACACTTTCACTGCAATCTTGTTGGTGGTAGTTTGTATCTCCAAGTGTTATAGCTGAGTTTTGGTATGTAATGCTGTGATTTAAAACTAATTGATTGTTTTTTAATTCCCCACAGATTTTTTGCAACTGGAGAATCCCTTTCGTCACTGCATTTCCAGTACAGACTCGGGATTTCCACCATATCTGGAATAGTGAAGTACACATGCCGTGCACTGTGGGACTCCTTAGCTGAAGAGTTTTTACCAGAGCCCACAACAGAGAGGTGGATTGAAATTTCAGAAAAGTTTCAACAGATATGTCAGTTTCCCAACTGCTTGGGCGCTGTGGACGGGAAACATATCCGCATTGTAAAGCCAGCCGGATCGGGATCGGAATATTTCAATTACAAGAAATATTTTTCAATTGTCTTCATGGCCATCGCTGACGCGGAATACAAATTTATTGCTGTTGATATTGGGGCCTATGGCCGCTCCAATGACTCTCAAGTTTTCAAACTGTCTGCCATGGGGCATAAACTGTATGGAAACACCTTCCAGTTCCCACCCCCTTGACCGCTGCCGCAAACATCTGGTCCACCTATGCCATTTGTCTGTGTAGGGGATGAAGCCTTCCAGCTGTCAGAACACCTTTTGAAACCATACTCTAGCAGAGGATTGACAAGAACAAAACGCATTTTTAATTACCGCCTCACAAGAGCAAGAAGAATGGTTGAATGTACCTTTGGTATTCTGACAGCCAAATGGCGGGTCCTATTGACTGCGATCAACCTCAAGACAGAAACTGTGGACGAGGTGATCAAAGCTTGCATGGTACTCCACAATTTTGTTATCTGCAAGGAACCCATTTCCATTAAGGACACCTCTGAAGAAACCACCTTGCAAGATTACCATGACATTACCACTAGAAGTTCTGTGACGGTTTCAGTAATGAGGGACAATTTTGCACTATACTTTATGTCACCTCAAGGCAGAGTACACTGGCAGGATGACAGAGTGTGAAAGATTTGTGCCCAACCAAACTTGTGTACCTTCTGTACCAACAGTATATACCTTTGCCAACGAAAGTTGGCTATCTTGTCATGGTCTCTATTTTTAGCTTTAGGCCACAGGTGTGTACCTGGTTGTGTTTTATGCAAAGTATTTCACCTTTTAACAAAAGTTGTGTTCATTGTTAGGAAATCACCAACAATAAACACAACTTTTTAGGTGAAATACTTTGCTTCAAACACAACCAGGAACACAACTGTGGCAAAAAGCTAAAATTTACCCACAGTTATAAACCTGGTTTTGAATATCTTTTTACCTTTTAAATACCCTGTATTTAACCTTTTTTTTAAACATATTTCGCCGCAGAAAGAAATGATAGACAACCAGTGTAAACAATAATTTAACTTTTATTTAAAATATTTTTTTTTTGTAAACTGTTTTTAAAGTTAAAAAAACTTTTTTAATAAAGGTTTGAAACCAACTGGGCATTTTTATTACAAAACACATCATAAATCTGTGTAGTGTGGGGTGGAAATACTGCTGGAGGGGCTGCAGGACACTTCGACACTGGGAGTGTGGAGAGAGGATTGGGATCGTGGTGGGGAAGGAACAGTTAGAGGTGATGGTGTGGAAAAAGCTACAGAATGGGTGGACATGTGGGAGGCAGAAGAGGTGGTGGGCGGTGGAGTGGAGGGTTGGGCAGGGACTGTAGGAGCAGATGATGTTGATGGAAAGTTGTATGGGGAAGGAGTTTGGTACAGGGAAGGAGTTTGGTACGGGGCAGGTTGCTGGAAGTGGGGAGGTTGCTGGTACTGGGGAGGTTGCTGGTACTGGGGAGGTTGCTGGTACTGGGGAGGTTGCTGGTACTGGGGAGGTGGATGGTATGTAATAGGAGGGGGAGGATGGAAAGTGGCTGGAGGGGGTGCAGATGTAATAGGAGGGGGAGGATGGAAAGTGGCTCGAGGGGGTGCAGGTGGAGGAACTACTGTGGTGGGAGGAGGAGGTTGGGAGGTAACTTGCTGGAGAGCACCTTGGCATGAATGTATTACATGCATCTGCTGGGTAGGAGATAGCGTTTCCATGCGCTCCACAACAGACCTGAAAAAGGTGTGGTTTGGCGAAGATCTTGCTTCTGAATGCATGGTTTGCAGAAGTGTCTTCACCTCCAGAATGCTGGAGTTGATCTGCTGAAAGCCTGCGGAGATTTGCTTTGACAAGACTTTTAGACAGTTCTGGAAAGATGCATTCAGATGCAAGAACTCTGGCGCATAAGTCTTTTCCTGACCCCTCTGCCGCTGCCGCCCAGTACCCGCAGGTTTACTAGAGGTGGCAGGGCAGAAGGGTGGGGTAAAGGGAAAGCGATCTCCTCACCAGCAGCTTCATGCAATGTAGGCGGCCACGATGCTCCTGTGCTGGTGTATGGGACAGATGGGTCGAATGTGTGGGAAGGCTGGGAAGGTGCAGATGTACCGGGGTGGTCGAAGTGTCCCTCGGTGCCGGTCTCCTCAGGGATCGCCTCAGAAGGGTACAATCGTGCAGGCTCCCGAGTGCTGCTCACCGTGCTGTGGAATAAAGAGAAAAAAAAACAATTAAAATAGTGACACGGTATGGCCCTGGCTGGAAAAAAAAAAGTTACATCTAACATTTTTTTCACATGTGGTGTGTAATATTTACCTTCTAGTGACCATTGTTTCCCGGAGGAACGACAGGGCTTGTGCGTACTTGTACTTGCTCCTGCGTCCTCCAGATCCACTCGGGGCCCGCATCTCTTTATTGAACTCCTTCTTGAAACGATCCCTCACAGACCGCCACCGATTCACAATTCTGTTCCCTGAAACAAGAAAGGAGTGGTTAGTATACAACATCAGTGTTTCCCAAACTCCAGTCCTCATGGTCCCCAGGGGTCATGTTTTCAGGATTTCCATAGTAAATAGAAATCCTGAACACATGATCCGTGGGGACCACGAGGACTGGAGTTCAGGAAACACTGGTTTACATCAAGCAACCGGTACTGTATATACTTACGCTCTTTAATCTGGGCCCGAGCATTGAGGTCCTCCCAGCGGCCCACAAGGAGCAAACAGATTTCCTCCCAGAGTCGTCGGGTAACGATCAGGTCAGCGTGGCGGCGGTCAGCCATATTCCAGAGCGGCTCCCTTTCTCTGACGAGATCGATGAGGTGGTCCACATCGATTCCTCCATCCTCACCGTCAGAGTCGGGAGCACGCTGTGAAGGCTGTTAAAGGAAAAGACAAAAATAACATAATTAGCCTCCACAAAAGAAATGAAATAAAAAGTGCAAAAAAACAAAGCAAAAATATTTATACTTACACGCTGGTGACCGCCGCGTTGCTGTCGCCGACGACCCTGGGAGGCACTGCGAGGACCTCTTGGCCGAGCACCAGATTGGGAAGACTAGAGAAGAAAACAAAAAATGTTATGTCTTTGGATGTAGGCATTTGTTTGCTGTGTGTGGTCTGCAGAACATTGTTTTTTATGTGTTGTGTGTAGTGTGATGTTGTGTTTCTGCGTTTGATGCCAAAAACTTACCAATTGTGAGCCCACTCCAGGTGTCTGTCCACCCCTTCCTTCTTCTTCTGGGAGCTCCTCTTCATCTTGTGATTCCTGTTTTGAAATAAAAGGCAATGAATAGACATATATTACAGAGATGATGGATTTTGGAAATAAAAACTTACCGTCAAATGCTGACGATGCGAGGGAGGGCTCCCAGAAGATGTGCTGTCCTGTTGATGGCCAGACTCCATGGCTGTGGGTATTGCTGCTGCTGTTGCTGCTGCTGCCAGTGATGCCATTTCTGCTGCTGCTGCATCTCTTGGGCGGCTGTTGAATAAAGAGAAACAAAGGGCCAATGAATATCTTGATATTCCATGGCCCTAGTTTGGAGGAATGGGGGATTTGATAATTACCGTCTCTCATCTGCTGCTGGACTCCCCTCCTCAGCATGTTCCATTTGCTGCTCCATTTGGCGTGGTGGTGGTGCTGATGGTGCTGCAGTGGTCTCCTGCGCCTGGTTGCTGTCTTGGGTGGCATGTTGGGTGTGGCTGAGGGTCCCACTGTCTTGCTTTTATATATGTGTCTTGTGGGCAGAGCTACTGAGCATGCTCAGACCAAAAATACCGGATCCGGCCGCCGGATCCGGCTTTCGCCGGATCCGGCGCATTGCGGCGCTCATAGGCTTTCATTGTGTGAAAAAGCCGGACGCGCCGGATCCGGCGTGTCCGGCTTTTTTCCCGGAGACAAAAAAAGTTACAGTAGCCGTTTTTTCCAGACGCCGGATTGAGACACAATGCCGGATCCGGCGAAAACCGGATGAAACGCATGGCCATCCGGCGCGATCCGGCGCAAATGCAAGTCAATGGGGGGGAAACCGGATCCAGCATTGCATTTCGCCGGATCCGGTTTTTGTCAAAAGCGCCGGATCGCGCCTGACGGCGAAAACCTGATGTGTGAAAGAGGCCTTAAAGAAGTTTATTAACCCTTGAGGTGTTTCACGAGAACTAAATATGGAAGGAAAAAATGAACATTTTACTTTTTTCACAAAAAATTTACTTTGGAACCTAACTTTTTTAATTTTACAAGGGTATCAGGAGAAAATAGACAGCAAAATTTATTGTGCAATTTCTCCTGAGTACGCTGATACCCCATGGCAGGGCTCAGAAGGGAGGGAGCACCGTTTGAGTTTTTGAACACAAAGTTATCTGGAATCATTGGTGGGCACCATGTCACATTTGGAGACCCCCTGATGAACCCTCCCAATTATAACTCCAACCATAACAGAGCCCTAACCCCAACCCTAATCCCAACACACCCCTAACCCTAATCCCAATCCTAACCATAACCCTAACCACAGCCCTAACCACAACACCACTCCAACCACAACACTACAACCCTAACCCCAGCACAACCCTAACCCCAACCCTAACCCTAGCTCTAGCCCTAGCTCTAACCCTAGCTCAACCGTAACCCTTTCTCTGTCCCCAACCCTAGCCCAACCCTAACCCTAGCTCTAACTCCAACCCTAACCCTAGCTCTATCCCTAGCCTTAACCCTTACCCTAGCTCAACCCTAACCCTATCTCTATCTCCAACCCAAACCCCAACCCTAACCCTTGCTCTAACCCTAGCGCCACCCTAACACTAGCTATAACCCCAACCATAACCTTAACCCTAGTCCTAACTCTAATGGAAAAATGGAAAAAAACATTGTTTTTAATTTTGTTATTTTTACCTAACTAAGGGGGTCATAAAGAGGGGTTTGATTTACTATTTTTCTAAATTTTGTTAACTGTGATGGGTTCTCACAGTGATCAAAATGAACCAATAGGAAAAATCTCTGGGGTCTCAGCTACCCTGTTAGCCAAAACATCGGAGACTTTCTGATGCTGGAGGGTGCTATAACCTTATTTCTCAGTGCCGTTAAAAAACGGCGCTGAGGAATAAATACCCTTAACTGTAGCCGTTAAAAGGCATATCAGGGGTCATTAAGGGTTTAATCTTGGGACTTTTGTTGCTATGGGATCAGGGAACTATGGAGTTAATTGTCTGGTTTTGATTGCTCCTTTCTGAGAGCTTTGGGTGGGTCTGCCTGCTATTTAAATTCCTAGGTCTCAGGCTTCCACTGCCAGTCAGTTAGTTTTTTTTACTACCTGGCTTGTGCTAGTCATCTCTTGTAATGTTTTCCTGGCGTGACCTTTTGACTTTGACCCTGCTTTGCAACCTTTCTTGCCCTGCTTCATTCTTCTGGATGGCAGTATTTGCATAAAAGCAAACCTCTGGACCCCTTTGTAAGACCTGATCCCTGTACAGGTGTTAAAGGGTGTGTCCTCTGGTGGGCCACAAGCTCAGAGTTACAGGTGAAGTCCTTGCCACAGTCTGGAAAGGAGACTATTCTTCCAGAGTGCATTCTGTGGTGCTTTAGAAACTTTAGGTGTTAAAGGGTGAAGGTTGGGATTCCTCTGGAATCTGCCAGATGGAGCAGTTTGTGTCAAGTCCATCCGAGGTAGCCTTTTTTTTTGAGCCTGTAGATTCTGAGAGATGTGACAGTATTGCAGCTTTTCCCAAGAGTTGAACCCTAAGGGTGTGTGCACACACTGCGGATTCTACTGCGGATCCACAGTGGATTTGGCCCTGCGGAACCGCAGCAGAATCCTCTGCATTGTACAGTACCATTAAAATGAATGGAAAATGAAAACCGCAGTGCAGATGCTGCGGAATTTTCCGCACGGATTTGCTGCAGTTTCAAATCCACAGAAAGAATTACATGTCAATTCTTTCTGCGATTCTGCTGCGGTTTGCCATCTGCTCCATTGTAGAGATGATAAACCGCAGGGCAAACCCGCAGGCTAATCCGCAGGTCTTCTGACCTCCGGATTTACCTGTGGTTTTTACTAAATCCATGCAGAAAAATCCGCAGAGCATTCCGCAGCGTGTGCACGTACACTAATTGATCTGATTTTGATAACTGTGCCTAAGGACACCTTATCAGTGTTGTGATCATGGATAAACTCTTTAACAATGTAATTTTCATAATTTATTAATTAATAATTATAAGAATTTAATAATAATGTTTTAATTTAAAAATGTTATAACAGAGCAATTGCAAAATTGTAATAAATGTTTTGAAATACTTATTGTAGAAAATGCAACTTAAATGCCTGAGTGTGACCTGCAAATGTTGGTGTTAAATATTAGCAATGCTTTTTAAAAATGCCACATTTCTTTCTTGTAATGTATGTTAACACTTTATCAATATCTCAGTTTCCCATTGAACAGCTATGTTTTCTATTGGACATCAAATGTTTGGCATTACGATGTGAAATCAGTTTAGTTCATGCCAGTTCTTACTGCATTTCAAAGCATTTTGCCACACATTTATTGTTAAGTTCATATGAATTTAATGGAGACTGCATAGATTAAAAAGATTTTTGCAAAATTGTGCAAAATATGTTCACAATGTTTGCACTCTTTGTCTTCTCACTTCTAAAAAGAAACAGTTGAGAAAAAACATCAGACTATAAATACACTTTTGGGGCAGGTGCAGTCCTCTGGTTTTTGTCTCATTTGAGAAAATCGTTCTGATTATGATAATCACACTCTGTTCCGATTTACTCGCATATGGAAGTCATTCGAGTGCAGTCCGATGCTTTCCACTGACCCAAAGACTTGAATGGGCCTGCTGTGATTTTTTTTTTCTCTGACTCAGTCATGTGCACAGCCCCATAGAACAACATGGGGACGCCTATCCATGAAAATATCAGCTAGCACTCATCCAATTTATACGCTTGTATGTGCAAAACCTTAGACTGATTTCACATGGGGAAGGGCCACGATTCCAAAATATGGGCAATTTTCTTGCCGATCTTGGTGAGGGTGCAGGAAGGAGTCAGGTGCTGCTGATTTAGGAAGAAGGGCATGTTTCTTCATGAATCCAGAGTGTCTGCTGAGTGGCTAGCACCTCAATGCACAATGATAGAAATCTTGCTCCAGTCGGTGACTGTGTGAGGAGACTGCAGGCACGTAGGATGCAGTAACGGACTGTACACAGACCAAGGGTGAAAGGGGTTTATTATACAGTAGAAACTCCACACAGGCTGAAAACGGAGGGATAATATTCCCTAATACAGCAAAAGGCTAATGGGGATAACTTAAGGAACAGGGACAAGTAAAGCGGACAATACAATAAAATATAACTTATCACTCAGGCGCCAGTCACGGTTGAACGTCTGTCTGTGACTGGTGCTGCCTAGATTGCATCGCAGTTGGGGTCTGTCACAATTCTGAGGTAAATGATGTATCTTTTGACGGTGGTGTCCTCCTGTGGTTCTGACGATGGCGGCGAATCCTCGGGATCCTGATGCGAGTCTTGGGTCAAGCAGATGAGGTAATGAAGAGGGATACGTCCTTATCCTCAGCGGTGAGTGTCCCAACACTACGTAGATTTGCAGCACTGCCAAAAAAAACAGTTTACAACAGGCAGCCCGGTTCGCTGTGCCAAATTGACACACGCCTAAGGCTGGTTTCACACTTGCATTTTTTTGCGTTGCGTTTTTGCGCATACATGGGCATGCGTTTTTTCCTATATTTAACATGGGAGCGCATTGGTATGCGTTTGTATGCGCTTTTCGTGTGCTGCGTTTTTTCTGGTGTGCGTCCAAAATTTCCAGACGCTACATGTTGCATTTTTTTGGTCCGCCCAACCACTTTAAAAAAACGCATGCGCACGTATGCGCACGTTTTGCGCAAAAAATTAACATTACAGCCTATGGGTGCACATACTCCGCATTGGCATGCGCACGTATGCGTTTTTTTGCGCATGCGTTTTTTAAGTCAACATTGTCTAGACACATGATAAAACCCCCCTCCAAAAAAATCATGTCTATATAAAAGTGGGTGTCTGCCGGAACTGTACCACAACTATAGAGACAGCCTGGAGAGCAGACAGACTGCAAAAGAAGACACCATTTTCAATTCCAGCTTCAGCGGCAAGAATGTGAGTATTATTACATCTAATGTATGCCTGTCCTTTTCAATTGTATATGTACTAATGCTTTGTATTATTTTTACATGCAGTATGTCTTCGGAATCTGAATATTAACCATCCTGGCAGGAACTGGCGCAAGCAGACCGTGAGGTGATTATTTCCGTGCATTTGGTAAGTATATCTGCTGCTTCTCAAAATATCTAACATTTTTTTTTTTTTCTTTCAGACATCGTCATCTTCAGTGGACGCGACTAGTGAGGGCGAACAGCATGAGCAGCCAAGCCAAGTCCCGGTGGTGATACGGAATGTAAGTATCAAATGATTTGTAATGTCCTTTATTTTTTATCTTCCATCTTTCCTCTTTTCTGGATCTTTTTAACTTTTTATTCACACAAAATTCAAATATTCTAATGAATGTTTTTTGTCTAGGTTCCACAACAGGATGAAGACGTCTACCTGGATAATGAACACCTTATCCGCCTGGTCCAGGAGTGTGCCCCATTGTGGGACAGCTGTGACCAGCTGTACAAGGACAATGTGGTGACCCGGCGGCTATGGAATGAGGTGGCTGCAGCATTGATGGATGGCTGGGACAGCGCCCCTGCAACCTCCAAAAAGCCATTTAGTAAGTATTTCCCTGCTCTGTTATGCCGCAGTGACTATTGTCCTTGATGGCACTGTTGTGTTTCCTGATAGATATATTCAAGCATACAACAGAGACACAATTGAGTTCAGAAAACGCCCAATGAATAAGAGCTACATTGTTCAATATGAAATACACACAGAGTAATATCTTGTGCAAAAAGTATAAATATTTTATTAAGCTATTAAATCACTTAAAATATCAGTAATTATAAAATATGAGTCAGTACATGGTGAAAGACAACATGGCCAGAACACCCAGTAAAATTATTGTAATCAGGGGAATTTAGGCTAACAGAAGGGGATTAAAGGAGAAATGGGTATCCCCAAGTCCTTAATTAGGCACAAAGGCAAAGACTATATATCAATATAAATACATGTAATGCCCTGACTGGGGTAAATACCTTTATGTGCCATTACACGGCTCAGTAGCCAACCTATAAATCCCACAACGTATTCCTGTGCTCCTAATATTCAACCGTCAATGCAAGTCATGAGAAAATTTATTTCTTACCCATAGTGGTAGTACCGGGGGTCCCGCCACCGCCCCTACGCGTTTCGCACACAAAGGGCTTCCTCGGGGGGCCGTATGGCTAGTTATCAGGCTGAGGGATCTTTTATAGCGATCCAAATGTGAGAGCCAGTTCAAATTCAGTGCGCGCGGCCATTTAGACGCCGGCGCATGCGCAGTGGGTCCTTCAGTCCCGTTGCGTAACTTCCGGTCATCCCGGACGTCGGCGCATGTCAGAGCTCGCATGGTTTCCATGGGAACCCGACGCTGCGCCGCCACCGTAAGGATGCCTTACACAACGCGACAGGCACGTCCACCACGCAGGCGCAGACCAATGCCTGCCATTTACTGTTCACAGCGCTAAGCATATATCAAATACGCAACCATAATTCTTTAAGGTACAAGTGCAAGTAACAATGAACAGGAATTGGCAGCAATATACAATGGGTTATATGCAGTTAAGGGACAAAGATTCTTATATACATACAGAAATGTAAAAAATATGCGCACAAAATTATAACAGCAACAAACAAGGATCAATGACGTCAGAAACGATGATCTTCCTCTTTTTCCAACGAGATGGATATCAAACTTCAGCACTTAATGGCATAAGTATAATTGCAGACATCAAGGTAATAGATTCACATTTACTAAAAACTGATAAAAATAAAAAAGAAGAAAACAATTAAAAACCACCCAAAACCAATTAAAATAGAGAAACCAAAGGACTATAATATTGATTAGAGAAATGGTGAAAAAGTTAACTTTTCATTAAGGCCATGTGGGGTCATTGTATCAAGCAGAACAATCCATCGACATTCCAACTGCGCAAGTTTTTTCTTCATATCTCCACCCCTAATGCCACAGTGGACATAATCTATCCCCTGTACTTTTAAGCCCGATGGATTTGAATCATGATGTAATTTAAAATGCTTCGGTATAATTTTAAGAATGGAGGGATCAGTAATATCTCTAGAGGCCAGGATATCACTGACATGCTCTCGGGGCCTGACACGTAGTTCTCGCGATGTCAGACCCACATATACCAAATTGCAAGGGCATGTCGCATAATATACAACATACCGCGTATTATAAGAAATATAGGTTAGGATACGATATTCCTTTTTACCATCAGAGGATAAGAAAGACGTAGCCCGTATTATGTTGCTACAGGCACGGCATGAACCACAGGGATAACATCCCAGACGTTGTCCCTGTGTGCCAAAGATTTTAGGAACGGGTGCCACATAGTGACTTTTAACTAGAAGGTCACGCAAGTTTTTCCCCCTTCTTGCTGTCATCAACGGATGATCAGGTAAAATCTGACTCAGAATTGCATCCGTCTTGAGCACCGGCCAATGTTTTTGAAGGATCAGACGCATCTCAGACCATTGGTTGTTAAAGGTTGTAATATATCGCAACGGCTGATCCCCAGCAATGTTGCGTTTAGTTCCACATAACAGCTGGCTGCGTGGAGTACCCCGGGCACGGCGATATCCTCTCTTTATACATCTATTGCTATATCCGCGCTCAAGGAACCTGGAGCTTAGGTCCCGAGACTGACCCTCGAAGGCCTCATCCGAAGAGCAAACCCGTCTCATGCGTAAAAACTGTCCTGTTGGTATAGCTCGTATGGTCGACGGGGTATGGGCAGATGTAGCATGCAGCAAAGAATTGACTGCAGTTTCCTTGCGGAAAATATCAGTTTGAATTTTCCCTTCCCCATCGACCATAATCTTCACATCCAAAAAGTCAATGACTTTTGCATCAATCTTATATGTCAGTTTGATGTTATATGGGTTCTGATTCAGCTCTCGGATGAAGCCCCGAAAGTCAGCCTCGGTGCCCTGCCAAATCAAAAAAAGTCATCAATAAACCTGTACAGCACTGCGCCTGGGATGCAGCCCGAGCGCCGCCACTGAAAACCTCTCGCTCCCAATACCCCAAAAAGAGATTAGCGTATGACGGCGCACAGGCCGCACCCATCGCAGTGCCACGTTGCTGTAAATAAAATCTATCCTTAAAAGTAAAAAAATTATGTGTCAAGATAAAATCTAAAAGCTCCAGGATCAGTGAGCGAAGAGCAGGATCATAATTGCTCATGCCCAAGAAGTACTCCTCTGCCAGCAAACCATCTGCATTGCGGATGCTCGTGTAGAGTGATTCAACATCAATAGTAGCCAGATGCATGTCTGAGTCAACACATAATCCGTCTATCTTCCTCAGGACGTCCGTAGTGTCTCTGACATAGGAGGGCAGGGACTCAACCAATGACTGCAAGTAATGATCTATAAACTTGCACACGGGGTTGCAAAGCCCCCCAATGCCAGAGACAATAGGACGCCCTGGGGGAACCAACGGGTCCTTATTCACCTTTGGTAGCAAGTAAAAGGTGGGAATTGCCGGGTCCTTCACTATCAAACCATCGAACACCTTTTTTGGAATCGTGCCCGAAGTTAAGGCACCATCCAAGATCTTAAATAAATCACCCCAAAATTTCCCCACAGGGTTACTATGCAACTGAAGGTATGCCTCTCGATCTCTTAACTGCCGTAAAGCCTCCTTCTCATACATCCCCACCGGCCAAATCACCACGTTCCCCCCCTTATCTGCTGGCTTGATAACCACATCCACAAGGCTGCTCAATTCCCTAATGGCATCATTCTGTGCCCTAGTGAGATTGCAGCCGCTCCTACTCCTTGAGAGGTTTTTAAAATCCTCCAAGACTAATTTATTAAAGATTTCAATTTGTGGATAAATAGAGAAGGAGGGGAACGTGGTTGACCTAGGCAAAATGGATGCAGGAAAAGTACCTGTATTGGAGGAAGTTGCTCCCGTTTCGAGTTCCTCCAAAGCGACCAAGGCTTCCTGCTCCTGAGTGGTAGACAAATCCATACACCCCTCAGGTTTATGATGAAGTTTACGCAGGACCACTTTCCTCAAAAACAGTTGCAAGTCCTTCATCGCTGAGAAGAAATCGAAAGAGTTAGTGGGAACAAATGTCAAACCCATACTCAAAACCTCTGCTTGAGCATGGGTAAGAATATGGTTAGATAGATTAATTACCTCCAATGTATTTTTGGGTTTCTTTTCCAATGACTGAGGTGGAGTCAATTTTCGCTTATTTTGCATCTTGCCCTTTCTTGTATTAGTTTTTACATATCCCAATCTCTCATTCAAAAGAAATGGGAGAGAAGGACCCGCATTCCCGTCCTCATCCATGGATGACGCTGATGAGAATGAGTTGCGATGGTTTTTAGTGGGCATTCGCACAGACGGCTGTTTTTTCCTCCATCTATATACTCTATCAGTTGAATAGTCGGACATATCCCTCTGATATTTTTTGGTTTTAGAAGCAACAATATCCTTTTCCCACTTTGTAAAATCCTCTTCCAATTCTTTATTCATTTTTACTAAGGCTTCACTTGTTAATTTCACCCGAAGGTCTGCCTGAACAGAGCCAATTTCTACTTCCAATTGGTTCAGAATCGTCTCATTATTTTTTATCAAAAGGCCCATATATCCCTTTGAGCAATTGGAAGACAGCTCCTCCCACTGCCTCCTAAAATTTTCATCGTCGATGGAAAAAGAGGGGAAGACCTGTACCCGTAATCCACGGGGTATCAGGCCCTTATCCACATACCGTTCCAAAAATGACTTATTCCACCATAACCTCGTTTTTTTGTTTAATAAATTTTTCAACTTGACAAGCAAGTCCTCAGTTTCCCTAGAATTGACAGCCACACTCCGGTCTCCACCAAATACCTCATTCAATTTTGTCAACCACGCTTGTTCGCGGGTCTTATGATCCATATGATCAGGCAGATGAGCTGTGAATATACACAGAAAAACATAGAATTGAATATAGAATATCATGCCTATATTTGATCAAAAATGGACTTGAGTCCAAAGAAAAGGATGGGCAACTCAGTACTAAAGCATACAACAGAGACACAATTGAGTTCAGAAAACGCCCAATGAATAAGAGCTACATTGTTCAATATGAAATACACACAGAGTAATATCTTGTGCAAAAAGTATAAATATTTTATTAAGCTATTAAATCACTTAAAATATCAGTAATTATAAAATATGAGTCAGTACATGGTGAAAGACAACATGGCCAGAACACCCAGTAAAATTATTGTAATCAGGTGAATTTAGGCTAACAGAAGGGGATTATAGGAGAAATGGGTATCCCCAAGTCCTTAATTAGGCACATAGTCAAAGACTATATATCAATATAAATACATGTAATGCCCTGACTGGGGTAAATACCTTTATGTGCCATTACACGGCTCAGTAGCCAACCTATAAATCCCACAACGTATTCCTGAGCTCCTAATATTCAACCGTCAATGCAAGTCATGAGAAAATTTATTTCTTACCCATAGTGGTAGTACCGGGGGTCCCGCCACCGCCCCTACGCGTTTCGCACACAAAGGGCTTCCTCGGGGGGCCGTATGGCTAGTTATCAGGCTGAGGGATCTTTTATAGCGATCCAAATGTGAGTGCCAGTTCAAATTCAGTGCGCGCGGCCATTTAGACGCCGGCGCATGCGCAGTGGGTCCTTCAGTCCCGTCGCGTCACTTCCGGTCATCCCGGAAGTCGGCGCACGTCAGAGCTCGCATGGTTACCATGGGAACCCGACGCTGCGCCGCCACCGTAAGGATGCCTTACACAATGCATCAGGCACGTCCACCACGCAGGTGCAGACCAATGCCTGCCATTTACTGTTCACAGCGCTAAGCATATATCAAATACGCAACCATAATTCTTTAAGGTACAAGTGCAAGTAACAATGAACAGGAATTGGCAGCAATATACAATGGGTTATATGCAGTTAAGGGACAAAGATTGTACAAAACCTTCAGTCTCGTAAGGATGCCTTACACAACGCGACAGACATGTCCACCGCGCAGGCGCAGACCAATGCCTGCCATGTACTGTTCACAGCGCTAAGCATATATCAAATACGCAACCATAATTCTTTAAGGTGTAAGTGCAAATAACAATGAACAGGAATTGGCAGCAATATACAATGGGTTATATGCAGTTAAGGGACAAAGATTCTTATAAACATACAGAAATGTATAAAATATGAGCACAAAATTATAACAGCAATAAACATGGATCAATGACGTCAGAAACGATGATCTTCCTCTTTTTCCAACGAGATGGATATCAAACTTCAGCACTTAATGGCATAAGTATAATTGCAGACATCAAGGTAATAGATTCACATTTACTAAAAACTGATAAAAATAAAAAAGAAGAAAACAATTATAAACCACCCAAAACCAATTAAAATAGAGAAACCAAAGGACTATAATATTGATTAGAGAAATGGTGAAAAAGTTAACTTTTTGATCAAATATAGGCATGATATTCTATTTTCAATTAGATATATTCAAGCAGGAAACCCAACAGTGTCATCTGGCTCAACAGTGACTGCTTTGGGTATTGTATTGCTGTATTGTGCCGCATTGACTCTTGTTCGTGATAGCACTGTTGTGTTTCCTGCTAGATATATTCTAGCAGGAAATGCAAGAGTGTCATCTGGCTCAACAGTGACTGCTTTGGGTATTGTATTGCTGTATTGTGCCTCATTGACTCTTGTTCGTGATGGCACTGTTGGGTTTAATGATAGCATATATCATGCATCATACATATTTGTTAAATGTTGTTTGTTTGTTTTTCCAACAGTGAACAAAGTCCGAACACGTTGGCGCTTTATCAAGGACCGCTTCAACACTGATGTTTGTGCTGAGGGGCAGGTTCGCAGTGGTTCAGCGGCAAGGATCAGAACAAAAATACCGGTACTATCAAGCTTTGCAGTTCCTAGGACCGGTCCTTGCCACCAGAGCGTAAGTATTATAATTTTTTGTTTTTTATTTTTATTAATCTGTGTTTTTCTATTCCACAGCTGATACTTCTTGTAAATGCATGATAGTAATGTTTTTCCTTTCTTCCACAGCACCTGGAGCAGCACCCTGCAACCTGGCCCTGGAGCGGTCCTTCATCGGACGACATCGGACCTGTCTCAGCCATCCGACAGCCAGGAAGCACCTTGCACGTCAGCAACACAGACAGCTGCTGACCAGGAAGCTGGTCAATCAGGTGTTTCCCTGTCCCAGGTCTCTGCCACTGGTTATGTGGGCACTACCTGCCAGCGGCGGAGGGCCTTGGACAGGAATGTCTTGCCCGAGTTTATGCACTTGAGCGTGGCCTTTAATGCCAGCCTCAAGTCGCTGTCAGACAGAGTGGAAAGCGGTTTTTCACTCATGGAACATGGTTTTAACCACACGGAACACCGCTTCCACTCTGTCAAACAGCGCCTTGACCGTCTGGAGGCTGACCTCAACAGACCAGCGCACCATTTTTTTAGTAAAATTGAAAAGGGCATGTCGGAACACCTTAGTCCTGAGCAACAGCTGAGTGTGCTGCAGGCCTGCAACAATGCTTTCTTGCAGGCTATGCAGCAGAATCGGTACGGGCAGCAGTCAGTGGTGTCATTTCCAACTGTGCCACCATTGACTCGGTTCATCTCACTACCGACTTGTGCTGAATACCACTGCACGGACACCTCTATTCATAGCCAGGACACCCACCATTACACCACCACAAGTCTGAGTGCTGCTGGTCACTTCACCGACACCACCATGGCAAGTGCTGCTCCTGTCTGGAGACCCACCGCCACCCCCATGCATGCATGGAGCACAGCCACCGTGACCACTCCTCAAACGTGGAAAAGCCCTGCCGCTAACACTATAACATGTACTAGCCCTGCCACCACCACTCCGCAAACCTGGACCATCACTGCCGCCACCAGTCCTCCTGCAAGGACGAGCACTGCCACCGCCACCACGGAGCATCAGCAGCAGTCACAGCAGCAGCAGCCACAGCAACAGCAGCAGGCACAGCAGCAGCAGCCACAGACGCAGACGGGGGACCCACATTCCTTATTTGCCCCAAGTTCCAGGTGGGGCCAACAATCAAGGTGGGCATTGGGCCCAAGGAAGTCCAGGCAGGACAGTTTAAGGAGACAAAAAACAGTTAGGACCACTGTCGCTGAACCTCTGTCCTCTCCTCCCAGTGTGTCTAGCTCCATTCCCATCACTGGCCTCCCTTCCCCCACAAGTTTTGTTGCCCCATCCCCTAGAACACCTTCATCCACTATAAGCTGTTCATCTTCACTGCACACCCCCAACTTACAACCATCTGCCACCAAACGCAGAAAAAAATAAAGTTTTTTATAATTTTTTTGGTTAAAAATAAATTTAAATTTCTAGTTTAACATAACAAAGTTTGATTAATATTTTTTGCACCACCTACACACACTGCACCGTACACACAATGCGCCTTAAACTTTGCAAGGTGTCATAAAAAGTGTTTTGAGGATGGGCTGTTTTTACCATCCTCATTTCACTTATTGTGATACTAGGCCAGGGGGATTATAGATATACCTTGTAATTAACAACATACTCTTACTAAGTGTGCGTTGAATCAACTGATGGTTAAAATACACGTCATATGGTCAATACCCAGGCCTATGGCCAATACCCAGGCCTACTATCTTAACTATTTATCAATCATGGGCAGGTGAATACACATATGATGTTTAACCTGCCCAGGTGTGAGAACATCATGAATTCACAGGTATACATGGGAAGTTGTTTTTATTGGAGTGTAAAAAGACATAGTGCACTCGGTACAGGTATCAAAAAAGGTTTTTTATTAACATATACACACGAAAACATTTTTACACCATTTCATCTTGCCAGTGCACCCATCCTACATCAGAGATAAAGTAGGCCGCAATTTGGTCCCTCATTTGGCCAACTTCAACGGATGACCTGAGAGGGTGCTGAGTGAATTCAGGCAATGGGTTAGGAGCAGCATCATCGAGTTCAAAGGTCGGGTGCTCTTTAGCCATCACAAAATTATGAAGAACCACACACGCCTTCACCACCTCATCCACTGTTTCAAGTTTAAGATTAATGGCTGTGCCGAGAATTCGCCATCTGGAGACAAGAATCCCAAAAGCACACTCTACTGTTCTTCTGGCCCTGGTCAGCCCGTAATTAAAGATATTTTTGGTGTGGTCCAAGTCACGGCTGGAGTAGGGTTTCAGTAGGTTTACGCACATTTGAAAAGCCTCATCCCCAACCATTACAAAGGGCAGTGGTGGAGCTTCGGTGTGGGGAAGAGGCCGTGGCATAGGGAAATTAAATTGGTTGCCATACAACCTCCGGCCCATGTCTGAGTTTTTAAAAGCCTGGGAGTCATTACCACGGCCAAATGCTCCAATGTCCACTGCTACAAACATGCATCCGCAATGGCCATGAGTACTATTGAAAAGTACTTTTTGTAATTATAGTACTCCGATCCAGTTCTTTAGCGTTTGATGATCCGTATGTGTTTACCATCAACAGCTCCCAAACAGTTGGGGAAACTGCAGACTGTCCAGAATTTGTCAGCAATTTCCATCCACTTTTCAGAGGTGGGCAGGGGCATAAATTCTGGACAAAGAACATTCCAGAGAGCCCGGCAGGTGTCCGCAACAATTCCAGACAAGGTGGAGATTCCAATACGGTACTGGAAGTGTAGTGAAGATAGGGTCTCTCCAGTCGCCAGGAATCTGCGAAACAGAGAAAAAAGTAAAATTAATATTTCTGTATATGGTGTTTTACAACAATAAAATAAAAAATTACTACATTCACGAAAAATAATTAGGCCAGGTTTTCAATAGTACATGTCCCCCCCAAAAAAAGCAGACACCCCCCCTTGGCTTTTAAATATTACGTACCGTAATGTCACGAGGAGCCGTTCCTCAGGAGTAATCGCACGACTGAGCTGTGTATCCTGTCTCCGGATTGATTCTTGGACACGAGCAAGCAAATCCCTGAAGCTTTCTTGGGACATCCGGATATAATCTGTAAATTTATCTGGGTTTGCCTGTAGCTTGCTGTAGCGGGTGTGGTACGCCCCACGGCTCTCCCGGAGTTCAACAATCGGATGTATCCACAAACACCGCCGCTACCGTCTTCGCTGTCTCTCTCTCTTCCTTTGTTCATAGCAAGCAACTGCATTCGCCCTAGCCATCGCGATGTCCAAATGCAAGTTGAAGGGAAAACTCTTCCAGCACAGATCCATGTTGACACGAGAAAAATCAAGCAAATGTGAAGAATACGGCTGTAGACAGGGTCTATATATTACCATACCACACCGCCACTGAAGTCCCATTGGTGGTGTGTGTTGCAAGATTGTTATCTAGTTTTTTTTTTGGTGAAGACAAACAATGTGCAAAAAAACGCAAACGCACTGAAAACGCATGCAAACACCTACAAACGCTGCCTTTTTTTGCTTCATGCGCACGAAAATGCTGCAAAAAAATGCAGCATTTGTATGCGGTTTTTTAAATGCGTTTGTGTGCGCAAAAAAACGCAAATGTGAAAGTAGCCTAAGTCCCATTCACAGACCATGTCTCTCACGGTCAGCACTGTCAGCGGGGGCGGCTATTCCAGCTTTGTCGGCTGTCAGCGGTCTCAGTGAGGGCAGTGATGTTGGCTGGGACAGCGGTGTCTGAGCGGTACTCCGTCGAGGGTCTCTTGTCAAAGCGCTCTGCCATCCCAGGCTCTGCTTTGCCCAGACGCCGCTCAGCTGATTTTAACTCACAGGTGTCCATGCGCCCGAAGTTCTCGCCCAAACTATCTGGTCACTCACGTGCTGCAGCTCTGTCCACTTAGCCACGCCCCCTTTTCTCAAACACAGAGTACGGTCTGGTGTCTCAAGCTTTCTACCCCGCAATATAGGTGACAGCCCTGACGGTTCCGGACCCTTCACGGAGGAGACAGGCCTAGTTAGTTCCTTCCCCTTACAACTGGAGTAAGACTTCTGGCACAGGGAGCACCACAGCTCCATCCATTTTGGAGAAGATGGGAGAAACTGGTGTGAATATGATGAAAGTCACAAAACTTTGGTGCAATTCAGAGTTGTGCCAAACATTTGCAACTTTTCAAAGCTTTTAGGCCACTTTTTGGAGTAAAAGCTTTGAAGAATCAAGTCCAAAATTTTAGAAAGTCACAGTTTATTGGTACAAATGTACCATTTCATTAAATATTAATAGCAATTCCCACCAGATAACCCCTTCAATTTCATGGTTTTATTCATGTACAATAAGCCATAAATGTGGCCCATTGAGTTTAAACTTTATTAAATAAATCAGTGCACTGTCAAAATTCTTAAAACATTAAAACAAAATTCAAAAAACAATAAAAATAGCAATTCCAGATGGACAACTTGGAAGAGTGAACATCCAAAACATTACAATAGTTATTAGTTTTTGATTTCTAGAACAGGTTAAACATCCTGTCTCTTAGCAAAATCCTTATTTGTGCAACGGTAACTAAAAACTGGCCTGTGGTTCATGTCAGGTATTCTTGGATGAAATGTAATTTAATTTCTCTGTCTATGTGTCACTCGTGGGAGAAGAGAATTCCTCCCTCATTGAAGCAATTATTTATAAAATTAATTATTTATGTATTTAGAAGAAAAGTTGCAGACTTGATAAGGCATTTGTTTAGCAACTTGGTTTAGACAGGTACCACCAACAGAATAAATTAATGAAAATATTCTCAGAATATTGTTGTACTCAGCTGTAAATACTTACAGTGTATTTAGATATAATGAATTGAGCCTGAATTGCCAGCCTGTTTTGTCTGAAAACAAAATGTTCTCTCAGCCCTTTAACGTTCAAACTGTCAAGCAGACACACACAATGTATCTAATTGGTAAAATTTTCTTCAGTCATATACCAGTAGCATATGAATATATATTCATGAACTTTATATTATTCAGTAGATATCAAAAGTCTACACACCCCTTGTCTGTTTTTTCTCATAAAATACTTACATCAAGAAGAATCATTTCAGAACTTTTTCCACTTTTGATGTCACCCATTGTTAGGGTTGCAGATCACACTAAATATAAAAGATAAGGAAGTGCGATCGCAACCCGGGGTCCACCGTGCAGAGATGGAAAACTGCTGCTCAGTAATGGCGGTCCACTAACTGAACACCGGCGGGTTAACCACTGACCTGGTGTGTGCAGGAGCAAACTCTGTTACTTCACAGAGCCGCTGGATCAAATGCCGGAGCCTGTTAATGTTCACAGAGCTTGGCAATGTGAGCACTAGTGTTTAGTCACAGGACTCTGCCCCTGAGACACTGGGTTAGAGTCCCACTAGACACACTAGTGCTCGACACCACAACTGCAGTGTCAGGACGGGATGAGCAAACAGATTAAGCGCACAACGTATGCACAGCACGGCTCTGGCAGATGCCACTAACCACCCTAACAAGGGCTTGGAAAGTGCACAGATAGTGCATGACACAGCACTGGCAGTATAGTAGTGCCTTGTGTTGGACGGCACAATCTGACACTAAGTGTGGTGCTGAAGACTGGGTTCTCCGTGGCACATGAGCAAGCCACTAGTAGGCGCTGACAGTAACTCCAATACACATGCAAAACCAGAGGGAGGGAGTCTTAATGAGTCAGTCACCTGAAAGCATACATCCATCTTCACACACACAACTACAAATAACAGTCTATACCAGCGCATGGCCGAGCAGCCATGCAAATCTTTTATAGTGGCGACCTTCCTGGACCTTCCTCGTGGTCCAATCAGAATAGGCCCGGGACCTGAGCATGTGATGCCTGTGCTCCAATGGGAGGTTGAGCCACGGGCATGCTCAGTGGAACGAAAAAGGGACTTAGTCCCAGGAGCTGCTCGCCGCTGGCTAGTGCAGGCTGCTATAGCTGAACCAGGGATGGCAGCAGCAACCACCCTGGCAGCACTAGCTTGAGCAAGGCGTCGGGAGCGACATCTTTGCTGAGCAGGCTCCTCTGGAGCTGGTACTGAATGGGAGACCGCAGCAGGCAAGGCTCGGGGTTCCTCCTGCGCAGAGGCAGGAACTCGATGTCTAACACCCATATTCTGTACAATTTAATAGAAAAATAAACTGAAATCTTTCCAGGTGGACAAAAATAAAGAAATAATGTAGTTACATTAAATATGCACAGCCTTAAATTAATAATTTTTTGAAGTACTCTAAGAATTTATGGCACCATTCTTTCTTTTAGAGTAGTAGTTGATGTGGAAACCTGTATGGAAAGCTTTAGGAGAAACTCGAAAGGTTTCACATGTTTACCAGTTTTGATCAAATCAGAGAATCGATCGATCGGAGGCAAGGGCGCAAAACCAGTGTCTGTAAGTGTACAGGCTTGTCTGAATTTCAGATGCCCAGTCACAAGTCTTTATTACAACCAACCACAGAGATATGAAAAGGGGGATGTGTTATGAACAGGTCACTGAGGAGGATGGCAGGAATAGGCTACGCCACAAGGAAACCAG
The DNA here is from genome assembly GCF_039654945.1 of Dendrobates tinctorius. Classification (NCBI taxonomy): domain Eukaryota; kingdom Metazoa; phylum Chordata; class Amphibia; order Anura; family Dendrobatidae; genus Dendrobates; species Dendrobates tinctorius. Next base: position 18,079,353 of record NW_027361838.1, on the reverse strand, counting down.
AAAGGTTGGCCACTTAGCGAATTGCAGACCCCTAATCCTAACAACACAACTAACAGTAGCCATGGAGCGTACCTACAATGCCCTAGACGTCTCGACACAGCCGGAGAACTAACTAGGCCTAAAGCAAGAAAGGTGAAATCTAAACTGCCCCGGAGTAGAACCCCAAAGAAATAGATAGCCCCCAAACATATATTGTCAGTGAGACCAGATGAGGGACAAACACAGGCAGAGAATAGACTGAGCAAATGATGGGGCCCAAACTGTCTAGATAGGATAGGAAAGGAAAGACACTGTCTGCAATCACGCAAAAACCCTAAAAAATCCAACATGTCTGATGTACAAAAAACACTGAGGTCTCACGACTTCTTCCCCACTATATCAGCATTCTGGTGTAAACTAGCAGCAAAGCAAAAGAGACTAGCATAACAGGGGACTGAACAAACTGACACAAGCTGTAACATATGGAGCGGGGTCCAGCACAGCCCCAGCAGGGAGCACGCTGAACCCGCACAGCAAAGCAGAAAGAGGTAAAACCAGATTAGAAGCAGAGGATTAGCAAATGAACAACTTAGCTGAAAAATGCAGGATCAGGCAGAAGACAGCAGACCTCAAGTTGCACAGGAAGAACTAATCACCAGCAACAATTGAGGGAAGACTGCTCACTTAAATACTCCCAATCAGTAACCCCAGATTTCCAATTATCATCGTCAGGTGGCAGACCTCTGTCAATACGGCCAGCTCCACTACCCACAGTAGCCTCCAGAGGGATCCCCGACTCAGAAGTAAAAGAATTCACAACAGGGATGGTTTTACATTACCTAAGGGAGACGATATTCGACCTGTTGAAAGAAAGTACAGTAATTTAGTTGGGGGTAACAAGGTCATAAATCAAGGAAACTGCTGAATTCCTTGAAAACTGGTTCTACCCAGCTTTCTATGAAGGTTTCTATCTGTAACAAAGAAAGCATAGCACAAAGATACCTCTATATCACATACAGCGCCCCTTGTTATTAGTTTTCTGAATACCACTTATAGAGCTAATTTAAACATATTAAATTATCAAAGATATACAAATTGTCTGAATGATAATCAAAGCAAAGTATTAATATTTACCATAACCATTACTCCTTTTTTATTATTTGCAATTTATGCATCAGCCACTTCCCCATGCTATGGAGAGGACAAATCCACTTCACCGACAGACATCTTGAGTGCAAATCTCATCATAAATGCTTACTGGAGGAGCACTTTGATAATTTGCAGATGTGCTAACTGACGATCTACGATGCTTGATCTTACGTCTCTTTAAATAGTGTTGTCATAACAGATTTACAGATTCTAGCATTTGCACACACTAGTAATACCAACATTTATGTAATGAAAGGGTAAATACATATATCCTTAATCCCCATTCCCACTATATGAGGTCTACCATTTGATCTGGGGCATTTGTCTGCAGCTTGTTTAACCCCTTCCTGACATGAGACGTACTATCCCGTCCACGGTACCCGGGCCCGTATGACCGGGGACGGGATAGTACGTCTACCGCGATCAGCGGCGCCCACGTGGTGAGCGCCGCTGATCGCGGCCGGGTGTCAGCTGATTATCACAGCTGACACCCGGCACAATGTGTCAGGGGCGGTCACGGACCACCCCCGACACGTTAACCCCTTGCACACCGCGATCAAACATGATCGCGGTGTACCGGGGGTTAAAGGGAAGCATCGGCAGGGAGGGGGCTCCCTCCGTGCTTCCCTGAGCCCCCCACAGCAGCGCAATGTGCAGCGCTGCTGCGGGGGGCTCCTTTCCTCCAGGCCCCCGAATCCAAGATGGCGACGGGGGCCTTCGGGGGCCTGGGGAAGCTGGCTTCCTCAGTGCCTGCAAAGCGCAGGCATGAGGAAGCCTTGTGCACTGCCAGTGACAGATTGCTGATCTGTCACAGTGATCTGTGATGTGACAGATCAGCGATCTGTCACAGGACAGTGATGTCCCACCTGGGACTATGTAATAAAGTAAAAAAAATTAAAAAAAAGTGTAAGAATAAATTAAAAAAAATCTCCAAATAAATTAGTAAAAAAAAAAAAAAATATTCCCCAATAAATTCATTTTTTGAAAATAATAAAAAAAAAAAACAATAAAAGTACACATATTAGGTATCGCCGCGTCCATAACGACCTGCCCTATAAAACTGTCCCAATAGTTAACCCCTTTAGCGAACCCCTTAAAAAACAAAAATAAAAAACGAAGCAAAAAATAATGATTTATTATCATACCGCCAAACAAAAAGTGCAATAACGCGCGATCAAAAAGACGCATATAAATATCCATGATACCGCTGAAAACGTCATCTTGTCCCGCAAAAAACAAGCTGCCATACAGCATCATCAGTGAAAAAATAAAAAAGTTATAACTCGCAGAATAAAGCGATGCAAAAATAATTATTTTTTATATAAAATAGTTTTCATTGCATAAAACCGACAAAAACATAAAAAAACGACCTAAATGAGGTATCGCTGTAACCGTACTGACCCGAAGAATAAAACCGCTTTATCAATTTTACCGCACGCGGAACGGTGTAAACGCACCCCCCCCAAAAGAAATTCATGAAACGCTGGTTTTTGTTCATTCTGCGTCACAAAAATCGGAATAAAAAGCGATCAAAAAATTTCACGTGCCCGAAAATGGTACCAATAAAAACGTCAACTCGTCCCGCAAAAAATAAGACCTCACATGACTCGGTGGATTAAAATACGGAAAAATTATAGCTCTCAATATGTGGTGATGCAAAAACTATTTTTACAATAAAAAGCGTCTTTTAGCGTGCGACAGCCGCCAAACATAAAAACCGCCATAAATAGTAAATCAAACCCCCCGTTATCACCCCCTTAGTTAGGGAAAAATAATAAAATAAAAAAAATGTATTTATTTCCATTTTTCCATTAGGGTTAGGGCTAGGGTTAGGGCTAGGGGTGTGTTGGGGTAGGGTTAGGGTAGGGTTAGGGTTAGGGCTAGGGCTAGGGTTAGGGCTAGGGTTAGGGCTAGGGTTAGGGCTAGGGCTAGGGTTAGGGCTAGGGTTAGGGCTAGGGTTAGGGGCGTGTTGGGGTTCGGGTTGGAGTTAGAATTGGGGGTTTCCACTGTTTGGGCACATCAGGGGCTCTCCAAATGCAACATGGCGTCTGATCTCAATTCCAGCCAATTCTGAGTTGAAAAAGTCAAATGGTGCTCCTTCCCTTCCAAGCTCTGCTATGCGCCCAAACAGTGTTTTACCCCCACATGTAGGGTATCAGCCTACTCAGGACAAATTGCAAAACAATTTTTGGGGTCCAATTTCTCCTGTTACCCTTAGGAAAATAAAAAATTGGGGGCAAAAATATCATTTTTGTGGAAAAAAATGATTTTTTTATTTTCACGTCCGAGCGTTATAAACTTCTGTGAAGCACTTGGGGGTTCAAAGTGCTCACCACACATCTAGAAAAGTTCCGTGGGGGGTCTAGTGTCCAAAATGGGGTCACTTGTGGGGAGTTTCAATAGTTTAGGTACATCAGGGGCTCTCCAAACGCACATGACACCCGCAGACCATTCCATCAAAGTCTGCATTCCAAAACGTCACTGCTTCCCTTCCGAGCCCCGACGTGTGTCCATACAGTAGTTTTCTCCCACATATGGGAAATCAGCGTACTCAGGACAAATTGGACAACAACTTTTGGGGTCCAATTTCTCCTGGTACCCTTGGGAAAATAAAAAAATGGTGACTAAAAGATCATGTTTGTGGAAAAAATACGAATTTTTTATTTTCACGCCCGGGCGTTGTAAACTTCTGTGAAGCACTGGGGGGGTCAAAGTGCTCACCACACATCTAGATAAGTTCCTTGGGGGGTCTAGTTTACAAAATGGTGTCATTTGTGGGGGTTTCCACTGTTTAGGTACATTAGGGGCTCTCCAAAGGCAACATGACACCCGCAGACCATTCCATCAAAGTCTGCATTCCAAAACGTCACTACTTCCCTTCCGAGCCCCGACGTGTGCCCATACAGTAGTTTTCTCCCACATATGGGGTATCAGCATACTCAGGACAAATTGGACAACAACTTTTGGGGTCCAATTTCTCCTGGTACCCTTGGGAAAATAAAAAAATGGTGACTAAAAGATCATGTTTGTGGAAAAAATACGAATTTTTTATTTTCACGCCCGGGCGTTGTAAACTTCTGTGAAGCACTGGGGGGGTCAAAGTGCTCACCACACATCTAGATAAGTTCCTTGGGGTGTCTAGTTTACAAAATGGTGTCATTTGTGGGGGGTTTCCACTGTTTAGGTACATTAGGGGCTCTCCAAAGGCAACATGACACCCGCATACCATTCCATCAAAGTCTGCATTCCAAAACGTCACTACTTCCCTTCCGAGCCCCGACGTGTGCCCATACAGTAGTTTTCTCCCACATATGGGGTATTGAAACTCAGGACAAATTGGACACCAACTTTTGGGGTCCAATTTCTCCTGGTACCCTTGGGAAAATAAAAAAATGGTGACTAAAAGATCATGTTTGTGGAAAAAATACGAATTTTTTATTTTCACGCCCGGGCGTTGTAAACTTCTGTGAAGCACTGGGGGGGTCAAAGTGCTCACCACACATCTAGATAAGTTCCTTAGGGGGTCTAGTTTCCAAAATGGTGTCATTTGTGGGGGGTTTCCACTGTTTTGGTACATCAGGGGTTTTCCAAACGCGACATGGTGTCCGATCTCAATTCCAGCCAAAAACGTCAAGTGGCGCTGCTTCCCTTCCGAGCTCTGCCATGCGCCCAAATAGTGGTTTACCCCCACATGTGGGGTATCAGCGTACTCAGGACAAATTGCACAATAACTTTTAGGGTCCTGTTACCCTTGGGAAAATAAGAATTGAGGGTGAAAAGATCATTTTTGTGGAAAAAAATATGATTTTTTAATTGTATGGCTTTATGTTATAAACTTCTGTGAAGCCCATGGGGGTTCAAAGTTCTCACCACACATCTAGATAAGTTCCTTAGGGGGTCTATTTTCCAAAATGGTGTCATTTGTGGGGTTTTCCACTGTTTTGGTACATCAGGGGTTTTCCAAACGCGACATGGTGTCCAATCTCAATTCCAGCCAAAAACGTCAAATGGCGCTGCTTCCCTTCCGAGCTCTGCCATGCGCCCAAATAGTGGTTTACCCCCACATGTGGGGTATCAGCGTACTCAGGACAAATTGCACAATAACTTTTAGGGTCCTGTTACCCTTGGGAAAATAAAAATTGGGGTGAAAAGATCATTTTTGTGGAAAAAATATGATTTTTTAATTGTACCGCTGTACGTTATAAACTTCTGTAAAGCCCTTGTGGGTTCAAAGTTCTCACCACATATCTAGATAAGTTCCTTGGGGGGTCTAGTTTCCAAAATGGGGTCACTTGTAGGGGGTTTCCACTGTTTAGGTACATCAGGGACTCTCCAAACGTGACATGGCGTCCAATCTGAATTCCAGCCAATTTTGCATTGAAAAAGTCAAACTGCGCTCCTTCCATTCTGAGCTCTGCCATGCGCCGAAACAGTCGTTCCCCCCCACATATCAGGTATCTGCGTACTCAGGACAAATTGCACAATAACTTTTGCAGTTCAATTTCTCCTGTTACCCTTGGTAAAATAAAAAAAATTGAACCTGAAGTATTTTTTTTATGAAAAAAAGTTAGATGTTCATTTTTTTTTAAATATTCAAAAAATTTCATGTGACGCACCTAAAGGGTTAATAAACTTCTTTAATGTGGTTTTGAGCACCTTAAGGGGTGCAGTTTTTAGAATGGTGTCACTTTTGGGTATTTTCTATCATATAGACCCCTCAAAGTGGCTTCAAATGTGATGTGGTCCTAAAAATAAAATGGTGTAAAAATGACAAATCGCTGGTCAACTTTTAACCCTTATAACTTCCTAACAAAAAAAAATTTTGGTTCCAAAATTGTGCTGATGTAAAGTAATCATGTGGGAAATGTTAGTTATCAAGTTTTTTTTGTGCCGTATCTCTGTGATTTAAGGGCATAAAAATTCAAAGTTGGAAAATTGCGAAATTTTCAAAATTTTCGCCAAATTTCCGTTTTTCTCACAAATAAACGCAAGTTATTTGAATGAAATTTTACCACTAACATGAAGTACAATATGTCACGAGAAAACAATGTCAGAATCACCGGGATCCATGGAAGCGTTCGAGAGTTATGACCTCATAAAGGTACAGTGGTCAGAATTGTAAAAATTGGCCCGGTCATGAACGTGCAAACCACCCTTGGGGGTGAAGGGGTTAATAATAATAATCTTTATATAGCGCTAACATATTCCGCAGCTCTTTACAGTTTGCACACATTTTCATCACTGTCCCCGATGGGGCTCACAATCTAAATTCCCTATCAGTATGTGGGAGGAAACCGGAGTGCCCGGAGGAAACCCACACAAACACAGGGAGAACATACAAACTCCTTGCAGATGTTGTCCTTGGTGGGATTCGAACCCAGAACTCCAGCGCTGCAAGGCTGCAGCGCTAACCACTGAGCCACCGTGCTGCCCATGTTTAAACAGGGAATGTTTGGGGACAGCATATATATCTAGATCACCATGCAGAAGTATGAATAATAATAATAATAATAATAATAATAATAATAAATTTTATTTCTATAGCGCCGACATATTCCGCAGCATTTCAGAGGGGACTTGTACAGAAGATAGACTTTATAGCATAACAATAATTGCATAGATCATAACAGATACCAAGAGGAATGAGGGCCCTGCTCGCAAGCTTACAATCTATGAGGAAAAAAAAAAAGGTAGACACAAAAGGTAGGTGGTAGCAATTGCCCTAATTGTTTGGACCAGCCATAATGTTAAGTGTATAACAGTACAGACCCAGAGGGCTAATAGATGCATAAAGCATGTGGGAAGATGATACGGGGAACCTGGTTATGGTAAAACTTTTGACTGTGCCACACAGGGATAACGGTATGAAGGTTGCAGGCATATGGCATGCTAATTTGCATGTTCCTTTTAATGGAATCTCACTGGAAACTTCTTAGCTCTGTGTGTTATGAAGTAGGTCCAGCTCACACCAATGTTTTAAGCTACCTTCAAGATTTATCTGTAACCATCGACTTTTCACCCATCCCACAATCTGGACCAGAGCCTGGCTGCAGGTGAGGTTTCCTTTGTCATAATGGGCAGATTCAAAAGTCTCTTCGAGGAAACAGCAATAGTTGAAAGCCTCATATGGGGTTAGGGGCACTGTGAAATATGGCATGGTATTAGAGGATATTGCCCTATGGGTGCATATCTAGCAGTTTTTAGGAACATCTCACAGCAGGACTTGGTGATACATATCAAAGTTTATTGTCCCAGTCCTCTCCTCCTTTAGTACCTCATTAAGAGTTAGGGCAAGAGATGCAATTGCCATCAGCAAGGTCCAAAGAGTCATCATCTTTGTGACTGCCAGGGTTCAGGACCTTATTTAATGGCTGTCATTAATCCAAGTATCTTTGCCTTGGAGCTTGACAGAAGTAACAGTGGTCAGTAGCACTTGAAATGGATCACTGTATCTGGTTTCCAGTGGTTTCCTCATATGTCTCTTAACCATGACTCAGTCTCCTGGTACAAATATGTGTGTTTGCCACTTATAAAGTTGGGGTCTTGGTTGAAGGAAAGAACATGGTTATGAGTAACCATCAAATGATTGTGCAACTCCAAGACATATTCTCAACAGTATTTATGGGGTACTATTTTATACAGGGGGTTGGAGACCTGGTTAAAGTTTTGCTGTCACCAGGGGAATGGGTAGTTCTCCCAAATCAAGTTTGTAACATGACCACATCTAGCTGGGTATGTTCTCGAACCAAGTAGGCAGGGAATGGGGTTGAGAGTGTTGGCTGTCAAGGGCTGTAGGAAGTGTCAGGGACAAGAGACTACAAAGGGTGCCTTCGTATAAGGGAGTAGTAATCTTGGGACCATTTGGAGTGAATTCTATGCAGGCTCCAATTTTCTGCAAAACGTCTGTCCTTAACAAAATTAAAAAATACATCAGAGAAACTAAAACCTGGATCACAATTGAAATTGAATCATGCAATTCCTTTTGAGGATCTGAGTCATTTATAATTTAGAAGGTCGTCCATCTACCTCTTCACAAGTTACATATTCAGGGACAGAATGTCCTCTGAGTTGTGGTTTTACAGGCTGCTCCAGTGTCTATCAAAAATGAAACAGTTTGCCCTTCCCCAGGAAATTGGGACACTGAGTGTGGGTCCCTGGAGGGTGACAACAGGCCACAGGGAGCCACCTGGATTGCCAGTTTCCTATGGGAGAGTCAGGATAGTAGCTGTTGATTTTGTAGGACATTTGATCTAAAAATGTTCTTTTTTTGCCCACAAGACCAACATTCTACTGTAGCTGCAGCCTATATTTCTTCCTCGATGGTTACTTCACAATCTCCCCCTTCCTCTTTCCTTTTTGGCTGTATGGATCCTAATTAACTCTTTTTTTGACATTTGACATACTTTCTACTTCAGTACCCTGGGCGATTTCCTTCAGATCAACCCATTGCATATTGCAATGATAAGTACATATTACAATCTGCAATATAGGTCTAAGGCCATTCATGAAACACTGCAGCAATAGTAGGGGGTCATTGTAAAATGACTGTGACCAGATCATCCTGTGTGTCCCAATATACCTCCTCAACATCCTGGAGATGTAATCTAAATGTTTTTCTAAATGTTAGAGGTCTGGGAGCTGGGTAACAAGAGTGATGAACTCACTGGGGGAACGGGACTATTGTTAAGTTATTGGCCATGCCCATGGCAGCTCATATACCAATAGGCTATTTTCTATCCTAGGAGGTATAAAGTGTACGTGACTCTTGGTCCTCATGGAGGCATAGGCATCTTGGGAATCCAAGGCGTGGGGCCCCAGGATACAGTGTTACCTACACGCTAGGCAAGGTGGAAGTCCCGGAGTGGACCCTCTGGACCGCGGCACCGAGGGGCCCTGGACGAGCAACCAGGTGGAACCGACCCCTATACAGGGATCGTTAGGAGCAGGTCCGGGGATTCGAATGCCACGGCAGCCGGAACCATGAGGGGCGGCTCGGAGCGTACTGAGGAGCTAGGCCCGGGTAGGCGAACTGGAGTAGGACTGCAGGAATGAACCATGGGCAGCGGGACTGAGACCAGAGCACGGACAACAGGATGGAGACTGGAGCACAGACAACTGGATGGAGGCTGGAGCACGGACCACAGAAGGAAGGCTGGAGCACGGACCACAGAAGGAAGGCTGGAGCATGGACCACAGAAGGAAGGCTGGAGCACGGACCACAGAAGGAAGGCGGGAGCACGGACAACAGGAATGGAGGCTGGAGCATGAACAACAGGAGGGCTGCAGGGAGCACAAGGCAGAGAGGTTAACGCAAGGGGGCCCAGAGTGTTAATAGAACATTAACGATCAGGCGCCTCCACTAAGAGAGGGCGGCCTGATATAGGCAGGGGCCCGCCCCCATTGGTCCGCCGGTGCTAGCCGGTCAGGGCACCGCCGGAGTAATGAGTCAGCCAGGGAGAGCCGGCCGCGGCCTAGGACGCATGCGCAGGAGTCGCAGTGACGTCACAGGCCACGGACCGGCCAGGCAAGGATGCCGCCGCCGATGCTGGGAAGAGGAACGCTGTGGTGCCGGCAGGTCAGTATGGAGGCATGCGGCAGAGTGCGCGGTGGTGGTGGCCGTAACATACAGTAACTAACCGCTGGGGATTCTGTTGGCTACAATATCTGTACTTGCATCCTATCATTACTGCATAAGATAATAAAAAGTACAGAGACTACAGTAGGTTCTGGGTCGCCCTCCCAGGGCTGTGGGGTACTCGGTACCGGGCCGGTCTCTCAGAAGGGAATGTCACAGCAGCGGTGACCCGGTCCGTGGCCCTGGGCGCCCAAGTAATGGGGGAGACTGAATGGTGGAATGTAATTGATTAAATGAATAGTTTGTGACGCCACCTGTGGTGTTCGGCAAGGGAGGTGTTAAGCTGACGCTGCATGCAGATCCGCTGGGACTGATGGTATGGTGCAGCAAAGATGTAAAAGCTTCCCACAGGTGAAGCTGTAGTCCCAGGGCAGTGTAGATGTGGTTGGCACGGGGATGTAGCGGTGCCGGAAGGGTAGGAAGCAGACAAGACACAGCGGGGTGCAGTTTCTGTACCTTTACTTGACAAATGCAGTCCAGGGTCCTGATTACAGATGGTACCGGAGCAGGCTAGCCTGGAAGCAACTCAGGGATTCTCTCTCAGCAGATAGGCTGTGCAGTCTCCTTCCTAGCGCTTGTTTGAGGGATCTCCAGTACCGAGTTACACTGAAGTTCCTCCTGACAGATGTTCCCAAGAACTCTACTTGTATGGCAGTCAGCTGTAACCTGTTTCAGGGACTCCTTGCTCCTAAGTCCCAGCTCACTATCGATGTGCTGTTGTGCCCTCAAGTCTTAGAAAGGAGTAGTGCATTTACAGCGTCTTACTCCTCTGGTGTCTGTTGCAGGACCATTAGTATCCATACAACCGTGGAGACCAGGCTCCAGTTCATGCGCTCTCACTGGAGATGAGCCTTTCCTCTCTGCTCGATCTTCGCGCTTCTTCTCCATGTCTGCACACTTCACCCTCCTCACACTAACTAACCACTCCTTCCTCTTTGCCCTCAGAGAGCACTCCTCCCCTTAATTCCGGTTCAGAGTTCCCCCTGCTGGCCTGGAGTGGAACTGTGTTGCATGTATAGGTTAACTGCGAGAAAGACCCTTCACTGCTTCCAAGCCTGGCATTACCCTCCCTGGAGGAAGGCAAAGCCACTGTGGCGGCCATACGCCTTGGGACACCACATTCCCCCTAGTGCAAGTCAGCACTCTTGGGCTGAACAAAACATGAAAAACATATAAACAGTTAAACAAGGTGTACAATTATAATTGTGCAAGATTGGAAAAAGGAAAAATGTACAAAAACCACAAGCTCCAAAAATCATCCTATGATGATAAGTCCAGCATCAATGTCCATGGTCCATTCCTGGGCAAATGATAAACTATTTACAAGGAAAGTTTTTGACCACACACAGTCCTGTGGTTCAGTGTCCATGAAACATGGTAAAACTGTAAAATTTTAAAGGAAGCTCTTACAGATTACCTGTAGGCACAAAACTTGAAAACAGTTACATATATACATACAATTCCAACATTTACATTTACTTAGCTATACTCGATATCTGATGGGCGGTATACCTTGTGTAGTGCGGGTAGATCTGCGTAACATTGGTGCTGTTATGGACTGGACTGGTTGTCTGGTTCTAATTACTGGTGTTGTGTGTGAACTGGGTAGCATACGTCTACTAGGTCTTAGAGTCACTGTGGGCATGTCAGATTCACTACTGGCAGGGCGAGGGTTCTCTGACTCCACTGCTGGTGTAGCATCTGCTGCCTGATTTTCCTGATCTTCAGGAATTTCTTGAATCACATCTTCCTGTGCTACCAATTGGGGAAATGACAACACTGGCACCACTATAGCATCATTTACTTTAGTCCAATTTGCAGGGAATTCTCCAAGTATTGTGCTGACCTTCTCTTCTTCTATGGGTTGGATGTTATCTTGTTCTTCCATTCTTTCTTTTAACAGGTCAGGACATAGCTTCAGATGATCTCTTGATATGGCTGCTGATGTTTCTCCTCCATCTTTACTAATAAGGCACACCTTGGTATTGTCAAAATTTGAGGGTAGAATGGTGTAGGGTTCAGCTTCCCATTGGTCATCCAATTTATGCAATCTTCTTTTCCTTTTTAAGACTTGCTCTGCTGGTGACAAAGGAACGGCAGGCGCATTTTGACTGTAACGCTTCTCCTGCTTTTGTCTTGCCTGAGTTAGACTCCTTTCCACACACTCTTGAACTCTTCTGTACCATTGTTGCCTTTTAGTATCCCAGTCAGCATCTGGTGATGTGTACCGTTGTTGTCTTTCAGTATCCCAGTCAGCATCTGGTGACGTTACTTCAGGCGTAAGGACTCCCATGTTCAAATCAATAGGCAACTTGCCAGGCCTTGCTCTCATTAAGTAGGCTGGGGTACAGTTGGTGGAGTTCACTGGAATATGGTTGTAGAGGTCTACCAGATCTGGCAACTTTTCTGGCCACAGATTTCTATCCTCCAAAGGCAATGTCTTCAGTAGGTCAATCACTACCTGGTTCATCTTCTCACACATGCCATTGGTCTGTGGATGATAAGGGGTTGTCCGGATCTTCTTGCAACCATACAAGTTACAGAATTCCTGGAATACTTCTGCTTCGAAATCTGGACCTTGATCTGTAAGTACTCTTTCAGGGTAACCATGTGGTCTGCAAAAGTGCTGTTGGAATGCTCTGGCTGCTGTCCTGGCTGTTTGATCTTTGACAGGCACAACTACCAGGAATCTCGAGTAGTGGTCCACAATGGTAAGAGCATAGATGTAGCCTGAACGGCTTGGAACCAGCTTCACATGGTCCAGGACTACCAACTCGAGTGGCTGCTTGGTTACTATTGGCTGCAGAGGAGCTCTCTGGCTGTTTCGATCCTTTCTGCGCAGGTTACATTGTCCACACTCCCGGCACCACTTTTCAATGGCTTTCCTCATACCTGCCCAGTAGAATCTCTCCCGGAGCAATGCTTCCAACTTCTTCCATCCGAAGTGTCCAGCTCCATTGTGGTATGCTTCCAAGACCATTGATGCCTCTCTCTTTGGGACTACCACCTGCCAGGCCAGCTAATGAGTGCGGGCATTGATACTCCTCCGACACAGCTTTCCTTCATAAATGAACAGTCGACCTCTTTCCTTCCACAACTGCTGGGCTTCTTCAGGAGCATCCAACTCTGGGTGTGAGTCAGTTTGTGACAGTAGCTCCTTCACCAGGCAGACTGCAGGGTCACTATCTTGCGTTTCTGCCCAGTCTTGATGAGGCAATGGGTTTAAGGTGACCTCTTTCAAGCCAGACCGTCTGTTTTTCACTCCTTGAGCACGTTGGGCCGCAAATGGCCGGTGGAAGGGAGGTAACTCTATTTCCTCAAGAGCCTCAGGGTCTTCTGCATCTGGCAGATTAGGCATTCTGGACAGTGCATCAGCATTGGCATTCTTGTGCCCTGCTCGATACTTGATGGTAAATTCGCAGTTAGACAGCCGAGCCATCCATCGCTGCTCCAGTGCACCTAGTTTTGCAGTTTCCAAGTGAGTCAACGGGTTGTTGTCCATGAAGATGGTAAACTTGGCTGAAGCTAGGTAATGCTTGAATCTTTCAGTGACAGCCCAGACTATGGCAAGGAACTCCAGCTTGAAGGAACTGTAGTTGTCAGGGTTCCTTTCAGTGGGACGCAGCTTCCTGCTGGCGTAGGAGATCACTCTTTCTTTTCCATTCTGTACCTGCGACAGTACTGCTCCAAGTCCCACGTTGCTGGCATCAGTATACAACACAAAGGGTTTGTCATAATCTGGGTAGGCCAGAACTTCATCACCTGTGAGAGCCATCTTCAGTCGAGTGAAGGATCTCTCCAACTCCTCAGTCCATTCAAAGGTGGAATTCTTCTTTTTGGCCTTCTTGGACTGCCCCACCAGAAGATTTTGCATAGGGGTGGCTATTTCAGTAAAGCCCTTGATGAATCTTCGGTAGTAGCCTACCAGTCCAAGGAACTGACGGACTTCATGGAGGTTGCTGGGTTTCGGCCAGTCCCGGATGACTGTGACCTTGTCAGGATCTGGTGCCACACCTTCTGCACTCACCACATGACCGAGGTACTGTACTTTGGGCTTCAGGAGGTGACATTTGGAAGGCTTCACCTTCAGGCCAAAATTGGACAAAGCTTCATACAATACAGCCAGGTGTTCCAGATGGTCCTCATACGTCTTGGAGAAAACAATGACAACATCAAGGTACAACAGGAGTGTCTCAAAGTTCATGTGTCCCAGGCAGCACTCCATCAGCCGTTGAAATGTTCCTGGGGCAGTGCAGAGCCTGAATGGCATATAGTTGAACTCACAGAGAACCATCAGAGTGGTAAATGCTGTTTTCTCCTTGTCTGCCTCTGCCACGGGAACCTGCCAATACCCACTAGTGAGATCCAAGGTGGAAAAGTAGTTAGCAGTTTTAAGTGCAGCTAATGATTCCTCAATTCTAGGTAATGGGTAGGCATCTTTATGTGTAATGCTGTTAGTTTTCCTGTAATCAACACACATTCTCATGGTACCATCCTTTTTCTTTACAAAAACTATGGGAGCTGCCCATGGGCTACAACTGTCTCTGATAACCCCAGCTTCCATCATCTCTCTCAACATACTCTTAGAACATTGGTATTGTGTTGGGGGTATAGGCCGGTACCTTTCTTTTATGGGTGGATGATCTCCAGTGGGGATATGGTGTTGAACCCCTTTTGCCTGCCCAAAATCTAGTGGGTGGTTGCTGAATACCCGCTCATATTCTTGTGTCACCCTGTAAACTCCATTCTTTTGGTATGAAGGTGTAGAGTCAGTCCCCACCTGCAGTTGCTGACACTACTCCTCCAGCTGCTTCACAGAGCCATTGTCCTCCACCTGATCGGATGAGACCAAGGGCTCTGCTGCCTGCAATGAGTTGTTATTAACAGTGAGCAGCTTAGCAACTGTGGCGGACCGAGGTATTGTGGCCTCCTCCTCCCCACAATTCAAGAGGCGTACAGGTACTCTCCCTTTTCGTATATCAACCACCCCTCTGGCTGTCAGGACAGTGGGCCTGCTATCAGAGTATACTGGCTCTACCAATGCCTGGTAATCTTTCCCTCTGAGACCTATGGCTGCCCGACACCAAATCAACATTTCACATCTGGGGGGTATTGCAATGGGGAAAGGATCACTCACTCTGACGCTGCCAATTTCTCCGCCAGAGAGTTCTACCTGCTGTCTTTGTATCAGGGCTCTGATCTTCTTCTGCAGGACTCATTGTTCACTGGAACCAGCAGTCTCAGCCACCTGTTGCAACAACACAATTTTCAATTACATTTGTACCAAGAGTCATCATTGGATTACATTCACGTCGATCGATATCCCCAACTATCAGACCTTGAGATTGTAGCTCTACCCGACCCACTTTAACAGTAATCTCTTTACATCCAATCTGCGGCAAAGACTGACCATTACTGGCAACTACTGTCAGTTCATCAGTTGGGCCACAGGTAAGTTCAGAATCAGCCCAATACCTCTTGTAGAGAATGTGCGGCATAGTGGTCACCTGGAAGCCAGTGTCCAGCAAAGCGTTCATGGGGATGCCGACAATCACCACAGGGAGGATCGGTCTCGTTCCAACATACTTGGCTCGCCAGTTCTTTGGGACTGGGGATCCTATTCCTGGGGGTTGGCCCTCTGCCCCAGGGGTTGCTCGTTGACGTCCTTCCTGGTCATAGCGATCGTTGTCCCTCCCTCGGAGTGGCGGAGTTCTCTTCCGGAGCCACGGGACATCCTCTGGACTGGAAGCCAGCTGGATCTTCTCCTTGGAGGACAATTGCAGTGACTGCACAGTTTTAGTAAGGGCAGCCATTCCTTTGGTCAACCCCTGGACCTGAAGACGCAGCTCTTCAGTTGGATCTTTATCCAGATTCTGTGCATCAGCCTTCACAGGGATGGAAGGGAAAGATGCTGCTTCCTGGTGGTAGGTGATTGCTGGGCGCCTAGGGGGCGCTGGACGGCTGTCAGTTGGCTCCTGCAGTACCCGAATAGCCCTGTCCTTGAAATCGGCAAAGTCCAGGTCAGGGTCTTGCAGGGTTATGATGCGCAACTGTCCTCTGTGGGTACTGGATAGGAGTCCTTCAATGAACTGCTCCTTTAACAGTTTATCTTCCTCTTTCACACTGTCAGGATCAATTTGCTTAACTGCTCGCAGCGCCTCCTGCAGGTTAAGAGCATAGTCCCTTATACTGTCCTGCGCCTTCTGTTTGCATCCAAAGAATTGCATCTTGATTTCAGCTGCAGTCCGGGGGTCAAAGGTGCTTCTCAGCTTGGCTAGAATCTTTTTATCTGTCTCTTTATCAGTGTCCTGCCAGGCTTTCACCTCTCTCTGTGCTGCACCCTTTAGTTGTCCATTAAGGATGTGCACTTCCTGGCTTTCCGACAGGGGGTATACTTCAAACAAACTGCACAGTCTCTCTTTGAATTCACTCAGGGTATGTGACTCCCCTAAATACTGCGGTAGCCATGCTGCTCCCGGAAGATAGGGCATAGACAGCGGCATTATGGGGACTCCTTGCGGCGCTGAGGGGTTGGCGGCGGTGTCCGCTGCTGTATTGCTGCGTGGCGCAGACATCCTCTTCCCCCCCTAGTTAACATTAGCCAGGGCTGGGGGCTGTGTGAGCTTACTGGCTGCCGCTTCGCAGGCCCGATGCTCCGGGCTGTAGGCCTCAGCTCCTCCCACTTCTCGCGTGCTTTTCCTCTTCCAGCGTGGGAGTTCACTGCTTTGCGCTCTTGGAGGGGCTCTGCCCAAAAAGTCCTGCCCCTTTTCTTCCCATGTGCGCCAATCAGCGGGATAATGGCGGCAATGGCGCCAATTTCACACAGTCTTTTACACAAACACAGTCTAAGGCACACAGGACCCGGGGGTTACCGGGCTCCGTAATCCTGTTCGTGACG
This sequence comes from Dendrobates tinctorius, assembly GCF_039654945.1. NCBI lineage: Eukaryota > Metazoa > Chordata > Amphibia > Anura > Dendrobatidae > Dendrobates > Dendrobates tinctorius. The sequence continues at coordinate 18,062,692 of NW_027361838.1, read as the reverse complement.
CCAAGTTGGGTCGCCTCCCAGGTCTGTGGGGTACTCGGTACCGGGCCGGTCTCTCAGAAGGGAATGTCACAGCAGCGGTGAACCGGTCCGTGGCCCTGGGCACCCAAGTAATGGGGGAGATTGAATGTAATTGATTAAATGAATAGCTCGAGACGCCACCTGTGTTGTTCGGCAAGGGAGGTGTTAAGTCGACGCTGCATGCAGATCCGCTGGGACTGATGGTATGGTGCAGCAAAGATGTTAAAGCTCCTCACAGGTGAAGCTGTAGTCCCAGGGCAGTGTAAATATGGTTGGCACGGGGATGTAGCGGTGCCGGAAGGGTAGGAAGCAGACAAGACTCAGCGGGGTGCAGTTTCTGTACCTTTACTTGACAAATGCAGTCCAGGGTCCTGATTACAGATGGTACCGGAGCAGGCTAGCCTGGAAGCAACTCAGGGATTCTCTCTCAGCAGATGGGCTGTGCATTCTCCTTCCTAGCGCTTGTTTGAGGGATCTCCAGTACCAAGTTACTGTTAGGTGTCGGGTTCCTGCCACTGCACAGCAGGAATCCAGAGCCTTGCACCCAGCGGTCTCCCATTCTTCTTCAGCTGCAGTGGAGCCTGCTCAGAAGATTCATCGGTCCCGGCGCCCTGCCCAGGCCAACTCCATGGGTTTGCTTGCTGCTGCCACCTCTGGCACAGCTATGACAATGCATGCTGCTCAGCAGCGAGATTCTCCAGGGACTAAGTCCTCATGTCAGGCCACTGAGCATGCCTGTGGAGTGATCTCCCATTGGAGATCGAGGGTCACGTGCTCAGGCCCTGCTCGTGTTCGGATTGGCCCATCCGAGAAGCCAGGAAGGTCCCGGACGTCCGTGGCTATAAAAGGTTTGCATGGCCGCTCGCCCATGCGCTTGGATAGACTGTATTTACAGACTATGTGGAGTGAGTGATGTATGCACGTATGAATGTCTCTGGTGAATGACTCATTAAGAAACCCCTACCCTTGGTACGCATGTGTTGTGCAGCCTAGCCTGCTAGCGCCCAGGCTTAGGCGTAGGTAGGTCTGAGTTTGAGTCAGGCATCAGGCCTCACCAGGGACTTGGCACGCCTCAGTGCATGTGCTCCATAGCCAGCATCTACAGCCGTAACCAGGAGGTTAGCGTGCACTCAAGTCCAATAGCGAGGTGCAGGTGTAACAGACCTGTAGGTCCTATTACCAATAATAATATAATTCACCGCACACTCAGAGGGGTTTCTTTATGCAAATAAGTGCTTATTTTTATTATATACAAAACATGTGGGAGCCAAACAAGTATATATAGCACGAAGTAGCACTTCGTGCTATATATACTTGTTTGGCTCCCACATGTTTTGTATATAATAAAAATAAGCACTTATTTGCATAAAGAAACCCCTCTGAGTGTGCGGTGAATTATATTATTATTAGCATCTACAGCCGCACGTTCAGTGGGCCTAGAAGGACTCTAACCCCGTGTCCTTGGGGTAGAGTTCTGTGGCCGTACACTGTGCGCTCTTTTAGCCGAGCTCTGTGAGCACAAACAGGCTCCGGCGTTTATGTTCAGTGGTAGTGTGGCTCTGTGAAGCAACAGAGTCCACCCCTGTACACACCGGGTGACGTTAACCCGCGTGTGTTCTTATAGGATACAGCCATATAGCATCTGCCATTACTGAGCAGCAGGTTACCACCCCTGCACGGTGGACCCCGTGCGTTCCACCAGCCCTAAGAGTTACACTGAAGTTCCTCCTGACAGATGTTCCCAAGAACTCTACTTGTACAGCAGACAGCTGTAGCCTGTTTCGGGGACTCCTTGCTCCTAAGTCCCAACTCACTATCAATGTGCTGTTGTGCCCTCAAGTCTTAGACAGGAGTAGTGCATTTACAGCCTCTTACTCCTCTGGTGTCTGTTGCAGAACCATTAGTATCCATACAACCGTGGAGACCAGGCTCCAGTTCATGCGCTCTCACTGGAGATGAGCCTTTCCTCTCTGCTTGATCTCCGCGCTTCTTCTCCATGTCTGCACACTTCACCCTCCTCACAATAACTAACCACTCCTTCCTCTTGGCCCTCAGAGAGCACTCCTCCCCTTAATTCCAGTTCAGAGTTCCCCCTGCTGGCCTGGAGTGGAACTGTGCTGCATGTTTAGGTTAACTGCGAGAGAGACCCTTCACTGCTTCCAAGCCTGGCATTACCCTCCATGGAGGAAGGCAAAGCCACTGTGGTGGACATACTCCTGGGGGCGCCACAGTTCTGTGTTTCCATACTATCATAGATTACATACACAATTCTGTGTCTGTTTCCTCTGATTTATCTTCACTCATTGAGAGATGTTTTGACTACTTCTAACCACATTCTTGCCAGCTGAAATCTGTTCTTATCTATCTTTCAGCCATGCTTCCCTATAGGAAATACACTCCCCCCATTCCTTCTTCTATAGGCATTTCACTATATCACATGCATGGACAAGGGTGGTACTGCTGAGGTTATTTCCTTGCAGTTGCAAGTTTTCATGACTGCAATTTCAATCCCCACAGTTATCCAAAGAACTGAATGGGGTCATAGAGTCTTAACCGCGAAAGACTCTACTCTTCTCCCTGCAACAATTTGCACACAAGAGAAGGATTTCAACTCCCAGAACCACTGTTTTTTTTAGCAAGAGAAGAATTTCTAGGAAATATCAACATCAGGCAACCAGCCCTTTGTACTAATGCAATTTTGATAAAAAAACAACAAATATCAAGCCAAAAATTATGCTACCAATAGTTATTGCAATTACTTCCAGTAGTCAAAATACCATGTCATGGGAGATTGAATTCTTTTTCTACAAAACCGTTGTCTACCTCCTCTGATTAAAACAGACTACATCTAGCACAAAAGAGGAGGGGTTACCTAGATCAGTGAATAAAGGCAAGATTTAACTACTCAAACAATTAGTTCCCTTCAAAATCCTATAGGGGCACAGCTTGCCAATGAAATCTGTGCTATGTCTCCCCATTCTGGCTATTGTTCCTCGGTCTGGATATACTGACTGGATAAAGGACTACTCTGCCCATTATGCCATTAGCTCTCTTGAGTTCACACAGCACAGACACCAAGGATGATGATTTATCAAAACTAGTTCACAATACGTCAGTCACACAATCCACACTGCACAGTCTCTGGCATAGTGCCCTTATTGGCCACTCAAAAATCATTCAATCCAACCAACATCCAAAGATCCTCATAGTTTAAAACAATGTCATTCCCGAAATAACAGTCATATAGACAACAAAGACAACTTACAACAATCATTCAACTCTTGAAATATTAAACTTGTCACTCTAATTTCATTCAGCTGTCAGCTATACATCTAAAGACACACTGAAACTTATAATAAGCCACAAATCATACATACAAAATTCAAACACCAGCAAAGGTTCAACAGCGATTGTCTTGTTCGGATCACCAATTACTTGTTCAGGAGCCTTCTAGGTAGCACTGAATATTTAGTAACACAATGGGTTACTCACCGCAGCTTATTCACTGTTTCTGAGAGAGAGATCCTTCCAATCAGGTCCAAAGGAGGTCCAGTTCTGACAATCTCATGTTTCAACACCATGTAGTAATGTGGAAAACCTGTATGGAAAGCTTTAGGAGAAACTGAAAAGGTTTCACACGTTTACCAGTTTTGATCAAATCTGAAAGTAGATTGTTCAAAGACAAGGGTAGACAACTAGCGTCTGTTAGTGCACGAGATTGTCTAAATGTCAGATGCTTAGTCACATGCCTTTATTACAACCACAGAGATATGAAAAGGGGGATGGCTTTATATTAAGTAAGGTAGAAGATATTTCAATTGGGGGAAAAAAGTATTTTAGTTGGCAATAACAAGGTCATAAATCATGGAAACTGTTGAATTCCTTGAAACTCCTTCTACCCAGCTTTCTATGACATCTGTAACAAAGAAAGCTTAACACAAGACACCTCTATACAGATACAACATCCTGTGTTATTTCTTTTATGAATAACACTTATAAAGATAATATAAAAATAGTAAATTATCAAAGGTATTTAAATTGTCTAACTGATAATCAAAGAAAACTATAAATATTTACATAGCATAGTTTATCAGCAAGGCACATCTAGAATTCAGAATTCGCAACCTTTGCCCACTCTTTCTTGCAGTAGTGCTCCAAATCTGTCAGTTTGCAAATCCATCATCTATGTACAGCCCTCTTCAAGACAACCATCACATTTTCAATTGGACTCAAGTCTGGGCTCTGGCTGGGCCATTCCGAAACTCTGATTTTCTTCTGGCAAAGTCATTTTTGTTATATTTGGAGCTGTGCTTACAGACGTTGTTTTGCTGAAAAGTTAAATTTTCAGCAAAACTTACTGCTATTTGAAACAGCTCATAATTTCCTCCATCTTGACCAAAGCCACTAATCCATCTGTCATAAAAACAACCCCAAAGCAGAACGGTATCTCCACTATGCTTCACAATGGGTATGGTATTATTTATATGATGCATAGTGTTAGCCTTGCACTAAACATTTCTGAGGTATGTGTAAAAAGTTCAACCTTGGTCTCATCAAGCAATAACATGTTTTTCAACATGCTTTGGCAGACTTGATGTAGGTTTTGGAAAACATACACAGCCTTGGATGTTTTTCTTTGCAAGGAAAGGCTTCCAGTCCATCTTGCCACCCTACTCCACACCTTACTCCACAGGCAAGAAATATGATGAATATGGAAGACCATGCCACATCCAGTACACAACCAGCACTTGCCTGAAATTTGCAGTGTCCCAGATCAATTATCTTTGTCTTTTCATCCATTTGTGAGGGATGTTCAGTTATATGTAATGTTACAGTTGTGCAGAACTTAAGCCACCTTAAGTCACAATTTTTTGTACCCTTCTCTTTACTGATTGAGACTAGAGATTGATGGACCCCTGGATGTTTGGGTTCGGCGGGTTCAGCCAAACAGTTAAAAAAAAGTTTCCGGTTCGGATACCAAAACAGTACCCAGACCCGAACTCCGACCCCGTTCTCTTGAATGTGGGGCCTCAAACATCCGGTGTTTGTCATGTGCAAACACTGCTTATGATTGACAGTAAAATTATTACCGCTGGTCAGGTAACCGCTGTTCCCACACTGTCAATTTACAGTGTGATTCTGTAGCTGTAATCACAGGTAAAAAATTTACCTCCGGTCACTGGCGGACTACTGCTGGGAGTATTCATTAGCCGGCGCCTGCTCTATAAATGAATAATTTAAAAAACTGCATGGGTTCCCCTGTATTTTTGGTGGAGATCACCGCAGTTCACTGACCTGGCTGGGGATCAAGCCTTATTTGTGTGCATTTTTTCCACTAGGCAGCCAGACCTGTCCTCATCAGTGGAATGCACCTGTGCTGCCCCAGCCTTTATTAATGGAGCTCTGCTGCATCCTGCCAGTGCATCAGTCAGGGTTTGGTGAGTTACCTTTCAAATGATGTCTTTTTGGATTTTTGGAATTTTTTCCTTATGTGCACTGGCTGGGGATGAAGCCTCAATTAGCGTCGGTAACCTTGATGAGGTCACCGTTGCTCACTGATGCAGCAATTCAATGGAATGGGCGTTAGGTGAGTATAACTGTGTTTGTTATTTTTAAATAAAAAAGGAAAAGTGTGTTTGCTTTTTATTTCAAATAAAAGACTTTATTTTTGCTGTCTGGTTATTTACAATAGAACTTTTTTAACTGTTTGGCCGAACTCGCCGGACCCAAAAAAGCAGCATGGGGACCCTTCTATTCTTGATAACCAGCTTTGCTAACGCTGACAGCTGAGAGTTGTAGTCTGCAACTGTCAGTTGTTGTAGTCTGCAACTGTCAGTTTTGTCTGGCTGATGTCATGATACCAGTGCTGGGTGACCGGTACTGCTGGGGTTAATGTTCTGACCTCAGTGCAGACTCTCACGTGCACACCTGGGACCTATTATGGTGGCCTCTCATTGGTTCTGGGGAGGTTTCTTATAGCCTCAGGAAGCTTCCATCCCCCGTCAGTTATACTTTTGCCCTTGGCATAGTGTGGTGACCCCTGAGTGTGTTAGTGATGTGTTCTGGTTGCATGATTCTCTGTGTATGACTCGGTCTGTTCTCTGGATATTGCTTTGGATTCTGCTTGGCACCTTCTACGTCTATTTGGTTTTGACCCCTGCTTGGTCTCATCCCTGGTACTATCCGTTCTGTCTCATCCCTGGTACTTTACTGATATCTTGTGTATGACCTTTGGCTTTGTCTGACCTCCCGTCTGTTTATCCCTCCTGTACCTCGCTTGCCTGTACTGTGCATGACCCCCGCTTTGCCCGACTTTGAGTTTTCTACCTTCTTTGAAAGCAGGATGCTAAGCCCCACCCCCTTGCAGTCACATGACCGTAGGTCCTGTGCCGGCTTGCTAAACTTCTACATTCAGGTCCTGTGCATCTTTATTTTCCGGCTGTTCTTGTCCCCAGGGGTCCCTACGGTGTGGGTGAGTCCCTGCTTAGCGGAGGCTGTACGCCGGCGCTGTCAGGACCCTGACATTATAACTGACCTCAAGCCATGTGCTTTCTTTTCCAGGAAGTTCTCTGCTGCTGAAAGAAATTATGATGTAGGCAATAAAGAGCTTCTTGCGGTCAAGTTGGCATTTGAGGAATGGAGGCACTTTTTGGAGGGGGCCAGTCACCCGGTTACTGTGATTACTGATCACAAAAATTTGTCATACATTGAGTCTGCTAAAAGATTAATGCCCAGACAGGCCCGTTGGTCACTTTTTTTTTCTCGTTTCCAGATTACTATTACATTCCGTCCAGGGTCAAAGAATGTCAAGGCTGACGCCTTATCTCGTAGTTTTCACCTTGTTTCTGCCCCTGAGCCACCATCCTCCATCCTGCACCCTGGGGTTGTGTTAGCAGGGATCTCGTCTGAATTGGAACGGGAAAATGAGGGGGCCCAGTCGCTGGCTCCTGCGGCCAAGCCAGGAGGCAAGTTGTTTGTCCCAGAGCAACTTCGCCTTAAACTCTTGCAAGAGTTCCACGAATCCAAGTTGTGTGCTCACCCTGGTATTATCAGCCATGTGACTGGCGGTGGCTAGGATCTTCTGGTGGCCTACCTTTGGTTCTGATATAAAGAAATTCATTTCTGGTTGTGGGGTCTGCGCTTGTTCTAAAAGCTCCCATAGCCGGCCGGCGGGGGAGCTGATGCCCTTGGAAGTTCCTGAAAGACCGTGGACCCATCTGTCCATGGATTTTATTACCAATCTTCCCTCTTCCAGGGGTAATACGGTGGTATGGGTAGTGGTGGACAGATTTTCAAAGCAGGCTCATTTTGTACCGCTGTCCGCATTACATTCTGCTGAGACCTTATCCAGATTGTTTGTGCAGCATGTGGTCCGCTTGCATGGGGTACCATGGGGTACGTGTCTGATCGTGGTGTGCAGTTTGTGGCTAAGTTTTGGTGTGCTTTCTGCAAAAATTTAGGGATATATCTGTCCTTTTCGTCTGCATATCATCCTGAGAGTAATGGTCAGACTGAACGCACTAATCAGTCTCTGGAACAGATCCTCAGATGTCTGACTTCTGCTAGACAGAATGACTGGTGTGATATACTGCCGTTGGCTGTATTTGCCTTCAATAGTCGGGTGAGTCAATCCACTGGTATGTCCCCTTTCTTGATCAACTATGGGTTTAGTCCTCATTTTGGTGAGTTTTCTCGTCTGGATACGGGGTGCCCCGGGGCTGAGGACTCTGTTCAGCGGTTAAAAGATACATGGGCAGAAGTCCAGCGGCGTATATTTAGATCTCAAGGCAGGTATAAGTTTTTCACGGACAGGAAACGAACACCTGGCCCCATGTTTCAGGTTGGAGAGAAAGTTTGGCTCTCCACGCGAAACATTAAGTTAAAGATTCCGTTAGCCAAGTTGGGCCCCAAATTCATTGGCCCATACAAGATTGTGGAAAAAAATCAACCCAGTATCGTACAGGCTGTGCCTTTCACCCTCTTTCAAGATCCCTAACGTCTTCCATAGATCTCTACTGAAACCGTTTGAAGCAGTCCGGGGAGAATCTGAGTCCGCTGTTCCTCCGGTTTCGGTTGAGGGACATGTTGAATATGAGATTGGTCACATCGTAGATTCTAGGTTAGTACGGCGGTCAGTACAGTACCTAGTTCATTGAAAGGGGTATGGGCCGGAGGAAAGGTCCGGGGTGCCAGCCCGGTTGATGCATGCGGAACGTCTGGTTCGGGATTTCCATGCTAGATACTCAGGCAAGCCTGGGGGTCCAGAAGCCCCCGTTGAGAGGGGGGTACTGTCATGATACCAGTGCTGGGTGACCGGCACTGCTGGGGTTAATGTTCTAACCTCAGTGCAGACTCTCACCTGCACACCTGGGACCTAGTATGGTGGCCTCTCATTGGTTCTGGGGAGGCTTCTTATAGCCTCAGGAAGCTCCCATCCCCCGTCAGTTATACTTTCGTCCTTGGCATAGTGTGGTGACCCCTGAGTGTGTTAGTGCTGTGTTCTGGTTGCATGATTCTCTGTGTATGACTCGGTCTGTTCTCTGGATATTGCTTTGGATTCTGCTTGGTACCTTCTACGTCTGTTTGGTTTTGACCCCTGCTTGGTCCTGACTATCCGTTCTGTCTCATCCCTGGTACCTTACTGAAATCTTGTGTATGACCTTTGGCTTTGTCTGACCTCCTGTCTGTTTATCCCTCCTGTATCTCGCTTGCCTGTACTGTGCATGACCCCCGCTTTGCCCTACTTTGAGTTTTCTACCTTCTTTGAAAGCAGGACACTAAGCCCCGCCCCCTTGCAGTCACATGACCGTTCACATAACCGTAGGTCCTGTGCCGGCTTGCTAAACTTCTACATTCAGGTCCTATGCATCTTTATTTTCCGGCTGTTCCTGTCCCCAAGGGTCCCTACGATGCGGGTGAGTCCCTGCTTAGCGGAGGCTGTACGCCGGCGCTGTCAGGACCCTGACAGCTGGTTATCAAAAACACAGGGGAACCTACAACGTAGTTTTCTTTTTATTAGTTATTTAGAGTACAGGTGCCAGCTGATGAATATTCCCATCAGTCAACACATGCTCTCACTGTTATTAGCAGCAGCAGGCATGGGCTGATGGGAGCAGTAGTCCCATCAGCCAATGCCAATGACAGGAGGAAAACTTTTTACCTCCGATTACAGCTGCGGGCTCAGGCTGTCATTTGACAGGGTGGGAATTGCGGCTGTCTGACTGGCGGTAATGATTTTTCCGTCGATCAGCAGCCGTGTTTGTGGCACTGTCAGGCAAATTAAAGTGCAACAAACACCCGGTGTTGGAGGAGCCAAACCCGAACAGCAACACGGACTTCCTGGTGAAATCCTTGTTCGGTGTCCGTGCCCAAACAGTTGGTGTTCGGTACGGATAACAATCTTTACTGTTCGGGTTTGCCCATCTCTAATTGAGATCCCTTTGATGTGTTGCAAGCTGTTTACAGACCACTATATTTCTCCAGGGAAGGACCCAGCCAAGGGGTGGCTCCTTTCGGAAACCACCATTACCACCATATTAAGTGGCCCTTTAAGTCAATATCCAGCTCTTTACGAGTTTACAGATATGACATGGGAAATACCAAGGCCAGGTATCCATTCACAGACAGCTGTTTCGGGGTGTTGCCCCTGATCAGTGTGGAGTAGAATTCTGGCTAGGTGGGAGCAATGCCTAGTAGACCAACATCACAAAACTCGTAAAGAGCTGGATATTGACTTAAAGGGCCACTTAATATGGTGGTAATGGTGGTTTCTGAAAGGAGCCACCCCTTGGCTAGGTCCTTCCCTGGAGGAAGATCTGGTTAGTCCCGTGTTTGAGACTCTTAAATGAGGCTCCACAGACTTTATTTGCATATTCGTATTTCCCAGGGAGCATTGTACCTAGGATTTCACTGATTGAGCGACTTTGCCGGCTACCGCAGTGTTTTCTTTGACTGGTCTCCCTGAGGTCAGTGATTGTTTCGTGAGACCACTATATTTGTTGGAAAATGCTACTAAGAAAATGTCAGGAAAATCCTATTAGAACAAACAAACTTTATATAGAATTAATCAGAATCACTGTAAAGGATGGTACTGACTACTACTTGACTTGAGTTTAAATGGGGTTGACTATTGCTGAGAACAATCACATGCCCAACTATAAGGGAGCTTTCACACTTATGCACGCACATTATTTAAGTTTATTATTTTATCCCCCTCCCCCAGAAGGAAAAATTCAGTTTGTTTCTCAATAGATTTGTACATACAGTTGTGGCCAAAAGTATTGACACCCCTGCAATTCTGTCAGATAATACTCAGTTTCTTACTGAAAATGATTGCAAACACAAATTCATTGATATTATTATCTTCATTTAATTTTTCTTAAATGAAAAAACACAAAAAGAATTGTCCTAAAGCCAAATTGCATATAATTCCACACCAAGGGGGCGTGGCATGGCCGGCGAGGAGTGAGGACACGTCCTGGAGAGCTCCCGCTCCTATACAGAGAACCGGCCCAACCAGAGACTCACCCAGATGTCTAACACCCCGATGTCCACCAGGAGAAGCCGAGGGAGTGCACCCACAGGCCCCACGGCACCCGAAAAGGTTCCCCACAGCATCTCCCGCTACTTCACGGGTGCGGGAAAGAAGAAGGTTGCAGGCGCCATGATGAATGCGGCACGCAAGGGACAACCAGCTCCGCTGCCAGCGGGGAACAAGGTACCGGAGGTGGGGGAGCAACGTGGGAGGAGAGGAGACGATGGGGGTACTTCCCCGGAATCTATTGGGGTGACCCCGGCGACCATAAAAGGAATGGGGCAATCTCCTCATGGTGGTAACGGCACTGCTGAGCGCCTGAAAACATGCATTTCACAGGGCGACCCCGTGGCCAGGCCAGAGAGGCCTCACACTGATCTGGCATGTGCAGACCTAGGAAAAGCCTCCCTGAAACACCCTGTGCCATACTCCCGTGGAGATCATCATATTATTCCCCCTGAAGGCAACTTTGCCATCACAGGTGACGATATAATGCAAGAAGGAGCGGATCACACAATGAGAGGGCAGCTTAACCATACCATGACACCTGCTCATCAAAATGTCCTGCCGTCAGTCTTACCTCCCCCACCTACCCTTCAACTAGCAGCGTCCCTAACATCACAGTGTGGACCTTCGGCCCTTCTTCCTGCGGGACAACCTGCAACACCCATAGGAGTCGATTTCACATTACTGTATGATAAGATTAGAGACATACCGACAAAACAAGACATGGAACAATATATTGTTCGCCTGGAATCTTCTTACAAAGCTGAGCTTTCCATACTTAAGGACGATATCCAACAATGTGGAGAGAAGGTTGAATCTCATGATCAGCTTCTAGCTTCACTGAATGAAAGAGTAGAGGCTCAGGAGACTGCCATGGCTACCCATGCTAGACAGCTGCAGACCCTAGCAGAGATGCTAGATGATTTTGAAAACAGGGGACGCATGAATAACATAAGAGTACGGGGATTACCTGAATCTATACCCCCTCAGAAGTTAAATAGCACTTTGAGAGGTATATTCAACTCGGTATTAGACAGGCCCAAAGATACTTCACTGGAGTTAGATCGTGCTTACAGGGCTCTAGGCCCGCGTCCTAGTGAACAGGACCCACCGAGAGATGTGATTTGCCGGGTCCATAAGTATCAACTTAAAGATGCAGTCATGAGAGCGGCCAGGAAGGCAGGACCCATTAAGCACTTGGATACCCACATACAGCTCCTACCGGACCTATCCAGATGGACCTTGCAGAGGCGCAGAGCCCTTCGCCCACTCTTAGATGAGCTACGACAACATGATCTTCCTTATACCTGGGGGTTTCCATTTTGCCTCCGGGTTCAGAAGAGGGGCAGAGTGCATCGCTTGAGCCACCCTAGCGGAATCCCGGCATTCTCGGCCGCTCTGGATGGACCTGAGGTGGACGTCCCCGATTGGCCACCCTTACCGTCCCTTTACAGAGTGAATGACCCTCGCAGGGGACGAGTTCCTCAACGACAGTGCCGACCCGGAAGACGGCCCAATGGACTTGGGCATGCACATCCAGGAGAAAGAGAGAATGACTGATTGAGAAGTTCTGTGATTCGGGGAGGGTTTTTTCATGAATGGATGGGGGGTTAGGGATGGAGGACCAGTTTTATTAGCATTGCAGAATTGTAAGTTGAAGCAGTTGTCATTATCAGTCGATTTTCTTTCTCTTCCTCCTCCTCTCTCCCCCCCACCCTCCCCTTGCCCTCTCCTATGTACTCTCGAAAGGCTATGTCTTCTTACTGAACACCTTCAGACACCTGGGTGGCTCGCCACTTTGTAGTGCTCCATTTTAATGGAAGGCATGATTTCTGGAAGCTTATGTTGCTTCAGATTTAAAGATTGTGATATCCTTAACACTATCAGTTCTGATGCTACTGTAGTTATATATGATGCGTGATGTGTTAACGATTCATGGATTCGGTAGATATAGGTATATATCATCTTAAGGGGTTGCATCTCTTGTTTTAGGGGTATGTGAATGTTATTTGTCCACGGGGTCGGGGACTGGAGGAGATGGGTCTCCACTTCTCTTCTTGTCATACACTTACCCCCCTGGAGGTGCTGTTCTGCCATTGTGGCGTACAGCAATTGGTACACACCTCCACCTGGTTCCACGTTACCTGTGGGTGTGTGCTTACTTGCACTCACACCTTTAATTTTACTGTTATACCGTTACTTTGCCTTTTCTAACTCTTAATTCTTTATTCACTCTTAGTGTTCAACCTATCACCACTCTACTAGTCTCTTCCCCCTTTCCACAGCGGGAACCAGACCTCGGAGCGGACCTACCCTTTCGGAGGAGGCCTGATTCTCTCGGCTCCAGACTGCAAATACAATGCCTGGTAAGATTGCCACATAATAATAATAATAATAATTTTTATTTATATAGCGCCAACATATTCCGCAGCACTTTACAATTAAGCGGGGACATGTACAGACAATAAATTCAATACAAGTTAAGACAATTCAAACAGTGACATTAGGAGTGAGGTCCCTGCTCGCAAGCTTACAATCTACAAGGAAATGGGGGGACACAGTAGGTGAAAAATGCTTGTTAATTCAGGTCTGGCAATTATAATAGGGATTTTCATATAAAGCTGCATGATCCGGTCATCAGCCCGTGTGTTTAAGTGCAATAGACAAGTATCAAGTGCAGTTATCATGTGCATGAAGGGTGTGGAGACAGATGAATAGTAGGGTGCAGATTCAGAATAATATTTGGAAGGAGGGAACAGGGCAAAGTTAGCTTGCTGGGTAGTTGATGTGGTAGGCTTGTTTGAAGAGATGGGTTTTCAAAGCGCGCTTGAATAGGTCAGGGCTAGGTATCAGTCTGATCGCCTGGGGAAGTGCATTCCAGAGAGCTGGAGCAGCACGAGAGAAGTCTTGGAGGCGGAGGTGCGAGGTTCGGATTACGGGGGATGTTAGTCTTAGGTCATTTGTAGAACGGAGGGCACGTGTAGGGCGATAGACAGAGATGAGAGAGGAGATATAAGGCGGTGCAGAACAGTGGAGAGCTTTGTGGGTGAGAGAGATGAGTTTATACTGGACCCTGTAGCGAATAGGTAGCCAGTGTAATGACTGGCACAAGATGGAGGCATCGGTGAAGCGGCTGGACAGAAATATGACCCTGGCTGCCACATTCAAGATGGATTGGAGAGGAGAAAGTTTGGTAAGAGGGAGACCGATCAGAAGAGAGTTGCAGTAGTCCAGGCGAGAATGAATAAGAGCGACAGTAAGAGTCTTAGCAGTTTCAAAGGTGAGAAAAGGTCGGATTCTGGAGATGTTTTTAAGATGCAGGTGACAAGAGCGACTGAGTGATCGGATGTACGGAGTAAAGGAAAGTTCAGTGTCGAATATGACCCCAAGACAGCGGGCATGCTGCTTGGGAGTTATGGTTGAACCCTCCAGGGTTATTTCGATGTTAGGTAGAGTGAGGTTAGTAGAGGGGAGAAACACAAGAAGTTCAGTTTTAGAGAGATTTAGTTTCAGATAGAGGGAGGACATGATGCTAGAGACAGCAGACAGACAATCCTTGGTATTTTGAATTAGGGTAGGGGTGATGTCAGGGGAAGAAGTGTATAATTGGGTGTCATCAGCATAGAGATGATACTGGAACCCAAATCTGCTGATTGTTTGTCCAATAGGGGCAGTGTATAAAGAGAAGAGGAGGGGGCCTAGGACTGAGCCCTGCGGGACCCCGATAGTAAGGGGACGAGAAGAGGAAGAGGAGCCGGAAAAAGATACAGTGAAGGAGCCACATGAAAGATTACACTTGGCTCCTTGAATGTTAGGGGTTTTAATACACCACAGAAGCGGTCGCATATCTTATATGGTATGTACAAGAAAAGAGTTAACGTATTGATACTGCAAGAGACACATTTTAATATTGGACATGTCCCTAATATACCCGACCGCTATTACACGACTTGGTTCCATAGCGCCAAACCGGACTCACGGTCCCGAGGTGTTTTCCATTTCACTCCACAAGTCCCTCCAACATACCATACTGAATACGCTAATTGATACTGAGGGAAGATACGTGATTTTGAAAATCCAGATTTTTTCAACAACATAAACTATAGCGGGGTGGTACGCCCCCAGCCGGGACCAAATTCGAGCTGCGAAGTCCTTTTTGAAGACAGTAGCTGATTTCGCCGAAGGGGTTGTTGTCCTTGGGGGAGACTTTAATCTGACTCTTAATCTGTCGCTGGACTCAACAGCGGTGAGGTCTTACCTCTCTCTTCGCCAATTGACCTCTCTGAAAAGAGACCTTCATGACCTGCATCTCACTGATGTTTGGAGACTCCTTAACCCCAACACGAAGGATTATACGTTCTTCTCCACGCCACATAACTCATACGGCAGAATAGATTTCTTACTTCTCAGTCATTGCGCGTTGGCCTGGGACCCGAAACCGTCCATTGTGAGTTTCCTGTGGTCGGATCATGCTCCAGTTTTTCTGGACATTAGCCCTCCTGATTCGGGGACGCGACAGTGGACGTGGAGATTGAACGATAATCTTTTAAAAGACCCTACATGTGTGGCTGACGTTAAAACTACTATAGCGACTTGTTTACAAGATCACGAACACGACGTTACTGCGATGCCTATCAAATGGGAAACTCTTAAATGCGTCCTTAGAGGGGTTCTTATTAAACATAGCTCCCGCTTAAAGCAAATGAAAAATAAAGAAATTAGAGATCGCACGGAAAAAATATTAATTTTGGAGATGACTCATAAGAATGACTTAAAGGCGGAGACGCAGTCTGACCTGATCAAATGTAGAGACGATCTGAAGTCTCTGCTAAATGAGAAGTCCCGTATTCATAGAAATCGTTTTAAAAGTATATTATACGGCCAAGCTAATAAATGTGGATGCATGCTGGCCAGATTTTTACACCCACGCTGTCAGACCACATACATTCCATTCCTTCAGAAGCATCGAGGTCAGGCGACATCAAATCCAACCGAAATTCTAGACATAATGTGACGCTACTACCATACATTGTACAATATTAAGGGAAATGACCCCCCACAGCTGCCCCTGGACCCCCAACCACAAATAGAATCTTATATTCACAATACCGCCCTCCTGACATTGACTACAGATTTGACGGAACCATTAGAAGCAGATTTTACAACTGAGGAGATTGACGAGGTCATTCGGAGCACCCCGGCTGGTAAGAGTCCGGGTCCAGATGGCTTTTCCCCTCATTTTTACAAGATGTTTCGAGAGAAACTTAATCCCATTATGACACAGGTCCTTAGAGGCCTTCATTACAGTAATACCGAAGCCGGGAAGGGATCCTACGGTGGTGACCAACTACCGCCCAATATCACTCATTAACGCTGATGTGAAACTTTACTCAAAAATTTTAGCTAACCGACTAGCTCCCCTTCTACCTTTGGTTGTGCATTCGGAACAGGTGGGGTTTGTGCGGGGGAGGGAGGCGAGGGACGGGATAGGCAAAACCCTCATTTTGACTGCACATGCTAAATCAAAACATAAACCGATGGCTCTGGTGTTGATTGACGCAGAAAAAGCCTTTGACTGTGTGCACTGGGGATTCATGTTCTCGGCCTTATGACAGATAGGCCTGGGGAGCCGTTTCCTACATAGGATTGCGGCTCTATATTCCAGCCCTATGGCGAGAGTTAGGGTCAATGGCGCACTGTCAGATCCTATAGCCATTGGGAATGGGACACGACAGGGATGCCCTCTGTTGCCCCTTCTATACACGGTAGTTATGGAACATTTAGCGGTAGCGATTAGAGGGAACCCGAGTGTGCATGGTCTATGGGTGGACCGCGTTCATTACAAGGTCTCTCTTTATGCAGATGATCTTCTACTGTATGTATCTCAGCCGCACATTTCCCTCCTGTCATTGATGGTGGAGTTTCAAAAATATGGTGCAGTCAGTAATTTTAAAATTAATTTTCAGAAGACCGAAGCCCTTAATATAGCCCTGGGATAAGCAGAACTTACGAGAATAACGGAGAATTTCCCTTTTCGTTGGAAAAATGAAGTTGTTCAATACTTGGGCGTTCGGGTTCCAACCGATATGACTGACCTTTACAAACTTAATTACTTACCCCTCCTGGAGTCAACCCTGAAACGTTTGAAAGAGTACGGATGAAAGAACATCTCGTGGTTTGGCAGGATGAACTCCTTTAAAATGGATGTTCTTCCCAGACTTTTATATTTGTTTCAGGCAGTCCCGATTATGTCGCCAAAGGCATTCTTCCAAACCATCAGATCTGCATTGACCCGATTTGTCTGGCAGGCTTCTAAGCCCCGTTTAAAGTATACCAGTCTGACTACTCCGAAGTCCAGGGGTGGTACGGGTCTCCCTGATTTAGAACTTTACCATAGAGCCTCCTTGCTAACACGTCTATTCGACTGGCAATTTGGCCACCGTTCTAAACAATGGGTTCAATTGGAACAGACATCCTTTGACATCCCCTTGCGACACCTTCCCTGGATTCGATGTTATGGCCTTACTCCAAACGACGCTGGGGGATCAACGGGCTTTTTGGCGCGAGAGACATTACGACTCTGGAATCGCATAAAAATTAAGAAGAAGATGATCAGCGCCCTGAATCCGCTGATGCCAATTTTTGGCAACCCAGATTTTCCCCCTGGTCATTTTAGGGAATGTTTTTTAGGTTGGCTTGTGGGCTCGGACTTGAGTCTGGACAGGTACTGGTCGGAGGAGAGATTCCACCTCTGGAGACCCTACAGGAACAATTTCCAAATGGGGGGCTCTCCTGGATGAAATATAATCAGTTGAAGTCGTTTATCCAGGGACACATAGCTGACCGCAATTCCTGTCAAGGTGATCCCGAGTTATATTCGGGCATGGGAAGAGGAGATGGGGTGTAAAATTCTCGGTTGAGCACCTTAACAAAGCTTACCTATTCACACACAAAATGTCCCCGACTGGGGGCGCACAGGAGAAAAATTTCAAGATATTGACCAGATGGTATCTGTCCCCCGCTAGACTGAAGTCTATTTTTCCATCAGTAGAGGACACCTGTTGGCGCTGTGGAACTGAGAAAGGCACACTATTTCATATATGGTGGCAGTGTTCTGCTATACAATTTTTTTGGAAGAAGGTGTTACTGGCTTATCATAAAATTTCCGGAGATTATGTTCCCCCTTCCCCGCAAATTGCCATCCTTTCGATCCTTCTGGGCCCCATATCCGCTCAGAAGCGGAGTCTTCTCAGGTTTTTGCCACAGCGGCACGCATGGTTATTCCACGCCATTGGCGAGAAGTAATACCACCAACAATGGCGGAATGGGTGTCCGAATTTGCAGAAATCTTCCGGATGGAGGAACTGATGGCGGAAATGGAAGGGGACAACTCCCGCTTGATTCGTACTAGGCATCCCTGGATCATATTCAAAGAAACGGCCGGGCTATCCCAACTGGTCGAGGAGGCTTCTTAGGGGCTGGCTCGGAAGTTTGGTGCCCGTCTCTTCCCTTCCCTTTCATCCCCCTCTCTCCCTTCCTACTACCCTACTACTCCTGAATGTTCCATCCTAAATTCTTTCAGGCTCTTTCCCTCTTCTTTCTTATATTTTCCCTTTTTCTTTTCTGTAATACACCCTTGTTGATATATGTTAAAGTACACTATGAATGCTCGCGACTATTATGTTAATGCATCTCCCCATTTATGTTACCAAAATACAAAAGATAGTGGGAGAGAAAGGTTTGCTCTTCAGTCTATTTTATTGCATATCAGTCAAATGTTAATGTGTGCTATATAGCTGGGTTAACCAACCTACAATGCCAGTCACTTGTTTTGAGTCTGGTTCATGATGGGGTACTTGTGCTTTCTCAATATATACCCTATTGTGAAGTTACAAGTTCATATTTCAGAAGATATGTAGGCTTTACATGAGATTGTTTTACTATGATCTTGTACAGATGGGTGTATAACTTTTGTTATCTTGTATGCTTCCCTTGTCTACTTGTTTTTTCAATAAAAATAGATTCAACATAATTCCACACCAAACATAAAAAAGAGGGTGGACAAAAGTATTGGCACTGTTCGAAAAATCATGTGATACATCTCTAATTTGTGTAATTAACAGCACCTGTAACTTACCTGTGGCACCTAACAGGTGTTGGCAATAACAAAATCACACTTTCAGCCAGCTGACATGGATTAAAGTTGACTCAACCTCTGTCCTGTGTCCTTGTGTGTACCACATTGAGCATGGAGAAAAGAAAGAAGACCAAAGAACTGTCTGAGGACTTGAGAAACAAAATTGTGAGGAAGCATGAGCAATCTCAAGGCTACAAGTCCTTCTCCAAAGACCTGAATGTTCCTGTGTCTACCGTGCGCAGTGTCATCAAGAAGTTTAAAGCCCATGGCACTGTGGCTAACCTCTCTAGATGTGGACGGAAAAGAAAAATTGACAAGAGATTTCAACACAAGATTGTGTGGATGTTGGATAAAGAACCTCGACTAACATCCAAACAAGTTCAAGCTGCCCTGCAGTCCGAGGGTACAACAGTGTCAACCCGTTGTAACAACCCTGCTGGCATCACTGCATGGCCTCCCATCCCCCGCACACCAACTTACTTTCTGCTTCAAGCCATGCTGTGAATTCTGTCTGTTGCCAGCTCTGTGCCTCTGCTCTCCATGTTTCCTGACTGTGTGTATAGGGGGGCGGCACCAGAACTCTCTGGTTCTTATGCAGTCAGGGTGCACCTGCCTAATCTGTCCCTGACCAATCACCTAGAGCCCTTGACTATTTAGTTTCACCACACCCACTGAAACATTGCCTGTGCAATGTCTAATCTCAGTTAGTATCTTGCTGCTGAGGAAGCCAGGCCCTCTTCTGTGTATTTCCTCCTTCTCTGGAGGAATACTTCTTGTCTTGCCTTGTACCTTTTCTGCCTGCCAGGAGGCTGAATATCCTGGCCCTTGAGTCTTGGTTCCAGTACCCTATCTGTACTCTGTCCTACCTTAGTCTCCCTTTCTCCTTGTCCGTGGCTTCCTTCCTTTGCTGTATCTTTCCTTGTGTCCTCCCTGTCTGTGAATCTGCACCCTTGCAGCTCTGTCTGTGAATCTGCACCCTTGCAGCGCTGTCTGTGAATCTGCACCTTTGCAGCTCTGTCTGTGAATCTGCACCCTTACAGCTCTGTCTGTGAATCTGCACCCTTGCAGCTCTGTCTGTGCATCTGCACCCTTGCAGCTCTGCCTGTGAATCTGCACCCTTGCAGCTCTGCCTGCACGGCTCCCTAGCCGCTCTGCCTGCACGGCTCCCTAGCCACTCTGCCTGCACGGCTCCATAGTCGCTCTGCCTGCACGGCTCCATAGTCGCTCTGCCTGCACGGCTCCCTAGCCGCTCTGCCTGCATGGCTCCCTTGCTGCCCAGCCTACTCCGCACTCCTGTGGCTCTGCCTACTCCACACTCCTGCCTATATCCATACCTGCAGCTCCTGTGTGAACAGGTCCAAATCCTGTTCCAACATACCACTCCAGTCTGTCCTGTGTCTTCAAGCCGTGCCCGCCTGTCCTGTGTCTCCAAACTGTGCCCACCTGTCCTGTGTCTCCAAGCCGTGCCCGCCTGTCCTGTGCCTCCAAGCCGTGCCCACCTGTCCTGTGTCTCCAAGCCGTGCCCGCCTGTCCTGTGTCTCCAAGCCACGCCTGCTTGCCCAGTGTCTCAGCCGTGCCTGTTGTGTCTACCCGCCTGCCTGTCTATAGCTTCTGCCAAAGTGACTTGTCCCCGAGTGGGACCAGCAGCCACAGCCAGACACCACCCTGGAGTGACACCCGACAGCTATCTACCGCACAAGCCTGACCTCACCATCAGAGGCTCCAGTGAAGACCGAGGTAGCTGTCGTAGTCACGCCCCTTCCAGGGTAGTCTGGTTTGTGACACAGTGGGGCCACAAACCCCCGGCTCGCGCCATTCAGCCAAGGCGCGAGCGTGGCACCCACACTATCCGTCGGCGTCTGAATGAAAAGGGACGGTAAGGTAGGAGACCCAGGAAGACCCCACTTCTTACCCCGAAACATTAAAAAGCAAGGCTGGAGTTTGCCAAAACTTACCTGAAAAAGCCTAAAACGTTTTGGAAGAATGTTCTCTGGTCAGATGAGACAAAAGTAGAGCTTTTTGGGCAAAGGCATCAACATAGAGTTTACAGGAGAAAAAAAGAGGCATTCAAAGAAAAAAAACATGGTCCCTACAGTCAAACATGGCGGAGGTTCCCTGATGTTTTGGGGTTGCTTTGCTGCCTCTGGCACTGGACTGCTTGACCGTGTGCATGGCATAATGAAGTCAGAAGACTACCAACAAATTTTGCAGCATAATGTAGGGCCCAGTGTGAGAAAGCTGGGTCTCCCTCAGAGGTCATGGGTCTTGCAGCAGGACAATGACACAAAATACACTTCAAAAGGCACTAGAAAATGGTTTGAGAGAAAGCACTGGAGACTTCTAAGATGGCCAGCAATGAGTCCAGACCTGAATCCCATAGAACACCATTGGAGAGATCTAAAAATGGCAGTTTGGAGAAGGCACCCTTCAAATATCAGGGACCTGGAGCAGTTTGCCAAAGAAGAATGGTCTAAAATTCCAGCAGAGCATTGTAAGAAACTCATTGATGGTTACCGGAAGCGGTTGGTCGCAGTTATTTTGGCTAAACGTTGTGCAACCAAGTATTAGGCTGCCAATACTTTTGTCTGGCCCATTTTTGTAGTTTTGTGTGAAATTATCAATGTTTTGCTTTTTGCTTCATTCTCTTTTGTGTTTTTTCATTTAAGACAAATTAAATGAAGATAATAATACCAAAGAATTTGTGTTTGCAATCATTTTCAGGAAGAAACTGAGTATTATCTGACAGAATTGCAGGGGTGTCAATACTTTGGGCCACAACTGTATCATGGCCCATGGGTGACATTAAAGGTGAAAAACGTTCTGAAATTACATACCTCCTCAAATCTTTAAAGAACTATTTAGAATATTGCAACAATTTTATATATTGGAGTGAAGGATGGATATATAACTGAAGACTTAAGTCTCCTTGAGGACATGAGAGGGAGGAAATGAGAGCTGAAGTGGGAAAAAATACACAATGAATTGGCCAGAGCACAAAACTTACTGTTTGAGTCCCACTTGAAAGTGTCTGCACTCTCGGCAAGCATAAAGGGAAACATCATATATTCATATAATCTATTAGAATGGAGTGAAAAGAGCCAAAATTTGAAGGTTAAACAAGCGATTTATGGCTGGACTACATCTAATTTACATTTAAATCTGTTTAAGTCCTTGATGCTATCGTGACATGTCTTCTTTGCAAGTTTTAGGTATAGAAAAACTATTTCCACATGCAAGAGGTAGAGATATTAAATGCAAGTTATTGACAAAGAAACGTATTGGATTTTTAATCTGGATTCAAGAAGCCCTAAAGGTTTTAATCTAAAAAGAGAAACCATGTATCACTGTTGACTGTTTTCATGCACCTGTTGCTTAATGAATGTATTCACTGATATAATTGTGTCATGTGACTTGTTCCAACTGTTTTCATTGGCACATCTTTAGTATTTTAGTAAATTTTCTTGATTATGTAGCCAAGCTGTGATAAAGAACACAAGTGAGCGCTCGAAAAGCATCTTGCTCCCCTGCCTTGTCTATGCATCCATTGTAATTTTTGCAAGTTTTAATGGATTTAAAATAAAGAAAGAATTATTTTACCAGATGCTGGAACCTAAACCTTTTTTTTCCTTGAGCACATTACAGTATCTGATGTGGATCCACCTGGTTCCGTGCAAACTGGACTTCAACTACTAGGTGAGCTGGCTTTCTGTTTACTATATGTGAATAAGGAGCCATGCAGACAAGGATGGGGATAAGTATCCATGCAGACAAGGATGGGAATAAGGAGCCATGGAGACAAGGATGGGAATAAGGAGCCATGCAGACAAGGATGGAAATAAGGAGCCATGCAGACAAGGATGGCAATAAGGAGCCATGCAGACAAGGATGGGAATATTAAGGAGCCATGCAGACAAGGATGGGAATAAGGAGCCATGCAGACAAGGATGGGAATAAGGAGCCATGCAGACAAGGATGGGAATAAGGAGCCATGCAGACAAGAATGGGAATAAGGAGCCATGCAGACAAGGATGGGAATAAGTAGCCATACAGACAAGGATGGGAATAAAGAGCCATGCAGACAAGGATGGGGATGAGGAACCGTGCATACCAGGATGGGGTTGAGAGGACAATGCATACCTGGCGTATACTCGAGCCAATTCATTTTACCAGTTTTTTTAGGCAAAATTAGGTGCCTCGGCTTATACTCGAGTTGGCTTGTCATGAGTAAGGCTGGTTTCACATTTGCGTATCTATGCGCAGCATTTGATCCTCATAGATTGTCATGCATACATATCTTTAACATGGTGTACACAGGGACATGCGTTTGCATGTGTTCGCATGCAGATGTGTATGCAAGCGTCATTTTGTGGTGTGCGTCGAAAGCAGCATGTTGCATTTTTTGAGGCGTCAAAAATCCGTCAAATATGTGCAGGCATGCGCATGCGGATGAGTGCGCAGAAAAAATGCATTACTGTCTATGGGAACGCATTGGTACGCAGCGAACTTGCGTACGTATGCGTTCGATATGCATGCGTACTTCAGACTGAAAAATCCTCCAATTGACTGCCACTTCCCCTGTAACAACTTCCCCAACCACACCTAGCCTACCATCACAGCCTAACGCCTCCCAGATGCAAAAAGTAAAGCCCTTTTTTTATTTTTTGTTATTTATATGTCAAATTTTCTCTTGTTGTTATGTTTGTTAATAAAAATTCTTGTGGTTCACAATACCTGTTTCTTTATCTCTTTATTTAAACATGTGTGTATTGTTGAGTGAAGTATTAACGGGTGTTACAGTAAAGGTGTTTATTATTAAAGTTACAGTCAAGGTGTTAGTATTAAAGTCAGCAATACCAGTACATAACATTACAGG
Organism: Dendrobates tinctorius; assembly: GCF_039654945.1. Lineage (NCBI taxonomy): Eukaryota > Metazoa > Chordata > Amphibia > Anura > Dendrobatidae > Dendrobates > Dendrobates tinctorius. The sequence goes on along the minus strand of NW_027361838.1, from coordinate 18,039,124 downwards.
TACATAACATTACAGGTACATAATATTACAGGTCCATAACATTACAGGTCCATTTAAATTAGCGGCTTAAACCATTTCGTCTTGCTATGCCACATGTCCAATATCCGAAACAAAGTAGTCAGCAATTTTATCCCTCATTTGGGCAACTTCCAATGTTGTCCTCAGAGGGTGATCTTGGTAATCCTGCAATGTGATGTAGGGAAGGTGACCTGACGGACAGACTTGTCAGAATAGCGAAAGGAAGATTTGCACAGTTTAGACAGGTGTCAGTTACTACAGTGGGGAAACAGCTGAGAAAGTGTAGTAGACGTGCAGTACCATTGTTGACCCGTAGAGGGCAGGGAGGAGTGTGAGCAAAGGACTTGACATCACCTTAGGGCTTAGGAAACCGTTGATCATGGGGGGCCGAGTTACAGGAAACTGGGAATGATATAACTTTGACAGGAGGGTTCCAGAAAGTTCCAGTCCCCAGGGGGAGCTCAAGTGACAGGAGGACTACGACAGTTTGTGCACTGTGAGGAAAACCAAACCAGGGGGACTGAGGAGAGAGAAAGTCAGGGGGGTGGTCCTGACACAAAAGTACTGCAGCATAGACGAGGCACCGAGGTAAAGCATACCATATTTGGAGAGACGACTGATCAGTAAAAGTACTGTTGGTTTACGGGCCTAAGGCGGCCACAGTGATGGATCTGACAAGAACGTCAAAGAGTGAAGAGGGGACAGTGCGTATATGTACGTTCCCTGGTGTAAAGTACGGTGTGCATGAAGCGGCCCTGGAAACGGAGGGCCGATAAGTGAAAGTGAAGTAAAGTGAACTGAAGTGAATTGAAGTGCGGTGTACTTCAGAGGCTGCCAGGTGGAAGGCAAGAGAATAAACTTGGACCTGTTGTACCCGACACTTGCCTCCATCGTGTCTCTGTTACGTCTCTGCGCGGTAAGCGAGGGATCACCCCCCAGTCCGGCCCACCGACCCTACATGGTATTAACGGGTTCCTCAAATTCTAAGTTGGGTCGCTTTTTTGCCAGGATGTAATTGTGCAGAACAACACATGCTTTCACAACCTCAACAATTGTCTCAATTTTTAGGTTGATGGCTGTTCCCAAAATGCACCATTTAGATAACAGCAATCCAAAGGCACACTCCACAGTTCTTCTTGCCCTTGTCAGTCGGTAGTTGTAAATCCTTTTGGTATGATTCAAGTCTCGACTTGAGTAAGGTTTTAGGAGGTTGGCACACATTTGAAATGCCTCGTCCCCAACCACAACAAATGGCATTGGTGGTCCTTCAGTGTTCGGAAGACGTTGTGGCTGTGGAAAATTGAAATTATTCCCATACAAACGTTGGCCCATGTCACAGTTTTTGAAAGTCTATGAGTCATTTCCTGCTCCAAATGAGCCAGCGTCCATGGCGAAAAATCGACAGTCAGCATCTGCAATCGCCGTGAGAACAATGGAAAAGTATTTTTTGTAATTGAAATTAGGATAGGAGGAGCAAGCTGCGGTTGGGACTTGGGAGGGGGGAGGCTGCCTGGCTGTACACTTTTACTTTCAATTCAGCAGCAATTGTCTCTGCTTCCTCTGCATCAGCCCCCTCCAGACAGAGAGTGCGATGATTGGTCATCCAGTGAGTCACTCTGCATCAAGTGAATGTGTTTGTGTTCATCACACTCATGTCCCAGTGCAGACTGCAGATTTTTGGAGAACTTGGAGAACAGAGATAGAGATATTCACACTACATCAGCGATTGTAGGCTGCAATCCTGCAGCCAGCAGGTGAGGGGGAGACAGGGTGGCAGTGTGTGAGTGTGAGTGTGTGACCAGGAGCAGCATACGAGTGCAACCCTGGGTGTGCAGCATGGTGGCAGTAAGTGTGTGACCAGTAGCAGCCTGCAAATGTGGCCTTGGGTGAGCAACATGGTGGCAGTAAGTATGAGTGTGTGACCAATAGCAGCATGTGAGTGCGGCCCTGGGTGTGCAACATGGTGGCAGTAAGAGTGAGTGTGTGACCAGTAGCAGCACATGAGTGCGGCCCTATGTGTAGAACATGGTGGCAGTGACTGTGAGTGTTTCACCAGTAGCAGCACATTAGTGCGGCCCTGATTGTACAACATGGTGGCAGTGAGTGTGAGTGTGTGACCAGTAGCAGCACATGAGTGTGGCCCTGGTTGTACAACATGGTGGCAATGAGTGTGAGCATGTGACCAGTAGCAACACGTGAGTGCGACCCTGGTTGTACAACATGGTCGCTGTGTGTGAATGTGTGACCAGTAGAAGCACATGAGTGCAGCCCTGGGTGCACAACATGGCGGCAGTAAGTGTGAGTGTGTTGCCAGCAGCAGCACGTGAGTGCGGCCCTGAGGAACATGGTGACAGACAGTGTGAATGTAGCAAGTGGCAGAAGGTGAGTGTGTGGCGCCCCTGAGGATCCAGTCACCACAGAGATGCTGCACCTCACCCAGAGGTGCGATATCCCACAACCAGGTAAGATGGAGACACCCAACCACATTCCATCCCACATCCCACACACACACGTAGAATAGCAGAGCACCTTTATGATCCCTGCTTTGGAACACGAAGGGTGTTGAGAGGTGGGCGGAGCGTAGATTGAAAGTGGGAGAATTACAAGGAAGTTAGGTCAGATTCCCTCAGAGGAAGGGAAGGAGAAGGACGTGTCTTGTGCAGCTCCAGTCAGCAGGAGTTGCCTGACTGAATAGCTTGACACAAAGCTTCCTAAAAGGAAAGGTATATCTTCTGAGACACGGCTGGAGCGTACTCCCCATGGGGCTCATTTCCACACTGACAGACGTCAGGTGGAGGAAGGACTTGGTCGCAAAGGGACACGGCCCCTAGCCTAGTGAGCGTACTTCAGGGCGCTACTAGCAAGCCAATAGCTGTGGTGACTTTATGGACCACAGCCCCCTACCACAGTTAATCCAACTGGAAAGGCAGCTACATAAGATCACAGAAACGGAAGGGTATGTGTTGTCTGACAGGATTCACAGCTGCTGGCCTGGGACGATAATTGTGAAGTGCTGGAAAGGAAGGAAGGTGGAAAGCAGCATATTGTATGGAGACTGCCAGGAAAGGTACATACTGACAGGGAGTGTTGGAAGGGTGTACTTCACTTTACCTGGAAGTTGTCTGGACCCCTCACCTGGAGAACGCAGCACTGAAGTGGGCATCTGTGCGCACCAGACTGTAAGTAAAGCCTTGGAACTACATGCAACTGTGTCTCTGCCTTCTTCCTGCATCTTCAACTCAGCACTGCTACATTCTTCACTCCACACTACCTCACCATCTCTAAACTCATCTCAACTGCCCTGGGACTACAGCTCTACCTCTGGAGAGCTTTACCAACTTTGCTGCATTATACCATCTGTCCCAGAGAAGCAACACTGCAGCGCTGGTCACCACTGACCAGAATACCACAGGTGGCATCACGAATTCATACAAACTCTATACTTCTTTAATTTCTATTAATTGACTGCCACTGTGACACATCCCTTTAAGACAACTGGCCCGATACCGACGGCCCCTGGGTCGCGTCAAGTGCCCCAGGACAGCATGAATATTTTCTTTAACGGGAACCTGTCAGGTCACTTTTGCCCCCAAACCTACCTGTCCCTGCAGCTTCCTACTACATCCCTAACCAGCCAAGCCTAACCAAGTGAAAGACAGACTGTGTTTCACAAAAGTAAGTACAGATGACTTTGTGTCCTGTGCATTTTGGGGGTGATTTATCAAAACTTTTTGCCAAATGTCTGTTGAATAAAGCTTTGAAAAGTCACAAGTTTTTGCACAAACCTGATGTAGCTCAAAAAGATTTGACTTTTTGCATGGGCATGGCGCAGTATTCACTACGCCACAAATCTTACTCTAGCAGGACTGGAATAAGATTTGTGGACAGACACACATAGATGAACCTGTCACTACACGTCTCACCTGATTTATTAAAAGTCTGCAGTCAGTGTGACACATGGAGTGACTTCAAACATTGTGGCAATGCCTGCTATATGTGAAAATGGGCTACTGAGTTGTAAAAATATGTCATGTGTGATGCTCTCTGCTGAGCAGTGTCTATGGCTAGGTTTCGTACATATGTTTTTATGGGCCACAATTAACAACAAATCTCCTAATGAGAACTTGACAGCCTCATTATATGCCAAGTGCTAGAATCAAAACGCACATACATACAGTCTGTAGTATTCAGACCCCTTTAAATGTTTCACTCTTTGTTTCATTGCAGCCTTTTGGTAAATTCAAAAAAGCATTTTTTTTTCTCATTAATGTACACTCTGCACCCCATCTTGAGTGAAAAAACCCAGAAATGTAGAAATTTTTACAAATTTATTAAAAAAGAAAAACTGAAATATCACATGGTCATAAGTATTCATACCCTTTGTTCAGTATTGAGTAGAAGCACCCTTTTGAGCTATTACAGCTATGAGTCTTCTTGCGAATGATGCAACAAGTTTTTCACACCTGGATTTGGAGATCCTCTGCCATTCTTCCTTGCAGATCCTCTCCAGTTCCATCAGGTTAGATGGTGAACGTTGGTGGACAGCCATTTTTAGGTCTCTCCAGAGATGCTCAATTGGGTTTGTAAGGATCTGAACTGTGTACCTGTTTTGCTCCTAGTTCTGCTGGATTTTGCCCTTACCTGAGATGGAGTTAATGGCTTCACGGGGGCCATCTTGTTTGCTTGGTCTTGCCTTTAGTTCTGCTGTACTTTGCCCTTACCTTAGATGGAGTTAATGGCTTCACGGGGGCCATCTTGTTTCCTGTTTGAGATGCTTTGTTTCCTGTCTGCTGCATATGTAAAGGGACTCTGCACACTGTACAGGGCTTGAGTATCTTGTACCTCACTTGTTACCAAGCTAGAAGGACAAGTATCTTGCTTGTCTCTTCGGTTCCTCGGGATATCCTGCTTGCTTCCGGATTCACGTTCCATCTGAAAGACTCTGTTACTTTGGACCTGCTCTGCACCCACCTCCGCTGCGACTGGCTCTCCGTTTGGAGCCCAGTCCGGGCTCTGGACCTATGGATCCTGCATTCCTGGACTTGAACTCGCACCATTGGTCTGTATTGATAACCCCTCATATTCCTGACTCTGCCTGATGCTTTAAACCACTGTTGTTTTCATCTGTTACCTGAAGCTTGTTTCTCTACAATATATATATTACATTGAATTCTGAAATATCGTGTCCTTGCCTTCACTCTGACCCACATCACCGATCTCCACAGAACATTGCAATAATCGTATGACAGTGTTTGCCAGACAAGAATGGTCACAGAGTTGTTCTGAAGCCACTCCTTTGTTATTTTAGCTGTGTGCTTAGGGTCTTTGTCTTGTTGGAAGGTGAACTTTTGGCCAAGTCTGAGGTCCAGAGCACTCTGGAAGAGGTTTTCATCCAGGATATCTCTGTACTTGGCCTCATTCAGGTTTCCTTCACTTGCAACCAGCTGCAGACAACATCAACCGTTTCTTGACAAAATCTCTTTCTGCCAGGGTGCATTTCGCCACAGACACGTGGACGCATAAGTATGGCCAAGGGCATTACATCTCGCTGATTGGGCACTAGGTGACTCTTGTGGCTGTGGGGACAGGCGCTGCTGCAGAAGTCTTGGAATTCCCAAGGCTTACCTCTACATTTAACACTTCTTCCACTGCTTCTGCTTCCTCTAGGGCCTCCACCTGCGTCTGCTTTAATGAGACACATGTTCCAACAGTGCAGCGCAAACCTTCACCACCCCCGTACTGCGCAGCCAGGGCTCATCGCAATCAGACAGTATTAAAATTGATATGCCTTGGAGATCGCAGTCATACAGCTGAAGAGTTCTGGACTGCTCTCCAGGTTGAGTTTTGAACAATGGCTGTCTCCACTGAACCTGCATGCAGGGAAGGCCGTGTCCGATAATGTTGCGAACCTGGTGTTGGTCATACGGCGAGACAAGCTCACACATGTGCCTTACATGGCTCAAGTCCTCACCCTGGTGGTACAGCTTTGTGCTCATTTCCACTGTTCGCATCCCTCTGCTCATCGATACAGAGGTCTTTGTCCATTCCAATTAACAGGTTGATATGCGATATGCCGACATGGTGGAATTTCACTCTGCACATCTTGCAGCAACTGTGGCAGCAGCAACGAGCCCTGACACAGTATGTCATGTCATATAGCCTGGGCCAACGCAGTACAGATGTGGTGCCTATCACGTTTACAGAGTGGGCACAGATTAAGGACTTCTGCACCCTTCTGCACAGTTTTGAAATGGCTACTATGATGGTTAGGGCTGATGAAGCTGTCATCAGCATCACTATTCCGGTCATCTATATGGTGGAGCAGACTTTATAGCCTGCGGGAGGAGATGGTGGTCCCGGAAGAAGAGGAGGAAGCAGAGGAGGATGCGGAGTGGATAACATTGTCTCTAAGTTTAAGACTCTTGTTACTCAGGCGGGTGCTAAGGGAGGGTGGATTACTGTGATTGAGGGGGGCTGGTGATAACAGACAAACTGTTATCGAAGGTGCAAGATCTGAAGAACAAATGGAGGAGGAAGAGGTGATGGGCGAGTAACTGTCAGATAAGGAGGATAATCCTCCCCTCTCTGTTGTTTGTGGTTGGTGGGAGGGATCAGAGGAATCGAGCCTCATTGTTATCCAGCCACCAACACAGTATGAGCTTGGACCTCATGGTAGAGCCCGACAAGAGTGCCTTCTATCTGTACTATCTGAAACATGATCCCCGTATAGTTATGATTAGGAATAATGCTGACTATAGGGTTGCCATTCTGTTAGATCCACGTTATGAAACCAAATTTTGCCAGATCATTCCCATCCTAGAAAGGGACCTGCGAATGCTGGAGTATCAAAACAAGCTTGTACACAACCTTAAGAGAGCTTTTTCCCAAGACAACAGTGAAACACAAAGTTTGCATCGCAGCTATAGACTTCTAACCTCGGGCACATCAATTTGTCAATGCCAAAACATTAACAGCAGCAGCAGTGGTAGAAGTGGAAGAAGCAATATCTGTCAGTCCTTTGACATTTCTTTTAGACCAGCTCGTGCACCAGTGTTGTGAATTCGCTTTCTGGCCTCCCTCTGGTTATTACTGAAGGTAGTGGAGCTGGTCAGATTGACAGAGGGGTTGCGAGTTCTCTTTCTGGGCTCCCTCTGGTGGTTACTGGATGTAATGGAGTTGATCTGATTAACAGAGGCTTGCCACCTGATAATGAGGATGACGATTGGAGATCTGGGGTTTCAGATTGGGAATTAAGACAGTCGACTCCCTCTATCCCTGCTGGCGATTTTCTTCTGCCTCCTGAGGTCTGATGTTTCCAGCTCAGTCCATGCATGCTCAGCTAAGTGTTCATTTGCTATTCTGTTTTCATTTGATCTGGTTTTGTCTATCTCAGATTTGTGTGGGTCAGCCAGCTCCAGCTGGGGCTGTACTGAATCACCGTCCATATGTTACTGCTTGTGCCAGTTTGTTTTTATCCCTTATTAGATTGGCCACTTTTTGCTCTGCTTTCAGAATATACCAGAGTGCTGATATAGTGGGCGAAGTCATGCGACTTCATTGTTTTTTGCATCAGACGTGTTGGACTTTTTGCAGTTTTTTGCGTGATTGCAGACAGCGTCTTTCCTTTCTTGTCCTGTCTAGTCAGTGTGGGCCCCATCATTTGTCAGTTTATTTTCCTGCCTGTGTTTGTGTTTTCACCTTGTCTCACCGACAATATATGTTTGGGGGCTATCTATTCCTTTGGGGTCTGCTCTGGGGCAGTTTAGATTTCCCCTTTCTTGCTTTAGGCTTAGTTAGCTCTCCGGCTGTGCTGAGGCATCTAGGATCATCGTAGGTATGCTCCACGGCTACTGCTAGTTATGTGGATAGGATCAGGGGTCTGCAATCCACTTAGTTACCAACCTTTCTGGCTTTCTGTGGCTTAGCTTGGGCTTGCTCTCCTCCTCGGTGACCCATTCATAACACACCAGCATAACAGAGTCCAAGTCTTACACGTGGTGAACGAATGGAGAGGATGGTGCAGACGGATTATCTAGAATTGAATATCAGTACCGTCAGGGAGGGTTTGGACCCTTTCACATTTTGGCCTTCCAAAATAGATGAGTGGCTTGAGCTCACCTCACATGCCTTGGAGGTTTTATAGTGCCCGACAGCCAGCGTTCTCTCTGAACACGTCTTCAGCGCTGCTGGTGGTGTCCTGACAGATAAGCTCATCCAGCTGTCCCCTAAAAGTATAAACTGCCTATTTTTCAACAAGATGTACAATTCATAGATCTGTCCACAATTTGAGAAAATAGATATCCTGCACCGTTGTCTGGAAAAATACCCTGAATGTCTGCACATATATTTTTCACATTAATAAAAAACACCTTAATCCCACTTGGAACGGGTGCTCAATCCCATATTGAAAAAACAGAACATTTCGTTGTGGAGAAAGAGAAAAAGCAGGATGGCACTCACCATTCATGTGAATCAAATCACTTTATTTCACATACACAAGGCATCGGCATAGGCACGGGAGAAATGTGCTGGAAGATGGACAACAGCCGTTTCGCGCTCAATGCGCTTCAGAAGAGCGTCCCTAAGGGAAAGTGCAGGGCATGTGCAATATAGGGTGAGCTGTGGACTGCCCTTGTAAGGGCAGGAGTCTGGGGATCAGATGATGGTTAGTTTTTGAGGGATTTGACAGGGCATTGTCTTCCTATCGCTACCTCCCTGTGTGTATACAGAGTATCCCTGGAGACTCCTGGCCGTCTGCAAAAACCGGTGAGATTATTCCTATTTTATATATCTCACCTTTTGTATCTCGTGGCTATAAACCTCTTTTGGTTTAGCCAAACACAATATACATATATGCAATTGGTTATGGCATTGTGTGCTAACTGTTAAATGCTGTATCCTGTTTACAAACTGTTGCCTGATATGATACATTAGCAACGTTTTATATATCCTGATTGATGCGGTTGGGTGTTCCCATCTTTGTCTAGGGATTACCCATTTAATGGCATCCTCCTAATCACTATTGGTGACATTATTGTTTTGGAGCTTTTAAGTTACATATTAAAAGTTATTTTTTAACCTCACTTTCTGCTGTATAGATATATTAAGTTTTGGGGTGAGATATATGCGTCATTTTTGACAAAAATTGGCATTTTTGCTATATTTCCTAAGATGGCTTTTACTTTTTTTTTTTAATCAAAAATGTGTTTACCAAGTATTTACAGCAGGGTAAAAAGTTGTCGGATCACACAGCTGAATAATCAAAAACAATTCTTCTTTATTTCACACCATCATAAAAAAGTGTAGATATATCCAAAAATATCTTTGTGGTTATATCTACACATTTTTATGATGGTGTGAAATAAAGAAGAATTGTTTTTGATTATTCAGCTGCGTGATCCGACAACTTTTTTCTTCCTCTCATTGTGATCCGACGATCAGACGGAATTTTTTGGATCACTGCTGGCAAATTCAAGGCTACCAGGCACATTGACACAGTGAGGCATTTCGTTTTTCCCTGTATTTTTTCGGTTGCTTACAGCAGGGTGTATGTTCATTTTGGTTCCATCTTAGGTTTTATTTTTTTTTGCAGTGGATAGGTTTTTATGCTACCGTGTTTCCCCAAATATAAGACAGTGTCTTACATTCTTTTGACCCCCAAAAGTCCCACTATGTCTTACTTTCGGGGTATGTCTTATATTAGAAAAAAATCCCACAGCCTGCCATTGTACAGTATTCCACAGCCTGCCATTGTACAGTATCCCACAGCCTGCCATTATTGTACAGTATCCCACAGCCTGCCATTGTACAGTATCCCACAGCCTGCCATTACGGTATGGTACAGTATCCCACAGCCATTGCTTACCGGATGGCGATTCCTCTGCGGTGCGGGACAGGGCTGGGCAGGCTTCTTCTTCCTCGTGCAGGGGGACACTGGCCAATGAGCGGTGACGTCAGGGCGGCGGCCGGCGGGCGGGCTCACAGAAGCTGCTGGGCCAATCAGAGAGGCCCTGACTTCTGCCCGGGGGACACAGGGGGACACAGGCACCGGTACCGGTATGTTAAACCTAATGCATTATACCGGTACCGCACAACGTCTTACTTTCGGGGCACCGCTGATCCGCTATGTCTTATAAACGGGGGATGTCTTACATTAGGCATCCCCCATTATTCCCCTAGTACGTCTTACATTCGGGGGTGTCTTATATTCGGGGAAAGACGGTATAGTATAAGAACAATAAAATGTTAAAAATAACAAAAATGTTGTGAGAAAAAGCCTAACGAATCGCGCATATTGTTCTGTGCCTAGGACACACATACTGCAAACATGACCAGTATAAACCAAAAAAAAGAAGAAAGAGAAGAGAAGAGATGACCAATATAAACTTTGTACAAAATAAACTAGCAATCTGTGATAAAGAAAGAAAAAAGTACGTAGAAATAAATCTTCTAGCTAATAGGAAAAACATTTATGTCTGTATTTATTGCACCATTTTGCAGCCATGTTTTTTTTGCTTTGCATCAAATTTCCATGGACATTTTGTATGGACAAGGTTAAGTCCTGCTTCAAATAATGTGACCCATTAATCCACATGAGACAGACCATTTACTCTTCCATCTTGATTAATCCACAACCAGTGTGCATGTAAACTTAAGCTGAAATCTCTGCAACATACAGTAGCCAGAGTCCGAGGTGACAGAATAGTGAGCTGCTTGCACGGAGAGGAATTATTTATATTCAGACACAGTTTCTGGCTTCAATGAGCATTTAGGAAAAAAGACACATAGCGTGTAAGGTAAAAAAAGAAAAAAGAACAGAAAAACAAATATGTTTATATTTTTGCTTTCAACTTGAGAATGCTGCTTGTTAAAAATAAGTTTCGAGAGACAGATGGATAACAAAATAAACCTAAACAGGGAAAAGTATGTTTTCTTATGTATCGTCTAAGATGGATATCGGGATGCTGGATTAGATACAGCGTGATATTACTTTTTACAGCATGCCAATATTTCCTTGTTTTCACATTACTTTTTATCAAGGTGATAAAGTTATTTAAATCTCAGTGTGCAGCAGTAAACGCTCCGGCAACCTAATTTCCCCGTATTTCTCTGGAATAACAAACAGTATTTAGAGTTCATTTATTCTTCATTAAATAATTCCAAAGGAGAGCCTGCTGTACACAACGGGATGCGCTTCATCATCTTATAGATTAGGAGGACACAAATAGAGAGACATTATTTATTGACAGTAAAAAATCATTCGTACCTCAGTGGGATCTCAGTCTTTGAAACATCTGGCGCACGTTTTTCTTCTGCAGTAGTTATGATGTCAGTTTGACAATGAGATAATGGAACACATTCTTTGAAGATGACAGTCATGTCAGTTTACACTTGTTCAGTATTTTGCACAACTTTCCAAAACTTGTCAAGTAGTATCGAACATGACAATGGTTTTGCCATAGCACTATGCATGCGCATGTGTGCCATTGAGAAGGAATTGCATTCAGTGGTCTTCGGTGTGTAAGGATGTGGAAGATATTCAGATGACACATGAGAGCAATCTGGCTGGATAAACAGGCAAGATTGCATTCAGTTTTATCTGCCCTGCAGTGGCCCACCTCCTCCTCTGCGCCCCGATGCAGCCGCACAGGCTGCACATGCGGTATGTCCGACCACTGCACTGGCCATAAGCACTTACACTCTATAATAGGGAGAAAGGACCTCACTGACATAAGAGCTTACATTAGAGAAGAGAGGGACTTGCGCAGTCACTCTTGAGATGGAAAATGACTCTGCTGTACTACCCTTGAACAAGGTATGATAATCCACTAGATGTTATAGCAACAGGGAATATTGAATAGGGCTGCATGGCAATGTGAAATGACATTTGCCTGCTCAATGATGCTTTATTAATGTTAGAAATAATGTTTGGCAAGTTTTTTTTGTGAACCGTGAATCGATTCTCAAGAATTCTTCTCCCCCACCATGCTTATCATTGCCCTTTCCACCACCTTTATGATTGCTTTCTCTCCAACCACTTCCATCATTGCACTCCCCATCGCCTCCATTATTGCCTTCTCTACACCACTGCCCTTTCCACCACCTCCATCATTGCCTTCTCCCCCACCACCCCATTATTGCCCTTTTCACCACATCTATCATTGCCTCCTCCCCACCACCCCATCATTGCCCTTTCCACCACCACCATCATTGCCTTCTCCCCTACCTAACCATCATTGCCCTTTACTCCACCTCCATCATTGCTTTGTCCCCCACCACACCCATGACTGCCTTCTCCATCACCAACATCATTGCCCTTTCCATCACCTAAGCAAACACACACCACTCACCTCTCCGCACGTTCCCCCACAGCCGCAGCACATCCCTGCATCATCGTTGTCACCAGCAGCTTTCTGTCTGACACAGAAGAGCACTGAATGCTGACATCATACAGCCGCACTGCTGTGTCAGACATGAAGCACAGGCAGGAAGCAGAGGACGGATCTCTGCAGCTCTTCTATGCTGCCATTGTCTCCTGTAGGCAGCGGAGCTGCAGGGATCGCTCCCTGCCCTCCGCACATGAGAGCAATCTGGCTTGATAAACAGGCAAGATTGCCTTCAGTTTAAGCTGCCCTGCAGGGGCCTACCTCCACCTCAGAGCCCCAATGCAGGTGCACAGGCTGCAAATGCAGTATCAATTCCTACAGAAAACGGAAGTATATGCCCAGTTCAAAGTACATCATAATCCATCTTTATTCAAAACATAAATATTAAAATCAGACAATGGAGATACATATGCAAATATATTTGCATATGTATCTCCATTGTCTGATTTTAATACAGTATTTATGTTTTGTTTAAAGATTATGATGTACTTTGAACTGGGCGTATACTTCCGTTTTCTGTAGGAATTGTTATATATGAGAAGTGCCATTGCTAGGCCGTTAGTTTTCGTTTTTGGATATATGCACATGCAGTGTGTCCGCCGCTGCACATGCAGTATGTCTGCCCCTGCACTGGTCATAAGCACTTACACTATATAATAGGGAGAAATGACCTCACTGACATAAGAGCTTACATTAGAGAAGAGAGGGACTTGCACAGTCACTCCTGAGATGGAAAATGACTCTGCTGTACAAACTGTGCTCCACTGGGAACAGCTGATCTTAATGGCCCAGGTACTGACCACTCGAACAAGGTATGATACTCCACTAGATGTCATAGCTGCAGATCATATTGGGTAGTGCTGCATGGCAATGTGAAATTACATTTGCCTGCTCACTGATGCTTTAGTAGTGTTAGAAATAGTGGTGAGCAGGTTTTTTTGTGAACCGTGAATCGATTCTCAAAAATTCGCATGAAACTGGAAATTTCGACGAATTTGACTCCTCTGAGAATTGATCTGCTCATCTCTAGTCTATTCCAAACTTACATAGTTTTTTTTTTTAATTATTAATTTAGTGGTTAAAACAATTCTGAGCTTTGTAAAAAAAAAAAATAAAGTCCTTGTGTTGTCATTTTTTGACATCCATAACTTTTTGGATGTGTTGTTTTTATTGGTATAATTTTTAGGGTACTTGAAGTTGAGATCAATTTTTACTGCATTTTTGGAGAGGTGCTGTGCTAAAAATGGCAATTTTGTTTCATTAGGGTATTTACTACAGAATATATTAGAGCAGAATTTAATTCTAGTGGAATTTTTAGCATCAAATTGACAATATCACGTAAGTGGTTAAACAACAGCAATCTGAGTTCTTATCGCCGCTGATAGAGGAAGGTGCAAGTGTTTATCACAGTTGACACTTGACATGTTTGGTGCAAGCTCAGCTTCTGAGCACACTTCCTATAGAATTATGAAAGGCTAAGCAGATGGGGAACAGAAGCCGCCATTGAAGCTGTAATCATCATGCTTGTGTGTTATTTAAAAAAAGCTAGTTTGTTTTAATGTACTGTACATACTACATTTCTTCAAGAGTGAGCACACCCTGCTGTCTAGCACAAAGCACATTTTGCATGTTGATTACAATTAGCGGTATTACATCCATAGTTAGTGATAGTTGGCAGGCTACATGACAAATAAGGCTGGGGTCACACTAACCAACGATAAATACGGTCCGTACTTTCCATGCATGATACGGAGAAATGTCCCCTAAATAGTGATCTGTATGTCATCCATAATCAAGGTGTGGTCGCGTATTTTGCGCATGTAAGCATCCGTATGCAATCCGTATGGCATCCGTATGCCGAGATTTTCTCGCAGGCTTGCAAAATGGACATATAATGGATCCCTATGACAGGTTAAAACCCAAACGAAAGAATAGATATATACACATAGAATACATATTGTAGGGATTTGCTCTGGAAGGCAATGGCAAAGACGCAGTAATGTCTCACTATCACTACTGAATATATATAAATATATATGTGTGTGTCAATGACGTGTGTGTGTGTGTATGTATATATATATATATATATATATATATAGATATATGTATTCTATGTGTCTATATCTATGCTTTCGTTTCTTTATTAAACCTGTCAGAGAGATTTTACTGTATCGCGCTCTGAATTGCCGGCTTTTGTAAAGAACACCGGGTGCGTATTTCCCTCAAGTCACACATCTGGTCCGTGTGTAATGCGTTTTTTTTTGCGCACCCATAGACTTGCATTGGTGTATTTCGGCCGGAATACGCTGACAATCGCAGCATGCTGCGATTGGCTCGGACCGTAAAATACGAAAAATATATGGCTAATGGGAGCTACCCCATAGAGAATCATTGGTCCGTGTGCAATGCGTGGTTTTTACACCTCTCACTCATCCGTATTTCTCTGTAGTGTGACCCCAGCCTAATCTTCCTTTACTTCTTGCCTACAAATCCTGAACGGGTGCTAGTGATCATGGCTAGAGATGAGCGAATATTTCAATATTTGGTTTGGATTACGTTTGCCGAATTGGCATTATTCGCCGATTAATTCGTTGAATATTCGCTGAACATTACCAAACGCCATTCACCTCATTGGGAGGCAAAAAAATGCATGCACAACACCTTATAACGGCCTGAAATGCTGCCAAAACACATCAAATGAGGGACAGACACTAGGAAAATGGCCTCAATTCACCCACAGTACAGATTTTAGCATGGCACTGCAGCAATCAGCCAGGCATGACGTAATGGGGTCTTGTACAGCATTTACAACATTCAATTGAACATCACAGTAAGATGAGGTGGGTGACGGATGGGTGTAGGATCCCTTTGCTGGGAGCCCTGATGCCACATGCAACACCTCTACCTGCTTTCATGCTGAGGTGGCACAAATATCAGTTTTGTAGACTACCATTGTCAGAAAAATTTAAGGATAGTAAAACAGGTAGTTGAGTCCAAGGGTGTGGAGGCCTGATGGTGTCGGAGGCCTACTGCTACAGTCAACACTCATTAAGGAGACCCAAACAGGAGTGTTCACGTTTCCCAAAAATTATTGGTAGACACCACCAAAGTGGCATCAACTTCACGACAGTACAAATAGTATAATAAGGACCGATAGTTCTTCAGCTACACCCAATCCAGAAGATGCACACCAACAAGGAGTGTTTACATTGAAACAAATGAGGGCCTTACACAACAGAAGTGGCATCAATTTCACCTCAGTAGATATAGTATAATAGGGACCGACAGTTTTTCCACTACACCAAATACAGCAGATGAACACCCAACCAGGAGTGTTCACATTTCCAAAAATTATTGGCAGACACCACCAAAGTGGCATCAATTTCACCACAGTGGAATTAGAATAATAAGGACCAACAGTTCTTCCACTACACCCAATCCACCAGATGGACACCTTACAAGGAGTGTTCACATTTAAAGAAATGAGGGCCTTACACCACAGAAGTGGCATCAATTTCACCATAGTAGACATAGTATAATAGGGACCGACAGTTAATCCACTACACCCAATCCAGCAGCTGGACACCCAACCAGGAGTGTTCACATTTTCAAAAATTATTAGCAGACACCACAGAAGTGGCATAAATTTCACCACAGTAGAAATGGTATAATAAGGACCGACAGTTCTTCCACTACACCCAATCCAGCAGATGGATACACAACAAGGAGTGTTCAAATTTAAAGAAATGAGGGCCTTACGCCACAGAAGTGGCATAAATTTCACCACAGTAGAAATAGTATAACAGGGACCGACAGGTCTTCCACTACACCCAATCGAGCAGATGGACACCCAACCAGGAGTGTTCACATTTTAAAAAATAAGGATCTGACACCACCGAAGTGAAATAACTGTCGCTGGAGTTGAGCGAAATGGGTCAAAAAATTTGAAAAGTCGACGACTTTTGGTAAAGTCGGGTTTCATGAAACGAAACCCGACCCTAGGGTGAGGTCGGCCACGAGCTCGGTGACTTTAGCGCCAAAGTCGCGTTTCAAAAGTTTGTTTTCCGCCCTTTTTCAGTCAGTCAATCAGGATCCACGGACACTGTGGGCAACGTGATGACATAGGCAGGGGTCACCACCATCTTTGAGAAGGGCATGCAAGTGATTGGCTTGCTTTGGGGGGCATCACAGGTGGTATAAAAGGGTGTGCACGCCGACCGACATGTTACTCATGCTGATCTCAGAATAGGGAGAGCTGCTGCTGATTCTGTAGGGAGAGCGTTAGGCAGGGAAGAAGACACCAAAAACTGCTTCTGCTGCTAGCGATTTTGCCTGTACAACACACCAGTCACTGTGTGTGCAGTGCAAGTGGAGGCTATATTTTGCTGGATCAGCTGTGTTGGTTGTTAGGCTGCCTTATAAGGCTTCCTGATAGCTGCATTGCTGTTTTCCCACTGCTATGCAAACTGCTTTTTTAAAAACAATCCAAATTTTTTTTTCTTGTCCTGGTGAGGTAATGAGCGTGCATTTTTTCACACCATTCAGCGGTGTACGCTCCTCACACAGTACCATGTAACGGCTGTTATCACGACCACAGTGAAGCTGTGTGTGACTCTGTAAGAGTAAGTCGAGGACATGTTCCGTTCTTACAGACCTCCACCTTCTAGTTTTGTCTGTTTTTCAAACAGTTAAGTATATTTGCTGTTTGATCACATTCAAAACTATAGAGAGACAGCGTGTGTCAGTCCGTATACTTAAAAAACACGGAGCTTGACAATTTTACAGACACCGGACAGCGGTGTACGTGCACGCTCCTCTCTCAGTACCATGTAACGGCTGTTATCACGGCC
The DNA here is from genome assembly GCF_039654945.1 of Dendrobates tinctorius. NCBI lineage: Eukaryota > Metazoa > Chordata > Amphibia > Anura > Dendrobatidae > Dendrobates > Dendrobates tinctorius. The sequence continues at coordinate 18,021,870 of NW_027361838.1, read as the reverse complement.
ACAGTGAAGCTATATGTGTGTGACTCTGTAAGAATAAGTCGAGGACATGTTCCGTTCTTACAGACCTCCACCTTCTAGTTTTGTCTGTTTTTCAAACAGTTAAGTATATTTGCTGTTTGATCACATTCAAAACTATAGAGAGACAGCGTGTGTCAGTCCGTATACTTAAAAAACACGGAGCTTGACAATTTTACGGACACCGGACAGCGGTGTATGTGCACGCTCCTCTCTCAGTACCGTGTAACGGCTGTTATCACGGCCACAGTGAAGCTATCTGTGTGTGACTCTGTAAGAATAAGTCGAGGACATGTTCCGTTCTTACAGACCTACACTCTAGGGAGATTCCTATTCTGCCCAATTCTATATACATCTTGTAGTTTGTCATACACTAGCCAATTTCTGCCTGTGACATAGCGGTGTGATATTCACTGGGCCTCACACAATCCAACAGTTTCCACAAGTGTGTTCAGCAATTCTACATCTCCCCTGTCCTATAGTGACATTTTTTACACCTGCGACATTGAGCCTGTGACATAGCGGTGTGATATTCACTGGGCCTCACACAATCCAATAGTGTCCACAAGTGTGTTCAGAAATTCTACATCTCCCCTGTCCTATAGTGACATTTTTCACACCTGCGACATTGAGACTGTGACATAGCGGTGTGATATTCACTGGGCCTCACACAATCCAACAGTGTTCACAAGTGTGTTCAGAAATTCTACATCTCCCCTGTCCTATAGTGACATTTTTCACACCTGCGACATTGAGCCTGTGACATAGCGGTGTGATATTCACTGGGCCTCACACAATCCAACAGTGTCCACAAGTGTGTTCAGAAGTTCTACATCTCCCCTTTCCTATAGTGACATTTTTCACACCTGCGACATTGAGCCTGTGACATAGCGGTGTGATATTCACTGGGCCTCACACAATCCAACAGTGTCCACAAGTGTGTTCAGAAGTTCTACATCTCCCCTGTCCTATAGTGACATTTTTCACACCTGCGACATAGAGCCTGTGACATAGCGGTGTGATATTCACTGGGCCTCACACAATCCAACAGTGTCCACAAGTGTGTTCAGAAGTTCTACATCTCCCCTTTCCTATAGTGACATTTTTCACACCTGCGACATTGAGCCTGTGACATAGCGTTGTGATATTCACTGGGCCTCACACAATCCAACAGTGTCCACAAGTGTGTTCAGAAATTCTACATCTCCCCTGTCCTATAGTGACATTTTTCACACCTGCGACATTGAGCCTGTGACATAGCAGTGTGATATTCACTGGGCCTCATACAATCCAACAGTGTCCACAAGTGTTTTCAGAAATTCTACATCTCCCCTGTCCTATAGTGACATTTTTCACACCTGCGACATTGAGCCTGTGACATAGTGGTGTGATATTCACTGGGCCTCACACAATCCAACAGTGTCCACAAGTGTGTTCAGAAATTTTACATCTCCCCTGTCCTATAGTGACATTTTTCACACCTGCGACATTGAGCCTGTGACATAGCGGTGTGATATTCACTGGGCCTCACACAATTCTACAGTGTCCACAAGTGAGTTCAGAAGTTCTACATCTCCCCTTTCCTATAGTGACATTTTTCACACCTGCGACATTGAGCCTGTGACATAGCGGTGTGATATTCACTGGGCCTCACACAATCCAACAGTGTCCACAAGTGTGTTCAGAAGTTCTACATCTCCCCTGTCCTATAGTGACATTTTTCACACCTGCGACATAGAGCCTGTGACATAGCGGTGTGATATTCACTGGGCCTCACACAATCCAACAGTGTCCACAAGTGTGTTCAGAAGTTCTACATCTCCCCTTTCCTATAGTGACATTTTTCACACCTGCGACATTGAGCCTGTGACATAGCGTTGTGATATTCACTGGGCCTCACACAATCCAACAGTGTCCACAAGTGTGTTCAGAAATTCTACATCTCCCCTGTCCTATAGTGACATTTTTCACACCTGCGACATTGAGCCTGTGACATAGCAGTGTGATATTCACTGGGCCTCATACAATCCAACAGTGTCCACAAGTGTGTTCAGAAATTCTACATCTCCCCTGTCCTATATACACCTTGTACCTTGTTTTAAATTACTACATAGTTTGTGGGATTTTGTGTACATTTTTACCAAAAATGAGGAAGGCTGGTGGAAGAGGCCGTGGAATTGGGCGGGGGGTTGCCAGCTGGTAATGATGGTGTTGGTGGTGGATCTGATGGTAGTGGCAAAAGCAAAATAGGACCGAATGCAGGAGGTGTTGAGCCTGCGTCACCGTCTGGCTACACAAGGCCTCGAAGGCTTAGATTTCTAGGAGTTGGCATACCGCTTTTAAAGCAAGAGCTTCAGGAGAAAGTTTTGGCTTACATTGCTGACTCAGCCTCCAGCTCTATCGCCTCCTCTTCTGAAGTTGTAAAAAATAAAAGCACTGAGTCGTCATTGGAGGCTCATGTTCATGAACCACTCCTTTCCTTGTGTCCTTCACCCCAACCAAAATTGAAGGATGACGCAGGCCATACAACTGATTACTCCATGGAGCTGTTTTCACATACCATGCCTGGGTTATCAAGTGAAATGGTGAATTACCCAGGCCAAGATGAATCTGACATGGAGTGCACTGATGCACAGCCACTGATAGATGATTCTGCTGGTACATTCACTCAGGGCACTACATTGTCCTTGCAGTGTAATGAGCCAGATTCTGACCCTGATGAGACTCAGGTGCCCCTTCCCGCATACTATACCACCATACACGGTGACACAGAGGAAGGTGCACATGACATTGAAGAGGAGGTGATGGATGACCCAGTTGTTGACCCAGATTGGCATCCATTGGGGGAAGAGGGTGCTGCTTCCAATAGCTCAGATGAGGAGGAGGAGCATCCACAGCAGACATCGACATCGCAACAGCTGTTATCTGGCAGGCCCGGAGCACTCCAAAGACAGGTTCCAAAAATCAAAAGAGTTGCTGGACAGCTTGTCCAGAGGGTCAAAATAGCACAGCGTGCTAGGCCGCAAAATGTCTTCCAAAGTAGGAAGAGTGCAGTGTGGCACTTTTTTGAACAAAATCCTCATGATCAGGCCAAGGTTATCTGTAAGAAGTGCGCAAAGACCTTTAGCCGAGGGAAAAATCTGAAAAATTTGAATACCAGTTGCATGCTTAGACATTTAACCAGCATGCACTTGCAAGCGTGGACACAACACCAAACCTCAAGTACCACATGTGCAACTGATCACAAAGAAGGTAGTCAGCAACGCTACATTGTTTCCCCCACTGTAAGCCCACCGGTTAGCACAGCAGCAAATGTTGAGGTGTTGTTGCAAGGCCAAAGCAGTCAGGGAATCCCACTGTTATATCAACGAAAGACTGAATCTAGGCCATCAGAAAGAACACCAACTCCATCACCATCATCAACCCTCTCTCAGTTCGATCTGTCCACCGATAGTTCCACCATATGCAGCTCTCAAGTCCAGCTCACCCTCCCAGAGACTATGAGTAGGTCAAGAAAGTACTCAGTCTCTCATCCGCGTACACTGGGTTTGAACGCCCACATTGCCAAACTAATCTCGTTAGAGATGATGTCCTATCGGTTGGTGGAAAGCTCAGCTTTCCGCGAACTCATGGCCTATGCAGTACCACGCTATGACCTACCCAGTTGCCACTTCTTCTCTCGCAAAGCCATCCCAGCCCTCCACCATCATGTGAAAGTCCGCATTGTCCATGCACTCAAGCAGTCAGTGAGTGGAAAGGTGCACCTCACAACAGATGCATGGTCCAGTTGGCATGGCCAGGGCCGTTACGTGTCCATCACTGCGCACTGGGTTAATGTGGTGGATGCAGGGTCCACAGGGGACAGCGGTGGTGGGACAGTGCTGCCTAGCCCACGGTATAGGAAACAGTTGGCTGTAGGCCTTCGACCCTCCTCTTCCTCCTGAAGCGAAAGCTCGTCCACAGAGCGCAGTCGTACGAGCACTCCATCTGCAGCTGCCACTGTTGCACACGAGGTGTCCCCCTATCGAGCAGCTAGTGGAAAGCGTCAGCAGGCTGTGTTGCAGATGATGTGTTTGGGCGACAGACACACCGCGGAGGTGCTTGCCGAGTACCTTCAGCGACAACCTGAGTCATGGCTGGGCAGTATACATCTTGAGGCAGGCAAGGTAGTTAGTGATAACGGCCGTAATTTTGTGGCAGCCATAGCCCTTTCAAAACTCAGCCACATACCTTGCTTGGCTCACACCTTGAACCTGGTGGTGCAGTGCTTCCTCAACAATTATCCGGAGTTAACAGCCCTGCTCCAGAAGGTGCGAAGACTGTGCGCGCACATCCGCCGGTCGCCTGTACACGCCATTCGTATGCAGAAGCTGCAGCGATTGCTCCACCTTCCCAACCACCGCCTCATTATCGACATTGCAACAAGGTGGAACTCCACCCTGCACATGGTTGAGCAGCTGTGCGAACAGAGGCAGGCAATAATGCATTTGTGGGAGGATACACGGCCAGGCACTTTGAGAGCAGACATGGAGTTGACAGGTGTGCAGTGGTCGAAGCTGAAAGACCTCTGTAAAGTCCTTCAGTGTTTTGAGGAACGCACACGGCTGGTAAGCGCAGATGACGCCATCCTAAGCATGAGCATCCCACTTATGGGTCTGCTCATGCAAACTTTGATGCACCTTAAGGAGCAGGCGTCTGCTGTTTTCTCTTTTTAAATCATAATGACAAACCAAAACATCCAAATGACCCTGAACAAAAGTTCACATAATCCATTTCTTAATACCGTGTATTGCCCCCTCTAACATCAATGACAGCTTGAAGTCTTTTGTTATGGTTGTGGATGAGGTTCTTTATTTTCTCAGATGGTAAAGCTGCCCACTCTTCTTGGCAAAAAGCCTCCTGTTCCTGTAAAATCCTGGGCTGTCTAGCATGAACTGCGTGCTTTAGATCTTCCCAGAGTGGCTCAATGATATTGAGGTCCGGAGACTAAAATGGCCACTCCAGAATCTTCACTTTGCTCTGCTGTAGTCAATGACAGGTCGACTTGTGTTTTGGATCATTGTCATGTTGGAACATCCAAGTATGTCCCATGCACAGCTTCAGTACTGATGATTGCAAATTTGCCTCCAGTATTTGCTGATTATATGCTGCATTCATCTTTCCTTCAACTTTGACCAAGTTTCATGTGCCTTTGTAGCTCACACATCCCCAAAACATCAGTAATCCACCTCAGTGCTTTACCGTAGGAATGGTGTTCCTTTCATCATAGATCTGTCATACGTATTTGTGGGGTCTGGTGTCTGGTCCCCTCACTGGGTGGAGGGTGGTGGGTTCAGCTTAGGGCTGGACAGGAGACAGGGACAGGGTGGAGGCTCAGGCAGGCACACCTTCAGTGTAAACCCTGGGTAGAGGGACAGACAGGGTTCCCCTAGTCTGAGGGACATCGCAGGTGTCCCGGGGTTTTTGCCTAAAGTAACCTAGGCATACCATGACAAGACCTCTCTCCAAATGTAACGTTCATGGTTGTGGACAAAAAGTTTAATATTGATCTCATCACTCTAAATTACCTTGGTCTTGAAGTTTTGAGGCTTGTCTTTGTGGCATTTGCGCAGTAATGGCTTTCATTTGGCAGGTCGACCATGCAGCCCATTTTTCTTCAAGTGCCTCCTTATTGTGCATCTTGAAACAGTCACACCACTAGTTTTCAGAGAGTACAGTATTTCAGATGATGTTATTTGTGGGTTTTTCTTTGCACCCCAAACAATTTTCCTGGCACTTGTGGATGAAATTTTTGCTGGTCTACCTGACTGTGGCTTTGATTTTACAGAGCCCCTGATTTTCCATTTGTTAATCAGTTTGAACACTGCTGACTGGCATTATCAATTCCTTGGATATCCTTTTGTATCCCTTTCCTGTTTTTTACAGTTCAACTACCTTTTTCCCGTAGATCCATTGACAATTCTTTTGTTTTCCCCATGACTCACAATCTAGAAATGTCAGTGGCTGGTTGAAAGATGCAAGAGTTTGTCTGGATCCCAGAAACTCTTAGCTTTCATGCACACACTGATTATAAGCAAACAGGTCACAGCTGAGGATGTTACCTTTAGTAGCCATTCAAACCTATTTTTGTCAACTTCTGTGCATGTTTTCAGGCCAAAATCACCAGGATATGTAAACTTTTGATCAGCGTCATTTGGATGTTTTGGGTTGTTATTATGATTTAAAAAGAGAAAGCACAGTAGTGTGTCAATAAATGGCTTCACCCAACCACTAACCATGAATGGATACAAATTTTTGGTGTTATCATTCATATTGTCTGGACAAAAAGCCCAAGAAAGCAAACATTCTGCCTGGGTATGTAAACTTTTGAGCAAAACTGTAATAGCAATACATTTTGAAGAAGTTTTTTGATGGTTATATACCAAGGAATTGTGCTCTAGACCATGGAATAGTCTATGGTTGATCAATATAATAACGATAAAATTTTGAACAAGTTTTTTCAGGGTTATATACCAACGAAATGTACCCAATAACAAGTTATATTGCATGGCCAAGAAATGTAACCCAGCAAAAAAAATGTGTGTTATATAACACAAAAATGTACCCTAGAAAACAAAATAGTGTGTCACGACAGCGGTGGGGTCCGCCGCTGCCTCTACTCACCAGCCCATGTCTCGCCGTGCTGTGCCCGCCTCCTCCTTGCTCCCGTCCTCCTGGCGCGTGGCTGTCCTGCGCAGGCACCCTAGGCCGCGGGTGCGCATTCTGCAGGTTTTTTAACCCTGCAGCACCCGCCCAGAGGCCCTGGCTGCCCAATCATCCAGCAGCGTATGGTATATCAGGTGTCTCCAAGATGGTGGAGAAGCCTGATTATCGTGTGCTGTTCCTTGCGGTATTCTGGCTGAGTTATAGGAGGCTTCCCTACAACTTCCTTTTGCACCCCGTGCCTTACCTCGTTCTGTGCTCCGTACTCCATCCTGTACTCCTCACTCAGTCCTGTACTCCTCACTCAGTCCTGTACTCCTCACTCAGTCCTGTGTTCCTGACCCGTCCTGTATCTCCGGTTCATCTTGTGCTCTGGTTCCGCAAGTTGCTCTCTGGTCCCTTGGGCCGCCCCTCTTGGTTCTAGCTGTCGCGGTATCTGTCTTCCAAGGGTCTGCCCCTAACGGTCCCTGTATAGGGGTCAGCTCCACCTGGCACGCTCGCCCTCGGGAGCTCCAGTTCCGCGATGCAGAGGGTCCACTCTCGGACGTCGCATTCCTTGGTCGTCACAGCATAATCAGGCCATGGACCCTGCTAGTGCCTCAGCAGCCACACAGAAAGAATTGCTCTTTTTGCGGGAGAACCAGACTAGAATAATGTCCTTTATGAAATCCATGGACACCCGGCTTTCCGCCTTACAAACTGCTTACCCAGGGAACTCTCCGTTGCTAGCTGTGCTCCAGGAGGAGCTCACGCAGCAGCGTGATGCCCAGTCCCACATTCTGAGTTACATGGAGTCCGTAGCGTAGATGACTGACTTCTGTCCCTCCAGTCCTCTGCTGCCGCTTCGGCTCTACCTCGGGACCCCGTATCTCACCCGCCACCACGCTTAGGGAAGCCTCCCAGGTATAGCGGCGAACCCAAGTTATGTCGGGGGTTTTTAAATCAGTGCCGGTTACATTTTGAGCTCCTCTGATAGAGCCAAAGTAGCGTTTATTGTGTCCCATCTTGAGGGGGAGGCCTTAGCTTGGGTGAATCCCCTGTGGGAGAGAGATGACCCGGTGGTATCTAGCATACAGAATTTCCTGGATACTTTCCACAGGGTATTTGATGAGCCTGGATGCGTGGCCTCTACCACTGAGGCTCTTTTCAACCTCCGTCAGGGATATCTCACCGTAGGACAGTATGCCATCCGCTTCTGGACACTATCCTCTGAGCTAGGGTGGAATAATGAGGCCTTGGTTGGGGCCTTTTGGAGGGGACTCTCGGGCAAAATAAAAGATGAGCTTGCCGGTTGAGCCACTCCAACCACCCTGGAGGATCTCATATCCCTAGCCACCCATATAGATTTACGGTTTCAAGAATGCTCCCGAGAGTCAGTTAGGGAGAGGAGACCCTTTAGGCTATATCAAGCGCCCATTCCCCGCTCCCCGGCGTCTCCTAGTAATTCCGCTCCTGAGCCTATGCAGGTGGACCGAGTAAAGTTGTCCGAGCAATGACGCTGGGAGAGAAGGACGCAGGGGTTATGCCTTTACTGCTGCAGGGCCAATCATTTTGTGCGTACTTGCCCAGAGAGGCCGGGAAACGCCTCCACCTAGGCCAGGTAAGAGAGGTCTCCCTAGGTGATACTGATTCCTCTCTGCCCCTTACCATTTCAGCTCTAATCATTTTAGGTCAGGAGCGTAGATCTGTGGAGGCATATGTGGACTTGGGTGCGGCTGGTAACTTCATCCGACTCAAGGAAGTGGACCAGTTCCGGATTCCAGTAGTTACTCTAGAGAATCCACGCACAATCGCCTCCGTGGATGGCAAACCGCTGCCTGAACCCATCACCATGGTCACTGTCGAGGTGGAATTACAAGTTGGAGCTCTTCACCGGGAAAAGATCACCTTTTACGTCCTGCCTAAATTGTCCCATGCCGTGCTCCTCGGCCTACCATGGCTACGCTTACATGAGCCCGTTCTGGACTGGCTCTCAGGGGAGATCCTACGCTGGGGACACTCCTGCCATGAACATTGTTTGCAGTACCTCATCCTGCATCACTGCACGCTCCTACCGATTTTCCTGGGCTTCCCACGGCTAATCATTTGTACGCCGATGTCTTCAGCAAGAAAGAGGCAGAGACCCTGCCGCTGCATCGGTCCTATGATTGCCCAATCGAGTTGGTTCCAGGAGCTACTCCCCCCAGCGTGAGAACTTATCCACTGTCTCCAGCGGAGACCTCGGCCATGTCTGAGTACATCCGGGAAAACTTGGTCCGGGGTTTTATTCGGAAGTCATCTTCTCCTGCCGGAGCAGGGTTTTTCTTCGTCTGGAAGATAGATGGATCCCTTCGGCCGTGTATTGACTACCGAGGCTTGAACAGCATCACAGTCAAAAATAGGTATCCTCTCCCGCTAATCACTGAACTCTTTGACCATTTGAGAGGGGCCCAGATCTTTACCAAGTTGAATCTGCGGGGAGCCTATAACTTGATCTGAATCCGTGCCGGGGACGAGTGGAAGACAGCCTTCAATACTCGGGACGGCCATTACGAGTACTTGGTCATGCCTTTTGGTCTCTGCAATGCCCCGGCGGTATTTCAGGAGTTCGTTAATGAGATCTTCCGAGACCTGCTGTACTCATGTGTCGTCGTATATCTAGATGACATCCTCGTCTTTTCACCTGACTTCGGCTGGTCCTGCAATGCCTATGGGAGATCCAACTCTATGATAAATTGGAGAAATGCCTGTTTGAGCAAACTTCATTGCCCTTCTTAGGGTATATTATCATGGACTCCGGGGTGAAGATGGATCCCGAGAAATTATCTGCGGTACTCAAATGGCCACACCCGGTCTGAGTAAAAGCCAACCAACGGTTCCTGGGTTTCGCAAATTATTACAGACAGTTCGTCCCTCACTTCTCTTCAGTGACCAAGATGTGGCTGTCCTGCGCAGGCGCCCTAGGCCGCGGGAGCGCGCTCTGCAGGTTTCTTAACCCTGCAGCGCCCGCCCAGAGGCCCTGGCCGCCCAATCATCCAGCAGCGTATGGTATATTAGGCATCTCCAAGATGGTGGAGACGCCTGATTATCGTGTGCTGTTCCTTGCGGTATTGTGGCCGAGTTGTAGGGGGCTTCCCTACAACTTCCTTTTGCACCCCGTGCCTAACCTCGCTCTGTGCTCCGTACTCTGTCCTGTACTCCTCACCCAGTCCTGTACTCCTCACACAGTCCTGTACTCTGTACTCCGTCCTGTACTCTGTACTCCGTCCTGTACTCCGTACTCCGTCCTGTACTCTGTGCTCAGTCATGTACTCTGTGCTCCGTCCTGTACTCCTCACTCAGTCCTGTATCCCGTACTCCATCCTGTACTCCTCTCAGTCCTGTACTCCATACTCAGTCCTGTACTCCTCTCTCAGTCCTGTACTCTGCCCTGTGTTCCTGACCCGTCCTGTATCTCCGGTTCATCTTGTCCTCTGGTTCTGCCAGTTGCTCTCTGGTCCCTTGAGCCACCCCTCTTGGTTCTAGCTTTGTGGTATCTGTCTTCCGAGGGTCTGCCCCTAATGGTCCCTGTATAGGGGTCGGCTCCACCTGGCGCGCTTGCTCGCGGGAGCTCCAGTTCCGCCATCCAGAGGGTCCACTCTCGGACGTTGTCTTCCTTGGTCATCATAGTGTATGGGTTATGGGTTAGAAAAGTGAACGCAATACTCTATGGATGAGTAATCTAATCCTGAAATATTTTGCTATGCTTTTTGTAAGTTTTGCATACCACCATTATGTAACAGTAACTGTTAAAGTATATGGCTGAGTCATTGAATTCTTAAAAACATTTTTAAAGAAAATATTTTGAAAGTATAGTTGATGTACTTATACAGTCATAATGGCTTTGGTGAAAGTGCAAAGCCTGGCAGAAATTATGAGAAGGGTCATCTATAGACCCCTGAAAGGCAACAACTGGTGGAACTCATTAAAGTATTGAATATTACAAGCACTTTATGTGCTGCTGTCACCTGGTGGTGAGGAAAAGTGTGGGTTAATCCAGGCTTTGTTCATTTTTATGAGCATGAGCCTGTCTGTATTCTCTGTTGACAGGCTAAAGTGCCTGTCTGTATTACCCCCCCAGCAGCATTAAAAACCCACTCAGACAAGATGCTAGTGGCAGGGTAGCGCAACACCTCCAAGGCATAGAGGGTCAGCTCATGCCAGGTGTCCATATTTGAGACTCAATAGTTGAAAGTCACCAAGGAATTAGGGAGTACACTAGTTTGGTTGACCAGGTATTCATTGACCATCTTTAAAAACTTTTCCTTCATTTTCAAAAATACTTGGTCATAAGGCCCTGGGTGCTGTCAAGAAATTGACCCACGCCTTTGACAATGTACCCCTGCCTCTGCTGAGTGTCTCCCTCACCTCTACTCCTTGCTTGAGCAAGGAGGCTTTCCTCCTGCCACTAGTGTTGTCTAATGGGACTTTTTTTCAACATTTTCCACAATGGCCTTCTGGTATAGCACCATTTTAGAAGATCTCTCCACCTCAGGAAGAAGAGATGCAAAGTTCTCCTTGTAGCATGGGTCTAGTAGAGTGAACAACCAGTACTTTTTTTGCTCAAAATGAACGTAACGCAAGGGTCATGGGAAAGGCAGCGGTAAATAAATTCGGCCATATATGCCAAGCTCCATACAGACAACACTTCCCTATCTCCACCATGATGATGACTCTCCATCTCCTTTTCCTCTTCCTCCCTCTCTTCCTCTTCATTCCCATACTCAGCATATCCACATAGGAAAGAAGGGATACAAGCTGTATGGCTATCAGCCTCTGTTGTGCTAGCCACCATCTCATGTTGCTCCTCTTCCTCCACCTTAGCGTCCACCTCCTCATTGTTACCCAATCCGCGCTAAGCAGATAAGAGGAGACTGGGCTGGCTACAATCTCTCTGTGTTATGTGTTCCTTCATCCCCACCTGTTCCGCATGCAAAGCTTCTTGTTTATTTGTGAGCATGGACTGTTTAAGTAGGCACAGGAGCGGGATTGTTGGGCTAACTATGGCATCAAAAATGCTCACCATCTTTGTAGAGTCCTCAAGTCTTTGAGAACCACACAAATGTCAGACATCCATGTCCACTCTTCAATTGTTATGTGCAGAGGCTGACCAGAATACCGACTGGTGTGTTGGAACTGGTATTTAACCACTCGCCTCTTCTGCTCACAAAGCTTTGCAGGCATGTGCAGTGTGGTGTTCCAGCGTGTTGTGACATTGCCCACCAGTCAGTGATTTGACACTTGCATGTGCTTCCGCAGTGGTGGCAGCTGTAGCAGCCGACGTGCAAAATGGGTGTTGATAAGACGTAGCTTGATGAGATGCTTTAGCAAATCTGGGTATGTTTTCAGAAACCATTGAACTGCTAAGGCTACTTTCACACATCAGGTTTTCGGCGTCAGGCGCGATCCGGCGTCGTGCCGGAACGCCGGATCCGGCAAATGTTTAGTAAAACCGGATGTGACGGATCCGGTTTTCTGCCGGATCCGTCTTTTTCTTGACAGACAAAACCGGATCCGTCTCATCCGGTTCATCCGTTTTTCTATCCGTTTTTCGACGGATTACGCCGGATCCGGTTTTTAAAATTGACCCTTGTGGCCTTCCGAACGGGATTGGCTACTGGAAAACTATATATAGCATGTTCCTACAGCCCTTCTTTGACAGGTTGTAGAGGAGAAAGTGCAGGTTGGAGAGAAGAGCAAGTTTACTGGCGAAGATGGATGTTGTCATTGGAAATATTTTGAAGAATTTGGCGGATTTTACAGCGGAGGCAAATCGTTTGAGGGTGATTGTTCTGGAGAAGGAGAGAGCGAGACAGCAGCGCATCAGGCATCGTAGACGACGTTTGTGGATCCACCCCATCACAGCCAAGAGAATGACGCGTGGGGTCTATTCTACACTATGCATGGACCTTCGACGAAACCCGGATACATTTTTTGGATATGTTAGGATGAAAATGGAGAATTTTGATTACTTGGTGGAGCGCATTGCACACCTCATAAGAAAAGCGGACACCTATTGCCGCTTCTCCGTTTCACCCGCAGAGCGTCTGATGATGACTTTAAGGTAAGCCACATTTATTGGATATGATCGCATCAGAGCACACTTTCACTGCAATCTTGTTGGTGGTAATTTGTATCTCCAAGTGTTAGGTCAGTTTTGGTATGTAATGCTGTGATTTAAAACTAATTTATTGTTTGTTAATTCCCCACAGATTTCTTGCAACTGGAGAATCCCTTTCGTCACTGCATTTCCAGTACAGACTCGGGATTTCCACCATATCTGGAATTGTGAAGTACACATGCCGTGCACTGTGGGACTCCTTAGCTGAAGAGTTTTTACCAGAGCCCACAACAGAGAGGTGGATTGAAATTGCTGACAAGTTTCAACAGATATGTCAGTTTCCAAACTGCTTGGGCGCTGTGGACGGGAAACATATCCGCATTGTAAAGCCAGCTGGATCTGGATCGGAATATTTCAATTACAAGAAATATTTTTCAATTGTCCTCATGGCCATCGCTGACGCGGAATACAAATTTATTGCGGTTGATATTGGGGCCTATGGCCGCTCCAATGACTCTCAAGTTTTCAAACTGTCTGCCATGGGGCGTAAACTGTATGGAAACACCTTCCAGTTCCCACCACCTAGACCGCTGCCGCAAACATCTGGTCCACCTATGCCATTTGTCTGTGTAGGGGATGAAGCCTTCCAGCTGTCAGAACACCTTTTGAAACCGTACTCTAGCAGAGGATTGACAAGACCAAAACGCATTTTTAATTACCGCCTCACAAGAGCAAGAAGAATGGTTGAATGTACCTTTGGTATTCTGACAGCCAAATGGCGGGTCCTATTGACTGCGATCAACCTCAAGACAGAAACTGTGGACGAGGTGATCAAAGCGTGCGTGGTACTCCACAATTTTGTTATATGCAAGGAACCCATTTCCATTGAGGACACCTCTGAAGAAACCACCTTGCAAGATTACCATGACATTACCACTAGAAGTTCTGTGACGGTTTCAGTAATGAGGGACAATTTTGCACTATACTTTATGTCACCTCAAGGCAGAGTACACTGGCAGGATGACAGAGTGTGAAAGATTTGTGCCCTAACCAAACTTGTGTACCTTCTGTACCAACAGTATATACCTTTGCCAACCAAAGTTGGCTATCTTGTCATGGTCTTACTATTTTTACCTTTAGGCCACAGGTGTGTACCTGGTTGTGTTTTATGCAAAGTATTTCACCTTTTAACAAAAGTTGTGTACATTGTTCGGAAATCACCAACAATAAACACAACTTTTTAGGTGAAATACTTTGCTTCAAACACAACCAGGAACACAACTGTGGCAAAAAGCTAAAATTTACCCACAGTTATATACCTAGTTTTGAATACCATTTCACCTTTTAAATACCCTGTATTTAACCTTTTTCACCGCAGAAAGAAATGACAGACAACCAGTGTAAAATAATTTAACTTTTATTGAAAAATGTTTTTTTTAGTAAACTTTTTTAAAATTTTAATAAACATGTTTAATAAAAATTTGAAACTATAAAACTGAAACCATAAAACTGGTCATTTTTATTTAAATACACACATTATAATTCTGTGTAGTGTGTGGTGGAAATACTGCTGTAGGGGCTGCGGGACACTTCGACACTGGGAGTGTGGAGAGAGGACTGGGATCGTTGTGGGGAAGGAACAGTTAGAGGTGAAGGTGTGGAAAAAACTACTGAATGGGTGGACATGTGGGAAGCAGAAGAGGTGGTGGGTGGTGGAGTGGAGGGTTGGGCATGGACTGTAGGAGCAGATGATGTTGATGGCAAGTTGTATGGGGAAGGAGTTTGGTACGGGGCAGGTTGCTGGAAGTGGGGAGATGTCTGGTACGGGGCAGGTTGCTGGAAGTGGGGAGATGTCTGGTACGGGGCAGGTTGCTGGAAGTGGGGAGATGTCTGGTACGGGGCAGGTTGCTGGAAGTGGGGAGATGTCTGGTACTGGGGAGGTTGCTGGTACTGGGGAGTTTGCAGGTACTGGTGAGGTTGCTGGTGCTGGGGAGGTTGCTGGTGCTGGGGAGGTGGATGGTGCTGGGGAGGTGGATGGTGCTGGGGAGGTGGATGGTATGTAATAGGAGGGGGAGGATGGAAAGTGGCTGGAGGTGGATGGTATGTAATAGGAGGGGGAGGATGGAAAGTGGCTGGAGGGGGTGTAGATGTAATAGGAGGGGGAGGATGGAAAGTGGCTGGAGGGGGTGTAGATGTAATAGGAGGGGGAGGATGGAAAGTGGCTGGAGGGGGTGCAGGTGGAGGAACTACTGTGGTGGGAGGAGGAGGAGGAGGTTGGGAGGTAACTTGCTGGAGAGCAGCGTGGCATGAATGCATTACATGCATCTGCTGGGCAGGAGAGAGCGTTTCCATGCGCTCCACAACAGACCTGAAAAAGGTGTGGTTTGGCGAAGATCTTGCTTCTGAATGCATGGTTTGCAGAAGTGTCTTCACCTCCAGAATGCTGGAGTTGATCTGCTGATAGCCTGCGGAGATTTGCTCTGACAAGACTTTTAGACAGTTCTGGAAAGATGCATTCAGATGCAAGAACTCTGGCGCATATGTCTTTTCCTGACCCCTCTGCCGCTGCCTCCCAGTACCCGCAGGTGTACTAGAGGCAGCAGGGGCAGAAGGGTGGGGTAAAGGGAAAGCGATCTCCTCACCAGCAGCTTCATGTAATGTAGGCGGCCACGATGCTCCTGTGCTGGTGGATGGGACAGATGGGTCGAATGTGTGGGAAGGCTGGGAAGGTGCAGATGTACCGGGGCGGTCGAAGTGTCCCTCGGTGCCGGTCTCCTCAGGGATCGCCTCAGAAGGGTCCAATCGTGCCGGCTCCCGAGTGCTGCTCACCGTGCTGTGGAATAAAGAGAAAAAAAACAATTAAAATACTGACATGGTATGGCCCTGGCTGAAAAAAAAATTTACATCTAACATTTTTTTTCACATGTGGTGTGTAATATTTACCTTCTGGTGACCATTGTTTCCCGGAGGAACGACAGGGCTTCTGCGTACTTGTACTTGCTCCTGCGTCCTCCAGATCCACTCGGGGCCCGCATCTCTTTATTGAACTCCTTCTTGAAACGATCTCTCACAGACCGCCACCGATTCACAATTCTGTTCCCTGAAACGAGAAAGGAGTGGTTAGTATACAACATCAGTGTTTCCCAAACTCCAGTCCTCATGGTCTCCAGGGGTCATGTTTTCAGGATTTCCATAGTAAATAGAAATCCTGAACACATGATCCGTGGGGACCACGAGGACTGGAGTTCGGGAAACACTGGTTTAAATCAAGCAACCGGTACTGTATATACTTGCGCTCTGTAATCTGGGCCCGAACATCGAGGTCCTCCCAGCGGCCCACAAGGAGCGAACAGATTTCCTCCCAGAGTCGTCGGGTAACGATCAGGTCAGCGTGGCGGCGGTCAGCCATATTCCAGAGCGGCTCCCTTTCTCTGACGAGATCGATGAGGCGATCCACATCAATCCCTCCATCCTCAACGTCAGAGTCGGGAGCACGCTGTGAAGGCTGTTAAAGAAAAAGACAAAAATAACATAATTAGCCTCCACAAAAGAAATGAAATAAAAAGTGCAAAAAAACAAAGCAAAAATATTTATACTTACACGCTGGTGACCGCCGCGTTGCTGTCGCCGACGACCCTGGGAGGCACTGCGAGCACCTCTTGGCCAAGCACCAGATTGGGAAGACTAGAGAAGAAAACAAAAAAAGTTATGTCTTTGGATGTAGGCATTTGTTTGCTGTGTGTGGTCTGCAGAACATTGTTTTCTATGTGTTGTGTGTAGTGTGATGTTGTGTTTCTGCGTTTGATGCAAAAAACTTACGAATTGTGAGCCCACTCCAGGTGTCTGTCCACCCCTTCCTTCTTCTTCTGGGAGCTCCTCTTCATCTTGTGATTCCTGTTTTGAAATAAAAGGCCATGAATAGACATATATTACAGAGAAGATGGATTTTGGAAATAAAAACTTACCGTCAAACGCTGACGATGCGAGGGAGGGCTCCCAGAAGATGATGTGCTGTCTTCCTGGTGGCCACACTCCATGCCTGTGGGTGGTGTTCCAGCTGCTGCCATTGCTGCTGCTGCTGCTGCTGCATCTATTGGGCGGCTGTTGAATAAAGAGAAACAAAGGGCCAATGAATATCTTGATATTCAATAGCCCTAGTTTGGAGGAATGGGTGATTTGATAATTACCGTCTCTCATCTGCTGCTGGACTCCCCTCCCATTGTTCAGCATGCTGCTCCAATTGGGGTGGTGCTGATGGTGCTGCTGCAGATGTCTCCTGCCTTCTCCTGCGCCTGGTTGCTGTCTTGGGTGGCATGTTGGGTGTGGCTGTGGGTCCCACTGTCTTGCTTTTATATATGTCTTGTGGGAAGAGCTACTGAGCATGCTCAGACCAAAAAACCGGATCCGGCCGCCGGATCAGGCTTTCGCCGGATCCGGCGCATTGCGGCGCTCATAGGCTTTCATTGTGTGAAAAAGCCGGACGCGCCGGATCCGGCGTGTCCGGCTTTTTCGCCGGAGACAAAAAACGTTACAGTAGACGTTTTTTCCAGACGCCGGATCGCGACACATTGCGACACATTGCCGGATCCGGTGAAAACCGGATGAAACGCATGGCCATCCGGCGCGATCCGGCGCAAATGCAAGTCAATGGGGGGGAAACCGGATCCGGCATTGCATTTCGCCGGATCCGGTTTCTGTCAAAAGCGCCGGATCGCGCCTGACGGCGAAAACCTGATGTGTGAAAGAGGCCTAAGTTAAGTTAAGCACTTGTGCCAAGCATGGTATGTGAGTGAGCTTGCTAAGCTTCACAGCCACCACCAGATTATGTCCATTATCATGCCCATGCCTGATTGGAAGTTCAGAGGCAAAAAACACAGATCTGTCTAGTCTGTTATTCTTTTAAGTAACTCTGCCATGGTGTGAGGTTTGTCTCCTGTACAATTAGCTTCAGCAGAGCATGTTGCCGCTTCACTGAGGCATTGCTGCAGAGCTTCCAGGTTGCTGCTGATGTGTACGACGTGCCTTGAGATACCACATTGGAGATTAAGGATGAGGAGTCGCAGAAGGGGGTGCAGGAACTGCAGTCGGAGGTGGAGGAAGCACATGCGCCGTGCCAGTGTGTGACTTGGCCCCAGCCTCCCCAATGAACACCCAGTGTGCCGTCAAGGAAACGTAGCGTCCCAGTCCACAAGCGCTTGTCCACATATTGGTTGTTAAGTGGACAATGCCAGTAAGTGCGTTGGTAAGGACATTGGTGATGTTCCTGTTAATGTGCTGGTGCAAGGTGGGTATGCCACACTGGGAGAAAATGTTGCAGCTGTGGAACGAGTACCGAGGTAAGGCTGCCTCCATGAGTTGGTGGAAATCCTTCTTGTTTACCAGACTAAATTGCAATATTTCCAAGGCAAGCAGCCTGTAAATATGCCCCTTTAGCATTTGAAACCTATGGGTGGGTGACTGGGAACTTTCTTTTTCATTCCAAGGCATGGGGTAGGGACTGCTGAATGCTGGGCTGGGACAAGGGCAGGGCAATTGGCATCGGCACCAATGTTTTGGACAGTGCAGGTAATGGACAAACAAATGGGATAAATCTGCGCTGCCATTCTAAAGGATGATGGATGCCAATCTGAGTATAAGTGGTTTATTTGTCAACGAGTTTTGAAGTATACATACTTCTTCAGGACAACTGCAATAATTTTGGACAAGGGATTGGGAAGCACCCAGCACAGGGGAAGAGGTAGTGGTGTCACCCGATGGCAATAATCGTGGAATAGGCGTTTGGCCCACCAAGTCGGGAACTTAGATGACATGTGCGTGATCATGCTGGTGATAGTGGTTAGATTCTTGGTGATCGATCCTCTGCTGATCTTTGCGTGGCACAGGTTGCAAATGGCCATTTTTTTGGCGCAGAACTCCCTTTAAAAAAAGTCCCAAACTTAGAAACACCTAACTCTTTGACAAAGAAATTCAGAAGTGTCGGTGCTCTGCAGAACAGTTGCCTGCCTTTTCCCTCTGGTCACCCCACAACCTCTTCCAGTCTGTTTCGGTGCAGCTAATCTCTCCTCCCCAGTGCTGCCGGCCCAGAGTTGTATCTAGGCTTTCTGGCACCCGGGGCAAAAACTCAGTTTGGCGCCCCCCCCCCCCCCCCCAAGTACATATGCGACTTGCACAGTTAGCCAAGTACCCACGAGCTGCTCTCTGTATTGCTCTCAATGTTCAGTAAAAAACTGAAAGCAGGGTGAGAAGCTCGTTGTCACAAGACCATAACTGTGAAAATCGCATATGAGTGAAGTGTCCATGTGATGACTGAACTCTCACAACTAATGCACTGCACACTTTTAGGATTCTCCCTTGCCGATGTACAGTCATGTCAGCACAAGCATGTGATTTATATATTTCTGGCCTCGTTCTGTTCATTTTCATTGAGTGAGGCCACACACGTCTAGTCAGCATGTGACCGCATGTATGTAAATTACTGGCACGAGAGAATCCTAACAGCGTTCAGTGAGCACTGTGAGAATTCAGAAGTCTGCAGTCACATAGAATGACTGCAGACTCATCACTGACCTCGACAACCCCTTTAATGTTCCTAACATAAATAAAAACATGAGAATAAGTCAGTATCACAAATAATATTTACATCCAGGTACCTTATAAATGACGTCTCTGGAGTCATTCTCCTTCTTTACTTCTTCTTATCCAGACCCCATGATGAGTTTTCTCATCCACAGCCATCTCTGCAGACTTCCATCTTCTCCGGTCTTCTGCACCAATTCTCCACACGATGCCTTAAAGATAGAAGTGTCATTATAATGCTCTTAAGTAAAAATATCTGCAATATACTGTCGCCTCACACTATTCCCCTCCCTCCTCTAACATCCCTCCTGTTCACCATACTGTCTCCTCATATATGTACCCCCTCACTCTCTATACTGTCTGCTCACACATACCCCTGACTCCCCATACTGTGTCTGCGCACATCCCATCACTCTCTCCCCATACTGTGTCCACATACATTTACCCGTTCACACCCCTTACTGTGTGCACCCATCCCGCAAACTGTTTCCTCATACATGCCTCGGCACACAACATTTAAAGCAATTCTGATAAAGTTATTTCAATATATATATGCTGATACAAATAAAGTACCTCAGATTATCACCACAGAGATAAACAATACTGTTTCTCTGTGGTGATAATCTGAGGTACTTTCTTTGTATCAGCATATATGTATTGAAATAACTTTATCAGAATTGCTTTAGTCTTATAAAGTTGAGAATTATATTTCATAAATTTTGTGTGCCGAGGTTTTTCTACTGTACAATATATGTCTTTTAACTCTGAGCACCTAAATTGGCAGTGAGCACCCTGTTCTCTACAGTATTCCTCATACATGCACTCATATATATTCTTCATTTTGTGTCCTCAAATCTCCCCACAAACATTAAGTACCCCCATCCCCACTCCAAATCCCCCACACATTCAATCCCCACTCAATAACCCCTGTCCCTACTCCCAAATCCCCCCACACATTATGTACCCCCCACTCATTAACCCCCATCCCCACATTAACCCCCCACTCATTAACCCCCATCCCCACATTAACTCCCCACTCATTAACCCCCCCACTCATTAACCCCCACACACATTAACCCCCATCTCCACTAATTAACCCCCCACTCATTAACCCCCCACACACATTAACCCCCATCTCCACTAATTAACCCCTCCACTCATTAACCCCCATCCCCACATTAATCCCCATCCCCACTCATTAACCACCACACACTGACCCCCAATCCCACATTAACCCCCATCCCCACATTAACTCTCCACATATTAACCCCATCTCCACATATTAACCCCCATCTCCACTCATTAACCCCCCCACATATTAACCCCCATCTCCACTCATTAACCCCCCACATATTAACCCCATCTCCACTCATTAACCCCCCATCTCCACTCATTAACCCCCCACACATTAACCCCCATCTCCGCTCATTAACCCCCCATCTCCACATATTAACCCCCATCTCCACCCATTAACCCCCACATATTAACCCACATCTCCACTCATTAACCCCCCCATCTCCACATATTAACCCCCATCTCCACATATTAACCCCCCACACATTAACCCCCATCTCCACTCATTAACCCCCACATATTAACCCCCATCTCCACTCATTAACCCCCCCATCTCCCATCTTCGTTGGTTCTTCAGCTCCACAGTGGAGCACACTTACCACCAGCGTTTGCTCTGGGCGCCGGGGAGTGACGTCAGCAGCGCGATCACATGACCTGATCACGCTGCTGACGTCACTCTGACCCGACGGTCAGAGCTTCAATTGTACTGGCATCTGTGTAGACGCCAGTACAATTGCAGCCTGGGTGCCGGCGCGGCCTCCTTCTCTGCCATCAGAGAGAACAGCCGACTCAGAGGACGGGGAGCGGCAGAACGCAGCCGCTGGGAGGAGACACAGCGCCCCCCTGCTGGCTGTGCCCGGGGCAGCTGCCCCGGCTGCCCCCCTGGATACGCCTCTGTGCTGGCCTCACTCATCATGCCAGTAGGTCACCCTCCCAGGGCCGTGGGGTACTCGGTATGGGCCGGAGTCAGGGGGAAATGTGTCACAGCAGTGGTGACCCGGTCCATGGCCCTGGGTGCCCAGATCAATGGTGGTTTGTGATGTAGTTTAAGTTGAATGGAATAGTTTGTGACGCCACCTGTGGTGTTCGGCAAGGGAGGTGTTAAGCTGATGCTGCAGACAGATACTCTGGGACAGATGGCAGGATGCAGCAGTGATGGTATAGTCCTCCACAGGCAGGGCTGATGTCCCAGGGCAGTGTAGTTGTAATGGTTGTGGCAAGGCGCAGGCAGTGTAAAAGATGGTACCCAGATGTAGCGGTGCTGAATGGGTTGGCGCGAGAATGAATGGAGGACACCGAGGCTTGCAATTCCAAAGCTTTACTCAGTCTGCAGTACACAAGGGTGCCTGTCTCCGGGCCGTGTCCTCCGGGTCAGAGACTCAGCCAACCTCCAGGCCAGATGGAAAGCTCCTCTCCAACACTCCGCCAACATGTACCTTTCCTGAACTACTCCTCTATTGCGCCTTAAGGTGTGAAGAGCTCCAGTACCGTGGTACTCTGGAGTTCCTCCTGTCAGATGTTCCTATGTTCCTAACAACTCTACTTGTGTGGCAGACAGCTGTAGCCTCTCTCGGGGACCCCTTTCTCTGGAGTCCTGGCTCTCTATTCAGTTGCTGTTGTGCCCCAAGTCTTAGATGGGAGTAGTGCATTTACAGCCAACTACTCCACCGGTGTCTGCTGCAGAACCATAAGTGTCCATACAACCTCGGGGACCGGGCCCTGGCCTTGCGCTGAGAACCTATAGGCAGGGTTCCTCTTCCAACCCACAACTCCTCTCTGTTCTCTCTACTCCTTCGTTCCGTACTTGTCTCTCTTTCCTTAGTAAACCAGCAGGCACTCTTAACTCTGGAGAATAAATCAGACATCAGAGGGAACGGGTACTGATATTTAACCGTCATCTTGTTAAGGGAACGATAATCAATATATGGTCTTAATGAACCATCTTTCTTGGCCACAAAAAAAAACCCAGCACCTAAAGGAGACGAGGATGGTCTAATATGACCCTTCTCCAATGACTCCTTAATATAGGATCGCATAGCATCATGTTCGGTTACTGATAAGTTGAAAAGCCGACCCTTGGGAAATTTACACCCAGGCATCAACTCAATTGCACAGTCATAACTCCTATGAGGAGGCAAAGACGCAGACTTGCTCTCACTAAATACATCAGGAAAATTGGCTAGATAATCAGGAATATCATGAGACTGAGGAGAGGTGGAGAAAACAGGAGCGTCCATAAGAACACACTGACAACCCCAACTCACCACAGACCCAGATTTCCAATCCAAAACTGGATTATGAGTTTGCAACCAAGAAAAACCCAGAACAATAGTATCATGCAAATTATGCAGCACCAAAAATTTACAATTTTCTTGGTGGTCTGGGGCAACTCGTATTGTCACCTGGGTCCAAAACTGAGGTTTATTCTCCGCCAAAGGAGTAGCATCAATACCCCTCAAAGGAATAGGCGTCCACAGAGGCATCTTGGAAAAACCACAACGTTTAGCAAAGTCCAAATCCATCAGATTCAACGCTGCTCCTGAATCCACAAGAGCCTTCGTGGAAAACGTGGATAAGGAGCAGATCAGAGTAATTGCCAAAATAAACTTAGGTTGTACACTGCCCACAGCAAATGTGTGTGCAAAACGTTTCTCTCATTTAGGGCAGACAGAAATAGTATGAGAGATATCTCCACAGAAAAAACACAGCTTATTACGCCTTCTAAACTCCTGACGTTGCGTCCTAGTCAAAACCCCATCACATTGCATAGGTTCAGACGTTTGTTCAAAAGGTGGCAGCGCCTCCCGTGTAGTTTTACGTTCACATAAACGCCGATCAACTTGAATGGCTAATGACATAGAATCATCCAGACCAGAGGGAACAGGAAATCCCACCATAACATCTTTTACGGTCTCTGATAAACCCTTCCGAAAGAGAGCTGCCAATGCACTATCATTCCATGTAGTAAGGACCGCCCACTTTCGGAATTTTTGACAGTATAACTCTGCAGAATCCTCACCCTGGTTTAATGCTAACAGGGTTCTCTCAGCTTGATCAACAGCATTAGGTTCATCATACAACAACCCCAAGGCTTGAAGAAATGCATCCACATTAGTCAGAATAGGATTTTCCGGTGTCAGAGAAAAAGCCCAATCCTGGGGATCGCTGCGCAGCAAGGAGATGACGATTTTAACCTGCTGCACAGAGCTCCCCGATGAATTATGCTTCAAGGCCAGAAATAATTTACAATTATTCTTAAAATTCAGAAATTTAGACCAATCCCCATAAAACACATTAGGAGTAGGGATCTTAGGGTCAGCAGCATGTGACTGAATGAGGTAGGTGGAAATTCCCTGCACTTCTGCAGCAAGCTGCTCCACAGGATCAGACAACTGCTTAATCTCCATTAGGAAAAAGAAAAAAAAATTCTTCTACAGCCCCAGAGAAAAAGAAAACATATAAAAAAAAAATTTTCTGAGACTTTTTTTTTTCTTTCCTTTTTTCTTTTAAAAACTTTTTCCTGCTTTTGAGTACCCTAGAATCAGCAGTATGGCTGGTGATTCTGTTATGAATGGGTCACTGAGGAGAAAAAAGCAAAACAAGCTAAGTCACAGAAAACCAGAGAGGTTGGTATCTATGCAGATTGAAGATCCCTAATCCTACCACACAACTAGCAGCAGCCGTGGAGCGTACCTACGATGATCCTAGACGCCTCGTCAAGGCCAGAGGACTAAATAAGCCTAAAGCAAGAAAAGGGAAAACTAACTGCCCCAGAGCAGACCCCAAAGGAAAGACAGCCCCCAGACATGTATTGACGGTGAAACAAGATGAAAGCACAAACACAGGCAGGAAAATAGGCTGAGCAAACGATGGGGCCCAAACTAACTAGAAAGGAAAGGAAAGGGAAAGACACTGTCTGCAACCTGCAAAAACCCCTACAAGAATAATGTCCAACACTTCTGATAGCAAAATTAACCCTGAAGTCACTAGACGTCTCCCACTATATTAGCACTCTGAAATATTCTGAGACAGAGCAAAAAGAGGCCAAACTAGTAAGGGACAAAAAGCAAATTGGCAAATACAGATAAATAAGAGTGGAAATTCAGCACAGACCCCAGCCGGGGCTGGCTGACCACACAAAAAACTGAATAGACAAACAAAATCAAGTGTGAACATTAGCAGAAAAATTTAGCTTTAGAGACTGGAACAGAGCTGAAAACCAAGAGCTGACAAGCCAGAAGGAATCACCAGCAACTGAATAGGGCGTCAGCTGTCTTAAATCCAATCTGAGATTCCTGAGGTCCCATTGTCATCCTCATTCTCAGGTGGAAGATTTCCACCGATCAAATCAGCCTCACTACCTCCTGTTACCACCAGAGGGAGTCTGGAAGGAGAACTCACAACTGGTGAACCAGAGAATGAACTCACAACAGTACCCCCCCTTGAGTAGGGGTCACCGAACCCTTATCCACGCCACCAGGCCGATCAGGATGGGCCCGGTAAAAAGCACGAACCAATCTATTGGCATGAATATCAGAGGCAGAGACCCAAGAATTATCCTCCTGACCATAACCCTTCCATTTGACCAAATACTGGAGTCTCCGTCTAACCAAAGGAGAATCCAATATTTTCTCTAACTCATATTCCACATTGCCTTCAACCAACACAGGGTCAGGAGGTGCTGCCATAGGAACCACTGGCTCAACAAACCTCTTCAACAGAGATTTGTGAAATACGTTATGGATCTTGAACGTAACTGGAAGAGCCAATCGAAACGAAACAGGATTAAGAATTTCCAAAATCTTATAAGGACCAATAAATCTTGGCTTAAATTTAGGAGATGCAACCTTCATAGGAATATTCTTAGACGACAACCAAACCATATCACCCACTTTAAACCGGGGACCAATGGTCCTATGTCGGTTGGAAAAACGCTGGGCCTTTTCCTGAGAGAGTGACAACTTATCCACCACTTGGCCCCATATCTGCTGCATTCTCTTAACCACAGTGTCCACACCTGGGTAGGACGAAGATTCCACTTGCCCTGAAGAGAATCGAGGATGAAACCCAAAATTACAGAAAAAGGGTGACATCAAAGTGGCAGAACTAGCTCTATTGTTCAGCGCGAATTCAGCCAAGGGCAAAAATGAGACCCAATCATCCTGATCAGCAGATATAAAACATCTCAAATAAGACTCCAAGGTCTGGTTTGTTCTCTCAGTCTGTCCATTGGTCTGGGGATGAAACGCGGAGGAGAAGGATAACTGAATTCCCAGATTGGAACAAAAGGCTTTCCAGAATCTGGAAACAAACTGGACTCCTCTGTCAGACACAATGTTCTCAGGAATCCCATGTAACCGAACCACCTGTTGTAAAAACTTTGGGAGTGGTACAAGATGGACCATCTTCGAAAATCTATCACAAATCACCCAGATAACAGTCATTCTCTGAGAGACAGGAAGATCAGAAATAAAATCCATTGAGATATGGGTCCATGGCCTCTTGGGCACCGACAAGGGCATCAGCAACCCACTAGAACGAGAACAGGGTTTAGACCGAGAACAAGTCCCACAGGACTCTACAAAATTCCTGACGTCATGAGATAAGGCAGGCCACCAAAAGGAACGACTCACCAAATCTCTGCTACCAAAAATACCTGGATGACCAGCCAATGCGGAGCAATGAATTTCAGACATCACTCTCTTTCTCCACTGGTCAGGAGCATACAATTTTCCCATAGGGCAACGCTCAGGTTTATCCTCCTGAAATTCCTCCAGGGCACGTCTCAAATCGGGCAAAATGGCAGAAAGAACTACCCCTTCACCTAGGATGGTAGTAGGCTCGGTCACACTAAGAGAATCGGCAAAGAAACTCCTAGAAAGGGCAACTGCCTTAACATTCTTAGTGCCCGGAAGAAAAAAGACCACAAAATTAAAACACGTGAAAAACAAGGCCCATCTAGCCTGTCTAGGATTCAAGCGTTTGGCCGACTCCAAATAAATCAAATTCTTGTGATCGGTGAGGACCACAACTTGATGTCTAGCTCCCTCCAACCAATGTCTCTACTCCTCAAATGCCCACTTCATGGCCAACAATTCCCGATTCCCCACGTCATAGTTGCATTCAGATGGGGAGAACTTTCGAGAAAAGAAGGCACAGGGATTCATATTAGAAGTCACAGGGTCTTTTTGGGACAAAACAGCTCCTGCACCAATCTCAGAAGCATCTACCTCCACCTGAAATGGAAGTGAGACATCAGGTTGCCGTAAAACTGGAGCTGAAGTGAATCTCTGCTTAAGCTCCTGATATGCTGAGATAGCCTCAGGAGACCAATTCAGCACATCAGCGCCCTTCTTGGTCAGATCAGTCAGTGGTTTGACAATACCAGAAAAATTACCTATAAATTTACGATAGAAATTAGCAAAGCCCAAAAACTTCTGGAGGGCCTTCAAAGAAGTAGGCTGAATCCAATCATAAATGGCCTGTACCTTGGCCGGGTCCATTTCAATAGTTGATGGAGATAAGATAAATCCCAAAAATGAAATCCTCTGTACACCAAAAAGGCATTTTGATCCCTTAACAAACAGGGAATTCTCCCTCAAAATCCGGAACACAGTCCGGATGTGTTCCACATGAGAATCCCAATCACTAGAAAAGATCAAAATATCATCCAGATAGATGATCAAAAACTTATCCACAAAGTCACGGAAAATATCATTCATAAAGGACTGGAAGACAGAAGGGGCATTTGTGAGCCCAAAAGGCATCACCAGGTACTCAAAATGTCCCTCCGGAGTATTAAACGCTGTCTTCCATTCATCCCCGTGCTTGATGCGAATAAGATTATACGCCCCCCTGAGGTCAAGCTTAGTAAACCAGCAGGCACTCTTATCTCTGGAGAATAAATCAGACATCAGAGGTAACGGGTACTGATATTTAACCGTCATCTTGTTAAGGGAACGATAATCAATACATGGTCTTAATGAACCATCTTTCTTGGCCACAAAAAAACCCCAGCACCTAAAGGTGACGAGGATGGTCTAATATGACCCTTCTCCAATGACTCCTTTATATAGGATCGCATAGCATCATGTTCGGGTACTGATAAGTTGAAAAGCCGACCCTTGGGAAATTTACTCCCAGGCATCAACTCAATTGCACAGTCATAACTCCTATGAGGAGGCAAAGACGCAGACTTGCTCTCACTAAATACATCACAAGACTTCTGCCACTATATCAGCACTCTGAAATATTCTGAGACAGAGAAAAAAGAGACAAAACTAGTAAGGGACAAAAAGCAAATTGGCCAAATACTGATAAATAAGAGTGGAAATTCAGCACAGCCCCCAGCCGGGGCTGGCTGACCACACAAAAAACTGAATAGACCAACAAAATCAAGTGTGAACATTACCAAAAAAATTAGCTTTAGATGACTGGAACAGAGCTGAAATCCAAGGGCTGACAAGCCAGAAGGAATCACCAGCAACTGAATAGTGCGTTGGCTGTCTTAAATCCAATCTGAGACTCCTGAGGTCCAATCGTCATCCTCATTCTCAGGTGGCAGATCTCCACCGATCAAATCAGCCTCACTACCTCTTGTTACCACCAGAGGGAGTCTGGAAGGAGAACTCACAACTGGTGAACCAGAGAATGAACTCACAACAGGTCGCCCTCCCAGGGCCGTGGGGTACTCGGTACCGGGCCCGTGTCAGGGAGAAATGTGTCACAGCAGTGGTGACCCGGTCCATGGCCCTGGGTGCCCAGATCAATGGTGGTTTGTGATGTAGTTTAAGTCGAATGGAATAGTTCGTGACACCACCTGTGGTGTTCGGCAAGGGAGGTGTTAAGCTGACGCTGCAGACAGATCCTCTGGGACAGATGGCAGGATGCAGCAGTGATGGTATAGCCCTCCACAGGCAGGGCTGATGTCCCAGGGCAGTGTAGTTGTAATGGTTGTGGCAAGGCGCAGGCAGTGTAAAAGATGGTACCCAGATGTAGCGGTGCTGAATGGGTTGGCGCGAGAATGAATGGAGGACACCGAGGCTTGCAGTTCCAAAGCTTTACTCAGTCTGCGGTACACAAGGGTGCCTGCCTCCGGGCCATGTCCTCCGGGTCAGAGACTCAGCCAACCTCCAGGCCAGATGGAATGTTCCTCTCCAACACTCCGCCAACATGTACCTTTCCTGAACTACTCCTCTATTGCGCCTTAAGGTGTGAAGAGCTCCAGTACCATGGTACTCTGGAATTCCTCCTGTCAGATGTTCCTAACAACTCTACTCGTATGGCAGACAGCTGTAGCCTCTCTCAAGGACCCTTTTCTCTGGAGTCCTGGCTCTCTATTCAGTTGCTGTTGTGCCCCAAGTCTTAGATGGGAGTAGTGCATTTACAGTCAACTACTCCACCGGTGTCTGCTGCAGAACCATAAGTGTCCATACAACCTCGGGGACCGGGCCCTGGCCTTGCGCTGAGAACCTATAGGCAGGGTTCCTCTTCCAACCCACAACTCCTCTCTGTTCTCTCTACTCCTTTGTTCCGTACTTGTCTCTCTTTCCTTTGGAAGCTTAGGTTGCAGTTCTATGTCTTTCTCTCTCTTGTTCCTTTCCCGTGCCTGCTGGCTCAGATCACTGAGGCAGCTGCAGCACTCCTTCTTCTCTCGGACCCGTCCTCAGACTCTCCTGACTGAATGTCCTTCTCTCGCCTGACCTCCCGCCAGACTGACCTGTAATTCTAAACTTTCCCAACCTTTTATATGGATCTCAACTCCACCCACCTCCCAGAACATCCAGTGTTCCATTCAGGGAACCACCAGAGGTGCTCTGCTAATCTCTAAGCACTGAGCCGCAATGTGGTTGTGCAGAACTACCCTGTTGTGTGGGATGCGAGTGTTGGAGTGTGGAAAGGAGTTCCCAACTTACCTAGTGTGGTGGGGCACTACACCTTAGGAGAAGGTGCAGTACCTCTGTGGTGACTGAGCCTCAGGGGCGCCACACCAGCTTCCCAGGATGACTGTCGTCCACCAGCTCATCTTCCACTACCGCACCCTGGTCCTCGTGACTTGTCACTTAACAAGAACAAGACTTAGCGGAAACTGTGTCTCATCATCGTCTTCCTCCTTATCTCAAATTTGCCGCTCCTCACCTTCATGCTCTTATGGCCGTTGCTACTCTAAGGCTTGTGCTTCACTAAATAGCATGTCCTCCTGTCCCTCTTGGAGCATGCAGGTTGAGAGTTCACAATCACGAAATGATGTTGTAAACAGCTCATTGGAGTGCCTTAGTGTATGTTCACTAGCCTACTGGGACTCAACATGGTGGGAGGAAAGAGGATCAGATTGAGGATTAATTGATCCAGACTTTAGGATGGTGAGACTGGATCATATGGAAGACTGATTGGTGCTGCAAAACCTGTTGGAAGCATTATCTGCTTTCCAAGCAACCACCTATTCATACTTCTCTGGATTCAGAAATGGTGTACTGTGCCTCTCTGAAAAGTGGGACAGGAACTTATGTGTCGTGGATGGGCATATTTCATGTGCTCCAGCAACAGGCGTAGTCGCACCTGCTCCACGTCCTTCGCATCTACTTGCACCATCATCAGCACTTTCATTTCCCTGTCCCTTAACGCAAACCTTACACATTTTATAATTGCTAGGCTTCTTGAAATCAAGTTTATTTTTAATAAAAGAAAAAAATGGTTACCTGCAGCAATCAAAGTGTTTTTTGTGAGTTTACTCCACCGTAATGTAACAGAAAGAACGCAAAAGTATATGGATGACAATCAAATTCAATCCAGAAAAATGTTTCAATACTTTTTCTCAGTTTTATAGATCACAGAAATGTTCACAGACCATGTAACACTGTATGATTGAAAAACGGAAGCCTAAAAAATTTTTAAAAGCTTTTTAATCAGTTTTAATGATCACAGAAATGGTCAGAGACCATGTAACACTGTATGGCTGAGAAATGGAAACCTACAAATTTTTTAAAAGCTTTTGTTCACTTTTCGAGATCACAGAAATATTCACAGACAACGTAATCCTGTATGTCTGAGAATTGAAAGACTACAACATTTTTAAAATCTTTTTCTTCACTTTTAGAGATCACAGAAATGTACTCCACACTACAGAATAGTGTATGGCTGAGAAATGTTGCCCAGAAAAACGTTTCAACGGTTTTTGGGTGTGTTATAAAACACAAAAATGACCTCAAAGCACATAATACTTGATGGATCAAAATATATTCAATTATTTCAGCCCTCACAAAAAAATGCAGCTATATATTTGCCAATGGACTGCACATGCCTAATCCCTCCCTACAGACTGGATTCTGTCACTCTCACTGCTCCTGCAACTCTCTCTCCCTCCCTAGGCTAAATGCAGATTTTATATAATACAAACGATTAGCTCTTAGAAGAACTGTTAGTATGATGGGTCAACTTCAACACTGGTGTCAACACCACAGGCCTCTGATTCATTATACTGTGCACACTCGGTACTCGGTGTGCATACTCGGTACCGGGCCGCTTCTTAAAGGGGCAGTGTCATGGCAGCGGTGACACGGTCCATGACCCTGGGCGTCCAATAAAAGGGGAATAGTGAAAAAGGGAAAAATAAAGTGTTTGCAATAAAGTGTTCGCGACACCACCTGTGGTACTCGGCAATAAAGATGCTAGCCGACGCTGCAGATTCAGTCCACTGGGACAGTTGTTGATGCAGCAGTGTTGGTTCAGCTCTCCACAGACAGAGCTATGTCCCAGGGCAGTTAGGATATTAAAGATAATGTTGGAGGTGAATTTGGTGCAGGGCAGGTGACACAGGAAAGATTCAGAAGACATAACACAGTGCAGTTTCCTTTACCTTTTAGTGAGCTGTGCAAGTACAGTCCGGGGCTCAGGTTACAGATTGTTCTGGAGTCGGTCAGCCTGTAAGCAATTTGGGGATCTCCTTATTCAGGTGGGTTGTGAGGCCTCCTTTGTAGTGCTATTCTTGCTGCTGTAAACTCAATTCAAGTTCCTCTCTTTGGCTTCTACTTGGGTAGAACTCCACTTGCATGACAGGCAACTGTAGCCTGCTTCAGTGATCGCTCCTATCTGGCATCTCCAGCTCACACGTGCTGCTGTGTTATCGGGTATCAGTTGGGGACAGAGGATCAGCGGTTTTCTGCCCTCCGGATTCTGCTGCTGAGGCTTTAGCACCCACACAGCCTCGGGCTCCGGGGCCTGGGCTCTGGTGTTCAAGCCTGGGAGTGAGCTCAGCTATATCTCCTGTCCCCAGCTTCTCTCCACACGTTCTGTCTCAACCTTTTTCAGGCACTACCTAACCACTAACTTCCTGCTTCTGACCAGAAAGTGCAGCTCCCCTGAAACCGGGTTTAGAGCGCGTGGAGCAGGAACTGTGTTGTATGCTGAAACTACATGTTAAGGGGATCCCTTCCTTGCTTACAGGCATGACATCACTCACCCTGGAGGGAGGCAAGGCCATTGTGGCAGCCCAACTCCTGGGGTGCCACATTAGCAGCAGCCATTACTCTGAGCACCATGATACTTGAGTGATAACCAAGTTTTACAGAGCACGTTCGCTGATCCCTAATCTTTACATAAGCTTTATATAGTTTGTTCTGTGAGATTCTGATATTTGTCGGGATTATATTCAGAGAAATGTATTTGTTAAAAATCCCACAAAAGGAAGCATTAGAAAAAGATTTTTTAATTATGGACATGCTGCTAATGTAGCCATGAACAAAGGCAAAAAAACACTGATCAGCAGTGGGCAAATAGGATGCTTGAGCTACCCCTGATCTCCTATTGAATGTCAAGTTCAAATGTCATAGACAGATGTAGGTTAACATTACAAAGACATGATTGTAATATATATGAATGTGAAATAAATGAGTTAAATCCCCCAATAAACTCCCACTACAGGCTCAAACACTTGTGTCCTGACTTAAGGGCCTGTCACACTAAGCGATATCGCTAGCAATATCGCTATGTCACTGGTTTTTGTGACGTTATAGCGATATTGCTAGCGATATCACTATGTCTGATATTTACCTCCGACCGCTCCCCCGCTGGTTATCGCTGATCGCGCGAGAACGTCCTGGACTGTTTCTCGTCATCAGCTTCCTGCTGTGACGACGAGCGACGCGTGGACGCGGGCGGGAGGACGTCAGGATAGCCTCGTCTGACAGGTAAGTAACGACCGCCGACCCCTGCGATGTCGCTGGTGAGATCTGCCTGTGTGGCAGCTCACTAGCGACCACTTAGCGATGTACCAGCGATTCTGACTGCGTCATATCGCCGGTCGGGATCGCTGGTACATCGCTAAGTGTGACAGCACCTTTAGAGGAGATCCTAGTGATAAGGAGCTGGTGGCTCAAATGCAGGTAAGTGAACTAATACATCAACGCTTTGGCTGCATGTATTTTTCCCAGATGACGGGGCGACTGTGACTTTCCTTTGACTGACTGGTCTGTGGTGATGTATTAGTTCACTCACCTGCATTTGAGCCACCAGCTCCTTATCACTAGGATCTCCTCTAAGTCAGGACACAAGTGTTTGAGCCTGTAGTGGGAGTTTATTGGGGGATTTAACTCATTTATTTCACGCTCATATATATTGCAATCATGTCTTTGTGATGTTAACCTACATCTGTCTATGACATTTGAACTTGACATTCAATAGGAGATCAGGGGTAGCTCAAGCATCCTATTTGCCCACTGCTGATCAGTGTTTTTTTGCCTTTGTTCATGTCTACTAGGCTACATTAGCAGCATGTCTAGAATTAAAAAATCTTTTTCTAATAATTAAAAATATTCTGCAGTCAGTGGTTGTATAACATTGACCATCATCTATGATATTTTCTTGGTGACCATGCTTGTCCCTATGTACTGTTTTTAAATGGTTTTTAATTACGTGGTGTTTTTGGTTTTTGTAAACAATAAAGATATTTTTCTAATTACATTTGTATTTGTGTGGTGATCCTACATATATACATGATCTTTTTCCTTGTACTAATAGGCCTTAGCAGGACATTTAGATAGAGATTGTCTGAAAGAGACAGCCCTTTATTATCCCCATTCTTTCGACCCACTTCTGACCATAAATTGGAGAAATATGTAAAGAAGTACTTCATATGTGTCTCAAAAAAACCAGCGTTCTACAACCTCCTGATCACAACCCAGTGACTTCAGTGCCAGGGTTGACAACATGATTTTTTACGGACACATTGGAAAACCATAACAAGTCACTAAGATTATACGTGGACTGGAAGGAAAATGGAAATTTAAAGTCGCAATGGCTGATGATGACATAAAAGTTACATGGCTTGAACATGGCACCACTACCTCCTGTGCATCTTAGCCTTTCTAGTGATGCAGGTAGCTCTACTGTATATATACATACATCCCTGCTGTTCTACGGCTTCAGTATAATGTTCTCAGTCCGATCAGAGCACAGACAATGATAGATATTTAACCTGAGGAATGGCAGGGAAAAATCTTCCAATTGTCCATGGTAACAATATGCTTTCAGTCTCTCTGCCTGAGCATGCACTTTCAAATTTCAAAATATCCACTTATCTCGAGCAGCATTTGAATATTCATCTCGCCCAAAAGGCAAAGAAGAAATAAAATAATAGGCTCACATTGTGAAACAGCTCAAAGCGTTTTATCCTGGTCTAGAAAAGTAATTGCAAGTCAGTCACAGGAAAAGTCCTAGAAAAGCATATAAACCACTCATTAATAGAGAGATACAAAATTACATATCATCATTACAAAATCTAAACTAATAATGGAACAAGGTGCGATGCAACTATTTTGTTCCGTTTGAGGCAAATGCCCAAATTGAAAGGAATTAAATATTCCTTTTCATGTGACTGAGGTTTTAAAGCACATATATGATACCTTTCATAGACCAATTGTTATACTTCCATTAATATAAATTATTAATTTGCAAAACATTGGGTGGCACTGGAATATATTAATAAATGTCATTACAGTTGAAATGATTATTTTATGCAATAACAGAAAAGCATAATGATGTGTGAAAAGTACTGTTGCAGTGGCCAGTCTCATATAAATTGTCTATGAAAAGAAACTCTCAAGAATATACTGCCGGGAGATTAGAATCTCTGATTACAGAAAAAAGCAATGTTTAACACAAGAGCGCCATCCACTGTTATATGCAGTTACTTCATTAATAGCCAGCAGAGTGAGGTTTACTAACAGGTGTTATGTAATGGTATGATCTAGTAAAGATTAACTAGTATGCCTATAGTACACAATGTGTCAATGTATTTTCATGAGTAGCAACAATATACAGATATTTATGAAAAAATAAATGTATGGAAATGTACATATAAATAAATGTAAATAGATAATAATGATAATAATAATTGTATTCATATAGTACCAATGTAATCCTCATCATATAATAATAATAATAATAATAAAATTATATGCAAAGTTAAGATGCTAGTTTAAAGAAAAGTCTCCAGTATTGCTTATAAAGCCCCCTTCACATGTCCTGATGTTTACGGAACTGGACAAACCAGTACTATAGTGATCCGTGTCCATGTGTACGTGTGCATCATTCATGTGATATCCATGTGTAATCCGTGTGCGGTCCTTGTGTGGTCCTTGTGCATCATCCATGTGACACATAACGAACAGAATGCAGAATAGAAATTACAGGTATTTAGGTGTTCAAGATAGATAGATAGATACAATATGGGATAGATAGAAAGCTAGAAAGGTATCCATGAGATATAATTAGTGGCTTGCATGTGTAGCTTTCTCAACATGAATTAAGCTAATAAATTAATAATTTTAAAAAATAACACGCAATCCCCCTTATTTTTTATAACAAGCAGGGTATAACAAACAGCGGTGGGCTTATATCATTAGGCTGTGAAGGTCCCTGGTTATTAGCCCTTCCCAGCTGTGAAGAACAGCAGACCGCTGCCACCAAATTGTGATGGACAGCGCAGCCTGTGCCACCAATACGTCACGATCCCACCACTGACACGGGTATGTCAGCGGACAGAGGGACGCGACGCACTGCCGGTACACGGCTATCACAGGCACAGTGGGGCTTATCTTAGTTATCCCACCACTGTCACCATGTGATCAAAACACAGCAAGCTAATCTCTCTCTAACAATTTACCGCAGGGGGGTATTTTGGATGCCCCACCACTGCTAACAACCTTCCAAGAACTGCGGGGATTTATGTATATCCCAATTTCTCAGTTCCACTTTGGAACTCGCAGCTTTCCGGCACCCCCCTTTACCCTCAGGTCAGTCAGGGACCTGCACCTAGGATAATTAGTCGCCGGACGGGTTGCTTGTTGCGCACGGACAATTAGACTACTGCAGTGAGGGAATTATCAATGCTGTGGCCTCAACCACTCATCCAGCAATATAAGACCCTTCCGGACTGCCAACCAGCCTAACCAACCGCACACACCACGCTGTCACCAGCTCCTGGTTTCTCTACTTAAGTTATAGACTTAATGGAGGGGATCGAAGCCAACCCGAACAGTAGCGTAATTATCTAAAAAAGGTGCATAGTTTGTTTCTTAGAGCATGAAGGCAGACTGAATAATTTTATCATTTATTTCCTAAATGGGCAGTGATTACAGATAAAAGTTGCTATAAAGTTGAGACATCAAATATGTACAATACAAATATAACATAAAGGGATTAAAAAGACAAAGTAACACTCACATGTGCTTAGTCGGTATCAGGCAGACCATGTGGGGGGAGAAGGCGGAGCCACACGTCTCCACTCATCTGCACGTTTTGTCAGCACGGACTCTGTAGCTACCACTGACTCATTGTAAGGGAGGAGTGCCTTATAGCCCAGGGTCTGTGACATCACGAAAGGGGCAGTCTGCAGAAGTTCATCCCCCCCTTTCTCCAAGTTGCCAATTAACTAAAAAACTTATGATAACCATATCTCAATGAGGTAAGCTCATATCAACACACTGAGGGCCTCATAGGTTGTAGTACATCGAATGTAATAGAACAACATCAGTCATGCCATACTTAGGACACTTCGTTTGGGAGCAATCCATATCTCAGTTTCTGGAGGGATTAGGATTTTGCAACTTAGAGGGTAGAGCGCTGGGTTTGTTGCCTACGCAGCAATATGGTTATTATATCTCTGACACGAGGGAAGTGCCCGTGAGAGCGTCTTTTAATATTTCCTATACCTCTATTCAGGCCACATGTCCAGGGAACAAAAGACTTTCGTTCCAGGCTGCAAGGAGGGGGGAAGTGAGAAGGCTTCGAGAGGAAATGCCTGGTATCTGGTTTCATGTGCCGGCAGAGAGCTGTACACACACATCTGCTAAGGATGGGCAAGGGGGAAGGCTGCAGCTATGTGACAGGCTGGTCTCTTCAGTGTGTAGCAATGGGAGATTTCAAGAAGGTTCTAGAAACATCTTACTTTACTTTAACATACAGATCTTACAGACATTTTACATTACACCAGTCTAAAGATACAAGCCCGCAGCCACCCAAGAAACGGCGCAACATATTAGATGCACCAATTCTGGTTTTTTTTGCCCAGCTCTGCCCTGATACATTAGCAATCGGGGTAATGGTATTTGGGGTTGATGGCAGCTTTGATTTGTCAAAAATCACAGCTGCCATCAACCCTTGGGGTTATGGGATTAGCAATGATGAGGTGTCCATTAGACACCCCCATTACTATCCCGGAAATAAAAAATAAAAACATATACAGAAAAAAAAACTTTATTTGAATAAAGACTCCTCTACACTGTCCCTTGATCAACAATTTATTGAAAAAAAAAAAAAAAAATTTCAGGCATTTTTGCCATAATCCATCAAATCTAAAGTAGCCGAGAAAAGGATACATCAAACTCATAAAAATACAGAAATAAAGGCAATAGACCCTCCCTTGTTCATCAATTTATTAATTAAAATGTTGCCAAGCAGTTCTGATGTAATCCACATTCCTCAAATCTGTCTTCGGTGTCTGTGAATAGCAGTAAAGTGACTGCTATTCACAGGTGCCAGATAGTGACTACAACACTCATCAGAACCTTCAAGTCTCAACAGTGGCTGATAGCAGCTGTGATTTTTCACAAATCGCAGCTGTCATTAACACCAACTACCATTACCCTTATTGCCACCACACCAAGGCAATCAGGATAATTAGGGAATAACGCCATAATTGACGCAACTAATGTAATGCTCCAATTCTGAGGTGGCTGTGGGCTTGTATTTAAAAGCTGGGAAGGGCCCAATAACAATGGACCTTCCCAGCCTGATAATATAAGCCCGCAGCTGTCTGCATTACTTTGTCTGTTTATCAAAAATATTGGGATTCCACATCATTTTTTTCATTTATTTATTTATTAGGTTAATCCAAGTATGTGTTAAACTACACACGGCACTAATTATATATCTCACAGATAACTATCTATCTATCCCATATCTACCCCATATCTACCTATTTATCTATCTATCTATCTTTACACATCTAATAACATATCAAAGAGAGACAAAGATGCATGCGGCTAAAACGCAAGGAAAAATGCACGTGAGTTGAGATTCATGTATAAATTCAGCTGCATGAAACCATGAACAAAAACAGATCATGGGAAAGTAATTTACATAAACACCTGAGGGAAAGCTGATGGCTGGGGCTGATGTTAATATTCTGGGAAAGAGACAATATTTATAAAGGTTCCCAGGCTAATAATATCAGCTCACAGTTGCAAACTGTAGCCTTTCCTGGTTACTAAAATGGGGACAACCCAATACAAATCATGTGGGGTTCCCCTGTATTTTTTATAACCAGCCAGGCACAACTGACAGCTGCAGGCTTCAACCTTCAGCTGTCAGCTTCAGACAGGCTGGTTATCAAGAATAGAGGGCTCCCCATGCCTTATATTTTAATTATTTAAAAAAATATTTAAAATAAGGCAGGCGGTCACCAACATTTTTGACAGCCAGTCAATCCAAAGCAGACAGCTAGGTGCTGCTATTCTCAGGCTGCTAAGGGGCCATGGATATTGCCCTCCAACCTAAAAATAACAGCATGTAGCCACTCCAGAAAAGGTGTATCTATTAGATGCGCCAATTCTGGCACTTTGCCCTGTGGCGGTGGCAAGTGGGGCTCATAATTGTGGGGCTGATGTCACCTTTGCATTGTTCAGTGACATCAGCTCAGTAATGGAGAGATGTCTTTAAGACGCATATCCATTACTAGTCCTTTATTTATATTGTAAAGAAACACACATCTAGAATAAAGTCCTAACACCCAATCCACTGAAACACTCATCTCCTGTAATAAAATAAAAATAAAAAAATCATATCCCTCACCTGTCTGTTGTTTTGTTCAATGCCGTAATCTGTGTCTGGGGATAAACAGTTTTCAGCTTGGACTGTGCCAAAATGCGACCGTCCAGGCTGAGAACCACTGAGGTATGAGCTTCTGCAAGCATATCATTAGTGATTATTGTGACTTCATTGAAGTTACCGTTGATGACTGAGGATGCATTCTCAGCCAGGCCCCTGAACTGCAGTGACCTCAGTGAGATCACTACTAGCACAGTGAGAAGCCTGATGGTGCTACGCTGATGTCACCGAGGTCCCCACAATTCAGGGGCCCAGCTGTGAATGCAGCCTCAGTGAGTGGTGGAAATCTCGATGACGTCACCACTAGAGATGAGCGAATATGTTCAGAAAATGATCACCAAACATAATTTCGGCACGAATATGGCACATTCGGATTTGTGATCGGTAACACAAGCATTTTTGTTAAAATTGGAAAAAGTCAGTACAATTTGGTAAAAGGGCAGGAAAATAATTGTGTTGCCACTAAAGTATTTTAAAGTAGATGATAGATAGATAGAGCAGCCCCATAGTGTAAAATCACAGCGTCTCTTGACCCATAACACTTATAAAGTCTTTCCCACACCTTACATAGACCTGTGTCTGGATGCTTTATATTAATGTCTTTGATTCTTTTGGCGGGTTCAACGGACTTGCTTCCAAGCCACTTTACCAGGTGATCTAACTCCTCACTACAAAAAAGGTCCAAACCTCTGATGGCATTCTGGAATGAGGCTCGCCATGACCTATAGTTCTCAGCATGATCAGTGAACTTCACAAGTCCCTGTGTGACCAGCTCTCAGCGAGCAAAGAACTTTGCAAAGTCCACAAAGTCCATAGTGGCTTGGTTAGCGCCGATACGGGCCGGTGTATTGTTGTCATGTTGAGTGTGTGGTGTATCATCATACCTGTTTGACGCTTCCGACTTCGGGTAGTTCATATAATACCTTTATGCTGAGAAAGGTGTCCCTTTTAGGTGGGACAGAAGTTGTTCCTACTGTTCGTTAGAATGGTAGCTGCAGCATGTGTCTCCGTGCTGTACAACTTCTTGTTTGCAGTAGTGCAGTTCGAGGTTGGATCGCTGGCAATCTGCATAGTCTGGTTGATGTAGTGCATCAGGGCTGTAATCTATTCCAGGATGCTGGTTGATCTATTCTGAGACATGCTTCTCTGGATCTTGCTGGTCTAGATCTGGTCCAAGAACGTTGCTGTGTTTCTCATAATCGGGATACTCCCCTGCTGCCTTGGCTATTGCGGTCGCTGTCTGTCTGTGGCCAGCCTTTCCAGAGACGCTTGCAGATGCGCACTCTCTGCCTGCAAACATGCGGTTTCTGTTTGTTTTCAACTTTAATTACATCTCTTGTGCAGCGAAGGAGGACCTCGCTTTGGCTGCCTCGGCACGTGCGACAGCAGCAAGCTCTTTTATTGCAGACCTGTTAGAGTATGTTTGTGACCTCGTCTTGAGTGAAGGTCCTCTGCTTACAGACATTGTGTGCTTGGCTGTAGACTGCTGGATACTTCAGTGCGGACCTGAGTCTATGTATAAACGGACTTCAGAGTGGCAGGAATGGTGTTGCACTTTCTGGAGTGCTGCACTCTCATTACTTGTGACTGTATGGCAGCTGCTGTGATACCCATATGCCATGCAGTGTGGGTGGTAACGGTCCCGTACAGTCCAATCCACTATCGCTTGACTAGCATCCATTTTACTGTCTTGCTTTCTTCCATGTCTGGGGCTATGTGGATTCCAGAATACAGCTAAACCTCCTTCAAATCCCAAATAAACAGACTGTAGGGTTCAGTAGTCTATGATTTATTGGTGTGATGATATGAAGATGAATATGTGTGGTAAAACGGATCAGCCGAAGGATGGGGAGAGTAGTAAAAAGTAAGCAGAAGCAAGAGACTTGTCAGCCTAGAGTTCAAGCTTGTCTGAAAACATACCTCCTTCTCAGAGAAGCAGGGGGCTGTCCGACAAAGCACACTGAACTTAAAGGGGAAGACACCTGCATCTATAAGAATGCTGCCAGATTGTGCTAAGCATATTTAAACATCATAAAAGGATAACATATTACCTCTTACGGGTTGTAATAAGTGCCAAACTACAAATACTTTCTCTTACTGAGCATAAATGGGCAGAACAGATTACATACAGTAAATACACATAGAATAGGTAGATATACAGATATCAGTGACACACACACATAAATATATATATATATATATATATGTGTATATATATATTACATAGATAGATACATAGATGAAAAGCTGGCAATTCAGCAGCCGCATAGTGTAAAATCACTGCAGGAGCCGACAGGATAGAAGAGATGGATTACATACAGTAAATACACATAGAATTGGTAGATATACAGATATCGGTGACAAATACAATTAGTAAAGTGTTTGTGCAACTAACTGTACATGTATTTAATTAATAATATAATTTTTTTGAAAAAATAGCATGGGATCCCACGTAATTTTCGTAACCAGCAGAGGAATGTTTATAGCCTGGGAAGGGGGTAATACCTATGGAGCTTCCCAGTCTATTAATATAAGCTCACAACTGTATACTTGGCCTTACTGATTATTAGATTGAGGGATCCTAGAAAAATTATGTAGAGTCCACCTATAATTAATAACTAGCAAAGGATAAGCAGACAGCTGCGGGCTGATATTAATAGTCTAGGAAGGGGCCATGGATACTGGCACCCCAGGCTAAAAACATCAGCTCTCAGCCACCCCAGGAAAGGCGTATCTCTAAGATGTGCCAATTCTGGCACTTAGCCATGCTCTTCCCACTTGCCCTGTAGATGTTCTTTTGCATATTTCTGAGGCTGAATTTTATGGTGAGGAAGCAGGAGAGATTTTCTTCTGATGACTCTTCCTTGAAAGCCATATTTGTGCAGGTGTCTCTGAACAATAGAACAATGCACCACAACTCCAGAGTCTGCTAAATCTTTCTGGAACTCTTTTACAGTCAAGTGGTTATTCTGATTTGCCTCTCTAGAAATTCAACAAGCAGCTCTCACTGAAATTTTTCTTGGTCTTATAGATCTTATCTTGACCTACACTGTTCCTGTTAACTGCCATTTCTTAATTACATTTTGAACTGAGGAAAGGGTAACTTGAAAACGCTTTGCTATCTTCTTATGTCTTTCTCCTGCTTTGTGGGCCTCCACCATTTTCATGTTCAGAGTGCTAGAAAGCTGCTTAGAAGAACCCATGGCTGTTGTTTTTTGACATAAGGTTATAGGAGGCTGCGTTTTTATTAAGCTAGGAAATTTGCATCCTCTGGCCTTTCCTAACTTAAATAGTGAACAAGCTATAACCCTAAAAGGATAATTAGGGTAAGAAACCTAGGTCACTGGTATCTGAGCACAAGGGTGCCAAATCTTTTGCATTGAACCATTTTTCTTTTTGTAATTTTTAAAATGTAAAAAATGACAATGTATTTTTTTTTTCCTATAACACAAAGGAAATGTGTCATCTTTAACTTTAGGCATTTTAGAGATCATTTCATCTTTAACTTGCTTAACATTTCACAGTAATTTTGACCGGGGGTGCACAAACATTTATGTGACGCTGTATATATATAGTGTTCCAATCATTAGCTTACTACATGAATATGGGAACAGTACTGAGGTTACCACGCTAATATGAGTGCACAGATAAAGAAAAAAGCGAACATATGGACTGGAAATAAATAAGGACAATAAAATAGATTTAAAATACATTTATTAATCCCAAAATTTGTTAAAAAAAATATATAAAAAATACATGGTAATAGATGGCATATCACATAAGGGTGCCGCACAAAAAATGTTAAATTTTTATACCACAATCTAGAGAAAAATGTTACATATATAGATTGTATAACTACAGCCAAAGATATATAGCCCAGGTAAAAAAGAAAATATATAAATATATTAATATATAATTAATCTAATTGTCATAAATGATTAAACAATAAATATACAAAAAATATACATAGAAAAAAGGAGAAAAAGTGCAAGGTGTATATATAATATAATAATCACAACAGTGGTAAAAACATACAATCAATATAAGTATCCAGAGAATCTGGATATATAAATAGAGAACAACACAATAA
Organism: Dendrobates tinctorius; assembly: GCF_039654945.1. Lineage (NCBI taxonomy): Eukaryota > Metazoa > Chordata > Amphibia > Anura > Dendrobatidae > Dendrobates > Dendrobates tinctorius. Next base: position 17,978,950 of record NW_027361838.1, on the reverse strand, counting down.
TATATAAATTATAATTTCAAAAGTGATCAATAATATAACATGGCGTGCATTATATTCAAATCATAAGACTGTGCCACAGATAGCAGTGCAGAAAGCAAGAAAAACAAAATTGATAAATACCTGGAGGGTAATGGCTGGCAGTGCGGAACACACCCCGACGCGTGTTTCGGATCACAGTCCTTCGTCAGGAGTAAATATGAGCAAGTTTGTATCTCTGGGGAGAGGAGGGATATTTGCCTCAGGCAAGGCCAGCAGGGGCAATATTGGGCACCTTAATGCAGGTGGTGAAATTGTGCCGCCCCATAGGGAGTGGGATTATCCACTGATAGCTGGCTAAAAGAACATTTAATATGCCATCGCTGTTGGGAGTCTGATTTCTTCCTTCCCTATGATGAAATCTAGACCCTTACATGCTGCAGTCTCCTGCGTTTCATCTGTGGTAGAGGAGACTGCAGAGGAGAGTGCCTTGCGGCAACTCTCTCCAGAGGCTAAGTCCTCTGTTCCCTCCACTGAGCATGCTCATGGGACGAGCTCCCATTGGAGTTCGGGAGTCACATGCTCAGGTCCTGTGTCTAATCCTATTGGCTCCTCCTGGAGCCTTGGAGACTTCCGGAAGGTCCCGTTTGGTATAAAAAGCACGCATGGCTGTTCCGCCATGCGCTAGTATTTCATACTTGCTGCTCTATGTATGGTGATGGATGCTTGGACTGGTGACTGACTTATTAAGAAACCCCTTCCCACTGATAATAAGATTGTGTGAGTGTTTGGTTTCAGCCAGTAGCAGCGCTAGCGCCAGCGCGCATATGCTCCATCTTGCTCAGCAGCATAGCGTCTGCATTGCGCCAGCATTATTGCAGCGCCTTGCCAGCAGCTCAGTTCTTGCCACGCTGCAGTTGCAGCTTTCTCTATGTCTGCGGTTGTGATGCTTCGTACCTTATTTGACGATAGGTCTAGACGGAGTAGTCCTGCTGTTTAAGGCTACTCCTGTGACCGCTAATACCGCGATTGTATCTCTGTGTGTCTGTGACTCTGAACAGACTCAGCGTTTAATTTGAGCTTATTTGCCTGCAGCTCTGTGAGTATAACAGAGCTTGCTTTTGTGCACTGGGTGCCGTTTAACCCTTGTGCACATTACTGCCTTGTGCTCTGCCTCTCTAGCAGCGGTTTTTCGATCCACCGCACAGTGGACCCCGGGTGGCGAAGGCACTTCATTTATTTTTTATTTAGTGTCTTCCGCCACTCCTAACAATCGCTCTGTATTCATTTGTACTCATATTTTTCAAGTGCTCCTACTATTGAAGCTCTGGGTGTCAAAACTAACAGATCAGTGCTAAATCAGCAGCGTGATGAGGTCAGCTGATCATGCTGCTGATGTGACATCTGTGCCACAAATGAGCACTTCAATAATGTGAGCATTTCAATAGAGCCAAAGTACCAGGAGTTTTATTGGGTGTAGGAGTCTTGTGTGGGAAGCTGATGTACGGACAATAGTGTGAACAGACAATATGAGGGGAGAAAAGTGTGACCGATCAGTGGAATACTGAATGGGGGAATATTGTGAAGGGACAGTATGGGTGAAATATCGTGAGAGGAAAGTATGTGGGAGAAAAGTGTTAGGAGACACTATGGGTTGATAGTGTGAGGGAACAGTATGAGGGAAGTTTGCAGAGACAGTATAAGGGTGAAGAGCATGAGAAACAGAGTGGGGGAAGTGTGAGTGGACAGTATGTTGGTAATGTGAGAGAACAGTGTGGAGGAACTGTGGGCAGACAATATGAGGAAAAGTGTGAAGGTATAGTATGGGTTCAGTGTACAGAGACAGTATTGGGGAGTAAGTGTGAGGGGACAATATAAGGGAGAATAGCGTTAGGGAACAATATGGAGGTGGGAAAGTGTGACGGGACAGGAAGTTAATGGTTTGGGGAAAAGTAGGGAAAGCATTGTTATTGATCACTGCACAGAGCTTAGTGATATATTCATGTATTGATGATGGATGAAATACTGTATTTTTGTAATGAATGTGGTTGTAGTGCTTCATTCATGTACTGATGGTGCTTCTGGTGATGTAAGTCTGTACTGATGGCGGTTGTGATGCAGTATTTCTGTACTGCTTGAGTTTCTGGTGCTGGTATTGGTGATGTATTTCTGTACTGCTGATGGCTCTAGTTATGTATTTATGTACTGATCAAAGTTTTGATATTGTATTTCTGTATTGCTAGTGATTTTGGTAATGTATTTCTGTATTTAGTGATACTGTTGCTATAATCATGTACTGATGGTGGTTGTGTTGCTGTACTGTTGGTTGTTCTAGCCATGTACTACTGTATTGTTAGTGGTTTAGGTGATATATAAATGTATTGTTATTGGTAATCAATTATTAACATATTGCAATTAACAACTTGTCAGCTAACATGATATATGGCTATAAAAATAGTATTGCATTGTGATAGGTATTGTGCTGTCTGACAAGTTAATGTTTTCTTCATCTGTACTGATGTTAGAAGTAGTGATGGGCACACTTATGGAGGTTTGGGTCCAGTGAGTTTGGCCGATCATTTAAAAAAGTTTGGTTCTGGTTCTAGAACAGTACCCAAACTCAAACCCAAACACGGACTCCATTCAGATGAATGTGGGGCCTTAACATCCTATGTAGCCACACTGTCATCTGCTTGACAGCGCAACAAACACTGCCTCTGATCAGCGGCAATATCTTTACTGCAGGTCAGAGAGCTGCAGTTCCCCTGCTGTGCTATGATAGTGTGTGATCCTGGAGCTGTGAAAAAGGTTGCCGACGGTCACAGGTATCAGCTGTTGAGACAGTACTACTCTTATCATCCTACATCTCCTGTCGCTGATAGCAGTGAGATCAGTTATATGATGATGAGAGATTGGTGCCTGTGCTATAACTAAATACATTTTTTAGATGGTGTCAGGTCTTTTCTATAACCAAATGGCGTCGGGTCTTTTCTATAACCAGTGCAGGCAAAACCGAGAGCTACGGGCTGCAGCTCTCAGCTTTATCATGGCTGGTTATCAAGTATAGAGGGATTCCACTCTGCTTTTTTTACACTTTTTAAAAAATAATTAAAAACGCGACTTGGGATCCTCCATTTTTGACAAATAGCCAAGGTAAAGCAGACAGCTGGGGGCTGGTATTCCCAGCCTAAAAATAGTAGCCTACAGCCACCCCAGCATCTATTAGATGCACCAATTCTGGCACTTTGACTGACTCTTCCCAGTTGCCCTGGTGCTGTAGCAAGTGGGGTAATATTTGTGGGGTTGATGTCAGCTTTTATTGTCATTTGGCATCAAGCCCAGGGGTTAGTAACAGACTGCCCCCGACACGTTAACCCCTGGCACACCACTGGGATCAAACACGATCACAGTCTACCGGGGGTTTAGGGAAGCATCTGCAGGAAGGGGGCTCCCTCCGTGCTTCCCTGAGCCCCCCCCGGAGAAGCGCAATGTGCTGCGCTGCTCTGGGGGCCTCCTTCCCTGCAGGTCCCCGGATGCAATATGGCGGCGGGGACCTTCGGGGGACCTGCAGGGAGCTGGCTTCCTCATGCCTGCAGAGCGCAGGCATGAGGAAGCCTTCTGCACAGCCTGTGTGAGATCGCTGATCTGTCACAGCGATCTGTGATGTGTCAGATCAGCGATCTCACACATGACAGTGATGTCCCCCCTGGGACAGTATAATAAAGTTGAAAAAAAAAAAAAGTGGAAAACTAATTTATAAAAAATCGCTAAATAAATAAAAAAAAAATATTCCCTAATAAATTCATTTTCTGGAAATAAAAAATAAACATTAAAAGTACACATACTTAGTATCGTTGCATCCGTAACGATTCACCCTATAAAACTGTCCCATTAGTTAACCCCTTTAGCGAACCCCTTAAAAAATAAAAAGCAAAGCAAGAGATAATGCTTTATTATCATTCCGCCAAACAAAAAGTGCAATAACGCGCGATCAAAAAAATGGATATAAATAATCATGGTACCGCTGAAAATGTCATCTTGTCATGCAAAAAACGAGCTGCCACAGAGCATCATCAGCGAAAAAATAAAAGTTATAGCTCGCAGAATAAAGCGATGCAAAAATAATTATTTTTTATATAAAATTGTTTTCATTGCATAAAAGCACCAAAACATAAAAAAGACATAAATAAGGTATCGCTGTAATCGTACTGACTGAAGAATAAAACTGCCTTATCAATTTTACCGCTCATGGATCGGTGTAAACGCACCCCCCCAAAAGAAATTCTTGAAATGCTGGTTTTTGTTCATTCTGCGTCCCAAAAATCGGAATAAAAAGCGATCAAAAAATGTCACGTGCCCGAAAATGGTACCAATAAAAATGTTAACTCGTCCCGCAAAAAATAAGACCTCAAATGACTCAGTGAGTCAAAATATGGAAAAAGTATAGCTCTCAAAATGTGGTGATGCAAAAACTATTTTTACAAAAAAAAGCGTCTTTTAGCGTATGACAGCTGCCAAACATAAAAACCCGCTATAAATAGTAAATCAAACCCCCTTTACCACCCCCTTAGTTAGGGAAAAATAATAAAATGTAAAAAATGTATTTACTTCCATTTTCTCATTAGGGTTAGGGTTAGGGCTAGGGTTAGGGCTGAGATTAGGGTTAGGGGTGTGTTGGGGATAGAGTTGGAGTTAGAATTGGTGGGTTTCCACTGTTTGGGCACATCAGGTACTCTCCAAATGCAACATCGCGTCTGATCTCAATTCCAGCCGATTCTGAGTTGAAAAAAATCAAATGGTGCTCCTTCCCTTCCAAGCTCTGCCATGTGCCCAAACAGTCTTTTACCCCCACATATGGGGGTATTGGCCTACTCAGGACAAATTGGAAAACAACTTTTGGGGTCCAATTTCTCCTGTTACCCTTAGGAAAATAAAAAATTGGGGGCAAAAACATCATTTTTGTGGAAAAAAATATGATTTTTTTATTTTCACGCCCGGGCGTTATAAACTTCTGTGAAGCACTGGGGGGTTCAAAGTGCTCACCACACATCTAGATAAGTTCCTTAGGGGCTCTATTTTGCAAAAGGGGTTACATGTGGAGGGTTTCCACTGTTTAGGTACATCAGAGGCTCTCCAAAGGTAACATGACACCCGCAGACCATTCCATCAAAGTCTGCATTACAAAACGTCACTACTTCCCTTCCAAGCCCCGACGTGTTCCCATACAGTAGTTTTCTCCCATATATGGGGTATCAGCGTACTCAGGACAAATTGGACAACAACTTTTGGGGTCCATTTTCTCCTGCTACCCTTGGGAAAATAAAAATTGGGGGTGAAAAGATCGTTTTTGTGGAAAAAATGTGATTTTTTAATTTTATGACTGTATGTTATAAACTTCTGTGAAGCCCTTGGAGGTTCAAAGTTCTCACCACACATCTAGATAAGTTCCTTGGGGGGTCTAGTTTCCAAATTGGTGTCATTTGTGGGGGGTTTCCACTGTTTTGGCACATCAGGGACTTTCCAAATGCGACATGGTGTCTGATCTCAATTCCAGTCAAAAAAGTCAAATTTCAAAAACTGACCGTCACATCCAAGCATAAGCATAGTGTGAACAGGTGCTTAACCTAGAGTCACCAACTCATATACATTCAAGCAAAAAAGGAAGCACACTGTAGCGACAAACCATGCAAACATGAAAAATGAATAATGAATTGCATTACTGCATTAGAAGTATGAAAAATTGAGAAAGTTTAGCGCATAAAATGGCCAAGTTATGTATACCTGGAAGCCACGTTAAGGCATTTCTCATTTTCCAGGTCCCTATTCTATGCCAATCCTCACTAAGACTATAGTCTCCATCTGAATGGGAACCTATGAAAAATCCTCTGCTTGGATTGAAGTCAAATGGCGCTGCTTCCCTTCCGAGCTCTGCCATGCACCCAAATAGTCGTTTACACCCACATATGGGGTATCAGCGCCCTCAGGACGAATTGCACAATAACTTTTAGGGTCCTGTTACCCTTGGAAAAATAAAAATTGGGGGTGAAAAGATCATTTTTGTGGAAAAAATATGCTTTTTTTAATTGTACAGCTGTACGTTATAAACTTCTGAGAAGCCCTTGTGGGTTCAAAGTTCTCACCACATATGTAGATAAGTTCCTTGGGGGTTTAGTTTCCAAAATGGGGTGACTTGTGGGGGTTTCCACTGCTTAGGTACATCAGGGGCTCTCCAAATGTGACATGGCGTCCGATCTGAATTCCAGCCAATTTTGCATTGAAAAAGTAAACGGCGCTCCTTCCCTTCTGAGCTCTGCCATGCGCCTAAACAGTGGTTCCCCCTCACATATCAGTTATCAGCATACTCAGGACAAATTGCACAATAACTTTTGAAGTCCAATTTCTCCTGTTACCCTTGGTAAAATAAAAAAATTGGACCTGAAGTAATTTTTTTGTGAAAAAAACTTAAATGTTCATTTTTTTTTTTAAACATTCAAAAAATTCCTGTGAAGCACCTGAAAGGTTAATAAACTTCTTGAATATGGTTTTGAGCACCTTGATGGGTGCAGTTTTTAGAATGGTGTCACTTTTGGGTATTTTCTATCATATAGACCCCTCAAAGTGACTTCAAATGTGATGTGGTCCGTAAAAATAAAATGGTGTTGCAAAAATGAGAAATCGCTGATCAAATTTTAACCCTTATAACTTCCTAACAAAAAACAATTTTGGTTCCAAAATTGTGCTGATGTAAAGTAAACATATGTGAAATGTTACTTACTAAGTTTTTTGTGTGCCATATCTCTGTGATTTAAGGGCATAAAAATTCAAATTTGGAAAATTGCGAAATTTTAAAATTTTGGTCAAATTTCAGTTTTGTTCACAAATAAACGCAAATTATTTGAATGAAATTTTACCACTAACATGAAGTACAATATGTCACGAGAAAACAATGTCAGAATCAGTGGGATCCATGGAAGCATTTCAGAGTTATTACCTCATAAAGGGACAGTGGTCAGAATTTTAAAAATTAGCCCGGTCATGAATGTGCAAACCACCCTTGGGGGTAAAGGGTTAAAATTCTTATTCTTTTACAGGGAACATGGGCTTTAGTGGATTTACCGTAAAGGTGAGTGTAACTTTGCTTTTTCATTTTTATTTTAAATAAAGGAGTCAGTGTCTTTTTTTCAATTAAAGGACATTATTCTGGTTGTGTATTTTTTTTACAATCTAACTATAGGTTTAGTAATGGAGGCCTCTCCAATACTAACCCCTGGGCTTGATGTCAGCTGACAGTACAAAGCTGACATCTACCCCAATACTATTACCCCACTTTCTACCACATGTGAGGGCAAGTGGGAAGAGGAAGGCTAGGCGCCAGAATTGGCACATCTAATGGGTGCGCTATTTCTGAGGCAGCTGAGAGCTGATGATTTTAGTCTGGGAAGGGGCCAATAACCATGGCCTCTTCTTAGGCTATTATTATCAGCCCACATTTGTCTGTTTTGCCTTTGCTGGTGATTGAATATAGAGGGGACCCCAAAACCACCAGTAAAGGCTAAGTAAACAGCTGTGAGCTGATATTAACAGCTGTTGCTGGACAACTGTATCACTTTCACCCTGTTCTTCAGAAATACAGCAGATGTGTTTTGTGTCATTGTCATTATGAAAAAAAAAATTCTATTTTAATATAGAGCAATACATCTGAGAACTAATGATACCATCAATGAAATGTAGCTTCCAGACTTTGTGGAAGGCTGCGTACTTCCTCCCTGAAGCTCCGCCCTCTTTCACACTTCTTCCGTTTAGGTCCGCCTACTTCTGCATGCGTCCTGCGTACCTATGTTTAACATTGGGTATGCAGGACATGTGGATGTATGTGGATGTGTCGTTTTGAAGCGCCCGCAGACCGCATGGGAATGTGCAGAAGTGGGTGTAGCTTTAGGGAGGAACTACGCAGCCTTCCCCAGAATCCCGATACGCAAGTGTGAACCCAACCTTACTCACCTTTTGACTCAATACAGTTTTGAAGACATCAGTTCCAGATTTATTTTGGTCTCATCATTCCACAGCATAGAACCCCAGTAGTCTTCTTATATTTCAACATGTGCCTTGGCAAATTGCAGGCGGACTTTTTGTAAATGGACTTTAGGAGAGGTTTCCTTGTGGATAACACTCATACATACCATTCCTGAGCTGTATTGTGTCATAGGAAGCACTCATCCCGGTTTGGCTTTCTACTTATGTAGCTTCCTGCTGTGAATTTGCATGTCAATTTTATTCATTCCTTCTCATCAGAAGATGCTCCTATTTAAGTATTAAGTTCTATTGTCAGCATGGATGTCTTTGTGAGATGATTGCAGTTCCATATTTGTTAAATTTTAATGTTTTTTCTCAGGTTTTGTGACATTTCTCTTCCATATGGCACCACTGTTCAGATCATGAAACGGGAAGGGGTTTTCTTTGTTAAGTAACTTTTTTTATAGTCAACTATTGAAAACCTTGTTTAACCGCTTCATGACCTGAGGTATTTTCGCTTTTGTATTTTCATTGTTTGCTCCCCTTCTTCCCAGAGCCATAGCTTTTTTATTTTTTGGTCAAAATGGCCATGTGAGGGACAAGTTGTATGACACTATCGGTTTTAACATATCGTGTACTGGAAAACGGGAAAAACATTCCAATTGCGGTGAAATTGCAAAAAAAAAGTAATTCCACAGTTTTGCTTTTTTTTACCATGTTCATTAAATGCTAAATGTGACTTGCCATTATGATTCAGCAGGTCACTATATGAGTTCCTAGACACCAAACAAGTCTAGTTCTTTTTTATTTAAGTGGTGAAAAAAAAATCCAAACTTTGTTAAAAAAAAAAAAAATTAATGGCACCATTTTTCGAGACCTAAAGTGTCTCCATTTTTCGTAATCTTGAGTTGGTAAAGAGCTTGTTTTTGTATGCCAAGCTGGCATTTTTATTGATACCATTTTGATGTTGATGCGATCTTTTAATCACCTGTTATTGCATTTTATTATAATGTAGCGGCGACAAAAAAAAGTAATTCTGGTGTATTGAATTTTTTTTCTTGTTAAGCCATTTAGCGTTTGGGTTATTTTTTTATATTGATAGATCAGGCTATTCTGAATGTGTCAATACCAAATATGTGTATATTTGATTATTTTTTAATTGTTTTATTTTGATTGGGGCGAAAGGAGGGTGATTTGAACTTTTATAGTTTTTTTATTTTTTTATGTTTTTGTAAACATTTTTTTACGCTTTCCATGGAAGACTAGAAGATGCAATTGTCTGATCGCCTCTGCTACACACATGTGATGATCATATCGCCTACTTAACAGAAATACTCACTTGCTATGAGCGCCGACTACTGGGCAGCGCTCATAGCAATCTGGCAATGACAGCCATAGAGGTCTGCCGACCCATTGGTGACTCGCAATCACGTGACAGGGTCACCGATGGGTGGGATTTCCGATGTGTTTCCGGTAAGCGCACGTTAAATGCCGCTGTCAGAGATTGACAGCGGCATTTAACTAGTTAACAGCCATTGGTGTACCGCAATTACATCCTCGGCTTTTAGTGGCACATGTCAGCTGTTTAAAACAGCTGACTTGTGCTGGGAAAGTTGCGGTGCTGAGCCCACATCAAAGAGAGGGATTCCGATGGGGGTGTACTATTATGCTCAACGTCGGAAAGGGGTTAATGAATAATTAGTCTTACATGTGGTTGAATTCTTGTCAATTAGAATTTCGTAATCTAAACTTTAGCTTTGCTCCTAAGACTTTCATAAACGAATTTGTTTGAAAATTACTTTTTTGGGTGTGCAAAATAACAAATCTTTGCAATCAGTGGCACACATTTTTACTTGCATTTTCTAGCATGATATCCCACCATAGAAAATGTTTATTTTGAAAGGGAACTAAAGGTTTTCTGCCAAATCTGCTGGAGTGTATTCATTCATGCTAAACAATGTAAACCAGTTTCACAATTATTGTGAATGCTATTTACACCCACACACATTTAAGCTTGGAGACTACACAATGATGCACTTTGCATGCTCCTGAGTACATAATATCTGAAGCATACACAATTAATGAGGGAAATTACACCTGGAAACTGTGATAGATTAGACAAGTTATAATAACAGTTCCAAGAATTGCTAAATCTCCTAATTTAGAGGTGAGGTTGATGAGGCTGAAGAGTGACTCAACATGCTTAGCATCTGAAAAGGATAGTAAATCTTCCCCCAGCTGGGAAGACAGAGATGCTGTTATCATTAGTTTGGAAATCTCTGATTTCTCCTCACATGAAAACGAGAAGATTTATACTATAACCCCTTGGCACATTGAGTGCTTCTACAGTCTAATCAGTGCAACTTTAAATTAACCAATGTGAGCATGTTCACGGTCCCAGATATATTACCAGTATATCTTGTTTAAGATCTTCAATAATTTACAGTTGTAATTTATATGGCCCTGATAGTAATGCATTTCAAACTGTCTCACTTGGCTCAATTTTTCTGTTTTAAAGTAATTTATAGGTTTTATGTTATGCAGGGCTATACTGCTTTCTCTCCTTTATTAATTGCCCCTGACATATGTCAATACTTTTCTTTCTTGCAGCCAAGCCTGAAAGTAACTGGACTATCAAAACTTTTTCCATCCAGTTTGTGCCTTTCTATAGTTTCAAAAGTCACAGTATCTGAGATTAGTTTTCTATTTCCATTGACAATTAATAATTACAACAGTATAATTACTGTATGTAAATTGATGTAGAACTATTTTACCCGTAAGCATTCGCAGGCCTGTTTTCTGAAAATTGCAAAAACTTGCAATTACACAATAAATAAGCTTTGCTTACAATAAAACATAGTAAATAGCTTTGTCAATCTTTGTATAAGCAAGAAAACTACAGGCAATAAATTCAGTATAAAAAAAACAACATAGAATAGCACATAAGATCGTGTCCATCACACAGAATTATTCATAAAACTGTTCTTACATAAAGAAAACAAAAAAGAAAAATGATTACTGCTCGAAAGGTACTTGCTAAAGATGAGCAATCACTAAAATGCTCAGGTGCTCATTACTCAAACTGAGCAATTCCTAATACTCATAAGCTCGTTTCAAGTAACAAGTATAATGGGGGGGGTCAATGGGAAAGCCAAGCTTTTTTTTTCATGCAGACCATATGAAGTAGTCTGGGTGTCAGTGAAAATGTTCAAATGGATGGAAAAAGTGCTGAAGGGAAGAATGACAGCATAGGGAAGACCCCTGGAAACATCTGACACCCAGATCGCTGCTGAGAACAATGGTGTCACACTTTTACTCCAAATCAAGGAGTGACAATAAAATTTTCCACACAGACGAAAAATTGCATTTTACAGGAAAAAACATTAAACATTTTCTCCTGCATACCGACTTATATATAGCAAAATTCTAAAAAGGATTTAAAAAAAAAAAAATGTAAACCTAACTTGATTCTTTTAATTAAAAAAATAGGACATTTCTGTTTAATTCATGACGGAAACAAAAACTGCCAAAAATTAGGGACTCGGATACATCCTGTATAAGGCCGGGGTCACACTAACCGACGCAAAATACGGTCCGTAGTTTACAGGCGTAATACGGATGAATGACCCCTAAATAGTGCTCCGTATGTCATCTGTAAGCAAGGTGTGGTTGCATATTTTGTGCATGTCTGCATCTGTATGCAATCCGTATGCAATCCGTATGGCGAGATTTTCTTGCCGCCTTGCAAAATGGACATATAATGGAGCCCTATGACAGGGTTTCTAACAGAAACGAAATAATAGATATAGACACATAGAATGTATATATATATATATATATACACAAGTCAATGAGACAAACATATATATATATATTTATATTTCACAGAGTTCTTCACAGCAGAATAGCCGCTAATTAAATTGCCGGCTTCTATCAAATCATTCCCCAACCCGACATCAAATGACACATGGTTTACATTCAGTAAAGCATTTCATTTCATGTTTTTTAATATGTCCCTGACTAATAATTAGATGAGCATTTGTGTGCAAAATTTGGGAGTTGTAGTTGTTATTTTAAGGGGTTAATTCGCTGTTAAAAAATATGTGGGCCTCCCATTGCCCTGTAGTGGTGGCGAATGGGTTAATCTAACAAAGGGTTAATGTCACCTTACAATCGAATGGGGATATTAACCCTTTGTTAGATTAACACACTCGCCACCACTATAGGGCAATGGGAAGCCCACGCATTTTTTAACAACGAATTAACCCCTTAAAATAACAACTACAACTCCCAAATTTTGAACACAAACGCTCATCTAATTATTAGTCAGGGACATATTAAAAAAATGAAATGAAATGCTTTACTGAATGTAAACCATGTGTCATTTCATGTCGGGTTGGGGAATGATTTGATAGAAGCCAGCAATTTAATTAGCGGCTATTCTGCTATGAAGAACTCTGTGAAATATATATATGTTTGTCACAATGAGGAATACGGACGAGTGAGAGGCGTTAAAAGCACGCATTACACACAGACAAATTATTCTCTATGGGTTTGCTCCCAACAGCCGTATATTTCTCGGGCGTATTCTACGGTCCGTGCCAATTGCAGCATGCTGCGATTGTCAGCGTACTACGCCCATAATATGCCAATGCAAGTCTATGGGTGCGCAAAAAATACGGATTACACACGGACCACACATGTGACTTGCGAGAAATACGCACCCAGTGTCTTTTAGAAAAGCCGGCAATTCAGTGCGCTATACAGTAAACTCACACTGACAGGTTTAATAAAGAAAGAAAGAATAGATATATACACATAGAATACATATATATATATATACATACATGTCACTGTGACAAACATATATATATATATTTATATATCACAGAGTTCTTCATAGCAGAATAGCCGCTAATTAAATTGCCGGCTTCTATCAAATCCTTCCCCAACCCGGCATGAAATGACACATGGTTTACATTCAGTAAAGCATTTCATTTCAAGTTTTTTTTATATGTCCTTGACTAATAATTAGATGAGGGTTTGTGTGCAAAATTTGGGAGTTGTAGTTGTTATTTTAAGGGGTTAATTCGTTGTTAAAAAATGCGTGGGCTTCCCATTGCCCTATATTGTTGGCGAGTGGGTTAATCTAAAAAAGGGTTAATGTCACCATTCGATTGTAAGGTGACATTAACCCTTTGTTAGATTAACCCATTCGCCACCGCTACAGGGCAATGGGAAGCCTACGTATTTTTTAACAACGAATTAACCCCTTAAAATAACAAGTACAACTCCCAAATTTTGCACACAAACCCACATCTAATTATTAGTCAGGGACATATAAAAAAAATGAAATGAAATGGTTTAATGAATGTAAACCATGTGTCATTTCATGCCGGGTTGGGGAAGGATTTGATAGAAGCCGGCAATTTATTAGCGGCTATTCTGCTATGAAGAACTCTGTGAAATATAAATATATATATATATATGTTTGTCACAATGACATGTATGTATGTATGTATGTATATATATATATATATATATATATACATGTATTCTATGTGTATATATCTATTCTTTCATTTCTGTTAGAAACCCTGTCATAGGGCTCCATTATGTGTCCATTTTGCAAGGCGGCGAGAAAATCTCGCCATACGGATTGCATACAGATGCCATACGGATTACATACGGATGCTGACATGCGCAAAATACGCAACCACACCTTGCTTATGGATGACATACGGAGCACTATTTAGGGGTCATTCATCCGTATTACGCCTGTAAACTACGGACCGTATTTTGCGTCGGTTAGTGTGACCCCGGCCTTAGACATAAAGTAGGGCCTAAAACACATTCTGTTCAAATTGTCACATATTGGTACTTCTAGGCTAATAAAGGCTATGCACTTGTGAGGGTTATATACAGATATCTATTATGTACCTCAGGCCACGGAATAGTCTATGGGTGAGCACTATAATAACAATAAGGACTATGTGCACACGTTGAGTAAAATTTCTGCATCTATTGGCAGGAAAAATACAGCTGCAAAAACACGCATTTTTGGTGCGTTTTTGCCACATATTTGGTGCTTTTTTGCCCTGCATTTTTGGTTGATTTGAGTGAAGTCAATGGTGAAAAATGTAAGGCAAAAACGCACAGAGAATTTACATGCTGCAGATTATTTTCTGCACCAAATTTGCAAGTCAAAAATACTTAACTTGTGTAAGACACTTCAGGATACTCATTCACTTTGCAGCCATCAGATTTTGCTTCAGTTTTTTCCAAAACGCCGCACCGAACAAGCGCGACAAAAATGCACACAGCCTAAATTTTTTAACACGTTTTTGGGGCTTGTATAGAAACAAAATAGACTCCAGACCACTGGATAGTCCATGAGACAGAAAAATAATACCGATGAGAGCATGTGCACACGTTGAGTAAAATTTCTGCACTATTTCTGCATCTCTTGGAAGGAAAAACACAGCTGTAAAAAATGTGCGTTTTTGGTATGTTTCTGCCACGTTTTTGATTGATTTGAGTAAAGTCAATGGTAAAAAATGCAGAGAATTGACATGCTGCAGATTTTCTGCACCAAATCTGCAAGTCAAAATATTTAATGTGTGCATGACACTTTTATTTTCTAATTCACTGCTGGCATCTGGTTTTGAGACAAATCCGCATCGAAATAGCATGACTGAAAAGCAACAAAACTGCAACATGTGCACACAGCTTAAAGTTTTGAACAAGTTTTTTTTCAGGCATATATAGCAACAAAATCTACTCAAAGTTAAGAAAAATCTATGGATGAGCAATATATTATATGATCAGTTTTTTAACATGTTTTTTGAGGGTTATATACCAAAGAAATGTTGTCCAGACCATGAAATAGTCTATAAGGGAGCAATATAATACCTATAAATTTTGAACAAGTTTTTTGAGGGTTATATACCAACAAAATGTACCCAAGAAAAAATTGTACTAAATGGCTGAAAAATGTAACCCAGCAAAATGTTGAAACTTTTTTTGAGTGTTAACAAGCAAAATTTTCAAATGATTTTTTGTAGTATTATATACCACCAAAATGTGACAACCCATTTAATACTCTATGGATGAGTAATCTAATCCTTAAATATTTATCTATGCTGTTAGTAAGTTTTACATACCACCACAATGCAACAATTACCTTGTTAAAGTGTATGAGTCATTGAATAAATAAAAATGTTGAATGAAAAAATTTTTAAAGTGTAGTTGATGTATTTATACAGTACTAAAGGCTTTGCAGAAAGTTCAAAGCCAGACAGAAAGTATAAGACAAGTCATCATTACACCCCTGAAAGGCAACAACTGGTGGGCCTCATTAAAATATTGAACATTGCAAACACTTTATATACTGCTGTCATCTCACCAGTGTGGAAAAGTGTGGTCTAAGCCAGGCTTTGCTCATTTTTATTAGTGTGAGTCTGTCTACATTCTCTCTTGACAGGCGAAAGCGCCTGTCTGTTATGACAATAAGAACCCACAAGACAGATGCTATTGGCAGGGCAGCACAAAATCTCCAAGGCTTAGAGGGAAAGCTCATGCCAGGTGTCCAGCTTTGAGACCCAATATTTGAAAGTCGCTGTATAATTAGGGAGTACGCTGTTTGGTCGACCAGGTATTGCTTGAACATCTTTAAAAACTTTTCCTTCCTTGTCGAAAAAACCGAGTCATCAGACCCTGTTGTCCAATGGAAGTTTTTCAAACATATTAAAGAACCATTTTGGAAGAACACTTCACCTCAGGAAGAAGAGATGCAAAGTTCTCCTTGTAGCATGGGTTTAGCAGAGTGAACAACCAGCACTTTTTTTTTCGCCAACATGAATATATTGTGAGGGTCATGGGAAAGACAGTGGTACATAAAGTCGGCCATATGTGCCAAGCTCCATGCAGTCAACACTTCCCTGTCTCCACCATGATGATGACTCTCCATCTCTTCCTCCTCCCTCTCTTCCTCCTCATTCCCATCCTCATCCCATCCACATAGGATAGATGGGAAGAAGGTTGTGTGGCTACTAGCCTCTGTTGCGCTAGCCACCAACTCTTGTTCCTCCTCTTTAGGATCCACCTCCTCATTGATACCCAATACCTGCTGAGCAGATGAGAGTATGTGCACACATTGAGTAAAATTTCTGCACTATTTCTGCATCTCTTGGAAGGAAAAACACAGCTGTAAAAATGTGCATTTTTGGTATGCCGGCATACGCAGTTGTTCCTTATGTCCCGGAAGTATTTCTTGGCCATTTCTGTGTTGCCTGCCACCGGAAACATTTGAAAAGGATTGGACTCATGGTGCATGCGCACTACTGATTTTCACTTTTGCCCGCAGTTGGGCAAAGCATACTGCGCACGCGCGAGGTCACATTTCAATGTGCATGTGCAAAATCTGTACGCAATCTGCGATATTCAGGGGGTGGAGTGAGGGAACAGAGGCAACGCCCATCGGAACGGACCGAACACATTAACTTACAGCGCGGAACAAATAAAAAAGGTTTTTATAGGTGATACATTTGAAATCAGGGAGTTTCAGAAGCAGTTGTGGAATGCATAGTTGACACTCATTTAAGTGATATTTTTAGCTGGTAGGCCAAAAAAGTGGTGACAGGTTCCCTTTAATGCACACTTTATGCATTTTATAATTGCTAGGTTTCTTGAAACCAAGATTATTTTAATAAAAGAAAAAAATTGGTCACCTGCAGCAATCAAATTGTTTTTATGTTTACTACACCATAATGAAACAGAAAGAATGCAAAAGTGTATGGATGACAATCAAATTCAATCCAGAAAAATGTTTCAATGCTTTTTTCAGTTTTATAGATCACATAAATTATCCCAGACCATGTAACACTGTATGAAAACACTGTATGAGGTTGTGAACCAGAAGCCCTGCATTCCCTGTGTGAACACTGCCACATGCAGATTATTTCTTCTGCACTGCTGTACCACACGGCCAATCCCTGATTGTAGGCTGGCTTTTTCATTTGGTATTTATGCACCTGTGCAGCTGCCATTTTACTTGGGTCCGCTGCACCCTGGATTAGTGCAGATGCATTTAGGCCTGTCTGGTTTGTATCTGAATTTTTTGGAGGATTTTTTTCCTCTTTTTGAGGTTTTCATGTTAGAGTAGGACTGGCAAATGTAAGGAACTTCCACGTAACACCGTATGACTGAGAAATGGAAGCCTACAAAATTAGTAAAAGCTTTTTTGTTATTTTACAGATCACAGCAATATTTCCACATCACACAAAATTATATGGCTGAGAAATGGAAGCCTCAAAAAATGTTAAAAGCTTTTTTAATTTTAGAGATCACAAAAATATTCACAGACCATGTAGCACTGTATGGCTGAGAAATGAAAGCCTACACAATTTTTAAAAGCTTTTTCTCATTTTTAGAGATCACAGAAATTTACTCCACACTATGGAATATAGTATGGCTGAGAAATGTAGCCCGGAAATATGTTTAAATGATTTTTTTGTATTATGTAACACAAAAAAGGATCTCAAAGCATGTAATACTTGATGGATCAAAATATATTCAATTTTTAAGCCACCACTAAAAAAACTGCACCTATATTTTTGTCAACAGACTGCACAGGTCTAATCCCTGTCTACAGAGTGGATTGAGTCACTCTCCCTGCTCCTGCGACTCTCTCTCTTTCCCTAGGCTAAATGCAGGTTGTATGTGATATAAACAGCAAAGCAAATGTTTAGCCCTTAGAAGGGCCGTAAGTATTATGGCTCAGCTTCAGCACCTGTTTCAACATTACATGCCTCTGATTTGTTATACTGTGCACACAGGCCTAGACAAGCACTCTTTACCTCCAATACAAAGTGTCACAGAGCTGTGTAATGACGTCAGTGCATTTGTCATTTTATCATTCCTGATGATGGCAGCCAGTCAGCCAATCACAGTAATGCCACAACCAGGAAGGGTAGGGCATTGCAGTGAAACACAGGCAATCCCCACATGCTTATTGGCTGCATTACAGGTGGCAAAGATGTGAGGCGGCGATTTGAGTTTTACATTGTGCACCACACGTTGCTCACCCAGTAATAACCGAGTATCACCAAGCACGTTCGTTCTTCCCTAGTACTTGCAATTACAGCTACACCTATACAAAAGTGCACCTATTAAAAAAACACTACTAACTCTTTTAGGGTCATGCTCTATTCTCCTTTCTAAGTACAAAAACTTACATTTGCCCAACCAATCTTCAGCATCTTGAATTAATTGTTAGACACTAGAGAAGTCCTTATGTACAAATAATCTCTGATTGATACTTTAATTGTAAAAAAAAAATACATGGACCACATCATTATTATACCTCAATCTATCATGACTAGGCAACATTTTTCAAAAATGAACATGAGGTTTTCAGATAACATTTTGATGAAGTGTGTAAGTCCACTGCAATGTTATGGCGACCTGTTTAGTGGACATTGACTGCTTCACAATTGTATCGTTTCATAGAAAAACATATTGTGAGATGCTAGCCAAGACAGTTATCTGGCAAATTCTCCCCTTACTGCTCCCCTAAACTGATAAGATTCTATCTGTTAAAAAAAACAGTGACGTTATAGCGATATCGCTTAGTGTGACAGGCCCTTTAGGCGTCAGGTTTCTGCACCTGCTCTGCAGGAATCCAGAGCCTCACATTCTGGGGTCTCCTGCTGTCTATCTACTGCAGAAGAGATTGCTTTGCAGCAGATCGCTCCAGAGACCCTCTGTTCTCCTACTGGGCATGCTCACGAGACGATCTCCCATTGGAGATCGGGAGTCATGTGCCCAGGTCCTGCTCCAGATCTCATTGGTCCATCTCGGAGATCTGGAAGCTTCCGGAAGGTCCCGGCTATAAAAAGCGCGCATGACCGTTCGGCCATGCGCTAGTATAGTCTCTAGTTGCTACTGTGTGAATGATGATGGATGCATGAACCTGCGAATGACTCATTAAGATCCCCTCCCTCTGATATTACGAATGTGTACAGGGACTTAGATTAGAGTCAGCGCCAGCACGTGGCAAGCCTCAAGCCACTACAGCATCATCCAGATACCGTGTGTGCATTTACCTGAGACCTGTGACACTAACAGGCTCAGCCTTTTGTGTTTACCTCTGCTGACATCTCTGTGAGCAAACAGAGATTGCTTAGCGCACTTGGGTGACGTTCAACCCACGTGCGCCTTTCCCCCATATTGCTCGTCTGTCACTACTTAGCAGCAGTGTTTACATCTACTGCATGGTGGACCCCGAGCGGCGAACGCACTTTATTATTTATTTTTATTTAGTGCGTTCCGCCGTTCCTAACACTACCTTTGTGTGTTTAGGTACAGACTTATCAGTCTAGGGGACTGGGGTAGGGAGAAGTCATTGGGGACCTGCCTCAGACTACTCATCCAGTAGGCATAGTTACTGGATGCCTTCTCAAAAATATACTTTATCTGAATCACCAAAGCATTTCAGAATAGCAGTTATGCTACTAGTACCTGATTCATAATGTCAATGGTTCGGACAGCATGGATCTCCTGTCAGGTTCTGTTTAAACAGTTCATGATCGGGATATTTACCCCTCTTCCTGACCAGGGACAATTTCCGTTTCATGCACTTTTAATAGCTCTATAATTTTTTTCTCGTTTGGCTTTTAAAATAACTTTTGCCTCTTTTCCTAATTTTTATGCTATTTTTAAATTCCCTTTTATTTTACTTACTTATTTTTCGAATTATAAGATGCACTTTTTTCCCCAAAATTTTTGGGGAAAATGGGGGTGCATCTTATAATGCGGATATACCTTATCAGCCGCTGTGGAGCAGGGTTCCAGGGTCGCTGCTGGAGTAAGAAAGAGTGACGCATTGCTGCAGGCCACAGGCTTGGATGAGGGGGTGTTCCGATGTGCACTGCTGCGGGTGAAAATGGCTGCGGTGCACTGTGGTGCAGGGGTGCTCCGCCAGCATTATGTGAAATACCGGAGCCCCCCCATATTGATTACTGTGATGCAGTGGCCTCTGGGAAAATGGCGGCCGGGGGAGGCACATGCTCAGATTGAGATCTCGGCAATGAGATCTAGTCCCGAGATCTCGGCAGACGAGATCCTGGCACCAGATATCTCATTGCCAAGATCTCAGTCTGAGCATTCACCACCCCGGAGGCCATTTTCCCAGAGGCCACCACATCGCAGTAATGGATATGCAGGGGGGCTCCGGGCTTTCACAAAATGCCTTCAGAGCCCCCCACACCACAGAGCACTGCAGCCATTTTCACCCGCAGTTGTGCGCATTGGAACACACCCTCATCCCAGCCTTCAGCATGCAGCAACGCGCCACTCCTGCCTCCTCTAGCAGCAACCCTGGGATCCCGCTTCACTGCAGCAACTGTATGCAATAAGATGCATGGTTTATAAGAGGCATCACCATTTCAGTAAAAAAAAGTTTTTTTCCTATTTTTCTCCTCAAAATTTGAGGTGAGTCTTATAATTTGGTGCATCTTATAATACACAAAATACGGTATATCAGACGAAAATGCAAAGAAAAATATTAATCACTTATTTACTTTTATATAGGAAAGATGTATATCTTTGTACCGTGTTAGCCAGTAGATAGAAAAATATTCAGGATTGAGAGTCCTCAGTACAAATTTATGACGAACTTTGACACTCTCAGTGCTGGAATGAATGTGTCGCATGGATTTATGTCTTTTTACATCAATTAAGGAATTTCCTTTTAAAACCGTGTGGGGGCTTCACAACACAGAACTAGACCCCAATCAGAGGACCATAAAACATCCGGACTCCTTATCTAGGAACTGGTCCAATGTTTATATTTATGTTTCTCCCTCTCCCATATTGATAGTTCTGCTTCACGTCACTTGTCTTATCTATTGCATTTTTTCTAGGCTGTATTGTGCATAAATATGTGACTTCAGATTTTGTATTAGTCTATGCCTGATGAAGAGACCTGAGTAGTCTCGAAAGCTTGCAATGTGTTACCATCTTTTCAGTTAGCCATTAAAAGGTATCAACTACTGAGGACTCTCAATCCTGAATATTTTTTTATTTACTTTTAGTGTCTTATATTTTTACAACTGCAAAGGATGACTAAAAAAAACTAAATTGTGTTCCCCTTTCTATACAAGTTATTTTTATATGCTGGACAAAAAGATATAGCTAGATACATTGACTTAGACAGGCAGTGTCTGTTTTAGTTATTTATTTTAGTTACTTATACTTATTTTAGTAGTTTAATCTTTTTATTTGTTCTCTTTTCTAGACTTTCCATTTTCAGTTCTTTGCTATGTCCCTCCCCCACACAATTTCCTAAAAGATCTTTGGGTGGATGAGGGGGCATTTTAACACATTAATACATTCTTCTGTTTTTTAATTGATTTTTCTTGTAACTGGAGCAGATATATTAGCCTTAGCTACAGTGTAATTTCAGATTCATGGCTGCAGAGCTGTATAGGTTTCCTGGGACCAAGCAGTTCCTGCTCCCTCCCTATACTGAGTGATTACATATTCACTGGGCTTGGAGATGGAAGCAGGGTAAGTGATTCCTAATCTACATATACAGTTCTAATTCAGCACTTTAAATACAGAGAAGGAAAAAGTAAATGTGGTAATAAACCATGCTTATCTTCTTTCTGGGAAGTCTGACTAAGTGTATCAGCTTCTTTCCTTCCTCACAGCTTCATGATCTTGCCAAGGTTGATTAGACTGCATTGATGTTTTAGAACATCAGTGCCGGAACAAGAAAGAACTACCCAGAGGTTTAACATTCATTGACAGTCCTAAGTAGCTAAAAACCCATGCACACATGAAATTAATATACATTTATATACATCTACTCTCTGTACATTTGGAGTACAACAAATATATACCATATGCATTTGTGTAATTTTTATCCTGGCCGCTGCATTCACACACATCCACCGCCCTGGCATTAACTCTCCACACTCCATCCATATTGGCCCCTCGCTTCTTTCCTCTCCTATGTATAGCACTCATGTTCTTTTCACATTGTTAAATTGCACAGATCCAGCCAGTCCCACCATTCAACACCAGAGACGCTCTCACAAATCACTTAACCATCTGCTCACTCTTTCTATCCTCCTTCTCCTAGTTGCAGGAGACATTGCTCCCAACCCTGGTCCCCCATGTTATAGAAAGTCAAACCCCCCCACTGCTACACTCAGAAACCCCTCTAATCTTATTAATATTCCCTGCATGCCATCTGTCTCTCTTAATTGTGCACTTTGGAATTCTCGCTCAGTGTGTAACAAACTCTCATTCATTCATGACTTCTTCCTTTCTAATTCTCTTAACCTTCTGGCTCTTACTGAAACCTGGATCCAGCAGTCAGATACTACCGCTGCTGCTGCTCTTTCATACGGGGGGCTACACTTCTCTCATACCCCAAGATCAGACAATAGAGCTGGTGGAGGCGTTGGTCTGCTCCTATCACCAAAATGTACCTTTCAGGTTATCCCTCAAGTACCCTCACTTGTCTTCCCTTCTTTTGAGGTCCATGCCGTCAGACTCTACACCCCCTTCTCCATGCGAGTGGCGGTGGTGTATCGTCCTCCCGGCCCCTCCCATCAGTTCCTGGATCATTTTGCCACTTGGCTTCCACATTTTCTCTTCTGTGACATCCCTACCCTCATCATGGGAGATTTCAACATCCCCATTGCTCTTCCCCTCTCCCCATCTGCTACTCACCTTTTATCTCTAACCTCCTCATTTGGCCTTTCGCAGCTTACTAATTCTCCAACGCATGAAGACGGAAACTCCCTCGACTTGGTCTTCTCTCGGCGTTTTGCAGTGGATGATTTTGCAAACTCCCCTCTCCCACTCTCTGACCACAATCTTCTTTCATTCTCTATAAAGAACTGCCAGGCTGCTCAGGTCACCCCCACTGTCCAGACTTATAGAAACATACAGGCCATTAACACCCAGAAACTTCTGAAGAACTTGCGGTCTTCATTGGCCCCTATCTCCTCCCTCTCATGTCCTGATTCTGCATTGAAGCATTACAATGAAACACTTCAAACTGCCCTGGATGAATTTGCACCCCCTATAAATAGAACCCCACAACGCAGACGGCGACAACCCTGGCACACGGTGCAAACACGTTTCCTGCAGCGGTGCTCCAGGTGCGCCGAACGTCTGTGGAGAAAATCCATTCTACACGAAGATTTCATCCATTTTAAGTTTATGCTTAGAACATACAACACTGCCCTTCACCTCTCCAAACAAACCTATTTCAACACCCTCATCATCTCACTGTCCAATAACCCGAAACGTCTCTTTGACACTTTTCATTCTCTACTCAATCCAAGAGTACAGGCCCCAACCACGGAGCTCCGAGCTGACGATCTGGCCAATTACTTCAAAGAAAAAATTGACCAGATCCGACAGGAAATTATCTCCAAATCCCCTCATACCATGCACTGTCCTCCCTCCCCCACTGCATCTAACTCACTCTCTGATTTTGAACCAGTCACAGAAGAAGAAGTAAGCAGGCTCCTTGCATCTTCTCGCCCAACTACTTGCACCAGTGACCCATTTCCGTCACATCTCCTCCAGTCCCTTTCCCCTGCTGTCACCCCTCACCTAACTAAAATATTTAACCTCTCTCTCTCTTCTGGTATTTTTCCCTCCTCATTTAAGCATGCCATCATACATCCACTACTTAAAAAACCATCCCTCGACCAAAACTGTGCCGCTAACTATAGACCTGTCTCTAATCTTCCCTTCATCTCTAAACTCCTGGAACGCCTGGTCCACTCCCGTCTTATCCGCTATCTCTCAGAAAACTCTCTTCTCGACCCTCTCCAATCCGGTTTCCGCTCTTTACACTCCACTGAAACTGCCCTCACTAAAGTCTCTAATGATCTGCTAACAGCTAAATCAAATGGACATTACTCCATGCTAATTCTCTTGGATCTCTCTGCAGCATTCGACACTGTGGATCATCAGCTCCTCCTCACTATGCTCCATTCCATTGGCCTCAAGGACACCGTTCTCTCCTGGTTCTCCTCCTATCTCTCCGACCGCTCCTTTACTGTTTCTTTTGCCGGTTCCTCCTCCTCTCACCTTCCCCTTACTGTTGGGGTTCCTCAAGGATCGATTCTAGGCCCCCTCCTCTTCTCCTTGTACACTGCCCCTATTGGTCAAACAATCAGTAGATTTGGTTTCCATTACCATCTCTATGCTGATGACACCCAATTATACGCTTCTTCTCCTGACATCACGCCAGCCTTTCTAGAAAACACTGGCGATTGTCTAAACGCTGTGTCTAATATCATGTCCTCACTATATCTGAAACTGAACCTGTCAAAGACTGAACTCCTGGTGTTTCCTCCCGCTACTAATGTACCTATACCCGACATTGCCATTTCCGTCTGTGGTTCCACTATTACTCCCCAGCAACATGCCCGCTGTCTTGGGGTCATACTTGATTCCGAGCTTTCCTTTGCCCCCCATATTCGATCACTGGCTCGCTCTTGTCATCTGCACCTCAAAAACATTTCTAGAATTCGACCTTTTCTTACTTTTGACTCTGCAAAAACTCTTACTGTTTCTCTTATACATTCGCGTCTCGACTATTGTAACTCTCTTCTAATCGGTCTCCCTCTTACAAAACTCTCCCCTCTCCAATCTGTCTTGAATGCTGCAGCCAGGATCATATTCCTCACCAATCGTTACACCGATGCCTCTACCTTGTGCCAGTCATTACACTGCCTACCCATCCACTCCAGAATTCAGTATAAACTTATTACCCTCACCCACAAAGCCCTCCATGGCTCAGCACCACCCTACATCTCCTCCCTTGTTTCAGTATACCACCCTACCCGCGCCCTCCGTTCTGCTGATGACCTGAGGTTAGTATCCTCAATAGTCAGAACCTTCCACTCCCGTCTCCAAGACTTTACACGTGCCGCGCCAATTCTTTGGAATGCACTTCCCAGGTCAATACGATTAGTCCCCAATCCCCACAATTTTAAGCGTGTCCTGAAAACGCATTTATTCAGACTGGCCTATCGCCTCAACACATTAACCTAACCTATCCCTGTGTGGCAGAGCCAAAAGTTTTACCATAACCAGGTTCCCAGCATCATGTTCCCACATGCTTTATGCATCCATTAGCCCTCTGTGTCTGTACTGTTACACACTTAACATTATGGCTGGTCCATACAATCAGGGCAACTGTTACCACCCACCTTTCGTGTCTACCTCTTTCCTCATAGACTGTAAGCTTGCGAGCAGGGCCCTCACTCCTCTTGGTATTTGTTATAATCTACTGTATGTGATTATTGTTATGCTGTAATGTCTATTGTCTGTACAAATCCCCTCTGAAATGTAAAGTGCTGCGGAATATGTCGGCGCTATAAAAATAAAATTTATTATTATTATTATTAAATTAAAGTTGTCGAAATACTACCATTTTGGCAGCATCAGCAGTTTCTTTAATGTCTATAAAGGCCTTACAACTCTTCACCAACAAATTATAACAAGGGAGAATATTTTTTGCCATTGTGAATTAAATGAGAGCTGATGGCAGAATTTACACCTAAAAAATTATCTTTGTATTATCCCTAAATGCTATTGCAGTGTGTTTTAAAAAAATATTTTGATTACTCCTTGCACTTACTGTCGGCATGATACTAGTGCATTGTTGCAATGATTGACAGCATTCCCAGACTTGTCTGGTACATGCAGGCAGAGAAGCTGATAAAGCATTCCTAACACCTTGCAGGGTACACTCTCAATCTTTTTCCTCTTTCTGGTATTAAGCTGCCCCCAGAAGTGTTTACTCTTCTCTTCCCATAAATAATACATGCTGTAAGGGAAACACACACAAGAGTGCCGGGGGGAACGGATATCACCCCACTGGCACCAATCTGTGATGGAGCTTACACAGTCGCAGCTCTCTAATGCCCCCTTACCCTCAGGGCAGTCAGGGAATTGCACCTAGGATAAGTAGTCACCAGAGATGCTGCCCTGTCAAATACTGGTCATTGAGGCACTTTGCAGTGAGGATGGTATATATATCACCAGACCCAGGCCGGCAATATATGTATAAATTTCTGATCCGTCACTACCAGGATCCCCAAATAACACCAGAACTGTATGCTGCCATCAGTTCCTCATTAGATATAAGCCCGGTCCATTAACATGCTTATATCGGGTCAGAAACCAACCCCAGGTAGCGTATAAGTACTAGCCAGACTCACAGACATGGCAAATCGGGTTTTGAGATAAAAGAACAGCCCAAGATTAATTGATATTTTAATCTGCACTAGATACTACAAATACACAGAGTAATATACAGGTATTGTAGCCAAAAACCTATATATCATGCCAACATCTGCAAGTTGTGGCACTAATCACGAGATCAGCATGTGGGGGTGCAAGGATGTATAGGAGAGGTTCAGTGCAGGGATAATAAAAATCATATAAGAAGAAAGCACTAACAGAAACCAAAATACTAAAAGCAAAAAAGTTATTCAAATAATAATAAAACATAAAGCAAAAAACATGCAGAATAACAAGGAAATGACAGCGGTAAGCCAAGATGATGGAACCACAGTTAACAGGTAAAAAGAAACCACAGGCCAAATGAACAATTGTAGACAATTGAGTAAGCTTAAAAGGGAAAGTGCATTATGCTATGGGATATACCATTGTAGGTAAAATATATGGAGAGAATATCCAAAAGTAAGTCCACACTGGAAGCACAGGAAAAATCCCTAGAGGCAAATCACCACAATAGGAAACAAAAGTGCAGAGCAAAGACCATAAAAGAAAAGTGCATATATGCCTGAGGGATTACCTGTGAAACCGAGGCTCCACCCACCCTATTGTAGCCAGAGGTACCATATTTGCCACCGTCCCTATGAATTGGACTGAATTCTCCTCCCTTGCCCTCCTAGCTGAAATAATTCCCAATATTTAGGATGGGTCATAACTTCGTAGTGGGAGGTCCAAACAGGACGACTAACATCTCAACAGGTTTGTTGGGGCTGGACTGATATGGAGTGTCCAAACTTGGGTCAGCTAAGTGGTTCTGGAGAGCCAGTCTTGATAGCTCGGTATCCGGGACCGCTAGAGAAAGATGAGATGCAGGGGTGCATGCGTAGGGCTCCCAGGATGTTGGTGGTATATTGGACTAACCCCTAAGATGCACGGTACTCTCGTAATTCATCTCTAGGTGTGGGTGACCAAGTGTCTAGAGCTTCCATTGATGTTGGCCGCCTTGCACAAAAGACAGCAGGGGATCTCAGCTCTTCTCCTTCTTGCCTTTATTAACATGTGGCCTCTAATTCTCTGGCATATGGTAAAGTTCTGCTCTTTTGGGAATTGTGTACTTATCCCAAGGGTGGGGGGCCACAATCCTGCTGTGAAAGGGAGATCTCTGGATAATATATGGGGCCTGAATGAATACATCCAAAATGGAGTTTTCCTCTTTTCTCACACATGTATTCACAAATGAGAAGTGTGCATTGAAATGAAGGAGTCTGGAAGATATGGTATCTGCAAGCCAAGAACTCAGTTGAGTAATATCTGCATGGAGAGGCTTAGGGGTACTTCACACTAAGTGAGATAGCTAACGAGATCACTGATGCGTCACCGATTTTGTGATGCATCAGCAATCTCGCCAGTGATCTCACTATGTGTGGCGCGCATCAGCGACCGGCCCCCCGCTGGTTATCGCTGATCGTGAAGGAATGTCCTGGCCCATTTTTTGATCATTGGTCTCCCGCTAGCCAGCATCGCTGCATGTGGCAGCGGGAGACCAATGATCAGCGAGCTCCCAGCGCTGTAAGCAGACGTTGGGAGCTGGTATTCAAGGTAAATAGCGGGTAACTAAGCCCGCACATCCCTTAGTTACCCGCTGCGTACCCTGGATACCAGCGTGCTCGCGCTTGGAACTGGTATCCAAGGTAAACAGCGGGTAACTAAGCACCGTGTGCTTATTTACCCGCTGTTTACCTTGGATACCAGCTCCCAGCGCGAGCACGCTGGTATCCAGGGTACACAGCGGGTAACTAAGGTACGAGCGCGCTTAGTTTCCTGCTATTTACCCTGGTTACCAGCGTCCTCGCTGGTCCTGATCGCTGGTGAGTCTGCCAGTTTGAGAGCTCACCAGCGATCATGTAGTGACGC
This sequence comes from Dendrobates tinctorius, assembly GCF_039654945.1. NCBI lineage: Eukaryota > Metazoa > Chordata > Amphibia > Anura > Dendrobatidae > Dendrobates > Dendrobates tinctorius. The sequence continues at coordinate 17,950,768 of NW_027361838.1, read as the reverse complement.
ACCAGCGATCCTGATCAGGTCGCATCGTTGTCGAGATCGTTAGTGCGTCGTTTAGCGTAACGGGACCCTTAGACGGTCTTAGTGCATTTTTGTGAATTGTTTTTAATAGGGTTGAAAAGTTATGAACTGTATAAAAGTTCATAATCTTTGTGGGATATTTATAGCTGATTGCAAGTAATGTCCTTGAAATATAGCAACAATTGAAAACATTCCTGGTTTGCTACTTTAACCCCTTCCTGACATGAGACGTACTATCCCGTCCACGGTACCCGGGCCCGTATGACCGGGGACGGGATAGTACGTCTACCGCGATCAGCGGCGCCCACGTGGTGAGCGCCGCTGATCGCGGCCGGGTGTCAGCTGATTATCACAGCTGACACCCGGCACAATGTGTCAGGGGCGGTCACGGACCGCCCCGACACATTAACCCCTTGCACACCGCAATCAAACCCGATCGCGGTGTACCGGGAGTTAAAGGGAAGCATCGGCAGGGAGGGGGCTCCCTCCGTGCTTCCCTGAGCCCCCCACGGCAGCGCAATGTGCAGCGCTGCTGCGGGGGACTCCTATCCTCCAGGCCCCCGAATCCAAGATGGCGACGGGGGCCTTCGGGGGCCTGGGGAAGCTGGCTTCCTCAGTGCCTGCAAAGCGCAGGCATGAGGAAGCCTTGTGCACTGCCTGTGACAGATTGCTGATCTGTCACAGTGATCTGTGATGTGACAGATCAGCGATCTGTCACAGGACAGTGATGTCCCACCTGGGACTATGTAATAAAGTAAAAAAAAATTTAAAAAAAAGTGTAAAAATAAATTTAAAAAAATCGCCAAATAAATTAGTAAAAAAAAAAAAAAATATTCCCCAATAAATTCATTTTTTTAAAATAATAAAAAAAAAAAACAATAAATGTACACATATTAGGTATCGCCGCGTCCGTAACGACCTGCCCTATAAAACTGTCCCATTAGTTAACCCCTTTAGCGAACCCCTTAAAAAATAAAAATAAAAAACGAAGCAAAAAATAATGATTTATTATCATACCGCCAAACAAAAAGTGCAATAACGCGAGATCAAAAAGACGCATATAAATATCCATGGTACCGCTGAAAACGTCATCTTGTCCCGCAAAAAACAAGCCGCCACACAGCATCATCAGCAAAAAAATAAAAAAGTTATAACTCGCAGAATAAAGCGATGCAAAAATAATTATTTTTTATATAAAATAGTTTTCATTGCATAAAACCGACAAAAACATAAAAAAAGACCTAAATGAGGTATCGCTGTAACCGTACTGACCCGAAGAATAAAAGCGCTTTATCAATTTTACCGCACGCGGAACGGTGTAAACGCACCCCCCCCAAAAGAAATTCATGAAACGCTGGTTTTTGTTCATTCTGCGTCCCAAAAATCGGAATAAAAAGCGATCAAAAAATTTCACGTGCCCGAAAATGGTACCAATAAAAACGTCAACTCGTCCCGCAAAAAATAAGACCTCACATGACTCAGTGGGTCAAAATACGGAAAAATTATAGCTCTCAATATGTGGTGATGCAAAAACTATTTTTACAATAAAAAGCGTCTTTTAGCGTGCGACAGCCGCCAAACATAAAAACCGCCATAAATAGTAAATCAAACCCCCCGTTATCACCCCTTTAGTTAGGGAAAAATAATAAAATAAAAAAAATGTATTTATTTCCATTTTTCCATTAGGGTTAGGGCTAGGGTTAGGGCTAGGGGTGTGTTGGGGTAGGGTTAGGTTAGGGTTAGGGCTAGGGTTAGGGTTAGGGCTAGGGTTAGGGCTAGGGCTAGGGCTAGGGTTAGGGCTAGGGTTAGGGCTAGGGTTAGGGTTAGGGCTAGGGTTAGGGGCGTGTTGGGGTTCGGGTTGGAGTTAGAATTGGGGGTTTCCACTGTTTGGGCACATCAGGGGCTCTCCAAATGCAACATGGCGTCTGATCTCAATTCCAGCCAATTCTGAGTTGAAAAAGTCAAATGGTGCTCCTTCCCTTCCAAGCTCTGCTATGCGCCCAAACAGTGTTTTACCCCCTCATGTAGGGTATCAGCCTACTCAGGACAAATTGCAAAACAATTTTTGGGGTCCAATTTCTCCTGTTACCCTTAGGAAAATAAAAAATTGGGGGCAAAAATATCATATTTGTGGAAAAAAAATGATTTTTTTATTTTCACGTCCGAGTGTTATAAACTTCTGTGAAGCACTTGGGGGTTCAAAGTGCTCACCACACATCTAGATAAGTTCCGTGGGGGGTCTAGTGTCCAAAATGGGGTCACTTGTGGGGAGTTTCAATAGTTTAGGTACATCAGGGGCTCTCCAAACGCACATGACAACCGCAGACCATTCCATCAAAGTCTGCGTTCCAAAACGTCACTGCTTCCCTTCCGAGCCCCGACGTGTGTCCATACAGTAGTTTTCTCCCACATATGGGGTGTCAGCGTACTCAGGACAAATTGGACAACAACTTTTGGGGTCCAATTTCTCCTGGTACCCTTGGGAAAATAAAAAAAATGGTGACTAAAAGATCATGTTTGTGGAAAAAATACGAATTTTTTATTTTCACGCCCGGGCGTTGTAAACTTCTGTGAAGCACTGGGGGGGTCAAAGTGCTCACCACACATCTAGATAAGTTCCTTGGGGGGTCTAGTTTACAAAATGGTGTCATTTGTGGGGGGTTTCCACTGTTTAGGTACATTAGGGGCTCTCCAAAGGCAACATGACACCCGCAGACCATTCCATCAAAGTCTGCATTCCAAAACGTCACTACTTCCCTTCCGAGCCCTGACGTGTGCCCATACAGTAGTTTTCTCCCACATATGGGGTAGCAGCGTACTCAGGACAAATTGGAAAACAACTTTTGGGGTCCAATTTCTCCTGGTACCCTTGGGAAAATAAAAAAAATGGTGACTAAAAGATCATGTTTGTGGAAAAAATACGAATTTTTTATTTTCACGCCCGGGCGTTGTAAACTTCTGTGAAGCACTGGGGGGGTCAAAGTGCTCACCACACATCTAGATAAGTTCCTTGGGGGGTCTAGTTTACAAAATGGTGTCATTTGTGGGGGGTTTCCACTGTTTAGGTACATTAGGGGCTCTCCAAAGGCAACATGACACCCGCAGACCATTCCATCAAAGTCTGCATTCCAAAACGTCACTACTTCCCTTCCGAGCCCTGACGTGTGCCCATACAGTAGTTTTCTCCCACATATGGGGTAGCAGCGTACTCAGGACAAATTGGAAAACAACTTTTGGGGTCCAATTTCTCCTGGTACCCTTGGGAAAATAAAAAAATGGTGACTAAAAGATCATGTTTGTGGAAAAAATACGAATTTTTTATTTTCACGCCCGGGCGTTGTAAACTTCTGTGAAGCACTGGGGGGGTCAAAGTGCTCACCACACATCTAGATAAGTTCCTTGGGGGGTCTAGTTTACAAAATGGTGTCATTTGTGGGGGGTTTCCACTGTTTAGGTACATTAGGGGCTCTCCAAAGGCAATATCACACCCGCAGACCATTCCATCAAAGTCTGCATTCCAAAACGTCACTACTTCCCTTCCGAGCCCCGACGTGTGCCCATACAGTAGTTTTCTCCCACATATGGGGTATCAGCATACTCAGGACAAATTGGACAACAACTTTTGGGGTCCAATTTCTCCTGGTACCCTTGGGAAAATAAAAAAAATGGTGACTAAAAGATCATGTTTGTGGAAAAAATACGAATTTTTTATTTTCACGCCCGGGCGTTGTAAACTTCTGTGAAGCACTGGGGGGGTCAAAGTGCTCACCACACATCTAGATAAGTTCCTTGGGGGGTCTAGTTTACAAAATGGTGTCATTTGTGGGGGGTTTCCACTGTTTAGGTACATTAGGGGCTCTCCAAAGGCAACATGACACCCGCAGACCATTCCATCAAAGTCTGCATTCCAAAACGTCACTACTTCCCTTCCGAGCCCTGACGTGTGCCCATACAGTAGTTTTCTCCCACATATGGGGTAGCAGCGTACTCAGGACAAATTGGAAAACAACTTTTGGGGTCCAATTTCTCCTGGTACCCTTGGGAAAATAAAAAAAATGGTGACTAAAAGATCATGTTTGTGGAAAAAATACGAATTTTTTATTTTCACGCCCGGGCGTTGTAAACTTCTGTGAAGCACTGGGGGGGTCAAAGTGCTCACCACACATCTAGATAAGTTCCTTGGGGGGTCTAGTTTACAAAATGGTGTCATTTGTGGGGGGTTTCCACTGTTTAGGTACATTAGGGGCTCTCCAAAGGCAACATGACACCCGCAGACCATTCCATCAAAGTCTGCATTCCAAAACGTCACTACTTCCCTTCCGAGCCCTGACGTGTGCCCATACAGTAGTTTTCTCCCACATATGGGGTAGCAGCGTACTCAGGACAAATTGGAAAACAACTTTTGGGGTCCAATTTCTCCTGGTACCCTTGGGAAAATAAAAAAATGGTGACTAAAAGATCATGTTTGTGGAAAAAATACGAATTTTTTATTTTCACGCCCGGGCGTTGTAAACTTCTGTGAAGCACTGGGGGGGTCAAAGTGCTCACCACACATCTAGATAAGTTCCTTGGGGGGTCTAGTTTACAAAATGGTGTCATTTGTGGGGGGTTTCCACTGTTTAGGTACATTAGGGGCTCTCCAAAGGCAATATCACACCCGCAGACCATTCCATCAAAGTCTGCATTCCAAAACGTCACTACTTCCCTTCCGAGCCCCGACGTGTGCCCATACAGTAGTTTTCTCCCACATATGGGGTATCAGCATACTCAGGACAAATTGGACAACAACTTTTGGGGTCCAATTTCTCCTGGTACCCTTGGGAAAATAAAAAAATGGTGACTAAAAGATCATGTTTGTGGAAAAAATACGAATTTTTTATTTTCACGCCCGGGCGTTGTAAACTTCTGTGAAGCACTGGGGGGGTCAAAGTGCTCACCACACATCTAGATAAGTTCCTTAGGGGGTCTAGTTTCCAAAATGGTGTCATTTGTGGGGGGTTCCACTGTTTTGGTACATCAGGAGTTTTCCAAACGCGACATGGTGTCCGATCTCAATTCCAGCCAAAAACGTCAAATGGCGCTGCTTCCCTTCCGAGCTCTGCCATGCCCCCAAATAGTGGTTTACCCCCACATGTGGGGTATCAGCGTACTCAGGACAAATTGCACAATAACTTTTAGGGTCCTGTTACCCTTGGAAAAATAAGAATTGAGGGTGAAAAGATCATTTTTGTGGAAAAAATATGATTTTTTAATTGTATGGCTTTATGTTATAAACTTCTGTGAAGCCCATGGGGGTTCAAAGTTCTCACCACACATCTAGATAAGTTCCTTAGGGTGTCTAGTTTCCAAAATGGTGTCATTTGTGGGGGGTTTCCACTGTTTTGGTACATCAGGGGTTTTCCAAACGCGACATGGTGTCCGATCTCAATTCCAGCCAAAAACGTCAAATGGCGCTGCTTCCCTTCCGAGCTCTGCCATGCGCCCAAATAGTGGTTTACCCCCACATGTGGGGTATCAGCGTACTCAGGACAAATTGCACAATAACTTTTAGGGTCCTGTTACCCTTGGAAAAATAAGAATTGAGGGTGAAAAGATCATTTTTGTTTAAAAAATATGATTTTTTAATTGTATGGCTTTATGTTATAAACTTCTGTGAAGCCCATGGGGGTTCAAAGTTCTCACCACACATCTAGATAAGTTCCTTAGGGGGTCTAGTTTCCAAAATGGTGTCATTTGTGGGGGGTTTCCACTGTTTTGGTACATCAGGGGTTTTCCAAACGCGACATGGTGTCCGATCTCAATTCCAGCCAAAAACGTCAAATGGCGCTGCTTCCCTTCCGAGCTCTGCCATGCGCCCAAATAGTGGTTTACCCCCACATGTGGGGTATCAGCGTACTCAGGACAAATTGCACAATAACTTTTAGGGTCCTGTTACCCTTGGGAAAATAAAAATTGGGGTGAAAAGATCATTTTTGTGGAAAAAATATGATTTTTTAATTGTACCGCTGTACGTTATAAACTTCTGTAAAGCCCTTGTGGGTTCAAAGTTCTCACCACATATCTAGATAAGTTCCTTGGGGGGTCTAGTTTCCAAAATGGGGTCACTTGTAGGGGGTTTCCACTGTTTAGGTACATCAGGGACTCTCCAAACGTGACATGGCGTCCAATCTGAATTCCAGCCAATTTTGCATTGAAAAAGTCAAACGGCGCTCCTTCCATTCTGAGCTCTGCCATGCGCCGAAACAGTCGTTCCCCCCCACATATCAGGTATCTGCGTACTCAGGACAAATTGCACAATAACTTTTGCAGTTCAATTTCTCCTGTTACCCTTGGTAAAATAAAAAAAATTGAACCTGAAGTATTTTTTTTATGAAAAAAAGTTAGATGTTCATTTTTTTTTAAATATTCAAAAAAATTCCTGTGACGCACCTAAAGGGTTAATAAACTTCTTGAATGTGGTTTTGAGCACCTTAAGGGGTGCAGTTTTTAGAATGGTGTCACTTTTGTGTATTTTCTATCATATAGACCCCTCAAAGTGGCTTCAAATGTGATGTGGTCCTAAAAATAAAATGGTGTTGTAAAAATGAGAAATCGCTGGTCAACTTTTAACCCTTATAACTTCCTAACAAAAAAAAATTTTGGTTCCAAAATTGTGCTGATGTAAAGTAAACATGTGGGAAATGTTAGTTATCAAGTTTTTTGTGTGCCTTATCTCTGTGATTTAAGGGCATAAAAATTCAAAGTTGGAAAATTGCGAAATTTTCAAAATTTTCGCCAAATTTCCGTTTTTCTCACAAATAAACGCAAGTTATTTGAATGAAATTTTACCACTAACATGAAGTACAATATGTCACGAGAAAACAATGTCAGAATCACCGGGATCCATGGAAGCGTTCGAGAGTTATGACCTCATAAAGGTACAGTGGTCAGAATTGTAAAAATTGGCCCGGTCATGAACGTGCAAACCACCCTTGGGGGTGAAGGGGTTAAAAAACATCTTTAACATTGCCTAAAATTGTCAGTGGAGAATTAGAAAGAATTCACATGCAGAAGATTTGTTTCTGAAATTTCTTCACTTATTCCATCCCACCAAAAAATGCCATTCAGATTAATGCTACTTTTTTCAATTATAGAAATTTCTGTGACAAAATCTGCCAGGTGCGAATTTACCCTAACAATAATCTGAATATGCGACTCCATTATAACTGATGGTAACATATGTATCTAGATCTCTCTGCATAGGTAGTGTCTTTTTCCCCAGGCCACTTACTTGTACAAGCTGTATAAGTTAATCACGCTGGAATAAATCTCTTTCCTTCCTTCTCCAAACTATCATTTTAAAACAGAAGGATTGCAATTTATTGCATTCTTTGAATATAAAGGCTTTTTCTCCTCGGAGAGAATACAAAGATGGATGTCCTAATGGAATGACTAGGAAACAAGACGGTAGATTACAGGCTCAATCACTAAACAGGGGATGAAGCTGAAACAATGCATTTTCAAGTACCTTGTGGCTGCTTGAGACTCAGGAGGGAGCCATTATACTCTTTTCCTTTTGTTCTCCAGCAAGTTTGCCAATTTTGACCTAATGACTCTAAAAGAGTCAGAGTTTGTACTGTAGCATATTATAAAATAATAACACCGGAGATTGACACTTAGTCCTGACAAGTTATGAATATTTAGTATTTGTTTTGTGCTAAAAGTCACTTCAATTCTTTATGAGTTAGAATACTTTCATTTTTTTAATATTTGACTTTCTTTTATAGAGTCTTCTTTCTACCTTAACACAGCTACAGTAAATAGCGATTTAAAGCACCACAAGAAAGAGCTGGAGATAAATTTACTTTTACGAGTGAGGTGTGTGGCATAACTCTGCCTTCAATAGGCTCCTTCTAGTTGTGTTTAGGGGTTTCTAGAAATTTGTACTTGGAGGGACAAAGCCCTCAATAGGTCAAGAAACCACCATGCGCTAAGACGGAGTAGTAAATCCCTGTACTTACTTTCTAAAAATGCAGAGATTAAATGCTTTAAAATTTCAGAAATAGAGATAAATAATAAGGAAAAATTATGGCATGCCTGAAGTATTTTGATAAATCCAGCTGTTTCATTGGGAGTTCTTGAAATTAGTGTAATTGTGATTTAGTTTGTGAAATCTTGATCATTAGTGTTTATATACAGCTATGTATTCTGCACTATTATAGTATTTCAATATTAGTGTCATAGTTATAAATCATAATTACAAATATGGTTACAAAACGGCAACACAAATAAGCTGATTAGTAGAGATGGGTGAACCCGAACAGTAAAGTTCGGCGTCTGTATGGAACATCAACTGTTCAGGCACGGACACCAAACACGGATTTCCGTGTTACTGTTTGGGTTCAGCTGCCCGAACACCGGGTGTTTGTTGTGCTGTCATATGCATGGCAGCGCGGCAAACACCTCTACTGATTGGCGGTGAAATCATCCCCACCGGTCAGAGAGCCACGGTTACCACGCTGACAAAAATCAGCAGGAGCGCTCAGCTGTGATCAGAGGTATAAAGTTTATCTCCAGTCACTGGTGTCAGCTTATGGGACTACTGATCCCATCATCCGACACCTGCTACCACTAATTACAGTGAAAGCAGGAGTGGTGGATGGGAGTATTCATTAGCCAGCTCCTGGGCTGTAAATAAATAATTTCAAAAACGGTGTGGTGTCCCCCCAATTTTTGACATCCAACCTTGCTAAAGCAGACAGCTGAGAGCTGGTATTCTCAGGCTGGTAAGGGGCCATGGATATTAGTATTAGTTATTAAGTGCCAATTCTGGCTCTTTGCCCGGCTCTCCCACTTGCCCTGTAGCGGTGGCAAGTGGGGTTCATATTTGTGGGGTTGATGTCACTATTGTATTGTCAGGTTACATCAAGCCTACGGCTTAGTAATGGAGCGGCGTCTATAAGACACCTATCCATTACTAATCCTATAGTTGTATGGTAAATAAAGACACAGCCAGAATAAAGTCCTTTATTTGAAATAATACTAAATACAGTTTTCCATTTTTATTTAAATGCCAAATTTCAGCAAAGCCCTCGTTCTCCTGTAATCAAATTAAAATAAAAACACAACAATGTACCATACCTGGCCATCGTTCTGTCCACCACCGTAATCCATGTCTGGGGGATAAACAGTTTTCAACCTGGACAGTGCCAAGATGCGTCCGTCCAGGCTGAGAACCACTGGTGACTGAACTGCTGCGAGCGCAGCCTCAGACTGGTGGTGACATTATATAGGTTACATCCAGTCACAGAGGCTCCATTCCCAGCCGGGCTGAACTGCGATTCCCTCAGTGAGGGGACTCCAGCAACTGAAGTTAGTACTCTGCTGCACACATCACACACAACAGAAGGGACTGTGTATTTCATCTGTGGGGCGCTAGGGTGTGGGAACATGACAGCTCTTTGCCATGACTACCACCCTGTCCGCCTTACAACTGCACATGCTGCCAAGCCTTTGTGAGCAGAATAGGCCAGTGATTGAGTTCCAGCTTCAACACACCTGTCGGTATTCTGGTCACCCTCCGCACATGACAATGGAAGAGTGGGCATGGATGTGTGACATTTTTTGGTTCTCTAAGACTTTGAGGACTCTACAAAGATAGTTAGCGGTGATGATGCCATAGTCAGCGCAACTATCCCGCTTCAGTCGCTGTTCACAATTAAACATGCAGCTTTGCATGCAGAACAGGTGGGGATGGAGGAAGACATACACAGAGAGACTGTAGCCAGCCCAGCCTCATCTTATCTGCTCATCATGCAATGAGGAGGTGGATGCTGACGAGGAGGAACAGGAGGAACAGAAGTTGGTGGCTAGAGCAGCAGAGGCTAGTAGCCACACAACCTTCTTCCCGTTTCTACTATGTGGATGGGTTTAGAATGGGAATGAGGAGGAAGAGAGGGAGGAGGAGGAAGAGGAGATGGAGAGTCGTCATCATGGTAAAGACAGGGAAGTGTTGGCTGTATGGAACTTGCCATATATGGCAGATTTTATGTACCGCTGCCTTTCCCGTGACCCTCCCGCTATTCATCTTGGCCAAAAAAGAATACTGGTTGTTCACCCTGATATATCCACGCTACAAGGAGAACTTTGCATCCCTACTTTCTGAGGTGGATAGGTCTTCTTAAGTTTTGTTATTCCGAGAAAGCCATTGTGGAAAATATGTTGAAAAAATTCCCATCAGACAACACTAGCGGCAGGGGGCAAGCTTCCTTGCCCAACGTTCAACTATTGGGTCTCAAAGCTGGACACCTGGCTTGTGCTGTCCCTCTGTGCCTTGGAGGTGTTGTACTGCCCTGCCACTAGCTTCTTGTGTGGGTGGATTTTTAGAGCTGCCGGGGGGTCATAACAGACAGGCGCTTTCACCTGTCAACAGAAAATGCAGGCAGGCTCAATCTCAGAAAAATGAACAAAGTCTGAATTAGCCTACATTTTTAACACCAGATGACAGCAGCACATAAAGTGTTTGCAATATTCAATATTTTAATGAGGCCCACCAGTTGTTGCTTTTCAGGGGTCGATGGATGACCCTCATCAAGTTTTATGTCTGGGTTTGCACTTTCTGCAAAGTCTTTTTGACTGAACACGTGATGCTAGTCACTTCTCTCATCCAAGCCGTGAGTAAGGATAGTCAAGAAGTCCAAGGTCAGAACCCAGGAAGGTAGGTCATAAACAGAAGGAAGAGACAAAAGCGTAGTCAGGTAACGTTCCAAGATCAGAATACCAGGAGGATAGCGGATCAGAGCAGAAGGGGATAAAGAGATGGATAGTCAGAAAGAGGTCCAAGGTTAGGCAACAAAAGATCAACATACAGAACGCAAGGCACAGAGAGAACAAACCACATATATCTGAATGTACATATGGCAGAGGTCTGGGAAAAACAGCTGAGTTAAGTAGCCTGGCAATTGCCTGGGATAATGAACACTTGGACTCAACCAGCACCTCCCAGTCTCAGAATGTACAGCCGAGTTGTCAATCAACACACTGACAGCTCAGCACGCCCCTGCACCTGACTGGATGACTGAACTGTCACTCATAGAACCAACAGCTTCGGCATTCCCCTGTACCAGATTGGATGGCTGAGCTGTCAGTAACTGTATCTTAGACACATTGAGGGGTGGAACCATGACAATAAGTACATCAACTACACTTTCAAAATATTTTTGTTCAAAATTTTGTTATGGATTCAATGACTCATCCATACACTTTAATATGGTTATTGTTGCACTACCATGGTATGTAAAAGTTATAAAAACGTAGAAAAATAGTTCAGGATTAGATTTACTCATCCATAAAGTATTACATGCTTTCAGTCACATTTTGGGGTATATACCAGTAGAAACAGCATTTGAAAATTTCTTATCCATACACTATTTCACATTCTCGGGTACATTTTTGTGTTACATAAGATTAAAAAAAAAAGGTAAAAAAATTTAGCTGTTACATTTCTCAACCATACAGTTTTACATGTTCTTGGGTACATTTTGTTGGTATATAACCCTCCAAAAACTGTTTCAAAATGTTATCGTTATTATATTGATCACCCATAGACTGTTGCATGTAAAGAACATTTTCCTATTTAGCTGTCAAAATCACCTTTCTTCCACCCATATTGAGTGTCCCCTGACCCTAAGTATGGTCCTTGGAAGGAATAAGGGTCCCGTTACATTTAGCGATGCACCAGCGATCCCGACAATGATACGACCTGGTCAGGATCTCTGGTGCATCGCTAAATGGTCGCTAGTCGCTAATGAGCTGCCACAGGCAGATCTCACCAGCGACGCAGCAGCGAATAAGCGATCCGTCGGCGGTCGCTGTTACCTTTTCACACCGCAGCGATGATGACGACTTCCGCCTGCGTCCATGCGTCGCTAGTCGGCGCCAGCGGGATGCCAATGACCAAAAAATGGCCCAGGACATTCGAGCACGATCAGCGATATCCAGCGGGGGGGGGGCTGGTCGCAGGTATATGTCACATGTAGCGAGATCGCTAGCTATATCGCTGTTGCGTCACAAAATCTTGCTATGTGTGAAAGGCCCTTAAGTCTTGTGCCAGTCCTTTGTACTGACCACACATGTATTTATATATGTAAATGAGATCCCCTCTGAGGCATCTTTTTTCTAAGCTAAAAAAAGCCCAACTTTTCCAACCTCTCATCACAGGCAGATCTCACCAGCGACATAGCAGCGGTCGGCGGTCGCTACTTACCTGTCAGACAAGGTCGATGAAGACGTCCTCCCGCCCGCATCCACGCATCGCTCGTCTCCACAGCAGGAAGCCCAGCAGGAAGCTGACGACGAGAAACGGCCCAGGCCGTTCTCGCGCGATCAGCGATAATCAGCGGGGGAGCCGGTCGGAGGTAAGTATCACACATAGCGATATCGCTAGCGATATCGCTGCTGCGTCACAAAACCAGTGATGTTATAGCGATATTGCTAGCGATATCGCTTAGTGTGATGAGGCCTTTACACTGTGATCCTAATGTCAAACATTTGTTGGCTTGCTTTGCAGTGTGTGATGTTACTAGACGGTGGCGGAGCTGCCGTGACCAGTTCCGTAGAATCGGGCCAGGAGTGGGGCAGAGGGCCACAAAAAATGTAAATATATTTACTATGATCGGTTAGCTTTTCTCGCTCCAGTTCATGATCTCCGTCCGTAAGTACATAATTCACCACACCACACATTTGCCATGTGGCATTAAGGTATGATAGTAATGTTTTTATTTTATTTTGCTGAAAACCAGAACAGAATCAAACATAACTGAGCGGGAGACAGGCTCGGACTCAGAGGTCCACGTCAACCCAGTTGGTGAAGGGAAAGAAGAGGCTGGACCATCTTCACAACACTCAACAAGTCACTAACCAACACCACAAGCACGGCCTTCTGCAGGACAGGAGGCAACTCAAGAAGAGGTGGACCGTGGGCAGAGTAGCAGCCCATGGTCCACCTCTGTAGATATAGATGCTGTAGATATAGTAAATCTTGACTTCAGTAAAGCATTTGACAAAGCATCTCACACAATCCTTATTGAAAAAATGACTAGGTATGGAATGGACAAGGCAACTGTTAGGTGGATTCATAACTGGCTTAGTGATCGGACCCAAAGAGTGGTCGTAAATGGCGGCACATCCAGTTGGAAGAATGTCTCAAGTGGGGTACCACAGGGCTCTGTCCTGGGCCCTGTATTGTTCAACATCTTTATCAATCATTTAGAAGAAGGAATTGAGGATAAAGTGATCAAATTTGCTGATGACACAAAGCTAGGAGGGATAGCTAATACTAGAGAAGAGAGAGAGAGGATTCAAAAATATATAAATAAATTGGAGCAGTGGGCAGCAACTAACAGAATGGTTTTTAACAGGGAAAAATGCAAAGTCCTACATCTGGGCAATAAAAATGAAAAAAGCATATACAGAATGGGAGAAATAGGGCTAAGCAACAGCACATGTGAAAAAGGTCTTGGGTATACTAATAGATCACAGACTGAATAAGAGTCAACAGTGTGATGCAGCAGCAAAAAAGGCAAATGCAATTCTAGGATGTATTAACAGAAGCATACAGTCTAGATCACTTGAAGTCATTATTGCCCTCTACTCCTCTTTGGTCAGACCTCATCTGGAATACTGTGTCCAGTTTTGGGTGCCACATTTTAAAAAAGACATCAACAAACTGGAGCAAGTTCAGAAAAGAGCGACCAGAATGGTGACTGGTCTGCAAACCTTGTCTTATGAGGAAAGGTTGCATGATTTGGGAATGTTTAGCTTGCAAAAGAGAAGACTCAGAGGAGACTTAATAGCTGTCTGTAAATATCTCAATGGCTGTCACATTGTAGAAGGATCATCTTTATTCTCATTTGCACAAGGAAAGACTAGAAGCAATGGGATGAAACTGAATGGGAGGAGACACATATTAGATATTAGAAAAAACTTTTTGACAGTTAGAGTGATCAATGAGTGGAACAGGCTGCGACGAGAAGTGGTGAGTTCTCCTTCAATGGAAGTCTTCAAACAGAGGTTGGACAGACATCTGTCTGGGATGATTTAGCAAATCCTGCTTTGAGCAGGGGGTTGGACCAGATGGCCCAGGAGGTCCCTTCCAACTCTACGATTCTATGATTCTATAATACTTCCACTTGATATCTCACCACAGCCTGCAGTAGTCTTCCGCTGTTGCAGCCGCAGGAGGGAGCTTGCCACCACTGGGACCAAATGGCAAGTGGATACTGGGGTATAGAACTACCTGTCCCGCACTGCCAGTGATGACGGGGAAGAGGTCTATGCACGGAGTCTGGCATGCTATCTCCGCACAATCCCTGAGAAGTGAGGCTGCAGGCCAGAGGTGCAATACAAATAGTCATCGATTCATGCACCCCACCCAAAATCCCCACTCCGATCTTGGCTTACCTAGAAAGATGGCAACCTTCAAAGCAAAACCGTCTACAAATGCCTGGACTACCAGAGGAGACCACAAGATCTGAGAGTGAACCCCCTCCCACACGTAGTCCATCACTGCAGGTCTAATTCAACACCAGCCACAGCATGGCTGCTTTATGGCTACAGCTGGACCTCACCAGTATGGACACTTGACCATACCCAGTGTAGGAGAGTGGCCACTACATGGGTATGGTCAACATGGACATTCTGGGGTGTATCCACAAATGGGCCCTGCCAATACACTTAATTATGTCCTTCCAAACCAAAGTGCTCAGTACCACCATGTTCCTCACCAAGTACCTTCCATGCTCCATCATGCAGCCTCAGCCACCACTCAGGCTCATAGTCAATTAGCCCCGCAAAGTAGCCAAAGTACTCAGGCTGCTGGTCTGCCATCTCCTCCATCTACATACATTAATTTGTGAGTTTTGTTTTTTTTTACATTTATTACTTTTATTTTTCTTAATATCATTTTTTTTTGTACAACTTGTTTAAGGGCCGGGAATAGTGGCCATAAATGCCATATGACGTGAATATGGTTGTTTTTTGACAAAACATTATGTAAGTAAACTGACTTAATCCAGTGTGTGTGCTTGTTTGCTTCCACTATATAGATTATGTTTTTAGGTTATTTTTGTGTACATCTTTAGAAAAAAACATCATACATTTGAAAAATGCACATCATTTTATTGAACACACATAACAGCTACAAATTAGAACATAAACACTGCATTTTCTTGCCATGGAGTAAATCCCTTTGGTGAAATAAAATAATTAGTAAACACATCCCGCACTTTAAGACCAGAGGGCAGACGACGTGGAAGATGTTCATGTGGAGTAGCCAGGACATTATTTACATCTGCCACATAATATGCATCATTTGCACTACAGTCATGTATTCTGGTAAAGTTGTGAAGGATCACACATGCTTTCATAACCTGATTAACATTTCCTTCACTTAGCTGAATAGCAGACTGCAGAACACGCCATTTGGCACTGAGAATGCCAAAGGCACACTCCACCAGATGTCGGGCACGGTATAGGCGGAAATTAAATATTCTGCGCCAGAGTTCCAGGGTTCTATGTGGATAGGGCCTCATGAGGTTCCTGATTAAATGAAAAACCTCATCACCAACCATCACATAAGACACTGGTTCAAGATTAGACCCTGGTAGCTGTCATGGAGGTGGGAGGTCCAACTGATTATTGCATTATTGCGCATACGCCGACCCATAATGGAAGAATTGTCTCCTGTTCTTCCATAGGCTCCAATATCTACAATTCTAATCATGTATGCGCTGTTAACCAGGGCCAACAGCACTACACAAAAATATTCTTTGTAAT
Source organism: Dendrobates tinctorius (assembly GCF_039654945.1). Taxonomy (NCBI): domain Eukaryota; kingdom Metazoa; phylum Chordata; class Amphibia; order Anura; family Dendrobatidae; genus Dendrobates; species Dendrobates tinctorius. Next base: position 17,934,937 of record NW_027361838.1, on the reverse strand, counting down.
TATAATATTGTGAGCCAGAGTTGGGCGGCTTACGTACACAGATGTGCTTCCCATCCAGTGCTCCAGTACAGTTAGGATACTGGCAGGTCTCCTCAAACCCACAGGCAATACACAGCCAATCTGGTTGTTTGGGCTCAGGCATGACCGATTGATGCAGTCGGGACCAAATTTCTGAGCACATAGACCGGACGATGCCTGAGATGGTGGATTTGCCTATTAAGAATTCAAGATGCAGTGCCGCATAGGACAGGCCAGTGGATAAAAAGCTAGAGGACAAAACAAGGAAGGAAAATGTGTGTTTTAGCAAACACCAACATCAAATACATACGCAACATAGAGGTTTGGGACATACCATAAACGTAAAGTAAGTAGAAGCTGATCCTCTGCCGAAATAGACTTGCGCATCACGGTGTCCTTGTAGGTGATCCCAGGGCACACAGTCTCGAGAAGAATATCAAATGTATCCAGGTTCATCCGACAATATTGGTAGAATTTGTTTAGATGGCTGCGTAGTGAAGCATACAGATGGTGAAAATGCCCTTTAATCACCCGTCGCCTCAAAAGTGGATGGACCCACATTCTTTTCCACCTCCTCGGATCCACAATCACTGGGTAAGGCTCCCCAAAACGCTGGGACAAAACCCAGTGTAAAAGCACCTGCTCAGTGGTGTTAAAGGTTAGCCTGTATGACATGTTGCACACAAATCAGCTATAGAAATACACCAGCAAACACTGAAATGCAAAGCTAGGAGGAGGGGACTTGTTACTGAGCCAATAAATAGGGTTCCTGATTAATTTCAAATGATTTTCATGCCATGGAGCCATAATTTGCTCATTTTGCAAGTGTGTGATGCCATACGGATGTCACACGGATCCTTAGATGCGAGAAAATCGCATGATCGCATTGAAAACTAATTACTTACAGATCAACATACGGAGAATATTTGTGCGATTCTCGGCAGACAAAATTGGACTGTTTTTTTATACGTTATGTCTGACTCCGGCCTTATATTGATCACCCATAGACTATTCCATGATCTTGATTACATTTCCTTGGTATATAACCCTCAAAAGTGCAAAGTCTTTGAGTCTAAGAGTACAATACATGACAGTTTGACCAGAATGTGTATTAGGCCCTCCCTTATGTCTAATACAAGGTGTCTGAGTCTCTAATCTTTGGAAGTTCTTGCTTCCTTCATAAATGAAACTTAAATTTCCCATTTTTTAATAACAAATCAATTTTGGCTTACTTAAGTTATATTTTTAAAAAAATCTTTTTTAAATGTTGCCTTATATACACGTCATTATACAGTAAAAAATGTTTAACTTTTTTTCCTGTAAAATGCAATTTCTTGTCGGTTTGGAATGTTTTATTGTCACTCCTTAAAGTGAAGTAAAAGTGTGACATCATTGTTCTCAGCAGTGATCTGGGAGTAAGAGATGGTTCCAGGGGTCTTCCCCATGCTGTTCTCTTTCCATTCAGCACTTTTCCCATGCATTTGAACATTTTCACTGCCCCCAAGACCTCTTTGTAGTGTCTGCCAAAAGCTCGGCTTTTCCTTTGATTTCCATTACATTCATTACTCGAAACGAGCATTCGAGTATTTGCAATTGTTTGGTTCGAGCAACGAGCACCCAAGCATTTTAGTGCTCGCTCCTCCCTAATAAGCATGGATTGTGAATGTATTTAGTTGTATATATAGGCTGTGGTTTTATGGTAGCCATTTTGCATTGTAGCTTAATTTACACCTTATTAAGGGTGCATGTAGTGTTCAAAACACTTTTTAATGGAACAATTTAAAGACATTATGTCAAATTTGGAGAACTCCTAAGGTTCCAAAAAAGCAGAAACACCCTACAAGTGACCCATTTTGGAAATTCCACCTCTCGAGGAATTTATCTAAAGGTGTAGTGAGCATTTTGAACCCATAGAAATTCTTGACATTTTATGTCAGTGTGCTGTGAAAATGAAACATTATGTGTTTCATGAAAAATGCTTTAGCCCTAAGTTTTAAATTTCCAAAAAGGCTAATAGGAAAAAATAGACCAAATAATTTTCTACACAATCTCTCCTGATTATGCCAATAACAATATGTGGTCACAAACTACTTTTAAGGCACAGTGCAACTCAGAATAGAAGGAGCCCTGTATTGGAGTACAGATTCAGCGGGAATGGAATGGATGTGACCATGGCCAATTTTAGACAAAGAGGTGCCCAAGTCAAAAGGTTAAATTAAGTCCCTAAATGCTCACATTTGCACCATCACACAAAAACATTGAGGTTGCATTTACATGCACTCAGTTCTGACCATTTAATGAGCCCGATCGAACATATTGAAGTATTTCAGAACTTGTTTATTGGCCTCTTTATACAGGTTGATGAAGAATTATGGGGACAGAACAATCACTAATATTGATCTGTCCCCATACAGTATCATGTTATCGACAGCAGATCTGCAGTCTAAACTGGGCCATGTGCTGCAGAGAACAAGACATGTTTACACCTATGAACTCTCGTCTGCCAGTAATAATAAATGAGGATCCTATAAACATACACCATATGTGACTCAAACACTATATGTAACAGACACACACATACAGTTGTGGCCAAAAGTATTGACACCCCTGCAATTTTGTCAGATAATACTCAGTTTCTTCCTGAAAATGATTACAAACACAAATTCTTTGGTATTATTATATTCATTTAATTTGTCTTAAATGAAAAAACACAAAAAGAATTGTCCTAAAGCCAAATTGGATATAATTCCACACAAACATAAAAAAGAGGGTGGACAAAAGTATTGGCACTGTTTGAAAAATCATGTGATGCTTCTCTAATTTGTGTAATTAACAGCACCTGTAACTTACCTGTGGCACCTAACAGGTGTTGGCAATAACTAAATCACACTTGCAGCCAGTTGACATGGATTAAAGTTGACTCAACCTCTGTCCCGTGTCCTTGTGTGTACCACATTGAGCATGGAGAAAAGAAAGAAGACCAAAGAACTGTCTGAGGACTTGAGAAACCAAATTGCGAGGAAGCATAAGCAATCTCAAGGCTACAAGTCCATCTCCAAAGACCTGAATGTTCCTGTGTCTACCGTGCGCAGTGTCATCAAGAAGTTTAAAGCCCATGGCACTGTGGCTAACCTCCCTAGATGTGGACAGAAAAGAAAAATTCACAAGAGATTTCAACGCAAGATTGTGCGGATGTTGGATAAAAAACCTCGACTAACATCCAAACAAGTTCAAGCTGCCCTGCAGTCCGAGGGTACAACAGTGTCAACCCGTACCATCCGTCGGCGTCTGAATGAAAAGGGACTGTATGGTAGGAGACCCAGGAAGACCCCACTTCTTACCCCGAGACATAAAAAAGCCAGGCTAGAGTTTTCCAAAACTTACCTGAAAAAGCCTAAAACGTTTTGGAAGAATGTTCTCTGGTCAAATGAGACAAAAGTAGAGCTTTTTGGGCAAAGGCATCAATATAGAGTTTACAGGAGAAAAAAAGAGGCATTCAAAGAAAAAAACACGGTCCCTACAGTCAAACATGGTGGAGGTTCCCTGATGTTTTGGGGTTGCTTTGCTGCCTCTGGCACTGGACTGCTTGACCGTGTGCATGGCATTATGAAGTTTGAAGACTACCAACAAATTTTGCGGCATATTGTAGGGCCCAGTGTGAGAAAGCTGGGTCTCCCTCAGAGGTCATGGGTCTTCCAGCAGGACAATGACCCAAAACACACTTCAAAAAGCACTAGAAAATGGTTTGAGAGAAAGCACTGGAGACGTCTAAGGTGGCCAGCAATGAGTCCAGACCTGAATCCCATAGAACACCTGTGGAGAGATCTAAAAATGGCAGTTTGGAGAAGGCACCCTTCTAATATCAGGGACCTGGAGCAGTTTGACAAAGAAGAATGGTCTAAAATTTCAGCAGAGCATTGTAAGAAACTCATTGATGGTTCCCGGAAGCGGTTGGTCGCAGTTATTTTGGCTAAAGGTTGTGCAACCAATTATTAGGCTGAGGGTGCCAATACTTTTGTCTGGCCCATTTTTGGAGTTTTGTGTGAAATGATCAATGTTTTGCTTTTTGCTTCATTCTCTTTTGTGTTTTTTCATTTAAGACAAATTAAATGAAGATAATAATACCAAAGAATTTGTGTTTGCAATCATTTTCAGGAAGAAACTGAGTATTATCTGACAAAATTGCAGGGGTGTCAATACTTTTGGCCACAACTGTAGCACACACGCTTGTATACACTGAGCACATGCACACATCACATCACAGCACATAGAGTTATGGCACCCTTGAAATTGTTCCAGAAAATGAAATATTTCTCCCAGAAAATGATTTCAATTACACATTTTGCTATACACATTTATTTCTTTTGTGTGTATTGGAACAACACAAAAAATCAGAACAAAAGTCAGATTGGAGATAATTTCATGCAAAACCTCAAAAAATGGACTTGGCAAAATTGCTGCCACCTTTCCAAAATTAAGCATAAATAACTTTGCTTCAGAAATGTGATGCTCATTGAAACTCACCTGTGGCAGAAGTGGGCAATATGAAAATAACACCTGAAATCAGATAAAAAGGGGAAAAGTTGAGTCAGTATTTGCGATGTGTGTCTGTGTGTGCCACATTAATTATGGAGAACAGAAAGAGGAGAAGAGAACTGTCTAAAGACTTGAGATCCAAAATTGTTGAAAAATATCAATGATCTCAAGGTTACAAGTCCATCTCTAGAATTCTTCATGATCCATTATGCACGGCGCGCAATATAATCAAAACATTTACAACCCATGGTACCGTAGCTAATCTCCCCAGACATTAGCAGCAGATAAAAATTGATGAAAGGTTGTAACATACAATAGTCCGGATTGTGGATAAGCAATAAAGTTCCAAAAATGTTCAAGCTGTCCGTCAACATTTTAGTTAAATAAAACATTATGGCAGGAGACCCAGAAGGATCCCCCTACTGCCATAGAGACATAAAAAAGCAGTCAGATGTTCAAGAGTTTAAATAGAAGACAACTCTGCCTGGGTCTTAAGGGCCAGTTACACACAGCGATCTCGCTGGCGAGATCGCTGATTTTGTGACACATCAGCGATCTCTCCAGCGAGATCGCTGTGTGTGACATCCAGCAGCGATCGGCCCCCACGTGGGGTATCGCTGATCGTGCTGGATCGTCCTGGCCCGTTTTTCATTGCTGGTCTCCCGCTGGCCAGCTCGCATCGCTGCGGTGCACAGACCGGAGTAGCTCTGCTATCTGCTACTCCAGTCTGTCAGACCGGAGTAGCAGATAACAGAGCTACACCGCTCTGTCTGCGCCGCTCTGCCTCCACCTCCCGCCCCGCGGCCCTTAGAAACCCGATGTTTATGTTGGTAACCAGCGTGCTCGCGGGTCCTGATCGCTGGAGGGGCTGTCTATGTGACAGCTAACAATGTCCCAGCGATCCCATCCACGTTGGATCGTTGGTGGGATCACTGGGACATCGTTATGTGTAACGGTACCCTTACAGAAAGGACCAATCTTAACAGAAGAATTAACTCAGCTTTCTGATTAAACAGTACCAATAGTTCCATGAATTCAACAGGACTGCTGCATTACTGCCGTACCTTGCACACAACAAAAGGTGTGGTGCAGGACTGAGACCGAAATGGAGGAGATAGGTACTAGCCTAGATGAGCAGGCATTGATCCGAATGTTACATACTGAGATTGTGCACATTCACACAAGGGATATTACTCATTCGTTTTTGTTCTCTTGCACATGTTATTCTTTTTTGTCCTTCTTTCTCCCCCTCCTCTCTATATAATTTCCGTTAATAGTATGTGTTTGCTTTCAGAAATTAGGTGGCAGACAAGGATTAATTTGAACACTCTGCATTTTTCATGTACAATGTCATATTTTCAATTAAATTTAACCTTAGCATCTGGCAATAGAAATTATGGCTCTGCAACCTGCTTTAGTTTTATCTAAGTATAAATATTCTTTAAATGAGGGAGACTGGTATCATAAAATGCTCACACAATGAAATATCACAAGATAGCTTGAATAAGATATAGAATCATCATGAAATGATTATATACAGTATGTAAACATTTTTAGATGGTGTCACTAATTTCTTTGTAAATAAAGCATGCCTATAATTATTAAAAACATAGTTTAAGGATATGATAAAGGGTGTTGTTGCATTTAATTCCACAAAGTTCTTTATTTTTTATCTGGCTGTATTTTTTTTTTCACAGCAAAATAGTATCAATAACTAGGCTAAGACACAGCAAAAACAGTTCAATGGAGCCCACAAATGCCACAATTTTAGCCCACAGATAGGTGAGGCGTGTGACGGAGATCCCCCAATTTTAAATATCTGGCCTGTATTTTTTTTCACAGCAAAATAGTGTCAATAACTAGGCTAAGACACAGCAAAAACAGTTCAATGGAGCCCACAAATGCCACCACTTTTAGCCCACAGATAGGTGAGGCGTGTGATGGAGATCCCCCAATTTTAAATATCTGGCCTGTATTTTTTTTTTACAGCAAAATAGTGTCAATAACTAGGCTAAGACACAGCAAAAACAGTTCAATACAGCCCACAAAAGCCACAATTTTTAGCCCACAGATAGGTGAGGCGTGTGACGGAGATCCCCCATTTTTAAATATCTGGCCTGTATTTTTTCCCAATAATATATAGCTAGAGAAGCAACAGCAATCTCCTACCACAATACTACCACATCCTAAAAAATAAACAAATGTAACAAAATTGGTAGTTTTAAAACTTAACTTTTAGTCCTAAGTTTTTCTTAAAAAATGGCTTTCACCATTATCCAAAGTGAACCAATACACCAGTGCACAAAAAATGAAATAATGCCATAAAAGACTGGATAACATCCGTGTCAAAGATATTTTTTACAAACCCATCAACTCCCTGTATGGGAAAACAATCTATTTCAATGATATCAAAAATTGGACAAACTCAGCCCCACCAATTTTAAATACATATCATGTGGAGCTCAAGAAAAACGGTCCAAATAAACAATTCAAAAGAAGTTAAAGGAACAATCTCACCCATTTCTGGTAGTGCCAGTCGTCCTTTATCCAATTCATAGAGTCGGGGTCCATATATTGTCCCTACCAGTCCCTATCATGGACTGATCCTGAGCCCCCAAGACTCCTGCCCTTACAAGGACAGTCCACAGCTAGCCCTGCCACTAGCCAGCCCTGGACTGACCCTGCGTGCCTCCAGACGCGTTTCCTCAGTGACTTCATTCATCAGGGGAATAGCACATATCTTTCCTTCTATTAGGAGTAACGGGCAGCATGTCCCACCAGGAACATCATAGAGGTAATGGCAATTTGGACCGTTTTTCTTGAGCTCCACATGATATGTATTTAAAATTGGTGGGGATGAGTTTGCCCAATTTTTGATATCATTGAAATAGATTGTTTTCCCAATACAGGGAGTTGATGGGTTTGTAAAAAATATCCTTGATGTAAACCAGTCTTTTATGGCATTATTTCATTTTTTGTGCACTGGTGTATTGGTTCACTTTGGATAATGGTGAAAGCCATTTTTTAAGAAAAACTTAGGATTAAAAGTTAAGTTTTAAAACTACCAATTTTGCTATATTTTCCTGTATTTTTTTCCCCAGCAAACTAGTGTCAATAACTAGGTTAAGACACAGCAAATAAAAATTCAATTGAGGGCTGAAATGGCACTATTTTGAGCGCAATGATATGTGATGCCTGTGATGCAGATACCCCACTTTAAAATATCTGGCCTGTATTTTCTTAAAGCAAAATGGTGTCAATAACTAGGCTAACACACAACAAAATAATTCAATGCTACAATTTTGAGCACAATGATATGCGATCTGTGTGGCGGACAAAACCCAGTGTAAAATATCTGCCTTGTAGGTAATTTTTTTTTTTTTCAGCAAACTGGTGTCACGAACTTGTATAAGACACTCCAACAAAATTTTACAGTACAACAAAAATGACAGAATTTTTTGCGCACTCAGATGTGATTGCTTTGACGGCCAAACCCATGTTTAAAATAGCTGGATTTTGACGCTGTACTATGGAAAGGATCTGACTGTATTCTGCATTGCCAACAAGCAAAAGGAAAACAAAAAACATTATGTTCTCTGGATTGCTTTTGAATAAAATAATCAGTAGTGTTGAGCGACTTTTGGTTTTTTAGGGTCGAGTTTCGTTTCATGAAACCCGACTTTTCCAAAAGTCGAGTCGAGCAAAATCGGCCGACTATAGGGAAAAGTCGGGGTCATCCCGAAACACGAAACCCAATGTAAGTCAATGGAGAATTAAAGTCGGGAGTGAGAGGAGGACAGGAAACACACCAACAGTGCCCATTTGAATGCCAAAAGCATAAATTCTTGTTACTGAAGCTTGTCAACCTTAATTAACTTCATAATACTAGTTACGCACTGAAAAATGGGGGTTATTTGGCTACAGTTGTGGGGGGGGAGGGCTGGCTCCAGGTTTTCGTGGGCCCAGGGCCAAAGAGCGCCCCTTTAACACATACCACAACTCATGATGCTCCGATACGGCAGAGAAATAGCAGTATAGTACAATGAAAAATACTTCACTTCTTACATCTCATGACTGATATCCATTTTAAATTCTCCAATACCTCCAAAAACGGACAGTATATAACTCCATACAGTATTATGGCCAGCGCTTAGTGCGCTATACAGAGTAATGAGGCCCATATATTTCTCCATACGGAATCATTATTCCCATATAATGTTTCAAACCGTATATGATGAGCTCCACATAATGCTACAGTATATGTTGGTCCCAATGGATGAAGCTCCACTGTCTTATGGGCCCAAATAATGCTCCATATATAATGGGCCCCATTTCTACTGCTCTAGTGTATAATGGGCCCTGTAAATGCTGCTCCAGTGTCTGATGTCCACCTTTGGAATGCTCCAGTGTATGGTGGGCCCCATATATCATTCACCAGAGTATAGCGCTCCCCAAAAATTGCTGTCCCAACATTGAAAACAATTACATAAGTCTCCTTGCTAGGGAATCCCTGCACTACTCTGAACTCCTTGTCATCCCCATCTTCCATCTCATTGCACTTGGCTGTTTAGGCCCTCCCACCGGCAGAGACACTTTTGCGTACTATGCCCTGTGCCAGTGCCATCGCCCATGAGTATGCCCCCCACCTGCTCAAGGAACCTGCACTTTCATCTGCACCTTCCTCTTTGTCACCGAGTAAGGTGGTATAGTATGCGGGAAGGGGAACCTGAGTTTCCTCTGGGTCAGATTCTGGCTGTGTAGAGTGCGAGGGGAATGTAGTGGTCTGGGTCAATGTACCAGCAGCATCATCCAGTAGTGGCTGGGCCTCAGTGCACTTGTGGCGTCCCCAAGAGTACGGTCGCCACTGTGGCATTGCCTTCCTCCTAGGGAGTGTGTTGTCAAGCTTGGGAGCAACGAAGGATCTCTCTAGCAGTGAAACCAACACACAACACATTTCCCACTCCAGGCCAGCAGGGAGACCTCTGAAACTGACTGCTGAGGAGCTGCTCTCTGTGGTCGGGAGGAGGTAAGTTAGGGCACTCTGTGCAGGGAAGGGGAAGTGTGTGGACGTGAGAAGGGGAGCTGGAGGATGAGCAGAGTTAAGGCTCACTCCTAGCTGGAGCGCATGGTCCGGATTCCGGTCTCCGAGTTTGTAGGGACACTGACGTTCCTGCAGCAGAAACCGGGGGAAGTAGCAGCTATAAATGCTCTGTACCCAACTAAGGCTCAAAGGCCCCAGCATCGACGTGTGCGAGGCAGAAGGAAAAGGCTACAGCTGTCTGCCATACAAGTAAAGTCTGAGGAACATCTGTTAGACAGGAGGCGTTTCAGTGAACCACGGTCCTGTGAGTGCTTCCCCCACAAGCGCTAGAAAGGAGACATTCAGGAAGGTACATGTTGGTGGAGTGTTGGAAGGGAGCTTTCCATTCTGGTCCCAGAGGTTGGCAGAGGTCCTGACCCAGAGGACACAGCACGGAGGCAGGCATCTGTGTAACCTGCAGACTGTGAGTAAAGCTTTGGAACTGCACGCTCTGGTGTCCTACAGTTATTCCAGCACCGCTACATCTGGGTACCAGCACCTACACCACCTGTGCCTTTCCCCCATCACTACATCTACACTTCCCTGGGACTCCAGCTCCACCTGTGGGGAGGTTCACCATCTTTGCTGCACAACACCATCAGTCCCAGAGGATCTGCATGCAGCGTCGGCCTAACATCTATGTTGCCGAACACCACAGGTGGCGTCAAACTATCTATATAAACTCTTTACCATTATACCACGCCATTTACATGGGCACCCAGGGCCACCGTCCGGGTCACCGCTGCTGTGACACATCCCACTGACACCGGCCCGGTACCGAGTACCCCACAGCCCTGGGAGGGCGACCCATATGCCGACTGCTGATCGGGCGGCGTTATTCCCACGAACCTCCAAACAGCGTCCCTGAAGGCAAAGTTTTTTGTTTCTGGGGGCAGTATGATTGCAAAGCTGAACCTTAAAGGAATGTCCAAAAGGGCACCACCAGGAGTGGAGCCTGTGGCTTAGTTGGACTGCACCCGGGAAACCACTACCATGCAAGCTACAGAAATGATGGACAGATTGCAAGCTTTGTCGATTCTGTGTGGTATGTCCGTTTGTAGTTGTGCTAGCGATTTCTCAGCTTTATTCCGTTAACGACCGAGACTCCGGCATGGCCCCGCGGTACGCGTCAAGCTTACTAGAGGGATAAGCGAGGCTGTGGCACGTGAGATCGAGCAATAACAGGTCTAGCATTCCAGTACATGTCCGGGGCTGCATGCACGCTACACTGAAAGGACCAGCTTTTGTCGTTTACAGGTGCAGATAACCTGCTGAACTCCGTTAGTGATGGGGATCTGGGATTCAGATTATTCCCCGCGAACGATGATTTCCCAGTAAGTTCAGGTCAACCGCAATTCCGAAGTTTCATTCCTGAAAAAATTACGTGTCCAAACCACAGGTGCTGTAGCTTGCTTAACAGCTCGGCAGCCGTTCTCAGGCCCAGTATGGATTCAACAACATTGTAGAAAGTTGATAAAGGGTACAGTTTCACCGGATAACACGTATATATGTAGCCTAGTTTACACATTAAAAATATATGTCTATAGATCAGGAGGCAGACTCAGATGTTCTCAGGCCCAGTATGGATTTGACCAGATTGTACAAAGTTGAGAAAGGGTACTTTATCACTGGATAGCAGGTATATATAGCATAGTTTAAACATGTAAAATCTCCGTGTTCTCAGTATGGATTACACAGCAATCTAAAAAGTGGAAAAAAAGGAAATGCATTTGAGGCGTACACAACTATATACTTTTGGTGTTATTTTTAAATCTTCATATATATTTCTGTCTCAGTAATACAGTCCAGCCTCTCCGCAATAGGAAATGAGATGCATACAATTAGTGACATAAAGGCTATTGATTGCAGAAATCTAGGAATTATTATTCACGGGAAAAACTTCCGTCACAATTCTCATAGGCGATGCTGACCCTCAATTAATTTGTGTGTTGAGACAGTGAAAACATTTTTTTGTGAATAAAGTCTTGCTGTATCGCACTTCCGTTGATTCCATCACTGTTACTCATCTCAATCCAATTTTTATCACAGGGAGCGATGTAAACATGGTGCTCACTGGCTATCATGATCTGTCACGTAACTTTGGAGTGCAAAAGACAGAAGCCACAGGCCGTAGGCGATTCTATTTGATTGGCATGAGAGGGCACATTTTGAAATGTGCGCCGGAATGTCACACGTTTGTGAGCAGGAAAACTGTGAAAGCTGATGATAAACCAAAACTGCATGTAATTGTGAGTCGACGTCCATAAGAAATGGAAGGCACTGATCATCTGGAGCTAGAGCCCGGCCAGCAGGACAGGGCATAGCTACATCTTAACCATCATCTTTCAGTTCAATCAATTTGTAGTGGCAGTCCCAGTGAAGGATTTGACAGCCCAGACTACACAGCGGAGGAGCAGGGAGAGGTAAACATTGCAAATGCTGGGGCCCTGCCCAAGCAAGCGGGGCACACTCGTGGGCGTCGGTACTGGCACTGGGCCCCTCATAGTACAGCGGTGTGTCTGACGGCGGGTGTACACCACCACTGTCAGAGACACTTGATTGCACTATGAGGGACCCTATGCCAGTGCCCGCGCCCAAGAGTCGGCCTACCCACCTGTCCAGGGCAACGGCACTCGCACGGTTTTGTGCGCTAGGTGGTGACCCCAGTCATGGGGGGGCGCCCACTTAGGGAGGTTTACAAAGTGGCATATGTAGATGTGGGTCATTCAGCTGCTGCAAAAGGCGAAATAGGTCAAGTTCGCAGAATAGGAGGAGGACCAAAGCAAGCCATTTTTCTGGCAACCTATGTGTCATCAAGGGAAGGTGGGACAAAATCCTTGGAAACCCATGCATGGTTCATTTTAATGAAGGTTAGATCATCCACATTTTGGGTTGACAGACGGGTCCTTTTTTCTGTCAGGATTGATCCAGCTGCACTGAAGACTCTTTCCGATAGCACACTTGCAGCTGGGCATGCGAGCTCCTGTAAGGCATATTGTGCCAATTCAGGCCAGGTGTCCAGTTTAGCGGCCCAATAGTCAAAGGGGAATGACCTGTGCGGGAGAACATCGATATGGGAGGAAAAGTAGTTGTTAACCATAGTTGACAACTGCTGTCTCCTGTCACTTTCCATCGATGCAGTATTACCAGCTGTGTGAGCGGTCCGTGAAAAATCAGTCCACAACATTGTCATGAAACCCCTGTCTCCAACGCCACTTCTGCTGTGTGCACCACGAACACCTCTGCCAAGCTGCCCCCGGCCCGTGTGAGAACCATCACCGCTGCTGTGTGCTGGGAATGCCTCAACCAAGCGGTTAACCAGAGTTGCTTGTTTAGTAGCCAATATTAGGTCAAGGTTCTCCTATGGCATGATGTTTTGTAATTTGCCTTTATAGCGTGGATCCAGGATGCTGGCCAACCAGTAGTCGTCATCGTTCATCATTTTGGCAATGCGTGGGTCCCTTTTTAGGATCTGCAAGGCATAATCTGACATGTGGGCCAATGTTCCCGGTGTCAATGATGCACTGCGAGTGCTGGGTGGAGGAGCACTTTCTGGCAAATCCACATCCCTCCAGTCATGCACAAACCCTGTACCAGACCTTGCCACGCCAACATTTTCACTTGCCCCACGAGATGCATCCTCCTCCCCTAAGTAATCATCCCCATCATCATCCTCCTCCTCCTCTTCTTCCTCCACCTCGTCCAGGAGAGGTCCCTGAGCAGACAATGGCTGAATGACATCAAGGATTCCCTCCTCCTCGTCCACATTGGCTGCAGACGCCTGCTCCTTAAGGTGCGTCAAAGTTTGCATGAGCAGACGCATAAGTGGGATGCTCATGCTTAGGATGGCGTCGTCTGCGCTTACCTCAAAACATTGAAGGACTTTACAGAGGTCTTTCAGCTTCGACCACTGCACACCTGTCAACTCCATGTCTGCTCTCAAAGTGCCTGGCTGTGTATCCTCCCACAAATGCATTATGGCCTGCCTTTGCTCGCACAGCCGCTCAACCATGTGCAGGGTGGAGTTCCACCTTGTTGCAATGTCGATAATGAGGCGGTGGTTGGGAAGGTGGAGCAATCGCTGCAGCTTCTGCATACAAATGGAGTGTACAGGTGACCGGCGGATGTGCGCGCATAGTCTTCGCATCTTCTGGAGCAGGGCTGTTAACTCCGGATAATTATTGAGGAAGCACTGCACCACCAGGTTCAAGGTGTGAGCCAAGCAAGGTATGTGGCTGAGTTTTGAAAGGGCTATGGCTGCCACAAAATTACGGCCGTTATCACTAACTACCTTGCCTGCCTCAAGATGTACACTGCCCAGCCATGACTCAGTTTGTCGCTTCAAGTACTCGGCCAGTACCTCGGCGGTGTGTCTGTCGCCCAAACACATCATCTGCAACACAGCCTGCTGACGCTTTCCACTAGCTGCTCGATAGGGGGACACCTCGTGTGCAACAGTGGCAGCTGTAGATGGAGTGCTCGTACGACTGCTTCTGGAGGAGGAGGAGGGTCAAACGCCTACAGCCAACTGTTTCCTATACCGTGGGCTAGGCAGCACTGTCCCACCACCGCTGTCCCCTGTGGACCCTGCATCCACCACATTAACCCAGTGCGCAGTGATGGACACGTAACGGCCCTGGCCATGCCGACTGGACCATGCATCAGTTGTGAGGGGCACCTTTCCACTCACTGACTGCTTGATTGCATGGACAATGTGGTCTTTCACATGATGGTGGAGGGCTGGGATGGCTTTGCGAGAGAAGAAGTGGCGACTGGGTAGGTCATAGCATGGTACTGCATAGGCCATGAGTTCGCGGAAAGCTGCGCTTTCCACCAACCGATAGGGCATCATCTCTAACAAGATTAGTTTGGCAATGTGGGCGTTCAAACCCAGTGTACGCGGATGAGAGACTGAGTACTTTCTTGACCTACTCATAGTGTCTGGGAGGGTGAGCTGGACTTGAGAGCTGCATATGGTGGAAGTAGCGGTGGACAGGGCGGACTGAGAGAGGGTTGATGATGGTGATGGAGTTGGTGTTCTTTCTGATAGCCTAGATTCAGTCTTTCGTTGATTTAACAGTGGGATTCCCTGACTGCTGTGGCCTTGCAACGACACCTCAACATTTGCTGCTCTGCTAACCGGTGGGCTTACAGTGGGGGAAACAATGTAGCGTTGCTGACTACCTTCTTTGTGATCAGTTGCACATGTGGTACTTGAGGTTTGGTGTTGTGTCCACGCTTGCAAGTGCATGCTGGTTAAATGTCTAAGCATGCAACTGGTATTCAAATTTTTCAGATTTTTCCCTCGGCTAAAGGTCTTTGCGCACTTCTTACAGATAACCTTGGCCTGATCATGAGGATTTTGTTCAAAAAGTGCCACACTGCACTCTTCCTACTGTGGCAGACATTTTGCGGCCTAGCACGCTGTGATATTTTGACCCTTGGACAAGCTGTCCAGCAACTCTTTTGATTTTTGGAACCTGTCTTTGGAGTGCTCCGGGCCTGCCAGATAACAGCTGTTGCGATGTCTATGTCTGCTGTGGATGCTCCTCCTCCTCATCTGAGCTATTGGAAGCAGCACCCTCTTCCCCCAATGGATGCCAATCTGGGTCAAAAACTGGTTCATCCATCACCTCCTCTTCAATGTCATGTGCACCTTCCTCTGTGTCACCGTGTATGGTGGTATAGTGTGCGGGAAGGGGCACCTGAGTCTCATCAGGGTCAGAATCTAGCTCTGTACACTGCGAGGACAATGTAGTGCTCTGAGTGAATGTACCAGCAGAATCATCTATCAGTGGCTGTGCATCAGTGCACTCCATGTCAGATTCATCTTGGCCTGGGTAATTCACCATTTCACTTGATAATCCAGGCATGGTATGTTAAAACAGCTCCATGGAGTAATCAGTAGTATGGCCTGCGTCATCCTTCAATCTTGGTTGGGGTGAAGGACACAAGGAAAGGTGTGGTTCATGAACATGAGCCTCCAATGACTACTCAGTGCTTTTATTTTTTACAACTTCAGAAGAGGAGGCGATAGAGCTGGAGGCAGAGTCAGCAATGTAAGCCAAAACTTTTTCCTGAAGCTCTGGCTTTAAAAGCGGTTTGCCAACTCCTAGAAAACTAAGCCTTCGAGGCCTTGTGGAGCCAGACGATGATGCAGGCTCAACACCTCCTGCATTCGGTCCTATTTTGCTTTTGCCACTACCATCAGATCCACCACCAACACCATCATTACCAGCTGCCAACCCCCGCCCAATTCCACGGCCTCTTCCACCAGCCTTCCTCATTTTTGGTAGAAATGTAGACAAAATCCAACAAACTATATAGTAATGTAAAACAAGGTACAAGGTGTCTATAGGACAGGGGAGATTTTGAATTTCTGCACACACTTGTGGACACTGGACACTTTTGGATTGTGTGAGGCCCACTGAATATCACAGCGCTATGTCACAGGCTCGATGTCGCAGGTGTGGAAAATGTCACTAGAGGATAACGGAGATTTTGAATTTCTGCACACACTTGTGGACACTGGACACTTTTGGATTGTGTGAGGCCCACTGAATATCACAGCGCTATGTCACAGGCTCGATGTCGCAGGTGTGAAAAATGTCACTAGAGGATAACGGAGATTTTGAATTTCTGCACACACTTGTGGACACTGGACACTTTTGGATTGTGTGAGGCCCACTAAATATCACAGCGCTATGTCACAGGCTCGATGTCGTAGGTGTGAAAAATGTCACTAGAGGATAACGGAGATTTTGAATTTCTGCACACACTTGTGGACACTGGACACTTTTGGATTGTGTGAGGCCCACTGAATATCACAGCGCTATGTCACAGGCTCAATGTTGCAGGTATGAAAAATGTCACTAGAGGATAGCGGAGATTTTGAATTTCTGCACACACTTATGGACACTGGACACTTTTGGATTGTGTGAGGCCCACTGAATATCACAGCGCTATGTCACAGGCTCGATGTCGCAGGTGTGAAAAATGTCACTAGAGGATAACGGAGATTTTGAATTTCAGCACACACTTGTGGACACTGGACACTTTTGGATTGTGTGAGGCCCAGTGAATATCACAGCGCTATATCACAGGCAGAATTTGGCTAGTGTATGACAAACTACAAGGTGTATATAGAATTGGGCAGAATAGGAATCTCCCTAGAGTGTAGTTCTGTAAGAACGGAACAAGTCCTCGACTTATCCTTACAGAGCGACACACAGATAGCTTCACTGTGACCGTGATAACAGCCGTTACACGGTACCGAGAGAGGAGCGTGCACGTACACGGCTGTCCGGTGTACGTAAAATTGTCAAGCTCCGTGTTTTTTAAGTATACGGACTGACACATGCTGTCTCTCTATAGTTTTGAATGTGATCAAACAGCAAATATATTTAACTGTTAAAAATTAGACAAAACTAGAAGGTGCAGGTCTGTAAGAACGGAACATGTCCTCGACTTATCCTTACAGAGTGACACACTGTGGCTGTGATAACAGCCGTTACACGGTACTGTGTGAGCAGTGTGCACCGCTGTATGGTGTGAAAAAATGCACGCTCAGTACCTCACCAGGACAAAAAAAAAAATTGGGATTGCTTTTAAAAAAGCAGTTTGCAGAGCAGAGGGTAAACAGCAATGCAGCCGTCAGGAAGCCTTAGAAGGCAGCCTAACAGCCAACACCGCTGATCCAGCAAAATATAGCCTCCCCTTGCACTGCACACACAGTGACTGGTGTGTTGTACAGGCAAAATCTCTAGCAGCAGAAGCAGTTTTTGGTGTCTTATTCCCTGCCTAACGCTCTCCCTACAAAATCATCATCAGCAGCAGCAGCTCTCCCTATTCTGAGATCAGCATGAGTAACATGGCGGTCGGCGTGCACGCCCTTTTATACCCCCTGTGACACCCACCAAAGCAAGCCAATCACTCTCATGCCCTTATGAAAGATGGTGGTGGCCCCTGCCTATGTCATCACGTTGCCCACAGTGTCCGTGGATCCTGATTGGCTGAAAAAGAGCGCAAAACAAACTTTTGAAATGCGACTTTGGCGCTTAAGTCGCCGACCTCGTGGCCAACCTCATCCTAGGGTCGGGTTTCGTTTCATGAAACCCGACTTTGCCAAAAGTCGGCGACTTTTGAAATTTTTCGACCCATTTCGCTCAACTCTAATAATCAGGATTAAGATGCAAAAAAAATAATTCCTGGCCACTGATACCTGGGGCTATGTATATACGGTCAATATGTGTAATAGGCAGCAGCAACAGACGGTAATGGAATGGACCCTCTTGCTGTATGTAATGAAGTATGCCACATACAATGCCTGGCTGCCTAGCACTGATATCTAGATACCCACATACACTGCCTGCTGCCTAGCACTGATTTATATATATATATAGCCACATACACTGCCTACCTACACTGCCTACCTACCTAGCACTGATATCTATATACCCCGTGTGAGGGACGTAGAAGAATCCATTTTGGATTATATGTTCAGGACATCTCCATCCACTCCTGGAATGTGCCCACAGCTTTGCATTCCCCCAGGCCACAAAAGCCATGCAATGTTTCCTTTTAATTAAAATTCCAGGAAGAAGGTCTTTGAAGCTCTAATCACAAGTGTGTGAAATCTTCTACAGCTAGTTGGCTCCTTTTGTCTGACTGAATCACATGGAGATACCATGGCACAACAAGGCACAGCAAAGCTCTGAGGTATTGAATCTGGAAAATGACCTATAATAACAGAATGCAATATCTCTGAGACTAGCTGAGCACATAATCCAAATCGGCATTCCTTCCCCCATAAGCCGTGCCTGGCAGCCACTTGTAGCAGTCTGCGTTATTGAGTTATAAAGCATAGCTACCAGGAATTACATATGGTAAGCATATTTAGTCTCTATGCACAGATAAAATCCAGCGGACCACAGTGGCGGTGCCACCAACTCATTCAGAGCTTTTGGTGGAAAGTTATGGGCCATCCACAGTTCTAGACAGAAAATGATACTCTCAGAGATGGGAGGATGAAGGCAGTCCAGCCCAGGGGTGGCAGTAGAATGTGGGAGGGAGCAGCCTAGGAGATATAAGGTAGCCCCTCATTTTAGACTTAGTTTTTCTACTGGCAGGAGGACCCGTTATCTGAGACAGCCAAGGAAAGCCTGTAACTAAGATTTGGACCTGTGATCCATCAGTGCCTCCCTGTGGTCACATGCTACATAACATGGTAGTTGTGTAACAACCCTGCTGGCATTACTGCATGGCCTCCCTTCCCCCACACACCAACTTACTCACTGCTCTGGGTCATGCTGTGAATTCTGTTTGCTGCAAGTCCTATGCTCTGTGCTCTGTGTCTCCATTCTCCTGTATGCTCCCTGGCTATGTGTGTATAGGGGGGGCTCCAGAACTCTCTGGTTCTTATGCTGTCAGGGTGCACCTGTTCAATCTGTCCCTGACCAATTACCTAGAGCCCTCGACCATTTAGATCTGCCACACCCACTGAACATTGCCTGTGCAATGTCTAAAACTCAGTTAGTGTTTTGCTGCTGAGGTAGCCAGGCCCTGTTCTGTGCATCTCCTTCTCTGAAGGAATACTCCTAGCCTTGCTTTGTTTTCTTTGTCTGCCTCCAGGAGGCTGCAAATCCTGGTCTCTGTGTCCCTGTACCTTGTCTTGTACTGTCTCCTTGTCTGTGGCTTCCTTCCCTGCTGTGTCTTTTCTTGTGTCCTCCCCATCTGAGTTCTGCACCTTTGCAAGCCCTGTCTGTGCTCTGCACCTTTGCAAGCTCTGTCTGTGCTCTGCACCTTTGTAAGCTCTGTCTTTGCTCTGCACCTTTGCAAGATCTGTCTGAGCTTCTGCACCCTTGCAGCGCTGTCTGAACCTGTGCACCCTTGCAGCTGTCTGAGCCTCTGCATCCTTGCAGCTCTGTCTGCGCCTCTGAATCTCTGTCTGTTCCTCTGCACCCCTGCAGCCCTGACTGCTCTGCACCCTTGCAGCTCAGCTTACTCTGTTGCTGCAGAACCTCTTGCTGCAGCTTCTTTCCACAGACCTTGTGGTTCAGCTTGCTCTGCTGCTGCAGAACCTCTTCCTGCAGCTTCTCTCCACAGACCTTGTGGTTCAGCTTTTGCTCCGCTCCTGCTGCCGCTGCAGAACCTTTGCTGCAGCTTCTCTCCACAGACCTTGTGGTTCAGCTTGCTCTGCTGCTGCAGAACCTCTTCCTGCAGCTTCTCTCCACAGACCTTGTGGTTCAGCTTTTGCTCCGCTCCTGCTGCCGCTGCAGAACCTCTTGCTGCAGCTTCTCTCCGCAGACCTTGTGGTTCAGCTTTATTCCGCACTCCTGCGGCTCCGCCTACTCCTCACTCCTGCGGCTCCACCTACTCCGCACTCCTGCCTGTATCCATACCTACGCCTACTCCGCACTCCTGCCTGTATCCATACCTACACCTCCTGTGTGAAAAGGTCCAAAACCTGTTCCTTCATATTCCACTCCTTCCTGTCTATACAGATACCTGCACCTGCTGTGTGAACAGGCCCCTACCTGTTTCTTCTCATACCATGCCAGCCTGCTCGGTGTCTCCAAGCTGTGCCCGCCTGTCCTGTGTCTCCATGCTGTGCCCGCCTGTCCTGTGTCTCCAAGCTGTGCCCGCCTGTCCTGTGTCTCTAAGCCATGCCCGCCTGTCCTTATTTTGAATGAGGAACTGGTGGCAGAGGACCGTACTGTGTTACTGAGGATCTCTGGCAGTGACGGCCATGAAGGTTTATATATATATCCCCAGCCTGGACTGGTGATGTATATCCCCCCTTGCTGGGAGCACCTCAATAACTCATACCTATAAGGGAAGCCTTTCCAGTGACTATTTGCCCTCGGTGAAGTTCCCTGACTGAACAGAGGCAAGTGCTGGCACCATAGAGCCCATTCCTGCTGGGCCCTTCTCTCCCCTCCCCCGAGGTGAGTGAAGTCAACACCCCCTTCCCTTGTACAATCCATCACACCCCGTAATTAGTCCTTAGAAGGACTGTTGGTTTTGCTGGATTTGAGTATTCAATAATAATATACCCACACACTAACTTAAAAACCACCTATTCTGTCCCTATCTATCAGCACTTCCCCTACACTGGTGATTCCGGAACAGACTGTGACAAGCAGGGCGGCGCCAGGTCTGCTATCGACCTGATTACGCTGTGCCGTCAGCCAATCACTCTAATGCCATAACCAACCTGGCTGTGGCATTACAGTGCGTGGCAGACAATCCCTGCATGATGATTGGCATGCTAAAGAGCGCTAAACATGCAGGGCAGGGACCAGAGCTCCCACTGAGCAACCCCGGAAATGTCCATTTTCATGTTTCCGATCACCTCCAGTGTTCTGTACCTGTGCAGTGCTTAAAAACAACTGATCTCTTTATAAATGAAATAAAAAATGACCATCCGTTTTGATCAACTTCCAATGGACTTCGACGTCGATGTTAAAAAACGGATCCAGTTGCTATCAATTTTTTTTTAATTGGAAAAAAGGTTGTATCCACTACATTTTTTGATCCAGTTAAGAAATGGATTTCAACTGGATTGCAGTGAAATGGAAAACATTTTAAGATATTTCTATACACATTCAAATTAACAGATTCTGTACTGGATCATTTTATTTCTCTTTTTATCATCCCAAAATGGATCTGAAACCAGAAATACCAACTGAACATAGCCTTGCCTGGTTTATTACAACTTGAAACCACATTCAGTACATAATGTCAGAAAGGATACTGATCTACATACAATACATGCAAGAAATGACACTGATATACAGTGCGTACAAGTAAATCACTTATGTAAGCACCATCACAATGGAAACAAGCAGAGTCAGCTAGCAGAATATGTGATAGTGCTGTTCATGTCCTAAATGCTTGTCTAGCAGCTACATTTAAGGCCACATTACACACAGCGATCTCGCCAGTGAGATCGCTGATTTTGTGACGCCACAGCGATCTCGCCAGCGAGATCGCTGTGTGTGACGGGGATCAGCGACCAGCCCCCCTGCCGGGTATTGCTGATCATGCTGGATTGGCCTGGGACGTTTTTTGATCGCTGGTCTCCCGCTGGCCAGCACGCATCGCTGCGTGTGGCAGCGAGAGATAAGCAATCAGTGACGCTGGACGCTGGTTTCTAATGTAAGCATCGGGTATCCAGGAGCCGCGGCTCCTGGATACCCGCTGTTTACCTTGGAAACCGGCGTACACACTGGTTTCCAAGGTAAACAGTGGGTATCCATGAGTCACGCAGCTCTTAGATACCCGATGTTTACCTTGGAAACCAGCGTGTACGCCGGTTTTTGAGGTAAACAGCGGGTATGCAAGAGCCGCGGCACCTGGATACCTGCTGTTTACATTAGAAACCAGCGTCCAGCATCGCTGGTCCTGATCGCTGGAGGGGCTGTCTTGTGACAGCTCACCAGCGATCAGCCTAACGATGTCACAGCGATCCCATCATGTTGGATCGTTGGTGGGATCGCTGGGACATCGTTATGTGTAACGGGGCCTTTACTGTCATATTCTCACTCTCCCCAGTCCCACAAGCTCACTGCCTCGGGGTAATCCTTGACACTGATTTCTCCTTCAAACCACATATCCAAGCCCTTTCCACTTCCTGCCAACTTCAACTCTAAAATAGTTCCCAGTTCTGTACATTCCTCAACCTAAAATCTGCAACAACTCTATTGCATGCCCTCATCATCTCCCGCTCTGACTACTGCAATCTGCTACTTTGTGGCCCCCTGTCTAACACTCTCACACCCTTCCAATCTATCCTAAACTCTGCTGCCCGACTAATCCACCTGTCACTCGCTATTCCCCGGCCTCACCTCTCTGTCAGTCCCTTCACTGGCTCCTTATTACCCAGAGACTCCAGTTCAAAGCCATGACACACAAAGCCATCCACAACCTGTGTGCTCTATGACCTTGTCTCCCAGTACTTACCTAGACGCAACCTCAGATCCTCACAATATCTCCTTCTCTACTTCCCTCTTATCTCCTCTTCCCACAATTGCATACAAGCTTTCTCCAGCGCATCCCCCTACTCTGGAACTCTTTACCCCAACATATCAGACTGTCGCCTATCCTGGAAACCTTCAAAAGGAACCTGAAGACCTACCTCTTCCGACAAGCCTACAACCTGCAGTAACTACCGATCCACCAAACCACTGCACAACCAGTTCTGCCCTCACCTATTGTATCCTCACCCATCCCTGGTAGATTGTGAGCCCTCGCAGGCAGGGTCCTCTCTCCTCCTGTACCAGTCATGACTTGTATTGTTTAAGATTACTGTACTTGTTTATTTATTACGCATACCCTTTTCACATGTAAAATGCCATGGAATAAATGGCGCTATTATAATAAATAATAATAATATTCTATGTGCTAAAAAAATCTGTCAATCCCTTCATAACTTTTGGGATTTTCAGTTTTAATGTTTGTTTTTTCCTCTCCTTCTTCCCAGAGCATAGGATTTTTATTGTTCTGTCAATTTGGCAGTGTGAGGGCTTGTTTTTGAAGGACGAGTTGTACTTTTGAACAATACCATTGATTTTACCATATAGTGTACTGGAAAATGGGAAAAAAATCCAAGTGCGTGTTTTTTTTTTTAAATATGTTCAGTAAATGCTTAAATTGACCTGCCATTAGAATTCTCCAAGTCATTACGAGTTCATAGACACCATACATGTATAGGTACTATTTTATTTAAGTGGTGAAAAAAAATTCCAGAGTTTGTACAAAAAAAGGCTCCATTTTCCAAGACCTACAGCATCTCCATTTTTTGGAATCTGGAGTTGGGTGAGGGCTTATTTTTTGGACGCCAATCTGGCATTTTTATTTATACCATTTTGGAGTAGATACGCTACTTTTTTTCACCTGTTATTGCATTTTATTGCAATCTTGGAGCGACCAAAAAACGTAATTCTGGCGTTTTGATTTTTTTCTCATCACGCTGCTTATCAATCAGATTACTTATTTTTATATTTTGATAGATCCGGAGTTTATGAACTTAGATATACAAAACATGTATATTTTTATATTTTTTATTGATTTATTTTGAATGGGGGCTGATTTGAACTTTTATATTTTTTCAATTTTTTTAATATTGTCATGAACTGGGGGTGTTTGGTTGCCCCAGTTTGTCAGGGATTTATTATAACCCACTTTCCAGTTCCAGTTTGGAACTTGCAGCTCTCTGGTGCCCCCTTACCCTCAGGTCAATCAGAGAACTACACCTAGGATAAGTAGTCTCCAGAAGGGCTGCCTGGTTATGTACTGGCTATTAGGCACTCTGCAGGGAGGGCAGTTTGTACATTCCCCGGCCTCAGGCAGGAAATACACAAGTAAAACCTCTGTTCCATCCCTGCCAGAATCTCCCAAATATCCCAGAACACACTTTGCTGCCACCATCTCCAAGTTCTGATATTAAAATCAATATCGAGTCAGTAGCCAACCCAACAGTAGCGTGACTTTAGCACTGAGAACATGGCAATAAGTTTATAGAGTAAGGAAAACGGAATTAGTCAAATTTTATAGATTTTTACTCCAAAAAGAATAGGCAGTGTTTAAAAAAGTACAAAAGATGTTACAAAGAGAGACAGATACAGTATATACAATTATAAAATAAAAGTGGATTAAGATATGAAACTTACAGTTATCAGTCAATGGCACACCATGTGGAGGTGGGGGAAGGGTTTTTTCCCCAAGGGAAAATGGTCCATCAGCACAGCCTCATAGCTGACACCCTGGGCAAATGACAACCTCCTAATTGGGCTTCATAGCCTTATACTCTCTGTTCCATGACCTCACTGAGGGCAGAGATATGGCATGCACTCCCCTATTGAAAGATATTAAAAAGCTTATGAGTGCCATAACTTGGGCTGCGAGGCTCACAGTGGGATGACAGAAGTATTGCAGGTTTTAGGACAAAATTAACTTTCACTTGTCTAAACATAGTGTGGCTGCATGGCTCGGTCAGGTCGAAATCCGCTTCTCAGCTCCTGCTGGTCACCAGCGTTTCAAAACCCACCGGTAGACAGCTTTACTGCTGCAGATGCCAAAAATCTAAGTTTCTCGCCTCTACGAATACTTGGTGTTATGATATTCAAGCATGCAAGGACAAAGAGAACATATGCTTCAAGAACTGCTTCCAACCAGTTTAGGGTCATAAACTGTTTTTTGTGCTGCTGGCACACTATGGTCTCATGTTACACAACTGTATAGAAGGGGAGAGGGGGGGTGCAACTTAGTGAGGGGGAATGTCTGTGAGCTATGCCTGCCTATCACTTCCAAACCCAGGAGATGCAGCAAGCTCTGTATGTGTGATTGAACAATAAGACATTAAGTCATATTTCCTGACAAATAATTTTTAAAACTTTTTTCTAACACTTTTTTACTGACTTCAATAGTCTCATTAGAAGACTTGAAGCTACAATCATCTGATTGCTTGTGCTACTCATAGCAGGGCTTCAACCCTGCTATGTGTATTAGAAATGATCATCTCCTATGATTGACGGCAATGGGCCGAAATACATCAAATCTGCATTGACAAGGACAAATGTCTTCTACAATCTGTCTGTCATGCCAACCCATAGACACGCAAAATCATGTGACAGGGGCACCGATGGGTGGGATTTGTGATACGCTCCCGGTACGCACGAGTTAAATGCCGCTGTCATA
Source organism: Dendrobates tinctorius (assembly GCF_039654945.1). Classification (NCBI taxonomy): domain Eukaryota; kingdom Metazoa; phylum Chordata; class Amphibia; order Anura; family Dendrobatidae; genus Dendrobates; species Dendrobates tinctorius. The sequence continues at coordinate 17,909,604 of NW_027361838.1, read as the reverse complement.
GATTGACAATGGCATTTAACATGTTAACTGCCAAATATGGATCGCAATTCCACCGGCGGCTGTTTGGGGCACATGACAGCTGATCAAATCAACTGTCATGTGCCTGAAAAAAGGCTGGCTCAGTGCCGGAGCCCCACATCAAAGGGAGGGAGGCGATCTATGATGTACCTATATGTCATAGGTCTTAAAGGAGTTAATTCTTGGCAGCAAGTACTGTAATTTTACAGTACCCAGAATAATCTGCTCCTATGTACACAGCAAATGATTCCACAGTTTTATTCTCAAGCTTCTCTTTTAAAACATTTGTATTTACTTTGTCTCTTTTACAAATATAATTGTCTTGAATCTGCATTTTTCTTATTTTAGGCTGTCATTTTGGGACTTGGGAACTAATTTACCGATTTAGATATAAATATGATCTCAAATTACAAAATGTTCACGTTTCTATGGTCATTCCAATGGTAACTACACTTTTAACAATTTTTTAAATATTTTTTCCCCACTTTAAATTCCTTTCTGAATTCTACCTTTTGGTTATCAGATTATTCAAAATACTGCTCAGAAGTCCGCGGCTCAGTGAGGCAAGAATGAGCACATAGAAAAAAGTTTGGATTCAATAGAAAGCACATGGCTTTCTACTTTATCTGTACTTCATTATGTGTGTGCATTAATGCTTTCTGAGCTGTGCATGTTTAGTGGTCTTTGGATTCAGAGACAGCATCAGCACCCAGTGCACCCGGTCAGGTGCCGGGGCCCTGAGCAGGTGGGGGCCCACTCACCGTCTTGGACACCGGTGTGCTACGAGGGCCCGATGCCTGTGCCAGTGCTTGTGCTCACAAGTGGACCTCTCCGCTTGCTCAGGGCTCCGACACTTGCGATACGTACCTCTCCCTGCTCCACTGCTGCGGCGTCTACAGCATCCTTTCACTGTGATGTTCAGTTCAGAGGGTGTGATGATGCTATGTCTGTGCGCACTCTGCCTGAAAAGTGATAGTGTAGAGAGCCAGAAGTAAGCGATGCTGAGGAGTCCGGAGCAGAGCAGCAGCCAACGAGGAGAGGAATTTCATTTTTTATGTTTGGAGCATTATATGGGGACCACCATGCTCTTGAGCATCATATGCGGGTCCCATTATATATGGAGCATTATATGGGCCAATTTATATATGGAGTATTATATGGAGCCTATACTGTATGGAGCATTTTAATGGGCCCATTCTCTACATTCTCTATGGAGCAATATATGGAGCCCATCCTATAATGTATGGAGAATTATATGGGACTCATTATACTGCATGGAGCAATGTATGGGGCTCATTATACTGTATGTAGCCCATCCTATACTGTATGGAGCATTATACTGTGTCCAGTATACAGTATATGGAGCAATATATAGGGCCAATCATATTCTGGATCATTATTTGGAGCCCATTCTGCATGGAGCATTATATGGAGCCCATCTTTTACTGTATGTAGCTTTATATGGGACCCATTATGTATGGAGCAATATATGAGGCTCAGTATACTTTATGGAGCATTATATTGGGCTCATTATACTGTATGGCGCAATATATGGGGATCATTATTCTTTATGGAGCAATATATGGGGCCCACTATACTGTATGGAGCAATATATAGGGCTCATTATACTGTACGGAGCACTATGAGGTGCCCGTATTACTGTATGGATCTATAGATGGGGTTCATTATTTTGTATGGAGCACTATGAGGTGCCCGTATTACTGTATGGATCTATAGATGGGGTTCATTATTTTGTATGGCGCACTATGTGGTGCCCATAATACTGTATGGAGCAAAATACTATATGGGGCTCATTATTTTGTATGAGGCACTATGTGGTGCCCATAACACTGTATTGAGAAATATACTGTCTGAGCTATTGCAAAATATTTCTCTGCAGTATCTGTGCATCATGTATTGTGGTACATGTTAAATGATACCATTGAGACTTTCGCCCGGGGCCCGCAAAAACATGGAGCCGGGCATGTTTTAAGTGATCGGTGGAGGTCTCAGAACCCAGACTCTCATCATTTCTCAGGCGCTTGAAGTGCCTAAAATATATATAAAATAAATCAAAATTGTAAATACTTTTTAAGACAGTATACTTGTGTTGTAACCACAATAATACATTTCTCCAGCAGATGGCCCTAGAGCATTTTTTAGCTTATTCTTTATGTTCCATGATACATTACAACGGATATGTTGCAAATGTGTAAGTTCCACAAACTACACGACACACAAGCTACAAGAGTCTAACATGAGGTTATAGTTTATAAAATATTGTAAAAGAAAGCACCACATATTACTCTAAAATAGAAATGTTTTAACATGGGTAAATACATAGGCTCACTAATAAAGTTTAGATGTTCTGTAAACATGAATCAAACATCTATATATATATATATATAATTTATAATAAATTTATAAAAATTGGTAAGCGACATACTACTTACATTGCACATAAAGTTTCTTACTTCCAAATGTGTTAGCATTAGTTTCACTTCTTAATGTCTTTAAGGTAACTAAAAAGAATATCAAGTCCCCCATCCACATAATCTGACAATGGCTTAACTAATGGATTGTTTATTACATGAAGTCCTTTGTCCAGTGGGTTCCAGGCAATTCTTCTTAGATTTCTCAATAAGAATAGCTCACTGGGAAGTGCTTGTATTTTATTGTAATCCACATTTAACAGCTCCAACGAGGTCAATAAACAAACTGCTCGAGGCAAAACTGCAATGTTGTTATCATCAATAATCAATATTCTCAAGCATTGCAGATATTTAATGCTATCTGAGATGCTTTCAATCTTATTTGATCCCAGATGCAAAAAATCCAATGTCTTGATCTGGAAGACACATGCAGGAATGTTAACTATCCAGTTGTTACTTACATTTAGCTTCCTTAGTTTAGACAATTCACCGTAGGTCGAAGGAAGTTGTGATATAAAATTGTGTGACAAGCTGAGAACTTCCAACTTTTGGCATTGCCCCACTTCTTCAGGCATTTCACATAAGTAGTTCATGTTGACAAAAAGAACTTTGAGATTTCTCAATAGACCTATCTCCCTGGGAAGGTTGACAATGCGATTCCCGCACAAATTCAGCACCACAATTTGTTCAAGTTTGGCCAATGCCGATGGAACCTTAGAAAGATGGTTCTGACAGATTGAGCTTTTCTATTGACTTCATGTGCCAAATAAAGCTAGGGATTTCCACAGCATTCTTTAAGACATAGTTGAATATTACAGAGGCATTTTTGTCTGATGTATCAGATTCTGATAATATATTGACTGATGATGTTTTTTCTGTTGATCTTCTACCTTTTGTTTCTTTCTTCTTGAAACATTGATGTGAAAAGATACCTCCCATGGCTTCTTAGTTGGCATAGAGATCAATTTTTCCACAGATTCAAGAAGAACCATTGAAACTGGAAATAGTTGATTTAGGTGAAGAGATGCTAGCTCAGTCCTCATAAAAGTTTAGTGAACTTGAGAATTGAAGGACTTTGGCTCGTCTTGCATCTCTGTACAGGCCAGCGTTGTTTTCTTAAACAGTGAATGTGCTGAAACTCTTGTTCTGGGAACTGCTGAGCTGAGAAGTACATGGACACACCAGAGCAGCTGCCACTGTCACTTCTTATAGCTTTATAGGAATGTCTCATCATGTCTTCATTTACCTCTAATCACTAGTAAGCTCAATGTAGCTTCAACAGATCAGGTTTCTCAGAAGTTAATTTGGTTGTTAACAACTAACAAGTAGAAATAAGTATTCAAAAACATTGCGTGAATAACAAGTTAAGAACGCATAAGGCCTCTTTCACACTTCAGTTTTTTGCATCAGTTATAATCCGCCAAAAAGGCGGACAAGCGGATCCGTTCTCAACTGATGTGAACGGATGGGGCAGGATCCGTTTTCAGACGGATCCTGAAAATGAAGAAATTTAAAGGAATCGCTGGCCGGGGAGAGAGAGAGAGAGAGAGAGAGAGAGAATTTTTTTTTTTAATTTTGTCCGGCACCCAGAAAGAATTTCGGGTTAAATGAGTGTCTGGAGGATCCGCCAGAGAAAAAAAACGTTACAAGCTCCGTTTTGAAATCTTTGAGGATGGTGACAGACAGCAACTTTTGGCGGATCCTCACAAAAAAACGGATGCAATGGACAGCAATCCATCACAATCCGCCATTAATGCAAGTCAATGGGAAAAAAACGGATCCTCGAAAAAAATTGAGGATCCGTTTTTTTTCAAAACCTGGCGGATTGTGACTGATTGTAAAAAACGGAAGTGTGAAAGAGGCCTAATCAGTAATACAGTCATTAATGTAACAGTCATCAAATCTGTACACAATATTATGCCTTCCACATAACTTCATAAAGTGTGCGCTGACTACATGTTCACACCAGTGGTCAAAACTGCTTTATATTGAAGCTTTTATGTTTCAATTAATGCAAATACAAAGATCAAACATGCAAATGAATTTCTAAACCAAAATAAGTTGAAGACAAATGCTATATCTAATGTAGCTACGGGGCAACTTTGAAAGAAGTCCCCTGTGTACTGTAGGCATCTACCATACTCTATTATTCATGGTTCAAAGCTTGAACAAAAGAAATTCTGGAGAATTATCTGTGCATGACAACACATGGCTCACCTACAGATCTGTCTGGTACCCATTAACAAACTACCACTGCCTTTCAGTATGGTAACTTTCTGACTTTGGGGCACAGTTCCTTAAAGAGTAAGTCAACACTAAATACCCCTCAGCAAGTGCCAAATTAGCAGAGGCTTTTAAGGGTATGTTACCTAGACACAGTATGAGCACTCCATATATACAGTATAAGCCCCACATAGCTCCCTAAATACAGTATGAGCCCCCATGCAACCTCCTCTATAAAATATGAGCCCGCACATATCTTGCTAGATACAGTATAAGCCCCACACAGCTCCCTGTATACAGTATGAGCCAATATTTAGCTACTTATATACAGTATGAGCGCTCATATAACTCCCTATATACAGAATAAGCCCCAAATAGATCCATATATACAATATGAGCCCCTATATTGCCTCTTATATACAGTATGAGCCTGCACATAGCCTCCTATATACAGTATGAGCCCCCAAATAGCCTCCTATATATAGTATGAGCCCACATATAGCCTCTTATATACAGTACTAGCTGAAGAGCCCGGCGCTGCCCGGGCATAGTAACTAACTGTGGTTAGTTATAGCAAATTATAATTAGGCTTGATCCCATATTCCTGTGCCCATATACCCATCATACATATCCACGAACCCATAGGCCCGTGCCCATATACCCATCATACATATCCTCCATCCCATGGTCGAGTGCCCATATACCCATCACACATCCTCCATCCCATAGTCCCATGCCCATATACCCATCACACATCCTCCATCCCATAGTCCCATGCCCATATACCCATCATACATATTCGCCATCCCATAGTCGAGTGCCCATATACCCATCACACATCCTTCATCTCATAGTCCCATGCCCATATACCCATCATACATATCCTCCATCCCATAGTCCCGTACCCATATACCCATCATACATATCTGCCATCCCATAGTCCCGTGCCCATATACCCATCACACATCCTCCATCCCATAGTCCTGTGCCCATATACCCGTCATACATATCTTCCATCCCATAGTCCAGTGCCCATATACCCATCACACATCCTCCATCCCATAGTCAACCATTATGACATCATAATGAGCGGCGGGGCTTGCAACCAATGATGACATCAGCGTCACCATTGAAACCATTATGACATCATAATGAGGGGCGGGGCTTGATACACACACTTTTTCCCCATTATGTAGATAGGGGCAAAATTGTTTGGTGAATTGGAATGCGCGGGGTTAAAATTTTGCCTCACAACATAGCCTAGGACACTCTTGGGGTCCAGACGTGTGACTGTGACAAATTTTGTGGCTGTAGCTGCAACGGTGCGGATGCCAATCCCAGACATACACACATATACACATACATACACACACTTGAGCTTTATATATTAGATGAGCCTGCACATAGCCTCCTATATACAGTATGAGCCCCATATAGCCTCCTATATACAGCATGAGGCCCATATAGCCTCCTATATACAGTATGATCCCCTATACAGCCTCATATATACAGTGTGAGCCTGCTCATAGCCTCCAATATACAATGCGAGTCCTCACATCTCATACACCTACTAATAAAAAAAAATCGCACACAGACATACTCACCTCGCCTCCGTTCCCTCGGTGCTCTGATCCAGTCCCACTTCTACTGGCCAGCACGTACATGCTAGCGTGATGATGATGTCATCGCACTGGCACGTCACAACAGAGGCAAAAGGAGCTTCCCTGAAGCTGCGTTGACATTCTGTATCCTCAGCAGCGCAGCACCAGGAAAGTTCTCTGCCAGGATATGTGAATGCAGATGGTGGTGCACAAAAATTTGTAATGCAATAAGGTGATGTCCCCCCGAGCCTCGGGTCCCAGGCAGTAGTCCAGATTGCCCTCACTATAATACACAAATGTAGGGGGGTGAGATAGAATTACCTCCTTGCTTCCCTTCTCTAATTGTCTTTGATCTGTTAATGTTTTCTTGTTGCTAATGTCTATGCTGAATGCTTGAGGTACTGCTACATAGGAATATGTATTATCGCTCACCTTTTTGGTACTGCCACATTTATATATGTGTTACCATACTTTGGAGACTGTGTTTCTTAGTGTTATACTGTATATAATGTAAAGTGATGTATATTGATATTCATGTACAGTTCAGGCTAAGTAAGTGCATCCTTTTGGGGACATTAGAGGAGGGCACTTTAGTATATAGTTCTTATACATAAGGTAAGTGTAGTTCTGTTGTGGGTCACTAGATGGAGGCATGCTAATGGGCATTGTAGGTATAGTTTATAAGATGCTTATAGAGTGTTAATTATAGGAGGGGCTGCCGGGTAGTAAGAGAGAAGTTCCTAGGAAGTTAGGTCAGACGGGGCCAGGGTGCCCAAGTGTCCACATGGGCTATAGGCCCGGACAGCTCGGCAGCCACGTAACGTTAAAGTGCTGCAGCCCACGTTACCCATGGCCACTGTGTGTTATAGCAGTGGGCCAGTGCAGGAAAGGAAAGATGTGGTGACTTATCAACTGGCAGATGCTTTTAGGCAGGAGTCAGTTGGACAGAGGAAATGAAAGAAGTTGGAGCTTCGATGAGATCGGTACAGACGGGCCGAATGCTTTACCAGAGGCAACCAAACCTGGTGACTGATGAATTTGAGTCTGGAGCGAAACAGGCAGAAGGATTTGTCATCAAGGCAAGGTCAGGCCAGGAAGGAACTGGGGAGAAGTCTAGGATGGTCCGGTCCGGACGTGTACTGCACAGAAGTGACAGCCAAGCACGGAAACATGAGGAACCAAGTGAATATCATGATGTGCCAACAGTGGATGTAACGTGTGAAGTATTAAGTAAAGCGAGTGTTCAAGTTAACCTGGACTGTGTCTCCGTTACTGGGGTCACCTGAAGGAGGGAACGTCTGAAGAGAAGAATACAGTTTTCTGTAGGGGAAGGACTGGACATCGATGTTACAGTATCTCAGGTCACGACTACAGTCCTGTCCCCCCCTTACATTTGGCGTAGTCAGCAGGATGCGTCTGCCTCACAATGCGGAAAACCCGCTGGAAGAAATGTTGATGAAGATGTGTGTGCGACTGCTGTGCCCCTGGAAGATGACCAGGAGAGAGAGCAAGTAGTTGCTGTATCTGAAGAAGAAATAGTGAAAGAAACACTGGATTTGCCTACTACCAATTTTGTGACAACACCGGACTTGACTACTGAATTGCATTTGACCTATTGGGAAAGAAAATCTGACATTTCTGCTGTGACCAAGATGGCAGCGGTGAGAATTTGTCTCACCATATGTATCTCTCTGCTAGTTAATCATCTTTTCATCAAACTCTTGCTTAATTATCAACGATTTTCATTTACTTCCAGGTTGAAACATGAGGATTAACCATTCATTTACTATAATAATGACAAACATTATTCTAAAACTGTTGCCGTTCACACTACTATTCTGCTGCAACAGTGTGTAATTTTTGGTGTCACGTTTGCTTATTCATCATTACTGCATGAGGTTAATCATGCTGATGAGGTTGTTTGTTGATTACATATGTCTCTGCCAGTGACTATCAATCTGCTGATAACATACCTGTACAACCATTAGCTACTTCTGATTTCCATAGACTTTAAACATCCATGCAGCCTGCATTTTACTCTGCACAGACATACAAAAGCGTCAACGCACAGTTAGCAACTTGCACAAAATGATGCAGCTGAGGGGGTGGGAAACTGCTTTCTGAGGCTAGGTTCAGATTTGCGGATGTCAGAGCTGCGGAGGGCTGCGTAGTTCCTCCGTGAAGCTCTGCCCACTACAGCACCTCCTCCGTTCAGCTCTGCCGATGTCTGCATGCGGCCTGCATAGATATCTTTAACATTGGGTACGCAGGCCATGCGGATGTATGCGGATGCTTCCACATGCGTTGTTTTAACGCTGCAGTGACCGCAACAAAATGCAACATGTGTTCGACGCAGGTCGCCGCATCATGAAAACGACGCATGCGGACACATCCGCATACATCCGCATGGCCAGCATACCCAATGTTAATGATAGGTACACACGACGCATGCAGACGTAGGAGGAGCTGAATGGAGGAGGTGCGGCAGTGGGTGGAGCTTCACGGAGGAATTACGCAGCCCTCCTCAGCTCTGACATCCTAAAATGTGAAACCAGCCTGACACAGCCAGATTTCCCATAGAGAAGACAAAAATGGCTTATTGATTGCCATTTGGTATTTGTAATATTAATTTGGATCTAACAGATAGCTGACACCATGTCTCATTTGCAGTGCCCCTGAGACACCAAAACAGCAGAAACCCCCTACAACGGCATCCATTTTGGAAACTAGACAAATGAAGGAATTCATCTAGGCCTGTATAAATTATGTTTTTTTCTGCTAAAATGTTGTTTTGGACCCCCATTTGTAATTTTCACAATGGATAATAAGACAAAATGGACGCCATAATTTGTTACGCAATTTTTCCTTAATGAGATATTAACTCATATGTGGTCAAAAAGTGCTGTTTGGGTACATGGCAGGGCTTGGAAAGGAAAAAGTGCTGTTTGATTTTTGAAATGTAAATTTGTCTAAAATAGATTGAGAGTACAATATAGTATTTGCAGAGTACCTGGCATGCCAAAACAGCAAAAAAAAAACACCAAAAGTAACCCCATTTTGGAAACTAGACCCCTGAAGGAATTCGTCTAGTAGTGCATTGAGCATTTTTAACCTACAGGTGATTCATTAAATGTTATAATATTTAGATATGAAAGCAAAAATGTACGTTGTTTTCCACTAAAATACTTTTTTAGCACCAAAGTTATAATTTACATTAGGGGTAATAGGAGAAATGGACCCCATAATTTGCAATTTTTACCAAACATTGTAGCACCCCATATGTGGTTGCACACTACTGTTTGAGCTTACCGCAGGGACGGGTTGGGAAGGTGCGCTACTTGGCTTTTAGAATGCAGGTTCCGTTTGAGCAGGTTGTGGGTTCCATTAGCCAAGCCCTGAGGTGCCAATGTAATAAATGTGCAGGTGCTGGTATGTCACCACGGAACCGAGACAGATCAAAAGTTAAAGGGTTTTATTTACAGGGATATGATACTCCTCGCAGGGAGAAAGCAATGGGGGTTAAACTGGTTTTAAATCAGTATATCAAACAGTCAAAAAGAATAACAGTTAGAAACAGGTGTTCTTGGAACGTATCAGTCTGCTGAGTACTTGCTTGTAGGGTCGACTTCTCCCGCATCGGCGCCGTCAGCAGTGGCACTTGTCGTCTCTCTAGTCACTGTAGTCTCTGCAGTCTCTAAGGACCCACAACAGGGGTCTCGGGGATTAATGGAGAAAGGCAGGGGGACACAAGGCATTCCTGGTGTCCCCTGCTCTGAGTCTGTGCTCCTAAACTAAACAGTCTCTCCGCAGGAATCAAGGGCTCTGCAGTCTCTATAAATCTCTCAACAGTAGTCAGGGGCTCTGCACCAACACCGCAGGTACCAGGGCTACGCACGGGGGTCACTGTCTCTGCACGGGGGTCAGAGCGCACCTCTCCAGTCACTGCAGGCTCTGGTCTCACGTACTCACAAGATGCAGTCTCTCTGCACAGTCCCCCTGGATTTGTCCTCTGAACGGGAGTACTCTCTTCTTCCCTGCATGCAGCTGCAACCTGCCCTGTCCCCTGCACACCCTGCTCTGAGCTTCGTGCGCTCTCAGGCTGCCCTCCTTCCTGTTCCTCTCTCCTCCAGAAGTCACATGACCCAGCACGTCCAGGGCAGAAAGTCTTCCCCCTACCAAGCCTGCTGTCTGGCCAAGTGGTTCCAGATCAGGAGCGGAGAAGGTAACCCCCCTCTGAGTCTTCTTGTGCTTCACCTCCTTACATTCCCCCTCTCTTTTTGCTTGCCATTCCACGGGCGAGAATTTCTGAAGTTCCTTTTGACAATCTCCCAATCCTCTGCTGCCAGATGAACTCATCCTGATTGTATCAAACGGGGTACACTAGCCGTTGAATGTTCAGAGCATCTCAATTCAGCAGGGGTGGTGGTGTCAGCTGCTGTGGGAGGAATGGGAGTTGGGGCCACTCCCGGCACATTGATAGCTTCAGGCACCAGCCCTGTTTCCGGGTCCCCTGGGGGAAATTGGATGTCTTCCTCATCTTCAACATCAACATTAACCACTGGTACAGATGGTGGAGGCACTGGGGCCAATGGAACTGGTTCAGGATCTCAAGACAAACAAGGACGCAGCATATTCCTATGCAGCGTGCGAGTGGGGGACCCTTCGTCTGTTTCCAGCCTGACCTCGTAGACGGGACCCTTTCTGCCAAGTCGCCACCTCACCCTGTACAGTCTTTTCTCCCACTGGCACTCCAATTTGTTGTGTGAGCGTTTTTCCCTCACCAGGACTCGATCTCCAGGTCACAGAGCTGTCCCCCTTTGAGGAGTGACAACTCCTTCCTGGACCGCCCAAAGAACAGAGAGTAGGGTATGAAGCCAGTGGTGCTGTGTTTCCGATTGTTATATACCCACACCAATTCAGGGATGTATTCAGTCCAACGGGCCTTCTGTTCCTCTTCCAGAGTCCTCAGCATTTGGATCAGGGTGCAGTTAAATCTCTCACAAGCTCCGTTTCCCTGTGGATGATAAGGAGTTGTCGAGGACTTATTGATCTTGTACAGCTGGTGCAGCTCCTCCATCACTTTTCCGAGGAAGCAGGGCCCCGATTGGAATGGATGTGTTTGGGGCACACGTACATCTGAATGAAGTGTTTGCAGATTGCGTGAGTAGCAGACTCGGCAGTCTGGTCTCATGTAGGTGTCACTATGGCAAACTTGGTAAAATGGTCTATCATCACTAAACAGTGCTCATAGCCTTGGTGCATGGGTCCAATTGTCAGGTAATCTATGGCCAGCAGGTCCATAGGGCCAGTGGACTTCAACATCTCTGTGAGGGCCCATTGTTCCGGTGGTTTGACCAATTCACAACTCTGGCATTATTCGCAGACCCTTTCCACGATGTTCCTCAGATTGGGATGATAAAACAGGCGCTGCAACCAGTGGAAGGTTTTCTGGGGCCCAAAGTGCGCTCCTTTTTTCATGCGCTTCTGTAGCCACCTGGTCTACCATGGACGAAGGAATAACCATCTGCCAGGCAAGGCCGAGTTCTGATTGGAGGAACATTTTTCTGTACAGGATACCATCCTGCAACCATAGTCTTTCCCAGTGATGCAGCATTTTCAGCATCTCAGGTGAGGCAGACCTCCTCTCACTTTGGCTAGGCCCCTGTCTAGACACAACCCACCGTCTTAACTGGGCTATCTCCTGATCCTCCTGCTGTATTCGGACCCACTCATAGCGGGGCTATTCCAGCAAATTCACACGGTCTTCTTCCTGACCAGTTTCCTGCATAGCTGCCACCGTCCTGGCAGTCTCTCCAAAATCTGGGACTTCCACAGCCTCAAGCTCTTCATCCCGACTGGGCGGTGGTTTGCGATAATTCACTCGAGAAAGGGCATCAGCATGAACATTCTCTGATCCTCTCTTGTAGGAGATTCTGTATCGGAACTCGGCCATCCGGACTACCCAACGTTGTTCTAGAGCCCCTAACTTGACGGTCTCTAGATGAGCCAACGGATTGTTATCCGTATGTACATGAACTTCTGAGCCAGCCAGATACTGCGCAAACTTCTCAGTCATCGCCCACACCAACGCCAACAGCTCCAGCTTGAACGAACTGTAGTTTTCTGGATTTTTCTCCGAGTCATGCAAAGACCAACTGGCGTAGGCTATGACACGCTCTTCTCCGTCCTGCATCTGGCATAGCACTGCTCCGAGCCCCTGTAAACTCCCATCAGTGTGTAAGATGAATGGATGCGAGAAGTTAGCATAAGCCAGCACAGGGGCCTCCGTCAAAGCCTTCTTCAGGGCTAGGAATGCTTCTTCCTGACGCTGTCCCCACTGTATGTTCCTGTTTTTGGCACCCGAGGGTACTCCCCTCAACAGCTCCAGAAGAGGATTTGCAAGGTGGGTAAAGTCTTTTACGAAGCATCGAAAGTATCCGGTTAGTCCCCAGAATGCGCGCACATCTTTCACAATTTTTGGGGTCGGCCACTCTTGTACCGCAGCAATCTTATCCTGAGAAGGCTTCACTCCCTCAGCTGAAACAACATGCTCCAAGTATTCAATCTCAGTCCGGAAGAGATGACACTTCTGGGGCTTCACTTTCAACCCGTATCTCTGTAGCCGACTCAGAACCTGCTCCAGCCTCTGCAGATGTTCTCCAAAGGTGGGGGAAAAGACAATGATATTGTCCAATTAGATCAAAGTGGCTTCAAAGTTCAGGTCTCCCAGACATCTCTCCATGAGGTGTTGAAACATTCCTGGGGCATTGGCTAGACTGAAGGGCATGCGGTTAAACTCATACAATGCCATCAGAAAGATGAAAGCTGTCTTGCTCGATTTTGGTCTGACATTGGTACTTGCCAGTAACCGCTGGCCAGATATACCGTGGAAAAGTACCTGGCATTCCCTAGCGCTGACAGGGACTCCTCTATCTTCGGCAGTGGATACGAGTCTCGCACTGTGCAAATGTTGAGCCGGCGGTAGTCCACACAGAAACGTAGTGACCCGTCCTTCTTCCTAACCAAGACTATGGGGGCAGCCCACGGGCTTTGACTCTCACGTATCACCCCCTTCCTCAACATCTGCGACAGCATACCCTTTACCTCTCCATACATCTGTGGAGGTATCTGGCGGTACCGCTCCCGGATTGGTGCCGCATGCCCGGTGGGTATCTCATGGGTGATGGCCGTGGTGCGCCCGAAGTCGTCTTCATTCTTCACGAACACTTCCTGGTATTTTCCCAACAAGGCTTCCACCTGGGGCACCTGCTGAGGGGTCAGTTCTGTGAGCTCTGCCCTCATGTGTTCCAGTATCCGTCTCCCCTCTTGCAGCAATCTGGGGTCCGGGGCTGCCTCCGCCTTGACGGTCACTATCTTCTAGCCACGTATCTTCTGACCTTCCAGTCAGCTGTTCTGTGTCAGTCGGGATCAGCTCGTCTGGGAGACCCAGGATGTGGGCGACTTCACTCTTGGGGGGTAAAGTTACATCAATTTCCCCCAAATTTAAACATCATACAAGGACAGTGCCATCCCGCACGGTAGCCAGGGTCTGTGCGACCATTAGTCCCGACGGCAACTGGTCGACTCCGCTGGGTTCAATTTGAACATCCACCCCCTCCAGGGGAATACCAGCTCAGACAGGCAGGGGCAACACAGTCTGTCCAGGGGGCAACACATGATTAATGAGGTGGGTGCGATGACTTTTCCGAGTTCCCTCCCGTCACCATATGCTTCCCGGGCCTGAGCTGTCCGTATCAATTGCTGAAAGACCTTCCTCTGAGGGGTTTGGTTGCTCCATTGCTGCAGGAACTGCTCCGGGGACTTGTTAAACAGAAGGCTCCCGAGATCTTTAAGCACATTGATGCCCAGGGTCACGGTATGGTCCTTAGCTGCTTCTCCATCCACCAGTACTATGCCCCTTCTTCCTACATCTTTACCGCAGATTTCTATGTTCATCCATACCACCCCTGCAACCGGGATGGGTAGGTGGTTAGCCGCCAAAAGTTTGATCACTGGGCCCCATTCTGGTGGTTGTGCCTCCGTGAAGTGACAGCGGAAATATTCTTCAGGCAAGGTGGTCACTTGTGAGCCAGTGTCTACCAGTCACCACACTGCTTTTCCATTGATTTCTGCCCAGACCAGGGGGCACGTGGAAACAAGGCTGGTGGGCCTTCTGCTACTCTTCCTCCAATCTTCACGCTCCGGGTGGCATCCCTCGGGCTCAGAGCCACCTAGTTTAACGGATGGCGCGGGGATGGTCGGCTCTGCTGGGAACACCACCAGACGAGGTGGCGGGGCTCTCCACAGGTATAACACATACCTGTGCTTCTCATCCGGGTAGTATCAATCTCATGTCGGGGGGCAGCTTCTCTGTCCCGTACCATAGGGATGGGCTCTATTGACCGAGTTCTTCTTGAGGCCACTATTTCTTCACGGACCTTTCTAATCTCCATCTTCAGGTCTTCCACCCATTGAGGGATAGTGTCCGTGGAGGTGGTTACTTCCCCGCTCCGCATCTTCCCCACTGGCCCTGACACTCACTGCTCATGCTCTCACACACGTGCCTCACTACTAATTACAGAGAAACTTATTTCTGGCTTTACCCGCATGCTCTCTCGCAGGGCCTGTTTCATCAATATGTCGCGCAAACCCATCAGGTCCCGGAGCATAACGTCAACTGATTCTACACCTACACCGTCCTTCTGTTTTGATGGCAATATGGGGCTCTTGCAAGGCATTCATAAATTGTGTCACAGTCTCCCCCTCTCTATGCACCCGGTGAAACAGTTGCATGCGCAGTTCTCCTACGTCAGTGGGATCCCCATGCGTCTCCTCCAGTATGCGCAGCACTTTGTCCAGGGTATCTCTTTCTCGGGTGGACCTAAGCATAACAGGATCCCGTGCCTCCCCTTCCAGGGACATTAATGCAATCTCTGCCTCCAGGGCCGGTGTCATGGGATGCATTCGCATCAGTCCCCGGATACGCTCCATCCAACTCCACAACATCACATTACTCCCAGTAAACTCCCAGGGAAATGCTAGACCTGGGGCCTCCCCCAACTGCTTGATCTGCCCCGTCCGCGCTACTGTGTGATATCTGCAGACTACGCCAAATGTAATAAACGTACAGGTTCTGGTATGTCACCATGGAACCGAGACAGATCAAAAGTTAAAGGTTTTTGTTTACAGGGATATGATACTCCTCACAGGGAGAAAGCAGTGGGGGTTAAACTGGTTTTAAACCAGTATGTCAAACAGTCAAAAAGAATAACAGTTAGAAACAGGTATTCTTGGAACTTATCAATCTGCTGAGTACTTGCTTGTAGGGTCGTCTTCTCCCGCATCGGCACCGTCAGCGGCGGCACTTGTCATCTCTCTAGTCGCTGTAGGCTCTGCAGTCTCTAAGGACCCACAACAGGGGTCTCGGGGGTTAATGAAGAAAGGCAGGTGCTCTGCACCAACACCGCAGGTACCGGGGCTATGCACGGGGGTCACTGTCTCTGTACGGGGGTCAGAGCGCACCTCTCCAGTCACTGCAGGCTCTGGTCTCACGTACTCACAAGATGCAGTCTCTGCGCAGTCTCCCTGGATTTGTCCTCTGAACGGGAGTTCTCTCTTCTCCCCTGTGTGCAGCTGCAACCTGCCCTGTCCCCTGCACACGCTGCTCTGAGCTTCGCGTGCTCTCAGGCTGCTCTCCTTCCTGTTCCTCTCTCCTCCCAGCAGTCACGTGACCCAGCACGCCAGGGCAGAAAGTCTTCCCCCTAGCAAGCCTGCTGTCTGGCCAAGTGGTTCCAGGTCAGGAGCGGAGAAGGTAACCCCCCTCTGAGTCTTCTTGTGCTTCACCCCCTTACACCAAAACAGCCGAAACCCAGCGCAAGTAGCCCCATTTCGAAAACTAGGCACCACAAAGAATTCAACGAGGAGTGTACCAAGCATTTTTAACCTATAGGTGATTCACAAAAGTTAATTTTTTTCATTCAAATACAGTTTTAACATCAAATTTATAATTTACACAAGGGGTAATAGGAGTAAATGGACCTGGTAATTTGTTATGCAATTTTAGCTGAACATGGCAGTACCTAATATGTAGTTGATCAGATAGGAAGGAGCGCTATTTGGCTTTTAGAATGCAGATTCCATTTGAAAAGATTGTGGGTGCAATTAGCAGAGCCTCTGAGATGCCAGATCAGCAGAAACCCACCCAGGTGTCCCCATATTAGGAACATCACTCCTTAAGAGTTTCATCTAGTGGTGTAAACCCAGAAGTGCCTCATAGAATTTTATAACATTATTACATGGAAATATAAAATTTAGTTGTAGAAACATATTTTTTTACTTTCTTCAAATGTGTCAATTACATAAGGATTAATTGGTGAAACTGGACCCCAAAATTCATTACACAATTACTCCTGACTGAATGCTGTGATGTCCCATATGTCACCAGACACTACTCTTAGGACAAAATGGCTGAGGACTGCTATTTAGCTTTTTTAACATAAATTGCAAGTGACATTTGCTGAACACCTAGGATAACAGAACAGCAGAAAAACCCCAAAAGTGACCCCATGGTGGAAATTGCTTCTCTCAATCAATTAATTTATGGCTGCAGTGACTATTTTGTAAAATCCACATCATGTTTTATTCTGCAAAATTGCAAATAAGCCAGTTTAATGCTCATACATTGTACCCTCATACAGTGCAGTAATTTATACAAAAAAATATTAATTTAAAAAAACAGCATGGGGACCCCTCTATTGTTGATTGTCAGCCATGGTAAAGCTGACAGCTGAGAACTGCAGCCTGCAGCTGTCAGTTTTGCCATGCTGGTTATCAAAAATAGAAAGAGCCCACAACATTTTTTATTTATTCATTTATAGAGCAGGTGCTGGCTGATGAATACTCCCATCAGGCGCGCCTGCTCTTGCTGTTATTAGCGGCAGCAAGAGTAGGCTGATGGGATTAGTACTCACATCAACCGACACCTCTGTGACTGGAGGTAAACTTTTCATCACCAGTGTTTCTTGTGCTGTTATGCAGATGACAGCATAGGAAAAACGAATGTCCGGGGTGATGAACCCAAACAGTAACACAGACTTCCTGGAGAAGTCCATGCTCCAGGTCCATGCCCAAAGAGTAGGTGTTTGGTATGGACACCAAACTTTACTGTTTGGGCTTGCCCATCACTAATCATGTATGATACCATATAGGTAAAAAGCACCAAAATACAGTGGAGCATGTGTTCTAGAAAGTTGTATAGTGAAGTCTGTATTCTACCCCAAGGATATCCACTAGTTTAGCTCAAGGCAACTCCAGTGTAAGGGCTCATTCCCACTTGCGATCCATTTATACGAGTGCAATCCAATTAAAAATCGGATTGCACTCGCCCCAATGTTTCTCTATGGTGGAGCAGGGTGATTCCCGCCGATGCCGGCAGCAGAAGAGATGGAGAAATTACTTTCCTCCACAACTGTGCTCTAAATCCTGTCATGCGAAAGCATCGGAGCACAGCGAACTGACACTTAGATCATGCTCTATCACGCTGGGTGATGGATAAGTAAGAGCACAGCAATGGGGAGCCCAAACACTAGGGAAGTGGGAAGTGAAGATCTAAAATCTCCCTGTCTGCCCTAACCAGCTCTATATAGGTTCTGCACCTATCGCTGAGCAGGAACCTAATCCCTGCGTAACCCAAGTAATAGGGAGGGGATGTGGAATGCACTAGTCAGTCCCCACTACAACTAAAGACAGAGACGGTAGATGAACCAGGGGAACACTTATCTTGAGAAGACAACCGAGATGGCATGCCTGCAATCCTCCAAGAGTCCTCTAAGAAGGATCTAACCGACTGTTACTACTTCCAACTAGACAGAGACAAGTAAGAGCTAACACCAGTGCTATGCTGTAGCAATTGAATGTATTTAAACCTACAACATAGGTGTGAAATTAGCAGCAGAAGATGGAGGTAACTGTTGGGCCCTTGAGGGAGAAGGATATCGCTCCATAACAGAGATAGAAAAATCAAGAAGGTGCTTGAGCTAATCGCAAAGATCTTCTACAGTGGGATCCAGGATGACTGTCTGTCACACCTGACACACCTGTAACATGCTCACAGCAGAGCAGGAGCTGAGGGTCATTAGCATATCGCATCCAATGCTCTCACATGAGAGAATCATCGGATGCCATATGCTAACTGGAACCGAGCCTTACTCTAGGGGTCCACTTCTTCCAGGTATGCCTAATTTCACAGAGATCAGACAAGTTGGATTTACCCATAAGGTCATAGGGTTCAAGCTCATAATTGTGTTATGGGTCTCCACAATTAATGTGATTTCATAATTGGATATAATTTAGCAAAAACAAATCTACATAATATGTTGATGTAGAGACATTACTCAGAAGCCAGCAGGTATTTCCCACCTCCTGCAATTTAAATACTTTGCATAATTGGCCAATAGTTTAGACCACCAGTCAAATAAGTACTGCAGTAACAATTTCCCTCCTAAGTACATATGCACTGTAATTTGTCAGGGTTGCATTCTGCCAATAGAATGCATTACAAGTGTTATAGGTGTGCTTAATAAGGTGGATCTGCTAAGCCTTAGGACAGGGTGAACAGTGTGGACATGAGACATTGATGCAGTGAAACTGGATTTGCTGAACAGCACATGGAATAGTGAGAACCAGTAGATGAAAGTATTCCCGTAAATACAGCAGAGCCTTATGTGCAGACAGCACAGGAACTGTAGAGTAGTGTAGATTAACTGGTAACTTGTTGCAGGAGTTCAGTAGCATACTGGAACAGCAGAGTTGTGTAGGCAATCTGGCACCTTGTTGCAGGAGTGTGGTAGCACAAAGGAACAGCAGAGTTGTGTAGACAATCTGGTACCTTGCTGCAGGAGTGCAGTAGCTCACAGGAGCAGTAGAATTGTGAGCACAAAACCAGGAAAAGTTAAGTTAGTAAATCAGTTTTTTTTTTATTCGGAAGAGTTTAGGGTGCAACGCCATCAAGAATAGCTAAGAACAGTTTGTAATCAGGTAATGATGGTTGATACAGCACAGTTAACGGTGTGGATAGTACAAGGTTTAATAGAGACAGGATGGTTGTCAGGTACTATTATGGCAGAGATGAGGGGCAGACAGCATCAAGATTAGCAGATACTTTGATAGCAGAGATGAGTTGGTTATCTGATAGGTTGGTTGCAGAGTTGAGGGTGCAGACAACACAAGGAATAGCAGGACAGAATAATCAGATACCTAACTGAAGCAGAGCCAAGTGGAAAATGTGGCTAAACACCTTGAAAGCACATTGCAGAAGACTCGCAGAGCGCAATACTACCTGAACCCTCGAAATACCAGCAAAGCCTTGGATGTTCACCATTGTAATGATGCAGAGAGGAAATTTACCTTTATGGAGAGAAGCTGAGCCCAGCGCTGGAGCAGGGACAGGTGTGTAAGCAAAAAGACAGATTAGCTGTTTTCATTCTGGAGCAGCTGGAATTAAAAATCATAACTTGTTACTGCCATAGGTCTAAACTAAGGGGGTGATACATAATCTTTTCTTCATGTTATCACCACTACCAATCAGAAATGATACATGTCGTCACATTTTAGAAATCTTTTTTTTTACTACAAAAGTAATTGTCTTTTGTTTGGGTTTGAACCATTGAGCCTGTGTTTTGTGGTCAGCTTCTCTGTCCACCAAGCTACAGCAGATACACCTTTATTGCTGGGTGATTATTTTCTGTTATCCTTGCTTCAGTCTTTTTAAGGTAACAGGTTACTCATTTGTCTGCCCTATCACCTTTAGGGTGTGGCTTTACTTTTTCTTTGCTGGTATTTAATACCTTAACGACAAGAGGTATTTTTGGTTTTGCATTTTCATTTTTTCCTCCCCTTATTCCTAGAGCCATAACTTTTTTATTTTTCCGTCAATATGGCCATGTGAGGGCTTGCTTTTTGCGGGACAAGTTGTATTTTTGAACGATACCATTGGTTTTACCATGTCATGTACTACAAAACGGGAAAAAGAATTCCAAGCGCGGTGAAATTACAAAAAAAGTGCAGTCCCACACTTTTTTTTTGTTTTTTGATTGGCTTTTTTTGCTAGGTTCGCTAAATGCTAAAACCAACCTGTCATTTTGATTTTCCAGGTCATTACGAGTTCATAGACACTAAACATGTCTAGGTTCTTTTTTATCTAAGTGGT
This sequence comes from Dendrobates tinctorius, assembly GCF_039654945.1. Classification (NCBI taxonomy): domain Eukaryota; kingdom Metazoa; phylum Chordata; class Amphibia; order Anura; family Dendrobatidae; genus Dendrobates; species Dendrobates tinctorius. Next base: position 17,889,124 of record NW_027361838.1, on the reverse strand, counting down.
GAAAAAAAATGCCAAAGTTTGTTAAAAAAAAATTGCACCATCTTCCGAGACCCGTAGCCTCTCCATTTTGCATGATCTGAGGTCGGGTGAGGGCTTATTTTTTGTGCGCCGAGCTGGCGTTTTTAATGATACCACTTTTGTGCAGATGCATTCTTTTGATCGCTCGATATTGCATTTAAAATAACCCCGTAATTCTGGTGTTTTGATTTTTCTTACCGCTACACCGGTTAGCAATCAGGTTAATCCTTTTTTTATTGATAGATCGGGCGATTCTGAATGCGGCAATACCTAATATGTGTATGTTTGATTTTTTTTTTTGTTTTATTTTGAATGGGGCGAAAGGCGGTGATTTGAACTTTTATATTTTTTTTATTTTTTTCATATTTTTAAAAACTTTTTTTTACATTTTGGCATGCTTCAATAGCCTCCATAGGAGGCTAGAAGCATTCCATACTTGATTGGCTCTGCTACATATAGGCGATGCTCAGATCGCCTATATGTAGCAGAAATACAGCATTGCTATGAGCGCCGACCACCCTATGGCGCTCTTAGCAATCAGACATCAACAACCATAGAGGTCTCCAGGAGACCTCTAATTGTTATGCCAATGCATCGCTGACCCCCGATTATGTGACGGGGGTCAGCGATGCGCTCATTTCCAGCCGTGCGGCCGGAAGCCCTTGTTAAATGCCGCTGTCAGCGTTTGACAGCGTTGTTTACCTAGTTAATAAGCGCAGGTGGATCACCATTCCACCTGTGCCTATTGCGGGCACATGTCAGCTGTTCAAAACAGCTGACATGTACTGGCTTTGATGCGGGCTCCCTGCCAGAGCTCTCATGCCTGTGTCAGTCATTGGACGTTAAGGGGTTAATGCTGGTGATACTCTCATTTGGATATTCAGCCATACCGCTGTAGTATAAGCCAGTCAGTGAAAGATCAGCTAGGGTTAATCTCTGCTGTTTATGCTCTTTACCCTGCATCTGCCTTCTATTTCTCTTTATGATGTAGGTGGCATATTCTCTAATAACACTTGTACTTTTTTATTTTGCTATTTGTTTTACTTACTCTGGTATTGGAGTGCCCCGCGGGGTCTGGGGGTACTCGGTACCGGGCCCATCGACTTCAATGAGAGGACGGTGTCACGGCGGCGGTGACCCGGTCTGTGGCCCAGAGGCGTCCAGTAATAAAATAGGGGAAAGTTGCGTGGTATTTATGTGGTAAAAATGAAAATAAAGTTTATAGATGGTTAAATACGTGACGCCACCTGTGGTATTCTAGTCAGAGGTGACCAGCGCTGCGATTTTGTTCCCCTGAGACTGTTGGTGTGTCGCAGCTGAGGTGAAAATAGCCCTCCACAGGTAGAGCAATAGTCCCAGGGCAAAGATGTTAAATTAATAGTAAAAATGGCTGTGAACATTGGGGTGCAGAAAAATGAGAGTAAGACACAGAGAGGTGCAGTTTCTTTACCTTTTACTTGAAAGTGGTTGTAATCCAGAGTACCACACACAGGTGTTGAAATGAGTCCGGCTTGCCTGGAGGCATTCAGGGGATCCTCCTTGCCAGGTGGGGATTTAGGACCTTCCTTCTGCACTTTTTGTGTGGGTCTCCGCTGTTTATAACTATGCTGCGACCCTCAATTGCGAGATGATTTCACTAACCTGTACGGCTGTCAGCATGAGCCTATTCCACGGGTACCATCCTTTTCACCGTCGGCCCTGGACTCCTTATCTGCTGTCGTGCCCTCAGGTGTTCAATGTCGCACAGGAATTTACAATTCCCTGTACTTTCAGATCCGGCGATCAGAACATACAGCTCCTGACCACCAAAGACTCTGACGTCCCTTTTCTCTTTATTAGCGCTTCACTCTGGGGTCTGCTATAGGCAGTTTTAGCTTCCCCAAAGTCTCTCCATCTCTTCTCGTGTCCTTTCCCTCTTCACAGATCAGCTGCCTGTCTATTGAGCTCCTCTCAGATCAGCTCCTTCCTCTGAACTGACAGGATCTTCCAGAAAGATCTTTTTACCTCACGTCCTCACGTTTAACTGTCATTTCTTCTCACAGCTCACAGCTGCTCTCGTTTCCATGACAACTCCCTCAGCTGACTTCTAGCTCACTCACCAACCCCCTCTGCTGGCTAGAATTTCCCTTTTCTGACCAGCAGCAGGAAATTGTGATTTTTAATCTGTTACCTGGCATGGGGGTCTCCTTTCTGCCTCCAAGCATGACTTCACCTCTTAGGGTACTGTCACACTTAGCGATGCACCAGCGATCCCGACCAGCGATATGACGCGGTCAGGATCGCTGGTGCATCGCTAAGCGGTTGCTAGTGAGCTGCCACACAGGCAGATCTCACCAGCGACATTGCAGCGGTCGGGGGTCGCTACTTACCTGTCAGACGCGGCGATCCTGACATCCTCCCGCCCGCGTCCACGCGTCGCTCATCAGCGCCACAGGAAGCCCAGCTGGAAGCTGATGACGAGAAACAGTCCAGGATGTTCTCATGCGATCAGTGATAACCAGCGGGGGAGCGGTCGGAGGTAAGTATCACATATCGCTAGCAATATCGCTATAATGTCACAAAAACCAGTGACGTTATAGCGATATTGCTAGCGATATCGCTTAGTGTGACAGTGTCACGGGGGCTTAGTTCAACTAAGGCTGAAATACCCGGGGCCCCTGTGGTGTCCCTTTTACTAGGGGAAACCCTGTCTGACCCTCAACCCAGGGTTTTTGCTGAAGGTGCAAATGCCTGAGCCTCCGACCTTTCCTTATCTCCTGCTCAGCCCTGCACTTAACCCTCCACCCTCCACCCAGTGAGGAGTCACACCACCAAAGCTCCCACACAAATAATGACAGACAGGGAGAAATTAAACTGCACTGCGCCGCACACACACAGGAATAAACAGTAATGTGAACAGGGCACAACTAAACACAAATATGGGAAGGAGAAAGGATAACGACGGATCATATGACACCAGATATGAATCTCTCTCTCTTGAACACCTCCACTCCAGACCGGAACCACTTGGTATGAAACACAAGCTATAATCGGCGACGCCCATATGCCAGTATGACTATTTAAAGACCGTGGGCGTGACTAACCTTCCAACCTGGTCTCCAGCAGGATTAACCCCCGAGAGCCTGAAGATCAAACCGGCTCCACTGAGGCTATAGTGGCTGGAGGTGGAACTACCTCTGCCTGCCGGATGCTGTGGTGTGAACAGTGTCCGACATGACAGTACCCCGTCTTCTACGAGGGACCCCAGGGCCCTCAAGACTCATAGGACCCGGCTTGTCCGGATGACGACGGTGAAAAGAACTGACCAGCCGATCCGCATGTATGTCTGAGGCTGGAACCCAAGACCTCTCCTCTGGACCATACCCCCGCCAGTGCACCAAATACTGAAGAGTACGGCGTACTACTCGAGAGTCCACCACCTTGGCGACCTCGAACTCTAACTCGCCATCCACCATGACTGGAGGTGGCATCGTCGTCGTGTCCACCAAGCCTACCACCTTTTTCAATAAAGCCCTGTGAAAAACGTTATGTATTCTGTACACCGCAGGAAGTTCCAACCGATAAGCCACTGGGTTAATGATGGCAGAAATCCCAAAAGGCCCAATAAACCTTGGACCCAGTTTTAAAGATGGGATTTTGAGTTTTATGTTCTTCGTAGCTAACCACACCCATTCACCCACACACAGGTCCGGACCTGGCACGCGTCTACTGTCAGCCACCCGTTTGTACCTGGCACTCATGCTCAACAAACGCTGTTTCACCCGCCTCCAGACTGATGACAATTGGGCTCCTAGCTGATCCTCCTCCGGGACACCCCCGGAGTCACCCTGACGTAAGGTACAAAACTGAGGATGTTGACCGTACACACAAAAGAATGGAGACTCTCCTGATGACTCTTGGCGGTGATTATTTAATGCGAATTCGGCCAGAGGAAGGAAAGTAGACCACTCCTCCTGGTTGTCGGACACAAAGCATCGTAAATACTGTTCTAGATTTTGGTTCATGCGCTCAGTTTGTCCATTAGACTGTGGATGAAACGCCGATGAATGTGACAACTTGATCCCCAACCTAGAGCAAAAAGCTTTCCAAAACCTCGCCACAAATTGCGTACCCCTATCAGATACTATGTCAGACGGTACTCCGTGGAGTCTGACCACCTCCTTCACAAATACCTGAGCCAACGTCTTAGCATTGGGCAAAGAGGACAACGCCACAAAATGCGCCATCTTTGAAAAACGGTCAACCACCACCAGGATGACCGTGTTCCCTGCCGAGGCTGGCAAGTCAGTGATAAAATCCATGGAGATTTCTGTCCATGGCCTATTGGGTACCCCCAGAGGCTGTAGCGTGCCAGCAGGACGGGTTCGGGGTGACTTAGCCCTAGCGCACGTGATGCAAGCTGCCACGTACGAGACCACGTCCTGCCGGATTTTGGGCCACCAGAAACGACGCGATACCAGCTCTAAGGTGCCCTTCACCCCTGGGTGACCAGCCAGTACCGAATCGTGGTGTTCCTTCAACACCTTAGGCCGAAGATGCAGGGGTACAAATGATTTATTGGCGGGAAGTCCTGGTGGTACCTCCTCTTGGGCCTCGGCAATCTCCGCCTCTACCTCAGTCGTGAGAGCCGAGACCACTACCCCTTTCTGGAGGATGGGTACCGGCTCTTCCCGAGGTTCTCCCCCTGGAAAACACCTAGACAAAGCATCCGCCTTGGTGTTTTTAGCCCCGGGACGGTACATCACAAGAAAATTGAAACGAGTAAAAAACAATGCCCAGCGAGCCTGCCTAGGAGACAGACGCTTGGCCGACTCCAGGTAGAGCAGATTCTTATGGTCGGTGATAACTGTGACCTGGTGAGCCGCCCCCTCCAAGAAGTGTCGCCATTCCTCAAAAGCCAGTTTGATGGCCAACAACTCCCTGTTGCCGATATCATAATTCCGTTCGGCCGGCGACAGCTTCTTGGAGAAGTAGGCGCATGGATGCATCTCGCTCAAGGACGAGCCTTGAGACAGTACTGCCCCCACTCCCACCTCCGACGCATCAACCTCTACCACAAAAGGTTTAGACACGTCTGGTTGCACCAGAATGGGGGCTGAAGCAAAACTATTCTTCAGACGCTCAAATGCACGTATAGCCACCTCAGGCCAGTTCGCCAGATCGGCACCCTTCTTTGTCATGTCCGTGAGCGGTTTGGCGACAGTCGAAAAGTGTTTTATAAATTTCCTATAATAATTCGCAAACCCAAGGAACCGCTGGAGTGCTTTCAGACTCTCCGGCCTCTCCCATTGCAACACCGCTTGCACCTTAGCGGTGTCCATTTTAAAACCGGCTGCGGACACAATATATCCCAAAAAGGGCAACTCCTGGACAAAAAATAAACATTTTTCCAGCTTAGCATAGAGCTGGTTCTCCCGGAGCAACTGTAACACCTGCCTAACATGTTCCAAATGAGTGTCCCGATCGCTAGAATAAATGAGGATATCATCCAGGTATACAATCACAAATCTCCCCAGGACATGAGCAAATACATCATTAATAAAATGTTGGAAAACGGCAGGCGCGGTGGTCAACCCAAACGGCATAACCAGACTCTCAAAATGACCCTCAGGAGTGTTAAACGCCGTCTTCCACTCATCCCCCTGACGGACCCTTATGAGGTTATACGCCCCCCTGAGGTCCAGCTTGGAAAACCATTTCGCCCCCGCTACCTGGGTGAACAAATCCGGGATCAACGGCATTGGGTAGGGATCACGGATAGTAATCTGGTTTAACTCTCGGAAATCCAGACACAGGCGTAACCCCCCATCTTTCTTCTTAATGAAGAAAACCCCGCGGCTACAGGCGAGGACGAAGGCCGGATGTGACCTTTGCTCAGACTCTCCGCGATGTAGTCTTTCAGAGCTTGTCTCTCAGGACCAGAAATATTAAACATCCTGGCCTTAGGTAATTTGGCCCCGGGTTTTAACCTAATAGCACAGTCATAGGCTCTATGTGGAGGCAGTTCTGAGCAACCCTTCTCAGAGAAAACATCCGCGAAATCCTGCAAAGCCTCCAGCAGGCTGGGCGTCACGGCGGACACACATGTGGCCAAGCAATTGTCTTGGCAGAAACCACTCCATTGTACTATGTCCTGAGTTTTCCAATCAATTACCGGGTTGTGCCTGGACAGCCATGGAAAACCCAGGACCATTTGAGCTGGAAGATTACGGAGGACCCTACATGTAACCGACTCAGAATGTAGGACCCCAATGTGGAGTTTCACCTCTGCCACAAACTCAGTAATCTCCCCTTGAGGGAGGGGAACAGCATTAATGGTCACCACCTGTATGGGGTGAGGAAGTTTTTCGATCTTAAACCCGGCGGTGTGTGCAAACTCCTCATCTATGAGATTGGTGGCGGAACCGCTATCCACAAACACTGATATAGGTAGCTCTCTGCCGGCGATAATAACCTTGGCAGGGAGCATACATTGAGATACCATCATGGAGGATATGCATACGCTCAGTTGGGTCTCCTCCATACCCTCTGAGCTTAACAGTTTTCCGCCGGTGTGACCCTCTTAGGTAGTACCGGGCAAACGTTAACATAATGACCTCCTTTACCACAGTAGAAACATGCTCCGGGCTTCCGGAATCCCGGAGCGCGAGGCTGAACCTGTGCCACGCCAGCAATCTGCATAGGTTCAGGGGAGTCATCTACTTCAACCACACCTGCACCTCTGTTTTCCCCCAGAGGTAGCGTCTCCTGTGCCCCCTGACGAAAACGGCGATCAATACGTATCACCAAACTCATGGCAGACTCCAATGATGCCGGAGTCTCATACATCAGGAGGGCTTGTTTCACCCTCCCTGATACCCCATGAATAAACTGGCTCCGCAGTGCTGGGTCATTCCACTGTGTGTCTACAGCCCAGCGGCGAAATTCCGAACAATAGTCTTCTGCCAAGCGCTCCCCCTGGCGGAGGGCGCGGATTTTAGATTCCGCTAGAGCCAGTCGGTCAGGGTCATCGTAAATGAGCCCGAGGGCAGAAAAAACATTATCGACAGAATGAAATGTAGCAGAGTCAGCTGGTAAGGAAAATGCCCATGCTTGGGGGTCACCACTCAGTAATGACAACACCAGCCCTACTCGCTGGGCCTCATTACCTGAGGATATTGGCCGCATGCGGAAGTATAATTTGCAGGCCTCCCGAAATACGACAAATTTGCTGCGATCGCCTGAAAATCGTTCTGGCAGCGGAAACTTCGGCTCTGCACCGATACCTGCAGATGCCGTTTGCACCTTTGCTACTACCAGGCCCTGCTGCTGAACTGCCCCTTTCAACTCGGAGACCTGTATGGACAGCGCCGCCAACTGGCGGGTTATGGAATCTAATGGATCCATGGACTCCTGAAAAAATGTGGGCCGATTATAATGTCACGGGGGCTTAGTTCAACTAAGGCTGAAATACCCGGGGCCCCTGTGGTGTCCCTTTTACTAGGGGAAACCCTGTCTGACCCTCAACCCAGGGTTTTTGCTGAAGGTGCAAATGCCTGAGCCTCCGACCTTTCCTTATCTCCTGCTCAGCCCTGCACTTAACCCTCCACCCTCCACCCAGTGAGGAGTCACACCACCAAAGCTCCCACACAAATAATGACAGAGAGGGAGAACTTAAACTGCACTGCGCCGCACACACACAGGAATAAACAGTAATGTGAACAGGGCACAACTAAACACAAATATGGGAAGGAGAAAGGATAACGACGGATCATACGACACCAGATATGAATCTCTCTCTCTTGAACACCTCCACTCCAGACCGGAACCACTTGGTATGAAACACAAGCTATAATCGGCGACGCCCATATGCCAGTATGACTATTTAAAGACCGTGGGCGTGACTAACCTTCCAACCTGGTCTCCAGCAGGATTAACCCCCGAGAGCCTGAAGATCAAACCGGCTCCACTGAGGCTATAGTGGCTGGAGGTGGAACTACCTCTGCCTGCCGGATGCTGTGGTGTGAACAGCGTCCGACATGACAGACAGGCCCTTTAGAGGGAGGCGATGTCACTGTGACAACCGGACTCTGGGGTGTCACAGTATCTTTTTCTATTTCAACATACTTTCCCTTTTATAAGTAATATATACTCTGCTTTGCCCTCCAGTTCCTCATAAGGAATGTGAAGCGCTCGTTGGCCTTTCAGGCAGCATAGATCTGCATTGCCCTATGGTTAGGGCTATCTCAGCTCAGCCAGGAACAACTAGTGACTGCGGGGTCAGGACCTCTAGGCTGCACAGGAATGGATCAGTTGCAGTTTTTTACCTATTTTCCTGAGCGAGTTGCTACACTATCATAACATTAAGAATATGAACATACAGATGCAAGCATCCACTGTGCTTAAATCAGACCTTTGCTCTACTAAATGGCTGTTTTCTGTACCACTTATTTTTAATGGATGATCTTTGAAGGTTGTTGTCGTACTCCTCAATTTCTAATGTTGAAATTACAATTTGGGGGCGTGGCCTGGGCTCTGAGCATGTAGGCAGCAAGAGCTCTAAGCTCCCACAGTCACATTCTAAAGCTACAAAATAAGCGTGCATAGGGTTAACCAAAATAACTTTGCTGGACCCTATTTTATTTATGAAGTTTGGGTGCCCATTTTGAGACAAAAAGCAGGACTCTGGTCCAAAGAGGACTGAAGAAATAAGCTTTTGCAAGTCTGGATGGCAGTGATGCAGCAGAAGCTGAGGGACATCACCCCACATCATCTGCCCTCCTGTGAAGAGACCGGAGTGCCAGCGCAGGCTTTACTGATGCCAGGATTGATCTGGAGGATCATTATTGGTACTGAGGACTTTATTTGGACCCCCCCAGTAAGGTACAATGTAGATCCAGCTGTCTGCACAGCTTTCTGTCTGTGGTGTGTGGAGGATAACAGTGTGGCTGTGGCGGAGAGATACAGACTCCTGCATGTTCATCCCTGATGATTACACCTGAGTGCCGCTGAATTCTGACTGCTGTAACATCAGGGTGAGGTTAATGGGGACAGAGGAGCTTCCCTTGACATATTCTAGCGTGGCACGCTGAAGAGGAAAGCAAACACACCGGTGGGGACTCTTTCTTTGCCAAGGAGCTGAAGGGCGGAGGGATACCACCGGACTTCTAGGACCAGACCCCGGAATCGGCCAAGAACAGCGCTATACAGCCTCATAAAGGACCGGATCAGAAGCGACTAGCACCGGGGGAGCCACTAAAAACTGCTGAGGTGAGGCCCAACTGAAATCCGGTCACTAGAACCGGACGCTGCACACTGATCACAGCCGCAATAGAACTCAATGGGAAGTAGTTCCGGCTGTGTCCAGCCTGTCAGCATTGCAGAAACCTGACATCAAAGGCCCCGCAGCACACAGAAAGTGGCCCCGGTACTACAGGCTCAGCTATACCCCAGAACTGTGTGGCGCAGCAGGTAGTCATCCCCAAGAGTACTGAAGAGAAGGATATAGATTGCGGGGAGGGCCCTCACTATCCCCACACAATAAAGGAACACTGACTATTCTGCACTTACCAGCAGCACAGACTTATAAAACAATAGTGACTGCAGTTTCTGGCTGGTGGCCCCGGTGCCCTATACTCATCTGTGCAGTGCACCATAATAGAGGATTATCCACTCTTCAAGCGAGGATCAGAGCTACAGTGGACTGCTTGCATTATTAGTGAGGAATTGTGTGACTTTTGGCACTCTTACTGAGGGTTTCTCAGTTGACTCCTTTTCTGAAACTTGTTTTTAGACCATTTTACTTAACTTGTGAAAACGGATGTCCCATAAGTAAAGGGTGATAAGGAGACAAGGAACAACCAAGCTCCAACACCCCAGGCGTAAACTCAAAACATATAATTATTAAGGAGAGACACAAGAGCATGCTATAAATCCCATATAGAAAGATACAATTTTTATTATTAAATTAGTAACAAAAGTACAAAAACGGATAATAACAGATGTGCTCATAAATAGTATGGACAATATGTCCCATGACCCAACCTCACACCCCCCAGAATGGAAAAACCAGGTGAATATATACCGTGAACCTTAGGTCATGTCTTAGATCAAAATACCAGCCCAGCAAATCTGAAATAAACTAAGTAGCAAGAACCAAATCCGTCCATGCAAATACCCACTCACAGTAAGAGTCAGAAAGATAGATAGAGCCGGTGCTGGCCAGGATCAAAAAAACCATATAAAAAGACCAAGGAGCAACTCACCGGGGAGGGGAGGAGGAAGGGGTCCAACAGTGGGGCCTCCGACGCGCGTTTCGCGACGTCCCCCGCCGCTTTATCAAGGAGGAGAAATATTGTCCATTCTATTTATGAGCACATCTGTTATTATCCGTTTTTGTACTTTTGTTACTAATTTAATAATAAAAATTGTATCTTTCTATATGGGATTTATAGCGTGCTCTTGTGTTTCTCCTTAATAATTACATTTTACTTAACTTGTCTGATTGATCAAGCTACAAGGGTCATAGACCTGAGGCCAGGGAAGGCTGCGTGGCAAATTAAGATGCAGTCAGGCAGGGGCAGAATTAATAATAGCTCACACAGGGTGACGAGGCACAATTTGGGGGCATACTCAAAATCCTATGAGGATATCCCTAATGTGTTAAGCCCCACAAATTCTAGGTCACCTTTGAAAAGAGGTGAGCCCAAAATGCCTTATATAAAACAATCCCATAACCCTGCACCTGTCAAACTTGCAAAAGGGGGATCAGGTATCAATAACCCATTGACCAAAACACTGCCTAAAACACAACCTGAAACACTTCAAAAAAAGAAAAATTTTGGGGGGACACATTAAAACTCCTCCTCCAAATCAGCTCCTCATGGAGGAAATGGACACTTCCAAATCAAACAAAAGGAAGGGCCCAGACGATCAGGAAAACACCGAGAGTCTTTCTTCTGAGAACTCTGACAGTGTCTCAGCTGACTATACCCCAAACACAAGCCCTGAAAGGCAGAGGCCTAGAAGGGACACTGGAGGTCCATTTCCTTTGTTTGAGGTTCCTCCTCCATCCATCAGCCTGGGGGAATACAAGGGGTCCAATAAACAAGCCACCGAAGGATTTATGGCGGATCTCTTCCAGTCCTTCAGTGATGCCCTAAAAATAGGGTTTGAGATTCAGGCTAAGGCCCTACAGGAAACTTGCAGGAATCTTAGCCAAAAGGTTGAGAAATATGAGGTAAAGATGGTACAGGCGGAGAGGGACATAGTCTACCTCTCAAAGGAAAATTCTCTCCTCAAAACTGAGGTTATTTCCCTTAAAAACAAATTAACTGATCTGGAGGACCGAAGCAGGAGAAATAACTTAAAAATACGAGGTATTCCTGAGTCGGTCTCCCAGGCAGATCTTTCAGATTACACTAAAAATTTATTCAAAAAATTATCGACAAAATTGACAGAATTAGAAGTAAATATTGATCGTATACACCGCCTCCCACGTCCAAAAGGGGTCCCACAGGAAAAGCCTAGGGACACTATCCTCAGACTCCATTTTTTTTAAACAAAGGAGAAGGTTCTAAAATGTCTGAGAGAGAGAGGTTCACCTCCAGAGCCATATAAAGATTTAAAGATTTTCCAAGACTTCTCCAAAGAGACAATGGACGCAACAAGGTCCATCAGAGATTTGACCTCTAAACTTAGAGAGCTCAGAGTGTCATATAGATGGGGTTTCCCTACCAAGCTATTAGTCTGGTATAATGACAAAAACTACCCCATCTACACTCCACACGAGGGTCAGAAGTTCCTTAAATTTCTGATGGATGACCCAGCATTTAGGGATAGGGATTAGGACTGATTTTTACCTTATGTTCAAATTTACATGGTGTATACTATTAATTTCCTTTTCATGAATATAAATATCTTATGACCCGTATTTACGGTTTATTGATGTCACATTGGGAACTTGCCACTTAATTTTTTCTCACTTTTTTCCCCACACTAAGGTGAGACACCAACCTGTTTGGAGTCCTCCAGGAGAACGCTCAAGTTCCTAATTGTTTTTCTGTATTTCACTGTTTTGCTTGTTTCCATTTTTCTGTTTTGATATTGCACTCTAATGATGAAAATCTTATCGTACAATGTTATGGGGCTCAACAGTCCGAATAAGAGGTATGCGGTATGGAAGGAGATAAACCGAACCCGTGCCGAATTGGTATGCCTCCAGGAGGTTAAACTGGCCTCCGATCAACACCCAATCTTCCAGCACAAGAACTTTCCACACATGTACAAGTCACTGTCCACAAAGAAAAAGGCTGGAGACCATTACACTGGTAGGTGGCACCGTTCCTTTTCAGCTCATCAAAGAGATACTAGACTCGTTGGGCAGGTATCATATACTCATATGCTTACTCCATGAAAGGCCATGCACAATAGTGAATGTATACGCACCTAACAAGGGACACATTCATTTCTTGAACAAGCTAATCAAAAAAATAGACAAAGTCAAAACAGGTGATCTGATCTTACTAGGCGACTTTAATATTTGTCCCAGATAGTAGCATGGATTAGTTCGCCACAAGTTCGCCACAAGGTTCCAGCTTTGTAAAACTGGTTAATTCAAAATGAGCTTTATGATGCTTTTCGTTGCTTGAACACATCGTCTCGTGAGTATTCTCACTTTTCAGATGTACATAAGACAATCTATCTACTACTTACTAATATATTTACTTTAACCAAAATTAAAGCTATACGGTTCATGCAAAAGACCATCTCGGATCATACCCCGGTTCTCGTGGGTCCTCCCTCTGATAAGCCATTTCGCTGGAGACTTAACCCAGCCTTGTTATATATACCAGAGTGCAAGCAAGAGATAGAAAACGTTCTCTTAAACTACTTCAAGGAAAATGTATCTGGTGAAGTAGATCAGTTCACGGTCTGGAATGCCCATAAGGCGGTCCTGAGGGGATGCCTTATGCAGATCCTCTCTAAACATAAGAAGAGAAATAGGGAAAAAATTACAAACCTACAGGCCCAAATTAATGATCTAGAAAAAACCAAAACCAACTTGAAAGTTCCTTCCCAAACCATCCAGGCTGAGATTTTGAGACTCAGACAGAGTCTGAGATCTGAAATCTACCAGGAATACGATGCAGCCATCAAAGCATCTAGGTATAAATCGTATACATCTCTCAACAAGCCTACCAAGTTTATGATGAGAAAATTAAAAAGAGAAAGAATCAAAAAAATATAATTACGATTGTATCTCCCTCGGGTGATCCCAAAATTCACCCTAGGGACATTGTCAACTCGTTTGCAGATTTCTTTAAAAATCTTTATAACCAGAAAGATGACCCCCAAACACCGGTGGTTAACTCGAATTTTGTGGATTCTTTTCTACAGAGTATCGATTTACCAAGAGTTGATGAGCTGGACTTGAATTATGTCAATAGCCCTTTTACAGAGAGTGAAATAGTTGACGTTATCAAGAAACTGCAGTACCAAAAATCACCAGGGCCAGATGGCTTTTCTGGGGAATGCTATAAATCTTTTTAAAAAATTCTGGCTCCACAGTTGGCTTCCATCTTTGGTCTGGCATCCTCTCGGGGTTCCTTCCCAAAGGAGATGTTAGAGGCAACAATTGTCATGATTCCAAAGGTGGGGGAAGACCCCGAGAGGATACAGAACTATAGGCCAATCTCGCTCATAAACAGCGATATTAAAATCTACTCAAAGATCATCGCAACCGACTAAAAAACATCCTTCCATGTCTGTTGGTGGATGATCAAATAGAGTTCACAGAGGGCCACCAGGCCTCAGATGGGACTAGAAGGGTGTTGAACTTGATAAATTTAGCTAACAAGTCGAGCACCGAAACTGCTTTTCTGGCACTGGACGCCGAGAAAGCGTTCGATAGACTAAACTGGCTATATTTAAAAGCAACTCTCGCTAGATTTGACTTTGACGAGAAGTTTCTATCAAGAGTCTTCGCCCTATACTCGGGTCCTAGTGCCAGAATCTATGCAAACAACTTCCTTTCTGACTCGTTCGACATTATCAATCGCACAAGACAGGGGTGCCCCCTGTCTCCCCTTCTATTTGTGCTTGCCATAGAGCCCCTAGCCGAAAAAATTAGATTAAACAATGATATTAAAGGCTTTGAACTGCCATCACGAAATTTTAAAATTGGGTTATTAGCAGATGATCTCTTCCTCACACTTCTTGATCCCGCAAATTCCATTAAAGCCCTTTCAGATGAACTAGAAAAATTCTCTAGAGCATCCTATTTTAAGATAAACCCACACAAATCCAAATTTATAACTCTAAACATGCCCTGATGAAGTGGCTGGTTTTTCCACGAAACGCGTAGGCTTATTAAAGAAGTTTTTTATTATATGGACTGCCGAAGGTGCGTTTTTTTCTGGTCAGCGCGGTTTATTCAGCCCGGCTCTTTTTTCCACTTTGGATTTGTTTCATTTACTCTAAACATGAAACAATCCGAAATTAACGAAATAAAGACTCAAACCCAGTTCATTTGGGAGGAGAAAGAGATTGTCTATCTAGGGATTAGAATAGCAGGATCAATCCAAGCCACAGTTAGGGCCAATTTAGACAGCATTATAAAGACTATAACAGGCAATCTATCCTTTTTGGCTCAGTTAGAGTCTTCAATTTTTGGGAAGATACTGGCAGTCAAAGCCTTTATCCTTCCCAAAATGTTATACATATTTAGGACTTTGCCAGTTAGCTTTCCATGCCAATCCATTGATAAAATTCAAGAGCTCATCTGACTATTTATTTGGAAAGGTAAGAAAGCAAGAATATCTGCAGACTTACTTTATAAAAATAAAAAACATGGGGGAGCAGGACTGCCCAACATATATGCTTATTATCAGGCCTCACTTATTAAACACTGACACTGGTTTATGGAAAACATGACACATCCAGCTTGGTATGGCTTGGAGAGAGATGCTAGTGATAGAGGTTCCACGCGAAAGCTTTTCTTTTACTTCCTTCTGCAAAAGCACAGCGCAAACTCATCGCATCCTATATTTCGGTCGATAATCTCAGCCTGGAGGGAACTCATTAAGCCGACTAAAAATATCAAAAAAGCAAAGCAAATCTTAAAACTACCCCTATCTTCATTTGCACTGATGGATGATCTCCCGATGCCGGAGTTATGGGGGAAATCTGGAATCAAAAAGGTGGGGAATGTTTTTAGTGGAGTGGAGTTCTTGAAATTCAGTGAGATTAAGGCTAAATATAATCTTCCATCATCTGAGCTGGTCTTTTACACCATGTTGAAAGACAGAATTTTGAAAATCATAAAAGGGAAGGCTTTAAATTATGAAATGCTAACTTCACTGTTGTGCAACCTTAAAAATAAAAACCTCTGGAGTCTGCGTAATTTGTATAGATCTGTCGTCAAGGACCTAACAAGCCACAAAAACATATACATGAAGAGATGGGAGTCCGATTTAGGTGCCGATATCCGTCTCGAGAATTGGAACGATGCCATCAAATTCACTTACAATTCCAACATATCAATGGGTCTTCACGAGGGTTATTTTAAACTGTTAAATAGGTGGTACTATACCCCGACAAGGTTATCACATTTTAACCCCTTCATGACCAAGCCTATTTTGACCTTAATGACCAGGCCATTTTTTGCAATACTGACCAGTGTCCCTTTATGAGGTAATAACTCGGGAACGCTTCAACGGATCCTAGCGATTCTGAGATTGCTTTTTCATGATATATTGGGCTTCATGTTAGTGGTAAATTTAGGTTGATAATTTTGCATTTATTTGTGAAAAAATCAGAAATTTGGTGAAAATGTAGAAAATTTCGCAATTTTCAAATTTTGAATTTTTATTCTGTTAAACCAGAGAGTTATGTGACACAAAATAGTTACTAAATAACATTTCCCACATGTCTACTTAACATCAGCACAATTGTGGAAACAAAATAATTTTTTGTTAGGAAGTTATAAGGGTTAAAAGTTGACCAGCGATTTCTCATATTTACAATAAAATTTACAAAACCATTTTTTTAGGGACCACCTCACATTTGAAGTCACTTTGAGGGGTCTATATGGCAGAAAATACTCAAAAGTGACACCATTCTAAAAACTGCACCTCTCAAGCTACTCAAAACTACATTCAAGAAGATTATTAACCCTTCAGGTGTTTCACAGGAAACAAAGCAACGTGGAAAGAAAAAACGGACATTTTAATTTTTCCAACAAAAATTTTCTTTTAGCATCAATTTTTTCATTTTCACATGGGTAACAGGATAAAATGGATCCTAAAATTTGTTGGGCAATTTCTTCTGTGTACACCGATACCTCATATGTGGTCATAAACCACTGTTTGGGCTCACAGGAGGGCTCAGAATGAAAGGAGCGCCATTTGACTTTTTGAATGGAAAATATGCTGGAATATTTAGCGGTTGCCATGTCGCGTTTGGAGAGCCCCTGTGTGCATAAACATTGGAGCTCCTCCACAAGTTACCCCATTTTGGAAACTAGACCCCCCAAGGAACTTATCTAGATGCATAGTGATCACGTTGAACCCCGAGGTACTTCACAAATTGATCTGTAAAAAAAAAAGTTCTTTTTTTTCACAAAAATTTTCTTTTAGCCTCAGTTTTTTCATTTTCACATGGGCAACAGGATAAAATGGATCCTAAAATTTGTTGAGCAATTTCTCCTGAGTACACCGATACCTCATATGTGGTCATAAACCACTGTTTGAGCACACGGCAGGGTCCGGAAGGGAAGGAGCACCATTTGACTTTGAATGGAAAATTAGCTCCAATTGTTATCGGACACCATGTCGCGTTTGGAGAGCCCCTGTGCACCTAAACATTGGAGCTCCCCCACAAGTGACCCCATTTTGGAAACTAGACCCCCTAAGGAACTTATCTAGATGTGAAATGAGCACTTTGAACCCCCGAGTGCTTCACAAAAGTTTATAACACAGAGCAGTGAAAATAAAAAATATTTTTTTTTCCTCAAAAATGATTTTTAGCACACTATTTTTAATTTTCACAAGGCTAACAGGAGAAATTGGACCACAAAAGTTGTGGTCCAGTTTGTCCTGAGTACGCTGGTATCCCATATGTGGGGAGGAACCACTGTTTAGGCACACGGCAAGGCTCAGAAGGGAAGGAGCGCCATTTGACTTTTTGAAATGCAAATTACTTCTAATCGTTAGCAGACACCATGTCGTGTTTGGAGAGCCCCTGTGCGGCTAAACATTGGAGCTCCCCCACAAATGACCCCATTTTGGAAACTAGACCCCCCAAGGAGCTTATCTAGATGCATAGTGAGCACTTTGAACCCCCAAGTGCTTCACAAAAGTTTATAACGCAGAGCCGTGAAAATAACAAATATTTTTTTTCCTCAAAAAATTATTTTTTAGTGCACAATTTTTTATTTTTACAAGGGTACCAGGATAAATTAGACCCCAAAAGTTGTTGTCCAGTTTGTCCTGAGTACGCTGGTACCCCATATGTGGGGGGGAACCACTGTCCACTGTTTGGGCACACGTCGGGGCTCGGAAGGGAAGTTGTTGACATTTTGAAATGCTGACTTTGATGGAATGGTCTGCGGGCATCATGTTACATTTGCAGAGCCCCTGATGTACCTAAACTGTGGAACCCCCCACAAGTGACAACATTTTGGAAACTAGACCCCTCAAGGAACTTATCTAGATGTGTGGTGAGCACCTTGAACCCTCAAGCGCTTCACAGAAGCTTATAACGCAGAGCCGTGAAAATAAAAAATATTTTTTTTTCCTAAAAAAAAATGATTTTTAGCCAGCAATTTTTTTTCACAAGGGTAGCAGCATAAATTGGACCACAAAAGTTGTTGTCCAGTTTGTCCTGAGTACGCTGGTACCCCATATATGGGTGGGGACCACTGTTTGGGTACACGTCGGGGCTCGGAAGGGAAGTAATGACATTTTGAAATGCTAACTTTGATGGAATGGTCTGCGGGCATCATGTTACATTTGCAGATCCCCTGATGTACCTAAACTGTGGAACCCCCCACAAGTGACAACATTTTGGAAACTAGACCCCTCAAGGAACTTATCTAGATGTGTGGTGAGCACCTTGAACCCTCAAGCGCTTCACAGAAGCTTATAACGCAGAGCCGTGAAAATAAAAAATATTTTTTTTTCCTAAAAAAAAATGATTTTTAGCCAGCAATTTTTTTTCACAAGGGTAGCAGCATAAATTGGACCACAAAAGTTGTTGTCCAGTTTGTCCTGAGTACGCTGGTGCCCCATATATGGGGGGGAACCATTGTTTGGGCACACGTAAGGGCTCGGAATGGAAGTAGTGACGTTTTGAAATGCAGACTTTGATGGAATGGTCTGCGGTCGTCGTTACGTTTGCAGAGCCCCTGATGTGCCTAAACAATAGAAACCCCCCACAAGTGACCCCATTTTGGAAACTAGACCTCCCAAGGAACTTATCTAGATGCCTGGTGAGCACTTTGAACCCCCAAGTGCTTCATAGAAGTTTATAACGCAGAGACGTGAAAATAAAAAAAAAAATTTCCACAAAAATATATTTTAGCCCCCAATTTTTTATTTTCCCAAGGGTACCAGGAGAAATTAGACCCCCAACGTTGTTGTGCAATTTTTCCTGAGTACGCTGATACCCCATATGTTGGGGTAAACCACTGTTTGGGCACACGTCGGGGCTTGGAAGGGTGGGAGCACCGTTTAACTTTTTGAACGCAAAATTGGCGGGAATCAATTTTTGCACCATGTCACGTTTGGAGACCCCCCTGATGTGCCTAAACAGTGGAAACCCCACAATTCTAACTTCAACCCTAACCCCAACACACCCCTAACCACAGCCTTAACCCCAACACATCCCTAACCCTAATACCACTCCTAACCATAACCCTAACCCCAACACACCCCTAACCCTAATCCCAACCCTAACCATAACCCTAACCACAAGCCTAACCCTAATTCCAACCCTAACCCTAATTACAACTCTAACCCTAATTCCAACCCTAACCCTAACTCCAACCCTAACCGTAACCTTCTTTCCAACCCTAACCCTCTTTCCAATCCTAACCCTCTTTCCAACCCTAACCCTAACCCTCTTTGCAAACCTAACCCTAACCCTCTTTCCAACCCTAACCCTAACCCTAATGGAAAAATAAAAATAATTTCTTTATTTTATTAGTTGATCCTGCCTACGGGGGTGATAAACGGGGGGTTTATTTACTTTTCATTCTATTTTGATCACTGTGAGAATTTATCACAGTGATCAAAATGAATGAATGGAAATTGCAGCCGGCGGGTGCCCTGCGCATGCGCCCGCCATTTTCCAATATTGCGGCGCCCATGGTCCAGGACCGCGGGACACCGGGAGCCATAACGGCACTCGGTGAGTACCGGGGGAGTGGGAGGAGGGGCGATCGGAAGCTGGGAGGGAGCGGAGGGAAGGCGGGGGAGATGATGATAGTGGTGGCACATCGCCGCTGTCATTCAGTGGCGGGGGCAGATCGCTCCGTTATCGGGTGGGGGGGTTGGATTGCTATCATCAGCCATGTCCGATGCTACAGCAGCGTCGGACATGGCTGGATTGTAATATTTCATCAATTTTCATTGATGAAATATTACTATCGCTCTGATTGGCTGTTTCTCTTTTAACAGCCAATCAGAGCGATCGTAGTCACGTGGGGGCAAAGCCACACCCCCTATGGTGAAGAACAAAGCCCCCTGTATCTGCGGGTCGGGTTACCTTTCAGTGACCTAGGTCACCCGACCCGCAGGGGGACTTTAAAGTCATGACGCCACATAGGCGTTACTGGTCAGATTGGCACCAGTTTTCATGACGCCTATGTGGTGTCATTGGTCGTGAAAGGGTTAACACAGAATTATCTTCCTTGTGCTGGAGAGGCTGTGGACATCAAGGGAACCTCTACCATATATTTTGGGGTTGTTCAAAGATCAAAAACCTCTGGTTCCAGGTCACACAGCACATTAACCTCAAGGACTTCACAATTACACCCGAAAGAGCACTTCTTTCATTAGACATGGAACAGTTTGATGATTCGTAAAGATACATTATTATACACATCCTATTAGTGACTAAGACCATGTTAGCACAATGGTGGAAGAAAGTCGAGGTTCCTAAGTTTTCAGACATACTTGATAAGATAGGCCAGCATAGTGATTTAGAACTCAGATTTGCGATTAACAACAATCACATCCACAAATATACAAAAGAATTGGAAGACTTGGAACAACAAATTCCATATCAAATAGACCTATTAAGAGGTATTATATTTTGAGGCCTAAACATGGCCGTTGTAGTACCGGGATGTTGTATCTCCTTCCAAGAATATTACCCCATAATAAGGATTGGCGATTTTCTTTTCCTTTCATGTTGTTATTTGCTATATGCTATTTAATGCCTATTTATGGGTTCTCTAGTTTTAAATTTTTTCCGTACCTGTACAAGGTTCTTTACTTCCCATTCCCTTTCCTCCCTTCCTACCTTCCTTCCCTTACCCTGTTTAATTACTCAAAACCAATAAAATTATTTGAAAAGAATTTACAATTTGTTCCAAACAACAGATCAATCACTGATCTGGGCATCTGCTGATGGGGTGCAAATCTTGCTGTTTGGAAGGAACATCCTACTAACTACAGTACTCGAAAAATAACCAAAAAAAACAACATTTCAGATTAACTTTTCCAGCAAATATATTCTATTGGTCAATATCAGTCAAGCTTGCTAAAGTCATCAAATTGGTCTCTTCCATATTGATGATTATGTGAAGGTATGTACATGTAGTCATAGTCATGTGACATTTGCAAATTCTGCATTTCAAGATATTTTATTAAGGGATTGCATTGCATTTTGCAATGTGTCAGGTGTCTACTTTCAGAAAACATTTGTGAAGGATGGTTTAATATCACATTTTAATTCAAAAGTTTTATTTGTGTATGTCAAAAGTTAAAACAGTCACAAACTCTCTAATAGCAAACAAATTCTCCAAAGAATAGACAATATCCAGTTAAATAGTAAGGTTATATCTATAATGCTGAATTAATTCAGAAAAACTTTTTACTTTTACAGGCTTTTTTTCACAGAAGGGGCAAGGTTCCCAAAAGAATAATTGTCGTTGTCTATTGTAATATTTCAATGTTTGTTCAATTTTAGATGCTTCCAAACTAAAGATAAAAGCAATTCATTTTCTTTTCTACGTGTGCTTTCTACATCAAATACCACTGGGGCCTGTCTGCATCTAGCATTGGACTGGTATATTAACCATGAACTGGTAAATCTGGACTTTTTTTAAGTGATGGCTTACATTGTCAAAAAAAAAGTATACCTCTTCTGGAATATTGAACCATGAAATATTGAGTGCCGTTCTGAAACAAATTAAGTACAAGTGTACAGCTCAGAGTATGTTCAATAAGTAACATACTTTACTTATTATATTATCTCTTGTTGTGTACCAGGAAAAGTACATAAATATGCAAGTGTAAGAATGGCGGACTGTACTATCATGTTCCTACCTCTGGAGACACCAATCGCGTCATGTAAATAATGTCATGCTGTAGCGCTGTTGCCGATGCTCTGCATGATGCCCCTTTCTCCCTCCATGCAGGGACACTGGCTTACTCACCGCCCCAGCCCTCGACATGGTGCCTGGCATGCTCCTTTTTCCTGCTTCCTTTGTACACAAAATGATTACTGGCAGCGCACCTTGTGCACACTGCTCTTAAAGGGCAATAGCTCGGAGGCATCTTGTATATAAGACTCCCTCTCCCCTAGGGAGTCACGAAGCAATGTGTAGAGTCACTAATGAGTAAAATGTACTACTACTGAGTTATGAGATCCACTGATTCCAGAGCTGCCAGTGTCTTGAACCTGTATCCCTGGTCCCAGTGTGGCCAGTCCTGTATCTGTAGTTCCCTGGTCCTGGCATGGTCCAGTCCTGTATCCAAAGTTCCTTGGTCCCGGTATGGCCGGTCCTGTATCCGTAGTCCCCTGATCCTGGAGTGGCCAGTGCCTGAACCTCATCCTCTGGTCTGAGAGTTACCAGAGCTTGAACCTCATCCCCTAGTCCCGGAGTGGCCAGAGCCTAAACCTCATCCCCTGGTCCCAGAGCAGCCAGTACTTGAACCTTGTCTTCAGGTCTCGGAGCTGCCAGAGTCACACCGTTCCAACATATTCACCCAGCCTCCGCTCCCACGCTGTCTCTGCATACTCACCTGGCCATCGCTCCCACGCCGCAGCCCCTCGCTGGCCGACAGCCACGGCAGTTACCTCTGACAGGCGTGCGGCCGACGGCATCTCTGCATGCAATGCGCATGCGCCATAGGCCGCGGCCGCGCCTCCCTTCTGCTTCTTGTGCTCCGGCTATGCTCTGACCTGGAAGCACCCCCTGACCAATGGCAGACCAGACAGGGGCATATCAGGCCGCTTCCCCCTGAGGGAGGCACCTGATTGTTGTGTTTCCTAGCACACTGGGCCTCGCTTCTTCGTGTGCTCTCTGCAGTCTCACAGTCCCGTTCTCTTGTTCTCTCTGCAGCAGCCTCGCAGTCCTGCTATCCGTGTCCCCTGCTGTACTCCAGTCCTGCCTCCGGTGTTCCTGTTCCATCCTGCTTCAGTCCTTCCGTCCTACTCCAGTTCTGCCTCCGGTGTTCCTGTCCATCCTGCTCCAGTCCTTCCGTCCTACTCCAGTCCTGCCTCCGGTGTTCCTATTCCATCCTGCTCCAGTCCTTCCGTCCTAATCTGGTCCTGCCTCTGGTGTTCCTGTTCCATCCTGCTCCAGTCCTTCCATCCTACTCTAGTCCTGCCTCCGGTGTTTCTGTTCCATCCGGCTCTAGTCCTTCCATCCTACTCCAGTCCTGCCTCCGGTGTTCCTGTTCCATCCTGCTCCAGTCCTTCCATCCTACTCCAGTCCTGTCTCCTGTGTTCCTGCTCCAGCCATCCCTCCACGTTCCAGTCTACAGTCTTACTCCACTCCTGTCTCCTGTGTTCCAGCTCTGTCCTGTCATCTACACTTCAGTCCCACACTCCTACTCCAGTCCATCATGAGCCGCCCCTCTCGGTACCAGCTACTGTGGTACTCAAACCCCTGGGCCTGCTCCTAACGGTCCCTGTATAGGGGTCATAGAATCATAGAATTATAAAATGGTAGAGTTGGAAGGGACCTCCTGGGCCATCTGGTTCAACCCCCTGCTCAAAGCAGGATTCACTAAATCATCCCAGTCAGATGTCTGTCCAGCCTCTGTTTGAAGACTTCCATTGAAGGAGAACTCACCACTTCTCGTGGCAGCTTGTTCCACTCATTGATCACTCTAACTGTCAAAAAGTTTTTTCTAATATCTAATCTGTGTCTCCTCCCATTCAGTTTCATCCCATTACTTCTAGTCTTTCCTTGTGCAAATGAGAATAAAGTTGATCCTTCTGCAATGTGACAGCCCTTTAGATATTTGTAGACAGCTATTAAGTCTCCTCTCAGTCTTCTCTTTTGCAAACTAAACAATCCCAAATCCTGCAACCTTTCCTCATAAGACAGGGTTTGCAGACCGGTCACCATTCTGGTTGCTCTTTTCTGAACTTGCTCCAGTTTGTTGATGTCTTTTTTAAAATGTGGTGCCCAAAACTGGACACAATATTCCAGATGAGGTCTGACCAAAGAGGAGTAGAGGGAAATAATGACTTCACGTGATCTAGACTGTATGCTTCTGTTAATCGTCGATTCCACCTGGTAGCTCGCTCGGGGCCCCTCAGTGCCACGGCCCAGAGAGTCCACTCCTGGAGATTCCGGCTCCAGACCAGCCACGCTAATAGCCAGAGCCTGAACCTTGTCTCCTGGTCTCTGAGCAGCAAAAACCTGAACCTTATCGCCTGGTTCGTGAACCACCAGTGCTTGAACATTGTTCCCCAGTCTGTGTGGGACCAAACCCTGATGTAGTATCCTAGAATGGCATGTCTGAACCGAGGCCAAATCCCAACTTACTAGTCTGAATGAAGACCAAGCACTAACCAGTGTCAGCGTACCTCAGCCGCTGCGGTACCATTTTCTGCCCAGGAGTGGTACTTGATGGCTACCTGCAGCCCAGTCTGTCTCCACCATCAGAAGCTCTAGTGAACACCATGTAGTCGCTTAGCTACTCACCTTCCTGGGCAGGTCCACAAATCCACATGCACCACATGAGGGCATAACAGTTTGCTTGGCCATGGCCGCAACACATGTGTTTTGTACATACAGTGCTGTGCAAATTAATTGGGGCAAAGCATTTTTTTAAGTAAAATCGTAAGTTGGTTACCAATCAGCGATTCAAACCAGTTTTAACTGCTTTGAACAGGTGTGAGTGCCTGTTCAAAGCAGTTAAAACTGGTTTGAATCACTGACTGGTAACCAACTTATGATTTTGCTTAAAAAAATGCTTTGTCCTAATTAATTTACACAGCACTGTATAATGTGTTATGTGAAATGGGAACTTTGTCATGCAGTTTTCATGTATATTGTGAATAGACTGTGATATGGTAATGTACAGCATAGGGTAGGATATATATTAGGATCTAGGACATAAGCTAAAGACTTAGTAAATACTGTAATAGGATAGTAGCTGTAGATAGCTGAAGGTATAGGATAAGATACAGTTAATGTTTGGGACTATCCCACAGCAGGGGATGCTAATTAGAGTTGAGCGAAACGGGTCGAAAAATGTCAAAAGTCGCCGACTTTTGGCAAAGTCGGGTTTCATGAAACGAAACCCGACCCTAGGATGAGGTCGGCCACGAGGTCGCGTTTCAAAAGTTTGTTTTGCGCTCTTTTTCAGCCAATCAGGATCCACAGACACTGTGGGCAACGTGATGACATAGACAAGGGTCACCACCATCTTTCAGAAGGGCGTGCAAGTGATTGGCTTGCTTTGGTGGGCGTCACAGGGGTTATAAAAGGGCGTGCACGCCGACCGCCATCTTACTTCTGCCGATCTTAGCATAGGGAGAGGTTGCTGATTCTGTAGGGAGAGCGTTAGGCAGGGAAGAAGAAAAAAAACTGCTTCTGCTGCTAGCGATTTTGCCTGTACAACACACCAGTCACTGTGTGTGCAGTGCAAGGGGAGGCTATATTGTGGTGGATCAGCGGTGTTGGTTGTTAGGAAGCCTTAGAAGGCAGCCTGACAGCTGCATTGTTGTTTACCCACTGCTCTGCAAACTGCTTTTTTAAAAGCAATCCCAATTTTTTTTTTTGTCCTGCTGAGGCACTGAGCGTGCATTTTTTCAAACCATACAGCATCAGTGGGCCTCACACAATCCAAAAGTGTCCAGTGTCCACTAGTGTGTGCAGAAATTAAAAATCTCCCTTATCCTGTAGTCACTTTTTTCACACCTGTGCCATCGAGCCTGTGACATAGCGCTCTGATATTCAGTGGGCCTCACACAATCCAAAAGTGTCCAGTGTCCACTAGTGTCTGCAGAAGTTCAAAATCTCCCTTATCCTGTAGTCACTTTTTTCACACCTGTGCCATCGAGCCTGTGACATAGCGCTCTGATATTCAGTGGGCCTCACACAATCCAAAAGTGTCCAGTGTCCACTAGTGTCTGCAGAAATTCAAAATCTCCCTTATCCTGTAGTCACTTTTTTCACACCTGTGCCATCGAGCCTGTGACATAGCGCTCTGATATTCAGTGGGCCTCACACAATCCAAAAGTGTCCAGTGTCCACAAGTGTCTGCAGAAATTCAAAATCTCCCCTGTCCTATAGACACCTTGTACGTTTTTTTACATTACTATATAGTTTGTTGGATTTTGTCTACATTTCTACCAAAAATGAGGAAGGCTGGTGGAAGAGGCCATGGAATTGGGCGGGGGTTGGCAGCTGGTAATGATGGTGTTGGTGGTGGATCTGATGGTAGTGGCAAAAGCAAAATAGGACCGAATGCAGGAGGTTTTGAGCATGCGTCATCGTCTGGCTCCACAAGGCCTCGAAGGCTTAGTTTTCTAGGAGTTGCAAACCGCTTTTAAAGCCAGAGCTTCAGGAAAAAGTTTTGTCTTACATTGCTGACTCAGCCTCCAGCTCTATCGCCTCCTCTTCTGAAGTTGTAAAAAATAAAAGCACTGAGTCGTCATTGGAGGCTCATGTTCATGAACCACACCTTTCCTTGTGTCCTTCACCCCAACCAAGATTGAATGATGACGCAGGCCATACTACTGATTACTCCATGGAGCTGTTTTCACATACCATGCCTGGATTATCAAGTGAAATGGTGAATTACCCAGGCCAAGATGAATCTGACATGGAGTGCACTGATGCACAGCCGCTGATAGATGATTCTGCTGGTACATTCACTCAGAGCACTACATTGTCCTCGCAGTGTACAGAGCCAGATTCTGACCCTGATGAGTCTCAGGTGCCCCTTCCCGCACACTATACCACCATACACGGTGACACAGAGGAAGGTGCACATGACATTGAAGAGGAGGTGATGGATGACCCAGTTGTTGACCCAGATTGGCATCCATTGGGGGAAGAGGGTGCTGCTTCCAATAGCTCAGATGAGGAGGAGCATCCACAGCAGACATCGACATCGCAACAGCTGTTATCTGGCAGGCCCGGAGCACTCCAAAGACAGGTTCCAAAAATCAAAAGAGTTGCTGGACAGCTTGTCCAGACGGTCAAAAGATCACAGCGTGCTAGGCCGCAAAATGTCTGCCAAAGTAGGAAGAGTGCAGTGTGGCACTTTTTTGAACAAAATCCTCATGATCAGGCCAAGGTTATCTGTAAGAAGTGCGCAAAGACCTTTAGCCGAGGGAAAAATCTGAAAAATTTGAATACCAGTTGCATGCTTAGACATTTAACCAGCATGCACTTGCAAGCGTGGACACAACACCAAACCTCAAGTGCCACATGTGCAACTGATCACAAAGAAGGTAGTCAACAACGCTACATTTTTTCCCCCACTGTAAGCCCACCGGTTAGCACAGCAGCAAATGTTGAGGTGTCGTTGCAAGGCCACAGCAGTCAGGGAATCCCACTGTTATATCAACAAAATACTGAATCTAGGCCATCAGAAAGAACACCAACTCCATCACCATCATCAACCCTCTCTCAGTCCGCCCTGTCCACCGCTACTTCCACCATATTCAGCTCTCAAGTCCAGCTCACCCTCCCAGACACTATGAGTAGGTCAAGAAAGTACTCAGTCTCTCATCTGCGTACACTGGGTTTGAACGCGCACATTGCCAAACTAATCCCGTTTGAGATGATGCCCTATCGGTTGGTGGAAAGCGCAGCTTTCCGCAAACTCATGGCCTATGCAGTACCACGCTATGACCTACCCAGTTGCCACTTCTTCTCTCGCAAAGCCATCCCAGCCCTCCACCATCATGTAAAAGACCGCATTGTCCATGCACTCAAGCAGTCAGTGAGTGGAAAGGTGCACCTCACAACTGATGCATGGTCCAGTCAGCATGGCCAGGGCCGTTACGTGTCCATCACTGCGCACTGGGTTAATGTGGTGGATGCAGGGTCCACAGGGGACAGCGGTGGTGGGACAGTGCTGCCTAGCCCACGGTATAGGAAACAGTTGGCTGTAGGCATTCGACCCTCCTCCTCCTCCTCCTCCAGAAGCGAAAGCTCGTCCACAGAGCGCAGTCGTACGAGCACTCCATCTGCAGCTGACACTGTTGCACACGAGGTGTCCCCCTATCGAGCAGCTAGTGGAAAGCGTCAGCAGGCTGTGTTGCAGATGATGTGTTTGGGTGACAGACACACCCCCGAGGTGCTGGTCGAGTACTTTCAGCGACAAACTGAGTCATGGCTGGGCAGTGTACATCTTAAGGCAGGCAAGGTAGTTAGTGATAACGGCCGTAATTTTGTGGCAGCCATAGCCCTTTCAAAACTCAGCCACATACCTTGCTTGGCTCACACCTTGAACCTGGTGGTGCAGTGCTTCCTCAAAAATTATCCGGAGTTAACAGCCCTGCTCCAGAAGGTGCGAAGACTGTGCGCGCACATCCGCCGGTCGCCTGTACACTCCGTTCGTATGCAGAAGCTGCAGCGATTGCTCCACCTTCCCAACCACTGCCTCATTATCGACATTGCAACAAGGTGGAACTGCACCCTGCACATGGTGGAGCGGCTGTGCGAGCAGAGGCAGGCCATAATGCATTTGTGGGAGGATACACGGCCAGGCACTTTGAGAGCAGACATGGAGTTGACAGGTGTGCAGTGGTCGAAGCTGAAAGACCTCTGTAAAGTCCTTCAGTGTTTTGAGGAATGCACACGGCTGGTAAGCGCAGACGACGCCATCCTAAGCATGAGCATCCCACTTATGCGTCTGCTCATGCAAACTTTGTCGCACCTTAAGGAGCAGGCGTCTGCAGCCAATGTTGATGAGGAGGAAGAGGAGGAGGGAATCCTTGATGACATTCAGCCATTGTCTGCTCAGGGACCTCTCCTGGATGAGGTGGGGGAAGAAGTGCAGGAGGAGGATGATGATGGGGATGATTACTTAGGGGAGGAGGATGCATCTCGTGGGGCAAGTGAAAATGTTGGTGTGGCAAGGTCTGGTACAGGGTTTGTGCGTGACTGGAGGGATGTGGATTTGCCAGAAAGTGTTCCTCCACCCAGCACTCGCAGTGCATCATTGACACCGGGAACATTGGCCCACATGTCAGATTATGCCTTGCAGATCCTAAAAAAGGACCCCCGCATTGCCAAAATGATGAACGATGATGACTACTGGTTGGCCAGCATCCTGGATCCACGCTATAAAGGCAAATTACAAAACATCATGCCACAGGAGAACCTTGACCTAATATTGGCTAATAAACAAGCAACTCTGGTAAATCGGTTGCTTGAGGCATTCCCAGCACACAGCAGCGGTGATGGTTCTCACACGAGCCGTACGGGCCGGGGGCAGCTTGGCAGAGGTGTTCATGGTGCACACAGCAGAAGTGGCGTTGGAGACAGGGGTTTCATGACAATGTTGTGGACTGATTTTTCAAGTACCGCTCACACAACTGGTAATACTGCATCGATGGAAAGTGACAGGAGACAGTAGTTGTCAACTATGGTTACAAACTACTTTTCCTCCCATATCGATGTTCTCCCACACAGGTCATTCCCCTTTGACTATTGGGCCGCTAAACTGGACACCTGGCCTGAATTGGCACAATATGCCTTACAGGAGCTCGCTTGCCCAGCTGCAAGTGTGCTATCGGAAAGAGTCTTCAGTGCAGCTGGATCAATCCTGACAGAAAAAAGGATCCGTCTGTCAACCCAAAATGTGGATGATCTAACCTTCATTAAAATGAACCATGCATGGGTTTCCAAGGATTTTGTCCCACCTTCCCCTGATGACACATAGGGTGACAGAAAAATGGCTTGCTTTGGTCCACCTCTTCCTGGGACTTGACCTATTTCGCCTTTTGCATCAGCTGAATGTCCAACATCAATATATGCCACTTTCTAAAACTCCCTAACTGTGCTGCCTCCCCCCCCATGGCCGGGGTCACCACCTAGCGCACGACACCGTGCGAGTGCCGTTGCCCTGGACAGGTGGGTAGGCCGATTCTTGGGCGCGGGCACTGGCACAGGGTCCCTCATAGTGCAATCAAGTGTCTCTGACAGTGGTGGTGCACACCCGCCGTCAGATACACCGCCGTACTATGAGGGGCCCAGTGCCAGTACCGACGCCCACGAGTGGGCCCCCCTTGCTTGGGCAGGGCCCCAGCATTTGCAATCTTTACCTCTCCCTGCTCCTCCACTGTGTAGTCTGGGCCATCAAATCCATACTGTGCCTGACACCGTCTGAGCCTGCCTCCTGATGTATAGACATATATTTTGAATGTGTACGCTATCCATACATGTTATCCGGGGATACGGTACCCTTTCTCACCTTTGTGCAATCACGTGCAATCCATACTGGGCCTAACACCGTCTGAGCCTGCCTCCTGATGTATTGACATATATTTTGAATGTGTACGCTATCCATACATGTTATCCGGGGATACGGTACCCTTTCTCACCTTTGTGCAATCACGTGCAATCCATACTGGGCCTAACACTGTCTGAGCCTGCCTCCTGATGTATAGACATATATTTTGAATGTGTACGCTATCCATACATGTTATCCGGGGATACGGTACCCTTTCTCACCTTTGTGCAATCACGTGCAATCCATACTGGGCCTAACACCGTCTGAGCCTGCCTCCTGATGTATAGCCATATATTTTGAATGTGTACGCTATCCATACATGTTATCCGGGGATACGGTACCCTTTCTCACCTTTGTGCAATCACGTGCAATCCATACTGGGCCTAACACCATCTGAGCCTGCCTCCTGATGTATAGACATATATTTTGAATGTGTACGCTATCCATACATGTTATCCGGGGATACGGTACCCTTTCTCACCTTTGTGCAATCACGTGCAAGCCATACTGAGCCTAACACCGTCTGAGCCTGCCTCCTGATGTATTGACATATATTTTGAATGTGTACGCTATCCATACATGTTATCCGGGGATACGGTACCCTTTCTCACCTTTGTGCAATCACGTGTAATCCATACTGGGCGTGAGAACGGCTGGCGAGCTGTTAAGCAAGCTACAGCACCTGTGGTTTGCACACGTAAGTTTTTCATTTTTTCAGGAATGACGGTTAGGCCTAATTCCGGAACTGCAGTTGACCTGCACTTACTGGGAAATCATCGTTCGCGGGTAATAATTGTAATCAGTGATCCCCATCACTAACGTTGTTCAGCGGGTTATCTGCACCTGTAAGCGACAAACGCTGGCCTTTTCAGTGTAGCGCACATGCAGCCACGGACATGTAAGGGCATGACACACCAGTTATTGGCCAATCTCATGTGCCAGAGCCTCACGTGTCCCTCTAGTAAGCCGGACTCGGACCGCGGGGCATGACGGAGTCTCGTTCACTAACGGAATTAAGCTTGCAATGTGTGCATCTTTTCTGTAGCTGGCATGGTTGAGGTTTCCCAGGTGGAGTCGAATTTAACCGTAGGCTCCACTCCTGGTGGTGCCCTTCTGGACATTCCTTTAAGGTTCAGCTTTGCAACCATACTGCCCACGTAAAACAAACATTTTGCCTTAATGAACGCTGTTTGGAGGGTCATGACTCGTGGGAATAACGCCGCCCAATCAGTTAACCTGCTAGAGAGATCCTTCGTTGCTCCCAAGCATGACATCACACTCCCTAGGAGGAAGGTAATGCCACTGTGACCGTACTCCTGGGGGCGACACAAGTGCACTGATGCCCAGCCACTGCTCGATGAATCTGCTGGTACATTGACCCAGACCACTACATTCCCCTCGCACGCTACACGGCCTGAATCTGACCCTGATGAAACTCAGGTTACCCTTCCCATATACAGTTCCATCTTACACGGTGACAAAGAGGAAGCTGCAGATGAAAGTGCAGGTTCGGCCCACCCGCCATCAGACACACCACCGTACTATCAGGGGCCCTGTGCCAGTGCCGTCGCCAACGAGTGGGCCCCCCTGCTTGCTCAGGATCACAGCACTTGCAAGGTTGAAATACTGTGCAGTGAGATGGAAGATGGGGACGACGAGGAGTCCAGACTAGTACAGGGATTCCCTAGCGAGGAGACTTATTTGATTGTTTTCAATGTTGGGACAGCAATTTTTGGGGAGCACTATACTCTGGAGAATGATAGATGGGGCCCACCATACACTGGAACATTCCAAAGGTGGACATCAGACACTGGAGCAGCATTTACAGGGCCCATTATACACTAGAGCATTAGAAATGGGGCCCATTATGTTTGGAGCATTATTTGGGCCCATAAGACAGTGGAGCTTCATCCATGGGGACCAACATATACTGTAGCATTATGTGGAGCTCATCATATACTGTTTCAAACATTATATGGGACCAATGATTCTTTATGGAGAAATAGATGGGCCTCGTCATGAGATGTAAAAAGTGAAGTATTTTTCATTGTACTATACCGCTATTTCTCTGCCGTATCGGAGCATGATGAGTTGTGGTATGTGTTAAAGGGGCGCTCTTTCGCCCAGGGCACATGAAAACCTGGAGCCAGCCCTACCCCCCCACAACTTTAGCCAAATAACCCCCATTTTTCAGTGCGTAACTTGTATTATGAAGTTAATTAAGGCTGACAAGCTTAAGTAAGAAGAATTGATGCTTTTGGCATTCAAATGGGCACTGTAGGTGTGTTTCCTGTCCTCCTCTCACTGCCGACTTTTATTGCCCATTGACTTACATTGGGTTTCCTGTTTCGGGACGACCCCGACTTTTCCCTATAATCGGCCGATCTTGCTCGACCCGACTTTTGGAAAAGTCGGGTTTCACGAAACGAAACTCGACCCTAAAAAACCAAAAGTCGCTCACCTCTAGTAATTACTTTTTGATGTTTTAAGCAGATGCCATCTCAACAGCATATGCATATGTCTAGCATTTTTTTCTCTAATCATTCCAAATTCAAACAATGTGGGCTGCATGAATTTTAAAACCAGATGTTTTTTGCCATTAAACAAGATATGAATTAACTGCAAAGTTATAACTGGATAGAGTATCACCAGAGTAAAATCCCATGTAGTATTTGTTATGACATCAGTAATGTCCACAGCGTCTGAACTGGAGAATGTCAATTTTCCTAAAACAGCTGAATATTGTATTTATCACATTCATAACCTCTGCTTTTAGAGCAGGGGTGCATAATTTTTTGCTGCTAAGTGCCATTTGGATATTTATACCATAATTTCCTGACTATACAAAACTATCAACTTATAAATGATCCTGCTATATTTAGTCAAATATTTCCTTAATTCACCCTATGTGATGGCTGGAGCTGCTGCTTTTTTAGTGATGTTGGTATTGATGATGTTGATACTTGCAACCAGTATCGACTGGGGTGCCAAGGGCCTACAAGTAGCCAACTCCAGGGCTTCACTTTTCAGCTACAGTACATACAAATGTTACATTATCCTCAATCACAAATTTATATAACAGTGAATTGGGTAGGTGAACTGGCCAGTCCACACCTGCTCCCAACTGCTTTTACAGGTTTGTGTCAGTCTGGAGTGCAACCTGCAATGAAAAGTTTTGTAAAGAACTGATTGCAGCAGTAAGTTGTACCATACACAAATGCATATTACACTGCATGTTTTTTCAAAGTGGAAAATTCATCATTGTTCATATAACGCTTAAAGAACGCAAGAAGTGGGAGGTCTACCATATACATCACATTGGGGACACTGAGACTGCTGTCTATACATCACATAGGATACAGTGAGACTGCTGTATACATCAAATAGGAGACATCGAGACTGCTGTATACAACACATAGGAGACATTAAGACTACCGTATACATCTCATCGTTGATGAGAATAGTGGAACACTTATGTAAGCCATCTTCCCAAACAACCTTGAACTCAGAGTCCGTTTCCCAGGTGAGGAAGATTTGCACCTTGAGTCCCCTGGGAATGTAACCCAGTTTAATATATTCCTCAAGGCTTTTGATGTTTCACCAAGTTTTAACAGCTGATTTATGTAAATGAATCAAGTAAGAAGAAAGTTTCTGAAATCTACCTTGTCATGCACTACAATTATACCAAAAATGCCAGAGATCTGATTAATCCAGGATGCTTCTGTCACCTCAAAATCCATAATACAAGCTAAGTGTCTGCCACTACTCAGAAGAAAAAAAAAAGAGATATAAGTATCCCTTAAAGAGGACAAGTGATAGAAAAAAAACCTGAGGTCACTACAAAATAAATAACGGGATCAGAAACCATTCACTTGAGGGAATAACGATAAACTAAGAAGAAAAGAAGTGTGTATAACGAGTAAGGAATGGATCACCATAGAAATATAAATCCAATAATTTTATTTAAACAAGATAGACACAGCACAAATATATAAATACAATTAAAAGCCAAATGGCTACAATACAACAACAGAAAGCCCATGTAGGACTGACTGTCCCTCTCCATTGTGTTTGCTGGGAATAAGATAAATAATGAATAAGACATGATTAAGAGTGAGGAGCCACATGAAACGCGCAATGTCGCATATCATGTAACTTACAGTGCTGATGCTGTTTTAACCTCTGCTGAGCACTTTTGATAAATAAAGAAAAAAGTTGATTCACAAGTTCCTTGAGCTGGATTTCTCTTGTTTTTGATTACTTCACGCCTTGACACAGCTTTTCCTGTGCTCCGAACACCTAAGGGTGTCTATTACAATGAGCTGGACTTGTTTCTAATGAATAAGACAACCTACACTGGGATAGCAAGTGGATAAGATAATTCCACAAATGCTTAAAATAAACATGCAAATATCAGGTTTGATAAAAAATGAACCTATGTATGTACCCATAGGCAAGTACCCATATAAAGAGGAAAACCTATAAGGAGATCCAAAGGGTTGAGATGGCCAAAACATAGATAGAAATAAATATATGGTAGCTTAAGAAAAGCAAAGAAATCCCAGAAATAACAAGGCTGAACTAGGCAACCTGTGAGTCATGTTGGAAAAACCAGCTACCGCATGATGCAAGGAGAGAGAGGACCCATGTATATAGCCACAAAGCGTGGATTCCTCAGGGGAGTTTGACGTAAAAGTGGTTGCAGTTTATCAATGTATATGCTGTAAAATAATGAGGTCATTACCTAATAAGCAGGTGTATGGATGACAAGACGAGATGGTGTCCGGAAATTACGAGATGGAGACGCTATTTCTGGAGAGAGAGGTGATGTAATTGTGCTTGTGCACTTGAGACGAAGGCCCAAGAGTCATGTGGTAAAGCTGGCGGAAATGCGCAAGCATGGTAAACAGTGCGTGCGTCGGAGATAAAGATATGGGAGTTTCATACTTAAAGCCAGGGTCGGACTGGCCTACCGGAGAACCAGAGGATTTTCTGGTGGGCCCAGGCACTAACACCTGCTGGCTTGCTGGCCTGCAGCTGTCTACGGCCCCCACTGCTCCAGAGGCCCCCAGCCAGTGGCGTGTCGCTAATAGCGGCCCACCCAGCTGCTATGGAGCCCCTGAGTCAGGGAGGCCCTCCCGGTGCCAACGGAGCAGCAGTTGGAGACAGGAACCTGTCCCGCTGTTAAAGAGAAAAGAATATTCACGCTTCCCCATGCCCCCATGGGTGTGGAGAGGAGTGAATACCATTTCACTTTAATAGCAGGCAGTGTTAGCCGCAGACAAGGGATTTGATTCTCATTTTGACTCTCATAGATGTGGTGTACCTATGATGTCAATTACAGGCCTCTCTCATCTTTTTAAGTGGGAGAACTTGCACAAATGGTGGCTGACTAAATACTTTTTTCCCCACTGTATGTCCCTAAACTGCACACTATGTCCTTACCTATACATTACCAACATTACTTAACTTACATTACTTAACCCCTTCATGACCCAGCCTATTTTGACCTTAATGACCTGGTCATTTTTTGCAATTCTGCCAGTGTCCTTTTATGAGGTAATAACTCAGGAACACTTCCACGGATCCTAGCGATTCTGAGACTGTTTTTTGTGACATATTGGGCTTCATGTTAGTAATAAATTTAGGTTGATAATTTTTGCGTTTATTTGTGAAAAAAACAGAAATTTGGCGAAAATTTTGAAAATTTCACAATTTTCAAATTTTGAATTATTATTGTGTTAAACCAGAGAGTTATGTGGCACAATATAGTTAATCACTAACATTTCCCACATGTATACTTTACATCAGCACAATTTTGGAAACAATTTTTTTTTTGTTAGGAAGTTATAAGGGTTAAAAGTTGACCAGCGATTTCTCATTTTTACAACAAGATTTACAAAACCATTTTTTTAGGGACCACCTCACATTTGAAGTCACTATGAAGGCTCTATATGTTAGAAAATACCCAAAAGTAACATCATTCTAAAAACTGCACCCCTCAAGCTACTCAAAACTACATACAAGAAGATTATTAGCCCTTCAGGTGCTTCACAGGAACTAAAGCAACGTGGAAGGAAAAAATGGACATTTTAATTTTTCCACCAAAATTTTCTTTTAGCAACAATTTTTTTATTTTCACATGGGCAGCAGGATAATCCTAAAATGTGTTGGGCAATTTCTCCTGAGTACACCGATACCTCATATGTGGTCATAAACCAGTATTTGGGCGCACGGCAGGGCTCAGAAGGGAAGGAGCGCCATTTGACTTTTTGAATGGAAAATATGCTGGAATATTTAGCAGTTGCCATGTTGTGTTTGGAGAGCCCCTGTGTGCCTAAACATTGGAGCTCCCCCACAAGTTACCCCATATTGGAAACTAGACCCCCCAAGGAACTTGTCTAGATGCATATTAAGCACTTTGAACCCCCAGGTGCTTCACAAATTGATCCATAAAAAAACACAAAAACTTTCTTTTAGCCTCAGTATTTTAATTTTCACATGGGCAGCAGGATAAAATGAACCCTACAATTTGTTGGGCAATTTCTCCTGAGTACACCGATACCTCATATTGGGTCATAAACCACTGGTTTGGCGCACGGCAGGGCCCGGAAGGGAAGGAGCGCCATTTAACTTTTTGAATGGAAAATTAGCTCCAATCATTAGCGGACGCCATGTCGCATTTGGAGAACCCCTGTGCCTAAACAGTAAAAAACCCCCACAAATGACACCATTTTGGAAACTAGACCCCTTAAGGAACTTAACTAGATGTGTGGTGAGCACATTGAACCCCCAAGTGCTTCACAGAAGTTTATAATGCAGAGCAGTGAAAATAAAAAATGTTTTTTTTTTCCTCAAAAATTATTTTTTAGCCCGCTATTTTTTATTTTCACAAGGCTAACAGGCTAAATTGGACCACAAAAGTTGTTGTTAAATTTGTCCTGAGTACACTGATACCCCATATTTGGGGGGAAACACTGTTTGGGCACATGGGAGAGCTCGGAAGGGAAGGAGCGCCAATTTGGAATGCAGACTTTGATGGAATGTTCTGCGGGCGTCATGTTGCGTTTGCAGAGCCCCTGATGTGCCTACACAGGAGAAACCCCCATAAGTGACCCTATTTTGGAAACTGGACCCCCCAAGGAGCTTATCTAGATGTGCTGTGAGTACTTTGAACCCCCAAGTGCTTTACAGAAGTTTATAAACGCAGAGCCGTGAAAATAAAAAATCATTTTTTTTCCTCAGAAGCAATTTTTTTAGCCCGCTATTTTTTATTTTCCCAAGGGTAACAGGAGAAATTGGACCCCAAAAGTTGTTGTCCAATTTTTCCTGAGTACGCTGGTACCAGATATGTGGGAGGGAACCACTCTTTGGGTGCATGGCAGGGCTCAGAAGGCAAGGAGAGTACTTGTACAGTACTTGTACTGTGTTTTTATGATACCTGATGAAGGATATACACTGTATCCGAAACGCGTTGTATCTCTTTTTTAACCGATGAAATAAAAAAATGTGAAATATCATCTTTGGATGTGAGTCCTGGGAAGCGCTGCCGTTTATGGGCTGGATGTGCCTTCCTTTTATTTTCACAAGGGTAAGAGGAGAAATTAGACCCCCAAAGTTGGTGTGCAATTTTTCTTGCGTACGCTGATACCCCATATGTTTGGGTAAACCACTGTTCGGGCACACGTCAGGGCTTGGAAGGGAGGGAGCACCGTTTGACTTTTTGAGCGCAAAATTGGCTGGAATCAATGGTGACACCATGTCTCGTTTGGAAACCCCGTGATGTGCCAAAACAGTGGAAACCTCTCAATTCTAACTCCATCCCTAACCTCATCACACCCCTAACCCTAATCCCAACTCTAGCCATAACCCTAACCACAAGCCTAACCCTAATCCCAATCCTAACCCCAGCACATCCCTAATCCTAATCTTAACCCTAACCATAACCCTAACCCTAATTCCAACCCTAACCCTAATCCCAACCCTAACCCTAAATCCCAACCTTAACTCTAATTCTAACCCTAACCCTAATGCTAACCCTAACCATAATTCTAACCCTAACACTAGTAGAAAAATAAAAATAAAAATATTTTATTTATTTTATTATTATTTGTCCTTACCTATGGGGGTGATAAGGGGGGGTGATTTACTATTTTTTTATTATGATCACTGTGATAGGATCTATCACAGTGATCAAAATGAATGAGTGGAATCTGCCGTTTGGCAGATTCGACGGGCGCACTACGCATGTGCCGCCATTTTGGAAGATGGCGGCGCCCATGATCCGGGACGA
This sequence comes from Dendrobates tinctorius, assembly GCF_039654945.1. NCBI lineage: Eukaryota > Metazoa > Chordata > Amphibia > Anura > Dendrobatidae > Dendrobates > Dendrobates tinctorius. The sequence continues at coordinate 17,850,892 of NW_027361838.1, read as the reverse complement.
TGGGACACCGGGAACCTCGTTGGGACTTGGAGGGTACCTTGTTCAGAAAGCAGGGGGGAGCAGAGGGAAGGGCAGGTGTTGTGAATTCTCTTGCTTTGAGTTCTGAGCCGAAGCTCCCTCTGGTGGTTACTGAGAGTAGTGGAGCTGGCCAGGTGGATGGAAGTTCCCCACCTGACGATGATAATTGGGAACCTGGGATTACTGGCTGGCATATAATTGAGCTGGCTGCTCTTGGAGGTTGCTGGTGATTTCCTCCTTGTGCATTTGGAGTTCTTTTATCCCCTGCCTGATCTGCATTGTTCAGCTAAGTGATTCTTTTGCTAATCCTTTGCATCTAATCTGGTTTTCCATTTTTTTTGCTTTCTGCTTTGTTGCTAGGGTTCAGCGTGCTCCCTGCTGGGGGCAGTGCTGTGCCCTGCTTCATATGTTGCAGTTTGTTCAGTCCCCTGTTATGTTAGTATCTTTTTGCTTTGCTTCCAGTTTGTACCAGAGTGCTGATCTAGTGGGGGTGAGGTCATGTGATCTCAGGTTTTTTGTATATCAGAAGTGTTGGACTTTTTTAGGGTTTTGTGTGTGACTGCAGAAAGTATCTTTTCTGTCCTGTCCTGTATAGACAGATTGGGCCCCACCGTTTGCTTAGTCTGTTCTCTGCCTGTGTTTGTGTCTCATCTTGTCTCACCAACAATATATGTTTGGGGGCTGTCTATTCCTTTGGGGATCTGCTCCGGGGCAGTTTAGATTTCACCTTTCTGTCTTTAGGCTTAGTTAGTTCTCCAGCTGTGACGAAGCGTCTAGGGCATCGTAGGAACGCTCCACGGCTACTGCTAGCTGCGTGGATAGGATCAGGGGTCTGCAATCCCCTTAGTTACCAGCCCCTCTGGTCTTCTGGTGGCTTAGCCTGTTCCTGCCATCCTCCTCGGTGACCCATTCATAACAGGGAGGGGGAGCAGATGATGACGGCAGAGGCAGATCGCCCCCGTCACACAGTGGCGGGGGCCGATTGCCCCCGTCAGTTGATAGGGGGGGTCGGATCGGTCTCTCCAGCCATGCCCGCTGCTATTTCAGCATCGGCCATGGCTGGATTGTAATATTTCATAAAATTTCATTGATGAAATACTACTATCGCTCTGATTGGCTGTTTCACTTTCAACAGCCATTTAGAGCGATCGTAGCCACGGGGGTGAAGCACAAAGCCTCCTGTATATGCGGGTCAGGTGACCTTTCAGTGACCTCGGTCACCCGACTCGCAGGGGGGCTATCAATTCATGACGCCACATAGACGTCATGGGTCAGATTGGCACCGACTTTCATGATGCTTACGTGGCGTCAAAGGTCGGGAAGGGGTTCTAAACTAAACATATTACACTTCACATAACACAATATATACAAACATGCAAGACAAGACACACGGCGTGATTGGTGTCTTCAGGCGTAGGAACATGACAGTCATTGTCCACCATCCTTACACAAATGTACAAAACAAGGTAACAATAAGTAAAATAAACACCATGATTATAAACATATATAACTTAAAGGAGTTTTCTCATCTCATAAATTGATGATATATTGATAGTATATGCCCATTGATCCTGAGAATAAGGAAATGCAGTGCTGGTGTAGAACAGCCTGAGATCTGGTGTGCTGAGCAAGGAAAAAGTAAAATAGGTTCCAGTGCTACATCAGTGCAGAATTTATGAGGGTCCTAGATAAAGACCCACCATGAATTCTAAATTGATGACAAATTTCATGCCATCACTTTATGATATGGGAAAACCTCTTTAAGATATAATTTACATAAAAACATTGTTTACTTTAGAGGCTCTTTCTGGTATTATGTATTTAAAGCATGTATGATAATAAAATATGCTGACATGTAATATAGTATGAATAATATACTGGCTCTTTTACCATATCCAAACTGCGACTGAATCCCAAAAACAGAAAGAAGGCACAATTTTGAATGTCAAAAAATTCCTGTCAAATTAGTCCTGGCATTCGTGGCTCTGTTCTAGTTGTCTACATACATAAAAAAAAAAGATTTTGGATCAGTGAAGATAGCCAAAGACTTAATTTTGCAATGTCAGTATTGGCAGATATCCCTCACGACATGACTACGCTGGAATTACAACAGCAGAGCAAAGACAGATGTCGACTCAGGGGAAGTCTAAAATTAAGTTACTGAAGCAAGTTGACCATCGCTATCAGATTTACAAAACAAACATTTATAATTAATGCAATGTGGCTGCTGAAATGCACAGTCATTCCCATAGTCCAGAATCTGCCCTGCAGCAAATAATTAATCCTCTGGAATGTCGGTCCTTTCAGTTAACACAGTAGTTTTAATACTCGGGTCCAATGTAATATCACATTCATCCTGTATCGCACGTTTCCTGGATTTAGTTTGTCTTTATCTATAGCAAGCGCTTTATCCAGCTCACATGAAAGAGCAAATGTATAGTACAGAGCGATGAGGATTTGTCATCACAGGTGGAACAAACTGGAGCAGGCCGTGTCAGTCTTTGTCCAAAATATATCGGAGGTTAAGTTTCCACGACGAGTATCTGCTGCATTTATCCCCTGCGCATTTTTGTGGGCAAATATCGCAGCAGATTACAGATAAAGCAAAGTGAATGAGACTTATATAAATCTAATGCCCAGTCTGCTGTTTTTTCACGTTGCAGAAACTGACCTGTGATGTTATTTTGAAATCTGCATCACGTCAATTTTTTTGGTGGTAAATATGAGTTTTATTTGTGGATTTTTTCCCATAGACTTGAATGAGATGAGAAAAATCCACAGCTGAAATCAAATCTGAATCCAAAGAGCTGAAAACAGTGGCCCACTGGCAGCACTATGCCCTTCCCTGTCCGCCAACCATCCATCCTCGGGATGCAGATAGTGATGAATAAATTGGTGGAGGACAGCGCCGCCGGATCCATCATTGACGTTAACCAATCAGCATGTGAGACAGAAGATGCAATAACGTCATTCCATCATACTGCTGTTGAGACTCTCAGGAGACAAGAGTAGAGCACCTGGGGAATGGGGGAGAGGTGAGTATGTGGTGTGGTTTTTTTCATGTGTTTGGGATATTTGCATGTATATAGGAGGCTATGTGGGGCTCACAGTGTGTATATGAAGGCTATATGAGGCTCATACTGTAAATATAGAGGCTATGTAGGGTCTCATACTGTATATATGGAGGCGATGAGGGGCTTACACTGAATATATAAAGGCTATGTGGAGGATTATACTGTATATAGGAGGCTATGTGGGTGCTCATATATAGGAGGCTATGTTGAGGACTCATACTGTATATAATAAGGTTATGTGGGACAGATTCTGTATATCAGAGGCTATGTGTGGCACATGCTTTATTTAAGAGGCTATGTGAGGGCTCACAATGTATATAGAGAGGCTATTTGTGTGCTCATACTGTATATAGAAGGCTATGTGGGGGTACATACTGTATATAGGAAGCTTAGTGGGGGGCTCATACTGCATACTGGAGGATATGTGTTGGCTCATAATCTATATAGGAGGCTATGTGGGGGGCTCATACTACATATTGGAGGCTATGTGTTGGCTCATACTGTATATTGGAAGCCATGTGGAGGTATATTAGAGGCAATGCGGGGGCTCATACTATATATTGGGGGCTATGTGTGGGTTCATACTGTATATTGAAGGCTATGTGGAGGTTCATACTGTATATTAGTGGCTATGTGGGGGCTCATACTGAATATAGGGGCTATGTGAGGGCTCATACTGTATATTGGAGGCTATTTCGGGGCTCATATTGCATATAGGGGGCTGTGTGGGGGCTCTTACATTATTTAGGGGTCTGTGAGTATGATTTATGCACTCACAGCAGTGATATAAATATGCAGCGAGGACTGGATGCTTAGGAAGGGATTGTTGGAAGAGGTATGCAGTAAACTGAGCACAAGTATTTTATTTGTGTTTTATGTTTATTATGCAAGGGTCTATTAGATGAGTATCTACTTGTTATATTCCTTATTTTAATACGACTAGATGCCCATTTTTATAGTAAAAAAACAAACAAACAGTGGGGCTCCCATTTTAGGTACCATCAAGCCATGCTACCTATATGGATTTTCCATCTTTTATTCAGCAGTAAACACAAATTAGACTGCACTCTAATGTAAAAAACAAATGAAACAACATCATGCACAAGATCATGCAGCCCCGTTGTGATACATGCTGCTTGTGGATTGGGCAGCATATATCACCTGTTATGTTCTTTTTACTTTTAACCACCTTTCTCACCTTGGACATACTATTAAGTCCATGTGACCCGGGTCCCTATGACCATGGACGGAATATTACCTCATACGCGATCAGCCGCGCTCCCGGGGGAGTGCGGCTGTTCTCGGCTGATTCTCACAGTGCCACGAACCGCTCCCGACACTTTAACCCCCGGAACACTGCGATCAAACATGATCGCAGCGTTCCGGGAGCAGGCAGTGGGGCTGTCAGCCCTTCAGCCTCTGGATTGGAGACCTCGTGGCATGACGCGGGGTCCCGATTGCTCCCATGGTAACCTGATGTCGTCATGACGACATCCGGGTTACCAGAGCTCAGAGACTTCCTGTCATGCGCAGTGCATGTCAGGAAGTCTCTGAGGTCAGTGTTCACAGATTGCAGCGCTGACAGCTTATAAGGCATGCAGATCTGCATGCCATATAAGCAATCAGCCTGCACAAAATGAGTGTCCCATAGTGGAACACAGAGTAAAAGTTATAATGGAATAAAACATTTTTTTTTTTTAAAAATCAATATTTATTCAATCAATATTTAAATAAAAAAATCTAAACAATAAAAGTACACATATTTAGTATTGCCGTGTCCGTAACGACCCGACCTATAAAACTGTCCACTAGATAACCCCTTTAGTGAACACCATTAAAAAAAGGCAAAAAAAATGCTTTATCATCATACCGCCGAACAAAAAGTGGAATAACACGCAATCAAAAAGACGGATATAAATAAATGTGGTACCGCTGAAAATATCATCTTGTCCCGCAAAAAACAATCCACCATTCAGCTCCATCACCGGACAAATAAAAAAGTTATAGTTCTCAGAATAAAGCAATGCGAAAATAATTATTTTTTCTATAAAATAGTTTTTATTGTATAAAAGCACCAAAACATAAAAAAAGATATAAATGAGGTATCGCTGTAATCGAACTGACCCAAAGAATAAAACTGCTTTATCAATTTTACCATATGCGGAATGGTATAAACACCACCCCCCAAAATAAATTCATGAATTGCTGGATTTTGTTCATTCTGCCTCCCAAAAATCGGAATAAAAGCGATTAAAAAATGTCATGTGCCTGAAAATGGTACCAATATGCCAACTCATCCCACAAAAAACAAGACCTCACATGACTCTGTGCCAAAATATGGAAAAATTATAGCTCTCAAAATGTGGTGATGCAAAAACTACTTTTTGCAATAAAAAGCGCCTTTTAGTGTGTGACAGCTGCCAAACATAAAAACCCACTATAAAAACCCATTATAAATAGTAAATCAAACCTCCCATTATCACCCCCTTAGTTAGGGAAAAAAATAAAATAAAAAAATTTATTTCCATTTTCACATTAAGGTTAGGGTTAGGGTTGGGGTGGGGGTAGGGTTGGGGTTAGGGTTAGGTTTGTGGTTAGGGTTATGGTTAGGGTTGGGATTAGGGTTAGGGGTGTTTTAGGGTTAAGTTTGGAGTTAGAATTGGAGAGTTTCCACTGTTTAGGCACATCAGGGGGTCTCCAAACTCGATATGCGTCTGATCTCAAATCCAACCAATTCTGAGTTGAAAAAGTCAACCGATGCTCCTTCCCTTCCGAGCTCTGCCATGCACCCAAACAGTGGTTTATCCCCACATATGGGGTATCAGCATACTCAGGACAAATTGCACAACAAATTTTGGGGTCCAATTTCTCCTGTTACCCTTGGGAAAATAAAAAATTGGGGGCAAAAAGATCATTTTTGTGAAAAAAATAAGATTTTTTATTTTTACGACTCTACATTATAAACTTATGTGAAGCACTTGGGGGTTCAAAGTGCTCACCACACATCTAGATAAGTTCCTTAAGGGGTCTACTTTCAAAATGGTGTCACTTTTGGGGGTTTCCACTGTTTAGGCACATCAGAGGCTCTCCAAACGCGATATTGGATCCAATCTCAATTCCAGTCAATTTTGCGTTGAAAAATCAAACGGCGCTCCTTCGCTTCCAAGCTTTGCCATGCGCTCAAACAGTGGTTTACCTGCATATATGGGGTATCAGCGTATTCAGGACAAATGGTACAACAACTTTTCTTGTCCAATTTCTCCTGTTACCCTTGGTAAAATAAAACAAATTGGGTCTGAATTAAGTTTTTTGTGGAAAAAAGTTAAATGTTCATTTTTTAAACATTCCAAAAATTCCTGTGAAGCACCTGAAGGGTTAATAAACTTCTTGAATGTGGTTTTGAACACCTTGAGGGGTGCAGTTTTTAGAATAGTGTCACTTTTGAGTATTTTCTGTCATATAGACCCCTCAAAGTGACTTCAAATGTGATGTGGTCCCTAAAAAAAATAATGGTGTTGTAAAAATGACAAATAGCTGGTCAACTTTTAACCCTTATAACTTCCTAACTAAAAAAAATTTGGGTTCCAAAATTGTGCTGATGTTAAGAAGACATGTGGGAATTGTTATTTAGTAACTATTTTGTGACTATTTTATGACATATTTCTCTGTTCTAAGGGCATGAAAATTTTAAGTTGGCCGCCCCAGGAGCACGAGCATAATATTAACGCAAAACTGAAAATAAAGACTAAACAACAACCACAAGACGGATTTCATGAACCCAGGTACCATTGTAATCAGTATAATGGTGCCATCCTGACACTGTCTGAAGGTTACTGTGCACAATACTACTAATACTACTGACAGGTTCCCTTTAAGTGAGGTTATTGTTATGTCAAATGAGACTTCTTATGCCAGTATATATCATATTATGTCATTTCAGAAATTTATTCAAGAAATTGCCAAACCCTTTCACAAAAAAGTTACAAAACTGGCCTCTATTAGGAACTGTCACTAATAAAGCACTAATAGAGAAATGGAGTTCTCAAGCGCTATTCTCATTGGCATGTAGGAATTATTAGTCATAATTTTGATGCTCCAAAGGTTTATAGGTTTATATGTGTGGGCAAGAAGTCATTCTCTGTAATTATGGGTATTATATACAGGGATCGCTTTTTGATGCTTTTGCAAACTTAGAGGTAAAGACTAAAATGTGTATTTCTGTGTGGAATACTGCGCATGTTCTGGACTAGAAATGCACAATATTCCAGTGCCCGTCAGAATGGTGGTACTGCACTCTGCGCACGCTATGATATATGGGAACAATGAATAAGTCTAGTTTCTGATGCAATACTGCTATATAGACCACACATATCAATATGAGGTTCTTAGTGCACATTTTGATCAAATTGTGTGAGCCCATCTGCCATCAGAACCTACATTAACAGTCCTCCCAGCCTGTCCAAGACTGTTTTTAATTAGCATTGGATCACACTTACCCTTAAATTTATAGAGATACGCCCAGGAGATGTAAGTCTGTTAATGCAGGTCCCCATCTTAAAGAGTTTTCCTAGACTTAAATAGATGGGTTCACACAATTTGATCAAAAACCTCAAATGTATAAATATAGTCTATATAACAGTAAGGTAATTCACATATTCAATGTTCACATATAGCTTATTATGCTACATGTTGTTTCATTTGTTTGGATGCTGTCACAATGTAGTCACAGCAGCATGTTTTAAGAATGGTGTAACTGTTAATCAAGGCCAAAGCCAGGTATTAGAGTTCACAGAGGAGTACTGAAGCTTTTGCAGGATCTGAGACTGTTTGGGGTACTTCCAGCTCATTTACATAATGTAACAAAGTTGATTTTCTCTACAATGATAATTGTATCTGTAGTCAACGAGATATGTTTCACCATGTCTAAAAGTCTTCTGGCATGGTTATTGGTTTACTAGGGTCCTATTAGGGTCCTAATAGGGTTTATTGGGTCCTGGTGTCTCAATTTAGTGTGATTGATTAACGAGAAGAGAGAGAGGCCAAAAAAAAAAAAAAAAAAGTTCTAAGTCTTATCCTCCTATATATTCAGACATAGCTTGGGGATAGCATTTATGCAGGGGGCATTTATGCACACTTTATCCAAGTACAGTTTATCAAAGTACTGGCAGTTATAACATGGCAGTTAGACAGGGCAGGAGACAGGTAAGACATTTATATACATCTACTCTCTGTACATTTGGAGTACAACAAATATATACCATATGCATTTGTGTAATTTTAATCCTGGCCGCTGCATTCACACACATCCACCGCCCTGGCATTAACTCTCTACACTCCATCCACATTGGCCCCTCGCTTCTTTCCTCTCCTATGTATAGCACTCATGCTCTTTTCACGTTGTTAAATTGCACAGATCCAGTCAGTCCCACCATTCAACATCAGAGACGCTCTCACAAATCACTTAACCATCTGCTCACTCTTTCTATCCTCCTTCTCCTAGTCGCAGGAGACATTGCTCCCAACCCTGGTCCCCCATGTTATAGAGAGTCAAACCCCCCGACTGCTACACTTAGAAACCCCTCTAATCTTATTAATATTCCCTGCCTGCCATCTGTCTCTCTTAATTGTGCACTTTGGAATTCTCGCTCAGTGTGTAACAAACTCTCCTTTATTCATGACTTTTTCCTTTCTAATTCTCTTAACCTCCTGGCTTTTACTGAAACCTGGATCCAGTAGTCAGACACTACCGCTGCTGCTGCTCTTTCATACGGGGGGCTTCACTTCTCTCATACCCCAAGATCAGACAGTAGAGCTGGTGGAGGCGTTGGTCTGCTCCTATCACCAAAATGTACCTTTCAGGTTATCCCTCAAGTACCCTCACTTGTCTTCCCTTCTTTTGAGGTCCATGCCGTCAGACTCTACACCCCCTTCTCCATGCGAGTGGCGGTGGTGTATCGTCCTCCCGGCCCCTCCCATCAGTTCCTGGATCATTTTGCCACTTGGCTTCCACATTTTCTCTCCTGTGACATCCCTACCCTCATCATGGGAGATTTCAACATCCCCATTGCTCTTCCCCTCTCACCATCTGCTACTCACCTTTTATCTCTAACCTCCTCGTTTGGCCTTTCGCAGCTTACTAATTCTCCAACGCATGAAGACAGAAACTCCCTCGACTTGGTCTTCTCTTGGCTTTGTGCAGTGGATGATTTTGCAAACTCCCCTCTCCCGCTCTCTGACCACAATCTTCTTTCATTCTCTATCAAGAACTGCCAGGCTGCTCAGGTCACCCCCACTGTCCAGACTTATAGAAACATACAGGCCATTAACACCCAGAAACTTATGAAGAACTTGCAGTCTTCATTGGCCCCTATCTCCTCCCTCTCATGTCCTGATTCTGCATTGAAGCATTACAATGAAACACTTCAAACTGCCCTGGATGAATTTGCACCCCCTATAAATAGAACACCACAACGCAGACGGCGACAACCCTGGCACACGGTGCAAACACGTTTCCTGCAGCGGTGCTCCAGGTGCGCCGAACGTCTGTGGAGAAAATCCAATCTACCTGAAGATTTCATCCATTTTAAGTTTATGCTTAGAACATACAACACTGCCCTTCACCTCTCAAAACAAACCTATTTCAACACCCTCATCACCTCACTGTCCAATAACCCGAAACGTCTCTTTGACACTTTTCATTCTCTACTCAATCCAAGAGTACAGGCCCCAACCACGGAGCTCCGAGCTGACGATCTGGCCAATTACTTCAAAGAAAAAATTGACCAGATCCGACAGGAAATTATCTCCCAATCACCTCATACCATGCACTGTCCTCCCTCCCCCACTGCATCTAACTCACTCTCTGATTTTGAACCAGTCACAGAAGAAGAAGTAAGCAGGCTCCTTGCATCTTCTCGCCCAACTACTTGCACCAGTGACCCATTTCCGTCACAGCTCCTCCAGTCCCTTTCCCCTGCTGTCACCCCTCACCTAACTAAAATATTTAACCTCTCTCTCTCTTCTGGTATTTTTCCCTCCTCATTTAAGCATGCCATCATACATCCACTACTTAAAAAACCATCCCTCGACCAAAACTGTGCCGCTAACTATAGACCTGTCTCTAATCTTCCCTTCATCTCTAAACTCCTGGAACGCCTGGTCCACTCCCGTCTTATCCGCTATCTCTCAGAAAACTCTCTTCTCGACCCTCTCCAATCCGGTTTCCGCTCTTTACACTCCACTGAAACTGCCCTCACTAAAGTCTCTAATGATCTGCTAACAGCTAAATCAAATGGTCACTACTCCATGCTAATTCTCTTGGATCTCTCTGCAGCATTCGACACTGTGGATCATCAGCTCCTCCTCACTATGCTCCGTTCCATTGGCCTCAAGGATACCGTTCTCTCCTGGTTCTCCTCCTATCTCTCCGACCGCTCCTTTACTGTATCTTTTGCCAGTTCCTCCTCCTCTCATCTTCCCCTTACTGTTGGGGTCCCCCAAGGATCGGTTCTAGGCCCCCTCCTCTTCTCCTTGTACACTGCCCCTATTGGTCAAACAATCAGTAGATTTGGTTTCCAGTACCATCTCTATGCTGATGACGCCCAATTATACGCTTCTTCTCCTGATATCACGCCAGCCTTTCTAGAAAACACCGGCGATTGTCTAAACGCTGTGTCTAATATCATGTCCTCACTATATCTGAAACTGAACCTGTCAAAGACTGAACTCCTGGTGTTTCCTCCCTCTACTAATGTACCTATACCCGACATTGCCATTTCTGTGTGTGGTTCCACTATTACTCCCCAGCAACAGGCCCGCTGTCTTGGGGTCATACTTGATTCCGAGCTTTCCTTTGCCCCCCACATTCGATCACTGGCTCGCTCTTGTCATCTGCACCTCAAAAACATTTCTAGAATTCGACCTTTTCTTACCTTTGACTCTGCAAAAACTCTTACTGTTTCTCTTATTCATTCTCGTCTCGACTATTGTAACTCTCTTCTAATCGGTCTCCCTCTTACCAAACTCTCCCCTCTCCAATCTGTCTTGAATGCTGCAGCCAGGATCATATTCCTCACCAATCGTTACACCGATGCCTCTACCTTGTGCCAGTCATTACACTGGCTACCCATCCACTCCAGAATTCAGTATAAACTTATTACCCTCACTCACAAAGCCCTCCATGGCTCAGCACCACCCTACATCTCCTCCCTTGTTTCAGTATACCACCCTACCCACGCCCTCCGTTCTGCTGATGACCTGAGGTTAGCATCCTCAATAGTCAGAACCTCCCACTCCCGTCTCCAAGACTTTACACGTGCCGCGCCAATTCTTTGGAATGCACTTCCCAGGTCAATACGATTAGTCCCCAATCCCCACAATTTTAAGCGTGTCCTGAAAACGCATTTATTCAGACTGGCCTATCGCCTCAACACATTAACCTAATCTATCCCTGTGTGGCAGAGCCAAAAGTCTTACCATAACCAGGTTCCCCGCATCATTCTCCCACATGCTTTATGCATCCATTAGCCCTCTGTGTCCGTACTGTCACACACCTAACATTATGGCTGGTCCATACAATCAGGGCAACTGTTACCACCCACCTTTCGTGTCTACCTCTTTCCTCATAGACTGTAAGCTTGCGAGCAGGGCCCTCTTTCCTCTTGGTATTTGCTATAATCTACTGTATGTGAATATTGTTATGCTGTAATGTCTATTGTCTGTACAAATCCCCTCTGAAATGTAAAGTGCTGCAGAATATGTCGGCGCTATAAAAATAAAATTTATTATTATTTTTTATTATTACTAGTCCTACTCATGAACCTACTGACAGACTCCCTTTAAAGAGCTCATATTCTACTTTCTCATGCACATAAACCCACACAGTCCCACAGATCCCTTTGTCCATTGTATAAATAAATTAAAATTATAACATAATATTCAAATAAGTCTCAACAAGAAAAAATGTTTCATGCTGTATACATTATGTTTGCGGGTAGGCATGTTTTATTACTCTATGTGGGAAGGTATTTCTGGCATTGATTAACAAAACTCCATTCTGTAAAATGGCTTCCGTGATACATTCTTATATGTAATTAAATAAAAGGACAAATGTGATTCCTGGGTGCTCTTGCCAAGAATAAAGTGCATTCGTTTATTGACTCTGGGTATTGTGTCCCATATACCGTAGGACAAATCCAAAGACAAAGAAACCAGTGAGATCGCCCCTTGTAAATTCAACACTTTGGTAACAAAGGAGAAATGAACTTGTGATTTATCTTTGAAGAAAATGAAGAGAGGATATAAAGTCTACATACTCATTAACTGCAATTCAACATCTGGTTTTGAAGCTGTTCATCCCTTTGTTGGCTATGACCCTACAATATAATAAAGTAGACTGCTGAAATGGAAAATGTCTTAGCAGGATGTTTTCTGACCCACTAGTCACAACAAAACCCGACGCAGATAAACAAGGAATGCAGACATCTAGAGGAGCATGGACTGCAATGCAAAAAGAAAAGGAATACAACAGATCAAGTCTGTAGATGTCAGACAGATATAAAATCATATTGGACAAAACTCATTGTCATATGTAATACGGAAAAGTCACATAGCGGGATCCTCATGTTTGACTATTACAAATGGTTCCAGTTTGTAGCCACTAATTTCTAATATTTTATAGCTACAGGTGCTTCTCACAAAATTAGAATATCATCAAAAAGTATTTTTTTTCAGTTCTTCAATGCAAAAAGTGAAACATGTATTATACAGAGTAATTACAAACAGAGTGATCTATTTCACATGTTTATTTCTGTTAATTTTGATGATTATGGCTTACAGCCAATGAAAACCCAAAAGTCATTATCTCAGTAAATTAGAAAAATTAACAAAAAACACCTGCAAAGGCTTCCTAAGCATTTATAAAGGTCCCTTAGTCTGTTTCAGTAGGCTCCACAATCATGGGGAAGACTGCTGACTTGACAGATGTCCAGAAGGCAGTCATTGACACACTCCACAAGGAGAGTAAGCCACAAAAGGTCATTGCTAAAGAAGCTGGCTGCTCATAGAGTGCTGTGTCCAAGCATATTAATGGGAAGTTGAGTGGAAGGAAAAAGTGTGGTAGAAAATGGTGCACAAGCAACCGAGATAACCGTAGCCAAAAGTACCAATACCTGGTTTAAAAACAACAGTAACATTGTGCTTGATTGGCCAGCAAACTCGCCTGACCTTAACCCCATAGAGAATCTATGAGGTATTGTCAAAAGGAAGATGAGACACCAGACCCAACAATGTAGACGAGCTGAAGACTGCTATCAAAGCAACCTGGCCTTCCATAATACCTCAGCAGTGTCACAGGCTGATTGCCTCCATGCCATGCCGCACTGATGCAGTAATTGATGCAAAAGGAGCCCCGACCAAGTATTGAGTGTATTTACTGAATATGCAATTCAGCAGGCCAACATTTCAGATTTTAAAATCATTCTTCAAGCTGGTGTTATAAAGTATTCTAATTTACTGAGATAATGACTTTTGGGTTTTTGTTGGCTGTAAGCCATAATCATCAACATTAACAGAAATAAACACTTGAAATAGATCACTCTGTTTGTAATGACTTTATATAATATATGAGTTTCACTATTTGTATTGAAGAACTTAAATAAATTAACTTTTTGATGTTATTTTAATTTTGTGAGAATCACCTGTAGGTCACTTTGACATTAAATTTTTTTTAATATTTTCACCTAGGATCATTAACAAGAGATTATCCAACATTGTCCTTCCCCTTTAACTCCTGAATTCCTATCTTTGACCATCATAATTAATAACGCATAACAATGACACTATATTAAATTTGCATAAATTTCCTTCAAGAGATACCACTTATTGTAACATGTTGATCCAGGTGAAGATCATTGCCACATGCCTCAAATTAGGAAAACATTTTTTTTTCCCTGGAGTTCAAATATGGCAATCCTAATGAAATTAATTTCCTATCTCTTTCAATTTTCAATATTGCCTGCTAGAGTGTCAGCCCATAAAAGTGCCATATAGCAGTATGAATTCTTTATAACAGCTTCCTTATAACACTACCATCCTCTATTCTCTCATAAAAACATTCTAAATTTCATTCAAATTACTTTTCCCCCAGAGAATGCTACACACAGCACCCCACCAGTCATTCCTAAAGGCAGTGCCCTTTATGCCTCATGCACACACTAAAGGGCCTGTCACACTAAGCGATATGCTATAACTTGTGACGTTATAGCGATATTGCTAGCGATATCGCTGTGTGTGATACTTACCTACAACCCGCTCTCCCGCTGCTTATCGCTGATCGCGCGAGAACAGGCTGGACTGTTTCTCGTCGTCAGCTTCCTGCGGCGCTTCCTGTGGAGAGACGAGCGTGGAGCCGGGCGGGAGGACGCAGAATCGCCTGGTGTGACAGGTAAGTAGCAACCCCCGTCCCCAGCGATGTCGCTAGTGAGATCTGCATATGTGGCAGCTCACTAGCGACCACTTAGCGATGCACCAGCGATCCTGACCGCGTCATATCGCTAGTCGGGATCGCTGGTGCATTGCTAAGTGTGACAGTACCTTTATGCTGGGCACAGAAGACCTGTAAGGTGGCACATAGCATCCCTGTGCTTATGCATTCTGAATCAGTGATTTAGTTGGTGCCTCTGTATGGTGCTACAATCTCTCCAGAAAGAATATTTCTAGGGGGGATAGAATACCTACATAATACTAGAATTTGATGTCACATCACCTTTTTTGTGCATTTAGGTCAAATCAAACACATTAATGCAAAACAGGACTATAATTCAAATGTGTATGATTTTGACTTGACTATGACTTTGAGTGCTGTACGAAAACAGATGGGGTAAACTACGCGTTCTCATGTGCTGATCAATGTCTTGAAATGTTTAAATGATTAAACTTTCTCATAATCTGTATATTTTTGCAGAAAGCGGGCTAGTATATTCACCTCATATGAACAATAAAATTAATATAGCCAATGTCGTTGTACCTCAAGATACAGCATATGTAGATAACAGAGGTTTCATAAAACACTCAAAGAGCAGAATGTAAGAAATGTTATGCAGATATGCAGTGAGGGAGGACATTGACCTTCAAATTATTGCAGTACTGCTGATATATCTGATCGTAGAATCACCAGCCTGTGTGATGAGGCACAGATGTAACAGCTTATTGTTAGATACTTCTTGTATATATCTAAACACAGAGTTCATTTGCTTCAGACAATATAGAGCATGTGTAGATCAGTGGTCTCTAACCTTTCTTACCTTGAGAGCCACATTCAGCTTAGACAGAGGGTCACGAGCCACATTCAGCACTGAGAGGGGCGCGAGCCACATCCAGCTCCCATCTCCTTCAAAGTAGTGTCAACCAAAGCCAACATTACAGGTATAATGATAACCACAGCTTTTCCACAGAAATCACTCCAAAGCAGTACACTGAGATCCTGGGGTTCCCACAATACCCCCATTCAGTATTCTCCCATCAAGGGCTCACAACACACTGTCACATCCAGCTTTGAGCATCTCTTTTAACAGGTAGTATCATCCTCCAGCGTACCATACATAAAACATCTCTAAACTCCTAAGGCTAGTTTCACATTTGCGCTTTCTAGCGCAGCGACGGCCTGTGCATGGCCGTCGCTAAGCCCCGCCCCCTGCCGGCTCCCTGCCCGCCCCATTCGGTCATCGCCTCCTACTAGCGCACATGGGCGCTTGCGATCTGCGCACCCTATCTTTATCATAGGGTGAGCAGATCGTGCGCTGGCTGTGCGCTAGCAGGATTTTGCCATGTGCTGCGCACTTTTGAAGGTGCGCCCGTGTGCGCCGAACACAGCATGTTGCATTTCGGCGCGCACGGCGCACCTTCATAAGGGGATGACCACAGACCATTTCTCTGTTCTCATCCTTTTTTGAGGTTTTGGATACTTTTGAATTTTGTCATTGCTCTAACCCCTAGAGGTACAGTAGCATGAGGTGGTGTCTACAACCCACAGACGTTGCTCAGGTAGTGCAACTTTTCCAGGATGGCACATCAATGCGAGCTGTGGCAAGAAGGGTAGCTATGTCTGTCAGCACAGTGTCAAGAGCATGAAGCAGATACCAGGGAGACAGGCCAGTACACCAGGAGACTTGGAGGGGAGCCCTAAAAGGGCAACAACCCAGCTGCAGGACTGCTACTTCCTCCTTTGTGCAAGGAGGAACAGGAGGAGCTGTGCCAGAGCCCTGCAAAATGACCTACAGCAGGCCACTAACATCCATATATCTGCGCCAGCTGTCAGAAACAGACTCCATGAGGGTGGTATGAGAGCCCGACATCCACAAGTGGGTGTTAAGCTTACAGCCCAATAGTGTGCAGGGCGATTGACGTTTGCCAGAGAACACCAAGACAGGCACATTCGACATTGGCGAACAGGGTTTCTTCATGGATGAGAGCAGGTTCACAATGAGCACATGTGACAGATGTGACAGAGTCTGGAGACACCGCGGAGAACGTACTGCTGACTGCAACATCCTCCAGCATGACAGGTTTGACAGTGGGTCAGTAATCGTGTGGGTAGTGTGGTGTAGTGACCACTCTGTCCGCTAGGGGGCTCTGTGTGGGTGTCCCAGGAGAGAGGATGAGTGGCAGGATGCTGAATGATTGTTATGTATCATAAGGTAGGTGGCCTTGGGATGGAAGCTTGAATATGTGTGTTGATCAGCAGAGGTACTGCTGAGCTTTCGTTACACTGTGTCAGGGAGAGCTTCCAGGTAGCTGGTGAGACTGGCGTGACCAGCTACCTACAAACCCACCTAGGGGCAGGTGTATAGAATGCCATAATAAAGTATATGCGTATGAATGATTGAAGGACCTGTGATGAGGTCATAGCCATGTGATCCGGTGGGCATGGCTACGGACCATATAAGGTGGCCAGGGTAGGTCACATGAGTGAATGCTTGGACCCGGTTGGTCCGTATGGAAGGTCTCGTCTGGGCTGACGTGGCTGCCTTCCTAACAGCACGTGTGGACGCTGTGTGTTGTGAGTTCATTTTCCCCTCCGTCACCGAGGCCTGGTGAACTCCCTATTCTAGTGAAGGAAGGTAGTGAGCCTGATTATCAGGCACCTGGGACTAATGAAGACGATTGGCTGAGTGGAGTCTCTGACTGGATTTAAGGCAGCCTACGCCCTTTCTGCCCTGCGGGTGATTTCTCTGTGGACTCTTGGACACCAGTCTGATTCCTGCTCTCCTAAAGCTAAGTTTTCTGTTTTGCCTTTTTGCATCTAAGATTTGTTTTTGTTTTTCTTGCTTTTTGGATTCTGCCACTCCCTGTTGGAGTACGCAGTGTTCCTAGAGCTCTGTCTTCTGAAAGTACCTGAGTGCTGATTTAGTTTTTGAAGCTTAGTTGCTTCAGGGCCATTTTTATATCAGCTTGCTGGCTTTTGTCTCTGATAGGGTTTTGGCAGATTGCAGACAGCAGCCTTCCTATCCGTTCCTATCTAGGTAGTTTTTGGGCCCCGTCTTTGCTCAGCCTGTCTTTCTGTCTGTGTAAGTGTTTTCATCTTGCTTCACCGTCATTATATGTGGGGGGCTGCCTATTGCTTTGGGGTCTGCTCTGGGGCAGTTAGATTTCCCCTTTCCTTCTTTAGGCCTATGTATCTCTCCGGCTGTGATCGAGGGGTCTAGGTCATCGTAGGAACCCCCCACGGCTACTGCTAGTTGTGTTGATAGGTTCAGGGGTCTGCAATCTGATAGTTGCCAACTTCTCTGGTTTTCAGGACTAGCTAGCATTTCTGTTTTTGCCTCCTACGGTGACTCAATCATAACAGAATCACCCGCCAAACCGCAGATCCTGGGGTACTCAATAGCAGGAAAGAATTGTGTTTAAAAAAAAAAAAAAAGGTGTGTGTATATTCTTTCCTCTATATCTCTGAGGCCGTAGGGGGAATTTTTTTTTCTCTCAATGGAGATAAAGCAAGTGTCTGATCGGGTGGAGCAGCTCGCTGCTGAAGTGCGAGGAATTTCCGCCTATCTTGCTCGTTCACATGCTGTTGAACCAAAGATCCCCACACCTGATGTATTTTTTGGGGATCGATCTAAATTTTTGAGTTTCAAAAATAATTGTAAATTATTTTTTGCTTTGAAGCCTAACTCGTCAGGGAGCCCCGCGCAACAGGTTAAAATTGTCATCTCTTTGCTGCTTGGCGATCCCCAGGATTGGGCGTTTTCTTTGAAACCAGATGACCCTAGTCTGACTAATGTGAACGCATTTTTTCAAGCCTTGGTGTTGCTGTACGATGAACCTAATGCTATTGATCAGGCTGAAAAGACCCTGTTAGCACTGAACCAGGGTTGAGAATCTGCAGAGTTGTACTGTCAAAAGTTCTGAAAGTGGGCGGTCCTTACTACCTGGAATGATAGTGCCTTGACTGCTCTCTTTCGGAAGGGTTTGTCAGAAGCCGTAAAAGATACTATGGTGGGATTTCCTGTTCCCTCTGGTCTGGACGATTCTATGTCTTTAGCCATTCAGGTTGATCAGCGTTTACGTGAACGCAGGATTACACGAGAGGTGTTGCCACCGGTTGAACAGACGTCTGAACCTATGCAATGTGATAGAGTTTTGGCTAAGGCGCAACGTCAGGAATTCAGAAGGCGCAATAAGCTGTGTTTTTTCTGTGGAGATGCCTCACATATTATTTCTGTTTGTCCTAAACGTGAGAAACGCTTTGCACACACGTTTTCTGTTGGTGGGGTTCAGCCTAAGTTTCTTTTGGCGATTACTCTGATCTGTTCCCTGTCCACCTTTTCCGCCAAGCTTTTGTGGATTCGGGAGCAGCACTAAACCTAATGGACTTGGATTTTGCTAAACGTTGTGGATTTCCGTTGACACCTCTGCAGACGCCTATCCCTTTGTGGGGGATTGATGCTACCCCTCTGGCTAAAAATAAACCTCAGTTTTGGACCCAGTTGGTCATGCGGGTCGCCCCAGACCACCAAGAAAATTGCAGATTTTTGGTGTTGCATGGTCTGCATGATGCCGTTGTTCTGGGGTTTCCCTGGTTACAGATTCATAATCCAGTTTTGGATTGGAAATCTGTGTCTGTGGTGAGTTGGGGTTGCCGGTGTACCTTTAGTGAGGCTCCGGTTTTTTCCACCTCTCCTCAGTCGCATGAGGTTCCTGACTATTTGGCGGACTACTATGATGTATTTAGTGAGAATGAGTCTGCGTCCTTGCCTCCTCATAGGAGTTATGACTGTGCTCTTGAACTAAGCCCGGGGTGTAAATTTCCTAAGGGTCGGCTCTTCAATTTATCTGTACCCGAGCACGAGGTTATGCGGTCCTATATTAAGGAGGCGTTGGAGAAGGGTCATATTAGACCATCCTCTTCACCCTTAGGTGCCGGCTTTTTTTTTGTGGCCAAGAAGGATGGTTCTTTAAGGCCGTGTATTGATTATCGTGCCCTCAATAAAATTACTATTAAATATCAGTATCCGTTACCCCTGATTTCGGATCTATTCTCTAGAGTCAGAGGTGCTTGCTGGTTTACCAAGCTTGACCTCAGGGGAGCGTATAATCTTATCCGCATTAAGCAGGGGGATGAATGGAAGACGGCGTTTAACACTCCGGAGGGACATTTTGAGTACCTGGTGATGCCTTTTGGGCTCACTAATGCCCCTTATGTCTTCCAGTGCTTCATGAATGATATTTTCCGAGACTTTGTCGATAAATTTTTGATTATCTATCTGGATGATATTTTGATCTTCTCCAAGGATTGGGATGCTCATGTGGAACATATTCGGACTGTGTTCTGGATCTTGAGAGAGAATTCTCTGTATGTCAAAGGATCAAAATGCCTTTTTGGAGTACAGAGAATTTCTTTTTTGGGATTTATTTTGTCTCCGTCAACTATTGAAATGGACCCGGCCAAGGTACAGGCCATTTATGATTGGGTTCAGCCCACTTCTTTGAAGGCCCTCCAGAAGTTTTTGTGTTTTGCTAATTTTTATCGGAAATTTATAGCAAAATTTTCTAGTATTGCCAAACCATTGACTGACCTGACCAGGAAGGGTGCGTATGTGTTGAATTGGTCTCCGGAGGCGGTTGCTTCCTTTCAGGAGCTGAAGCGTAGATTTACCTCCGCCCCGGTTCTGCGGCAACCTGATGTCTCACTCCCGTTTCAGGTAGAGGTGGATGCTTCTGAGATTGGTGCAGGAGCAGTGTTGTCCCAAAAGGATCCGGTAACATCTAAAATGAATCCCTGTGCTTTCTTTTCCCGAAAGTTCTCTTCATCTGAACG
This sequence comes from Dendrobates tinctorius, assembly GCF_039654945.1. Lineage (NCBI taxonomy): Eukaryota > Metazoa > Chordata > Amphibia > Anura > Dendrobatidae > Dendrobates > Dendrobates tinctorius. The sequence goes on along the minus strand of NW_027361838.1, from coordinate 17,830,486 downwards.
TAACTATGATGTGGGGAATCGGGAACTGTTGGCCATGAAATGGGCATTTGAGAAGTGGAGACATTGGTTGGAGGGAGCCAAACATCAAGTTGTGGTCCTCACTGACCACAAAAATTTGATTTACCTAGAGTCGGCTAAACACTTGAACCCTAGACAGGCTAGGTGGGCCTTGTTTTTTACACGTTTTGATTTTGTGGTCTCTTTCCTTCCTGGAACTAAGAATGTCAAGGCAGACGCCCTCTCTAGGAGTTTCTTTGCTGATTCTCCTGTGGTGACCAAGCCTGCTACCATCTTAGGCGAAGGGGTAGTTCTTTCTGCCATCTCGCCCGATTTGAGACTTGCTCTGCAAGAGTTCCAGGAGGACAAACCTGAGCGTTGCCCCAGTGGAAAGTTGTATGTTCCTGACCAGTGGAAGAAGAGAGTGATGTCTGAAGTTCATTGCTCTGCATTGGCTGGTCATCCGGGTATTTTTGGTACTAGAGATCTGGTGAGTCGCTCTTTTTGGTGGCCCACCTTGTCTCATGATGTCAGGAATTTTGTGCAGTCCTGTGGGACTTGCTCCCGGTCTAAATCTTGTTCTCGTTCTAGTGGGTTGTTGATGCCTTTGCCGGTCCCCAGGAGGCCATGGACCCATATTTCAATGGATTTCATCTCTGATATACCGGTCTCTCAAAGAATGACTGTTATTTGGGTGATTTGTGATAGGTTCTCTAAGATGGTTCATCTTGTACCACTCCCTAAGTTGCCATCTTCCTCTGAGTTGGTGCCCCTGTTTTTGCAACAGGTGGTTCGCTTGCACGGGATTCCTGAGAACATTGTATCTGACAGAGGAGTTCAATTTGTGTCTAAATTTTGGAGGACGTTCTGTTCCAAGTTGGGAATTCAGTTGTCCTTCTCCTCTGCTTTTCACCCTCAGACCAATGGGCAAACAGAGAGAACAAACCAGACCTTGGAGTCGTATTTGAGATGTTTTATTTCCGCTGATCAGGATGATTGGGTTTCATTTTTGCCCTTGGCCGAATTTGCTTTAAATAATAGAGCTAGTTCTGCCACTTTGATGTCACCTTTTTTTTGTAACTTTGGGTTTCATCCTCGATTTTCTTCAGGGCAGGTGGAGCCCTCTGCCTGCCCAGGTGTTGACACTGTGGTGGAGAGAATGCACCAGATCTGGGACCAAGTGGTGGATAAGTTATCTCTCTCCCAGGAAAAGGCCCAGCGGTTTTCCAATCGACATAGGACCATTGGTCCCCAGTTTAAGATTGGTGATATGGTGTGGTTATCATCAAAGAATATTGCTATGAAGGTGGCTTCTCCTAAGTTTAAGCCTAGATTTATTGGACCTTACAAGATTTTGGAGATTATTAATCCGGTCTCTTTTCGTTTGGCTCTTCCTGTCACATTTAAGATCCATAATGTGTTCCATAAGTCCTTGTTGAAGAGGTTTGTTGAGCCAGTTGTGCCTGAGGTGGCACCTCCGGACCCTGTATTGGTTGAAGGTAACTTGGAATATGAGGTAGAGAAAATTCTGAATTCCCGTCTGGCTAGACGGAGACTCCAGTATTTGGTTAAGTGGAAGGGTTATGGTCAGGAGGATAATTTCTGGGTCTCTGCCTCTGATATTCATGCCAAAAGATTGGTGCGTGCCTTTCATCGGGCTCACCCTGATCGCCCTGGTAGCGTTGTTGAGGGTTCGGTGACCCCTCCTCAAGGGGGGGGTACTGTTGTGAGTTCATTTTCCCCTCCGTCACTGAGGCCTGGTGAACTCCCTATTCTAGTGAAGGAAGGTAGTGAGCCTGATTATCAGGCACCTGGGACTAATGAAGACAATTGGCTGAGTGGAGTCTCTGACTGGATTTAAGGCAGCCTACGCCCTTTCTGCCCTGCGGGTGATTTCTCTGTGGACTCTTGGACACCAGTCTGATTCCTGCTCTCCTAAAGCTAAGTTTTCTGTTTTGCCTTTTTGCATCTAAGATTTTTGTTTTTCTTGCTTTTTGGATTCTGCCACTCCCTGTTGGAGTGTGCAGTGTTCCTAGAGCTCTGTCTTCTGAAAGTACCTGAGTGCTGATTTAGTTTTTGAAGCTTAGTTGCTTCAGGGCCATTTTTATATCAGCTTGTTGGCTTTTGTCTCTGATAGGGTTTTGGCAGATTGCAGACAGCAGCCTTCCTATCCTTCCTATCTAGGTAGTTTTTAGGCCCCGTCTTTGCTCAGCCTGTCTTTCTGTCTGTGTAAGTGTTTTCATCTTGCTTCACCGTCATTATATGTGGGGGGCTGCCTATTGCTTTGGGGTCTGCTCTGGGGCAGTTAGATTTCCCCTTTCCTTCTTTAGGCCTATGTATCTCTCCGGCTGTGTTCGAGGGGTCTAGGTCATCGTAGGAACCCCCCACGGCTACTGCTAGTTGTGTTGATAGGTTCAGGGGTCTGCAATCTGATAGTTGCCAACTTCTCTGGTTTTCAGGACTAGCTAGCATTTCTGTTTTTGCCTCCTACGGTGACTCAATCATAACAGCTGTGTTTAAGGGCTGCAAGTGCCTGAGAGTTCCCAGGGAGATGGAATGGACGTCTGCAGTGTGGTGAAGCAACCATGAGGTAACCCGGCCATGGGGTGAGATAACTGGGAGGCTAAAGAGCCTGCGTATTGGACATTGCATAACCTGTGTGACTACAGGGTTAACAGAGTGGAGCTCTGTCATTGACTCTATGTTGTTGTATATGAACTTTCTGTTGCTGTTCATGGTTTATGATACTTAATAAACTGCATGGACTGTTGGAGTTATATGAGAAACCCATGCCGGACCTGGTTATTTGGCTGCCTAACGAGTGTCCCCTATCTTAATAACAAGTGCTACATTACAATTGGTGGAGAATGCTATGGGCAGTGTTGTAGCCTTGTTGCTAGGGGCAACGGATGAGGACTGCAAAATTTGGTTGTTACGGGCAACGGTTTCCAAAAGCCCATGTTGCAGTGCTGGCAACGCTGAGCCTGGAAGACGGACAGTCTTGAAAACCGTGTGATATGCCGACCGGGGTCAGAAAAAGAGACTGTGGATTGCTATAGGGTGCCTCTGTGGATAAGAGGTACCCGAGAACCTGTGTGGCTGACACAGGTAACGGACAGGAGTCCGTGTTGTACTGACCGGGGTCAGTGGGAAAGACTGTGTACCTGGAGGGTTCAGTGTGCAAGGTCCTGGAGGGTCAGTGTTGGGAGGTTCTGGGAGAAGAATCGGATCCCTGAAGCACGTGTTGTGACCTTAGACCTGGTGAGGTGTGAGTGTTGGACAGTCTCAGGCGGAGACGGATGTCCTGAAGAGCACCCACTGAGCCCCTGGACCTGGTGAGGCCGGTGTGTTGGGAAACCCTGGGAGGAGGGTCGGCTCCCTGAATAGCATCCGGTGCACCCTGTGTGTTGGACGATCTCAGGAGTAGACGGACGTCCTGAATAGCACACAGATAGGACACGTGTGTTTTTGTGTTGTGTGTGTTTTTTTTCTTTTCCCTTTCAAGTCAGCTTGGGGTGGCTCAGTGGGGTCAAGAAGGTGACAAGCGGCTTGCTGTAACTCGGCGGGGTTACGAAGGTGACACCAGCAGCTGTGTGTGAACGGCAGCCGGAAGTGTTGGAGATCAGTGACAGCAGGAGCTGTGGTGGTGCCAACAAGAACTTGTGAGGTATCGTTAAAGGCATAAACTGTTTTGGTGTGAACTGTGGTCTAAGGAGGCCTGTAGAAAGGACATGGAGAAATCCCGAAAGGGGGCGTTGACCCAAATCGGGGTGGTGACCCAAATGGGGGTGGTTACCCCAAAAGGGGATAGTCGCCCGGGGAATAGGGGCGGAGCATCCTGATGTGAAAAAGCTGGTACAGATGAACTGTTGCCAGGAGCAAATGTCCTATGTCTGTCCTATCTGCCTCGTGAACTACCTAACCGGCATGATGCCAAGGGGGTGTGGCCTCCAGATAGATAATGAAGATATAGTTGGTCTGGCCGACCCTGGGAGCCCGGTGACTCTAGTGCGGGTTGCTCCTGAGATACCCAGCAGAAAGGTGGGGGTTACTTGCAACCACGGGTGCACTAAGAGTTGCCCGGTCACCAGGGTAGTCTTTGAGACAGGTTGGGACATCAAGGGACAGGATGTAGCGATAGTCCTGAATCTGTCCTGTCCAGTGGTTATAGGCCGCTACTCTAGACTGTTCTCTGGCTTGTGGGAGAGGGGAGTTCCACTACAGCAAGGGGTTGGAGACATTTCTACTGGGGCTAGCAGACAGTGAGACAGTGATGCCTCCTAAAGTCGACAGGTCAGATGTAGAAGGGACAGAAAGAGGGGGTGCGTCGACCCAACTTACGGACCTGACGTCTCATTACATGACTGATGTTGAGCTGGTAGATGAGACGACTGGAGTAGACACACGGTCAGACGATGACTGGAGGGTTCACTCGACTGATGGGGCTGACCCAGTGGTACCCATTGAAGATATAATTAGAGAAGTAGTGGTGCGGCATGTGATGGCCAAAAAAGAACAAGACCATGAGATAAAGTTGATAAAAGAGACAGTGGAAGAATATCTCAAATGAGAAAGGGTCCTGAGACAAATGGCCGAGCACAGGGTGGAGGGGCTCGAAAAAGAAGTCTTGGAGCTCAGAGGTCACCTGTCAACCTGGCAAAGCGTGAACAAGACCCTTAGGGAGGAGATGGAAGAACTCAGAGGAGTAGTTAAAGGTCTTCTGCGGGAGAAGAGCTTGGACGAAGCTTTACAGCGGCCGGGCCCAAGTGATAACAAGACGGAACTGCCAGTACCCATCTTGGCAAAGGGTCATGAAGAGATAAAATCTCATGAAGTTTGTGAGCTTAGAACTGAAGAAGACAGTCACCCGGTTGGGTCAACTGTAGTGAGAGAAGTGTCCGTGGTAAAGCCAGAGCCTTCTGTCCAGGAAGAGAGCAAGACCACGACCTTCAAGTCTGTGATTGACATGACCAAGGACATGCAAGAAGCCTGTGCTGAGGAAGGGGTGCATCAGGCTTTTAAGGATGCCGTCAAAGCGTGTAAGGTGCGCTGGGCGCCTGAGACTCGGCAGTTGGTGATAATATCAGCCAGGGAAGATACAGCAAACCGGGAAGCTGTCCTGAAAGAGATGCATTTACAATGTCTCCACGCCAAACAGTTGGTCAGGCAGAGTAATATGAAAGCTGCTCGATGCCTAGAGTTAGCAAGGGAGGCTATGGATCGGCTGGGTTTGCGGAAAGATGTAATTCCGGTACCCAATGGTCTGATTGGGAGAATCATTGGAAGACTCGGGAAGGTAATGCAAGACCTTGTAAATATCTCCGGTGTGGTGAGTGTGAGGATCCCTCCTGATGATGAAGACCAGGTATCCAGTGAAGAGGGTAGGATTCCCATCATGGTGGTTGGCTCCGTGGAAAGCCTGAGAAACTTTCGGATGCTCTTGGAGTATCGAGTGAGGTACCTGCAAGAGATTGAGCAGTTGAGGCTGGACCATCTGCGGATCAATAAAGAGGTACGTAACACCAGGTGGCGCCAGCCTTCAACCCAAGATGTAAGGTCCCGAAGGGTCCCTCCAAGTAGTGACATGGCAGATGGCCGAAGAATGTCAGCAAGTGGCAGTGCGACGGGCAATACAAGGCTGAGAGACCTTAGCTCCTGTGAGACTAAACAGTGTCTGATGATGCAGACAGACCGTGACTGAAAGGTCAAAGACCAAGGCCGATATTCTGACCGCTGGGGGCGGGGGAGGCCTAACGTAGGGATGAGGCCATATGACAGAAGGAGACGTTCTCTCGACCTATTGGGTAAGGTGTAATGAGTGCGCGGTCTCAAGATCCCGGGGTAATGTTGTGTGTTCAACCCCACAAGTTTGAACAGAGGGGGAAGGTATGTGGTGTAGTGACCACTGTGTCCGCTAGGGGGCGCTGTGTGGGTGTCTCAGGAGAGAGGATGAGTGGCAGGATGCTGAATGATCGTTATGTATCCCAAGGTAGGTGGCCTTGGGATGGAAGCTTGAATATGTGTGTTGATCAGCAGAGGTACTGCTGAGCTTTCGTTACACTGTGTCAGGGAGAGCTTTCCAGGTAGCTAGTGAGATGGGCGCACCAGCTACCTACAAACCAACCTAGGGGCGGGTGTATAGCACGCCATAGTAAAGTATATGTGCATGAATGATTGAAGGACCTGTGATGATCCGGTGGGCGTGGCTACGGACCATATAAGGTGGCCAGGGTAGGTCACATGAGTGAATGCCTGGACCCGGTTGGTCCGTATGGAAGGTCTCGTCTGGGCTGATGTGGCTGCTTTCCTAGCAGCACGTGTGGATGCTGTGTTTAATGGCTGCAAGTGCCTGAGAGTTCCCAGGGAGAGGGAATGGACGTCTGCAGTGTGGTGAAGCAACCATGAGATAACCCGGCCACGGGGTGAGATAACTGGGAGGCTAGATAACCTGCGTATTGTACATTGCATAACCTGTGTGACTACAGGGTTAACAGAGTGGAGCTCTGTCATGGACGCTATGCTGTTGTATATGAACTTTCTGTTGCTGTTCATGGTATATGATGCTTAATAAACCACATGGACTGTTGGAGTTATATGAGAAACCCGTGCCGGACCTGGTTATTTGGCTGCCTAGCAAGTGTCCCCTACCTTAATAACAAGTGCTACTGGGTCGCCCAGGGCTGTGGGGTACTCGGTACTGGGCCGGTGTTAGGGGGATGATGTGTCACAGCAGCGGTGACCCGGTCCGTGGCCCTGGGCCCCAATATCAATGGCGGTGGTGTTTGGTTGTAAAATAAAGTTTGTGACGCCACCCGTGGTATTTGGCAAGTAAGATGGTAAGCCAACGCTGCTTGCAGATCCACTGAGACTGATGGTGTGATGCAGCTAAGATGGTGTAGCTCCCCACAGGTGGAGCTGTAGTCCCAGGGCAGTGTATAGGTGCGATGGAGGAGTAGGGGCACAGAATGGTGTAGATGTTGATACCCCCAATGTGGCGGTGCTGATGCAGGAATGAATGGAGGACACCAGGGCTTGCAGTTTCAAAGCTTTACTCACAGTTCGTAGTGCACACAAGTGACCGCTTCGGTACCGTGTCCTCCGGGACAGAGGCCCAGCCGACCCCCAGGCAAGATAGGGCTCTCCCCGCCAGCACCCCTCCAACATGTGCCTTTGCTGAACGACTCCTCTATAGCGCCTATTGGTGTGAAGAGCTCCAGCACCGTGGTTCTCTGAAGTTCCTCCTGTCAGATGTTCCTAACAACTCTCTCACTTGTATGACAGACAGCTGTAGCCTGCTGCAGGGACTCCCTTCTCCTGAATCCCAGCTCTCTATCCGTTTCGCTGTTGTGTTCCAAATTTTGGATGGGAGTAGTGCATTTACAGCCAACTACTCCACCGGTGTCTGCTGCAGAACCATAAGTGCCCATACAACCTCGGGGACCGGGCCCCGGCCGTGCGCTGAGAACCTATAGGCAGGGTTCCTATCCAACTCACTCCTCCTCTCTGTTCTCCTTCCACTTCGTTCCGTACTTGTCTTTCTTTCTCTTATGGAAATAAAGGTCACAGTTCTATGTCTCTCTCTTTCTCTCTTTCCAGGGACCCTCACTCCTCTCTGAGTGGCTTCCGTCCAGACTGACCTTCTGTTAGCCTGTCTTAGCTCTCTCTGACGGCCCCCTAAGGGATTGCACTCGACTCCCCTCTGGGAGACTGACCTGTAATTCTATCTTTCCCATTCTTTTTATACTAACTCAACCCACCTCCCAGCACATCTCGTGTTACGAAGCAGGGTTCCACGAAGGGTGCTCTGCTACCCCCAGCCTGAAGCTGCTAGGTGTCCCTGCTGAACTATCCTGTGTGTGGGATGCAGGTGTTGGCGTGTGGCAGGGAGTTCCCACCTTACCTGGATGGTGGGGCACTACACCTTAGGAGAATTTGCAGTACCTCTGTGGCGACTGAGCCTCAGGGGCGCCACACTACCTTACAGTAGGCATTTCTTTGGAGGGCCGCACAGCTCTCCATGTGCTAGCCAGACTGTCACTAGGTACTGGGATGAGATCCTCAGACCCATTTTTAGACCATATGTAGGTGCACTGGGCTCTGGATTCCTTCGGATGCATGACAATGCTAGGCCTCAAGGGGCTGAATTATGTTAGCAGTTCCTGCATGATGAAGGCAATGATGCTATGGACTGGCCTGCCCGTTCTCCAGACCTGAATCCAATTTCGCACATGTCTCATTTCATTCACCAACGCCATGTTGCACCACAGACTGTTGCGTAGTTGTTTGATGCTTTAATCCAAGTCTGGGAAGGAGATCTCCCAGGAGAATATCCGCCACCTCATCAGGACCATGTCCAGGCATTGTAGGTAGGTCATACAGGCATGTGAAGACCACACACACTGCTGAGAATCTTTTCCTTGTCTTTAGGCATTTCCACTGAAGTTGGATCAGCTTGTAATTTGATTTTCTGCTTTGATTTTCAGTATTATTATTATTATTTAATATTATTATTATGAGTATCATTCCAAATCCAGACCTCTGTAAGATATTAATTTTGATTTACATTGATCATTTTTATATTGTCTTGTTCTCAAAGCATTCCACTATGTAATGAATAAAGATTTTCAACTGGAATATTTCTCTCAGTGATAATTAGGATATGGTATTTTAGTGTTTTTTTGAGCAGTGCTGCTCAATGTACAGTATATCTATTCTTATCACTAGGCAGGAATGTGTTGGGCTACAGTAAAGTAATATATTGTGTGGTGTAATGACCACTGCGTCCACTAGGGGGCGCTGTGTGGATGTCCCAAGAGTGTGAGTGGTTGAAGAGCCATTATGTATCTCAAGGTGGGTGACCTTGAGATAGAGACATATGGATGTTTATGAACGCTATTGTAAAGTATATATGTCTGTGTGAAGGACCAGTGGTGAGGTCATGGTCATGTGACCCGGTGGGCATGGCTGTGGACCATATGATGTGGCCAGGTTAGGTCACATGGAGTTGAATGCTGGGACCTGATTGGTCCAGTTTGGAAGGTCCCGTGAGGGGAAGGATCTCCTCACTAACAGCCTGTGGAGCGGCTGTGTGTGTAATGGCGGCCAGCGTCTGAGAGTCCCTGAGGAATGACTGGATGTCTGCAGCCTGGAGAAACAGCCATATGGGAACCCTGACGTGGGTGAGATAGCCCTGGGGCTAAATAGCCTGTTTAATGGACGCTATGCTGTAATGTGAAGCTATATAATGGACGCTACGCTGTTGTATATTGCTGCTGTGGTTTATGATGACAAATAAACCTCATGGACTGTTATGGCTTATGAAAACCCGAGTTGGATCTGATTGTGTGGCTGCCAAGCGAGTGTCCCCCAACCTTGAATGACAGCGCTACCTCACAATTGACAGTACGCAAACAAACATGGAAAAAAACGTATAAAATATAAAATTATAGGAAGATTCTTTCATTTCATATTAAGTTACTTGATCTGAAGGCTACTGCACATGGTATATGAAGAGTCAGCAATTTGTGGGTTTAAAGCTTTGAAAAAATTACAGTTCCCGGTGCACTGCATGTTACTGGTCCACAAAAGATAGATATTATTAGGACTCAATTAATGCAATAAAATAAGATAGTGCTATAATGATAGTGCTCCCCATTTTTATTATTAGCAGAAATTCTTCAATTATGTAGTTATTTCTACATACATGGACGTGGACCTGTTTAAGGCAATTATTTGGACATTTAGACAAGGTGTAGATGAGCGTAGTTTCTCTCATCTGAGAGAATCGGATCAATTTTGTTAATCAGACTATGATCAGACTCTGGTCATAACATGAGCATAATGTTATCCAATTCTCTTGGATGAGGAGAAGATGGAGAAAAATATTTCTCTTTCTTCTCTATTCTGACAGTCCATGGAAATCGGCCATCTTGCACGGCAGAGCGTGATCCGAATATCAGATCAAACCCAGGCATGCATCCATTTTTTTCCTCCAACTTGCTCTGACCATGGAAAAAATCTGACATGTGCACGGCCCCATAGAATAACATTGGTCGGAGTGTAATCCGATGGTTTGTCAGATCACACTCAGATGGAAAATACAGTCATGTGCCCGAGTCCTTAGACGCTACATGGTTGCTGATTAGTGTTCTGCCGGCTAAACGCCTTGTTGACCAACCATTTCAGATGGATGAAAGATGTTTTGCCAATATGATTCTCTGATTTATAGCAAAAAAATAAATGGCATACTATACTAAATGCTGAACTAAACCTAACAAATAATGTCCACTATATTCCATGTTTTATTGTGAACTGGCAACCAATAAAACATGAGCAATAGAGACAATAATAGTAACCTTCATCTAGATAGCGCCAAAAATGTATTCCAAATGCCTAGAAAATCAGCTATGAGAAAAAAGAAGCCTGTCCATCAAGGGCAGCACGGTGGCTCAGTGGTTAGCACTGTTACTTGGGGGTCCAGAGTTCAAATCCCACCAAGGACAACATTTGTAAGGATTTTGTATGTTGTCCCTGTGTTTGTGTGGGTTTCCTCAGGGTTCTCCGGTTTCTTCCCACATTCCAAAGACATACTGATAGGGAATTTGGATCGTGAGCCCCATCGGGGACAGTGATGATAATGTATGTAAAGCGCTGCAGAATATAATGGTGCTATATAAGTAAAGCATAATAAGAAAACTACTATGTTAAAATGTAGAACTGTATATATAGTTTATGGAATTGCTGTGTCACCTCACAGCAATTGAAACCCAAAATAATGATCCAACAAATGGGGTTTCCTCTGGATGCTGGACACTGCTGGATCACACCACATCTCCCTGGAGGGAGGAAGGGAGGAAGGTTTCTGTTAATACCTCATTCTCCATCTCAGGACACCACAGCTCAGAGCCTGCCTGCCACAACTCCTCACTATGTAACAGGCTCCAGGTCACACAATGAGAATACACACAGATGGAGACACAGGGGCTGCTTGTTTGCTCTGTACACCCCCTTCTCTAACTCCATGGTTCATCCCACTGCCCTCTTCCCCCCACTCAGGAGGACTTTGGATGGGAGAAGGTTGTGAATGAGAAGTAGTGATCTGCAGAGCTGCTGCCAGGGAGTGCACAGGACCCTGATCACGGGTGACAGATAGATGAGTGGGCTCCCTCCCCTGTCCTGCACCCACCTCCAGGCAGCCATGCCCTGCCAGCTGCTGCTGCTGGTTCTGATGCTCAGTGCTGGAGTCCAGTGCCAGCTGAGAGGTGAGCATGTACCTGCACTTGTATGCCAGCGGTAACTTTAACCCCTTCTTATGCCTGAGATGTAGAGAATGAATGATGAAAGTTCCCTCCAAAGTGGCTGCTCCTCCTGGATGAGCTGCTCTCCCTCCATGGGGCACAATGCTGCTCACTTGGACTGCAGCTCCCTGGCATTGTGCTCACGTCCTGTGCACCAGGCTGGTGGGAGAGAGGACGGGGAGTCTCCAGATGTTCCTGCATGGTCACTGAGTGCCTGGAGCAGGGCAAGTCATGGGGAAGGTCCATACACTGCAGTGGTCCGTTGTGTGTAGTGGTGTATGCCTGGGATGAGTGCCCATAGGGTTCATGGGTATCGTGTCGTATAGTTATAGCAATTGTGTGCAGAAATATTCGATAACTTAAAAAAACAACACAATGGAAAATCTGAACAAACATAAAATTGTATTTCATTTGTATAATGTGTCTTTTCTCTCTCTCCCAATCTTCATATCTTCCTATTATCTATCTAGCCGTCATCTATCTATCTATCTATCTATCTATCTATCTATCTATCTATCTATCCATGCTTCTATCTATCTATCTATCTATCTATCTATCTATCTATCTATCTATCTCTGTTTGTCATTCATCCATCTATCTAGTATATGTTCAGAAACAGACCCTGGAAGCTTTAGCAGAAAGTTAGATGAGACTCAGTGGCAAACTTTTATACCAGTTGTATCATTTCATGTTTGTCTTTCATTGATCATCTTCTGGTGATCAAGCACCATATTACTCTCACCCTATTCTACCTCTATTTATCCATCTTTTTTATAAAGAAAAGCAAGCAGCACTACTGAAACCGACTTTCCAGTGAAGATACATTATCACCTATTTGCTGGATAGGTGATAATAACCTATAGGTTGTTGGTGGTCCAACCTCTAGGACGTGCACCAGTCTGTAGAACAAGACACGTTTATCCCCATTAGAAAGGAGCAGTAGTGTGCATGCCCAACCACCACCAGGGGGCTGCCGGAAAAAAATGCTAAGAGAATGAATGGAGCATCTACAGCACCACTCCATTCTAAATGTGGATAATGGGCAAAAACGTACCATGTCTTGCCCATCGGTTTGGATTGAATCTCAACTGATCTATAAAGTATCACCTATCCCATGGATTGCACAGTCACTTTTATGGAATACCCCTTTAAAATATGAACAGGATGCAAGTATTTGCTCGAGAAAAGCTCAGACATGTTTGGCAGCCGAAAGTGTCACATCACATGGGTGAATAAGCTAGATTCTATCCATCTATCTATCTATCTATCTATCTATCTATCTATCTATCTCTGTCTTTCAATCTATAATTCTGTCTTGTCTATCTATGCATACATTTATAAATATTAGTGATGAGCGAACATGCTGGATAAGGTGTTATCTGAGAATGCTCTTGTGCTAACCGAGTGTCTTCACCGTGCTCGAAAAATATGTTTGAGCCCCCCGCGGCTGCATGTCTCGCGGCTGTTCGACAACTTCAACACAGATTACAGAACGCTGTAGATAAGCCCCTGATGGCGGTGGCCGCATCTTATATACGAAAAAATAGGTGACAGATTCCCTTTAAACGGGTTGTCTGGTCTTAAGCTATCAATATGCCACAACTCTATGTGACTGCAGACTTATGAATCCTCCCATCGCACACGGCCCTCTGAGGATTCTCCGGTGCCAACGCCGGGAGCCGGCGGTTATGTGACAGCAAGTATGTGATCTTCCCCATTCCGACTAGACGATGTATCCGACCTCACTCAATACCCCTGCTTTGCACACACACGCACGCAGACTTGTAGCTTATGACCGGACAACCCCCTTAAGTCTCTACATGAGCCTATACATGGAAATTGGCCAATGGCATGTAGGTCTAATCAGGCTGTGTGTGTTAATAATGCTGGTGACACAGATATCTGCAGCTTTTGTCAGGTGTAAGTTATTAGTCTCATTTGCGTTGAAACTCATTCACATGTCTGATTTTCACTTATGAGTGCTCTCCGTCGTTTTCACGGACAACACTCATGCCTATGATATTCTATGGGGCTGTGCACATGTCCGAATTTTTCCTCGGACTGAATGGTTTGCAGGAAATATCAGAGACCTGTCCGATTTTTTTCCCTTAGGCTGAGTGGTCTGCTGAAAATATCGGAGATGTCCGATTTTGATCCAATCATCAGGTCAAAATCGGCAATGCAAGTCAGGGTCCGTGAAAAAATCGGACCTCAAATCAGGTGACATCTGAGTTCCGTACAATTTTCATGGAATGTCAGCATGGAGAAGGGGGGCATACATTTTTTCTATCCTCTGGTTGTACTCAGACCACTCTAATCAAACTCCGTTTTTCTTGCATGTGAGAGAAACGGCCGTATGAATAAGCAGTGAGCCCTTATAAGAGGTCATAGTGTCTAATTCTTCATCAGTCATTATCTATAATTGAAATATGTACAATCAAATCTACTTTTTTATTGCCTGCTTCACAGTCACACTAGCATGGCATGGAATGATTGACATAGAATTAATGGAAAAGTCAAGTCCTCATAGTAAGCCTACTTGCACATAGCTTCAAAAATGTGATTCCAGGTTTGAGATGTTATCTCCCCCTGCTGAGGAATGTATCAGAGAATGATAACAGATTATATGTGCATTCCAGCATATGCTGCATAGCGACTAGTATTGTAGGGCTTTAAGATATAATTTAAGTAACAATAATTCTAATTATAAAAATAGACTACCTATACTTAATTTATACCAGCCAAAATTCATCATTTCTTCCTCTCACTGCCTATACTGTGGAAAGGCCTATCAGAACATGTGGTGAGGAAATTGATTCCCAATATTCTATGTTGTGCATATTATGATATAATTGACATTTGTGGCTAACATAATTGCATTCATTCCGCCGTTCTCTACATTAAAGAGACTCCATATGGTTTACATTATAAATCTATGTGAAAGTGCCTTCAAGACAACAAAACTTCCTGATAATGGAAATGAATATTTTCTTTATTTCTCGTTTGTATTCTTTTCGTCTTCGTTTTGAAATATTGAATAGTTCTAACACACAGATTATTTGTATGTACACACAGACACAGCAGGAAAATCATGGCTGTATTTCGTGTTATCAGTAATGTAAACCAGCTGTGGATTAGCTAGTCTTTGTTCTCTATAGGAGATGACTCCTAAAAAGAATAGCCTTGGGCTACATGTTTGGGGGAGGTGTGTACGTTTTGTGAATGTCTCTGAACCTATTGGCCTCAGCTCATCGTTCCTGGTAGATTGCCGGATAGTTAATGGCCCAGTAGCACAAAGTTTTAGTTAAAAGTGCTCAAACCTTCAACACCTTGGAGATTCTTTGATGCAAGCCTTATGGGATTCTACAGGTTTCCCCCGAATATAGATGGGAACTGACATCTTCTCACGTAGAGGTGAAATATTCATTTTGGAATATATCTATCTAAATTCTCATTATGAAGACTCTACAAACAATCCCTTTTGCACTTCATTACATACTGTGGAATTAGTTTTTTTTCCCTCTCTTGAAGGCCATCTGGGCCTTGAGAGTGAGCGTAAATATTTCTAAGTTTAAACATTAATTCCACAAGTCACCCTGGTTCTGCCACAGACACTTAGGCCACGTGCACACTTAACGTATTTGGTGAGTTTTTTACCTCAGTATTTGTACGTCAAAATCAGGAGAGGAATAATCAGAGGAGAAGTATAATAGAAACACGTCACCACTTTTGTGTTTATCGCCCACTCCTGGTTTTGGCTTACCAATACTGGGGTAAAAAACTCACCAAATACTCAAAAATGTGTACGCGGACTTAGCTTGAGTGAAGACCTAACTTGATTCTAGATTCACATGCAGTTTTTTAGGAGGATTTTGATAGAGATCTGCTCCAAAATTCCTCTTTAATAACACCTTCAAATACACTTTAGGCCCTTTTACATTTAGCGATGCACCAGCAATCCGACCAGCGATATGACCCGGCCAGGATCGCTGGTGCATCGCTAAATGATCGCTAGCGAGCTTTCACACAGGAAGATCTCACAGCGATGCAGCAGCGACGCAGCGCACGATACTCACCTTTTACACACAGCGATCCTGGCGTCCTCCCGCCCGCGTCCACACGTCGCTCGTCATCACAGCAGGAAGCCCAGCCCAGCAGGAAGCGCCCGACGAGAAATGGAGCGGGACATTCTCGCGCGATCAGCGATGGACAGCGGGGGAGCCGGTCGGAGGTAAGTATCACACATAGCGATATCACTAGCGATATCGCTATAACGTCACAAAACCAGTGACGTTTTAGCGATATTGCTAGCGATATCGCTATGTGTAAAACCCCCTTTTGAATACTCTTCCTATCCATTTCAAAGATAAATCCTGTGATGTTCCTAGGAGGAGGGTTTTTTTTTTAGCATTTTATTTTCAGTGAGGCTTTGAAAACATGGCAGTGTAAATAAAGAAGTCACATGTCACTTCTTTAAGACAGATTCCCATTGGAATCCACTCCAAAATTAACACTTTTAAGTCAAAAGTTAAAAAAAAACTGTGGAATAACAATTGAAAAACCTGTTGAATTTTGCTTCAGGAAACGCTTTAGGAAAAAGAAAAAACACATTTAAAAGCAATAAAAAAAGAGAGTTTCGTGAGGTGAATTTTTCTTGAAAAGCCTGTTTGATTTTTTCGCCTTCAAAAACTTCTGTGTGAACTTAGCCTAAGGATATTTGTTATTTTAAAGAATTATTTACCAGGAAAATGTACAAAACTGCAATGCTAGAATACCGAGCAAATTACTCAGGGGCGGACACAGACTGTAGTGGGCCCCTGTGCAAGAAATTTTTCGGGGGCCCCCCCGTCCTTCATAGAGCAACAAAGTTATGTAAACATATAGATAGGTAATATATATAGGCACCCTCGTTTCCCCTTCATAATGCTCTTCCCCATATGCGGTCAACTTTTGGCATAGTGCTTCTCGCCCTATGTGGCCCCCCAGTTTATGCTGCTTCTCTCCATGTGACCCCCCCAGTTTATGCTGCTTCTCCTCCTATGTGGGCCACCCGATTCATGTTTCTTCTCCCCCCATGAGCCGTCCCATTCATGAGCCGCCAAGCATCTCCCCCAGGGCCCCCCCCATTCATGAGCAGTCATGCTTCTCCCCAGGGGCCCCCCATTCATGAGCAGCCATGCTTCTCCCCAGGGGCCCCCCTATTCATGAGCAGCCAAGGCCATGCTTCCCTTCTCCCCGGGCCAGGGGCCCCCATTCATGAGCAGCCAGGCCATCATGCTTCAGTTCTCCCCCCAGGACGGAGCCCCCCCAAAATCATGCCTGCCATGTCCAGTTCTCCCCCACCCCAGGAGCCCCCCAAAATCATGCCTGTGCCTCGGTCCCAGTCCCTTAGGCCTGCTCAGCTCTGGTAGTACTCTTACCTAGAGCAGGCAGGGCAGGCCAGACCAAGAGGATCCATCCATTCCACACTGTCCAGTGTCCGCACTCTGCACATTCCTGAACTGCTGCAGCATATGGGCAGGGGCAGGGCTGCCACTAGGAATTTCAGGGCCCCATACTGGGAAAATTTTTGGGGCCCCTGTAATACTCCGCCCAGGCTCCACCCTTCAAACTGTCCACAGTCCCACCGCTCTCTCTTGGAAAACTCCACTTCTCACCAATCACACATTAACAGTTCCCATCACCAGATCACACATATAACCGGCAGATTTTTTTTTTTCGCCAAAATATTTTTTAAGCCGCCATCACAACACTGTAGACACTTTTGGCCGAGCTCTACTCTACTGTAACCTATTAAATATTTGTTAAAATATGCAATACAAT
Source organism: Dendrobates tinctorius (assembly GCF_039654945.1). Taxonomy (NCBI): domain Eukaryota; kingdom Metazoa; phylum Chordata; class Amphibia; order Anura; family Dendrobatidae; genus Dendrobates; species Dendrobates tinctorius. The sequence goes on along the minus strand of NW_027361838.1, from coordinate 17,813,369 downwards.
TTAGGTACATTTGTATTTATTTTTCAGTTTTTAAAATGACCATTAATATCACATACAATGGACAAATGCCACCACACCATGACCAGACACAATATTACCGCTACATAGTGACCTATAATTAATACCACATACAAGGAACAAATACCGCCACACCAGGACCAGACTATATATTACTACCACAGTGACCAAATAATATCACATACAAGGAACAAATACCACCGCACCATGACCAGTGCCATTATACACAGTGGATCTGTACTTACTATCAAGTGTCTGTGTACCGGTAATACAGTGATTAATGACGTTATACACAGGAGCTCTGTATATAACTTACAGGTAATACAGTGATCACAGGTGACATTATCCACAGGACCTCTGTATATAGTATACAGTATATAGTGTCAGTGTATAGGTAACACACTAACTCACCAGTGACGTCTCTAGGTAAAGTCCTTCGTCTTTGCTTTTCATCTTTCATCCAGCACAAATCGCCATCACTTCTTCCAGCCAGGGCTCGTCTCTGCAGGAAATAACACAGTTATCTAGAGCTCCACTTGCAGAACACATTACTTGTTTTTTTCCCAACTTCTACATTACATCACATGAAGAAAAAAAGGCAGCATAGCATCACTCTACACAGTATCAGGACTGCCCCCCCATTTAAAACAGTATACTCAAAAAATAAAATAAATACATCACTGCAGTAATAATGTCCTTTAATTAGCCCCTATGGTAATAATATCCCCATCCTGGCCCCCGTGTGTCTCATTCCTGGCTTCAGCCATATGTTCTCTCATCCCACCCTCATGAGTATCCATTGTGCCCCATATGATCTCCCCATCTGTCTCCATCGTATCCATCCTGCTCCATGATCCTGCCCCATCTGTCTCCAATCCTGACCCATGTCTCCATTTTGCCCTGTTTCCAATCATGCCCCTTGTGTCTTTCATCCTGCACCCTTTGTCTCCAATCATGCCCCCTGTGTTTGCAATCATGCCCCCTGTACCTGCAATCCTGCCCCCATGTCTTTCATCCTGCCCCCTTTGTCTCCAATCATGCCCCCTGTATCTGCAATCCTGCCCCCGTGTCTCCAGTCCTGCCCCTGTGTCTCCAGTCCTGCCCCCGTGTCTCCAGTCCTGCCCCCCGTGTCTGCTATCCTGCCCCCAGTGTCTGCCATCCTGCCCCCTGTATCCAATCCTGCCCCATCCACCCTGCCCCAATGTTTCCATCCTGCCCCCTATGTTTCCATCCTGCCCCCAATGTCTCCAATCCTGCCCCATCTCCTTCCTGCCCCGTCTCCATCCTGCTCCCATCTCCATCCTGCCCCATCTCCATCCTGCCCACAATGTCTCCAATCCTGCCCTATCTCCATCTTGCCCCGTCTCCATCCTGCCCCCAATGTCTCCAATCCTGCCCCCATCCTGTCCCATCTTCAATCCTGCCCCATCTCCATCTTGCCCCCAATGTCTCCAATCCTACACCCCACCCATGTCTCCAATCCTGCCCCCTGTCTCCAATCCTGGCCCCAATGTCTCCATCCTGCCCCATCTCCATCCTGTCCCTAATGTCTCCAATCCTGCCCCCAATGTCTCCAATCCTGCCCCCGTCTGCATCCTGCCCCATCTGAATCCTGCCCCGTCTCCATCCTGCCCTATCTCCATCCTGCCCTGTCTCCAACCTGCCCCCAATGTCTCCATCCTGCCCCGATGTCTCCATCCTGCCCCGATGTCTCCATCCTGCCCCATCTCCATCCTGCCCCATCTCCATCCTGCCCCATCTCCAGCCTGCCCCCAATGTCTCCAATCCTGCCCCCAATGCCTCCAATCCTGCCCCCAATGCCTCCCATCTTGCCCCCAACTCTATCCTGCCCCATCTCTATCCTGCCCCATCTCCATCCTGCCCCATCTCCACCCTGCCCCCAATGTCTCCAATCATGCCCCGTCTCCAATCCTGCCCCTGTCTCTATCCTGCCCCTGCCTCCAATCCTGCCCCATCTCCATCCTGACCCCAATGTCTCCAATCCTGCCTATCTCTGTCTTGCCTCCTCCGTCTCCAATCTGCCCTGGCAGGATGCAGACACATGGTCCATGGTCCATGTGTCTCCATCCTGCAGGGAAACATAATAAATAAATTTAAAAAAAAACAACAACTTTCTTCTTACCTGGCCGTGCTCCTGCTGGAAGATGCAGCTCCTGTGTGAGCTCAGCTAAAAGGACCTGTGGTGATGTCATCATCATGTGATCAGGGGGCGGAGCTGATCAATGGTGAAGGCCTTTGATTAGCTCCGCCCCCTGATCACATGACGATGACATCACCACAGGTCCTCCAATGCTTCGGCGCTGCTCTCCTCTCCTCCTGCGCTCCATATGGCTAATTTGAAAATTGAATAATTAGCCATGAGGTGCAGGAGGCTGGAGGGGCCCCCTCTCCCATGGGGCCCCCGTTCAATGAACTGGCTGCACGGGCGGTTGGTCCGCCCCTGATATTACTTATTATTTTAATGGTTTTGTGTGCACTTTCAAAAGTAACAATGTGCTTTTAATGGTGTAATCTTGTGAACGTGTGATGATAATGGGGATCATTACAATCTACGAGAAGATCATTGTATGACTGTATCAAATAAACTTGTTCATAACGGAGTCAGGAGTCAGCCAAGCAGCCATTAAATATTTAGCTATCGCTTCATGAAACATACAGTTATATATATATTTGGACAGAGACAACATTTTTCTAATTTTTGTTCCAGACATTACCACAATGAATTTTAAACAAAACAATTCAGATGTAGTTGAAGTTCAGACTTTCAGCTTTCATTTGAGGGTATCAACATTAAAATTGGATGAAGGGTTTAGGCGTTTCAGCTCCTTAACATGTGACACCCTGTTTTTAAATTGTGAAGAGAATTTGTATTCAGTCCCCTGTAGTATGATACCACTAAATGAAATCCTGAGTGACCAATTGGCTCTAGACGTTACATTATTAATAATACCTGTGTGTAATTTATTCTCGGTACAACTACAGCTATTCTATGAATGCTTCATAGGTTTGTTTAACAACATTAGCGCTCAAACATCATCATAAAAACCAAGGAACACACCAGACAGGTCAGGGATAAAGTTGTGGAGAAGAGTAAAGTAGAGTTAGGTTATTAAAAAAAAAGCAGCCCAAGTTCTAAACATCTCACGGAGCACTGTTCAATACTTCATCCAAAAATGGAAGGTGTATGGTAAAGCTACCAAGACATGGTCGTCCACCTAAACTGACATTCCAAAGAAGGAGAGCACTAATTAAGAAAGCAGCCAAGAGGCCCTTGGTCACTCTGGCCTTTATGAAAGAGTGGAAATAAGAAAGCCAGATTTGAAAGCAAGCCATTAGAAGTCCTGTTTGTAGTTTGCAAAAAAGCCATATGGAGAACACAACTAGCATGTGAAAAGAGGTGCTCTGATCAGATTAGACCAAAGGAGAACTTTTTGAGCTAAATGCAAAGCACTGTGTGGTGGACAACTAACACAGCACATCACCTTTTTTTCAGGTTTAAATTTTTAAATATTTAGAATACCATGTAACATTTCATTTATACTTTTCAAATACCTGATACTTTGTTATGGTATATCACATAAAACCCCAATAAAACACTTTTAAGTTTATGAATCTAACATAAAAAATGTGCAAAAGTTCAAGGGGTATGAATACTTTTTCAAGGCACTGTAACTACTGAGAAAAGTTCCACATATTGTCAGGCACAGAAAACAGCTGACTTTGCAGAGTAAGGTAGCAGCCAGCCAGGATTTCCTATGCTGACCAATGAATGTCCTTATAATTGAAAAACAGCAGATTCCACTAGTCCTGGTCTTCACAGCGCTGCATCAGGTGATTAAGAGGTGTCTCCCTCCCTATGTACACTGCAGTGAGAGACCTGTCAATAACCTTGAGCAATGCAGGGAATAGATTGCAGGGTGCAGCGCTGGAGATCCTCATCTTTGACTATAGTCTTAAGAGCTATAAAATATATTCCCTTGTAAACCCCAAAGTGTTTCAGAGAACAATGTACCTGGCTACTATCAAGCAGGTAGGATCTGGTGCATGGTGACCCTTGGTTTGGGCAGCATGAATCAGCTAACACTTTCCCTTTAATAGATAGAACAGTTGTGCTCAAAGGTATTTTTGCTTTTTTGGCCTTTTTTCAGAGAATATGAATGATAACACCAAAACTTTTTCTCCACTCATGGTTAGTGGTTGACTGAAGCCATTTATTGTCATGCTACTGTGTTTTCGCTTTTTATATCACAATGAAAACATCCAAAAGACCCTGATCAAAAGTTCACATACCCCATTTCTTAATATCGTGTATTGCCCCCTCTAGCATCAATGACAGCTTGAAGTCTTTTGTGGTAGTTGTTGATGAGGTACTTTATTTTCTCAGATGGTAAAGCTGCCCACTCTTCTTGGCAAAAAGCCTCCAGTTCCTGTAAATTCCTGTGCTGTCTAGCATGAACAGCGTGCTTTAGATCTTCCCAAAGTGGCTCAGTGATATTGAGGTCAGGAGACTGAGATGGCCACTCCAGAACCTTCACTTTGTTCTGCTGTAGCAAATGAAAGGTCAACTTGGCCTTGTGTTTTGGATCGTTGTCATGTTGGATCGGCCAAGTACGTCCCATGTGCAGCTTCCGGGCTTAAGATTGTAAATTTGCCTTCAGGATTTGCTGATAACATGCTGCATTCATATTAACTTCAACTTTGTCCAAGTGTACTGTGCCTTTTTAGCTCACACATCCCCAAAACATCAGCGGTCCACCTCCATGCTTTACAGTAGGAATGGTGTTCCTTTCATCATAGACCTTGTTGACCTCTGTCCAAATGTAACATTTATGGTTGTGGCCAAAAAGTTCAATTTTGGTCTCATCACTCCAAATTACCTTGTTCTAGAAGTTTTGAGTCTTGTCTATGTGCTGTTTTGTGTATTGTGGCGACATACTTTGTGGCATTTGCGTAGTAATGGCTTTCTTCTGGTGACTCGACCATGCAGCCGATTTTTCTTCAAGTGCCTCCTTATTGTACATTATTGTTATTATTATTAATATTTATTTATATAGCGCCATTGATTCCATGGTGCTGTACATGAGAAGGGGTTACATACAAATCACGGATATCACTTACAGTAAACAGACTAACAATCAGACTGATATAGAGGGGAGAGAGGACCCTGCCCTTTCGGGCTTACATTCTACAGGATGGTGGGGAAGGAGACAGTAGGTTGGTGGGTTGCATCTTAAAACAGCCACACCGCTAGTTTTCAATGAGTCCAGTATTTCAGCTGATGTTAGTTGTGGGTTTTTCTTTGCATCCCGAACAATTTTCCTGGCAGTAGTGGACAAAATTTTTGTTGGTCTACCTGACTGTGGATTTGTTTTTACAGAGCCCCTGATTTTCCATTTGTTAATCACAGTTTGAACGCTGCTCACTGGCATTATCAATTCCGTGGATATCTTTTTGCATCCCTTTCCTGTTTTAAACAGTTCAACTACCTTTTCCCATAGATCCGTTGACAATTGTTTTGCTTTCCCCATGACTCACAATCCAGAAACATCAGTGGTTGGACGAAAGATGTAAGAGCCTGTCTGGATCCCAGAAACTCACTCAGCTTTTATGCACACACACTGATTACAAGGAAACAGGTCATAGGTGACGATGTTACCTTTAGTAGCCATTCAAACCCATTTGTGTCAACTTCTGTGCATGTTATCAGGCCAAAATCACCAGGGTATATAAACTTTTGATCAGGGTCATTTGGATGTTTGGGTTGTCATTATGATTTAGAAAAGAGAAAACACAGTAGTTTGACAATAAATTACTTCACCCAACCACTAACCATGAGTGGAGAAAAAGTTTTGGTGTTATTCATATCCTTTCAAAAAAGGCCAAGAAAGCAAATATTCTGCCGGGGTATGTAAACTTTTGAGCGCAACTGTATAGATAATATTTTCTACATTAACCCCTTTAGCAGTAGTACAAAATGGGGTATTGTTAAGTTTATGCATTTCCAGTTCAAGTAGTTACTCAAGCAATAGTTAATATAAGCTGCTGAATTACAGCGAAATCAGAGCTCTAAAATAGTTGTGCAACTTCAAGTCACCGACAAGGTGCACAAATGTTTTTGGTTGCACGTCTTTTCAGAGAACTGCTGTTGCACCATGTAGCCTCAGCCTAATAGTGTATGGACACCAAAGGTAATGAATATTATTATATCTATTGTGCTCATGAGCTGCAATGTGGACTGAAGTTAAGCAAGTAACAGTAGATTCACTATGCAACATTTTCATGGGTCACCAATGTCAGATTTCCCTTCCAATACATTGACACAGTTTCCCATAATATATTGCAAAGCAGATCCTATTTATTACATTACTATAGAGCTCCTTAGGCCTGTTTCACACTTGAAATGATTTCAGGGTTAAATTTCCTCCTGACTTCATTCCTCCGGGAATGCGCTGTATAAAAATGCGGATCCTGCAGTAAAAAAAACCTTACATGGTCCGTCCAGGCATCTCGGCGGACGACAAATTGACGGATCCGCAAAAAAACGGATCCAACGGATGGCCATCCGTCAAGATCCGCCGGTAATGCAAGTCAATGGGGAAAAAACGGATCCGCCAAAAAAAATGGCAGATCCGTTTTTTTGCAAAAACGGCGGATTTTGACTGATGGTCAAAAACGGAAGTGTGAAACAGGCCTAAGTCATGAATAGTGATGAGTGAACGTGCTCGGATAACGTCTTATCCGAGCACTCTCGGGTGTTACCTGAGTATCTTGGGCGTGCTCGTATATTATGTTTGAGTCCCAGCAGCTGCATAATTTGCTGCTGTTTAGACAGCCTAAACACATGAGGAGATTGCCTGTTTGTTAGGGAATCCCCGTTTATGTTCAGGCTATCTAACAACCGCAAATCATGCAGCCTCTGGGGCTCACACATAATATACTAGCACGCCCAAGATACTCAGATAATACCTGAGCGTGCGGGATAAGACGCTGTCAGAGCATGTTCACTCAACACTAATCTTGAATTGTTCTCGGTTCTACAGTTAATTGATCTGCTCAGTAATGAGATACAGTGATAGTGACTTCAGATGAGTATTTCTGGGCCTCAGAGTTTGCTCTGCATAGTCACAGCTTGACATCAGTCTCTTTCTAATGAATGGCAGAATGGCTAGTGAAAGTAGATGGAGATAAGCCATGAGTTTGTTGACTGCTTGTTGCTGTTTGCTTTCACACTTGGGAAGCATCTTTGTTCCTGTCCACACTTACTATTTACCATACCAAACAGCTGCTCCTCTGTTGCATTCCTGCAGCCATGCTGAGCCACTGTCAGCAACAGGACAATTCTCCATAGATTTAACAAGGAAGGACAGTCCTGAGAACTGCAGCTTTCATCCATTCCTAAACTTCGAGTAATACTAGGCTTTTATGTATTTTTCTACCACCTTTCATACATGACCCCCTAGCTATTATACTGCTTACAATTGAACCTATACACTTTGATCATGGTTTAAAGGGCCAACACCATATTTTACATGAAGGATCTTGAATGTATTGGAGTTTTGTCAGTTTTTAAAAATGGTGTGTATAAATACATGCACGATATTTTTGCCATGCTTGTTACCTAATGGGGAGGGTAAGGTAAGGGTCGCATGTCACTGAAATTGCAGTATCTCATTGATTCATCACATCTTGTGCTTCCCTATGATGTCGCGTTACGACCTGCAACCTTCCTGCAACAGAGTTGCAAAGGTTTTAAAATGTGTTGGATTTTCTGTCTCAGCAAGTCATATGCTAATATGACTGCAACAAGTTGTCCAAATGTTTTTGTCGCTCAACTTTTCTGGAGAGTGTTGTTGCGTGACACATGTCACCACAACATGGAAGTTGGCTGAACCATAGATATCAGTGAGACCGGCCAACCATCTAATGTGTGGTATGGTCCAGACACTTAAATGCAGATATCAGAAATTAAAAAAATATGTCAGGCATATTGAATTTCAACATGCCTTATCCTTTTATTCCTAAAAACAATAATCCTTTCCCAGAAGTATGAGCAGACGTTTATTCTCTTCTCCCTATTGGGAACACGTGTGCTTGGATAAGCTGAATATGCATGTGTATGGGGGGCCTTGAGGAACAGAGGTTAGGGCAAACAAACAGTAAGTCGAAAGTTATCTCATGTGTATGACCAGCTTTGTATGATGTGTTTGAAAGAGTAATCAGGTTTAGACAATCTTTTTATTTTTTTTAGATCGTTTAATGAAAAACCAGTACCTGAGTGTTCTGGTATTTTGCTCTCCATCTATCAGCTGCAAATTGTGACAGAATGTGTTCAGTTTTCCTGAGGTGCCACTACAAAAATATTCAAGCTTTATCCAGCGTTCCTTGACAGAAGCGAATCTAGATTTCCTGTACCCTGTGCATGTCATTGTAGTAGCTTAGGCATCCCCTAGGTACCCCTTTAAACATTAGGCCCGGTGGAATGATAATGTTAAGGTCTCCGTGCGGCCAGAAAACATTTTTTAATTGATGGATAGGCATATGTGGCAGCCATGTTGCTATCTATTTACCACGGTATAACTAATGTGTTTCTGGCTGTAATTAAAAAAAAAATCATGCTGACAAAACCAACTATATCTACAAAATTGACAATATCAGCATTTATAGACAGTTACAATTATTTATTATTATAGCTCCATTTATTCCATGGGGCTTTAAATGTCAAAATGGGGTATTCATAAGAAAAAACAAGTACAATAATTTTAAACAATACAAGTCATCTACTGGTACGGGAGGATGGAGGGATGAGGATACAGAAGCTGAGGATAGAGATGGTCATGCAGAGCTATGTTGAAATGAGGGTTATTGAAAGTTGTAGGCTTATTGGAAGAGGAAGTTTTCAGGTTCCTTTTGAAGGTTAGAGTTTTGAAATGCAGTCTCTGTGCAGTGGGGAACCAGTAAAGGGACTGACAGAGGAGAGACTGGGGAATAGTCAGGGGACAGGTGGATTAGTCGGGCAACAGAGTTTAGGATAGATTGGAGGGGTGTGAGAGTGTTAGAGGGGAGTCCACAAAGCAGGAGGTTGCAGTAATATAGGCGGGAGATGATGAGGGCATGCTCTAGGGTTTTTTGCAAATTTTTGATTAAGTAATGTACAGATATGGTTTTAGAAGTTTTAGAAATCTAGCCGAGAAGAAGGATGAAATGGCGGGCAGACATTTTGGGATTTTGGTTAGTAAGGAGGTGATATCGGATACAGAGAGGTAGATCTGGGTGTCATCAGCATAGAGATGATACTGAAAGCCATGGGACACTATGAGCTGTCCCAGGCCGAAGGTGTAGATGTACAGTGGGGAAAAAAAGTATTTAGTCAGTCAGCAATAGTGCAAGTTCCACCACTTAAAAAGATGAGAGGCGTCTGTAATTTACATCATAGGTAGACCTCAACTATGGGAGACAAACTAAGAAAAAAAAATCCAGAAAATCACATTGTCTGTTTTTTTTTTCATTTTATTTGCATATTATGGTGGAAAATAAGTATTTGGTCAGAAACAAAATTTCATCTCAATACTTTGTGATATATCCTTTGTTGGCAATGACAGAGGTCAAACGTTTTCTGTAAGTCTTCACAAGGTTGCCACACAATGTTGTTGGTATGTTGGCCCATTCCTCCATGCAGATCTCCTCTAGAGCAGTGATGTTTTTGGCTTTTCGCTTGGCAACACGGACTTTCAACTCCCTCCAAAGGTTTTCTATAGGGTTGAGATCTGGAGACTGGCTAGGCCACTCCAGGACCTTGAAATGCTTCTTACGAAGCCACTCCTTCGTTGCCCTGGCGGTGTGCTTTGGATCATTGTCATGTTGAAAGACCCAGCCACGTTTCATCTTCAATGCCCTTGCTGATGGAAGGAGGTTTGCACTCAAAATCTCACGATACATGGCCCCATTCATTCTTTCATGTACCCGGATCAGTCGTCCTGGCCCCTTTGCAGAGAAACAGCCCCAAAGCATGATGTTTCCACCACCATGCTTTACAGTAGGTATGGTGTTTGATGGATGCAACTCAGTATTCTTTTTCCTCCAAACACGACAAGTTGTGTTTCTACCAAACAGTTCCAGTTTGGTTTCATCAGACCATAGGACATTCTCCCAAAACTCCTCTGGATCATCCAAATGCTCTCTAGCAAACTTCAGACGGGCCCGGACATGTACAGGCTTAAGCAGTGGGACACGTCTGGCACTGCAGGATCTGAGTCCATGGTGGCGTAGTGTGTTACTTATGGTAGGCCTTGTTACATTGGTCCCAGCTCTCTGCAGTTCATTCACTAGGTCCCCCTGCGTGGTTCTGGGATTTTTGCTCACCGTTCTTGTGATCATTCTGACCCCACGGGGTGGGATTTTGCGTGGAGCACCAGATCGAGGGAGATTATCAGTGGTCTTGTATGTCTTCCATTTTCTAATTATTGCTCCCACAGTTGATTTCTTCACTCCAAGCTGGTTGGCTATTGCAGATTCAGTCTTCCCAGCCTGGTGCAGGGCTACAATTTTGTTTCTGGTGTCCTTTGACAGCTCTTTGGTCTTCACCAAAGTGGAGTTTGGAGTCAGACTGTTTGAGGGTGTGCACAGGTGTCTTTTTATACTGATAACAAGTTTAAACAGGTGCCATTACTACAGGTAATGAGTGGAGGAAAGAGGAGACTCTTAAAGAAGAAGTTACAGGTCTGTGAGAGCCAGAAATCTTGATTGCTTGTTTCTGACCAAATACTTATTTTCCACCATAATATGCAAATAAAATGAAAAAAAAAACAGACAATGTGATTTTCTGGATTTTTTTTTCTCAGTTTGTCTCCCATAGTTGAGGTCTACCTATGATGTAAATTACAGACGCCTCTCATCTTTTTAAGTGGTGGAACTTGCACTATTGCTGACTGACTAAATACTTTTTTTCCCCACTGTAGATGAGCAGCGGTTCTAAAACTGAACCTTGGGGAACACTGACAGATAAAGGGAGAGAGGAGGAAGTGGTGTGTGAGTGGGAGCCGCTGAATGTTTGGTCTGTTAGGTATTAAAGGGAATCTGTCACCCTTTTTTTGGCCATTCTCCTGCCGGCATAGACATCGGGGGCTTATCTACAGCATTCTGTAATGCTGTAGATAAGCCTCCGATGTAACCTGAAAGAGAAGAAAAACACGTTATACTCACGGAGGTGGGCGGTCCGGTCCGATGGGTGTTGCGGTCTGGTCCGACGCCGCCCTTCATGCGATGACGTCCTCTTTTCCCGTCCTGTAATGGCGCCGGCGCAGGCGCACTGCTCTGCCCTGTTGAGGGCAGAGCAGAGTCCTGCAGTGCGCAGGCGTCGGGAGAGGTCTGGCGCCTGCGCACTGCAGAATTCTGCTCTGCCCTCAACAGGGCAGAGCAGTGCGCCTGCGCCGGAGCCATTACAGGATGGGAGAAGAGGACGTCATCGCATGAAGAAGGGAGGCGCCGGACCGCAACACCCATCGGACCTGACCGCCCACCTCCGTGAGTATAATATAACGTGTTTTTCTTCTCTTTCAGGTTACATCGGAGGCTTATCTACAGCATTACAGAATGCTGTAGATAAGCCCCCGATGTCTATGCCGGCAGCTAATAGGGGAAAAAAAGGGTGACAGATTCCCTTTAAGAGATCCAAGATAGGGCCAAGTCTGTGATGCCAAGAGATCAGAGAATCTGTAGTAAGAGGGAATGGTCCATTGTGTCAAAAGCAAAGGATAAGTTCAGAAGGAGGAGGACAGAGTAGTATTTAGATTTGGAGGTTATGAAGTCATTGTTGACTTTAGTCCGAGCAGTTTCCATGAAATGATGCAGTCGGAAGCCAGATAGTAAGTGGACAAAGAGGGAGCAGGAGGAGCGATGGGAGGACAGTTTGAGATAGACTTTCTGTTCCAGTAGGTTTGATGCATAGGGGAAAAATGATATAGGGTGACAGCTAGACACAGAGGATGGGTCAAGGGAGGGCTTTTTGAGGATGGGTTTGATCAAGGCATGTTTGAAGCATGAGGGGAAAGCACCAACTGTTATTGATAGGTTGAAGAGTTGGGTTAGCGTTGGGATGAAGACTGTGGGGAGGTTTGGGATGAGGTAGGATAGGATCGGGTCAAGTGCATAGGTGGGACTGAGGAGATGTGATCTTGAGTCTATAGATAAAAGTTGATCTTCTGTAATGGACAGAAGTAAAAATATCAACTATACAGACAATAACAACAACACAAACAATACTGACAATATCAGCAATACAGACAGTACTGACAATGCCAATTATACCAACAAGACTGACAATACTGGCAAAACCAATTATCCCTACAGTAATGACAATTTCAGCATTACAGACAGTACTGACAATACCCACTATACAGACAATATCAATAATACCAGCAAAACAAACTATACTAACAATTCCAACAAAACTAATAATACAGACAATACTGAAAGGAACAACAATGCAGACAATTTTTGCAGGAATCCTAGCAGCACTAGTGGTGCTGTTTGTAACAGTTTTCTGGAAGTTTTAAAAAGTAGCATAACTACAAGAGATGTGAAGAAAACCATTACTTGCCTGTTATATCCACTGCTACCCCAGAGGCAATGTTCTGGAGGTCCCTTAGATCTTTGTGAGGCACAAAACAGCTGAGGCCAGAGAATGTCAGCAGAAATAATGATGGAAGTACCCAGAAACAAAGATTTTTGAGGACTGCTGGAGCATCAGTGCCGGAAGGGGGATTATTGTTATGCTAGCTTGGTAAGCCTTTATAATGTGGTCGTCACCTTCCAAAAATATTTCTGCCCGTAGTCTCCATTGCTTGTACAAAACAAAGTTGGCTTTACTCATGTAGCTCCTGTGTCCCTGCATGATTCCCATCCTCCTCTCAGGGGCGCCAACTCACTCACTGCCCCGACCCTTGGCCAGCGCTTCCTCCTGCTGCAGTCTCCCAGGGTCTGCGCATGTTTGGCAGTTTGCCGAGCACTGCGCTAGGGTGTGCGTGTGCCCGCGGTCTCTTAAAGAGACCGTGTACACTGTCCTAAAGTGTCCTCAGCCTATTAATGGGAGACATTTATAAGGCACCTCTACCTGTTGGGAGGTGCCTGAGCAATCTGTTCCGCCTGTTTGTTTGCACACTTGTTGTCAGGTCTCTTCCTGTATATCAGCCTGCCTCTGTCTGCCCCTGTACCTGCCTATCCCTTTATGTATACCAGCCATACCTGCCCGCACCTGGTATGCCTTCCTGTATACCAGCCATGTCTGCCCGTACCAGTCATATCCACCTGCATGTCAGCAGAGTCTGGCAGTATTTGTCCAGTACCTGTCTGTGCCTGTTGTGCCATTCATTCCTGGACGTTCCAGCTTCCTACCCCTTTGGGGGTCAGTTGCCATGTGTCTGAGGTCTGTCCTGGAGTAGCAGGAGTAGCACCTGGTGTTCATCTGGAACCACCAGGGGCTCTAGCGAAGAGTCACACCCCTCCAGGCTCTCAGTCCATGGCACAGTGGTTTCACTACCATCTGCGTTACAACTCAACAACACTCCAGCCAATCATTGTCACCCCATGTTGCTGCTTTTACACTGTCCCATATTCTGTCCCCTCACACTGTGTCCCCTCACTGCACAGTCTCAATATTGTGCCCTCTATTCACACTTTTCACCACTTTGTATACTGTATCCTTCCCATACTGTTCCTTCTCATTATTCAACCTGCATCCCCCAATGTTACTTCTTTGTATATTCGGCTCCAAAGCAATAACTTTCCTACTGTCGTTGCACAGCATTGATGTCAGCAGCATGATCAGGTGACATCACATTGGTGCACATTTCCTTGATACTGGAAATGCCTGTGTTCAGCTCTTCAATTGTATTTGCAAAAATACAGACCGGAGAGAACTGGCATTTTACTGGTTCTCTGAGATGATTGTCAAGTTAACAAGCGGTTTGGAGAATGGCTGAATCCCACTCTTGGCGACTGACAAAATGCTGTCCCTTGGGAGAGATCTTGCCAGGTTCACATTTGCATTTAGCTAGCGTGCGTAGGGCTGCGTACTTCCTCCCTTAAGCTCCGCCTACTTATGCACTTCTTCCCTTAAGCTCCACCTACTTCTGCATGCGTCCTGCATATCTATCTTTAACATTGGGTACGCAAGGACGTGCGTTGTATGCAGATGCGTCCGCATGCGTCATTTTGACGTGCTCGCCGAACCCAACTTGTTGCATTTTTGTGCGGTACCTCCATATCCAATGTTCAAAATAAGTACATAGGACGCATGAAGAAGTAGGTGGGGCTTAAGGGAGGAAGTGCGCAGCCCTACGCACTCTACCCAAACGCAAGTGTGAACCCGGCCTTAAGCCCCCGTCACACATAGCGATCTCTGTTTGATAGCTCACCAGCGATCATGTAGCGACTCACCAGCGATCCTGACAAGTTGATATCGTTGTCGGGATCGCTGGTGAGTCGCTATGTGTGATGGGGCCCTTAGACCGTGGTTTATCTCGCCTAATGGCTGAAGCATACAGTCCTTCAGAGTTAAAGCCATTCTTTATAGCCATTCTCCACTCTGGATAGTACAATAGATAAGAACTCTTCTATTAACTCAGTTTCCTAATATGTTATTTGAAAACCTCATCCCAGACTACTCCTTATTGGGTTACCTACCTCTTCTTTTTGCTTCAAATCATTTGATCCATTTTAGAAGCTATAATTTATGATGAAAACAAATATTTTACCCATTTCCTTGGTATATGATTTAAAAATGCATAAGTAGCTGTCAGAAACAGGTTTGGAATTTTTTGATCACGTATGATCATGGTCCACATTGCCCAACAATGGAATGTTGACTACTTTTTAAATGAGTGACTTTGAATGATTTAATAGTTTTGTAGAGCTATTTTAATCAGTCTTTCAAACTTCTTACACTGTTGTGAATTGACTGTCTTAAATGAATTAGGTTCCAAGAAATCGATCTGTGAGTCACTTTAGGAGAGGGCCATTCCATGTTTTCTTAGAAATATAAGGATTCAAAATGAAAAACAGAGATTGTTTTCACCAAATGTAGTAAGTGCTCACATATGCCGCAAAGAAAAATGCTTTGAAAAATAGATGTGTTAAAAGTTTAGTTTCATCATTTAAAATGCAAAGTGAATGAAGAAAAGAGAAATCTAAATGAGATCAATTTGGTGTGACCTCCCTTTACCTTCAAAACATCATCATCAACTGTCAAGATACAGTTGCATACAATTTTTTGAGGAACTCTGCAAGAACATTGAACCAAACATCTTGAGAACTACCGTAATCACAGATATTCTGTGGATATAGGCTTACAAAATTCCATCTGTCTTTTCATGTAATCCCAGACAGATTTGATAATGTTGAGCTAAGGGCTTTGTAAGGCCATATTATCACTTCCAGTACCCCTTGGTCTTATTTACACGGAAGATAGATCTTAATGATATTGGCTGTATGTTGTTGTCCTGCTGCAGAATACGTTTTGAGCTACCCGTAGACAACCATTTATAACCATAATGATAACGTGCCAATGAATGTACAGTGAATTGAATTAAAAAAGTAAGAATAAAAATGCAGCACTCACCCTTGGAACCGTAGAAGCGTCAGTTAAAGGGAACCTGTCATCAGGATTGTGCTGAGTTACCTACAGACACTGTCATGTCAGCTCTGTTATACTGATTAAAATGGTACCTTGGTTGATGAAATCATTTTGTGGTTGTTGTTTAATCTTTATGTTCAGTTTTGCGTTAATGAGATTCTTGTGCTCTGGGTTGCCTGTGGGGGGTCTTCATGTGATGCTCTGCTTAGGCTTATGACAGGTCACTGTTCCCACGGATCGCTGATGGATGCTAATGTGCAGGTGCCGCTGGCGCCATCTTGGTGGAGACAATTTTTTTTCCTCTAGCAAAATGTCGCTGGTGGCACTCGTGCTGTAGCATCTATCCGATCGCCGATAGATACTACCGCGCAGGCGCGGCCTGCGCCAATTTGAAAAAGGTTTTTTTTCAGAATCAATGTATATGACTAAATAAAACAATTTAATGCACATTGTGCATGTGATCATGCTGCAGCGCAGGCAAATGCCTGCTGAAGGTGATTTTTTTTTTCCAATACATACTGTATTATATTCCGTATGTAAACTAGGGGGCGGGTCAGTGAGGGATCAGTGACTTGTCATAAGCCATCAGTATGAATAGCTAAGCAAAGCACCACATGTAAACCCCCCACAGGCCGCCCCAAAGCATATCATTAATTCAAAACTGAAAATAAAGATTACCCAACAACCACAAGATGGATTTCATCAACCAAGGTATCATTGTAATCAGTTTAACGGTGCCGACCTGACACTGTGTGTAGGTTACTGTGCACTGGCTGTAGTCTGTTGTTTCTCTTCTTCTCTGCATTAACCCCTGTTTTTACCTGCTCACCGCAAAGTATGATGTCCATGTGTGTGGAATAAAGGAATTTTAATTTAAAGGATATGGGTGAGTGCTGCATTTTTATTCTTACTTTTTGAATTCATGCTATACTTTGAGCTGTGCACCACCCAGACATATCCTATAAGAAAACAAAAAGCAAAAAACACAAATATAACTAAAAAGTAAAAAATATACTGCAAATAATGCATAAAGGTAATGATAATAATAAGGGTATTTAGTAAACATAATTTTGATCAAAATAATGTACAAGCCATCCCGCCACGTCACGGCAACCCTTGTGGGACAGTCCCTACTCTAGTATTTAAAACCTTTTCACTTGCCAAGTGGCGTGAATGTGAATAAGGGTCGAGCGGCTGAACCACTAGTAACAGCTTAGGCCAGACTGGATGGCTTTCCCAGCTCAGAAAGAGGGCGGTCACACCCATATATGCACTGAATGCACAATGAAATGAATTTAAAAAAAAAAAAAAAAAAAAAAAAAATGGATAGCTATCCATTCTAATATTTGCAGATTAAAATGTTGGTACCTCTTTACTCTTCTACGTGGTCCAATGTGTGTAGCTGCATCTATTTCTTATTCAATACTGAACATATGGAGATGTTTTGAAAATATTTCCTTTTTTCACCATTTGCCTATCATTAATATGTCTGTCAATCCTGTGATTTCCATAATTTTACAACTTTTTCTTTCCTGGTGTTGAAAGTTCAATGCTGATTAATTTATTTTATTTTTTATTTCTACTCAGTTATATGGCATTTCTTCCACAGTGCTTTATAGACATTATTATCATCGCTGTTCCCATTGGGGCTCACAATCTATATTCCCTATCAGTATGTCTTTGGAGTGTGTAAGGGAACAGGAGAACCAAGAGGAAACCCACGCAAACACGGCGAGGACATACAAACTTCTTGCAGAACCCCCGGACTGCAATAATGCAAAGCCACAGTGCTCACTATGCAATATATTTTGCACCACTATACAATTCTAGGTGTTAGAAAATCACAGACACTATCAAGAAAACCCTAGTGACACCATTATAGGCAGTAAAGTATGTCAGATACTCTGTTTGTCAATTATGTATCTTTTTAGCTTACAGATTATATAATCTGTAAGCTAAAAAGATACATAATTGACAGAGTATCTGACATACTTTACTGCCTATAATGGTGTCATTAAAATCACCTTCAGCAGGCATTTGCCTGTGCTGCAGCATGATCACATGCACAATGTGCATTAAATTGTTTTATTTAGTCATATACATTGATTCTGAAAAAAACCTTTTTCAAATTGGCGCAGGCCGCGCCTGCGCGGTAGTATCTATCGGCGATCGGATAGATGCTACAGCACGAGTGCCCCCAGCGACATTTTGCTAGAGGAAAAAAAATTGTCTCCACCAAGATGGCGCCAGCGGCACCTGCACATTAGCATCCATCAGCGATCCGTGGGATCAGTGACCTGTCATAAGCCTATGAGGCGGTACATAAGCAGTAACAGTGAGAAGAATGTGCACCTTTGCATATGTAGACGAACATTAGGCTTTTCGAGTTTACATTTTTTGTACTTTTTTCTGATTCTATTCTAGTATAGGAACAGAAAACCGTAAATAATGTCAGTGCAGGATCCTTTTCATAGCAAACAATGTGCTGCTTAATAAATCATGTTAAAGGAGTGGTCCGGGACTTTAACATTGATGGCCCAGTGTTTGGATAGGTCATCAGTGTCTGATCGGTGGGTGTTCGGCATCCATGATTAACTGTTCCCAGTTGACTTTACCGCACATCACCCACTTATTCAAATTAATTGAGGGTAAGTGTGAAGTACCTGGCCTCTGCCACTATTCCATCAATGGAGCTGTGCTTTGCAGCTTCGCAACTAAGCCGACCCAGCCACCGCCAACACCGGGAACAATTTCACTTTTGATGACCTATCCTAAGAAGAGCCATTAATGTTCTGTCCTGGACAGCCCCTTTAATTACAATGATTTTGTTGGTTTCCATTATGGTCACCAGAAGTGATAGCACTCCACACTATTTTATACATTTCTTTACAGAATGTTCCATGGAGGGCTCTTAATCTTAAGAGATCCCTCCATTGCAGATGTGAACCCAACCTTAAGACCCCATACACATGCAATATAAATTAGTCAAACCCACCATTAGTGGGACCAGCCAAGCATCTATTGTGTACAGGGGCCTTCTGAATTTTCAATGACAGATTATGCCATGTGACATAAAGATCAGGCAGTGTGAATTTAATCACCCCATCCTTTTCTTCGGCTGGCAGTACAGATGCTAACAGAAGATTTCGGCAGTGGCCCTCTCAAAGAGAACATAAGAACTCTTGGCCAAGCTGTACATCCCTGTGTATAGGGGAGCCAGGAGAGATGGCTGTCTATATGTGCAAGAGCAGCTACTGTATAGATGGATACTAATAGAAGAAAATGAACCTGCATTCTCATTTATATGTTCCCGGATGTAATTTTGATGTTGCGTGCTGCAAGCTTTGCAGGAACTGAAGAACTCCTATCGAGAGCATGCTCTATAGTTATAGTTCCCAAGCTCAGTATTAGCATTCTTGTAGTTTACTAAAGCACTAATCAGATTCATTAAGTGTTCTATCTGTAATGGTGCGTCTGGAGAGTGTGTGAACAAGGCAGACCGAACATGCTCTCTGTATAACAAACTGCAAAGTTCCTTCAAAAAGTGTGCATCACAGACCCCAGAAAATTGCGTTTAGTAGCTAAGCCAGAAAGCAATCGATTTTAGAATTTTATTGAAGCACAAGGTGCATGTCCTATATAAGAGTAATACACACTAATAAGTCCAGTTTTCATTTACATTACTATATATGTTCATTATTCATACTGTATCACAAGCCAGTGATGACAGTTACCGAACCGCACCTAAAAAAACTATAGGAAAGATTCATGAAATACTCATTGGAGTTTACGGAAGGTTTAGTGCCTTCAGATGTTCCTACAGTTAGTAGTACACAAAGCATTTTCAGGGATTTGCAGCTGTTAGTAGTCAGTGGTTCTCTTTTGTTTGAAGCTGTCTAGACAATTCATGATGAATAAGCCTAGTGTTATCCGAAACATCAAATGATGTGATCACTCTGCCTTACAGCCTACTTGCTTTTGGTTATTAACCCAAAAATTGTCAACTCAGATTTCAACCTATAGTATATCTCTTAAAACTATAGCGTAAATGAGTTGTATAGTTACTCATTGTTCCTGTGATGAACTCTGTAAAATGCGGTTACATATGGGATATTATTCCAGAGGACAATGCTGAATTTCTAAGTAGGATCTCAAGTTCTTTACAAGCTGATGCACATGTTCTTCATGATGATGCTGATGATTATCACTATTATTACTGTCATTGATTTCATTACTGCTATTTTCTCCAAATGTCACTCTTGAATAGATATCATTTATCTATATACTAGTTAATTCCACACATGGTATTATAGTGAAAATTGAATGGAATAATAGTGGAAAATATTCAATGTGTAAATCTGGGTAACAGCAAAGACGATTACATACAGGGCATAATTGTCACTGTTCTATGTCCAATTTCAATTCCACAGGTCTAAACTGCTAAAATTAGCCATCCCACAAATATATTATTTCATAAAATGTGCGTATATGTGCATGTAATGCATTGTGAATGTATTAATATACTCACCTACTGCTGCTTTCACTGTGATCCAGCGCTGTTCTGCTCCTCTTCTCAGTGACGTCACTGCACTTTACCCTATCTATACATAAGGTGGAAGTCTTTTTTACAATGTAGGACTATGGGACCTCGTTCTGAGCCTCGTTATTTCACTCCATATGCTTACATTGTTGAAACCACGTCCGGTCACACAGAGTGCAGGGTGACCAGGAGAATCTACAGAGCGGTCATGTCGCTGAGAAGAGGAGCAGAACAGTGCTGGATTCCAAAAAAGACTGTGATAGGTGAATATATTAATACACTAAAACTACACTTCATCCATGTATACATAGATTTAATGAAAAAAACTATTCATGGGAGAGCTTCTTTAAACATTCTCAACTTAAATCATCTTATTACCACATTAACACCATTTTAAAGCAGAAGAGATTTGAGTCCATGTCTGATGGAAATGTAAAATCTTAGCATTTCACCTTTTCACCTTATTAATAGAGGCATCTGGTTGTGACAATCTGTATTCTCAATAAATTGTAGGCATAGAATATGACAAATCTTTATTCGAGCTCACGTCCATTGAAAAAGTTGTCCCATATGGATCAGTGGCGTAATTTTAGTTGTCATATTGAGCTCTTCAGGCACAAGCTTCCGACACTGGCAAGCGGTTGGACACACAAGCTGTAGACCTCACTCCCAAGAAGCAGCAGGGTGCGGCGGTGCCCCTTCTCTGCTGCCCTAAGGCGAAGCAGAATGCATATGGCTTGTCTTTGTATTAGGAATATTACTTGTTTTACCCCAACTGAGCGGCTCCTGTAGTCCATGGTGTCTCGATGGATGCATCTGATGCTGGAGAACATACACTGTGTTCCATACCAGACTACTATACTGTCAGTCTGTAGGGACGGAAAGGGAGAGGGTAGGTAGTAGTTGCTAAAAAGGTTCATTGCTTTATTTAAAAAGTTTAATAATTGCATTAAACAACTTTCTAATATACTTTTCTTTGTAAGTGTAATCTTTCCCTTGCTATTTTGTAAAAACTTTGTTTCCTTTTTACCTGGCTTGGGGACACTTTCAAAGGTTTAGTATGGGGCCCAGCATTTTTTTAAAAATGCCCCTGACATATCATCATCTGTGCAGCTTCTCTCATCCCTGGCAATCGGCAGTAATCTCTGGCCAACCATGATTGTGTTGAGTTCTCCAAAGACTGAGACAATTTTAACATAGACCTCTTTGATTTTTACTCCTAGACGTAAGTCCCAAATGTGTAATCCCCTTTACACTTTTAATATGACCTATGGACAGGATGGGAGAGGTCACAGACAGATGAGGGCCCTTATGCAAGAACAATATATGAGGGCCCTTTGGAGTCTAATAATACACAATTCCTGGTTGCATCAATGGTATGTCCGCCCCGGGACAGAAGTTTGTGAAATGGGACAATACCTGAAACATTCTGATTTTTATAATAATAGTAATAGACAATACTATGGTATTTGCTCTTCTACCTGTCTTAATAATATGGAAGAAATTATCACCAAAATCTACTTGATACTGACAATAGATCTTGACATCATGTGAGCTTGAAAATTCAGATTTTTTAAATGGCATATAATTGGGGCTATGAAAAACTGTTATTTCCACTTGCTCTGTACTTTATGTCGATGTTTGCAGATCAAAAGACCCACACCAAATACCCTATATGTGAACATAGAGATGTTGGTCTTTTATAATCTGAATAGCAATTTTGATAATTGTACTATGATATGGAATTACTTTCTAACTAACGAATAGGTTAGGCTTTCATATTATGCAATCATAGCAACTTATACCTGTTCACACTTTGTTTTTGTTAGTTTTTAGTCAATTACTACCTATTTCCTCTTTTTAGTACTCCCTCAAAGTGTATTTATGCTGAAATGTTAAAAATTTCAACAGATAACAGTATTAAATTGACATCTTAGGGTGATATTTCTGACCATCTGCATTGCTGTCTCCACCCTGTGCCAGTCATTGCATAGCTTGCCCATCCTTAATATATACTTATGCTTACTCACAAAGCTCTCCACAGTTCTGCACCACCTTATCCACTTTTCCTCTCTCATCTCTATATTAAACCCTACCCATGATCTCCGTTCTACTGCTGATCTAAGGCCAACATCCTCTGTACTCCAAACCTCATACTCCCATCTCCAAGTCGTCTCTCATGCTGCACTAGTTCGTTGGAATGCAATACCCCAGAAAATCTGGTTAATATGTAGTATTCACAGTTTTTAGTGTTTCTTTAGACTGTTAAATCACCTCATTAATCTGACTATTTCCTGCTGTCCCTTCCCAGTTTTTCCTCAAAATGTGGTTCCTTCCATCATGTATTCCCATAACCACAATGCAAACAATAGCACTTTGAATCTATAGTTTTACAGATAATGATTAGTTCATGCAGCGTTATTTAAATGCCCATATTTATTACAGTAATAATGAATGGACTATACATGACAAGCACTTTTTACCATTTCTGTCCCCCCCTCATCGATTGTAAGCTTGGGAGCAGGGCCTTCACAAATAGTTCATACATTTCCCCTCTGATTTGTAAAGTGCTCTGGAATATGTTGATGCTATAGAATTAAAATGATTATTATTATTTTTATTACTGGGAAAATCCACTTGAATGTTTCACTCCCACGCTGGAATCACCGGATGCTTATTTTAATTCAAGGACTATACAGCTATTTTGACTTGATTTTTTTACAGTTAGTACACCAGCCTCATTAGGTATAAGAGCACTACTTAAAGGAGCATTTTGACATTTTTTTTATTGCTTTGACTGTTTACCAGCATTAATGCGCATGAACACTGTATTAAAATGCTCATCTCCATCTCCTGCTTTTTTCATCTTGGTTCTGGTCCTCTCCTGGATCATGTGACTACATTTTTGACCTACCAGCTGCCACAGCATCTTCTGTGTAGACTGGAAGTCAATCTGTCAGTGTAAATGCCCCATCTCACAGAGCGAGATCGCTAGCGGGATCGCTAATGCGTCACCGATTTTGTGATGCTACAGCGATCTCGCCGCGATCTCGCTACATGTGACACGCAGCAGCGACCGGCCCCCCTGCTGGATATCGCTGATCGTGCAGGAATATCCTGGGTCATTTTTTCGTCGTCGGTGTCCCGCTGGCCAGCATGCATCGCTGTGTTTGATCGCTGGTCGTTGCTGCGTCACTGAAGAAATCTGCCTGTTTGGCAGCTTACTAGCGACCATGTAGCAACGCACCAACGATCCCTACCAGGTCGTATCGTTGTCGGGATCGCTGGTGCATCGCTAAGTGAAACGGGACCCTAAAGTCTATGAAACTCAGAGCGATACCATCATAGCTCTCTTCTGAGTCTCATAGACTTGCATAGAAAAAGTGACCTCTGCTCCACACAGAAGGAGCCATAAGATGAAGAGTGTGGTCTCGAGTAGCCAGAGTAGACCAGAGTGACATTCAAAACATCCGAAGACGGCAAAACGTAAATATTTAAATACACTGCGCTCTCTATACACATATTAATGATTGTTAATAGACAGAGCAATAAAAAAAGAAACCCCGGAGTCCTCCTTTGATAATGTATGTAGATTGTATTGTGAATTCTGGTGCTAGATTTGCTTTAATCGGTGCCTACAGGAACACTCACAAAGGAAGGAATAAAAATAAATATGTTTAGATATGAAAAGTAAGGTATGTTTTACGGAAATCTATAGGCAAACAAGCCACTGGAAGACTAATGTCACTACGATAAATGTTTAATCATGTTTATAGCATATGACCTGCCTGAAGTCTGAGAAAATATTTGCGGTCTTGATGTTCAGGAGCACTCAAAATGTTTAGTCTTTTTCCAGATATTTTAGTGATGATCTCCAGTGTTGAGTCTTCCGATCCTAATGTATTCTAGGCTGTTCCAAAGAGATAAAGATTCAGACATGAAAAAATCTGAAATATTTGCTTTATTTGTACTGTATATATTTACAGAAAGATAATACAGATGTATTCACTGTCTAATTGCGATATGAGAAATTGTTCTTGACATTTGGGAAATATACAGTGTATGAACCTTTGCTTATTTCCTTTATGCATTTCTCCATACGTTCTAGATAGTGATAGGGTAACAGGCTCATTAACGATGAGAATTTTTTATTCTTCACTTAATACCACACTTATGCTTTCTTGTGATGGCTTCATTGTAAAGAAATAACCATATAATTTCAGACCAATGTTGGTAGGGGTATACCACTGATCTAATTCTGAATCAACTAAAGCATATATTAGCTTTGCACATGAAATTTTAGTTTTTTAGTGCATTCTTAAAGCCGTTTTTGCACTTATGACACAGTGAATATGTTGTATATTTGGGTGTTTTCTGATCAGTTAGCTGAGGCAGCAAGCTGTTAGACAGTTGCAATACATGCCGGGATTGTCTGTATGCAGGGACTCTAAAATCTTACTCAAGCACTCGGATAACACCCGTGTTAGGAACACCGCACTGCACTTGCTCATTGAGCCAGTGCGCGTGTCCTGAGTAAGACAACCTGTGCTCAGAGATACCTGTGGAGCGGGCAGCAGCAGGGAAGATGCGTGCTTCAGACCCACAGGACCTGAAGCATGTGACTGCTGGGGGCGTGGCCTAAACTCCAGAGAGTTATGAGCTGCAGGAAAACTCCTAGAATGGTAACTACGGAACAAAGTTACTAATAGGCATAGACAGGGAAATAAACCAGATCAGGCCGGGGTCAAAGCATGAGATAGCACAACAATTACCAAAGGGCAAGACAGAACGGATAGTCAAGATGTAGCCAAGAAGTCAGAAACCAGAGAAGAAGATATACAGTACAGAATCAGCAGGCAAACTCACAACGGGGGACAGAACCGGATAAGAACCATATAAGCAAGCTATAAGACAACGAACAGGCACACAGGGGTCACAACACTCGGCCAAAGGCAAAAGTATACCTGACAGGGATTGGAGTATCTCAGGGCAATAAAAAGCTCTGCCTGAACCAAAGAGAGGCCACAATAATTAACCCCAGGTGTGCAGGTCAAAGCCTGCACTGAGCTCAAGACATTAACCCCTGACGTGCAGGTCAAACCCTGCACTGGGATCATGACAACCCGAGCATGCTCCGATAACACAATAGCCTTGCACATTCTCTCATCGCTAGTGGCTAGTATAATCAGACTGATTTTCTTAGATGAGGGACAATACGGTTGGTGACCCAAGTCTAACAGTAAAAGCCCCAATACACATTAGATATATGTCAGAGAAAGCATCGCTGGACAGATATCTATTCTCCTCCCAACTTTCACATACACAGCAGCTCTCTGCTAGACTTTATTCTAAAGGTTGTGGGAAATGTAGAAAGTAAAAGATTTTCAAAATTATTTTCCGCTGGAAAAAATACAGTTGTAGTCAATATAGTGTAGTAATAATAATAATAATAATAATAATAATAATAATAATCTTTTTATTTATATAGCGCCAACATATTCCGCAGCGTTTTACAGCTTTGCACACAATGTCATCGTTGTCCCCGATGGGGCTCACAATCTAGATTCCCTATCAGTATGTCTTTGGAATGTGGGAGGAAACCGGAGAACCCGGAGGAAACCCACGCAAACACGGGGAGAACATACAAACTCCCTGCAGATGCTGTCCTTGGTGGGATTTGAACTCAGGACTCCAGCGCTGCAAGGCTGCATTGCTAACCACCATTGAACATAAAAATTTAAATATGACTTTTTTACATTAGAAAAAGGCAAAATACCCTGGTATCTATCATGATAGAAAACACTGTATTTTTAAATGTGTTCAGAGACAAACATGCAATTTCAGTCACATAACAGAAAAGTGTAATTCTGCTACTTTGTGCCAGATACTGTGCATACCAGACAAACATTGTGCAGACACTCTCTTCATGTGTGGCCGAAAAGTAGAAGGAATATGTACATAATAGCACTAAAACAAATGCCTCTATCCTTATGATATGTCTACAGACCCACTCGTTCTAGGATGACACAGTATCTGAGACATAAATTGCCCAAATAACATTGTATTCAGAGACGATCATGTAAAGGATCCATAAACTAGTTATAAACTACTGTATTTTATTGTTTCACTAATATTACAGTAGTGTCTTTTCCACTGCAGTGGATCTGTCCCTGTACGCATTCAAGTACCATGTGTATAATTATCCCTGCCACTTCAATGTGGTTATTATCACAATAGCCAAGAAATAATCCACTTAATATCTATGCTCCGGCATCCATAGCGGAGAATTAGCTGTTTACACAAGCCATAATGCATGATTTGTTTCTGATTTACTTTCTCTCACATAACTTCAGAACTTAGCTCTATAATTCCTTCTGTATAGTTCATTGTATTACAGCATGATAGCTCCCGAATCCCACATGCCGGTCCCAGTCTCGTCTGCAGCATACTTATGATTGACCCCTGGAGTCCTGAATAATCTGACCGCATATTGCATACTGTAGCGTAATAATTGGCTCTGAGGAATAACTAGCTAACCCCTCTGGTATTCTGTACATTCTGGGAGAACAATGTTTTACTGTTCATTAACTTTTTATGTAAAGCATCATGATTCTGAATACTTTAGTTTTCCCTTTTTTTTGTTTCTTTACTTTGCTTCTTTACTAATGTAGAGAGCAGGATATGGGGAAGGACTTTATGAGACCAAAAGCTTATTTGTTTACAAGGGACTCATTTTAAAAAGCCCTTTCATGATTAGTTTTTTAATAACTCTGTGTATGTACTGTATAGTGACTGCCGGTGGTAGACATGATCGAGCTGCTACCCCCACACTTTACAGGAAAATCATGTCCCAGGCCCAACATGATACCATGTTTGGGTTGCATCACACTCATTTGTAGGCCACAGGCCTCCGCTTTCTCCAGGCGTCCATCTTCTGGAGTCACCGCACATAACTTGGGGAACATGCAGTTCGTTTCAACAAGCAATAGTTTACAGGATAGTTCAAGTTCATCGGATTGTAACTGTATTGAGCACAACACTTTTTATTCTTTGTTTTCTTAGTACATCACACCCTCAGCATCACTGTCTGTTCCTCCTGGACTATCATCATGTTCCCAGGCTCCCTCAGCCCCTGGGATTCTCATCCGGTCCGATTCACTCAAGATCCTTTACCTTTCGTTCTCTTGGTTCCTCATCCATCGTTCCCTGTATGCCAGAAGATAAAGGTACTCTCCATAGTACCCATACCAAGCCCTGAGCTCCAGACATTGCAAGAGATTCTAGTAAGACCTAACGCTAGCAGCCCACTGTACTTGAACTTGACCCTGGTTACTGTACTTCCCTATCTGACCATCTAATAGGAAGTAGTCCATTCTTATAGTACCACTAATCCCATCCCACTGTGGGCTAGCCCCAAACATTAACTGTATCTTATCCTATGTCTTAGTTGACTTCAGTTACTCTCTCATATCAGTATGTACTAAGCCTACTGTCCTTTTCTTATGTCCTATATCCTAATCTATATCTCTACCTTATGCTGTACACTAACATATCAGTCTAATCATAATATACACTAAAACCATAGTACCTAGTTCACATTTCACATAAGACATTATATGTCTAAAGCACATGACATTATATACATGACGTGATTGGTGTCTTCAGGGGTAGAAATGTGACACTACAGTTCACCATACTTACAGACAGTACTATGGTGTGAATGTGTTAATATACTAGATGTATTTTCCAGGAACTAGCACCGTTCTGCTCCTCTTCTGAGTGATATCACCATTCTTTAGACTCACCGTCTTGGGGTACTTCACACTAAGCGAGATGGCTAATGAGATCGCTGATGCATCACCAATTTGTGATGCATCAGTGATCTCGCCAGCAATCTTGCTGTGTGTGGCACCCATCAGCGACCAACCCCCCCACCGAGTATCGCTGATCGTGCAGGAATGTCCAGGGCCATTTTTTGATCGTTGGTCTCCCGCTGGCCAACACGCATCGCTGCGTGTGGCAGCGGGAGACCAACGATCAGCGAGCTCCCAGCGCTGTAAGCAGACACTGGGAGCTGTGTTGTGAATTCTCTTGATCTGACTTCTGAGTCAGGGCTCCCTCTGGTGGTTACTGCGGGTAGTGGAGCTTGCTGGGTTGACAGAAGTTTGCCACCTGACGACGATGATTGGAAATCAGGGGTTACTGACTGGGAGGATATAAGTGAGCAGGCTTCCCTCAGTTGCTGCTGGTGATTTGTTTCTTCCTGTGCATTTTGAGGTCTGCTGTCTCCTGCTTGATCCTGCATTTTTCAGTTAAGTTGTTCGTTTGCTAATCCTTTGCATATGATCTGGTTTTGCCTCTTTTTGCCTTCCTGTGAGGGTTCAGCGTGCTCCCTGCTGGGGCTGTGCTGGACCCCACTCCATATGTGTCAGCTTGTGTCAGTTTGTTCAGTCCCCTGTTATATTAGTCTCCTTTGATTTGCTGCCAGTTCACACCAGAATGCTGATATAGTGGGGGAGAGGTCGTGAGACCTCAGTGTTTTTTCTACATCAGACGTGTTGGATTTTTTAGGGTTTTTGCGTGATTGCAGACAGTGTCTTTCCTTTCCTATCCTATCTGGAGAGTTTGGGCCCCATCATTTGCTCAGTTTATTTTCTGCCTGTGTTTGTGCCTCATCTTGTCTCACTGAAAATATAGGTTTTGGGGCTATCTATTTCTTTGGGATTCTACTCTGGGGCAGTTTAGATTTTACCTTTCTTGCTTTAAGCTTAATTAGTTCTCTGCTGTGCTGAGGCATCAAGGGCATCGTAGGTACGCTCCATGGCTACTGCTAATTGTGTTGTTAGGATTAAGGCTCTGCAATCTGCAAAGTTACCAACCTTTCTGGTTTCCTGGTGGCCTAGCCTGTTCCTGCCATCCTCCTCAATGACCTATTCATAACAGATCTGGTATCCAAGGTAAATAGCGGGTAACTAAGCGCGCGCGTCCCTTAGTTACCCGCTGTGTACCCTGGATACCAGCGTGCTCGCGCTGGGAGCTGGTATCCAAGGTAAACAGCGGGTAACTAAGCGCCGCGGAGAAACGTTACTTATAGGATATCGGTCAGACGCGTCTCACACAGCCAAAACAGATCTCACACTTTGCACTGACGAGGGGCAGTACCCTGAAACACAGTGTCTGCAAATTGAGATTCTGGTTTGGATTTTATCCTAAGTCATGTGACAAGGCTCGTTAAAGGGTCAACATTGACTTTTAGAATTGCTACTTCCAATATGTGGCACTAGAGTTCTAGTTCTCTTCCTCTCTGAAGAGACAATTTACAATACTTTATGAAATAAAAAATACCACGTATGAGTTTTTAAAATTGAACATCTCTACGTTTCAGATTATCTGTCTGTGTAAACATGATCACTATTCAATAGAACAGGTAAGCAAATTTATTTAAATGGGATTTAATTTCCCTTGAATTTTACAAAAATCTGCCTTTGCCAAAAGGCGAATTTTTTGTAATTCGCTTCTGTATAGATTTAGCAAAATGTCTGCCACTGACATCTGACCAACATCTTTCTAAACCATAAATGACTATCAAAAAGTGAACAAAAAAAATCTTTATACTCACCTTACTGTCCCCTTCACCACTGAATGCCATCTGTCAGGTCCCCGCCACATCTTCTGATCACTGTTAAATATTTGTCACACTTGTCATATGCAAGTCCAACACATGTGAACTGAGACTAAAGGGGGCTTCACACATAGCGCTATCGCTAGCAATATCGCTAAAGCGCCACCGATTTTGTGACGCAGCAGCGATATTGCTAGCGTTATCGCTACATGTGACACTTACCACCGACCGGCTCCCCTGCTGGCTATCACTGATCGCGCGAGAACGTCCTGGGCCATTTCTCTTCGGCGGCTTCCTACTGGGCTTCCTGCTACTGCCGACGAGCGGCGCGTGGTCGCGGGCAGAGGACTTCATCATCACCGCGTCTGACAGGTAAGTAACGACCGCTGCTGCGTCGCTGCATTGCTGGTGAGATCTGCCTGTTTGGCAGCTCACTAGCAACCATCTAGCGATGCACCTGTGATCCAGACCAGGTCATATTGTGGTCAGGATCGCTGGTGCATCGCTAAATGTAACGGGGCCCTAAGTCAATAACAGGGTAGGTGCACAATTACTCCCTTTGGTGTTCTTTACATTTCTAAGGGTGCCTTCACATTGCATTCAGGCACCGGTTCAGTGGCCTCGTGAGGACTTATGTCCGAACCCCCTGTAAAACAGGATTTGGACGTATGTGCCAATGGAGCCATAGTCTATAGTGGTAGTGGCAGAGCAAACATGCGCTTTGGCGTGCACCATTTTCATGTTTGTCTGAGTGTCCGCCTCCAGTAGGCATATATGCTCGAAAATGATGGATATGAGAGCTCACGTTCATCTGCTGCCACCATTAGAGACTATGGCCATGTCGACGCATACATCCAAATCCCGTTTTGCAGAGGGTTCAAACGTAAGTGCCAATGGGGTCACCAAACGTGTACCTGAACGCAATGTGAAAGCACCCTAAACCATTTGTTTAGGCCCTGCACTAAGCATAACCCATCCGTTTTACTTAGTGTTTTTAAATTGCTTATGACATTATCACTGTCCTTATCCATTGGAATTAACTATAGTTTGCCTTATTTCATAACTAGTTTATATGATTATGTCTGGAGGTCACAGTTAAATACCTTCATTGCTTCTACTCAAGTTATCTCCTCTGCATATTACTCCTTCTCTTTGTTCTGTGCTATAATTGCTATGACGCTTACTTCAATAGATGACCTTTTTAGATTAGGGTTGAGGTCAGCCCTGTGATTTATACAAAATAAGGCTGTTCTTTGAAATTTCAGAACATTCTACTTCTTCTCAGTGTATTGCGCATCATGAAAGCTTTGAACTGAAGTCTTCAGACTGATGTGCTGAAAGAAAACCATAAACACTCAATTAAAACATAGGAAGTCTTTTATTTCCAACGACCTCCTGTATACGCTAGATTTGGAACAAGTACAGTCTTGTGTTTAATTTCGAAATCCTGTTTTTTTTTCTAAAAGTACTGAATATAATATTGCCGCAAATGGAATGATTCATAATGCAAAATATTTGTAATATTTTGACCATTATGGTTAAAATGGGTTGTCCCATGCGCAGCCACCTTCTAAATTCCTATTGTGAAACCTGCAAGGGGGATCTTCTTTCTGTGTTTCCCTTTCCATAAACAAGGTTAGAAAGCCCCCAAATAAAAGTTGTTCCTCCACTAATAGAGTCAATAAAACAAGATATGACACACTTACTGATTTACTAGTGAA
This sequence comes from Dendrobates tinctorius, assembly GCF_039654945.1. Lineage (NCBI taxonomy): Eukaryota > Metazoa > Chordata > Amphibia > Anura > Dendrobatidae > Dendrobates > Dendrobates tinctorius. The sequence continues at coordinate 17,781,819 of NW_027361838.1, read as the reverse complement.
TAAAATGTAAAAGATTTTTTGATATAGTTTAGCTATGTTTCTGTACTATTCATTAATACAGTCTGGGTTTTGAGTGATCTTCCCGACTGATCAGATCAAGAGACAGAATTAGTTTTCTTACTCTCAAATAGTATACGGACCCATAAACTTCTATTGAGCCTATACACTAGTCTGCTTGTGCTCAAAGATAATCTAAGTTCTTCTACTCCTTGGTTGGGGCTATACATCTTTAGGTATAATGGGGTCGATAAATCAAAGCTTTTTTTGCCAAATCTCTGGCTTTGAAATGTCATAAGTTGTTTGGGCAACAAAAGGTTGCGCAAAAGAAATGTGACTTCTAGCGTTTTCATGCTCTTCTTATCCCAGCTGTTTGTCGGCAGAGGGGGGGGGCAAGACAGGGACATGACGACCGCCGCTCATCAAATTGATGACGAGCAGGGGAGTTCGCTAATCCATAAATCTTTCTCCAGCAAAGGATGGAGAAAGCTTTCTGGTGAGGTACACATAGCGGCACACACCATGATGCACCTCTTGATGAATCAGGAGTGTCAGCTCCAAAACGCCTCCTCATCAAGATCGGTAAGAGAATCGCTGGGGATAAACTGTATGGACCTCTAGCCATCGGATTCTAATAGTAATGACCCATTGTTCATGAAAATTGTATAATGTGAACGGGTAGAGTTGCTGAACAATGTGTCCAAAAACATTCGTTCGTCGTGCATGAAACCATTTAGGCAAGCAACATTTTTGTCCAAAATTATGTAATATAAATGGAGATTGTACACTCATTCTAAGATTTTACTGACAAAAATGAAAGTATCATTTATGGGACCTGAACGTTGAACTTTCCTTCATTGTAGATTATCTATCTGCGTGAACATGGCACAATGCTCAATGTTACGATGTTGGGATCACTATTTCACCATTTCATTCATGATTCTCATCGTGTATGTAACAACCCTGCTGGCATCACTGCATGGCCTCCCATCCCCCGCACACCAACTTACTGCTCCTGGTCATGCTGTGAATTCTGTTTGCTGCCAGTCCTATGCTCTGTGCCTCTGTTCTCCTGCATGCTTCCTGGCTATGTGTGTATGGGGGGGCGGCGTCAGAACTCTCTGGTTCTCATGCAGTCAGGGAACACCTGTCTAATCTGTCCCTGACCAATGACCTAGAGCCCTGGATTACTTAGGTCTGCCACACCCACTGGAACATTGCCTGTGCAATATCTAAACTCAGTGTTTTGCTGCTGAGGAAGCCAGGCCCTGTTCTGTGTATCTCCTTCTCTGGAGGAATACTCCAAGCCTTGCTTTGCATTCCCTCCAGGAGGCTGCATATCCTGGTCTTTGTGTCCCGGTCCCAGCCTTGTGTTTACTAGTCCTTCTGCCCTCCAGGAAGCTGTATATCCTATACCTTGTCTTGTAGTGTCTCCTTGTCTGTGGCTTCCTTCCCTGCTGTGTCCTTCCTTGTGTCCTCCCTGTCTGTACTCTGCATCTTTGCAAGCTCTGTCTGTGCTCTGCACCTTTGCAAGCGCTGTCTGTGCCTCTGCACCCTTGCAGCTCTGTCTGTGCCTCTGCACCCTTGCAGCTCTGTCTGTGCCTCTGCAGCCTTGAAGCTCTGTCTGTGCCTCTGCAGCCTTGCAGCTCTGTCTGTGCCTCTGCACTCTTGCAGCTCTGTCTGTGCCTCTGCACCCTTGCAGCTCTGTCTGTGCCTCTGCACCCTTGCAGCTCTGTCTGTGCCTCTGCAGCCTTGCAGCTCTGTCTGTGCCTCTGCAGCCTTCCAGTTCTGTCTGTGCCTCTGCAGCCTTGCAGCTCTGTCTGTGCCTCTGCAGCCTTGATGCTCTGTCTGTGCCTCTGCAGCCTTGAAGCTCTGTCTTCTCTGCTGCTGCAGAACTTCTTGCTGCAGCTTCTCTCCACAGACCTTGTGGTTCAGCTTTGCTCCTCTCCTGCTGCCGCTGCAGAACCTCTTTCTGCAGCTTCTCTCTGCACTTCTGCAGCTACGCCTACTCCACACTCCTGCAGCTCCGCCTACTCTGAACTCCTGCCTGTATCCATACCTGCACCTCCTGTGTGAACAGGACCAAAACCTGTTCCTTCATATTCCACTCCTTCCTGCCTGTATTAGTACCCGTTCCTGCTGTGTGAACAGGTCCCTACCTGTTTCTTCATACACCAGCCTGCCTGCCCTTTGTCTCAAGCCGTGCCCGCTTGCCCTGTGTCCCAAGCCGTGCCCGCCTGCCCTGTGTCTCAAGCCATGCCTGCCTGCTCTGTGTCTCATCTGTACCTGCCTGCCCTGTGTCTCCAAGCCGTGCCTGCCTGCCTGTGTCTCAGCCGTGCCTGCTTGCCCTGTGTCTCAGCCATACCTGCTTGCCCTGTGTCTCAGCCTGCCTGTCAGTCACACCTGTCCAAGTGACTTGTCCCCGAGTGGGATCAGCAGCCACAGCCAGACACCACCCTGGAGTGGCACCCGGCAGCTACATGCCGCACAAGCCTGACCTCACCATCAGAAGCTCCAGCGAAGACCAAGGTAGCTGTCGTAGTCACGCCCCTTCCAGGGTAGTCTGGTTTGTGGCACAGTGGGGCCACAACCCCCCGGCTCGTGCCAATCAGCCAAGGCACGAGCGTGACAGTGTATAGATACTCATCTGACATTGTTTGCCTGTCATGAGTTTACCATTGTTTAAATGATTATCTGCTTGTGTGATCAAACCCTAAAGCCCCCATCACACACAGCGATCTTGCTAGCGAGATTGCTGCTGAGTCACAAGTTTTGTGACGCAACAGCGATCTCACCAGCGAGATCGCTGTGTGTGACACCTATCAGCGACCAGCCCCCCCTCTGGGTATCGCTGATCGTGCTCAAATGGCCTGGACATTTTTTTGATCGCTGGTCTCCCGCTGGCCAGCACACATGACTGCGTGTGGCAGATGGGAGACCAGCGATCAGCGAGCTGGAGCTAGTAACCATGGTAAACATCGGGTTTCTAAGTGCCGCGTGGCGCTTAGAAACTCGATGTGTACGTTAGATACCAGCTCCCTGCACCAGCGCGCTGGTATCTTAATGTACACTGCGGGTAACTAAGCGACGTGTGTCGCTTGTTACCCGCGTGTCGCTGTCCTGATCGCTGCTGAGATCTGCCTGTTTGGCAGCTCGTAAGCCAGCGATCATGTAGTGACACACCAGCGATCCTGACAAGTTCATATCATTGTCAGGATCGCTGGTGAGTCGCTATGTGTGACGGGGCCCTTAGAAACATTATTAGGGATTTCCATTTTTGGTTTCCTTGCACAAAACTAGCCCAGTGTTTACCCTGATTTTCTCCAAAATAATGCAAAAAGGCTTTCCTGTGGCTTATATGACCAGTGCATTGTTCATTTTTTTTTTTAGCCCACACAACATTTCACAAGCAATTTCATAGGAAACCAGTCTGCCCTGTTTTCAGAGAGTAGGGAAATTAGGATTAAAATTTGTTTATGTCAGAAAGTATTACTGTGAAAGTATTGAAGAATGCTCCTTTGGCAAGTATTAGATTTCTTTTTAGATAAACTGTGTTCCAAATTATTATGCAAAAAGAGTTTAGGAGTGATAAGGTTAGAATTTTTTTGTTTGTCATTTAAACTTATTGATGGTGATGTGGGTCAGGGCTCTTTATATCACTGAAAGCAATTGCAGATACCTGTGCAAATTAGTTTGGCAGGTGTGTCCAAATAAAGGCAAGACTACTTAAGAAGGCTGTTCCACATTATTAAGCAGCCTACATTTTTTGCCAAAATGGGAAAGAAAAAGGATGTGTCGGCTGCTGAGAAGCAACAAATTGTGGAGTATTTAGGTCAAGGCATGACTACAATCAAGCATTGCCCAGGCACTTCATCGTGATCATCGCACAATCAAGAAGTATGAAGCTGATTCCAAGCACACACGTGTGTGTGCTGATAAGGGAAAGTTGAGGACTCTTTCCAACAGGCAATTGTGTCATGTTAAAAGCGCAACTGCAAAAATGCCTTGTCATAGCAGCAGACAAGTTTTTGAAGCTGCTGGTGCCTCCAACATCCCCCGAACAACAAGATGCAGGGTCCTTCAGAGGTTTGCAGCTGTGCGTAAGCCATCCTGTCGACCACCTCTATCCACTGCACACAAGCAGAAAGGGCTCCAGTGGGCCAAACGATACACGAAGACTGACTTCCAAACTGTTTTGTTCACCGATGAGTGCCGTGCAACGCTCGATGGTCCAGATGGATGGAGTGGAGGATGGCTGGTTGATGGACACCCCATGAAAACCCAGCTAAGGCGCCAACAAGGAGGAGGTGGAGTAATGTTTTGGGCTGGAATCATGGGGAGAGAGATTGTTGGCCCCTTTAGGATCCCTGAAGGGGTAAAGATGAACTCCATAATCTATGTGGAGTTTCTAAAACAGCACTTCCTGCCATGGTTCAAGAGGAGGAACCGTGCTTTCCGCAGCAAGATCATTTTCATGCATGATAATGCACCGTCTCATGCTGCAAATAACACATCTGCATCTCTGGCTGCTATGGGCATAAAAGAGGACAAACTTATGGTGTGGCCACCATCTTCCCCTGACCTCAACCCCATTGAGAATCTCTGGAGCATCATCAAAAGGAGTGTCTATGATGGCGGGAGGCAGTTCAAAACAGCTCTGGGAGGGTATTCTGTCCACATGCAAAACAATTGAAGCACAAACCATCCAAAAACTGACAAATTCAATGGACGAGAGAGTTCAGAAGCTTCTTTCGAACAAGGGGTCCTATGTGCAAATGTAACATCACCTAGAATAAAGTTTTGACTTGAAAACTGTTTGATTTCATTTTGTAATAAGCTGATAATGCTTATAATTTCACAATTGACCATTTTTTTGTTCAAAATAAAAATAAAAAGGATGAAAACTCTGCTGTGCATAATAATTTGGAACATGCATTTTGAGTGTTTCTTATTTTTAAAAATATACTGTTTTCATAGGCAGTTTGTTCAAAAACATTGCAATTATACTAGAATATTAGATGACTGGAAAATAACAATGACTGCAATTCATATAGGTAATTTAGCGAAAATATGAGGAAATATTTTTTGCATAATAATTTGGAACACAGTGTAATAGTCCATTTAGAAAATTGTTAATTATTGTTACCATTAAGGTACTGTCACACTTAGCGATGCACCAGCAATCTCGACCAGCGATATGACGCGGTCAGGATCGCTGGTGCATCGCTAAGTGGTCGCTAGTGAGCTGCCACACAGGCAGATCTCACCAGCGACATCGCAGGGGTTGGGGGTCGCTACTTACCTGTCAGACGAAGCGATCCTGATGTCCTCCCGCCCGTGTCCACGCGTCGCTCGTCTCCACAGCAGGAAGCCCAGCAGGAAGCTGACGACGAGAAAAGGTCCTGGACGTTCTCGCGCGATCAGCGATAACCAGCGGGGGAGCGGTCGGAGCTAAGTATCAGACATAGCGATATCGCTAGCAATATTGCTATAATGTCACAAAAACCAGTGGCGATATTGCTAGCAATATCGCTTAGTGTGACAGGCCCTTTAGGCTGCATTCCCTTGCAGAAGTCATGCTGTGGCTTTAAACCACAAAAGTTGTGTGCCGCTGTGGTGTTTGCATGGATTCCCTGCACAATCACTGCAGCCTTGCAGTGCTGGGGTCCTGAGTTCAAATCCCACCAAAGACAACATCTGCAAAGAATTTGTATGTTCTTCTCGTGTTTGCGTGAGGTTTCTCCAGTTTCCTCCCACACTCCTAATACATGCTGATAGGGAATTTAGATTGTGAGCCCCATTTGGGGACATTGATGATAATGTCTGTAAAGTGCAGCACAATAAGATAGCTCTATATAAGCAAACCGTACTAAATAAGTAAATCTTGCAGCTGTTTCATCCATAAACCTGTGCAGCCGATCATGATTATTTTGCAGGTGAAATAGCTCTTTCCCTGCAAGATTACATGATTGTGAAGGGAGACATTGGAAACACCACATCGGCATGAGTCCTGTGGTTTAAAACCGTATATGTGAATGCAATTTTTGGTTGAATTTATCAGTTGTTTTTGACCCTAATACTTAACTTTTCTGACTTTCCACAAATTAGAATAGACACCCTACCCTTTTATTGTGCTTGTTCAGGTTTTCACAAATACCTTCTAATTAGCACAAATGTTTTTAGCCCTGAGCTGATTATTGATTTAACAGATAATTGATAATACTTAAAGTTATTAGAACATTCCTTCAAACCAGTGGAGTGCTGCTAATATATCCCAGGACATATACACTTCTGTAAAGTTCACTGGATAATATTATACTTGTGCTTTCTTTCTGTAATATATGCGGTATATACTGTATATATTTGGGTTTTTATGTGTTTTGCATGACACAGTAAATTAATGGATTGGCTGACCAGTGCTCATTTTGGTACTAGACTAGTTTTCGTACAGCTGAATTCTAAATGACTAGGGTAAATGAATGGATACAGGCATGTTACATGGGACATTTGATACTAGAGAGAGCTATTGTGCTGTGATCTAAGAATGTTTATAGATTTCACGCATGAAGCTGAATGCAAACATTATAAAAGAAGTTAACTACTTGACATAACTTTCTAAGTCGAATTAAAACATCTTACAGGAAGACATAAATATAGAGACAAGAAAAGTAAACATCCTTTGCCATTTTTCTTGGCAACCGAGCCATGGATGCCTCAAGGAGATTCTTCCAGCTGTCTGCTGTGTGCCGTATAATAGTGTCTCTGAATCCCACTCATTTCCTGTTCGGTAGGAGCCTCTTTTTCTTGGCCAGGTGTTTGCAGACTTTGAGGCCACTATTTTGACACGCTTTAAACAAAAGAGGAGTCACCATTCCGAGCTTGTTGTTACAGTTGTTTTCTAATTGCTAATCTCTTCCAAACACACAAGACGGATAATGACTGTTGGTTGTACTAGTTGGATCCCATATTGTGGGAAAATGCAGAAAGTCTAAATACCAAAGAATCAAGCAGATGTAAATATATTTCCATTGGAAGGCAAGTTGTGATGGGGGCTACAAGGAACAGATTCAGCAATTGCGTTAACTGCCTTATATTTCAGATTATTACTTGCAAGAGCTAAGGCACATGCCTATATGACAACTCTACGAAGCCCATGATGCAACTCATTATATAAGCTTCATTTTTCATACAAAGGCATCCAGATTTTTTTTTACTTATCTTTTTCTAACAGAAGTTAATGGAGACAAAAAATTGTCATGTCCTATCAAATTCCATGTTATAGAAATAATCTCCACTAACATCATTGATTGTAGATGAAAACATCTTGGTGCTGAGCTCTGGGCATGTAGATCAATTTTTTGGTCTAAGCCTTAGGCCACGTGCATATGTTAAGTATTTGGTAAATTTTTTCCTCAGTATTTGTAGGCCAAAGCCAGGAGTGGAAAAGCCAGAGGAAAAGTATAATAGAAACACATGCAACATTTCTGAATTTATCACCCACTCTTCATTTTGGCTTAACAAATACTGAGGTAAAAAACTCACCAAATACTCAACGTGTGCTTGTGGCCTTACTCTTTTACAGTAACTGATTTTCTGGAAACAGTTTAATGGCATAGGTTAATTTTAAATATGAAGTTATGTAAGGAGGGAATTTGGCTGACAACTGTTTCCACGTTCCTAAACACCTTACATAGAGGTCCTTGGGTGTGTGCATGCAGTTGAGATACTGTTACTGACACCGTGAAAACATGTTCTGGCACAGATTGTGCAACTCAGGGACCCTTTAGCTCCACAATGAAAAAGACACACAGGTTTATGAAAATGATGTCGTGTTTACTGGGTATAGAACATATGTACAAGGGGTAGCAGGAACACTGCTTAACTTTCTCTTCTGCGCAGTTTGAAAGAGGTTCACAATTGATGGTTTGCAGACCGCGTCCCATTACTTGTGAAGAATGTTGCACAAGACTAGCAGGCTACACTGAAGGCCTCCATCTTCCCAGTACAGGGCCACATGTCAGTGTGTTATGATGTGACCCTGTACTCAAACTGCACTCTTTGAAGCATGTAATGGAACTCTCACCAACTACCACTTTACTGACGTGCTGCAGCCTGGCTGATCCCTTATTTATTCACAAAGACCTTCAGGTCTTGCCAACACTGAGACTTGCTTAATTACCCACTTCCAGTAGGTGCCCCAACTTGCCTGCTATGAGAAAAAACTGCTGGCACTGTTGCTTGCTTGTGTTACATGCTACCTTGCAGATCTGCTTATTCACACACACCTGATGATGAAAAGAATTCACTGAGGGTGTTCTTTCTTCTCGCTAGCCCTCTCCAGGCTAACTATTAAAACCGGAACTTGTCACTATTGCCCATCTACTTGTCCCTAACTACGGGTTGGCCCTACAGTTAACCCTGTCATCCTGCAACTAACAGTAAACTGCATCCTACCCTCAATCTACTAAAATGCTTGTGCATGCCCTCATCATCTCCTGCCTCGACTACTCCAACATCCTTTTCTGTGGTCTCCCTGCTAACTCCCTCGCACCTCTCCAGTCCATCCTTAACTCTGCTGCCCGACTAATTCATCTCTCTCCTCGCTACTCCTTCGCTTCTCCCCTCTGCAAATCTCTTCACTGGCTCCCATTCCCTCAGCGTATCCAGTTCAAATTACTAATACTGACCTACAAGGCCATCTGTCTCCCCCAAATGTCTCTGAACTAATCTCCCGATACCTTCCCTCACGTAATCTCCGGTCCTCCCAAGACCTCCTTCTCTCCTCCACACTTATTCGCTCCTCACCCAACTGCCTCCAAGATCTCTCCCGAACTGCCCCTATTCTCTGGAATTCTTTGCCCCAACAAGTCCGACTATTAACCACATTTGGATCCTTCAGATGGAACCTGAAAACCCACCTCTTCAAAAAAGCCTTCAATGACCCCGCTACCTCCTTCTCTCTCACCACTACCGGTGATATCACCTCAACCAACACCGCAACTGCTACAACCCACCAACTTACTGTCTCTTTCCCCACCATCCTGTAGCATGTAAGCCCAAAAGGACAGGGTCCTCTCTCCCCTCTGTATCAGTCTGTCATTGTTAGTTTGTTTACTGTAAGTGATATCTGTAATTTGTATGTAACCCCTTCTCATGTACAGCACCATGGAATCAATGGTGCTATATGAATAAATAATAATCCTACATGAGGATAAAACACAATAAAATACAGTTCACAAAAGATACAGTATACTGACAGGAGTCTTCAGATAAGATGTTATGTCATCTTCACCTTTACAGTTATAGACTTCTGCAGCCTCAGTGACCATGTGCTTTTCTCCTATTATCATGGCTCCCATCAATGTAAATGACCCCTGAGACCATTGACTGGCTGCAGGAATCACATGATGATTTCTTGTAAACAAAGGCCTGGAAAGCTGCTAGTGCATCAGTTATTAATCAGTCATAGAAAGAAGAGGTGAGTTGGATTTACAATGATGGGGAAAAAGGGAACCAATGTTTTGAACTTTTGATTTTCAGGCTTCATATCTCACCATCCACTACTGCTTTGAAAGTGAGACTACCATAATTTCATAGACAATCATCTTGGCTGTCTCATACATAAATTCGATTCGCGTAATATGGAAAAAAATTCCAGCATCCAGATCAGTAATTAGATTAAAAAAATTTTTATTCCTTTATTCCAAAATTTAAAAAAATCATAAGATTCTCCATCATGATAAGAGACGCATCAGGACGTGTAGTTGGACGCGTTTCGGACAAAAAAAAAACAGTCCTTATTCTAAGACAACACATAATACATCTGAACACATGCTTATAAAGGGAAACAAAGGAAGTCAAGGAACAATCAAGACTAAACATGATTCGCACCTATTTAGCATATGATTAGTTATGCAGATTCTTGTCTACCTCTCTGCCATTCATTGAGGTGGTGATTATAGCTGTTACTGCCACCACTTACTACACAGTGAGAGTGCTGTATTCACTTCCCAGAACTTTGATTGACCACTTGCTCTGCATACATAGGCTGTGGTCTGTCAATGTGTTGGGGAATGATAATAGCAGGCTCACTATATAGAGAGATTGTAACCACTGACATACCCCAATAACTGAAAGTCAGCAGCTGCAGGGAAAATAATTCTTAATTATCTCCCTGTAGCTGCTGCTCTAGGCCTGCTAAATAGGATTTAAATGATATCTTTCGGTAGGCTTAACCATCCTTAGCTGTCAATATGGGCTGTCAGGTCATAGAAAGTTGAATAAAATGATACATACATATCTGCAGTTAGATGACTTAGTCCATGGAAAACCACATTTTTCTTAAGCGGTAAATGAGGTGTTAAAATCTATGGGTGAGGCAGAGATCTCCCTGAAAATCTGCCTCCAGAACGTATTTTAAATTAAAAGGGAAATCACCATTGTGAGACATGTAGATCAGGAGAGTAGACTGTCAGTCATTACATGTCTCACACTGGTAATGGCCCCTTTCATTTAAAGTAAGCCATGGGGGTAGATTCTCAGCGAGATCTGTGTCTCACCCATAGATCTTGAAGACAAAATAGGAGCACTCCATGGTGAAATCCGGGTGAAAAGAACCAGGGAAGAGCAGATGGAATCTGCTCACCTGGTGTAGTTGTGCAGGTTAGGCACAACTCTGATGAGAGTAGTATTATAGTGGTATGCCTTGTATAGACTGCTGCTCTATCCATTAAAGCGGCTCATTAAAACAATTGTGAAGCAAGCAATGAGAAAAAAAATCTTGTGGTGAGTACTGTCACGATGAAGACAAGAATGAGAAGCTATCAACATATATTAAAAGACCCTATAAATGTAATATTTTGATAAATGTTTGTTGTTTTTCTACATCATCTCATCCTTGTCTTCATCATGACGGCTCCCACCACACTGTTTTTCTTCCTCATTTTTTGCCTCAAAATTGGTCCATAGACTGGACAACCCTAAGATCTATCATAACCAGTGCAGATGATTGCAGTAGTGATGACTAATCACTAATTTTCTCTTCATATGTACTACAGTCATGTCTCTGTACAGTGTATCAGCCTATCTGTGTATCTCTTATCTCCAGCTTTCCATGTATTTTTCTACTGATACCAGTGTACACTGTTGTTTATTTTGCTCACACTGTCTGACCCCTGTCTGTCTGGTATGTACTCTAGGTACAGAGGCAATCATGCAGTTCGTTTGCCAAAAAAGCTTTTGGATTCTTCTATCTGTGTTCATGTTTCAAGAGGCCAGAAATTGCTAATCTTGCAAATTCCTTGTATTATTTTAGCTGCCGTGTCTGCTGGGCAATGTCTGTTCTGTCCTGATAACTTATCTCTATGGTTTGTATTCATACTAAACAAATCCATTGTTGAGTTTGTGCAGTGACCTTAACAAATAATTCCGGAGGACCAATTTATTTTCGATTAATTTAAGTATTTTGACTACTATGGATATAGAATACCGTATACTGTATTTCTAGCAAAATATTTTGTTTCACAGTACTGTTTTCTTCTTTATTTTAGGCTTATTTCCTGCCATCTTAAACCTTGCCAGTAATGCAGACATCAACACCAATGCTACCTGCGGTGAAAACGGACCTGAGATGTTTTGCAAATTGGTGGAGCACGTGCCAGGAAGGATAGTGCGGAATCCACAATGTCGCATATGTGACCAGAACAGCGTTCATGCCAAAGGTGCTTTTTACTACTTTATATTTAAATGGGCTATATATACCACTATACCACAATTATACCCCTATCTGTTCTTTCAACATTTAGAATTATTGGCTTGGCTAGATTTGGATTTTATAAAGTATTCTTAACATTTTGGATTAGAATAGGAAATATGAAAATTAAACCTGGCTTAACTTTGCGGGGAAATCTCAGACTCGTAACTAGAGATAAGTAGATCAAGTCATGGGACTCCAATTCAGCATCCAGATCAGTGGTACTTGGTGGTAGATTGGAGGCCCTCAAATTTTTTTACCTTGGAGCATCTCCAGTTCAACATTTGACTAGCCAGGGCTTGTGAGGCATCTATTCATACAGATGACATGGTGACAGCCTTGAGATGCCACCACTGACCTGGACGAAGGACAGGAGTCCCACAAATCAATCTGGCATTCTCAAATCGATCTGTTTTATTCAGCTTGATCATGAGAGTCTGTAAAGACAAGAAAATGATTGAAGTCGGTTATCTTTGTCATTAACTCATTACATCCTCTCACTAGCTACATAACACTAATTAACACTAAATAACTATCTAAGGCTAATTTTACACCTACGACATTTTTTGTGGTCCGTTATTGCGGCCCGTTTTTGTGGACAATAACGGACCACAAAAAAGTTGGCGGAATTGGCGGCCGTGTCCGTACGCCATATAAGAGATCCAGCAAGCTCGATCTTTTATCACGGCCACAAAAACGTTCCTCACGGCCATATGGCACACGGCGCACCATGGAATTTTTGCCGGCCGATTTTGCGGCCCCATAGAAATCTATTGGGACCTCAAAATCGGCCCGAAAAAACACGGTAAGTGTAAAAGCAGCCTAATAGCACTAAACAAATCTTATCATACAGTAGTAAACCAATTATTTTACCCACTCATGCTCTTCGTTAAGCCAATAAACTACAGCTATCTTTCCACATTCCACATATTTCGGGATGCAGTACCTATGCCATCATGTACAAAAAAAATAAAAACAATACCAAAACAATAAACAGCAATCAAAATTATACCAAATGATACCAACAAAAACTACAACACAATCCACAAAAAATGTACTATAAGCTATACCACACAAAGAATGATAGAATCAAATCTACAATACAATGAAAGAGTTGCTGTTTTTTTGTTTATTTCACCTCCTAAAAGTAGAATAAAAAGTGATTAAATTGTCAAATGTTTCTTATAATGGTGACAAACAAAAATATAGGCAAGCATGCAAGAATGAAGGTCTAATACAGCTGTGTTGGCAGAATAGTAAAATAGTTATGGATCTCTGAAAGGTAATGGCTAATCCTGCCCCCCTCTCTGTCTGTACATTGGCCGTGAAAAATAGAGGGGGGCTATTTTAGCTCTTTAAATGAACCACTCAGCCAGTCCCTTCACCCACTACTCATTTTAAATACAGTAAGCTCTCTTCTGTGCTTAACACAAGCCAAAAGTGGAGCTGTCGGGACCCAGAATCGGCACTGATATTTTGAGAACAGGTCACCTTTTTCATATAAACTAAAGCCAAAAAAGGCAATAAGGTACTTAAGGAGTTAAAGGGGTATTCCCATCTCTAGGATCCTATCCCAAAATGTAGTAGGTGTAATAATTGTAATATTAGCAAATATCTCCAATTAAAAATGTAGTATAGTTCTCCTGATAACCTATGTCGCTTAGACCATGTGCAGGGCATTGCAGTAGCTTAGGTATCCATGGTTACGACCACAAGCAGCTAACTGTCACTTAACGTATAAAAATATGGTCCGTTTTACATGGAAAAGAATCGAAGAAATGTTCCCTGAACAGTAATCTGTATGTCATCCATGTGCAATGCGAGTATGTGATTTTCTCGCATCTAAGCAGCCATGTGACATCCGTATGGCATCCATACGCCGGCTTGCAAAATGGACATATAATTGATCCATGGCCTCATATATTCGTGAAAACATATATATATATATATATATACACTGTATGTATATATATATATGTCAGTGAGACACACACACACATACATATATATATATATATATATATTATATATATTTATATTATATATATTTATATTTCATACAGAGGTTGATAGCAGAATAGCCAATAATTCAATTGTCGGCTTCTGTAAAATCATTACAGAACCCGACAGAATATGAGACATGGTTTACATACAGTAAACCATTGCATATCCATTAGATTTATATGTATCCCTCACTAATAATGTTAGTAGTGTGTGTGTAAAATTTTGGAGCTGTAGGTGTTAAATTAAAGGATTAATTCACGTGGGCTCCCACGCAATTTTCTTCGCCAGAGAGGGCAAGCCAGTGACTGAGGGCAGAAATCAATAGCCTAGAGAGGAACCATTGTTTTTTAGCCCCCCCGGCTACAAAATCTGCCCCCAGCCACTCCAGAAAAGGCGCATTTGTAAGATGCGCCAATCCTGGTACTTACCCTCTCTCTTCTCATTGCCCTGTAGCGGGTGGCATATGGGGTAATAAGAGGTTAATGTCACCTTGCTATTGTAAGCAAGGTGTTTTTTTCTCGCATAGCACTCGTCTGTATTTCTCTCTAGTGTGACTCTGGCCTATGAGTGGTCATAACTATGGATACCTAAGCTACTGCAATGCCCTGCACATGGGTAAGCGACATAGGTTATCAGGAGAACTATACTCCATTTCTATTTGGAGGTATTTATTATTATTATTACACTTACAATATATTGGGATAGGATCTGGAGAGAGGAATACTCCTTTAAGTAAGCTGATGATCAGTATATTACCATTGTGTTAATTTTTGTATCTATTGTTTATTACATTTTTGTCTTCAACTATTTTTTCTCTACAGAACGACATCCAATTACCAATGCAATTGATGGCACAAATGACTGGTGGCAGAGTCCCAGTATTCAGAATGGGAGAGAATATCATTGGGTCACCATAACATTGGATTTAAAACAAGTAATAATATCAATTATTTGTGACTTCTGTTACTTTCCTGGGGCATCAGGCACATTTACAAGCTATGTGAAAAACTATAATACATGTAAAAGGGTAGCACAACACAATGATATGTCAGGCTGCTCTAAGTCAGGCTAGTTTATAATATTTTTGGCTTTGAAACCAGGCCAAGACCATGGCTCTACCTGCAATGTAAAGTGAACAAGTGCCTTTAATATTCTTTTGAATGGCCAGTTTCAAAAGGTCATTTTCCGTGTACCCTCCTTCAGTGATAATAGCTATTTACTGAGTGTTTCTAACATCCAAATTTGAGATTATCATTTGATCCCCAGGCTTCATTCATTATAAATATGTGTTACCATGATGAGACAGTCCCAATGGTGGTCACTTGTAGGGGCTATAAAAGAAGCACGCCCATCAAAATATGTATCCTCTAACATATTGCAATCATCATATTATATAGCAATGTGTACTTACAATTGCTCATCTTGCCTTTCTACCCAGCTAATTTTTTTTTTCACTAGGTCTATGATATCACATGATTAAAAACTGACTAGGTGAAGCCTTCTAAACTTTATGTAGAAACAGGAAGTCAATTTTCTCTGCACCAGTCATGAGTCATTGCAAAAGTCCCAGGTAGAGATGAGAAGGCAGAATCTGGGTCAGAAGTTGAAGAGGAGAATGATAAAAGCATGGACAAGAGACTTCCTGTTTCTGCATAAAGCAGAGAAAAGAGAATAAATAAAAGGGTTGTCCAGTCCTTATAAATTCCCCCAGCGCGCATTGTTTGCTGCGGGAATTCGCTGGTTTCTGACCCGGGACCGGAGGCTATGTATGCATTATACATACTCCCCGCCAAGGCCCATCTAGTTAGTGTTGCCTCACTCCATACATTTATATGGAGTGAGGGGGCACCCCGTCTATTGACAAGGCCGTCCAGTGAGCATGGTTGACTAGAGGGTGTAGCTGTAGCGGTGACTGAACTACACCGCCTGGCAGGACTCAAATGTGATGCAAAGGAAGAGGAGGCAGAAACAAAACACCGGTTTTATTGACAGACAGAGGATTATATGCTGTTAAATGAGACTTAAGCCCCCGTCACACATAGTGACGCACCAGCTATCCCGACAACCTATGACATGGTCAGGATCGCTGGTGTGTCCTCAATGATCGCTGGTGAGCTGTCAAACAGGCAGATCTCACCAGCGATCAGGACTAGCGACGACGTGGGTAACAAGCGCGCGCGTCGCTTAGTTACCCGCTGTGTACCTTGGATACCAGCGTGCTTGCGCTGGGAGCTGGTATCCAAGGTAAACAGCGTGTTTCTAAATGCACAGCCAGTGTCTCAGTCACAGTTATGAAGCACTTGGAAAAAAGTCTGGTAGCTGCAGCTTGGTGCTGATGTAGTGGAGCTGAGCTTGTTGTGTTGAGCTCTTCCTTCAGTTACCTGACCCTTATTCTTCTAGATCCGGGCAAGTCTCATTACCAGTTTTAGTGTTGAGAGATTACTGGTACCACAGAGTTGTTTTCTGTCTCAGGTTACAAATGCTTGGGTAGAACCACCTTGGCTGCGCATTGCAACTCTTTCCTTCTGACATGTTGCTGGTGATCAATCCTGTGGTAACCGGGCACTATCTTTTCCCTTGAAGCGGTTAGTTAATTTAGCAGTCTCTCATTGTTAGAATGCACTTATTGTCCTGCCTGTCTTTCACAGGCATGAAGTTCCATCTACACTCCCTGAACAAACACACTTCATGCTCCTTGTTCTAAACCAACACACAGCAAGCTGCATGGGAGAAAGGACTAGTCCATGTGCACACAAATTAAAAGGGATCATTGTCTCTTAAAGTCATAGTGTATTTCAGTTCTTAGCAGTGGTTGAACCCCTACACTGCCTTGCTCCATATAAGTGTATGGAAGCGAGGCCACGCCCACTGGTTGGGAGTATGTATAGGGGTGCGGCCACATCAGTGTATCAAATCGGTGAATGCAATGTGAGAAATAAAATCGCATTGCAGTCGGAAAAAATGTTTTTCCTCACTCGGAATTGAGATGAGGAAAACTTTACAGCAGGTGCGTATGGCCACGTAAAACTTGACTTACCAATGCAAGTCAAGAAAAAAAAATCACACGGCTCATGAACCTATTTTTTGTCCGCTGACATCAAGACTAGGGATTAGTAATGGAGAGGCATCTGTAAGACACCACCATTACTAACTCCATAAGTTTAACCCCTTCTCGACATGCGCCGTACATGTACTATGCATGTTGCATGTTGTGTCTCCCCCTTTGATGTGGGCTCCGGCGCTGAGCCCACATCTTTTCTGGCATATGTCAGCTGTTTTAAACAGCTGACATGTGCCCGGAACAGCCGCAGGTAGAATCACGATCCACCCGCAGCTATTAACCCGTTAAATGTCGCTGTGGAGAGGAGACCTCTGTGGTTGTCAATGCCGGATTGCTATGAGCGCCGCCTGGTGGTCAGTGCTCATAGCAAGTCAGCAATTCTATTACATAGAGGTGATCTGATCATTGCCTGTGTGTATCAGAGCCAATCGGGTTATGGCAGCTTCTAGTCTCCCATGGAGACTATTGAAGCATGCCAAAAGTAATAAATGTTTTTAAAAATCTAAAAAAATAAAAATATATAAGTTCAAAACACCCCCCTTTCGCCCCATTCAAAATAAAACAATAAAAAACAAACATACACTTGTTTGGTATTGCCACGTTCAGAATCGTCCGATCTATCAATATAAAAAAATAATTAACCCGATCGCTAAACGGCGTAACGAGAAAAAATTCAAAATGCCAGAATTACGTTTTTTGGTCGCCGCAACAATGCAAAGATGCAAAGATCATATCTCCACCAAAATGGTATCATTAAAAATGTCAGCTCAGCATACAAAAAATAAGCCCTCATCCAACCCAAGATCACGAAAAATGGAGACGCTACGGGACTCTGAAAATGGCACTTTTTTTTAACAAACTTTGTATTTTTTTTTCACCACTTAAATAAAAAAGAATTTAGACATGTTTGGAGTCTATGAACTCGTACTGACCTGGAGAATCATAATGGCGGGTCAGTTTCAACATTTGGTGAACATGGTAAAAAAAACTTCAAAAAACAGTTGTAGAATTGCACTTTTTTTTGCAATTTCACCGCACTTGGAATTTTTCTTAGATTTTTGAATACACGATATGGTAGCGTGAGAGCGTGCCTGCAGTGATGAGCGGTGACATCAGTATGGTGTCCAGAGTTCATTGGCTATGAGATAATCTTGAAAAACAGATACAATACAGTACATTCAATCTCAATGGCATTCTAAAGTTAACAGTTCCAGCAAGACACAGCATTTTAGTTTGTTTTCACCCTTATCAACCTATTTCTAACACTATTAACCTACAGATATGGGGTTATTTTCTGCAGGTTACAAGCGCTATTAACCTGCCCGGTGCCTACACATAGCTGAATGGTGCAGGGAGAAAATGGACTTTATTCACACTGGCAGCATTCCGGTTTCAGTTACGCAGAGCCAACGTCAGTCAAGGCCGGGGTTGCTGTTACAGCTATCACTTTGTATACTCAGAGAGGTGACTGAACCCGTGACGGCACCATCCCTGTGACTGAAACCAGTATGCTGCCGGGGAGAAAAAAGTTAATTTTCTCCCTGCAGTGTTCAGCTGAGTGAGGGCGCTGAGAAGGTTAATAACGCTATTAACCTGCAGATTTATGCCTGAGCAGAAGGAATCAACTGTTTTTCCAGAATAACCTTGTATGCTTCTTGATTCATACGTTCATCGCAAAGATTAACCTGCCCAATTCCAGCCTTGCTGAAGCATCTCTAAATCATCACTGATCCTCCACCAAATTTCACAGTAGGTGCAAGACACTGTGGCTTCTTCGCCTCTCCAGGTCTCCGTCTAACCATTAGATGACCAGGAGTTGGGCAAAGCTGAAAATTAGACTCATCAGAGAAGATTACATTACTCCAGTCCTCTATGGTCCAATCCTTATGGTCTTGGGCAAACTTCAGCCTGGCTCTCCTTTGCTTCTCATTGATGAAATGCTTCTCATTTTTTTCTACCTTTACATGACTTGAGCCATGACTCTAGGAGCCTGTTATGAATTGTTCATGCCATGCACTTCGCCTCAGCTGCCATTTGCCATTCATTTTGTAGGTCACTTGATGTCATCCTGCGTGTCATGTGCTGCTGCAGTGCAGTACAGTGCAACTTTCACCTGGGGGTGCTGGTGAGGGAAGAGAGGTTGCACCTACACAGCGTAGTAACACAGAGCAGAAGCACAGGTGTCACATGTAACGAAAGAATGGTCAGACAAGCCAAGTCAAACAACAGTTAGGAGCAGCAGAACCAGAAGTCACAGTAGTACACGTGGTCAGGGACAAGCCAGGGGGTAAGCAACGGTCGGAAGCTGATAAGGCAAAGACAGAAGACAGAAGCAGCTCCGAATGCAAGCCAAGTCAAAACTAGAGAGTCATCAAACTAACAGGGAAACACTGAGTCAGGACAGAGGGAACAAACAGACATGGGGCAAGTCAGGGATCACAGCAGGAATAATCAGGATATACCAGAGTCAGATACACACGCCGAAGGCAGAACTATAGCTGACACCACATGCAGGATGCAGCGGAGCTAAATAGCATCCCTGAAACCAGGCAGAGTCTGAGAAAATTTAAGCCCTGAAATGACCAGACTGGGAACATGGAAAGACAGGAGTCAAAACCCAGTCTGGATCATGACACTGCGGTTGCTGAGTGACATTCGAATAAGATGACGGTCATCCCGGTCACTGGAGAGTCGTTTTCGCCCTCTGCCGGTCTGTAGCTTTGTTGTCCCCAATGTCTGCTGCTTCACCTCATTGTAATGGACTGCCATCTTAGAAATTTTAAGGATGTAGGCAACATGACGCTCACTGTATCCCTCTGCTAGTAAAGCCAGATTTGAGCCCTTATTTTCCTCACGCAAGACTTTTGTTTTCAACTTCTTTGGCATGGTTAAAAGTTGTTTTTTCCTTCCTAATACTTTTGGGAAATTACTAGCACTTGTTTTGCCATCCAGCTTGTCCTATTGCAAGAGGATTGTGAACACCACAACAGGGTTTTTTATACTTTCCTTCGTTAAATAAGATTTGGTTCAGGTGATCACCTAATCAGAAGCACATTAAGTAGAATAAGGTGTACTCTGGGTGGAATTTATAAAACTGTGCAGTGGTCTCTTAATTTTTGCCAGAGCTGTACATATATTTATATATATACTGTATATACACATATATATTTATATATATATATATATATACTATATATATATATATATATATATATATATATATATATTTACAGTGCCTTGCGAAAGTATTCGGCCCCCTGGAACCTGGAACTTTTCAACCTTTTCCCACATATCATGCTTCCAACATAAAGGTACCAAATGTAAATTTTTGCTGAAGAATCAACAAGTGGAACACAATTGTGAAGTTGAACAAAATGTATTGGTTATTTTAAATTTTTGTGGAAATTCAAAAACTGAAAAGTGGGGCGTGCAATATTATTCGGCCCCTTTAACTTAATACTTTGTTGCGCCACCTTTTGCTGCGATTACAGCTGCAAGTCGCTTGGGGTATGTCTCTATCAGTTTTGTAAATCGCGAGACTGAAATTCTTGCCCATTCTTCTTTGGCAAACAGCTCAAGCTCAGTGAGGTAAGATTGAGATCATTTGTGAACAGCAGTTTCCAGCTCTTTCCACAGATTCTCGATTGGATTTAGGTCTGGACTTTGACTTGGCCATTCTAACACATGGATATGCTTATTTGTGAACCATTTCATTGTAGATTTTGCTTTATGTTTGGGATCATTGTCTTGTTGGAAGACAAATCTCTGTCCCAGTCTCAGGTCTTTTGCAGACTCCAGCAGGTTTTCTTCAAGAATGGTCCTGTATTTGGCTCCATCCATCTTCCCATCAATTTTAACCATCTTCCCTGTCCCTGTTGTAGAAAAGCAGGCCCAAACCATGATGCTGCCACCACCATGTTTGACAGTGGGGATGGTGTGTTCAGGGTGATGAACTGTGTTGCCTTTATGCCAAAATTATCGTTTGGCATTGTTGCCAAAAAGTTCGATTTTGGTTTCATCTGACCAGAGCACCTTCTTCAACATATTTGGTGTGTCTCCCAGGTGGCTTGTTGCAAACTTTAAACAATACTTTTTGTAGATATATTTGATAAATGGCTTTCTTCTTGCCACTCTTCCATAAAGGCCAGATTTTGCAGTGTACAACTGATTGTTGTCCTATGGACAGACTGTTCCACCTCAGCTGTAGATCTCTGCAGTTTATCCTGAGTGATCATGGACCTCTTTGCTGCATATCTGATCAGTCTTCTCCTTGTTTGAGATGAAAGTGTGACGAACAGCCCACCGCCGTTCGTCTACTTACGGGCGACACTAACGGGGGTCCCGCTGCCACCAAAACGCGACGGACAGCGGACCCTGTGTCACCACTATGTCACGATCCCACCACTGACACCGGTGTATCAGCGGACGGAGGGACGTGACACAATGCCGGCACACGGCTATCACAGGCGCAGTGGGGCTTATCTTAGTTATCCCACCACTGGCACCATGTGACCAAAAATATCCAGCAAGCTGATCTCGCTCTACAATTTGCCGCAGGGGGAGTCTAATTTGGATGCCCCACCACTGCTATCAATCTTCCAAGTTCTGCGGGGATTTATGTATATCCCACTTTCTCAGTTCCACTTTGGAACTCGCAGCTCTCCGGCGCCCCCCTTACCCTCAGGTCAGTCAGGGAACTGCACCTAGGATAATTAGTCGCCGGACGGGCTGCCTGTTGTGAACCGGCAATTAGGCTTCTGCAGTAAGGGAATTATCAATGCTGTGGCTGAAGCCCCTTACTCAGCAATATAAGACCCTTCTAGACTGCCAGCAAGCCGTAATAGCCGTACACAACGCGCTGCCACCAGTCACGGTTACTTAATTCACAGTGTTAAATTAAGTGGGTCCGTGGCAAACCCCTTGAATTAGTAGCGATTATCTATCAAAGGCGTATAGTTCGATTCTTAGAGCATGGAGACAGATCTAAATAATTTCATTTATTTTCCGAAAGAGGACAGTGATTACAGATAAAAGTTGCTATAAAATTGAGACATAAAATATGTACAGTACAGGTATAAAATAAAAGTGGAGAAAACAAAGAGATTACACTCACAGTTCCATATTGTTCCTTAGGCAGACCATGCGGCTTTAAGGGGGGAGGAGCCACACGTCTCCATTCATCTGGAGTTCTTGTCAGCACGGACTCTGCAGCTGTTCTCAGCTGGTTTGCCCAGGAAATGCCTTATAGACTTTCCTATGTGACATCACGGAGAGGTGCATTCTGGGTTGATCCCACCTCTCTTATCCAAGTTATGTTTTGGCTACAAAACTTAGATTAGCTATAACTTTATGGGAGAAGCTGGTATGGACTCATCAGTGGTATCATGTTTCCCAGCGTAATGAGCCCATCAAGAAAACATCAAACATCTATGCGATATGACCGTCCATTTGGGCGCAAATCATATCTCATGTTCTGGGCAGGGTGGAACTTCGAAAGAGACACGGCATCGAAGCTGGGACCGCTCAGGTTACAAAAATATGATTTTCATATCTCTACTGGGTATGGTTTTCGTAATATGACTTTTATGTTTCCCATATACCGGCATACAGCCTGTGTTTTTCCGAACAAAGGGATCCCTTCCCCCTGCTCTTCGAGAGGAAGTTGGTTTAAGGTTTCAGAGCTAGCCCAGGCAGGGGGGCACTGGTCAGTGTGTGAGTGAGCCATGGGCGAAAAGAGGAGGGGGGAAGGTGCTGCATGAGCTGACAGCCTGCATTGGCATAGAGGCCTGGATTTTTCTGGAAAGTTACAACAGAAAACATCATATTTTGTAGACAAAACCCCATACCTCACAGACATTGTACATCACACCTCCCCCCTTAAGAGGGCGCTAAGGAGGCATTACCTCTCGGTAATCGGCCATGCGCACCTCAGCGGGTTCGCCCCGGCGGGACAACCCATCGGCATTGCCGTTTTCGCTGCCCTTCCTGTGTTTTACAGTGAAGTCGTACTGTTGAAGGGCAAGGCTCCAGCGGAGCAACCTTCCATTGGTTCCGGACACTGTGTGCAACCAGCTCAGAGGGTTGTGGTCGGTTACCACCGTGAAGGCGCGCCCATACAGGTAGGGCTGCAAACGCTGCAGTGCCCACACCATGGCCAGACACTCCTTCTCGATGGTCGAGTATGCCACTTCCCTCGGCAAAAGTTTCCGGCTCAGGTACAACACGGGGTGCTCTTGGTCCCCCGAGTCGACCTGGCTAAGCACAGCACCGAGGCCAAACTCGCTGGCGTCGGTCTGTACCAGAAACGGGCGACTGCTGTCGACTGCTCTCAACACTGGAGAGTTGCACAGGGCTGCTTTCAAAGCTTGGAAAGCCGCCTCACAGTCATCTGTCCAGTTGACTGTTTGGGGTAGCCTCTGCTTGGTGAGGTCAGTCAAGGGTTTGGCAAGGGCGCTATAGTCCTGTACGAACCGCCTATAGTACCCTGCAGTGCCCAAGAAGGACTTCACCTGTTTCTTGGTCCTGGGGGTGGGCCAGGACATGATTGCGTCCACTTTTCCTGGCTCCGGACTCATGGAACCCCCGCCTACCCGGTGCCCCAGGTAGTGGACCTCGCGCATGCCTATCTGGCACTTCCCCGGCTTGATGGTCAGGCCTGCCTGGTGAAGACGCTTGAGCACCTCCTGGAGGTGCTGAAGGTGTTCCTCCCAGGTGGAACTGAAGACGGCAATATCGTCTAAGTACGCCACTGCGTACTCCTCCAGTCCCCGAAGCAGGTGGTTGACCATCCGCTGGAAAGTGGCAGGGGCATTCTTCATGCCGAAGGGCATGACCGTGGACTCGTACAGTCCAAAGGGGGTGATAAAGGCGGATTTCTCCTGCGCCTCAGGGCTCAGGGGAATCTGCCAGTATCCCCGACTCAAATCCATGATGGATATGTAGTTGGCGTTTGTCAACCGCTCGAGCAGATCCTCGATGCGCGGCATCGGGTGGGCATCAGAGGTTGTGATGGCGTTGAGCCCCCTGTAGTCCACGCAGAACCGGGTGGTTCGATCCTTTTTAGGCACGAGGACTACAGGTGAAGCCCACGCACCTTTTGACCGTCGAATCACCCCCAGCCTTAACATCTCATCGATCTCTTGGCGCATGACTTGTTGCACCGTTTCAGAGATCCGATAAGGTGTTCGCCGTAATGGGGCATGATTCCCGGTGTCCACCTCATGAACCGCTAACTCCGTCCTCCCAGGACGGTTGGTGAACACGGGCCGGAGGAGTTCCAGGGTGGCCATCAACTGCAACCGCTGGGACACGGTGAGCGAACCACTTATCTCCATGTCCTCAATGGACCCATTGGCCTTGGCCTGGGCCAGCATGTCCAGGAGGGAATCTTCCTCCCCATCCTCTGGCAGATTGCAGACCGGTAGGACGCAAGCTTCACGTTCGTAGTGCGCCTTCAGCATGTTGACGTGAAAGGCCTTGCGCCTACCCCGAGCATGGTCAAGCGTGACCACGTAGGTGACCGGGTTGAGCTGTTGGTGGACGACGTATGGGCCTTCCCAGGCTGCCTGAAGCTTATCCGTTGGTACAGGGACCAGCGCCCACACCTTTTGACCCACCTGGTAGGTCCGCTCCCGGGCGTTCTGGTCGTACCAGTGCTTCTGGTCAGCCTGAGCCTGCGTCATGTTGTCATGCACCAACTGCGTCAAGGTCTGCATCTTGTCACGGAAGCGCATGACATAATCCACGATGGACACTTCTGTGGGGTTTGGCTCATCTTCCCAGGATTCTCTTATCAACCCAAGGGGTCCCCGGACTCGCCTGCCATACAGGAGCTCGAAGGGGGAGAACCCGGTCGAGGCCTGCGGAACTTCTCTGTAAGCGAACAGCAGGTGTGGGAGGTACCGCTCCCAGTCGCGCCCTTGGGTCTCAACCAGTATGCGGAGCATCTGTTTGAGGGTACCGTTGAAGCGTTCACACAAACCATTAGTCTGTGGGTGATACGGACTCGATACCAGGTGCGTCACCTGCATTTTCTCACAGAGAGCCTCCATTAGGCGAGACATGAATTGGGGCCCTTGATCGGTAAGCATCTCCCTGGGAAATCCTACCCTTGAAAAGATGGTCACCAGTGCGTCAGCCACCTTTTCTGCCCTGGTTGAAGACAGAGCTACTGCCTCTGGGTACCGGGTAGCGTAGTCTACCACGGTGAGAATGTATCGCTTTCCGGAGCTGCTGGGGACGGACAGCGGTCCTACAATGTCCACCGCGATTCTCTGGAAAGGCTCCTCTATCACCGGCAAAGGAATAAGGGGAGCCTTAAGAGCAGGCCCCGCCTTACCCACTTTTTGACAGGTGGCACAGGAGCGGCAGTAGTGTGTTACATCTGTCCCCATCTTGGGCCAATAGAAGTGTTGAGACAGCCGTGCCTTTGTTTTGCTGATCCCCAAGTGTCCAGCGAGTGGAATCTCATGGGCAATCCGCAACAACTCAGTTCTGAACTGATAGGGGACGACCAGCTGTCTTTCCCTCAACCACTCCTTTTTAGGATCTCCGGGTACTGTCTCCCGGTACAACCTTCCTCGTTCCCAGAACACCCTCTCCTTATCAGACTTGGAGGTGGGCGTCTCGGCGAGACCTCTCAATTTCTCCAGGCTGGCATCTGAGTGCAGAGCAGCCTGGAACTCCATGCTGGAGGCTGCCAGAAGGGACGTCAGGGTCCCCTCTTTACTGGGACCCTCTGGAACCGGCTCTGGGTTCACCTCTGGTTCAGTCTCTCCTGTAGCAGCAGAGGGTCCAGAAGACAGTGCGTTACCTGCGATCTGGGCACTCTGACTGCGTGTGACAGCTGCTATGTATGCTGTCTCCCTGGGGATTTCTGCAGACCCACCAGCCGGTGCTGCCCTGGGCTCTACCTCCCCATCCACCCCCAACACTTTAGGAGCAGTGCTACTTATGGGCCAGTTACCTTCCTCGGTGGCACTGGTCAGCTGCATGGCATTACCTTCCTCATGGTCCCCATGCACCTCCCCATTCTCTTGAGCACCGTTGCTTGCTCCTGCCAGGGGTTCCTCAGCCGTCTCACTCCGCAGAGTGACGGGGCTGAGCACCTCGGTACCTGTGGACACATCTACCGTTTCAAAGAAAGGGTTAACGGGTTCAGTCAGCACAGATACATCAACATCATCATTCCTAGGAAAAGAATGGTTATCAGTTTGCTTTGGTACAATCACATCAGCATCATACCTTGGGAAAGAATGGTTGTTAGTTGCATCATTACTCATCAAGGCATTAGCAGGTAACACATTCAGTTTCCCATCATCAACATCATCAGGGTTAACGTTACCCTTATTATCAGTTTGGGGAAGGGTGTCAGGGACATAGTATGCAACCATCCTCCCCAAGTCAGTCCCCAATAAAACATCAGTGGGCAAATTTTCAGACACTCCCACCTCCCTCAACCCGCTCCCAGCACCCCAATCGAGATAAACTCGTGCCACTGGCAAGGGACAACGGGTGCCTCCAATCCCGGTGACAGTCAGGGTTTTCCCCTCAACAAACTCTTCAGGGGCCGCCAGTCCAGGACGGATGAGGGTTCGTTCAGCCCCGGTGTCCTTGAGGCCTGTAGCAAGACGGGCCCCCACCTGAACAGGTTGAACGTTGTCGTCAGCCCTCCCAACCACACCTCCCACCAAAAGAACAGAGGCGTTGGGCCCGGGGGCCTTGGCTGGGGGGTTCTTCGGCCTATTCGGACAGGTGTAAGAGAAGTGACCAGGCCGCTGGCAGTGGTGACACAGGCGACTGTCAGTAGCCGGCCTGTTGTTGGCAACAGGGACAGGGCCTCCGGAGGGACGGCTAGCTGGGGCATTGGGGTTGGTTGCTGGCTTACCCCCTTTCCAGCTGGTGGTGACTGGCCTCCGCGTCTCGGGCTTCCGGTTGGCCTCGTGGTTGTCGGCGATCTGCGCCGCTTTGTCCGCGTTCGTTGGTTCGCGGTCCAGGATGAACTGTCGGACCTCAGCTGGGCAGAGATGCAGGAACTGGTCTTTGATCATCAGGTCCCGTAGCTGCTCAAAGGTTTCAACGGACAGTCCATGGATCCACTGGTCAAAGTGGGTCCTGAGTCCTTGCACCACATCACTGTAGCTATCGTGTGGGCCACGTTGGAGGTGTCGGAACTTCTTTCGGTATACCTCAGGTGTCAGCCGGTATTTGGCGATCAGCGCCTGCTTTATGGCGTCATAGTCGTCATCGGCTTCTGGCGGAAGAGAAGCAAATGCCTCCAGGGCTTTGCCTTTTAGCCCTGGGGTCAAGTACCTTGCCCATTGGTCTCTAGGCAGCTGGTACTGTCTGCAGGCTTTCTCAAAGGCTCGCAGGAACGTGTCCAAGTCCCCATCCTTTTCCATCACGGGAAAATGCTCTGGCCGGGGTTTAGGAGTCTGGACGCTGCTGGGCTCACGGCTTCGGGCTGTGGGGGCATTCCACCCCCGCTGGAGCATCTCCAGCTCATGGGCCCTCTGAGCTTCTGCATGGCGCTCAGCTCTCTCAGCCTGGGCTTGACGCTCGACCCTCTCAGCCTCAGCTTGGCGCTCACGTTCGGCTTGGGCCTCCTGCCGATATTGCTGGATCAGCCTCACCCGCCCATCCCTGTCTTCGGCGGGGAGTTCGTCCAAGGCCATTTGCAGATAGGGGTCCACCCCGTTCTGGTTGAATGTGGGGCCAGCGCTCAGGAGTGGAGCCTCTGCTGCAGCCCCATGGCAACTTGGGCCAACTTCTGCGCTCGCTGGATTCTGGCCGTTGTCCAGCTGCACTAGAGCCGCGATCATTTGATCTTTGGTTCCTCCTGCGGCGTCTATGCCTCGGTACGTGCATAACCCAGCAAGGGTGTCCTTTTTCTGCTTCTGATACCACTCCACTGTCATCGCCGCCATGGTTGCCAAATAAAAGATAGAAAAAGAAAAACGAAGAAACGGGAGGGGGATACTTGCAAGTACACACTAATGTCTCAGGACTAGTAACCACTGAGTCTGTTCTCCAAAACCTATGATGCAGGATTCCCGCAGGAACCGTGCAGGTTTTTAGTGAGAGGAATGATTGCTCAAACCAAATCACTAATGCTCTAGGATTATCCCACCGCTCTGCCACCAATATGTGACGAACAGCCCACCGCCGTTCGTCTACTTACGGGCGACACTAACGGGGTCCCGCTGCCACCAAAACGCGACGGACAGCGGACCCTGTGTCACCACTATGTCACGATCCCACCACTGACACCGGTGTATCAGCGGACGGAGGGACGTGACACAATGCCGGCACACGGCTATCACAGGCGCAGTGGGGCTTATCTTAGTTATCCCACCACTGGCACCATGTGACCAAAAATATCCAGCAAGCTGATCTCGCTCTACAATTTGCCGCAGGGGGAGTCTAATTTGGATGCCCCACCACTGCTATCAATCTTCCAAGTTCTGCGGGGATTTATGTATATCCCACTTTCTCAGTTCCACTTTGGAACTCGCAGCTCTCCGGCGCCCCCCTTACCCTCAGGTCAGTCAGGGAACTGCACCTAGGATAATTAGTCGCCGGACGGGCTGCCTGTTGTGAACCGGCAATTAGGCTTCTGCAGTAAGGGAATTATCAATGCTGTGGCTGAAGCCCCTTACTCAGCAATATAAGACCCTTCTAGACTGCCAGCAAGCCGTAATAGCCGTACACAACGCGCTGCCACCAGTCACGGTTACTTAATTCACAGTGTTAAATTAAGTGGGTCCGTGGCAAACCCCTTGAATTAGTAGCGATTATCTATCAAAGGCGTATAGTTCGATTCTTAGAGCATGGAGACAGATCTAAATAATTTCATTTATTTTCCGAAAGAGGACAGTGATTACAGATAAAAGTTGC
Organism: Dendrobates tinctorius; assembly: GCF_039654945.1. Classification (NCBI taxonomy): domain Eukaryota; kingdom Metazoa; phylum Chordata; class Amphibia; order Anura; family Dendrobatidae; genus Dendrobates; species Dendrobates tinctorius. The sequence goes on along the minus strand of NW_027361838.1, from coordinate 17,753,110 downwards.
TATAAAATTGAGACATAAAATATGTACAGTACAGGTATAAAATAAAAGTGGAGAAAACAAAGAGATTACACTCACAGTTCCATATTGTTCCTTAGGCAGACCATGCGGCTTTAAGGGGGGAGGAGCCACACGTCTCCATTCATCTGGAGTTCTTGTCAGCACGGACTCTGCAGCTGTTCTCAGCTGGTTTGCCCAGGAAATGCCTTATAGACTTTCCTATGTGACATCACGGAGAGGTGCATTCTGGGTTGATCCCACCTCTCTTATCCAAGTTATGTTTTGGCTACAAAACTTAGATTAGCTATAACTTTATGGGAGAAGCTGGTATGGACTCATCAGTGGTATCATGTTTCCCAGCGTAATGAGCCCATCAAGAAAACATCAAACATCTATGCGATATGACCGTCCATTTGGGCGCAAATCATATCTCATGTTCTGGGCAGGGTGGAACTTCGAAAGAGACACGGCATCGAAGCTGGGACCGCTCAGGTTACAAAAATATGATTTTCATATCTCTACTGGGTATGGTTTTCGTAATATGACTTTTATGTTTCCCATATACCGGCATACAGCCTGTGTTTTTCCGAACAAAGGGATCCCTTCCCCCTGCTCTTCGAGAGGAAGTTGGTTTAAGGTTTCAGAGCTAGCCCAGGCAGGGGGGCACTGGTCAGTGTGTGAGTGAGCCATGGGCGAAAAGAGGAGGGGGGAAGGTGCTGCATGAGCTGACAGCCTGCATTGGCATAGAGGCCTGGATTTTTCTGGAAAGTTACAACAGAAAACATCATATTTTGTAGACAAAACCCCATACCTCACAGACATTGTACATCACACCTCCCCCCTTAAGAGGGCGCTAAGGAGGCATTACCTCTCGGTAATCGGCCATGCGCACCTCAGCGGGTTCGCCCCGGCGGGACAACCCATCGGCATTGCCGTTTTCGCTGCCCTTCCTGTGTTTTACAGTGAAGTCGTACTGTTGAAGGGCAAGGCTCCAGCGGAGCAACCTTCCATTGGTTCCGGACACTGTGTGCAACCAGCTCAGAGGGTTGTGGTCGGTTACCACCGTGAAGGCGCGCCCATACAGGTAGGGCTGCAAACGCTGCAGTGCCCACACCATGGCCAGACACTCCTTCTCGATGGTCGAGTATGCCACTTCCCTCGGCAAAAGTTTCCGGCTCAGGTACAACACGGGGTGCTCTTGGTCCCCCGAGTCGACCTGGCTAAGCACAGCACCGAGGCCAAACTCGCTGGCGTCGGTCTGTACCAGAAACGGGCGACTGCTGTCGACTGCTCTCAACACTGGAGAGTTGCACAGGGCTGCTTTCAAAGCTTGGAAAGCCGCCTCACAGTCATCTGTCCAGTTGACTGTTTGGGGTAGCCTCTGCTTGGTGAGGTCAGTCAAGGGTTTGGCAAGGGCGCTATAGTCCTGTACGAACCGCCTATAGTACCCTGCAGTGCCCAAGAAGGACTTCACCTGTTTCTTGGTCCTGGGGGTGGGCCAGGACATGATTGCGTCCACTTTTCCTGGCTCCGGACTCATGGAACCCCCGCCTACCCGGTGCCCCAGGTAGTGGACCTCGCGCATGCCTATCTGGCACTTCCCCGGCTTGATGGTCAGGCCTGCCTGGTGAAGACGCTTGAGCACCTCCTGGAGGTGCTGAAGGTGTTCCTCCCAGGTGGAACTGAAGACGGCAATATCGTCTAAGTACGCCACTGCGTACTCCTCCAGTCCCCGAAGCAGGTGGTTGACCATCCGCTGGAAAGTGGCAGGGGCATTCTTCATGCCGAAGGGCATGACCGTGGACTCGTACAGTCCAAAGGGGGTGATAAAGGCGGATTTCTCCTGCGCCTCAGGGCTCAGGGGAATCTGCCAGTATCCCCGACTCAAATCCATGATGGATATGTAGTTGGCGTTTGTCAACCGCTCGAGCAGATCCTCGATGCGTGGCATCGGGTGGGCATCAGAGGTTGTGATGGCGTTGAGCCCCCTGTAGTCCACGCAGAACCGGGTGGTTCGATCCTTTTTAGGCACGAGGACTACAGGTGAAGCCCACGCACCTTTTGACCGTCGAATCACCCCCAGCCTTAACATCTCATCGATCTCTTGGCGCATGACTTGTTGCACCGTTTCAGAGATCCGATAAGGTGTTCGCCGTAATGGGGCATGATTCCCGGTGTCCACCTCATGAACCGCTAACTCCGTCCTCCCAGGACGGTTGGTGAACACGGGCCGGAGGAGTTCCAGGGTGGCCATCAACTGCAACCGCTGGGACACGGTGAGCGAACCACTTATCTCCATGTCCTCAATGGACCCATTGGCCTTGGCCTGGGCCAGCATGTCCAGGAGGGAATCTTCCTCCCCATCCTCTGGCAGATTGCAGACCGGTAGGACGCAAGCTTCACGTTCGTAGTGCGCCTTCAGCATGTTGACGTGAAAGGCCTTGCGCCTACCCCGAGCATGGTCAAGCGTGACCACGTAGGTGACCGGGTTGAGCTGTTGGTGGACGACGTATGGGCCTTCCCAGGCTGCCTGAAGCTTATCCGTTGGTACAGGGACCAGCGCCCACACCTTTTGACCCACCTGGTAGGTCCGCTCCCGGGCGTTCTGGTCGTACCAGTGCTTCTGGTCAGCCTGAGCCTGCGTCATGTTGTCATGCACCAACTGCGTCAAGGTCTGCATCTTGTCACGGAAGCGCATGACATAATCCACGATGGACACTTCTGTGGGGTTTGGCTCATCTTCCCAGGATTCTCTTATCAACCCAAGGGGTCCCCGGACTCGCCTGCCATACAGGAGCTCGAAGGGGGAGAACCCGGTCGAGGCCTGCGGAACTTCTCTGTAAGCGAACAGCAGGTGTGGGAGGTACCGCTCCCAGTCGCGCCCTTGGGTCTCAACCAGTATGCGGAGCATCTGTTTGAGGGTACCGTTGAAGCGTTCACACAAACCATTAGTCTGTGGGTGATACGGACTCGATACCAGGTGCGTCACCTGCATTTTCTCACAGAGAGCCTCCATTAGGCGAGACATGAATTGGGGCCCTTGATCGGTAAGCATCTCCCTGGGAAATCCTACCCTTGAAAAGATGGTCACCAGTGCGTCAGCCACCTTTTCTGCCCTGGTTGAAGACAGAGCTACTGCCTCTGGGTACCGGGTAGCGTAGTCTACCACGGTGAGAATGTATCGCTTTCCGGAGCTGCTGGGGACGGACAGCGGTCCTACAATGTCCACCGCGATTCTCTGGAAAGGCTCCTCTATCACCGGCAAAGGAATAAGGGGAGCCTTAAGAGCAGGCCCCGCCTTACCCACTTTTTGACAGGTGGCACAGGAGCGGCAGTAGTGTGTTACATCTGTCCCCATCTTGGGCCAATAGAAGTGTTGAGACAGCCGTGCCTTTGTTTTGCTGATCCCCAAGTGTCCAGCGAGTGGAATCTCATGGGCAATCCGCAACAACTCAGTTCTGAACTGATAGGGGACGACCAGCTGTCTTTCCCTCAACCACTCCTTTTTAGGATCTCCGGGTACTGTCTCCCGGTACAACCTTCCTCGTTCCCAGAACACCCTCTCCTTATCAGACTTGGAGGTGGGCGTCTCGGCGAGACCTCTCAATTTCTCCAGGCTGGCATCTGAGTGCAGAGCAGCCTGGAACTCCATGCTGGAGGCTGCCAGAAGGGACGTCAGGGTCCCCTCTTTACTGGGACCCTCTGGAACCGGCTCTGGGTTCACCTCTGGTTCAGTCTCTCCTGTAGCAGCAGAGGGTCCAGAAGACAGTGCGTTACCTGCGATCTGGGCACTCTGACTGCGTGTGACAGCTGCTATGTATGCTGTCTCCCTGGGGATTTCTGCAGACCCACCAGCCGGTGCTGCCCTGGGCTCTACCTCCCCATCCACCCCCAACACTTTAGGAGCAGTGCTACTTATGGGCCAGTTACCTTCCTCGGTGGCACTGGTCAGCTGCATGGCATTACCTTCCTCATGGTCCCCATGCACCTCCCCATTCTCTTGAGCACCGTTGCTTGCTCCTGCCAGGGGTTCCTCAGCCGTCTCACTCCGCAGAGTGACGGGGCTGAGCACCTCGGTACCTGTGGACACATCTACCGTTTCAAAGAAAGGGTTAACGGGTTCAGTCAGCACAGATACATCAACATCATCATTCCTAGGAAAAGAATGGTTATCAGTTTGCTTTGGTACAATCACATCAGCATCATACCTTGGGAAAGAATGGTTGTTAGTTGCATCATTACTCATCAAGGCATTAGCAGGTAACACATTCAGTTTCCCATCATCAACATCATCAGGGTTAACGTTACCCTTATTATCAGTTTGGGGAAGGGTGTCAGGGACATAGTATGCAACCATCCTCCCCAAGTCAGTCCCCAATAAAACATCAGTGGGCAAATTTTCAGACACTCCCACCTCCCTCAACCCGCTCCCAGCACCCCAATCGAGATAAACTCGTGCCACTGGCAAGGGACAACGGGTGCCTCCAATCCCGGTGACAGTCAGGGTTTTCCCCTCAACAAACTCTTCAGGGGCCGCCAGTCCAGGACGGATGAGGGTTCGTTCAGCCCCGGTGTCCTTGAGGCCTGTAGCAAGACGGGCCCCCACCTGAACAGGTTGAACGTTGTCGTCAGCCCTCCCAACCACACCTCCCACCAAAAGAACAGAGGCGTTGGGCCCGGGGGCCTTGGCTGGGGGGTTCTTCGGCCTATTCGGACAGGTGTAAGAGAAGTGACCAGGCCGCTGGCAGTGGTGACACAGGCGACTGTCAGTAGCCGGCCTGTTGTTGGCAACAGGGACAGGGCCTCCGGAGGGACGGCTAGCTGGGGCATTGGGGTTGGTTGCTGGCTTACCCCCTTTCCAGCTGGTGGTGACTGGCCTCCGCGTCTCGGGCTTCCGGTTGGCCTCGTGGTTGTCGGCGATCTGCGCCGCTTTGTCCGCGTTCGTTGGTTCGCGGTCCAGGATGAACTGTCGGACCTCAGCTGGGCAGAGATGCAGGAACTGGTCTTTGATCATCAGGTCCCGTAGCTGCTCAAAGGTTTCAACGGACAGTCCATGGATCCACTGGTCAAAGTGGGTCCTGAGTCCTTGCACCACATCACTGTAGCTATCGTGTGGGCCACGTTGGAGGTGTCGGAACTTCTTTCGGTATACCTCAGGTGTCAGCCGGTATTTGGCGATCAGCGCCTGCTTTATGGCGTCATAGTCGTCATCGGCTTCTGGCGGAAGAGAAGCAAATGCCTCCAGGGCTTTGCCTTTTAGCCCTGGGGTCAAGTACCTTGCCCATTGGTCTCTAGGCAGCTGGTACTGTCTGCAGGCTTTCTCAAAGGCTCGCAGGAACGTGTCCAAGTCCCCATCCTTTTCCATCACGGGAAAATGCTCTGGCCGGGGTTTAGGAGTCTGGACGCTGCTGGGCTCACGGCTTCGGGCTGTGGGGGCATTCCACCCCCGCTGGAGCATCTCCAGCTCATGGGCCCTCTGAGCTTCTGCATGGCGCTCAGCTCTCTCAGCCTGGGCTTGACGCTCGACCCTCTCAGCCTCAGCTTGGCGCTCACGTTCGGCTTGGGCCTCCTGCCGATATTGCTGGATCAGCCTCACCCGCCCATCCCTGTCTTCGGCGGGGAGTTCGTCCAAGGCCATTTGCAGATAGGGGTCCACCCCGTTCTGGTTGAATGTGGGGCCAGCGCTCAGGAGTGGAGCCTCTGCTGCAGCCCCATGGCAACTTGGGCCAACTTCTGCGCTCGCTGGATTCTGGCCGTTGTCCAGCTGCACTAGAGCCGCGATCATTTGATCTTTGGTTCCTCCTGCGGCGTCTATGCCTCGGTACGTGCATAACCCAGCAAGGGTGTCCTTTTTCTGCTTCTGATACCACTCCACTGTCATCGCCGCCATGGTTGCCAAATAAAAGATAGAAAAAGAAAAACGAAGAAACGGGAGGGGGATACTTGCAAGTACACACTAATGTCTCAGGACTAGTAACCACTGAGTCTGTTCTCCAAAACCTATGATGCAGGATTCCCGCAGGAACCGTGCAGGTTTTTAGTGAGAGGAATGATTGCTCAAACCAAATCACTAATGCTCTAGGATTATCCCACCGCTCTGCCACCAATATGTGACGAACAGCCCACCGCCGTTCGTCTACTTACGGGCGACACTAACGGGGTCCCGCTGCCACCAAAACGCGACGGACAGCGGACCCTGTGTCACCACTATGTCACGATCCCACCACTGACACCGGTGTATCAGCGGACGGAGGGACGTGACACAATGCCGGCACACGGCTATCACAGGCGCAGTGGGGCTTATCTTAGTTATCCCACCACTGGCACCATGTGACCAAAAATATCCAGCAAGCTGATCTCGCTCTACAATTTGCCGCAGGGGGAGTCTAATTTGGATGCCCCACCACTGCTATCAATCTTCCAAGTTCTGCGGGGATTTATGTATATCCCACTTTCTCAGTTCCACTTTGGAACTCGCAGCTCTCCGGCGCCCCCCTTACCCTCAGGTCAGTCAGGGAACTGCACCTAGGATAATTAGTCGCCGGACGGGCTGCCTGTTGTGAACCGGCAATTAGGCTTCTGCAGTAAGGGAATTATCAATGCTGTGGCTGAAGCCCCTTACTCAGCAATATAAGACCCTTCTAGACTGCCAGCAAGCCGTAATAGCCGTACACAACGCGCTGCCACCAGTCACGGTTACTTAATTCACAGTGTTAAATTAAGTGGGTCCGTGGCAAACCCCTTGAATTAGTAGCGATTATCTATCAAAGGCGTATAGTTCGATTCTTAGAGCATGGAGACAGATCTAAATAATTTCATTTATTTTCCGAAAGAGGACAGTGATTACAGATAAAAGTTGCTATAAAATTGAGACATAAAATATGTACAGTACAGGTATAAAATAAAAGTGGAGAAAACAAAGAGATTACACTCACAGTTCCATATTGTTCCTTAGGCAGACCATGCGGCTTTAAGGGGGGAGGAGCCACACGTCTCCATTCATCTGGAGTTCTTGTCAGCACGGACTCTGCAGCTGTTCTCAGCTGGTTTGCCCAGGAAATGCCTTATAGACTTTCCTATGTGACATCACGGAGAGGTGCATTCTGGGTTGATCCCACCTCTCTTATCCAAGTTATGTTTTGGCTACAAAACTTAGATTAGCTATAACTTTATGGGAGAAGCTGGTATGGACTCATCAGTGGTATCATGTTTCCCAGCGTAATGAGCCCATCAAGAAAACATCAAACATCTATGCGATATGACCGTCCATTTGGGCGCAAATCATATCTCATGTTCTGGGCAGGGTGGAACTTCGAAAGAGACACGGCATCGAAGCTGGGACCGCTCAGGTTACAAAAATATGATTTTCATATCTCTACTGGGTATGGTTTTCGTAATATGACTTTTATGTTTCCCATATACCGGCATACAGCCTGTGTTTTTCCGAACAAAGGGATCCCTTCCCCCTGCTCTTCGAGAGGAAGTTGGTTTAAGGTTTCAGAGCTAGCCCAGGCAGGGGGGCACTGGTCAGTGTGTGAGTGAGCCATGGGCGAAAAGAGGAGGGGGGAAGGTGCTGCATGAGCTGACAGCCTGCATTGGCATAGAGGCCTGGATTTTTCTGGAAAGTTACAACAGAAAACATCATATTTTGTAGACAAAACCCCATACCTCACAGACATTGTACATCACAGAAAGTTTAGAGGGAAGGCCGGGTCTTGGTAGATTTGCATTGGTATGATACTCCTTCCATTTCAATATGATCACTTGCACAGTGCTCCTTGGGATGTTTAAAGTTTTGGAAATCATTTTGTATCCAAATCCAGCTTTAAACTTCTACACAACAGTATCACGGACCTGCCTGTTGTGTTCCTTAGTCTTCGTAATGCTATCTGTGCTTCAAACAGAACCCTGAGACTATCACAGAGCAGATGCATTTATACGGAGACTTGATTACAAACAGGTGGATTATATTTATCATCATTAGTCATTTAGGACAACATTGGATTATTCAGAGATCCACAATGAACTTCTGAAGTGAGTTTGCTGCACTGAAAGTAAAGGGGCCGAATAATATTGCACGCCCCACTTTTCAGTTTTTCACTTTCCACAAAAATTTTAAATAACCAATAAATTTTGTTCAACTTCACAATTCTATTCCATTTGTTGTTGATTCTTCACCAAAATTTGACATTTGGTATCTTTATGTTTGAAGCATGATATGTGGGAAAAGGTTGAAAAGTTCCAGGGGACTGAATACTTTTGCAAGGCACTCTATATATAAACACACATATACATAAATATGTCTATAGATATCCATCTATAGACATATCTACTATATATATATATATACACTGTATATATATATAGATATTGATATATATAGATATGCATATGTATGTCTATATATATGGTAGGAAAAAACAATCCTCTGTTCGTTACGGTATGTGGTTTTCAGCAAGTGGGTGGTCCTAATCAGTGATTGAGAGCCTTGCTTGTATGTATGCCTGTCAATCACTGATTTGGACCGCCCCTTGACTTCTAAGTCGAAATTGTGTATGCATATCAATATAGAAAATGCAAGTTATTCTGAATACTTTCCCACAAAACTATATATACCATATTTTTTGGATTATAAGACGCACTTTTTCCCAAATAATTTTTGGAGGAAAATGGGGGGAGTGTCTTATAGTCCGAACGTAGGCTTACCGGGGGGTTGCTGCAGTGGCGTATCAGTGTCCCTACCTCAGGGAACTGGCGGTGGCAGAAGTGTGGTGATGCTGAAGATCGGTGTCTTTGTGAGCAGTGCGGAGTGCATCATTGGTTTCCCTACGGTCATCTTCCTGAAGCCGTGATCAGCCACAGGCGGCGCTTGCACAAATTGAGATCTCGGCTGACCTCTCGTGCTCCATTTTCCTGAGGTTGTGGGCTTCAGGAAAATGGCCACTGGAGGCCGTGCGTTCACATTTTCATTAAGCCGAGATCTCAATCTGCGTAAGTGTGGCCTCAGGAAATTGGCCGCTGAGAAACTAATGATGCACTCGGCTCTGCTCCCCGTGGACAACGGGCCACAGCAGCGCCAAATTTCTGCGCTGGCATCCTGAGGAAATGACCCTGCTCCATGCAATGCACTCTGTTCTGCTCACCGCCAACGCCGGACCCGCAGCATTGCTCCTCTGGGATACCCCGGGACAGCAGCATTGCCCCACCTCTGCGCTGTCAACTTCCTGAGGAAGGGACTATGCCTCCTGTGACCACGCACTACCACCGCCGGCCATCAGGTAAGATACTTTAAATTCAGACAGTAAGACAGACCCCCATCTTTTTTTTTTGCTATTTTCCACCCCAAAATTGGGGAGCGTCCGGTGCGTCTTATAGTCTGAAAAACACGGTATATATAATCTTACTCAGCTCACTTTCTCTATAACATAAAACCTTCAGATTGTATAGCATTTTCAATGACAGATGTTCAAGTTAAATTTTTAGTATTGACTGTTTATTAGTTCTGCTGTAATAATCTGGTATTATCATTTGTCAAACATTTCCTATTAATCTTACCCTTGTGCATTTGTATATAAACTTAGAAACATCTGCGAATATTATGGGATAATAGCACTGCAGTTAGCAAGCAGGATCAGAAATGTGTTGTTGGGGCAGAAATACAAATCAATGGGGCTTTGGCGTGAAGCTATGAAACAGCTGAAATATGTGAAGACGGAACACACTTGATGGACATTTTATATACAGGTAGCTATTGAGCATCTACTAGGAGCTTTCATCTATTATAATTACAGACCGATGATTCAGCTTTGAAGGGTTTCTGCGTAGCTGAGATATAGTGTAACCTCTTTTAGCTGCAATTAAGGAAAATTAAATTCAAATAGTTCAAAAATAGGTTCATTTAATTTTAGGTTATTTAGGCTATGTGCACACAGTACTAAATCCGCAGGTCAAATGACCTGCATTTTTCCTGCGGATTTCTTCCTTTTTTTGCGGTTTTTGTGCGGCTTTCCACTGCGGTTTTCCACCTGCGGATTTGTAGAATGGAGCAGGTGGAAAACTGCAGGAAAACCGCACAAAAGAAGTCACATGCTGCTTTTTTTTTCCCACACAAAAACTGCGCGGAAAAAACTGCAGCATGTGCACAGCGTTTTTTTTTTTACATAGGCTATAATGGTACTGTACATCACCTGCAGTTCTGCTGCAGATCTGCAGCAGCACATCCGCTGCGGATCCTCAGCAGAATCCGCACCGTGTGCACAGAGCCTTACAGGTATGAGAAGCAGTAAAGTTTAACCATCAGCAGGATCTTAAATTGATGTCACATTTTACTGTGCAATATAGCTACTCTTAGTATCAGTATTTATTTATGTTGGTCAATTGTACCATATAGCCAGACAATGGGCTTGGTTAATTTATAATTCATATACCTTTGGTAATCTTATCAGTCTCTGTCTGTATGAGAACCGGTTAGTGAAAGTAACAAAACCATATATATCTATATATAGATATATATGTATATATATATATATATTTATATATATACTAGCTGAAGAGCCCGGCGCTGCTCGGGCATTGTAACTAACTGGTTAGTTATAGCAAATTATAATTATCCTCCATCCCATAGTTCCGTGCCCATATACCCATCATACATATCCACGATCCCATAGGCCCATGCCCATATACCCATCATATATCCTCCATCCCATAGTCCCATGCCCATATACCCATCACACATCCTCCATCCCATAGTCCCATGCCCATATACCCAGCACACATCCTCCATCCCATAGTCCCATGCCCATATACCCATCATACATATTCGCCATCCCATAGTCGAGTGCCCATATACCCATCACACATCCTTCATCTCATAGTCCCATGCCCATATACCCATCATACATATCCTCCATCCCATAGTCCCGTGCCCATATACCCATCATACATATCCGCCATCCCATCGTCCCGTGCCCATATATCCATCATACCTATCCTCCATCCCATAGTCCAGTGCCCATATACCCATCACACATCCTTCATCTCATAGTCCCATGCCCATATACCCATCATACATATCCTCCATCCCATAGTCCCGTGCCCATATACCCATCATACATATCCGCCATCCCATCGTCCCGTGCCCATATATCCATCATACCTATCCTCCATCCCATAGTCCAGTGCCCATATACCCATCACACATCCTCCATCCCATAGTCCCGTGCCCATATACCTGTCATACATATCCTCCATCCCATAGTCCAGTGCCCACATACCCATCACACATCCTCCATCCCATAGTCAACCATTATGACATCATAGTGAGCGGCGGGGCTTGCAACCTATGATGACATCAGCGTCGCCATGGCAACCATTATGACGTCATAATGAGGGGTGGGGCTTGATACACACACACTTTTTCCCCATTATGTAGATAGGGGCAAAATTGTTTGGTGAATTGGAACGCGCGGGGTTAAAATTTCACCTCACAACATAGCCTAGGACGCTCTCGGAGTCCAGACGTGTGACTGTGCCAAATTTTGTGGCTGTAGCTGCGACGGTGCGGATGCCAATCCCGGACATACACACATACGTACATACGTACATACATACATACATACACACACTTGAGCTTTATATATATATATATATATATATATATATATATATATATAGTATATACAGGATTGGCCATGTATATGGATACACCTAAATAAAATGGGAATGGTCAGTGATATCAACTTTTTGTTTGTGGCACATTAGTATATGGGAGGGGGGAAACTTTTCAAGGTGGGTGGTGACCATGGTGGCCATTTTGAAGTCAGCCATTTTGGATCTAATTTTATTTTTTCCAATTGGAAGAGGGTCATGTGACACATCAGACTTATTGAGAATTTCACAAGAAAAACAATGGTGTGCTTGGTTTTAACATAACTATATTATTTCATGAGTTATTTGCAAGTTTCTCTTTGTTTGCAGCCATTGACATGTTGCAAAGGTTTACACGTGAGGAGCAGATAGAAATTGTGTTGATAGAAGAGAGAATGGCAGACAGCAACTTCTGGATCCAGGAGAGGCACGTTCAAAGTCCAAAGACCCAGTTGGACATCATAGAATCAAAAATAATGAAGACGTTCAAGCTTGAAAAAGACCATGTGATGGTCGAAACGTCGCATTTTTGTCATGGCTAAATAAACATCTATATGTTTTTTCACCTGGATGAGATGCTGTTCTTCTTCATTATTTTAGAAATTGTGTTGATGTCTGGTGAACACAGTACCCGGATCATTGCAGCAGATTTCAACACAAGACACCCTACGCAAGAAAACTGTCACCATTCCTATTTTATTTAGGTGTGTCCATATAAATGACCGACCCAAAAACAGTAAACTGAGGGTCCTGTTCCAATTTTTGTTTTGCCAATTCTGTAAATTCAGCGCACCGATCTGGCATCAGTCGATCATCCCTTCGGCGGATATTACCTACTCACAAAAGGCACCCTTGCAAAATCCAGCTGCTGCAGCATCTCAACGAGGATGACCCAGATCGGCGCGCTGAATTTGCAGAAAGGGCAAAACAAAAATTGGAACAGGACCCTCAGTTTACACAGAACACTATGTTCAGTGATGAGGCAAACTTTTTTGGGTGGGCTATTTATATGGATACACCTAAATAAAATGGGAATGGTGACAGTTTTCTTGCGTAGAGTGTCTTGCATTGAAATCTGCTGCAATGACCCGGGTACTGCGTTCACCAGACATCAACACAATTTCTATCCGCTCCTCACATGTTAACCTCTGCAACATGTCAATGGCTGTAAACAAAGAGAAACTTGTAAATAACTCATGAAAGAATAAAGTTCCGTTAAAACCAAGCACACCATTGTTTTCTTGTGAAATTCTCAATAAGTTTGATATGTTACATGACCCTCTTCCCACTGGAAAAAATAAAGTTTGATCCAAAATGGCCAACTTCAAAATGGCCGCCATGGTCACCACCCATTTTGAAAAGTTTTCCCCCTCCCATATACAAATGTGCCACAAACAGGTAGTTGATATCAACAACCATTCCCATTTTATTTAGGTGTATCCATATACATGGCCCACCCTGTATATATATATATATATATATATATATATACAGTATATATATTTTTTTAGTTTATGGTGTTTCATTTAAGAATATTTGTGCAGCGTTTACTAATCAATGGCAACACTTTTTTTTTAAATTGTAGAACACATGTATGCATTACTATCTGTATAGACATGTGCAGTATCTATTCTCAAAGGGACTGTTTCAGAAGATCAATACTCCTAACTCATCTGTATGGGCATGTAGGTCATAAAAAATAACTACATAAAAAACGCAAAAACAACTAGGACCAAAGCGGAAAATCAGATAAACAACAGAGAAAACCAACAGTATAAATTACCAGTAAAAACACTTACTTTTATAATGATTAAATAATAAACTTGACAAGAAATAAATGTTAGCAGCGCACCAAATCAGGCATAGAAAGTATCAAAAGGCTCTTACATGAGTCGATGATTTTTTTTATAGCGTCCCCGCCGCCCCAACGCACGTTTTGCTCCTTCATCAGGAAGCATGATTTGCTGCGCTACTGGGAACACTTTATCTCCTGTACTTGTACTTGCACTATTGGCCCTGCTCTAATCAGGTTTTATATGTACTCTATCACAGTGGCCACATTTGGTATGCTGTCCGTGCTTGGTTAGCAGCAACGTTGTTTAGCATTTATTCCTTTTTACTTTTATAATGATTAAATAATAACCTTAAGTGTTTTCACTGGCAATTTACACTATTGGTTTTCTCTGGTGTTTAGGTCATAAAAAAAGTAATAATACAATACCTTGACATTTGCAATCTGATATTTTATTTTCGAGAAATACATGTTTTTCGTAATGTGGGCTGGACACTGATCTCCCTGAGAATCTGCCTCCAGAGCTTATTTTATATGAAAGGGGGCAGTGCCAATGTGACATGTAATGTCTGACAGTCTGCTCTCTCATCTACATGTCTCACACTGGTAACGCCCCCTTTTGTTCAAAATAAGCTCTGGAGGTAGATTCTCAAAGAGATCTATGTCTGTTCCATAGATCTTAACACCTCATTTGCATATAACAAAAATTTGTTTTTCTCTGGAATAAGACATCAGATTTCAGATATAAAGGTATCACTTTATCCTGCTTTCTATGACCAACTGTCATGTCGGACACTGTTCACACCAGGGTGTCCGGCAGACAGCGGTAATACCCTGTTGGGTATTCTGTTCCAGTCGGGATAGGGTTAACCAGGTTGTCATGCTGGCTGAGGGCTGGGCCACGCCCTTGGTCTTTAAATAGTTCGTCCTGACTATGGGCGTCGCCGACTATAGCTTTAGCCTAGTGCTAGCAATACCGGTCATCAGTGGTGGTGTTGGAGCGTCTGATATCTGGTGCAGTATATCCCTCAGTGGTTCTTTCTCCAATCTGTTATATATAGATATATTTGGTTGCCCTTGCACATTATTGTATTCCCTTGTGTATTAACTGTGTGGTGTTTCTTTTACCCCTGTCCATACGTATTTGTGGGGTCTGGTGTCTGGTCCCCTCACTGGGTGGAGGGAGGTGGGTTCAGCTTAGGGCTGGACAGGAGACAGGGACAGGGTGGAGGCTCAGGCAGGCACACCTTCAGTGTAAACCCTGGGTAGAGGGACAGACAGGGTTCCCCTAGTCTGAGGGACATTGCAGGGGTCCCGGGGTTTTTGCCTAAAGTAACCTAGGCATACCATGACATTATAGTCGGCCCAAATAATAAAGTGAGAGAAAAAAAAAAAAAAGAGGTATAGATAGGGAATATAGGGGTTACTTACTATGGATCCTATACTTTCCCTAACCAAGCAGCTGGAGGCTCTATCCATACAGGTCACTGAACTCAGGGGGGCGGTCCAGCAACAAGGCCTGTCAGCTCCTGCAGTACCTGCTGAGGCTGCAGCCAGGGCAGCTGAGCCCAAGTTTCCCCTTCCTGAACGATTTGCTGGTGATCGTGGTAGGTTCACGGTGTTTCGTGAGTCATGCAAATTGTATTTCCGTATGCGTCCACATTCCTCAGGTAATGAGGCTCAATGCGTGGGCTTGGTGATTTCTTTGCTGAGTGGTGACCCACAGGCCTGGGCCTTTTCACTCCCTTCAGACTCACCGGCATTTGAATCTGTAGATTTTTTTTTCTCTGCTCTGGGTTTGATCTATGACGATCCGGATAGATTAAACTTAGCAGAGTCTAAGATACGCTCACTGCTACAGGGTGATCGACCAGCTGAGGATTACTGCATGGAATTCCGGCGCTGGGCGGTGGACACGCAGTGGAATGACCCTGCGCTTAGAAGTCAATTTCTGCATGGGGTTTCTGGAAGGGTTAAACAGACTCTCCTAATGTACGAGACTCCCGCCTCTCTGGAGGCTGCGATGGCACTTGTAGTACGCATAGACTGATGTCTCCGTTAGGGGGCGCTGGTTTCGTTGCCTCCGGGAGGTGGGGGAGTGGTCGGTGAGGTTGCCACGGCTGAATCCGTGGAACCCATGCAGATCGCTGGTATAGCACAGTCACCGAGTAACAAGCCTAAACGTCCTTGGCACAGAAGGCAGGGGCTCTGTTTTTTTTGTGTCAAAGGAGGACATTTTATTAACGCTTGCCCCCTGGTACCTAAGAAGGGCGCACCGGCGGAAAACTGATAGGCTCAGAGGGTTTGGAGGAGTCTAGTCTGAGCCTTTGTGTATCCTCCGTCATGGTTTCCCAGTGTATGCTCCCTGCTAGGGTAGCACTTGGGGGGCAAATGCTCTCTATTACAGTGTTTGTTGATAGTGGCTCAGCTGCCAATCTCATTGATGAGAAGTTCGCGCATACAGCGGGATTTCCGGTGGAGAAATTGCCGAACCCCATCTGGGTGGTTACCATCAATGCTTCCCCATTGTCTCAAGGGGAGATCACAGAGTGTGTGTTGGATATACAACTCCACATTGGAGTATTACACTCAGAGCGGGTAACTTGTAAGGTCCTTAGTAACTTACCGGCTCAGATGGTTCTGGGCTTTCCATGGTTGTCAATGCATAATCCTGTTATTGATTGGAAGACCCAGGACATAATTCAGTGTAGCAGGGAGTGTCAGGAGAAGTGCCTGGCTACATGTATTTCCGCTTTGACCCCCAGTATCCCGGAGCCGTTGCTGGACTATGCGGATGTATTTTCTGAGAAGGGTTGTTCAGAACTACCACCGCATCGCCCCTATGACTGTGCTATTAGGTTGAAACCAGGGGCCAAGTTACCTAAAGCTAGAATGTTTAATATCTCAGGTCCCGAGAGGCTAGCTCTCAAGGAATATATTGCGGATAGCCTGAGCAAGGGTCATATTAGACCTTCCTCTTCTCCTCTGGCTGCTGGCTTCTTCTTTGTTAAAAAGAAGGATGGCGGTTTACGCCCGTGTCTGGATTTCAGAGAACTCAACCAGATTACGGTCCGTGATCCTTACCCTATGCCACTTATACCCGATTTATTCAACCAAGTGGTTGGTGCCAGGTGGTTCTCCAAACTGGTCCTCAGGGGGGCGTACAATCTTATAAGAGTCCGTCAGGGGGATGAGTGGAAGACGGCGTTCAATACCCCTGAGGGTCACTTTGAGAGTTTGGTAATGCCGTTTGGATTGACTATGGCACCGGCGGTCTTTCAACACTTCATTAATGATGTCTTCTCTCAGCTGTTGGGGAGGTTCATTATAATTTATCTTGACGACATCCTCATTTTCTCTCGCGACCATGATACACATATAGAGCATGTTAGACAGGTTCTGCAGTTGCTCAGAGAGAACAGGCTCTATGTCAAGCTTGAAAAATGTGTGTTTTTCGTACAGGAGCTACCGTTCTTGGGTTATATAATCTCCGCCTCAGGTTTTAAGATGGACACCGCAAAGGTGCAGGCGGTACTACATTGGGATCAGCCTGATAATCTTAAGGCGCTTCAGCGATTTCTTGGCTTCTCCAATTACTATAGGAAATTTATTAAGAACTTCTCTATGATTGCCAAACCACTGACTGACATGACTAAGAAGGGTACCGACTTTTCTGACTGGTCTGAGCCTGCGGTACAGGCGTTTGAATTCCTCAAGAATAGTTTTGCCTCAGCGCCCATTCTGGTGCAGCCCGATGTCTCCTTACCGTTTGTCGTGGAGGTGGATGCGTCGGAGGTTGGAGTGGGGGCTGTACTGTCTCAGGGCCCTTCTTGGGCCAAGTTGCATCCGTGTGCCTTCTTCTCCAAGAAGCTGTCGCCTGCGGAGCGTAATTATGATATTGGCAACAGGGAATTATTGGCCATCAAATTGGCATTTGAGGAGTGGCGACACTTCTTGGAGGGGGCTGTTCATCAGATTACTGTGATAACTGACCATAAGAATTTGCTTTATTTAGAATCTGCTAAGCGCCTGTCCTCCAGACAGGCTCGCTGGGCATTATTCTTCACCCGGTTCAACTTCATTTTTACCTATCGACCTGGGTCGAAGAATGTTAAGGCAGACGCTTTATCCAGGTGTTTTCCTGGTGGAGAGTTATGTGAAGAGCCGGTGCCTATTCTCCAAAAGGGTGTGGTGGTATCTGCCATCACGACAGAGATTGAGGCAGAGATTGCGGAGGCTCAGGAGGTGGTACCGCCGGGGTTGCCTGCTAATAAATCTTTTGTGCCGCTACATCTATGCTCTAGAGTGTTGGGCGAACATCACGACACGGTACTGGCAGGTCATCCAGGGGTTAAGAGCACTCTGGAACTGGTATCGCGTCGTTTTTGGTGGCCTAAAATCCGGCAGGATGTGGTCTCATATGTGGCTGCCTGTACCACGTGCGCACGGGCCAAGACTCCTCGTTCCCGTCCCGCTGGTAGCTTGCAGCCTCTCGGGGTGCCCAGTAAGCCATGGACTGAGATTTCCATGGATTTTATTACTGACTTGCCCGCCTCGGCAGGGAACTCGGTCATTTTGGTAATTGTTGATAGGTTCTCCAAAATGTCACATTTCGTTGCTTTACCGTCTTTGCCCAATGCTAAGACTCTTGCTCAGATATTTATTCGCGAGGTGGTCAGACTTCATGGTGTCCCGTCTGACATTGTGTCTGATCGAGGTACGCAGTTTGTGGCAAAGTTTTGGAGAGCTTTTTGTTCTCGCCCTGGAATCAAATTATCTCATTCATCGGCTTTCCACCCTCAGTCGAATGAACAGACTGAGCGGATGAACCAAAACCTGGAGCAATACTTGCGCTGCTTTATTTCCGACAATCAGGAAGAGTGGTCAGCGTTTCTTCCTCTGGCAGAATTCGCAATAAACAACCATTGCCAGGAATCGTCTGGGGAATCTCCTTTTATTTGTGTGTATGGTCAACATCCTCAATTTTGCACCTTGCGTCAGGGGTGCTCAGTTGGCGTCCCTGAGGAGGACCAGTTGGGAGCTCAATTGTCGTCTGTTTGGAGGAGAGTCAAGCAGCGCTTGTTGAAGGTGGGTTCCAGGTACAAACGGGTGGCTGACTGCAGACGTGTGCCAGGTCCGGACCTGTGTGTGGGTGATTGGGTGTGGTTATCTACTAGGAACATTAAGCTCAAGATACCGTCACTTAAGTTGGGTCCCAGGTTCATTGGCCCATTTAGAATCTCCGCAGTGATCAACCCCGTGGCATTTCGTTTGGAGTTGCCGGCTGTGTATAAGATTCATAATGTATTTCACAAAGCATTGCTAAAGAAGGTCGTGGGTTTGGTGGATGGTTCCCCCGGGCCACCACCTCCCGTCTTGGTGGATGGCGCGTTGGAATTTGAGGTGTCCAAAGTGGTGGACTCTAGGGTTGTGCGTCGCACTCTACAGTACCTGGTCCACTGGCGTGGCTATGGTCCTGAGGAGAGGACATGGGTGCCGGCCTCTGACATTCATGCTGATCGACTGGTTACTATGTTCCATCGTCGCCATCCGGACAAGCCAGGTCCTCGACATGGTGAGGTTCCGGAGGTCCCTCGTAGAAGGCGGGGTACTGTCATGTCGGACACTGTTCACACCAGGGTGTCCGGCAGACAGCGGTAATACCCTGTTGGGTATTCTGTTCCAGTCGGGATAGGGTTAACCAGGTTGTCATGCTGGCTGAGGGCTGGGCCACGCCCTTGGTCTTTAAATAGTTCGTCCTGACTATGGGCGTCGCCGACTATAGCTTTAGCCTAGTGCTAGCAATACCGGTCAGCAGTGGTGGTGTTGGAGCGTCTGATATCTGGTGCAGTATATCCCTCAGTGGTTCTTTCTCCAATCTGTTA
Source organism: Dendrobates tinctorius (assembly GCF_039654945.1). Lineage (NCBI taxonomy): Eukaryota > Metazoa > Chordata > Amphibia > Anura > Dendrobatidae > Dendrobates > Dendrobates tinctorius. The sequence goes on along the minus strand of NW_027361838.1, from coordinate 17,733,790 downwards.
TATATAGATATATTTGGTTGCCCTTGCACATTATTGTATTCCCTTGTGTATTAACTGTGTGGTGTTTCTTTTACCCCTGTCCATACGTATTTGTGGGGTCTGGTGTCTGGTCCCCTCACTGGGTGGAGGGAGGTGGGTTCAGCTTAGGGCTGGACAGGAGACAGGGACAGGGTGGAGGCTCAGGCAGGCACACCTTCAGTGTAAACCCTGGGTAGAGGGACAGACAGGGTTCCCCTAGTCTGAGGGACATCGCAGGGGTCCCGGGGTTTTTGCCTAAAGTAACCAGGCATACCATGACACCAACATGCCCATATAGATGGCTTAGGAGGGTTGATCCTACTGACAGATTCCCTTTAATACATATTCTTATGTCTATCTTCTAACATTTTATAAAAATGTATGTATAGAATACAACTTTATGAAAAATTGAGTAGTTTCATAAATACATTTTAAATTCTGCAAAGTTGAATTATCCCAGTGTTCCTTTCTGGAGAAATATCACAACACATTTTGTTCAGCAATCTGATCTAAAATAACAACCAAACTTCTAGGCATGTGTTGACTGACAAGCTTGTTGCCAGTTTCTACTTAAAACTAGCACAAATGCAATGCAATGCATTTACAAAGTTACACAACTTAAGACTGTAAATTTAAATACATTTTTAAAAGGACTGATATACAAATATAAAACACATAATACTCACTCTCATTGTTCCATTGCTGTGCAACATCCATCACCCCCATCAATCAGCTGTTTCCGGTGTTGGCGACCTATGGAACTGCTCAGTTGCGGAGATGCAAAGTACAGCTCTGTCTTCTGTATAGTGGCTGTGGCCAGGTATTGCACAAATCTACACCAAATCAATGGGGGGGAGTTTCAGGCCTAAGCCACTATTCTGTCGACAGAGCTGTTCTACGCATCTCAGCAACTGAGTGTCACAGACAGTGTAGAAAAGACTAAGTGCAACACGAAGGGATAAGGGGTAGGAAACCAACACTAAAGAAGGGGGGAATGGAGACCCCTAGGCAGATGTAACATCACCCTGTCTACCCTAACGTCCCAATATAGGTTCTGCACCTATCGCCGAGCAGGATACCTAATCACTACCTGCCCCTAATAGTGATCCCTGCATAGGGAAGGACAGGATGAAACTATTCAATCCCCACTATAACTAAATACAGATGGGATACACAAACAAGAGGAACATTTAGCTTGAGTAGACTCAGAGGGAAGCACAAACGTCCTCCAAACACCAAAGTGGAAGATAGCCGACTACTATACCTCCAAACCTCAAAAGGGAAATGGAAATTTCACTGGCAACTTCCACCAGCAAGCTGTGAGTTATAAACACCCGGTCCCAGGTATGTCCATTAGAGTAGAAGGAAGGTTGCCACTGGGTCCTAGAGTCAGAAGGACCAGGAAGAAGTCTGGAAAGCAAACTGCTGAGACTTTCTGCAGTCAGATGCAGTGTGATGATCTGCAGCCTCTGACACATCCATGACACTGAGCAGCTCTGGCCACCATCGGGAACAGCTAATTGTTGGGAGTGCCAGGTATTCTAAGGATATACTATCAATGTTAAAGTCCCGGACGACCCCTTTAACACACTGGAAATGTGTGGAAATGCCTGCCCAACCATTCACTAACTGGGGTAGGGGTGCTTTCACGGCATTTTGGCACCTGTTTGTTGGTCCCATCAGGGCTTACATCTGAACCCCCAGCAAAATGGAATTTGGATTTATGGGCCGACAGGGCCTTAGACTATAATGGTGCTGACAGAGCAGATGTCAGCGCTATTGTGGTGCCCCTGAGGCTCAGTCGCCACAGAGGTACAGCACCTCCTCCTGAGGTGTGGTATCCCACCATCCAGGTAAGGTGGAGACTCCTGACCACACTCCAACACCTGCACCCCACACTACAAAGTAGTGTAGCAAAGCACCTTCAGCGGCTCCCTGCTTGGAGTATAGCAAAGTACCCACTGGTGGCTCCCTGCTTGAAACACGAAACGTGCTGGGAGGTGGGTGGAGTTAGATTACATTACAAGGAGCGGGAAGAGTTTAGGACTACAGTCAGTCAGTTAGTTGGAGAGCTAGAGAGAAGAAGATCCCCGGAGAGAGGGATAGATGGATGGAAGTGCTGCAGCAGATCCCAGTGACCTGGGTCTGCTGGCACGGGAAAGGGAGAGAGAGAGCAACAAAGACTGAAAGCCTGATTCTCCATAGAAAGAAAGGATTAGTACGGAACATTAGGAGTAAAAGAGAACAGAGGACGTGGGTGAGAAGAGAACCCTTCCTAGAAGTTCTAAGTGCAAGGCCGGGGCCCGGTCCCAGAGGTTGTATGGATACTAAAGGTCCTGCAGCAGACACCGGAGTAATAGAAGTAGTGACCACTTTATTCCCACACAAGACTTCGGGGCCCAACAGCAACTGGATAGTGAGCCGGGACTTAGTAGCAAGGAGTCCCCGAAGCAGGCTACAGCTGTCTGCCGTACAAGTAGAGTTCATAAGAACATCGGACCGGAGGAACTCCAGTGTAACTCAGTGCTAGGAGGACTTCATCTAAAGGCGCTATAAGAGGAGATGTTCAGAAAGGCACATGTTGGCGGAGTGTTGGAAAGGAGTATTCCATCTGGCCTTGGGGTTGACTGAGTCCCTGACCAGGAGGACACGGCATGGAGGCAGGCACCTGTTTGTACAACAGACTGTGAGTAAAGCTTTGGAACTACATGCTCTAGTGTCCTCCACTTATTCCTGCGCCAACCTGCCCAGCACTGCTACATCCCTTGCGCCTGACACTACACCATCTACGTGTCACCTCACTTACTCTGCCCTGGGACTACAGCCCTGCCTGTGGAGGGCTATAACATCATTGCTTCACCACACCATCAGTCCCAGAGGTCATGCAGCATCGGCTTAACACCTCCCTTCCCGAACACCACAGGTGGCGTCACGAACTATTCATTTCCATTACAAAACACGATTCAATCTCCCTTTTACTTGGGCGCCCAGGGCCACCGCTGCTGTGACAATCCCCTCTGAGAGACCGGCCCGGTACCGAGTACCCCACAGCCCTGGAAAGGGCGACCCAAAACTTGGAGTCATGAACAGGATGACGAGACCCGATGCAATCGGGTTCTGTGTGCCTAAGACTCAAAGTTTTTGAAAATGTGCCAAAGACCCAATTTAATAGACTGTAAAATGAACGCTAAAAATGGCTGCTGGTGCGGTGAAGAAGGGCGTGACAACATGGGTGGTCCTAAGAAAAGACCGCGGACTGTCCTGGGCCTCCCCTGTCTGAACTTCTATGCGACAACGACATGGCCCACCTCCCGAGGGGTTCGTATACTGGCTTGGTATGGAGGAGTTGGAAGAAGACGCCACCCTCAGAAGGAGGGGTGAGGGCCAGTGGCGGGAAAAAAGCTCAGGCAGGAAGAAGAACGCCAGAATGCCATCTTGGAAGGAGAGGGGAGGAGGCCTGTGTAGCACGCAGAGGTTGAGTTGGATCTCCCCGGCGCCATGGCTGAAGGCTCCAACCCCGTCTCCGGGATGAACCGCTAACAGCTGGAGGACGAGATAACCCAGCTGACGTGCCGCCTGCGACTGAGGCAGGAAGCACTATGGACATTGAACCTGCAGCGTGCCCAGGAGGGCCCTGCACCTGCGGTACCCGCAACACCGGTGTCTGTCACCGCTGCACCGGACCTCCCCCAGGAAGACCCGGTAGCACCTGAGATGGCTGCAATGACCCCGGCAGCATCTGTGGGCATCTCCCTGCTGCTCCATGCTGCCAAGGGAGCCGAAGCAGAGGAAGAGGAGCTCCCGCCTTGACCTGACGCGGCTGCGCAGATCCCACCAGAGACCCCCATGGACCCGGAGCCACCATCTGTTCTGCCGGGGCCTCTGCCGCCTCACCAGCCCATCCCGGTGGATATCCCCGCTGCCACCGGCTATCTCCAATCTGCACCGGAGTGCCGCCAGGAGGCTCCAGGTACGTCTGGCGTCCCTGCGCCTGGAAAGATCTTGGGGTGTACCGCGGTCGCAGCGGCTGGCAAGGTCGTGCTAGATTTGGTCTGGGACCGGGATTCCAGTCCCCGGGGAGAACACCGGAGCCCCTAGCCATAGTACCACGGGCTAGGGTGGGCAGAGATCAGTCCCGGGAAGAGGAGGAAGTGACGAAGGCCCACTGCCAGGAGACCATCCGACAACTGGCAGCTGAGCAGTGGGAGAGGGAACAGAGAAGGTTGTCTGTGCTAGGCCTTGACCTAGCCCGCAAAGAAAAAACCTGTGCTGGTCACTACGGTCCCCGGGATTCGGCAGGAAGAGGCCAGGTTCTCAAAGTGAACCATGAACGGGGGTTTGGCTTTATTTCTGACCCCAAATGGATCTCTGACCTGTTCTTTAGTCGGAGAGACGTGGAGTCCCATCTGAAAAATGGACACCCTGCCCGGAACCTACACCCAGGGGACTACGTGACTTTCACCCGGCATGAGGGGTTAAGGGGGTGGTATGCCCTAAATATACACCATATCCCAGAGGATTTCATCGAGAGTTACAGGCACAAGCAACCTGCTGCTCCTCCACCCATAGTCATCACCAAAGCCATGTGGGTACCTGCCCCATAAGTCAAGCTGCATCAGCAACAGTCCCACAGCCAAAAGTACAGGAGGTCACCAATTTCACCCCATGGGAGGAAAAGTACCTGCGGTTTGCCAACTCGTTTTTCACCCCAGGAGGGGACTACAACTAGTAATGTACAGTAAACTAACTTTGTTGCCCAGGAGGGTATTTGCACCATTGTGCCTGTTTTTTCAGTTTTTTGTAATATCTTTCTATTTTTGATTATGTGATCTGTTGACCCAGTTGTTGCCTAGTTCCATTGACAGCCTTTGCACTTGAACTGTGGAGATCATGGACGCTGAGTGATCCGGAACTGTAAATGTAAATAGTTTGCACCTCTTTAGGTGCCCTCTCTTGGTTTTACATATGAACCTTCCCTTGAACAAGGAATACCTCGGAATAAGGACATTTCAAGACATAATGGCTGGACCAGTGTCTATTCTTTGCACTTAGTGATAATGCTTAATATTTTTGAATAAGAAACTAGACAATGATAGTGTGTAGTGAAAGTATTAATGACAGATTTTATAGGGTCTAATTGAGAAAGAAATACAGTGACTGTGTTACAGAGTTTGAATAAAGATGTGAGAGTTAAATAAAAATGTGAAAGATAAATGGAGAAGAAAAGTGTCACTAGCAAATGTGTTGCTCGAGTGATAGTGAATCTGTTCCTATAGCACTTTGAATTAGGTAGCATAACTTTAAATATAGATACAGTTAACTTGTTTGTAACGTTCAAGAAACAGTGCCTCCCACATTGGGAAATTTAGTATAAGACATGTTTATCATGCAAAATAAAAATTTTGTATGTTCCTGTATTATCAACTTTGCTTGCCTTGCAGCCTGCGGACGTGCTGTGTTTAATGGGGGGGTATGTGGCGCCCCTGAGGCTCAGTCGCCACAGAGGTACTGCACCTCCTCCTGAAGTGTGGTATCCCACCATCCAGGTAAGGTGGAGACTCCAGACCACACTCCAACACCTGCACCCCACACCACAAAGTAGTGTAGCAAAGCACCCTCGGTGACTCCCTGCTTGGAGTATAGCAAAGCACCCATTGGTGGCTCCATGCTTGGAACACGAAACGTGCTGGGAGGTGGGTGGAGTTAGATTACATTACAAGGAGCGGGAAGAGTTTAGGACTACAGTCAGTCAGTTGGTTGGAGAGCTAGAGAGAAGAAGATCCCTGGAGAGAGGGATAGATGGATGGAAGTGCTGCAGCAGATCCCAGTGACCTGGGTCTGCTGGCACGGGAAAGGGAGAGAGAGAGCAACAAAGACTGAAAGCCTGATTCTCCATAGAAGGAAAGGATTAGTACGGAACGTGAGGAATAAAAGAGAACAGAGGACGTGGGTGAGAAGAGAATCCTTCCTAGAAGTTCTAAGCGCAAAGCCGGGGACCGGTCCCCGAGGTTCTATGGATACTAATGGTCCTGCAGCAGACACCGAAGGAATAGAAGTAGTGACCACTTTATTCCCACACAAGACTTGGGGGCACAACAGCAACTGGATAGTGAGCAGGGACTTAGTAGCAAGGAGTCCCCGAAGCAGGCTGCAGCTGTCTGCCGTACAAGTAAAGTTCATAAGAGCATCGGACAGGAGGAACTCCAGTGTAACTCAGTACTAGGAGTACTTCATCTAAAGGCGCTGTAAGAGGAGACGTTCAGAAAGGCACATGTTGGCGGAGTGTTGGAAAGGAGTATTCCATCTGGCCTGGGGGTTGACTGAGTCCCTGACCCGGAGGACACGGCACGCAGGCAGGCACCTGTTTGTACAACAGACTGTGAGTAAAGCTTTGGAACTACATGCCCTGGTGTCCTCCACTTATTCCTGCGCCAACCTGCCAAGCACTGCTACATCCCTTGCGCCTGACACTACACCATCTACGTGTCACCTCACTTACTCTGCCCTGGGACTACAACCCTGCCTGTGGAGGGCTATAACATCATTGCTGCACCATACCATCAGTCCCAGAGGATCTGCATGCAGCGTCGGCTTAACACCTCCCTTGCCAAACACCACAGGTGGCGTCACAAACTATTCATTTCCATTACAAAACACGATTCAATCTCCCTTTTACTTGGGCGCCCAGGGCCACGGACCGGGTCACCGCTGCTGTGACAATCCCCTCTGAGAGACCGGCCCGGTACCGAGTACCCCACAGCCCTGGGAGGGCGACCCACTATCATGCATAATTTTTAGGCGTATACACCTACTGGAGATGGACACTACGTCTGATTACGTCTTCAGTTAGTGTACAACCCTGAAAATAATACACAACATAGAACACTTTTACTTTGTGGGCACCATAATAGTCTCAGGCACCGTCAGGATTTACTTCTTATGTTTATTTATTTTTTATACCAGTCTGAGCACATTTTAAGCCCTTCCAAAGATCTGTTGTAGATGGAACTGGCTCACAGACTTGTTAAATGCAGCTGTTAACACCAAAATTAAATAAAAAATTCAAAACATCAAAACTGCAGATTTTTTGTTGCCAAATAATGCAATAATATCATGCTTGTGTAAACCGAAATGTTGACTCATCCTACCCTCATACAGCGCCACCAACTAGAAATTGAAAATGTTAAAGATCTCGGAAAATGGCAACAGAATCAATGTCAGGTCCATTTTACTTTTCAATGTATGTTGTAAAAACAATTCCCCAAAAAACAACATCAGAATTGCATTTTTTCCTGGCAATTTCACTGAACTTGCAGTTTTTTTCCTGTTTTTCAGTGCATGTTATATGGTAACATGAATGAGGAAATTCAAAAGTAGAACTTGTTCCTAAAAAACAAACCCTCATACATCTACAGTTAGGTCCATATATATTTGGACAGAGACAACATTTTTCTAATTTTGGTTCTAGACATTACCACAATGAATTTTAAACAAAACAATTCAGATGCAGTTGAAGTTCAGACTTTCAGCTTTCATTTGAGGTTCTCCACATTAAAATTGGATGAAGGGTTTAGGAATTTCAGCTCCTTAACATGTGCCACCCTGTTTTTAAAGGGACCAAAAGTAATTGGACAGTTGACTCCAAGGCTATTTCATTGGCAGGTGTGGGCAATCCCTTCGTTATGTCATTCTCAATTAAGCAGATAAAAGGCCTTGAGTTGATTTAAGGTGTGGTGCGTGCATTTGGAAGGTTTTGCTGTGAAGGAAATATGCGGTCAAAGGAGCTCTCCATGCAGATGAAACAAGCCATCCTTAAGCTGCAAAAACAGAAAAAACCCATCTGAGAAATTGCTACAACATTAGGAGTGGCAAAATCTACAGTTTAGTACATCCTGAGAAAGAAAGAATGCACTGGTGAACTCATCAATGCAAAAAGACCTGGGCGCCAATGGAAGACAACAGTGGTGGATGATAGCAGAATAGTCTCCATGGTGAAGAGAAACCACTTCACAACAGCCAACCAAGTGAACAACACTCTCCAGGAAGTAGGTGTATCAAAATCCAAATCTACAATAAAGAGAAGACTGCATGAAAGTAAATACAGAGGGTTCACTGCATGGTGCAAGCCACTCATAAGCATCAAGAATAAAAAATCTAGACTGGACTTTGCTAAAAAACATCTAAAAAAGCCAGCACAGTTCTGGATGAACATTCTTTGGACAGATGAAACCAAGATCAACCTCTACCAAAATGATGGAAAGAGAAAAGTATGGCGAAGGCGTGGTACAGCTCATGATCCAAAGCATACCACATCATCTGTAAAACACGGCGGAGGCAGTGTGATGGCTTGGGCATGCATGGCTGCCAGTGGCACTGGGTCACTAGTGTTTATTGATGATGTGACACAGGACAGAAGCAGCTGAATGAATTCTGAGGTATTCAGAACCATACTGTGTGCTCAGATCCAGCCAAATGCAGCCAAACTGATTGGTCATCGTTTCATATTACAGATGGACATTGACCCAAAACATAAAGCCAAAGCAACCCAGGAGTTTATTAAAGCAAAGAAGTGGAATATTCTGGAATGGCCATGTCAGTTACCTGATCACAACCCAATTGAGCATGCATTTCACTTGTTAAAGACTAAACTTCAGGCAGAAAGGCCCACAAACAAACAGCAACTGAAAACCACCGCAGTGAAGGCCTGGCAGAACAAAAAAAAAAGAAACACAGCGTCTGGTGATGTCCATGAGTTCAAGGCTTCAGGCAGTCATTGCCAACAAAGGGTTTTCAACCAAGTACTAGAAATGAACATTTTAGTCACAATTTTTTAATCTGTCCAATTACTTTTGGTCCCTTTAAAAACAGGGTGGCACATGTTAAGGAGCTGAAACTCCTAAACCCTTTATCCAATTTTAATGTGGATACCCTCAAATGAAAGCTGAAAGTCTGAACTTCAACTGCATCTGAATTGCTTTGTTTAAAATTCATTGTGGCAATGTCTAGAACCCAAATTAGAAAAATGTTGTCTCTGTTCAAATACATATGGACCTAACTGTATATGCATGGAAAATTAAAAAGAGTTGTGGCCTTTAGAAAAGGGGGTGATAAATTAAAATTCAAAAAACAAAATTGGCTATTTCGTGGAAGGGGTTAAAATATTTGTTGGACACCCCCTTTAATTAAAAACTGTAAAATTATCTTTTAAAGCAAAATTACACTTCCTGTGTGTGCAATCTCTTCTTGCCGTCATCTCCAAGACAATCTTCATAAAAGTAGTACGTATTCCAATGCTCTACTCCTTATACATAATTCATGCCTCACTTACAGGCCAAACATGCTTTTCTCTTAAACTTTAAATGTTAACCATACTTTTAATTATTTATCAAGTGCAGTAATAGTGTAGTGAATTATTTATCCACATGGAGATTAATTACCGCTACTAATTTAAAGGTTAGTTAATGTTTTACTGACCTCTACAAATTTACATTTTAATCCCAAAGGGACAATTTCCCTAACGCAAATATTATCTTTGACCTGCGGTAAAGTGAGATGACCTTGGGAAGTGGCCAGCTAGAACAACTATGCATCACATGTACAGGCACATATATTGCACAATCACTGTATATGCCAGAATAAGGTTGTGTGATGTAATACCATGTGATAAATAGAAAAATAAATCTATTCTTCTAACTTTTACTTACAAATTTTCAGTTTATTTAGGAAATACCACAATTAATATTAGCGGTAGGTTTTTCAAGTAATGACCTCGGTGTACAGAAATGCTCTCAGACGTTTAACATGGCACATTGTTTATGACGAATCAGATGGAGTCTCACTATGTAATGGAATATTTGCATGAGTAGTACCCATAGTCAGAAAATGGAGAGGGGTCAAAACTAGAATAACACAGGCAAAATGAGCTGGACAAAAGATATGAACCAAGGCAAGTAAAACTATATCTGGCAGCTTCCAGCAGTAAGCTGGGAGAATTAGTAGGATTTGGTGTTATCCAATTAACCATAGCATAGAGCTGATTTCTCAAGCTGTACAGCACACACACCTATACTGCCATCTGGATGGTGCTGCAGGTTCCATCCATTCGTGGCTGGATAGAATCAAGAGCTTCTGGTCCCAATGTTTCCTTCAGTGCTATCCAAAAAAAATGAATATGGTGGTGGCGTCTGATGACAGAATCATAAAAAGACCAAACAGTAAAAGGAGCGGTGATTCCTAGAAGCTGCCCAGAAGTACTGACAATGGATGTTCTTACCTTGGTTCTTTATTCAGACAACGCATTTCAGAGTTTGGGTTGACTCCTTCTTCAGTTATACCTGAAGAAGGAGTAAACCCGAGCCCAAGACGAGTTGTATGATTAAAGAACCAAGATAAGAACATCCATTATCAGTACTTCTTGGCAGTGCCAGAGAAGCACCGCTCCTTTACCTGTTTCGTCTGTGTCCGTCTCTTCCCATCGGTGGTGGGTCAGTGGCCGGAGCAGCAGTACAGAACTGTGCGGAGTCACAACCCAGGCAGGTGAGCAAATAATTGTTATTTGCTCTCTGTGCCTATTGCTGGGGATAACACACTTTGAGCGACTCTTTTCTCTCTCTTTTTACCCACATGATGACACAATCAGACATTGCTGGACCAGGATTTGGAGAAGATGTGACATCTTGCATATAGTATACAGCAGAGATACAGACCTGTACCTTTAATAGTATCCAGTTGAATTTCCTTCATATTCTTATCTTCCTATTATCAGTTTTACAAATCCCAACATCTTGTATTCTTCTCTTTTAGCTTACAATTTTTTTAAATCTTTTTATACAGTTAGTTTTTCTGTACAGATCGCTCGTCTCCAATTTTTTAGCTTTGACATGATTAATCAGCCTATACATATGGTTTTCTACATGGGAAATGAAATTGCCCAGGCAGAGTTTTCTTAGTGATTTCTTACACTTTCACTCTAGGATATAGAACAATTCACACATTTGCTTGTACAAACACATTTCACAGGACTTGGTTTACTGCGGACGTAAGCAACTTAAGTGTTTTATGCTCTTGTTGTAAAGAATGCTTATACTTCTCAGCTCAAGCATGACTCATTTCCAAATGCTTATGACATAGACCTAAGAGGCTGAAATGCAGAAGATTGCAGAGCTTTGTTCTGGGAAAATTAGCAAGCGCATGGCTCATCCATTACATTGAATGGAGACATTTTTACTACAGGCGGCCCAGTCTCTCATTATGTGCTTTCACAGACATTCCTGCAGACTCGCATCTCCTCGGTCACATGACTGTTTGTGTGGTGTCCACGGTTACTTTCAGGGCTTTTATTCTCTTGCTTTGCTTTTTCAGTTGAGATGTGCAAGTCTTGGACAGTCAGGATGAATACACACTATTACTGAGCGGCAGAACACATTGCATTAGCCATCACCCATCAGTACTAGATTTGAAGGAAAATTCATGCAAGAAATTGCTTCTTTTTTACATTCACAAATACTGTATGGCTCATGGCATTATCACAGCTAAATAAATATGGGAAAAATAGGGATCGTAAAGAGAATATTTCTCCTTTTCAGGTTCTGGTCCTGTCAGTGGTAAGACCTATGAAGACCACTAAATCAAACTTATTAGTGATCTTAAGCCCCCATTACTTTAGGTAGATGACTGCCAAATGATGATTCAGCCCATTGGTCGTCCTGCAGCGATTTTGCCCGACTCTTACATACACTTCCCATTGGTGTCTCATCTCTAAGGGAACAAAACAATTGGCACTCCGAAACTGGACATGTCGGATCCTTAAAGAGGTTGTCCGGCTTTTCACATAATCTCAGAGCATATCTGGGCTGCAGAATGCTGACAATAAGTAATTTACCTTCTGTGGCCAGTCTGCACGGTTTCCAAGATATCATCTCTTGCTTGTAAGAAAAACGTCCAGGGGGGGGGGGTGTTCTGGCATTGAAATGAGAACTGGTCGTTTCCTCCTACTCTACTAAAAACATGCCCTCTATAGCAACAACCTCACCCTCCATAGCAACAGGCCCTCCCCGACCACATGAAGAAGCCTAGCCCTCCTCACACAGTAATAAATCCTCCCCCTCTAGCAGGCTCAGTGCAGAGAGCAGACCACCCTGCTGCTCCTCCCCCATACACGCTGAACAGTGATCTATGGAAAGTGAAAAGGAAACCACCAGTTCTCATTTCAATGCCAGAACACACCCCCCGTGGACGTTTTTCTTACAAGCAAGAGATCATATCTTGGAAACCGTGCAGACTGGCCACAGAAGGTAAATTACTTATTGTCAGCATTCTGCAGCCCAGATATGCACTGAGATTTTGTGAAAAGCCCGGACAACCCCTTTAACTTTCAGACAAACACGTTGGTTTACGTTGGTCGATTGTGTATGTGGTGTTAGGCATTGGGTTTCTGTCGCTGCACAGTGGGAATCCCGAGCCTTGCTTCCAGCAGTCTCCCATTCCTCTCCAGCCACAGAGGAGGTTTCTCAGCAAACTCGTCAGTCCTGGCACGCTGCCCAGACCAGCTCCGTGGGTTTGCTTGCTGCTCCCACCTCTGGCACAGCTTTGGCAATGCAGGCTGCTCCGCAGCGAGATTCTCCAGGGACTAAGTCCTCATGTCGGGCCACTGAGCATGCCCGTGGAGTGATCTCCCATTGGAGATCGAAGGTCACGTGCTCAGGTCCTGCTCTTGTTTGAATTGGCCCATCCGAGAAGCCAGGAAGGTCCCGGACGCTCGTGGCTATAAAAGGTTCGCATGGCCACTCGGCCATGCGCTAGGATAGACTGTATTTTCAGACTATGAGGAGTGAGTGGTGTATGCACGTATGAATGTCTCTGGTGACTGACTCATTATGAAACCCCTACCCTTGGTACGCATGTGTTGTGCAGCCTAGCCTGCTAGCGCCCAGGCTTAGGCATAGGTAGGTCAGAGTTTGAGTCAGGTATTAGCCATCAGTGACTCTGCACGCCTCCGTGCCCCGCGCTCCACACTCCATAGCCAGCGTCTATAACGGCGCTCGTGGCAGCGACGCCGCGCGCTCAGTGGGCCTAGAAGGACTCTATCCCCATGTCCTTGGGGTAGAGTTCTGTGGCCACTTGCTGTACGCTCTTTGACCGGGCTCTGTGAGTTAAACAGGCTCCGGAATCCACGTTCGGCGGCTGTGCAGCTCTGTGAATTAACAGAGTCTGCTCCTGTTCACATTGGGTGACGTAACCCACGTGTGACTGTTTTTACGCTGCTCTATTCTTTCGCCATTACCTAGCAGCAGTGTACCACCTCTGCACAGTGGACCCTGGGCTGTGAACGCACCTACTATTATTTTATAATTTGGTGCGTTCCACCAGCCCTAACATTATCCTAGCGCCGGGGTCTGGCTAATAATGGCGGACGAGCCATGACTGCATAGATACATCCAGCAGCTGGAGGGTAGGTTGGCAGCGCTAGAGCGTTCCACCTCAGCTGCGGATGTTACTTCGGTCACTGTTCAAGCAGCTACAGAGGCTGTTGCCCGTGTCTCCACAGCCAGCCCTGCCCCGACCTTGTCTCGCCTCCCGTTGCCCGAAAAGTTCTCTGGTGATAGTGCTTCATGCAGGGGTTTCGTGAATCAGTGCTCCATTCACCTGGAGTTGCTGGCCACACGATTTCCCTCTGAGTGGGCCAAGGTGGGATTTATCATCTCCCTTCTGTCAGGCAGGGCCTTGGAGTGGGCCACCCCGCTGTGGGAGCGTGGGGATCCCCTGGTACAGAGTGACACCCATTTTCTGGTCACTTTGAAGCAGGTGTTCCTGGGGCCTCGGGTCACGCACGACACCGCACTGCAGTTGCTAGCCCTAACCCAGGGTTTGTCTCTGGTCAGCCAGTATGCCATCCTCTTCAGAACTCTGGCCTCAGAGCGTGAGTGGCCAGATAAGGTTCTCATACCTATATTCTGGAGAGGCCTGGCTGATCATGTCAAAGATGCCCTAGCCACCAGGGAGGTGCCCACCACTTTGGAGGAGCTCATTATGGTCTCCTCCCGAATTAACATTCGCTTCACTGAGAGAGGGCTGGAGTGCTCCAAGTCCCGCCAACAATATAGATTGGCTCCAAACTTTGCTAGACCGCTGGAACCTCTCGGTCAGTCGCCTGAGCGTCCAGAGGCCATGGAGGTGTCTCGCACGGGGTCGAGGGTCCAGTCCGCACGGGTACCTTCAGTCTGTTTCCATTGTTGGCAGACTGGGCACCTAGCTAACCAGTGCCCACAGCGCCCGGAAAACGCTCCCATCTAGTGGTTATCGGAGGGGGCCTACTAGATACTGCGACTTTCTCCTCCAAGCTCCTGTTTAAAGGGGCATTAGAATTTAATTCTTGCACTCTGGTAGTGGAGGTTTGTGTGGACTCTGGAGCGGAGGGCAATTTCATGTCGTCTGCCTTCGCCCTACAACATGCAATCCCCCTGGTCCTGCTACCTCAGCCAGTCACTATCAGAGTGGTGAATGGTGTGACACTCCCATCCCAAATCACCCACCAGACGGCTCCACTGAGACTCTCACTGTCTCCTTCCCATCAGGAGATGCTGTCTCTTCTTGTCATGCCCAAAGGTATCGACCAGGTCCTCCTAGGAGTTTCCTGGTTACGAGCTCACTCTCCTCACATTGAGTGGTCCTCGGGAAAAATCCTCGGTTGGAGCAAGTCCTGCGAGGGTAGGTGTCTGAGGGACTGCGTACAGGTCACTACCTCTGAGGTTTCCGCAGATCTCTCCTCGCTTCCCAAGCCGTACCAGCAGTATGCAGACATTTTCTCCAAGAAGGCGGCGGAGACCCTTCCGCTGCACCGCCCTTACGACTGTCCTATTGACCTCTTGCCCGGTGCTGAGCCTCCCCGGGGTTGAGTCTACCCCCTATCTCTCCCAGAGAAAGAAGTCATGTCTCAGTATATCAGGGAGAATTTGGCAAGCGGATTCATTAGGAAGTCAGAGTCTCCGGCTGGAGCGGGATTCTTCTTTGTCCAAAAGAAGAATGGAGAATTACGTCCGTGCATCGATTACAGTGGCCTTAATGCCATAACCGTCAAGAACAAGTATCCTCTACCCCTGATATCGGAACTGTTCGGTAGGCTACGGGGAGCGAGAGTGTTTACTAAGCTTGATCTGTGAGGAGCCTATAACCTGATTCGCCTCCGTGAGGGAGACGAATGGAAGACTGCATTTAACACCAGAGATGGGCACTATGAATACCTGGTGATGCCCTTCGGGCGATGTAATGCGCCAGCCGTCTTCCAAGACTTTGTGAACGACATCTTCCGGAATATGCTTACCACCTCGGTAGTAGTCTATCTGGACGATATTCTCATTTACTCTCCAGATATTGACTCCCACCGGAGAGATGTTCACAAAGTTTTCATTCTCCTGCGGGCAAACTCCCTTTACGCCAAGTTGGAGAAATGTGTGTTTGAGCAGGAGTCCTTGCCTTTCCTGGGTTATATCATCTCGGCCCAGGGGTTGGCCATGGATCCTGCCAAACTACAGGCGGTGATGGATTGGCAGGAGCCCCATTCTCTCAAAGTGGTGCAGCACTTTATGGGGTTCATAAATTACTATCGCCAATTCATCCCCCATTTCTCAACTTTGGTAGCGCCCTTGGTAGCTCTCACCAAGAAGGGTGCAAACCCCAAACTGTGGTCGGAAACTGTCTCCAAGGCCTTCGCCGCTATTAAATTCCACTTCGCTAGTGCTCCCATTCTACATCGCCCCGATGTAGATAAGCCCATCATTCTGGAGGTGGATGCCTCTTCCGTCGGTGCTGGAGTGGTCCTGTTCCAGAAGGACTCGCAGGGTCGGAAGCACCCATGTTTCTTCTTCTCTAAGACCTTCACACCGGCGGAGAGGAATTATTCCATCGGGGACAGGGAGTTGCTAGCAATGAAGCTGGCCTTCTCAGAGTGGAGACACCTCCTGGAGGGGGCTCGCCATCCTTTCCAGGTGTTCACCGACCACAAAAATTTGGTCTATCTACAGACTGCCCAGCGGCTGAATTCTCGCCAGGCCAGATGGTCCTTGCTTCTCCTGATTCCATTTCACCCTGCATTTTCTCTCGGGGAGAACAACGTCCGGGCCGACGTTCTTTCTCGCTCCATGGTGTCATCGGAGGAGGAGGAGCCTCGGCTGATAGTTCCATTGGAGAGTCTGAGGACCGTGGCTCTGGTTGCTCTCGAGTCGGTAGCTCCGGGCAAGACTTTTGTCCCTGCCCATCTGCGACCGGAGGTCCTCTCTTGGGCTCATTTGTCCAGGGTGGGGGGACATTTTGGGACCAAACGAACCTCTGATCTCCTGGCGAGGACGTACTGGTGGCCGCATATGGCTCGTGACGTCAGGGACTATATTCAGGCGTGCGTCTCTTGCGCCTAGAATCGGTCCTCTCGGCAGCGGCCCGCTGGGTTACTCTATCCCCTGCCGGTAGCAGACAGGCCCTGGGAGATGGTCGGTATGGACTTTGTGATGGGTCTGCCCAAGTCCAGTGGCAGCACCGTCATTTGGGTGGTCACCGATCATTTCTCGAAGATCGTGCATCTGGTACCACTCTCGTGGCTACCTTCTGCACGGGGCCTGGCAGCATTGTTTATTAAACATGTTTTCTGCCTGCACGGCATGCCGGATAAGATTGTCAGCGACTGGGGTCCTCAGTTTGCGTCTCGGTTCTGGAGAGAGCTCTGTTCTCTACTCAGCATTGAGATAAATCTGTCCATGGCCTATCATCCCGAGACGAACGGGATGGTTGAGAGAGCCAACCAGACCCTCGTGACATATCTGCGACATTTTGTCTTGGCCAGGCAGGATGATTGGGCATTCTTGCTGCCGTGGGCGGAGTTCGCTTTGAACAACGCTGTGGCCGGTTCCACCAGTCAGACCCCATTCCTCTTAAATTACGGCCAGCATCTGCGCGTCCCCATGCCCATGCCCATGTCGTCCACCGACTCTAGGGTGGCAGACTGGGCAGTGGAGGCACATGACATTTGGGATCACACGCAGGATGCTATCCGGGCCTCCAAGGAGAGAATGAGGGTCTCTGCTGACGCACACAGGCGTCCTGCTCTGACCTTCGCCCCTGGCGACAGTGTGGCTTTCTGCCCGAAACATCAGGCTGCGGGTTGAATCTGCTAAGTTCGCACCACGCTATATTGGCCGTTTCAAGGTCCTCGAGCAGATCAACCCTGTGGTGTACTGCCTGGCCCTTCCACCACACTTGGCTATCTCGGACACGTTTCATGTGTCTCTCCTTAAGCCGGTTCACATATCCCGGTTTTCTGAGCCATCTGCCGGGACATCGGAACTGTCGTCAGACGAGTTTGAGGTCAATGCCCTCGTGGGATGCAAGGTGATGCGGGGCAAAAAATTTTACTTGGTGAATTGGAAGGGTCATGGTCCTGAGGT
Source organism: Dendrobates tinctorius (assembly GCF_039654945.1). NCBI lineage: Eukaryota > Metazoa > Chordata > Amphibia > Anura > Dendrobatidae > Dendrobates > Dendrobates tinctorius. The sequence goes on along the minus strand of NW_027361838.1, from coordinate 17,716,340 downwards.
TCGGACCTGGGAGCCGGTGGAGAACATCCACGCTCCTCTTCTCATTGCGGAATTTGAGCACAGCGAGGCTCAGAGAGGAGGGGGCCCTGGGGGGGGGGTAATGTTAGGCGTCAGGTTCCAGTCACTGCACAGCGGGAATCCCGAGCCATGCTTCCAGCGGTCTCCCATTCCTCTCCAGCCACAGAGGAAGTTGCTCAGCAAACTCGTCGGTCCCGGCGCTCTGCCCAGACCAGCTCCGTGGGTTTGCTTGCTGCTGCCACCTCTGGCACAGCTTTGGCAATGCAGGCTGCTCAGCAGCGAGATTCTCCAGGGACTAAGTCCTCATGTCGGGCCACTGAGCATGCCCGTGGAGTGATCTCCCATTGGAGATCGAAGGTCACGTGCTCAGGTCCTGCTCCTGTTCGGATTGGCCCATCCGAGAAGCCAGGAAGGTCCCGGATGCTCGCGGCTATAAAAGGTTCGCATGGCCGCTCGGCCATGCGCTAGGATAGACTGTGACAGACTATGAGGAGATATAGACAGAATATGAGGAGTGAGTGGTGTATGCACGTATGAATGTCTCTGGTGACTGACTCATTATGAAACCCCTACCCTTGGTACGCATGTGTTGTGCAGCTAAGCCTGCTAGCGCCCAGGCTTAGGCATAGGTAGGTTAGAGATTGAGTCAGGCACTAGCCATCATCAGTGACTCAGCACGCCTCCGTGCCCTGTGCTCCAAACTCCATAGCCAGCGTCTATAGCGGCGCTCGTGGCAGCGACGCCGCGCGCTCAGTGAGCCTAGAAGGACTCTAACCCCGTGTCCTTGGGGTAGAGTTCTGTGGCCTCTTGCTGTGCGCTCTTTGGCCGGGCTCTGTGAGTTAAACAGGCTCCGGCATCCACGTTCAGCGGCTGTGCGGCTCTGTGAATTAACAGAGTCTGCTCCTGTTCACATTGGGTGACGTAACCCACGTGTGACTGTTTTTACGCTGCTCTATTCTTCCGCCATTACCTAGCAGCAGTGTACCACCTCTGCACGGTGGACCCCGGGCTGCGAACGCACCTACTCTTATTTTATAATTTGGTGCGTTCCACCAGCCCTAACGTGGGCTTTTCTCTATTAAATCTGTCTAGGTAACTTCATTAATATTAATCCAATTCACTCAAGATTACTGATACTGACTGCATTTATCAGTGTAATTTCATAGGTATGGATGGCCATGATATTTCTCATAATCAGTACAGATTCATAATCACAGGTAAAATTAGTTCCAGCGGTTAGGTCGACTATTGTCACTTTATCACGGGTTCATGTGATAGTAAGAGACAAAGTCAGTTCACACCTCAAAGGTGGTCGTTTTAAATATCTATTACATATTAAACTGTGTTTAATATAAATGTTAAAAAGTGTAGCGTTGATGTCCCTGCACGCTGCCCCTCTCCCCGTACTCCCTCCTCCTTCTCCTGCTGATGTTGCCCGGGGTCTGCACATGGCTCACAGATCCCGGGGCATTGTGCTTAGGATGTGCGCGCGGTCCCGCCTTCTTAAAGTGGTAGCGTGAGCCATCCTAAAGTGTCCCCAGCCAATGGCTGTGCAACACTTATTATTTAAGACACCTTCACTTGATGGGAGGTACCTGTCCTGGACACAGACGAGATTAGCAGTAGGTGAGTATATTAATACAATCACACTACATTACATGCACATATGCACAAATAAATTTCTGATATTTCAAAAACAATACCAGTCCAATATAGACACCTTTCTTTTTAACAATGGTCATAATCCTTCCATCCATGGAGTCTTTCTGTTTCTTAATCTCTTAACAATCATCCTTTTGAGCAGCACCACCTACAGTCTCATAGGCACTGTTCAGAAAGGTGTACTTTTTTCTTTGCTGCTTATCTCCCATTTAATAAGGGCACACATGTTCTCAATAAGGTTTAGGTCAGGTGAGGAGGGTCCATGTCGTAATTCTTTCATCTTTAAGGCTTTACTGGCTAGCATTTATTGCATGTGATGGAGCATTGTTCTGCATAAAATCATATTTAAAAATAAAAATCAGACTTTTTCATGTTTTGGAGTTCAAGTTGCTGTCCGCCATCTTGTTCACCTTTAAGGTAGTTAACTCTTTTCCTGTTTCTTCATTTTCCTTGTTTTATTTACTTTCCCCATGCTCCTTATTTTCTTCATTTTCCCGGGCTTGTATTGAGACCCACCATCTTCACCTCACTCTGCAACCCGGCTGACATCTTTCTCATTTGGGAGACAGAGGCATGACACTCTATACCTCTTCCGAACCTTAGATTCAAGACTATACCGGTTCAGACATGACTGAAGCTGTAGATCCTAGGAGAAGCAGCCGACAACACGTCCAGGATTAAATGGATGCATGCTCCACGTCCAAGACCCAGTCGGACAGAAGATTCACAGAAAAATAAAAATGAGCAGCATCCAATCCGGGAAGCTGTGTCCTCTTTCCTCTAAGAAACTATAACTAACTGAACCCGTTCTCTTCTGCTACAGCTTAGCTGCACTAGAACCTGCTATTTCTGTTATGTTTAACTTTAGGGTACCGTTACACTATGCAACGCACCAGCGATCCCGACAACGATATGACCTGGTAAGAATCACTGGTAAGTTGCTAAATGGTCGCTAGTAAGCTATCAAACAGACAGATCTCAGCGACGCAGCAACAATCCGGCGATCCGTATAACAAACTCGGTGGTCTTTGGGACCTTGTCACACAGCAGCTATTCTGATGACTCCCGCCTGCGTCCCTGAGTTCTGAGTCGCCAACGAGGTCGCTCGTCTGCGTCAATTGCAAAAATCCATGCTCGCCAGTGGGACACCAGTGATCAAAAAATAGCCCAGGACCATCGAGCACGATCAGCGAGATCGCAGCAGGGGGCCCGGTCGCCGCTATGTGTCACATGAAGCGAGATCGCTGGCGAGGTCGCTGTTGCGTCACAAAATCTGTGACGTTTCAGTGATCTCGCTAACGATCTCGCTATGTGAGACAGGGCCTTTACCCTACATGCCCCCAGATTTGCACTTGATGAGTCCTAGACTATGACTAAACTGTCGGACAGCCCTTATTTCACTCACTGTAACCCCGAAACATTTTCTATAAAACCTGATCTATCCCATCCCAAACTGAGGGCTAATCCCAACTCTATTAACTATCTCATCCCTAGTGTAATGCAAACTGTACTACATCCCTATTTACTGTATGTTGTATGGATGCTCTAGTGGACAGACCTCCCGCATTCCCAGGGACGGCCATTGGCATAGCCTGTAGGAAAAACGAACATACAACACTGACCATAGGGATAAAATATAACATTAATCTTTATCACACAAATAACACATATATAAAGCTCAGCGGCTTTGTCACAAGTCCCTTGTTTCCATAATGTCTTCTTCGACCCAGCCTCTCCCTTTCAATCACACACCGATATTTTAATTTCAAGAGTTCTAGGAATGTTACTCATTATACTGCAACTTCTGTCATCTGGAAGAAGACATTTCTACTTAAATCGTCTGTGTTATTTTTGGTGTCTAGTGTACTAGCTCTCTTGCTAGCACTGCTATGCATTATGTTCCACATGTATGAAGTCACACAAATTCTAATTTGTATGAAGCCATATGTATTTGAATAATGTTTGCCAAACCCAACCGTAAACTTTATCATAGAGAATGCTGCGGGTTTTTTTATTCATATGGACAATTTTTTTTAATTGAATGTGCTATCTGTTGACCACATAGACAGTAAACTGACTGGATATACATTCATCTGGACGAGTTCTAAGTCGAACATACAGGAGTTGCTCTGAATTAAATAATATCTGGCATGTCTTGTTTGACGTTTCAGAGAGTAAGTATAGTACTCTGCCCACCAGTAAAAACAATGGCAGCACAGAGATAAAGGTTCACTATAAGTGCCATATTGTACATTGACCTCAGGTGTGCAAAGGAGAATAGCTAGAACAGATAGAAATATGTACTTATATGCACAAATGCTGCTTCCCTTACATGTGTTATACTGTATTAGGCCGCACAATAGTATGCTATTTGTATGGCACTAAACCCATCTTAGGCTAGTTTCACACTAGCGTATGGCCGAGGTGCGGAGGGCTGCGGACTTCCTCAATGAAGCTCCGCCCCCGGTGGCACCTCCTCCCGTCAGCTCCGCCTCTGTCGGCATGTGGCCTGCGTACCCTATCTTTAGCATTAGGTACGCAGGCCGTGCCGATGAATGCAGATGCCTCCGCAAGCGTCTTTTTGACGGTGTGGCGACCTGCACCAAGCGCAGCATGTTGCATTTCGGTGTGCAGCATGTTGCATGCAGATTTTATTACGGATTTGGCGGTGGATTTCTCCCTGCTCCACTTCCTAGGCATTGAATAGGGTGAAAACTGCAATGAAAATCCTCATAATAAAGAATATGCTGCAGATTTGAAATCCGCACCATGTCTTCACTTTTGTGAAGATTTTTTTCCGCAATATATGACTCGGATTTTGAAGAACCCATTTACGGAACTTGTTTTGCTGCAAATTTGCGGTGAGAATCTGCAAGGCAAATCATCAGCGTGTGGACTTGGCCTAATCGTACCACAATGTAACAGTATTGAAAATGTATGAATAAGCATATCACGTAAGACAATTGAGAGAATTAAAATCGTAGTGTTTAATGTAAATGTGTTTTCTTTAGGTCTTTCAAGTTGCTTATGTAATCATCAAAGCTGCAAATTCTCCAAGGCCTGGGAACTGGGTCCTAGAGCACTCTCTGGATGGAATAGAATTTATGCCCTGGCAATATTATGCAATTAGTGACACAGAGTGTCTGACTCGTTACAATGTGACGCCAAGACTTGGGCCACCAACATACAAGAGAGATAATGAAGTGATCTGCACATCATATTATTCAAGACTCGTGCCACTGGAGCATGGAGAGGTAGGTTTTTAATGTATTTCTTTTGGTGTATTTTTTTTTGTTTCTTCACAGAAATTCTGAAATTAGATTGTGTAAGAAATTTCGTGACAAACACTGAAAACTGTATCTCAATGGCAGCTTCATTGTAATCTGCGGCAGATTGTTTGTGCTAAAAAATGATTTTTCACTTTTTATAGTGGTCTCTGAATAAAGCTTTGGCTTCAGATCTGTAAGGAGGATCTGTAGGGAATTCATGTGCGGCATGCCTCCTCAGCACCCCTCTACTCACAGTGCAGTTTCTCCTTGCGTCAGGCCGCTCTGTTGAATATGCTTCTTGCAACTCTGTGGCATCTGCTTAAGACATTCATTTTGACTTAGGGGAACGTGGCTGGTCTCTGCAGGAATTAAACCCTGCTGTGTCCTGCAGAGATTAGGTTCCCCGGCCTATCCCGTGTTATGTATTTATTAGACTGCTCCTCCTACCTCTCCTTGCTCGAACATTGGTGCCTATCCTGATAGCCCCTTTTATGTATGCCTCCATAGTCTGTATCCTGTTAGCAAAAGGCTTGTTTATTGTCCTGACATCTCCGCTCCTGACCTCAGCTACCTGATAACTGTGCTGCTTGCCCCGATCTTGGACCACCTGACTACACCTCTGTCTCGCCTTTCTGTATCTCGTACCCATGACTCTGACCCTCAGGTCAGCTGCTGCAGATCCGGGGACTACCTTAGAGTGGTACCTGGTGACTAAAGGTGGCAAAGCCTATCCTCGCCATCAGAGGCTCTAGTGAATACCTGGTTGTCACTTAGTTACGCTGCTCCTGGTTAAGTTCTTGGCATATTTGGGTCCACACCCACCAGCGTTTCATGCTGTATGGGTTCTATGCCTACATCTTTGTCATGTGAATGATCCCATGAAGTTGTTGTCTCATGAAGAGTACACCTGCCCATATGTCCTATCAAGGTTTTGAATGTCAGAAAGGTTTCGTGCTTGGATCTACTTCTAGTAGCCAGAACAGTGAAATAAACTATAAGTGTAGACAGTGGCCATATATTAAATGGACGGCCATTTATCTAAAAGGGTCACATGTACATTTCCTTTGCAAAAGGAGAAAAGCCTTGTTGTTTCTTCTGTCAAAATTATCTTTAGCTTTAATCTGAAAGTGATTGTCTCTGATGAGTTCATATAGCACTGCTTTTATTTATTTCACTTTATTATTGTTTGACTCAACAGATTTTTTTTTGTGGATTTGTAATAGAAATATTGGGTAGATTTTCTATTGCAAATTGCTGCATATTCATTAAGAGTTTTGGAAAGTAACTAGGAAAGGGTCTAGATTTCTTAGCAATGTGTACCAGATGTTTGGCACAAAATAATGGCATAATGTAAGCCGACCATGAAATGCCGTACCCCGTAATCTTGTAAGATGCATCGAATCTATCACAAAGCTTGTACCGCTGCAGCAAATAAGCCATGCTTTATGGCCGCCTCTAAATGTATGCTCTCTTTATTAGAGACTGGATTAGTAAATATTCCTCACTGTGTTGAAAGGTTCCTGCTGAGGGTAAAGCAGAGAGCAATTAAGGTGATAGTGATTGAGGTCATGTGTAGGTGTTAAGGTACTCTTTCAAAATGTGAATGCTTAGCTTTGATGCACTCACAATTGTTCTAACTTTGATTTCTAGTTTGCAGGTGTAAAACTTGTGTAGGAATGTCCTAAGTTTGCAGATTTCTTGCATTTGTTTGGCTGTGGATTTTAATTCAGAAACTTTGTAACAAGCTCCCTACAAAGGGGTCTTGTCTATTTTGTTTTGCATGTTGTGTTAATTTAATCCTATAATTCTGAAAACACTATGCCACATCTCACAATTATAACTGATAAACGCAAAAAAAAAAACTTGTATGAATTTTTATGCTTAAAGCATGGGTGGGCAAATTATTTTCCAAAGGAGTCACATGAAATGCCTTTACTGTTGTGGGGGGGGGGGGGGCCTGAATCAATATGCTAAAATTAATTCTGCTCAATATTAATACTAACATGTTTATTATAATTATGTTATAATAGTATTAATTGTATCATATAAAATTGTGCGGAATTGGTCCCCTATATACAGTATGAACCCCAACACAACCCCTATATACAGTTTGGGCCCCCACATATTCTCTGCATACAGTATGAGTCTCCACACAGTCCCCCTATGTCGTGTATGAATCAACACAGTCTCCCTATATACAGTAAGAGCTCCCGCTTTGCCTCTTCCATTATACAGTATGACAGTCCCTTTTATACAGTGTATGTCCCCACACAGACCCACTACATAAAGTATGAGCCCCCACACAAATCCCCTATATTTAGTATGAGACCTCTCAATCCCATATATACAGTATGAGCCCCCACATAGGCTCCCTATATATAGTGTATCCCTCACAGAGTCCCCCTATATATAGTATGAGCCCCCAGACAGTCCTCTTTATACAGTGAGCCCACACACAGACCCACTATAAACAGTGTGATCCCCACACAAACTCCCTATATTCAGTATGAGCCCCCTCCGTCCCATTATATACAGTATCAGCTCCCCCATTGCCTCCCTATATATAATATAACCCCCCACAGAGTCCTCCTAAATACAGTATGAACCCCCACACAGTCCCCCTATATACATCATGCGCCCCCCATGCAGTCTCCTTATATATAGTATAGTCCCCATTCAATCACTCTATATACAGTCTGAGACCCACACAGCCCCCCTATATGTAGTATAAATCCCCACATCGCCCTCCTATATGTGCATGGTGCAGCCCGTGGCCACTGTTTTCAGGCTTTCAGCTGTCTCGGTCTGTGGGCCAGACTGGAAGAGCCAGAGGGCTGGATGTGGCCTGAGGACCGCAGTTTGCCCAGGTCTAGCTTAAAGGGCCTCTATTTCTAGAATATGATCATTATTCTCCACGTAGCTCTTTTAGAGGAAGCATTGGCTTCCTATGTCAGGTTTTATGAGTATGCCCTTCAGTGCCAGACAAAACCCATGGACAACAGTAAGGCTGTTTTGAGGTTACAAAAAACTTCTCTCATCTCATAGAATCCACTTCTAAACACTATTTGTCTTCACACTGTAACCATAATTCTGTTTTCTCCATCAACCTAGATCCACACTTCATTGATCAATGGAAGACCAAGTTCTGATGATCCTTCTCCGACTTTGCTGGATTTTACCTCTGCCAGATATATCCGCCTTCGCCTGCAACGTATTAGAACCCTAAATGCAGATCTTATGACCCTCAGCCATGGGAACTTGAGAGATGTGGACCCTATAGTAACCAGAAGAGTAAGCATGCTGTTTGGCATTCACACATTTTCTCCTTATGAAAGTTTAAATGAAATCTGGAGTCTGGGCATTAAATGCAGGGCCGAAAGCAAGAATAAAAAATATAAATATTAGATACAAAATTTCATAAAGTACTTTTATGGCCCATGTTTGTCTCTTACCGTGCTGTTTTATTTCTATATTTCTAGAAATGATACCTTTTGCTTTATTTCATCTTTCAGTACTATTACTCTGTCAAAGACATTTCGGTTGGAGGAATGTGTATTTGTTACGGGCATGCTCGTAGCTGCCCTTGGGATGAAGTTACAAAAGTAAGTCGTTGTTCGGAAGTGTGATATTATCTAATATACAAAGCTCAATGTGGATGTGTGTATGTATGTATGTGTGTATGTATGTCCGGGATTGACATCCGCACCGTCGCAGCTACAGCCACAAAATTTGGCACAGTCACACGTCTGGACCACGAGAGCGTCATAGGCTATGTTGTGAGGTGAAATTTTAACCCCGCGCGTTCCAATTCACCAAACAATTTTGCCCCTATCTACATAATGGGGAAAAAGTGAAAGGAAAAGTGTTGGAGGCAAATTGACAGCTGCCAGATGTGAACAAGGGGGACATAAAGAATGAGAGCGATAGGGCCAAAGAGTATATACCGTACAGTTGCTAAGGTGGGGCCCTGACATGGGATACTCACCACACATGGGGATATGAACACACACACAAAATGCGCCACACACTACCATGTGCTTCAACACATATACCAACCTCAGCTCACATTTCACCACACATACACCAACCTCGCCACATAAAAGTCGAAACACAAAAGTCGCCACGCTGTCCCAGAGCTGTTTAGAAGATGAAAAATGAGCTGTGATTGGTTGCTATCAGCAACAGTTTTCTTTGTAGACAGTTGTGGTAACTGAGGCCTATTATTCTTATCATTTCTGTTGTGTTATCGTCCTTCTGTAAAGCTGGAAATGATACAATTTATTACCGTGCCAACACAGACCACCCTCTGACACAGACTGCAGGGGGAGTCCAGTATCACACAGGATAGGATTAGATACACGGCTCAGCAGTCAGTATCACACAAGATCGGATTAGATACACAGCTCAGCAGTTATCACACAGGAGAGGATTAGTTACACAGCTCAGCAGTCAGTATCACACAGGATAGGAATAGATACACAGCTCAGCAGTCAGTATCACACAGGATAGGATTAGATACACAGCTCAGCAGTTATTATCACACAGGAGAGGATTAGTTACACAGCTCAGCAGTCAGTATCACACAGGATAGGAATAGATACACAGCTCAGCAGTCAGTATCACACAGGATAGGATTAGATACACAGCTCAGCAGTCAGTATCACACAGGATAGGAATAGATACACGGCTCAGCAGTCAGTATCACACAGGATAAGATTAGATACACAGCTCAGCAGTCAGTATCACACAGGATAGGATTAGATACACAGCTCAGCAGTTATTATCACACAGGAGAGGATTAGTTACACAGCTCAGCAGTCAGTATCACACAGGATAGGATTAGATACACAGCTCAGCAGTCAGTATCACACAGGATAGGATTAGATACACAGCTCAGCAGTCAGTATCACACAGGATAGGAATAGATACACGGCTCAGCAGTCAGTATCACACAAGATAAGATTAGATACACAGCTCAGCAGTCAGTATCACACAGGATAGGATTAGATACACAGCTCAGCAGTCAGTATCACACAGGATAGGAATAGATACACGGCTCAGCAGTCAGTATCACACAGGATAGAATTAGATACGCAAGTCAGCACACAGTATCACACAGAATAGTATTAGATACACGGCTCAGCAGACAGTATCACACAGAATAGTATTAGATACACGGCTCAACAGACAGTATCTCACAGAACAGGATTAGATACACGGCTCAGCAGTCAGTGTCACTCAGGATAGGATTAGATGCACGGTTTTTATGTGCAATTTAATCATTATAATTTGTTATAACTAACCACAGTTGGTTACTATGCCCAGGCAACGCCAGGCTCTTCAGCTAGTATATTTATAATATTCATTTTAAAGAGGTTTTCCACTATCTTAATATTGATGACTTATTATTAAGGCCCAATATAAAAAAAAATATATATATATACATAAATGTTTATATGTATACAGATGTGGCCAAAAGTATTGACAACCCTGCAATTCTGTCAGATAATACTCAGTTTCTTCCTGAAAATGATTGCAAACACAAATTCTTTGGTATTATTATCTTCATTTAATTTGTCTTAAATGAAAAACACAAAAAGAATTGTCCTAAAGCCAAATTGGATATAATTCCACACCAAACATAAAAAAGAGGGTGGACAAAAGTATTGGCACTGTTCGAAAAATCATGTGATGCTTCTCTAATTTGTGTAATTAACAGCACCTGTAACTTACCTGTGGCACCTAACAGGTGTTGGCAATAACTAAATCACACTTGCAGCCAGTTGACATGGATTAAAGTTGACTTAAACTCTGTCCTGTGTCCTTGTGTGTACCACATTGAGCATGGAGAAAAGAAAGAAGACCAAAGACCTGTCTGAGGACTTGAGAAACCAAATTGTGAGGAAGCATGAGCAATCTCAAGGCTAGAAGTCTATCTCCAAAGACCTGAATGTTCCTGTGTCTACCGTGCGCAGTGTCATCAAGAAGTTTAAAGCCCATGGCACTGTGGCTAACCTCCCTAGATGTGGACGGAAAAGAAATATTGACAAGAGATTTCAACGCAAGATTGTGCAGATGTTGGATAGAGAACCTTGATTAACATCCAAACAAGTTCAAGCTGCCCTGCAGTCCGAGGGTACAACAGTGTCAACCCGTACTATCCGTCGGCGTCTGAATGAAAAAGGACTGTATGGTAGGAGACCCAGGAAGACCCCACTTCTTACCACGAGACATAAAAAAGCCAGGCTGGAGTTTGCCAAAACTTACCTGAAAAAGCCTAAAACGTTTTGGAAGAATGTTCTCTGGTCAGATGAGACAAAAGTAGAGCTTTTTGGGCAAAGGCATCAACATAGAGTTTACAGGAGAAAAAAAGAGGCATTCAAAGAAAAGAACATGGTCCCTACAGTCAAACATGGCGGAGGTTCCCTGATGTTTTGGGGTTGCTTTGCTGCCTCTGGCACTGGACTGCTTGACCGTGTGCATGGCATTATGATGTCTGAAGACTACCAACAAATTTTGCAGCATAAAGTAGGGCCCAGTGTGAGAAAGCTGGGTCTCCCTCAGAGGTCATGGGTCTTTCAGCAGGACAATAATCCAAAACACACTTCAAAAAGCACTAGAAAATGGTTTGAGAGAAAGCACTGGAGACTTCTAAGGTGGCCAGCAATGAGTCCAGACCTGAATCCCATAGAACACCTGTGGAGAGATCTAAAAATGGCAGTTTGGAGAAGGCACCCTTCAAATATCAGGGACCTGGAGCAGGTTGCCAAAGAAGAATGGTCTAAAATTCCAGCAGAGCATTGTAAGAAACTCATTGATGGTTACCGGAAGCGGTTGGTCGCAGTTATTTTGGCTAAAGGTTGTGCAACCAAGTATTAGGCTGAGAGTGCCAATACTTTTGTCTGGCCCATTTTTGGAGTTTTGTGTGAAATGATCAATGTTTTGCTATTTGCTACATTCTCTTTTGTGTTTTTTCATTTAAGACAAATTAAATGAAGATAATAATACCAAAGAATTTGTGTTTGCAATCATTTTCAGGAAGAAACTGAGTATTATCTGACAAAATTGCAGGAGTGTCAATACTTTTGGCCACAGCTGTATATAGTGCACAGTGTATGGCAGTATTGTGGACCTGACATGATGGCGTTGCGTGTCGCGCCTGTCACATTACATTCCTTCCCCGGTGACATGAGAACGTTATTTCAATCTCAATAGAACTTGGCTAACAAAAACTAGATTTCATTAACCGTGTGTGGAATGTGGGTCAGTATGTTAAAGAGGCTTCATTTTTAATTCCTTTTTTTTTCATGCAGAAACTCCAGTGTCAGTGTGAACGTAACACTTGTGGGGAGAGCTGTAACGAGTGTTGCCCTGGTTACCACCAGAATCCTTGGCGACCTGGCACAATTTCCATTGGCAATCAATGCGAGAGTAAGTTGCGTTTCTCCTCTGTCGTCACAGAGTTTGGTCCTTATGAACACTGGCTTCATTGGAGATACAGTAGTGATGTATATACTTACGTTAGATTTTGCTATTTTGTACAGAGTGCAACTGCCATAATAAAGCAGAAGATTGTTACTATGACCAGACCGTGGCTGATCGCAATATGAGCTTGAACGTTCATGACCAATATATCGGAGGAGGAGTTTGTGTGAACTGCACTCAGTTTACAGCCGGGATCAATTGTGAAACTTGTGTTGAAGGCTACTTTAGGCCACGCGAGGTAAGATCACAGCACACACAATGTCTGGCCTTGTTATTAGGTCACCTGCATATACTTTAAATGCACATGTTATATGATTTGGCCAACACTGTGCATAAAAGCATAAAATATGGTCAAGTGGTTCACCTCTTGTACTGATCAACCACCTACAAGGATGTGACCCGAGTAACTTTAAATGGAATCTGTCAGCAGGTTTTTGCTACCTCACCTGAGAGCAGCATAATGTAACAAAATAGACCCTGATTCCAGTGATGTATCGCTTAATTTACTGTATGTAGCAGTTGTGACATAATCAAAGTTTTTACATGTAGCAGAGCACAGGAAACTAACCCCACCCACACCAGGATCTCTATGTACATTGTCTTTTGACAGTAAGCTACTTATCACAGGAGGGGGCGTGGTAAGACCAGGGCTCACATGCACTGTGGTCCGAGCAGTGATAATCTCCTGGTGATAAAACACTAATTGTATAGAAATGACAGCACACAGCCTAATAACTAGCATATCACTAGAATACTGGAATCATTGTCTCAGGCCCTACCTCGTGCTCTTCTCAGGTTACATAGCAAACTAATCAACAATTAGACTCAGGAACTGGTAATATCTTCTCTGATTGGAGTTGTTCATGTTTCTTACCTTCTCTTTTTGGCCCACACTGCCATGATGCCCACACTGCCGTATAAAAATAACTACAGTACCCTCAAAAAATAGTGCAATACACTCCATGTCCCCTAAATAAATGGCACATACAGTACTTCTGAATATAGTGCACACAACTATAAGCACACCGTAAACCCAATAATAAATATCGCCATAGAAGTGATGCATAATAAAACCACTGTATATATAGCGATCGATCGCCTAGCCACATGATAGATGATAACTTGCAGATCATTGGGGTCTATCTGCTCTGACTCCCATCAATGTCCCATTAGAATAAAGTGCTACCCATGAATGTGCCACCCTGACCCTATTCACTGTCTATAGGACTGCCTGTGATAGATGAGTACAGGGCTCTTTTATCTTCAGCAGTCCAATAGTCAATGAATGGAGCTCCATTTTAACAAGAATTTGGCTTTCCTTTGAAGAATAAACATTGTTTTATTTTTTATTTAATTAATCAATGGTACAAATGAAAATTATCAACTTTGTAATATATCTTATTAGATACATTTGCTTCTTTCTTTTCCTGGATTGATCTTTTATTCTCTATTCATTGCTAAAATGCATAAAATCTGTCTTCAGTGAAGACAGATTTTCAAAAATCTGGGATAGGAAATGACAGTTCATGCTTCTAAAACTCTATGGCGGGAGCAGAGGCCAGTGCAAACATTCTGCGTCAAGTTCTCTTGAAACAACAGTTATCCATAGAACTTTATAAACACTAGCCATCATCTTCTATCTAAGTGAAACACCTGATTCACTGTAGACACATTTTACTCATGAATTTTGAGAGTGAATGATTACTTAAGGTGAAAAAAAAAACAGATTTCTCTAATAAAATATATTAAAAAGTTTCTTATTTTCACATGTACTATTGATTTATGAAAAATAAAATGATGATTACTCTTTAAGTTATCCTATAGCTAATTGCCCCAAAATATAGTGTTGCCCCCTAAGTGCATTATATAAATTTATGCGTGAATAGTGACCTCTACAGTTAGTGGCCCACAAAGTTCCCAAAATCAAATAATGCCATAAATGTTGTAAACAGTCCCATATAAATGTGTACATCCCCCAAGGATTTTGCATGACAGCCTGTGCCCTCCACTCCCTCCTTCAAAAGTCTAATATCTCCCACTCACATTTCTGAGGGTTGTGTGTGACGGCTGTAGCCTACACACCCCCTTTACTCCAACCTTGATTCAAGTTGAGAATATAGTAATCATCACCTCTGGCTCCAGTACATCTCATATTGTCATATGGATCTACAGTTGATTTCTGATACCAAAAGTTGTCTCAGCAGAGAGTCGGGGTCTGTGATAAGAAGAGCTCATGTACGGTGATTGGTTAAGCTTTTCCTATTAGCGTTTGCTGTTTGTTCTGATTGGAGGAGCAACATGCAGAATCTACGAATCAGAGATGTCTTGCCAACGGAAAAGAAAAAGGAGTATTTTTTTTTGTTTCCCTCCCTCCTTCTTCCGTGCGGTCTGTGCATTCACCACTTCCAGACAGACATTAATTTTATTTGGAAGTCCAGGGGCAGGAAATGGGTCATGAAGAAAAAAAATCATAATAATTTTATTAATAAAAGTTGGCGCTCCCCTCCCTTGTGATGCGCCACTCCAGGCACTGGACCTCTAGTGCAACGCTGTTTCCACAGACATGATATTCAATGCCATCCAATGACCTACAATTTAATAGAGGGTCCTTTGAATTATAATGAAAAGGGAGAAAGGGAAATATGTAGGCAGCTAACCCAATAAGATTAAGTAAAGCAATTATATAAATGATCATCAGAATACCATGTCAAAAGAGCTATACTTCAAAGAATGTGATGCCCTTCTCGTTGGCAACAAGACTTCAACGCCTTTTTTACGGTTGCCACTTTGCCCCAACAGGTGTCACCTTACGCAGATCATCCTTGCCATCCTTGCGAGTGTGATCCATTTGGATCAGTTAGTCCTAACTGTGTGGTTGATGATAAGCATGCCAAATCAGGTATGATATTACTATATGCCCATTTTTTTTATATGTTCTTGTGCTGCAATGAAATAGACTTGGTCATATTTCATTGATTGTCATTTGTCTTAATGTGTCATGTGTAGTCCTTATGTTGACTGTACTAACAATTTATCTTTGTCTTCTTAGAGAATATATAAAGGTTCAGAAATATTTTAATGGCAATCATCAGTGGGAACGTCTTAATGTCATGGGAAATAATTACCGTAAAAAAGCCACTTCTAGTATGACAGATGGTGCAACGCTGCACTGAATATTACATGTTAAAGAGATGGTTAAATTCTCCAAGCTATGTGCTTCATCCTATTGTGATGGGCCCCATTTCTAATGCTCCAGTGTATAATGGGCCCTGTAAATGCTGCTCCAGTGACTGATGTCCACCTTTGGAATGCTCCAATGTATGGTGGGCCCCATATATCATTCTCCAGAGTATAGTGCTCCCCAAAAATTGCTCCCAACCTTTAAAACAATTAAATAAGTCTCCTCGCTAGGGAATCCCTGTTCTCTGGACTCCTCGTCGTCCCCATCTTCCATCTCTCTGCACTTGGACTGTTTAGGCAGAGGGCGTACAGACGTGATGTCATCGCGCTCTCTGACCAGACTGTCACTGTCAGGAAACGTGGAAGACGTCACGGTGGTGGAGCAGGGAGAGGTAAGTATTTCAACTTTGCAAGTGCTGTGATCATGAGCAAGCAGGGGTGCCCACTCGTTAGCGACGGTACTGGCACAGGGCCCCTCATAGTACACCGGTGTGTCTGACGGCAGGTGTGCACCCCCACCGTCAGAGACACTTGATTGTACTATGAGGGACCCTGTGCCAGTGCCGTCGCCCAAGAGTGGGCCCACCCACCTGTCCAGGGCAACGGCACTCGTATGGGTGTGTGTGCCAGGTGGTGACCCCGGCCCTGGGGGGGGAGGCAGCCCAGTTAGGGAGGTTGAAAAAATGGCATATGTTGATGATGGATATTCAGCAGCTGCAAATGGAGGAATTGGAGAAGTCCGAGGAAGAGGAGGGCAAAAACGAGCCATTTTTCTGGCAATCTATGTGTCAGCAGGGGAAGGTGGGACAAAATCCTTTGAAACCCATGCATGGTTCATTTTAATGAAGGTTAGATCATCAACATTTTGGGTCAACAGATGGGTTCTTTTTTCTGTCAGGATTGATCTAGCAGCACTGAAGACTTTCGGATAGCACACTAGCAGCAGGGCAAGTGAGCTCCTGTAAGGCATATTGTGCCAATTCAGGCCAGGTGTCCAGTTTACAGGCCCAATAGTCAAAGGGGAATGACCTGTGAGGGAGAACATCGATATGGGAGGAGAAGTAGTTTGTAACCATAGTTGTTAACTACTGTCGCCTTTCACTTTCAATCGATGCTGTATTACCAGTCGTGTGAGTGGTACTTGAAGAATCAGTCCACAACATGGTCATGAAACCCCTGTCTCCAACGCTACTTCGGATGTGTGCACCACGAACACCTCTTCCATGTTGCCCCCTACGGCTCGTGTGAGAACCATCACCGCTGCTGTGTGCTGGGAATGCCTCAAACAAACGGTTTACCAGAGTTGCTTGTTTGTTAGCCAATATTAGGTCTAGGTTCTCCTGTTGCATGATGTTTTGGAATTTGCCTTTATAGCGTGGATCCAGGATGCTGGCCAACCAGTAGTCGTCATGGTTCATCATTTTGGCAATGCGGGGGTCCCTTTTTAGGATCTGCAAGGCATAATCACACATGTGGGCCAATGTTCCAGGTGTCAATGATGCACTGCGAGTGCTGGGTGGAGGAGCACTTTCTGGCAAATCCACATCCTTCCTGTCACTCACAAACCCTGTACCTGACCTTGCCATGCTAACATTTTCTCTTGCCCCCTGAGAAGCATCCTCCTCCCCTAAATTATCATCCCCATCATCCTCCTCCTCCTCCTCCTCTTCCTCTTCTTCCTCCACCTCATCCAGGACAGTTCCCTGACCAGACAATGGCTGACTGTCATCAAGGCTTCCCTCCTACTCTTCCTCTTCCTCCTCAGCTGCAGACGCCTGCTCCTTAATGTGCGTCAAAGTTTGCATGAACAGACGCATAAGTGGGATGCTCATGCTTATGATGGCATCATCTGCGCTTACCAGCCGTGTGCATTCCTCAAAACACTGAAGGACTTTACAGAGGTCTTTCAGCTTCGACCACTGCACACCAGACAACTCCATGTCTGCCTGCAAACTGCCTGCCCGTGTATCCTCCCACAAATGCATTACAGCCTGCCTCTGTTTGCACAGCCTCTCAACCATGTGCAGGGTGGAGTTCCACCTTGTTGCAACGTCGATAATTAGGCGGTGCTTGGGAAGGTGGAGCAATCGCTGCAGCTTCTGCATACAACTGGAGTGTACGGGCGACCGGCGGATGTGCGAGCACAGTCTTCGCACCTTATGGAGCAGGGCTGTTAACTACGGATAATTATTGAGGAAGCACTGCACCACCAGGTTCAAGGTGTGAGCCAGGCAAGGTATGTGTCTGAGTTTTGAAAGGGCTATGGCTGCCACAAAAATTCCGGCCGTTATCACAAAATACCTTGCCTGCCTCAAGATGTAGACCGCCCAGCCATGACTCAGATTGTCGCTGCAAGTAGTCGACCAGTACCTCCACAGTGTGTCTGTGGTCGCCCAAACACATCATCTTCAACACAGCCTGCTGACGCTTACCACTAGCTGTTCGATAGTGGGACACCTTGTGTGCAACACTGGCAGCTGCGGATGGAGTGCTCGTGCGACTGCGCTCTGTGGATGAGCTTTCGCTTCTGGAGGAGGAGGAGGAAGAGGGTCGAATGCCTACAGCCAACTGTTTCCTATACCGTGGTCTAGGCAGCACTGTCCCACCGCCGCTGTCCCCTGTGGACCCTGCATCCACCACATTAACCCAGTGCGCAGTGATGGACACATAACGGCCCTGGCCATGCCTACTGGACCATGCATCTGTTGTGAGATGCACCTTTCCACTCACTGATTGCTTGAGTGCATGGACAATGCGGTCTTTCACATGCAGGTGGAGGGCTGGGATGGCTTTTCGAGAAAAGAAGTGCCAACTGGGTAGGTCATAGCGTGGTACTGCGTAGGCCATGAGCTTGTGGAAAGCTTTGCTTTCAACCAACTGGTAGGACATCATCTCTAACGAGATTAGTTTGGCAATGTGGGCGTTCAAACACAGTGTACATGGATGAGAGGATGAATACTTTCTTGTCCTGCTCAGAGTCTCTGGTAGGGTGAGCTGGACTTGAGAGCTGCATATGGTGGAACTAGCGGTGGACATGGCAGACTGAGAGAGGGTTGGTGATGGTGATGGTGTTGGTGGTCTTGCTGATGGCCTAGTCTTTCATAGCAATAACATTGTGATTCCCTGACTGCTTTAGCCTTGCGACGACACCTCCACATTTGCTGCTGGTGGTGTGCTAACCGGTGGGCTTACAGTGGGGGAAGCGATGTAGTGTTGCTGACTACCTTCATTCGGAGCAGGTGCACATGTGGTACGTGAGGTTTGGTAGTCCGTCCATGATTGCAAGTGCATGGTGGTTAAATGTCTAAGCATGCAACTGGTATTCAAATTTCTCAGATTTTTCCCTCGGCTAAAGGTCTTTGCGCACTTCTTACAGATAACCTTTGCCTGATCATTAGGATTTTGTTCAAAAAAGTGCCACACTGCACTCTTCCTACTATAGAAGACATTTTGAGGCCTTGCACGCTGTTCTAATTTGACCGTCTGGCCAAGCTGTCCTGCAACTCTTTTGGTTTTTGTAACCCGTTTTTGGACTTCTACGGGCCTGCCAGATAACAGCTGTTGCGATGTCGATGCCTGCTGCGGATCCTCCTCCTCCTCTTCTGAGCTATTGGCAGCGGTACCCTCTTCCCCCAATGGATGCCAATCTGGGTCAACAAATGGGTCATCCATCACCTCCTCTTCAATTTTATGTGCACCTTCCTCTGTGTCACCGTGTAAGGTGGTATAGTATGCGGGAAGGGACACCTGAGTTTCATCAGGGTCAGATTCTGGCTCAGTACACTGCGAGGACAATGTAGTGCTCTGAGTGAATGTACCAGCAGAAAAATCTAGCAGTGGCTGTGTATCAGTGCACTCCATGTCAGATTCATCTTGGACTGGGGAATTCACGATTTGACTTGATAACCCAGGCATGGTATGTGAAAAGAGCTCCATGGAGTAATCTGTAGTGTGGCCTGCCGCATCCTTCACTTTTGGTAGGGGTGAAGGACACAAGGAAAGGTGTTGTTCCTGACCAGGAGCCTCCACTGACGACTCAGTGCTTTTATTTTTTGAAACTTCAGAAGAGGAGTTGATAGAGCTGGAGGCTGTGTCAGCAAAGTAAGCCAAAACTTGTTCCTGAAGCTCCGGCTTTAAAAGCGGTTTACCTACTCCCAGAAAAGGGAGCCTTCGAGGCCTTGTGGAGGCAGACAATGATGCAGGCTCAACACCTCCTGTCTTAGGTGCTATTGTGCTTTTGCCACTACCAGCAGATGCACCACCATCAGTACCAGCTGGCAACCCCCGCCCACATTCATGGCTTCTTCCATCATACTTCCTCATTTTTGGGAAAATGTATCCAAAATATCACCAGCTATATGGTACTGTAAAACAAGGTACAAGGCGTATATAGTATTGGGGAGAATTTGAATCTCCCTAGAGATTTTAGGAGGCTGAACAATTATCTCAGGCCCACTATAAATTACACCTCAATTTAACAGGCTGAAATTGGCTGGTGCATGACAAGGTACAAGGTGTATATAGTATTGGGGAGAATTTGAATTTCCCTAGAGATTTTAGGAGGCTGAACTATTATCTCAGGCCCACTATAGATTACGCCTCAATTTAACAGGCTGAAATTGGCTGGTGTATGACAAAGTACAAGGTGTATATAGTATTGGGGAAAATTTGAATCTCCCTAGAGATTTTAGGAGGCTGAACTATTATCTCTGGCCCACTATAGATTACATCTCAATTTAACAGGCTGAAATAGGCAGCTGTATGACAAAGTACAAGGTGTATATAGTATTGGGGAGAATTTCAATCTCCCTAGAGATTTTAGGAGGCTGAACTATTATCTCAGGCCCACTATAGATTACACCTCAATTTAACAGGCTGAATTTGGCTGGTGTATGACAAGGTACAAGGTGTATATAGGATTGTGGAGAATTTGAATCTCCCTAGAGATTTTAGGAGGCTGAACTATTATCTCAGGCCCACTATAGATTACACCTCAATTTAACAGGCTGAAATTGGCTGGTGTATGACAAGGTACAAGGTGTATATAGGATTGTGGAGAATTTGAATCTCCCTAGAGATTTTAGGAGGCTGACAATGATGCTCTCAGTCCAAGTATGGCAGCAGGCAGCCTAATAAGCAAGACTGCTGCACACAAAAGTGTGGAAAAATGAACGTTTGGTAACTGTGCAGAAAAGAGGAAGAAAAGTATTTTTGCTTTTAAAAAAGCAGTTTGCACAGCAGTGTGCAAACAGCAATGCAGCTATCAATGAGCCTTATAAGGCAGCCTAATAACCAACAGAGCTGATGCACAAAAATATAGCCTCCCCTGTCACTGCACACAAACTGCTGTGTTGTACAGTGGAAATCGCTACCAGCAGAAGAAGTTTTTTTTGTTCTTCTTCCCTGCCTAACGCTCTCCGTTATTCAGAATCAGCAGCAGCAACCTCTCCCTATGCTAAGATCGGCAGAAGTAAGATGGCGGTCAGCGTGCACGCCCTTTTACAGCCCCTGTGACGCCACACAAAGCAAGCCAATCACTTGCATGCCCTTCTCAAAGATGGTGGTGACCGCTGCCCATGTCATCGCGTTGCCCACAGTGTGCGTCCTCCATCATTAGCTGAAAAAGGGCGCTGGAAGCATCATTTGAAACGCGACTATGGCTCTCTGGTCGCCGACCTCATGGCCGACCTCATGCTATGGTCGGGTTTCGTTTCATGAAACCCGACTTTAGCGAAAGTCGGCGACTTATGAATTTGACCGACCCATTTCGCTCAACTCTACTCTCTATGTAAAAGTTCATGTTAAAATCGCATTGTAAAACACAACTGTACACATCGTTTTAATACTTCAAAACATTTATATATACTGTATATATAGATAGAGATAGATATACTGTAGATAGATATAGATAGATAGATTTAAAGCCGGCAAATGATCTGCCACGTACAGTATAGAATATAGTAGGTTAGAATAGAATAGAATAGATATATACTGTCACGGTCACGTGTGTCTGGATGCAGCGAGTACCGCAAGGCGAACCCATATGACACACGTGACCCTGGATACACCGCCTCCAGTTGGGCGAATTTAAATAATACGACGTGCAGCTGGATACACCGCCTCCAACTGGCGAATTTAGGTATTACAAGTATACATACAGTAGTCTGGAAACCCCGCCTCCAGTAAGGCGAATTTAAATAATAAAGGGGGAACCTGGGTAACATTAACAATGGTGGGCCCTGCAATAGGGAATAGGGAAGTGGAGACCTCCTGTACTCCCCTGAGCCAGTGTCCCTGCACTCCTAACGTTCCCTATGCCGGTTCCGCACTGGGTGACGCACAGGAACCTAAAAACCCTAGCTCGCCCTGAACCTAAACCCTCACTAGGGAATTGGTTGGTGCGGAAACTAATCCCACCACTGCACTAAACACACATGAGGGAAAATGACAATACAGGGGAAACACCACTTAGCTTTGCTCTGTTGCGTACGCTCCTAGCAACAGAGCCCACCACCTGTGTGCATCTTCTCCTCCACCCGGATCCATCACCATAACTGGATCCTTCACCATAGTGCAGCCTTGGAGCAGAGTCCACCACCAGTTGCAGCTGCCCAGTAAACAGAGTCCCAAAGATGAGTCCAGCTTCTGCCAAAAAGTCCAGCATGCTTGAGTCCAGTATTCAGCAACCAAGTCCAGCATGCTGAGTGCAACTCTCACCATTGTCGCCACTCCACCAAGCCATGCAAGTACCTACTGCTGACACCGTAAACTGCGACTCCACCACGCCATGCCAGCCCTTCCTGCAGACCATATAGCTGCCACTCGTCCCCTCTTGCTGGGCTGCGCAGGACTCATGTTCAGCTCCTTCTTTCACCTAGGCTTCCTTGTGAATGACGAACACAATATCACCAACAGTCATCAAACACACCTGAACTCTTTTATACAGCCTCACACCTGATTTATAATTACATGCACTAAACCAAAGAAACTAAAGTGCACTACCACTCACCACCACCGGGGCAACTTAGAATGAATGACACCACGTGTAATAATTCTAATGGCCACCGGGGGCAATCACATCACTTTGGCACCAAGCCAAAGGAAAAAAAGTTCACTTATCCATTTAATCTGTCAGATCCACGCTGGATCATGACATATACTCGTAGAAAAGGTGTGTATACAGTATATATATATATATAATGTCAGTGACACACATATATATATAACATATTTTTCGGATTATAAAATGCACTTTTGTTCCACCAAATTTTGGGGGAAAGTCGGGGGTGTGTCTTATAATCCGAATCTGTGGGCTGTGCTGTAGAGGAGGGGGGGCGGCTCTGGAGTGGTGTCAGGGGGCTGGGGTAGGCTGGCTGCAGAAACAGCGGGAGGTCACATGCTCCTGCTCATTAGCCTCATGTAATATTCACTGCACCCGCTGTCTATCACCTCGGTGCTGAAGCCGCGCCGAGTTGGTTGTCAGGGGAGTGGCGCATATTGCATTTGCCTGCACTCCCCCCCTCCCATCATTGATATGCCCCCCTCCCCCAGTCACTCTATATGCCCCCTGCTGGCACGCACATGCCCCCCGGTCACTATATGCCCCTCTGCTGGCAAGCACATGCCCCCATCACAATATGCCCCCCCTCCGACACACACTTGGGCCCCCCTGTCACTGTATGCCCCCTGCTGGCACGCACATGATGAATTAACAAACACTTAACGCACCTTCCCGAAGATGGCTCCTTGCTCCCAGCTCCCTCGTGGCTCTTCCTGTGTCTGTGCTGACATCCAATCAGCACAGTGATGTCATCACTGTGGGCCCAGGTCACATGATCCGATGCCCAGGAAACAGGAAGTGCAACCGATTTGCTGGGAGCACGGAGCCATCATTGGAAGGTGAGTTAAGTGTTTGCTATTATATCATGTGCGTGCCAGCAGGGGGGCATATAGAGAGAGGGGGCCATGCGCATCCCAGCAGAGGGGCATATATTGACCGGGGGGGCCATATCCAGGATGTAATGATGGGGGCTATGTGCCAGCACAAGGGGGCAATGTGCCAATGTACCAGCAGCACAGGGGAACAATGTACTGTACCAGCACAAGGGGGCAATGAGCCATCTTCATTATAGAGTTACCGGGATGAGGGACATATATATGATTTGCAAGAAGGACATTGGCATTATAAGACAGACCCCCATTTAACATAAAAAAATTCTCTTTTTCTTCACCAAATTTGGGGGTGCATCTTATAATCAGTTGTGTTTTATAAAATGAAAAATTCAGTGACTAGCGGTGACGTCACTGATGCTGCGCAGCTTTCCAGCCTGACCTGCATTGAACTCAGCAGTGTGGGAAATGAACTGTCACTTACCCATGCTCAAGAGTTCACCGCGGATCAGGCTGTGAGGCGGCGCTGACATCACTGATGCTGCCACCAGCAGTTTCTCATTCATTCTTCAGTGGTTTACAGCTGGGGTGATAGCATTAGCACCACTCTCGGTTGTAAACTATTTAACCCCCAGACATGGATTACGCCATGGGACACAAAACGCCTAACAGGTTTGGCATATTGTTGTTTTTTATTTTTTATTTATTACAGGAGATCAAGGGCATCGTTTGGATTAGCAGAAGAATAAAGATGGCAAAACTGTATGTTCTTTCATTTCATTAAAATACTTTATTCTGCATGCGTGTGTGTGTGTTTATTTAACCCTTTACAAACTTTAGGATTAGTAATAGATAGGTGTCTTATTGACACCTCTCCATTAAGCCAGGCTTAATGTCACCTTATAATACAAAGGCGACATTAACCCCTTAATAACCCATATGCCACCTCTACAGGGCAGTGGGAAGAGAGAGGCTAAGTGCCAGAATTGGCGCATCTTAGAGAGGTACCTTTTCTGGGGTGGCTGGGGACAGATGTTTTTAGCCAGGGCGGGGGCCAATGACCATGGTCCCTTCCTAGGCTATTAATATCTGCCCTCAGTCACTGGCTTTCCCTGTCTGGCACAGAAAATTGTGCAGTAGCCCATGCCAGTTTTTTCCATGAATACATATGTTTAGTAAAGACATACAGGTCCCAAATTTTACACACACATCCTGCTAACAGTATTAGACACTGACATATATAAATCTAACTGTTCTGCACGGATTTACTGTATGTAAACCATGTCTCCTATCCTGTCGGGTTCTGCAATGATTTTACAGTAGCCGACAAATGAATTATCGGCTATTCTGCTATCTATCTCTCTATGAAATATAAAGATATATATATATATGTGTGTGTGTCACTGACATATATATATACACAGTATATATATATATATATATATATACATACTGCTCAAAAAAATAAAGGGAACCAAGACAGCCTGTTGCAAATGGAATAGCGTTCCCTTTATTTTTTGAGCAGTATATATATACATATATATATATATATATATATATATATACAGTACGCTGCAAAAGTATTCGGCTCCCTGGAACTTTTCAACCTTTTCCCACATATCAACTGGTGGCAGAGCTGCCGTGACCAGTTCCGCAGAGAGCCGCAGAATTGGGCCAGGAGTGGGGCAGTGGGGCACAAAAAATGTAAATACACTACCGTTCAAAAGTTTAGGGTCACTTAGAAATTTCCTTATTTTTGAAAGAAAAGCAGTTTTTTCCAATGAAGCTAACATTAAATGATTCAGAAATACACTCTATACATTGGTAATGTGGTAAATGACTATTCTAGCTGCAAATGTCTGGTTTGTAATGCAATATCTTCATACAGTGCGTTGCAAAAGTACTCGGCTCCCTGGAACTTCTCAACCTTTTCCCACATATCATGCTTCAAACATAAAGATACCAAATGTAAATTTTTGGTGAAGAATCAAGAACAAGTGGAACACAATTGTGAAGTTGAACGAAATTTATTGGTTATTTTAAATTTTTGTGGAAATTCAAAAACTGAAAAGTGGGGCGTGCAATATTATTCGACCCCTTTAACTTAATACTTTGTTGCGCCACCTTTTGCTGCGATTACAGTAGTTAGTCGCTTGGGGTATGTCTCTCTCAGTTTTGTACATCGAGAGACTGAAATTCTTGCCCATTCTTCCTTGGCAAACAGCTCGAGCTCAGTGAGGTTTGATGGAGATCGTTTGTGTGCGGCAGTTTTCAGCTCTTTCCACAGATTCTCGATTGGATTCAGGTCTGACTTTGACTTGGCCATTCTAACACCTGGATATGTTTATTTGTGAACGGAACGATTCCATTGTAGATTTTGCTTTATGTTTGGGATCATTGTCTTGTTGGAAGACAAATCTCAGTCCCAGTCTCAGGTCTTTTGCAGACTCCAAAAGGTTTTCTTCAAGAATGGTCCTGTATTTGGCTCCATCCATCTTCCCATCAATTTTAACCATCTTCCATGTCCCTGCTGAAGAAAAGCAGCCCCAAACCATGATGCTGCCACCACCTTGTTTGACAGTGGGGATGGTGTGTTTAGGGTGTTGAGCTGTGTTGCCTTTACGCCAAACATATTGTTTCGCATTGTTGCCAAAAAGTTCGATTTTGGTTTCATCTGACCAGAGCACCTTCTTCCACATGTTTGGTGTGTCTCCAAGGTGGCTTGTTGCAAACTTTAAACAACACTTTTTATGGATATCTTTGAGAAATGGCTTTCTTCTTGCCACTCTTCCATAAAGGCCAGATTTGTGCAGTGTATGACTGATTGTTGTCCATGGACAGACTGTCCCACCTCAGCTGTAGATCTCTGCAGTACATCCAGAGTGATCATGGGCCTCTTGGCTGCATCTCTGATCAGTCTTCTCCTTGTTTGAGATGAAAGTTAAGAGGGATGGCCAGGTCTTGGTAGATTTGCAGTGGTATGATACTCCTTCCGTTTCAATATGATCACTTGCACAGTGCTCCTTGGGATGTTTTAAGTTTTGGAAATCCTTTTGCATCCAAATCCGGCTTCAAACTTCTCCACAACAGTATCACTGACCTGCCTGTTGTGTTCCTTGGTCTTAATGATGCTCTCTGTGCTTCAAACAGAACCCTGAGACTATCACAGAGTAGGTGTATTTATACGGAGACTTGATTACACACAGGTGGATTATATTTATCATCATTAGTCATTTAGGACAACATTGGATCATTCAGAGATCCACAATGAACTTCTGGAGTGAGTTTGCTACACTGAAAGTTAAGAGGCTGAATAACATTGCACGCCCCACTTTTCAGTTTTTGAATTTCCACAAAAATTTAAAATAACCAATAAATTTCATTCAACTTGACAGTTGTATTCTACTTGTTGTTGATTCTTCACCAAAAATTTACATTTGGTATCTTTATGTTAGAAATATGATATGTGAGAAAAGGTTGAAAAGTTCCAGGGAGCCTAATACTTTCGCAAGGCACTGTATATACATATATTTATATATATATATACACACACATATAATATGTGTATATTTCTATTCTATCTATTCTATTGTAAGCTGTCAGTGTGATTTTACTGTACACTCGCACGTATAATACGGCCGAGAAAAAAGACGGTGATGGGAGCTGCCCCATAGATTAACATTTGTCTGCGTGCTATGCGATATTTTTCTCGCATAGCAGTCGTCCGTATTCCTCTCTAGTGTGGTTCCAGCCTAAAACTGCTGCTTTGTTTTGGATACGCCCTGTTAACTAGCCGTGAAAATCTTTATTGAATGATTACATGGCTTCTTATTTTCTCAGATGAGAAGATGGAAAAAAAATTCTCCATCTTCTCCATTCTATCAGTTCATGAAAATCGGACCTCACTCATATGTTGTCCATGTGCAGTCTGATTTTCTTTTCCGTGGACTTATTGACTTGCATCACCAAATATCAGTTATCAGCATAGATGAATTAGTTACTGTCATGGTACTGTAATCCATGTGTTTTGCATTATAAAGGTGTTCTTCCAGGAAAGTGCCAATGCAAAGAGGGATACACGGGCACAAAATGTGATCAGTGTGAGTTTGGATACAAAGGATACCCACACTGTGTGCGCTGCAACTGCAGTCTAATAGGAAGCGTGAATGATGATCCTTGTGCAGAACAGTGTATCTGTAAGGTGAGTGTTAATGACAGACTCCTGATTTCTACATGCCTTTTTCTAAAATTCTGCCTATCCTCAGTTGATTTTTTTGGTAAATCCCTTTGATTGTCATCAGTGGCGTAACTAGCGTCTGATGGGCACCAGTGTAAAATTTACACGTGACCGGCCACCTCCTCCCCCCATGTTGGTCAAATGTATTGGCTCTTGTAGCATTCTACATCCCGTAAGGACATACGAGTTGCATCGCCTCTCCCATTATGGAGTAATGTCACCCATCTTAGGCTCCCTCCTGGTATATACTTTTATGTCTCTCATCCTGGACCCATCCTACTTAATATGTCCCTCATCCTGGCCTCATCCTGGTATATATATATATATATATATATATATATATATACAGTGCCTACAAGTAGTATTCAACCCCCTGCAGATTTAGCAGGTTTACACATTCGGAATTAACTTGGCATTGTGACATTTGGACTGTAGATCAGCCTGGAAGTGTGAAATGCACTGCAGCAAAAAAGAATGTTATTTCTTTGTTTAATTTTTTTTTTAAATTGTGAAAAGTTTATTCAGAGGGTCATTTATTATTCAACCCCTCAAACCACCAGAATTCTGTTTGGTTCCCCTAAAGTATTAAGAAGTATTTCAGGCACAAAGAACAATGAGCTTCACATGTTTGGATTAATTATCTCTTTTTCCAGCCTTTTCTGACTATTTAAGACCCTCCCCAAACTTGTGAACAGCACTCATACATGGTCAACATGGGAAAGACAAAGGAGCATTCCAAGGCCATCAGAGACAAGATCGTGGAGGGTCACAAGGCTGGCAAGGGGTACAAAACCCATTCCAAGGAGTTGGGCCTACCTGTCTCCACTGTTGGAAGCATCATCCGGAAGTGGAAGGCTTATGGAACTACTGTTAGCCTTCCACAGCCTGGACAGCCTTTGAAAGTTTCCTCCCGTGCAGAGGCCAGGCTTGTCCGAAGAGTCAAGGCTAACCCAAGGACAACAAGGAAGGAGCTCTGGGAAGATCTCATGGCAGTGGGGACATTGGTTTCAGTCAATACCATAAGTAACGTACTCCACCGCAATGGTCTCCGTTCCAGACGAGCCCGTAAGGTACCTTTACTTTCAAAGCGTCATGTCAAGGCTTGTCTACAGTTTGCTCTTGATCACTTAGAGGACTCTGAGACAGACTGGTTCAAGGTTCTCTGGTCTGATGAGACCAAGATCGAGATCTTTGGTGCCAACCACACACGTGACGTTTGGAGACTGGATGACACTGCATACGACCCCAAGAATACCATCCCTACAGTCAAGCATGGTGGTGGCTGCATCATGCTGTGGGGCTGTTTCTCAGCCAAGGGGCCTGGCCATCTGGTCCGCATCCATGGGAAGATGGATAGCACGGCCTACCTGGAGATTTTGGCCAAGAACCTCCGCTCCTCCATCAAGGATCTTAAGATGGGTCGTCATTTCATCTTTCAACAAGACAACGACCCAAAGCACACAGCCAAGAAAACCAAGGCCTGGTTCAAGAGGCAAAAAATCAAGGTGTTGGAGTGGCCTAGTCAGTCTCCTGACCTTAACCCAATTGAAAACTTGTGGAAGGAGCTCAAGATTAAAGTCCACATGAGACACCCAAAGAACCTAGATAACTTGGAGAAGATCTGCATGGAGGAGTGGGCCAAGATAACTCCAGAGACCTGTGCCGGCCTGATCAGGTCTTATAAAAGACGATTATTAGCTGTAATTGCAAACAAGGGTTATTCCACAAAATATTAAACCTAGGGGTTGAATAATAATTGACCCACACTTGTATGTTTAAAATTTATTAAAATTTAAATGAGCAACATAACTTTTTGGTTTGTAAGATTTATGCATCTGTTAATAAATCCTGCTCTTGTGTGAAGTTTGAAGGCTCTAACTTATTTGCATCTTATCAAGCCTGCTAAATCTGCAGGGGGTTGAATACTACTTGTAGGCACTGTATATACTGTATATGCCCTCCATCCTTGGATATACTGTATGTTCCCCATCCTGGTATATACTGTATATCCCCCTTCCTGGTATTTATGTCCCTTATTCTGAGCCCCATCTTAGTATATATGTCCCCAATTCTGCTGCTGTTCTTTAATGCATAGAAAAAAATTAAATGATTTACTTACTTTCACCCTGCCCGTCCTCTTCTGAAGCCGTCATCTGACTTTAGCAAGCATCAGGAGCGCATGACATCACTGCCATGCACCCCGTGTCATGTGCATGCCAACGTCAGCTGCTGGCCTCTGATTGGCTGGCAGCGTGTATTGCAGTGCACAAGCCCAGTGGGTCACTGCATTGCAATACAATTCAGCTGAATATACGTCCGAGGACACACATCCAGTTAAAGTTAGTGCTGGCGTAGGCGGACACTCACCCACATGAACCCGTAGATGAACTCTGCGACCACTATCTGAAATGTAAAGTGCTGCGGAATATGTCAGCGCTATAGAAATAAATTTATTATTATTATTATGCCCATGGCTGTCATACATAACATTTTTTAGATATTTTCTTAAATGAATGAGACGTGACATAGTTGTCCAGATTAGGATGAGCAGTATTATTAATATCAATTATTATTGGTCTCATATTTCAGGAACACGTGGAAGGGGAAAACTGTGATCGGTGTAAAGCTGGTTACTACAACTTACAGGCACAGAACCCAGAAGGATGTACTGAATGCTTCTGCTTTGGTGTTTCAGGTGTCTGCGATGAACTCTTTTGGCATACTACCCAGGTATAGGAGCAGCTTACATTAATTTCCCGCAATGGGAGAGTTTTACTAATGAGATCAATGGTTAAATACTATTGAATAGTCTTTTGCTCTTCCATTTATTGAAACCAATGGGGAATTTTCCTCTTTATGACTTCAATATAAACTTTTTTTGAATAACACTAAATTACTTTTCTAATTTAGATAATAGATAACTGTGATGCCGTCCAAGCAATATGTTTGGCTTAAATTTTTTTCATGTGAGTTGAGTATATGTATGCGGCACATTGGAAGATTGCAGGCCAGTCGCATTGGAAGGGGGTCCAGCACTGTACTGCTTCCTCTCCAATTTTGATGCCCTTTTTGACATTTTTTTACTTGCGTTTTTGTTGCAAATTTTTACCCACTCATTAATATGGGTGAAATCAGCAAAAACGCTGAAAGAATTGGCGTGCTGCAGAGTTAAATCTGCTCCAAATCTGCAAGTAAAAAATAATAATTAACGTGTGCATGAGACTTAAGGTTTCTCATTCACTTTGCTGTTGTTACGTACCCACTTCTCAGCACTTGACTTAGATTAACCCTTGCAGGTGCAACCCTATCTCCTCTCACTCAGTCAAGCATTCAACCTCTGTTCTATGCTGCAGTGGGAGCATAAATCACACCCCGACACAGACCACACATTCCGTTTCATACATGCTGCCACCACTCACCGAATACACGGGTGATGAGTCCTGGAAATATTATTACTATTGTCTGCCAATCATCAGGGTCAAACACTTTAAGGCTATGGATTCTTTAGAACATACAAGGTTCAACTTATTAAAGTTTTAAGCTTTAACAGAAAAGGTACAGTGCTTACAATAAAAAGATATGAAAAATATGGAAATAAAAAGTGACATACAAATATGCAAAACAGTGATAAAATAAAAGGGAGAAAACTTACAGAAATATCGAACTTTGCATTCTGGTATTCTTTCCCTGAGGGAGGGAGAAATATGAACTGGAACACATCAGCCTAGCTGCCCCTCACTGTGAACATCTTTCTTTGTGTAAAGGTCTAATTTATGGATTTGACATAGAGATCCGATTTCTAGACCAGCCTCTCATGTTAATATTCTAATTGCTGGTTTGTGACTGGTCCATGGCGACTCTACCAATGAATACATTATTTTCTCTGAAAACTATTTGTGTGATCTTTCTCATAGATAGATAGCGTCAGGCTGCATTTCACATCTCTGTTCAAAGAGTCAGAAGGTGTGAAATGTTTCCACTTTGAGTGTTCTCAGTAAAGCCCCCCTGGAGAGACTAGAGACAGGAGACTGCCTTCTCAGGATAACATATGTTGTGACCTTTGTGAGACCTGCAGTCTAGGGACAGATGTTAATTACTGCTGGTCATATATCCATACATATACATAATTCACTACAATATTTCACTAAAGCTGGTATTAGGAACTCCTTCAGGATTTGTGACAAAAAAGTGACAAAACTGCATTTTGTGCACACAGGCTTAATCTGGAATAAGGAGACAAGACTAGTCCAAGGCTGTCCCTGGCCGACTTCTCCCTATCCCACTCTAGTTGTCCAGTTGATTAACAGATCTTTATCCATTGAGGCCGTTCAGAATATGATTTGTTAGAAATGTGGCAGCATTTGTATCTTTTCTTTAATACTTCTGTTTTTTCGCTGCAGCTGTCTGATATAAGGGGTTGGCATGTCAGTGATTTACATGGATCAGAAAGTATTCAGCCTCAGCAAGACCATTTTGATGGCCCTCATCAAATAAGTGTCAACAATACAGAAGCTCGGAAGACATTACAATCCGTATATTATTGGGAGGCACCACATATTTACCTTGGAAATAAGGTATGTTCCTCTTTAGATGAAGAAAACCTTTTCACTCTTTCAAAATCTAATCAATGATTACCTGCAGCCCCAAAACAACTCTTATATAATCACACTATGCTACTTTGAGCTTATTCCACTTAGGCCGGCGTCACACGACCGTCAAGTAAGGGCGAGTTTTATGCGAGAAAATGTCGCATAGCACTCGGCCCAGTGTTAATCTATGGGGCAGCTCGCATCACTGTTTATTTTCTCGGGCATATTTAGCGTGTGTGTAAAATCGTCTGAGACTCGCCAATGCAAGCCTATGGGTGCAAGAAAAAAGTCCAGTGCTGTCTGATTTTTATGCACCAGTGTCCTTTGAAAAGCTGGCAATTCATGTGCTGCATACAGTAAAATCTCACTGATAGGTTAGAATAGAATTGATAGAATAGATGTAAACACATACAATACAGAGATATATAGATGTCAGTGACACACACAAATATATGTGTGTGTATATATATATTACATATGTAGTTAGATAGATTGAAGAAAAGCAGGCAATTCATCTGCCGTGTACTGTAAAGTCACTGCAGGAGCCGACAGGATAGAAGAGATGGATTACATACAGTAAGTACAAATAGAATAGGTAGATGTTATACCGCTCCGACATACTCACCCGGCCTCCAATCCCACACCGGCTCTGCATACTCACCCGGCCTCCGCTCCCACGACGCAGCCTCTCACCACCCGACGGCCACGGCGGTCACCTCTGATGGGCTCGTGCCTCCCTTCTGCTTCTTGTGCCTCGGCTGTGCCCTGACCCGGAAGCACCTTCGGACCAAAGGCAGACCAGACGGGGCCATATCAGGCCGGTTCCCGCTGAGGGAGGCGCCTGATTGTTGTGTTACCTTGCATACTGGGCCCTGCTTCCTCCTGTACTCGCTGCAGTCTCTCGGTGCCGTCCTCGGTGTTTCCTGCAGCAGCCTCGCAGCCTGTCTTCTTGTTCCCTGCAGTATTCTCAGTCCTGCTCCAGTGTTCCTGTTTCCTCCGTCTCCTGCCTCCGGTGTTCCTGCTCCATCCTGCTCCAGTCTTGCCATCCTACTCCAGTCCTGCCTCCGGTGTCCTTGTTCCATCCTGCTCCAGTCCTGCCTCCGGTGTTCCTGTTCCATCCTGCTCCAGTCCTGCTGTCCTACTCCAGTCCTGCCTCCGGTGTTCCTGTTCCATCCTGCTCCAGTCCTTCCGTCCTCCTTTATTCCTGTCTCCTGTGTTCCAACTCTGTCCTCTCATCTACACTTCAGTTCCTCCACGTTCCAGTCTATAGTCTTACTCCATTCCTGTCTCCTGTGTTCCAGCTCTGTTCTGTCATCTACACTTCAGTCCCACAGTCCTACTCCAGTCCATTCTGAGCCGCCCCTCTCGGTACCGGCTACCGTGGTACTCGAACCCCTGGGCCTGCTCATAACAGTCCCTGTATAAGGATCGGTTCCGCCTGGCAGCTCGCCCGGGGCCCCTCGGTGCCACGGCCCAGAGGGTCCACTCCTGGAGATTTCGGATCAGACCAGCCACGCTAACAGTAGATATACAGATGTCTGTAACAAATACAGTTAGTCTAGTGTGTGCAGCTTACTGTACATGTATTTAATTAATAAAATATTTTTTTTCTGAAAAAAAATGGTGTGGGCTCTGGTGCAATTTTCGTAACCAGCAGAGGGAAAGCTAATGGCTGGGGGCCGATGTTTATAGCCTGGGAAGGGGGTAATAGTCATGGATCTTCCCAGACTATCAATATTAGCTCAAAGCTGTATAATTAGCCTTTACTGGCTATTAAAATGGGGACCCCCCAAAAAATGATGTGTGGTCCCCCTATAACCAGTAAAGGCTATGCAGACAGCTGCGGGCTGATATTAATAGCCTTGAAATGGGCCATGGATACTGACCCTCCAGGCAAAAAACAACAGCTCTCAGCCGCCCCAGAAAAGGTGCATCTCTAAGATGTGCCAATTCCGGCACTTAGCCTCCCTCTTCCCACTTGCCCTGTAGCGGTGGCAAGTGGGGTGATAGTTGGTGGCGGGGTTGATGTCACCTTTGATTTGTCAGGTGACATCAAGCCCTGATGTTAGTAATGGAGAGGCATCAATAAGACGCCCCCTATTGCTAACCTATTAGTCACATTGTAAGAAAACACAGACATCCAGAAAAAAGTCATTTAATTAAAAAAACACAGACTCCTTTATTAATCTTAATTAAACCATACTTACGACCTCGCCCATTCCCCCGATGCCCTCATCATCTGCAAAATCACCTTTCCACAGAGATGCTTTTAATCCATTTGTCCCACGACGGGTCTAGCTCTGCTACATCTAGATGGCAGACTGCATAGTTGCATGTTCTCAGTATCTGCCTGTTAACTGCTAATCCCTGTCTGAGGGCAGCGCGAGCGTGAGAAAGTTCTCCTGCTCGCGGTGCCGTCAGACAGGTTCTGCGAGTTCACGGTCAAAGAACTCACTTCACCTTTCAGACACCAGTGCGAGCGCCGTGGGAAAATTTCCCACAGCGCTCGTGCCGATGTCACACATATTTGTGTGTTTGACAAATATTTCCTTTGAAAATGATGAGTAAATGACAGAAAATTTCTCTATGTAAAATCTCATGTTAAAATCGCATTGCAATCGGATAGCAATCGTACTGCATTCGGATGTAAGGGCTCATGACCACTTGCGATGAAATCGGACGAATTCAATCCGATAAAAATCGGATTGAATTCGGACCAATGTTAATTTATGATTGTTTGCTCATCTGCGTTTTCTTTTCCAGCTCGGATCGAATGACGATCGGGCTGGAAAAAAATCGCAGCATGCTGCGATTGTAATCAGAAAATGGATCGCATTCCGCAATAGAAGTCAATGGGTGCGATAAAAAAAAAATCACACAGCACTCGCACTATGAGAGTGCTGTGCGATTTTTATGCACGAGTGTCCTATGAAAAGCCGGCAATTCATATGCAGCCAGTGTAAAAACACACTGACAGGTTAGCATAGAAAAGATAGATTACATATATAAACATAGAATAGGTATATATATATATATATATTGCATAGAGAAATAGAAAGAAGATTAGCCATTAATTCATTTGTCGGCTTCTGTAAAATCAATGCAGGAGCTGACAGGATAGGAGACATGGTTTACATACAGTAAACACATGCATAATAGTTTGATATATAGACGTCGGTGACCAATATAATTAGTATAGTGTGTATTTAATGAAAGAATCTTTTTGGGGAAAAAATGGCATGGGCTCCGACGCAATTTTCCAAACCAGAGAGGGAAAGCCAGCGACTGGAAGCAGATATTAATAGCCTAGGAAGGGACCATGGTTATTGGCCCCCCCTGGCTACAAACATCTGTCCCCAGCCGCTCCAAAAATGGCGCATCTCTAAGATGCACCATTTCAGGCACTTAGCCTCTCTATTCCCACTGCCCTGTAGCGGGTGGCATATGGGGTAATAGTTGGGGGTTAATGCCACTTTTCTATTGTAAGGTGACATCAAGCCTGGCTTAGTAATGGAGAGGAGTCAATAAGACACTAATCCATTACTAATCCTAGAGTTGTTAAGTGGTTAAAAAAACAACCAGCCTGAATAAAGTCTTTTAATGAGATAAAACAATATGCACAGTTTGCCATCTTTATTCTGCTAATCCATGCGACACCCTTGTTCTCATGTAATAAAGAAAAAATAATAAACTAACAATATACCATAACTGTCCGGCGTTCAGTCCCACGCTGTAATCCATATCTGGGGGCTATACAGTTTACAACCAGGAGCAGTGCTAAATGCGACCGCCCTGGCTGTAAACCACTGAAGAATGAATGAGAAGCTGCAGTCGCTTGCTTCAGAGACAAACGCTGATGTCATTGAGTCTTCCCTCTCCGCCGGCCTGCTGGCTTGACCCACACTGAACTCTTGAGCGTGGGAAAATGCCTGTTCATTTTCCCATGCTGCAGAGCTCAGAGTGGGTCAGGCTGAAGAATATATTTTGAAGAATATTTTTTTTTTAAATGATGTGTAAAAGACTTGGAACATTTCTGTATGTAAAAGCTCATGTTAAAATCGCATTGCAGTCTGATAGCAATCACACTGTATTCTGATGTAAATCAGATGCTAGATGTGAAAAATCAGTTTGTACTCGCAGAAAAAACGCACAACACTTGCATGACAATTGCATTACACTTGTCCGACTCTCCTGCATCAAAATCGGACCATTAGTGTGTCTCCACCCTAAATCCGATGCTAGGTGTGAAAAATCAGATTGTACTCGCATGACACTCGTGTTACACTCGTGCGACTCTCGGCAGGGAGACTAGGACCAATTTTTCATACGTCTAGTGTGATTCCAGCCTTAAGGACACTTCAAGTTCATGTGGAGTTATTGTCCTACATTTCACAAATCACAAATGTTTAAATAATAATAATAAAAATAATCTTTATTTTTATATAGGCGCTAACATATTGCGCAGCGCTTTACAGTTTGCACACATTATCATCACTGTCCCCGATGGGGCTTACAATCTAAATTCCCTATCAATATGTCTTTGGAATGTGGGAGGAAATTGGAGTAACCGGAGAAAACCCACACAAACACGGGGAGAACATACAAACTCCTTGCAGATGTTGTCCTTGGTGGGATTGGTGGGAATAAATATTTTAAAGTTAAACATTTTTTGCTATTTCCATTTATGTAAATAAAAAATCTTGAAACCTTCAATTTTTTCCTCTGATCACTGAGCCTCATAATTGACTGGATCCCTGTTCTCTATTACCATTTAATAGTCATACCATTATCCTTCTAAGCAAGGTGTCACCTATACACAGATTACACATGATTTAAAACTTCACAGTAGGCAATGGTCAAATCCTATTTCCTCTCCCTCCCTGCACAGCAACCTCTGCACAGATCACAGAGCATGCCTAGAACATTCTCTCATAAAAGACAGTGAACATCCCCAATGTACAGATTGCTTAGTCGGTGTAGTTGCCACATGCAGTTAAGAGCAGCTCAGGCTACATTGTAAACCCGATTATCATATACAGAAAATAGAATAAAAAAGTATAAATCAATAAAATAATATAAAGCACTAGGGTTTTAAATGTGTAAAGATCTTTTATTCTGGCTTTACAGTTCTGTATTATTTTATGATTACAGTTGACATCTTATGGGGGATCCATGAGGTACACAGTATCTTATGATGTTCCAGTTGAGAGTTCAGATGGAGAGATCATCTCTAATGTTGATGCTGTTATTCAGGTAATCTATTCAGCTGCTTTTTACTCATTGCTTTCAATCAGATCACCTCTTAGAATTCTAGGAAAAT
Source organism: Dendrobates tinctorius (assembly GCF_039654945.1). NCBI lineage: Eukaryota > Metazoa > Chordata > Amphibia > Anura > Dendrobatidae > Dendrobates > Dendrobates tinctorius. Next base: position 17,678,690 of record NW_027361838.1, on the reverse strand, counting down.
GAAAGGTGGAATCTATTTGGTAACTAATGGCAACATGAATACTTTTTTTTAGGTTTTATACATAAGATCCACTGTCTCCCACCAAAGTGTTACTATTTATGATTAAAGTACTTGCCAACCACCCATAGGTATTAAATGAGGGTGCACTGTGCTGGCATTGTTTATCATGGTGGACTTTGCTGGCACAGGTTACGATGGTGCGCTCTTCTGGAATGTTTATCATGTTGCACTGCACTAATACTGATTATGATGGTGTACTTTTTTGGCACTGTATATGATGGTGTTCTCTGCTGACATTGTTAATGATGGTGCAATAGGCTTGTGTTGTTTTTGATAGTTCACTCTGCTGGCACAGTTTATAATGGGGCACTCTTCTGTTTTTGTGGAACACTCTGCCAATACTTTTAATTGGTGCCAATCGTCTGGTAGTATTAATGGAGCTTTTGATATTTCGAAGTGATTCAGGAGATAAGGCAAGGGTGGCGGCCTCGGCATCTTCAACTTCAGAAGTATCCAGGGAAATAGGGTGAGCTAGGGCACCCCCTTATGGTATTGACAAGGAAGGAGCCCCGGGTCGCCCGAAAGCTGGGTCGTGACACTTCTAAGACCATAGGCAGAAGACTTGACCTCTACAGGTCTTCCATATTTTTTTTCTTTATTTCTTCCTCTTATATGGCATGGATGTCCCCCACATTTTTGTTTTGCCCAAGGGAGGCTTCAGTGTGCACTCCTCAGTAGTGTACTTCCCTGTGGATATCACATGTTAGCTACTCACCCATTTCCCAAGGCTGTGGTCGCAGCCAAGTGCCATTGATCCTCAATCATATGAGGTCATCGACAGGGTAAGAGGCAGTCATCCAATGATATCTGAAGGGTGAGTAAAATTCCCTCCATCATCCCAGTCCTGTACCTTCGTTGCCTCCCTAGAGGGTCTGATTCTGTGTCTCTCAATGCATTCAGTGAGAATAAGATTTTAGAGTACAAAAATTAGTTTGTTCCTAATCACTGGTATCTTGACTTTACTTAATAATTTTAAATGCATATAGGACTCTTTGGGACAGAAGACTCGTTAGGCCCGGAACTGTGCTCATAACACAGTCCATTGAATGCCAATACTACACTTTTGTGTGAATCCACGTTTTAGCTGTAAAAAAGCCATAAAATAGCAACCATAGGAACTGCAAAATGTATAGCTATTTACCAGTTTGATGATGTATATTATACTTTCATATAGGGAAATGGAATTACCATAGGTACAATGTCTGATGGCTTATTGCTGCAGCCATATGAGGAATACACAGCAGAGCTGAAACTTATTCCGGAGACTTTCGTAGATTTCTATACAAAGAAGCCTGTGGACAGGGACAGACTTATGACTGTTTTCGCTGATATAAATAGGTTCTGGATAAGAGCGAGTTACCACACTGCCAAGAATTCAGTCAGCAGGTAATATGCAAGTTATTATGTGGAATTTGAAACAACGTTTTATTACAAAGTGTGTAGAATTTCAATTAAAGGGAATCTGTCATTAGGATCAACCCTCCTAAGACCTCTATATGGACATATAGGTCACAGGAAGCTGAATAAAATGATATTTTGATATCTGCAATCCGATGTCTTATTCTATAGTAATCCATGTTTTTCTTAATATGTAAATGAACTGTTAAGGACTATTAGCCAAACATAGATATCCCTGAGAATCTGACTCCAGAGCTTATATTAAATGAAAGGGAGAGTTACTGGTGTGAGACCTGTATTGACTGACAGTCTATTTTTCTGATTTACATGTCTCATACTGGTAACACCTCATTTCATTTAAAATAATCTCTGGAGGCAGACACTTGGTGAGATCTGTGTCTGGCCCATAGGTCTTAACATCTCATTTGCATATTAAAAAACATGGATTTCTCAGGAATAAGATGTTGGATCGCAGATATCATGGTAGCATTATATTCAAATTTTATGATCAATTTTTAAACCCATATACACGGCTTAGGAGGGTTGATCCTACTTACAGATTGCCTTTAATGTCTGAAAGTTACCACAAATTAAATTCAACATTTCCCATTGGGCTTTTATTAACATTGAAAATATTATTAACTTATTAAATGTACTGAAGTATAAAAAAATCTTGCTATACATTCCCCTCTCTTAATTTATCATTTTTATACTTTCAGATGTGCCTTGTTGTAGTGCCCAAGTTTTACCACTCTCTTTCTGTTTGTAGGATAAGCTCAGTAACTTTGGACACAGCTACCCCTAATGTAATAGACCTTTTGCCAGCTATACAAGTGGAAAATTGTGAATGTCCTCCTGGTTATGCAGGCACATCGTGTGAGGTAATGGATACAATTGAAAAATATGTAGGTGCTTTATTCTTTCCTGAATAGGAGGCCCAAACAGCTGGTGGTTCCTATGCTGTCATCTGTGTGACAGCGTGGTAAACACAGACTCTGATTGGTGGTTATCTTACTGACGTTACCGCCAGTCACAGTGCTGTGGTTCCCTCGATGTCACACAGAGGACAGAGTGTGAGCCAGCAGCTGTGACCACCTGTGCTGCTATTATTCTCATAAGGCTTCCTAGCCTGAGAATACCAGCCTCCCTGTCTGCTTTAGCTTGATTGGTTATCAAAAATAGGGGGTCCCACCCCGGTTTTTAAAATTATTTATTTAAATAATTTAAAAAAACAGCGCGGGTTCCTTTCTATTTTTGATAATCAGCCAAGATTAAATCTGATAGCTGAGGGCTGCAGCCCACAGCTGTCGGCTTTACCTGCTCTGGTTATCAAAAATAGTGGGGCCACCACGTCAGTTTTTTAAATTATTTAAATCATTTAAACATCTTTTGTTAAATTACTATTTTTTGTTACACAGTGCGAAAGCCAATCACAGCCATGCCAAAACTTGACATGGCTGTGATGGGGCCGGCAGTGCCCACACAGGAAAAGCTGGTTGATTTGCTGCGTTGCAGCCTGTCAACAAGCTTTGACCGGGCTGCCGAACCCGAACAGTAATACAGACTTCTGAGAAAAGTCTGTGTTCGGGATCCGTACACGGACCCCGAACTTTACCATTTGGGGTCTCACTTCTCTACTAATAATTTTATTACATAATCATAGGTCACTCTCTAGTTAGATTTCTACAATGTATTATTGTGTTTAAAATGTAGCAGTTTAGATTCTAAGATGTTTAGTTCACATAAAAACCTAAGCATTAACTTTAGGGAATCTGTCACCAGGTTTTTGCCTCCTAATCTGAGAGTAGCATAATGTAGAGCAAGACCCTGTTTCCAGTGATTTGTCACTTTCTGAGATGCTCACTGTAGTTTTTATAAAATTATTTTTTATCAGCAGGAGATTATCACTAGAGGTTTAGTAAACTTGCTGTTATATAGTCCAACCACACCTTCACCACAGATTGGCAGCTTCCTGCCTATGCACAGTGTACACAGAAGTCTGACAATCAGTGGTATGGGCAGGGTAATACTCAGCATTCAGAAAACTGGTAGATCAGCAGCCTTTCATCTCTTCTCTGTAAAAAAAAAATGATGCATTCATTATTTTTTTTAAGCTGTCAAAAAATTGTAAACATGTAACTATCATCATTTTACAGTTCACAGTTTATGATGTTAAAGAGGTTGTCCTCTAGTTTTACAGTGATGATTCCTCCTTGGGATCATCAATGTCTGATTGTCTGGGGGTCTAACTCCCGGCACCCCTGACGATCAGCTGTTATCGGTGGCGGAATCCGCCGTCCGCATGTAGTCACATGCATAGCTGGCCATCTTCTGATAGTGGCTGCCATAGGGTACTGCACATCCGCCTCATATTGATTTGAATTGGAGGCGGCTGTGTAGTTCCAAGCCCTGGCCACTACCAGGAGATGGTACTTCGGACACCATTGCAAAAAAAGGGAGACAAAAAGCGCAATAGGGTCTTATCCACGTTACCAAGGATAGAGTATATCATGAAATTTGCTCACCTGGTTAGGATGAGATAAGAGCATGTAGGTAGCAGCTGCTGCAGATCCACAGGTCCTTAGTGACCAGAAGAAATGATATATCCAAAGGGAATTCGTAGTTGTGTTCCGTGCTGCCGCTGAGACAAATTCCAGGAGAATGCTGTAGGATTGCAGTGTTTTTATTCAACGCGTTTCAGGGGTCTCCGGTCTCATGGTATTTCCTGATGAAGGGGGCTTGAGAACCCTGAAACGCGTTGAATAAAACCACTGCAATCCTACAGCAGTCTCCTGGAATTTGTCTCAGCGGCAGCACGGAATATAACTACGAATTCCCTTTGGATTTATTACTTCCGACACCAATAACAGCTGATTGGCAGATGTACCAGGTGTAGGACGCTGGATAATCAAACAATCTTGACATCTGTTTTTTTTAATAAGCTTTCCAGAAGAAAATAAAATATCAAGTTAGCAAGCCTCCATTACTCTTCTCTGTTCCACTCCTTTTACATTAGCATAGTCCAGTTAAGTGTAGTATGGTGTACCAGAAATAATGGAATGGTGAATCTGTTTTCTAGTCTTGTATCCCGGGATACTACAGAGTTGGAGGGACCCTTTTTGGTGGCATTTGCCAGCCTTGTGAGTGTAACGGCCATGCAACTGAATGCGACATCCATGGCGCATGTTATGTAAGTAAGATATAATCAGTTCATTGCCTGTAACCAGATAATATGACCTCTACTCTGTGTCTGTGCCGCTGTTATTTGCTGACACAGTGTGCGGGTCAGCAGATAACTGTACAGCAGACACTGCACAGATTGCAGATAATGTGACGTTGTGGTGTATTTCTTATGTATTTATGTGCACATTCTAAACTGTAATGGCCTTTTTTAATGAAAAAGCTTGTTTTACTGCACATTTTAATACTAAATCATAATTTATATTCTTCAGGGCTGTCAGCACAACACTACAGGTCCTCACTGTGACCAGTGCCTGCCAGGCTTCTATGGGACCCCCGCTGATGGCACGCCCAATGACTGCCAGCCTTGTTCCTGTCCTTTGACCGTCTCCTCTAATAAGTGAGAAATATAGTTTTCTTTTTATTACCAGATTTTATTTACCTTCCTCTCTTCATAAAGTCATAGGTTTGTCTCATATGTTAGGGTAGTCTTAGGCCACCAACAGCGACAAACATTACTGCACATCTGTGATTTGGATGTATTAATGCTTAGAACAGAGAGAAAACTGTGCTTTGCTTTTTATCTTTTTTTAATAATCAATATTTCACATTATTTCAGTTTCAGCCCAACTTGTTATCTGTCCAATGATGAAGAAATTATTTGCGACCAGTGTGCACCTGGCTATACAGGGACCCAATGCGAGAAGTATGTAGTTTTAGAATTGTTAGCACTTTTTTCCTACTTTATTTGTTGTTGCTGTTTTGTCTTTTTAACAATGTCAATGTTTTTTAATATTTAAAGAGAAACTTTTTGTGAAAGAAAATAGCACTTTCTGCCTTGTTGGTATCATGGCCATGTGATTACAACTCTGATGAGAGCAATGCTTATTTCTAATCAGTCCTATGATGTCACGTGTGTTATGTCAGATGCCTTTAATATTTTTGCTGCTTTGAAGGATGAATGATGCTACTATATTGATCTGCAGGTCATTGGCAGATCTGCTGTATTTTTGCAGGATCAATTGTCAATCTGATCAGGTTTGATGAACGCTGTATTTATTCTAGGTGTGCAAATGGCTACTTTGGAAACCCATTAGTGCCTGGAGGAGCCTGTGTCCCTTGTGACTGTAACGGCAATATTGACCCATTTGTAGATGGACATTGCGATTCATTGACCGGAGAATGTCTTCGATGCATTGGTAATACAGCAGGGCGCCATTGTGAACGATGTGAAGATGGTTTTTATGGTGATGCCCTCTTGGCAAAGAATTGCACTGGTAGGTATTTGTAAAACCCATCTGCAAACATATGATTGAAAATAAGCTGAGTATTCATGGTCAGAAGCTTTTGGGTCATAAAACTTGTTCCTATTAGAGGCAAACAGTGTCAACTTGGGGCCTCTATCCAAGAATTGTGTTTGAGACCCTATCTCTGTTATGGCACTACATAACCACATAGGGACCCCTCTCTTTTTATGACACCAGAAATGCTACATACAGTAGTTTCCAGTCACACACTAGGCATATGTCACATATCTGCAGTCACACAATAGACACATGCAATATTAACGCAAGTCACACACTAGATACATGTTATGAACTAGATTAATGCTTCCTAGTTGTGAGTCATTCACTAAACACAAGCCACATTAACTCAAGTCATACAGTACCGCATAGACAATGTCACACACTAGACACATGCCACTTACATGTCAGTCACACACTAGAGTCACTGCACACGTGGATTTTTGCAAAAGTGGAAAATCTTTATTTCTATTGGACGGTGAAGAAGTGACAGCTTTTTTGACGTTTTGGCCTCACAACGGCCTTTATCATATAGTCGCTGAAAAAATAAAATGTATACAATAAAAATAACAGACAAATATATACAATAAAAATAACATGTAGGATAGATCATAGAATAAGTATCTCGTTGAGGAGCATCTTTATGTTATGTGCCAAACGATCATTAGGGAGTATAGAGACATTTTTAAGACAAAAAATAGAGAAAAGGAAAGCATGGCGGCAGACAGAGTATCACTCTATAAGTAAATATTGAAATCATACCCCTTAGAGAAGAAAGCGGCTAAGAGGGGCACTGGGGGCTGCGGGCCAAAGTTTTGTCTGATCACGTAGACATAGCCATGCACTTAACAAATGACATGTAGACTTAGTCACACAAGAAAGACACCGCATTGAAGGGAAGCAGACACGAAGTAGACACGAGCCACTTAGATGCCACTCACAATTGACACATGCCTTTCACACACTAGACACATGCCAGTCACACATTAGAAATATTCCACAAGCATGCCAGTCACATACTAGACACAAGTCACTTACATGCCAGCCACACACTAGTCATGTCACACACATGCCAGTCACATACTAGACACATGCCAGTCACACATTAGACTTATGCCAGTCACTTACTAGACACATGCCAGTCACATACTAGACACATGCCAGTCACACACTAGACACATGCCAGTCACACACTAGACACATGCCAGCCTCACATTAGACATATGCCACAAGCATGCCAGACACATACTAGGCACAAGCCACTTACATACCAGTCACCCACTAGACACATAAATACCCAATAGACCAATGTTATCAAGGGCTTTCCCATAACAATTACCACAACACAACATACTTTCCACTGACGAGGGCCAATAGCCTGAAACACTGTGTCTGCAAATTGAGATTCTGATTTGGCTTTTATCCTAAGTCATATTACAAGACTCGTTAAAGGGTTGATTGTGACTTGTAGGATCGCTACTACCAACAGGTGGCGCTATAGAGTTCAAGTCCTCTTCCTCTCTGAAGAGGCAATTTGCATACACAACACCTATAGAAACAGGAGTATTAGCCAGGAACAAATAATAGATAAATCTTTACTGAACAAATTTCTAGTCATGTTAAAAAAAATCTAAAAGGAAAATGTGAGACATAAGGTACTGTCACACTTAGCGATGTACCAGCGATCCCGACCAGCGATATGACACGGTCAGGATCGCTGGTACATCGCTAAGTGGTCGCTAGTGAGCTGCCACACAGGCAGATCTCACTAGCAACATCTCAGGGGTCGGGGGTCGCTACATACGTGTCAGACGAGGCGATGAAGACGTCCTCCCGCACGCGTCCCTCGTCGTCACAGCAGGAAGCTGACAACGAGAAACAGTCCAGGACGTTCTCGCGCGATCAGCGATAACCAGCGGGGGAGCGGTCGGAGGTAAGTATCAGACATAGCAATATCGCTATAACGTCACAAAAATCAGTGACGTTATAGCGATATTGCTAGCGATATCGCTTAGTGTGACAAGCCCTATAGGCGTGACCCACACAGGGAGCCTCCGGATGCAGCCAATAAATAGTAATAAATATACACACACCATAAAAGTTTATTTACAAACTTAGCACAAAAACAGAGGGGTCAGTAATTTACCTCCAGAGGTATGCATTGGAATAAAATAAATAAAAAGTGGAGTAGGATACTACAAAGGAAATATATAGCAGATGGAAAAAACCCTCACCTAGAGTATTGTGTAAAATGATCTTCACTAGGAGTGAAAACATATCAGCAAAGAAAATGTTTGCTATTGAAATAGGTGTGCAATCGCCACAAGAGTATAGTCACTGGTTCAAAGAGGCAAAACATATAATCAAGTAAATAGACTTTCAGATATAGGGTGAATTTCCTGTATCGCATTTGTAATGTCTACTCAGAATGATGAATAAGAACCAGAATATGATAGGATGAGCACAACCCTGTGCTAAAATAGCTAGGAGCTGTATCGGAACGAATCAGAACAACCTTGGCATAAAGTGAAAGGAGGTAGACAAAAACTGCATGGCAAAATGAGCATCCCTAACGCGTGTTTCGCATGCAGCTTCCTCCTAGGGATCGTATTGCACTAGACACATGCCGGTAACATGCCAATCACACACTAGACACATTCCACATAGACGCTAATCATGTTTTAGAATCATGCCATATAGTGGTGATTCATGTATTAGACACATTACACATACATGGCAGTCATGCTCTAAACACATATCGCATAAACACAAGTCAATCACTAGCCAAATGCCACATAAACGTAGTCATGCGCTAAACACATTCCACATAGACGTAATCACGTAAGATAGACACCACATAGAAGAAAAGCAGTCATGAAATAGACACGTGCCTCTTAGACGCCACTCACACACTAGACACAAGCCACTTACATGCCAATCACACACTAGTAGACACATGACACAAGCATGACAGTCACATACTAGAGACATGCCACAAATATGCCAGTCACAAACTAGACACTTACTCCAAACATGCCTGTCACTCACTAGACACATGTCACAAACATACTAGTCACTAGACACATGTCACTTTTATGCAAGTTACTCTCTAGTCTAAGTGCGTATTTCAGTTATTCATACACTAAATATGTTAGTGGATCGCCCTCACCCAGGGCGGCGGGGTACTCTGAGCCGGGCCCGGTGGATTTCAATGGGAGTTGTCACGGTAGCTGTGACCCGGTCCGTGGCCCTGGGCGTCCATTGTAAAAGGGGGAAAATGTTGAGTGTGCGGATGATGCTAAAAGTTTATTAGTGAATGATTTGTGACGCCACCTGTGGTGTTCGTCAATGAAGGTGTTAAGCCGACGCTGCAGACAGATCCTCTGGGACTGATGGTGTGGTGCAGCAATGATGGTGTAGCCCTCCACAGGTAGGGCTGTAGTCCCAGGGCAGTGTAGGTCAAGAGATCGTGAGGAGAGGAGAGCGGTGTGGTTTTAAGCATATAGCTGTAGCAGTGCTGAGTGGGTTGGCGCAGGAATAAGCGGATGACACCAAGGGCATGTAGTTCCAAAGCTTTACTCACAGTCTGTTGTGCATACAGGTGCCCACATCCGCGCCGTGTCTTCCAGTTCAGGGGCTCAGTCAAACTCCAGGCAAGATGAAGTACTCCGTTCCAACACTCCGCCAACATAAGTGCCTTTTCTGAACATCTCCCTTTTGTGCCTATAGTGAAGTACTCTCAGTACTGAGTTACACTGGAGTTCCTCCTGTCAGATGTTCCTACGAACTCTACTTGTACGGCAGACAGCTGTAGCCTGCTTCAGCGACACCTTCCTACTAAGTCCCGGCTCACTCTCGTTGCTGCTGTGCCCTCAAGTCTTGTGTGGGAATAAAGTGGTGACGACTTCTATTCCTCCGGTGTCTGCTGCAGGACCATTAGTATCTATACAACCTCGGGGACCGGACCCCGGCCTTGCGCTGTGAACTTGAGAAGGGTTCTACTCTAACCCTAATCCATGGTCCTCCTCTCCTTACGTTCCATACTAATTCTTCTTTCTTATGGAGAGAGTTAGGCTTTCCATCAATGTCTCTTTCCTGTGCCAGCGTACCCAGGTCACTGAGGTCGGCTGCAGCACTTCCTTCATCCATCCCGATCAGGGGATCTTCACTCTTCCTCTGACTCTGTCAGACTGACTCAATCCTAAACTCTTCCCGCTCTTTTGGTGCCAACTAACTCCACCCACCTCCCAGCACGCTTCGTGTTCCAAGCAGGGAGCCACCAAAGGGTGCTTTGCTACACTACTATGTTGTCTGGTATGCAGGTGTTGGAGTGGGGTCCGGAGTCTCCACCTTACCTGAATGGTGGGGTACCACACCTCAGGAGGAGGTGCAGTACCTCTGTGGTGACTGAACCCTCAGGGGCGCCACATACCCCCCCATTAAACAGCACATCTGTGGGCTGCAAGTGAAACAAAGTTAGACAAACAAAGGAACATACAAAATTTTTGAATGCTGATAAACAATTCTTATCTAAACTTCCCAATGTGGGAGGCACTCACTCTTGAACATTGCAAAACAGCTTAACAGACTGTCTATAATTACCTCATTTTAAAGTGCTATGGAAGTAAACTCACTACCAGTTATTATCATCTACACATTTTTCTTTTCTTTATCTTCCATATTCTCTTTTACTGTCTCCAATGGACATAGGTGACAACCGCGGATGCCTGGTTCGTCACCTGCATTTAAATCTTTATTCAACATTATCAAATTCTATAAAATATCCATTCCTAATCAAATACCTAAATACTACTATCAGTAAGCTTTCTATAAAATGTGTCAACACTTCTATAATACACATCACACAATGCATCACATTAAGACATCAATAATTCTTGCACGTGCTGGACACCGCTCCCAGCCGGGATTTCTTGCAGTGTCCTTGGGTTGGAGCTACGCTCCATGATGAGGTAGTTCTTATTCATAAAAGATCTATGTAAAACCAAGAGAGGACACCATGAGAGGTGCAACTATTTACAACACTGTGGATCATTCATTGTCCATGATCTCTGCAATTCAATAAAAAATGTGCTGCCAACGCAACTAGGCAAAAACTTGCAAAACCAAAGAAAAACATGATAACAAAGAAGAAGGCACAACGGTGCAAATACCCTCCTGGGTAACAACTAGTCAGTTACTGGAGTGTTTCTTTATTAGGGGTCTCCTCCTGGGGTAGTGGAAGCTGGTTTCCTTGGCTGCTTTCAGGGGAGAAGATTTGGATGTCCATGCCCACCTCCTGGCGGATTAATGAATTGCCGGTAGTCAGCTGGAATTTTGGGGGCGTCTGCCTGTGGTACTGCAGGGACAGCTACTTGTACCTTGGGGTATTGCACTTCAGTGGACGCAACCTGCCGGACTTTTGCAAGGACAAATACGATGGTGGGTGGTAGTCCTGCCAGGGGAACGTACGCTTTCTCCTTTTTTGTAGGCCGCAATAAAATCTTCTGGGATGCGGTGCACATTAATGGCGTACCAGCCATGCAACCCCTCATGCCGGGTGAAGGTCACATATTCTCCCGGGTGCAAGTCACGGGCAGGGTGTGCCCTCCGGAGGTGAGACTCAATATCCCTCCTACTAAAGAAGAGGTCAGAGATCCTCTGGGGTAAATATATATAAACTTGGCACACACCAAAGGTTTCTGATGCAGAAAGGTGATTTTTAATTATACAACAGTACATACATACACAGACGTTTCGGTCTAGGACCTTCATCAATGTACGATATATTGTACTGTGAGATTCTTAGTGACTGGGCTTTGTGAGATAGACCAATCCTGTGAGGAGGCACATGAAGCCGTCCCACTGCGTGGTGGTTTGTGGAGTGTGGACGCAGTATCCGCCGCGAATCCCAAGCACAAGTAATTAAAAATCACCTTTCTGTATCAGAAACCTTTGGTGTGTGCCAAGTTTATATATATTTAGTTCACGGATTGGGATCCTACTTGGGCACCACCTACAATTCTCAGGGTTGTGCCAACGGTTTTGTTCTTACAGAGATCCTCTGGGGGTCTGAGATAAATCCAAACCCCCATTCCTGGTTAACATTCAGGACCTGACTCCATCCTGCTGAGTCCCGAGGACCGTAATGACCGGCACAAACCCTCTCCTTTCTGTCCATATCAGGGCCCAGTACTGTCATTCTCTGCTGCTCCCGCTCCTTCTGCTCGGCTGCCAGCTGGCAGAGGGTCTGTTGGCAATAGGACTTTTCCTCCTCCTTCACCTCTTGGGGTCGGCCTCTACCCACAGTGGACAGGGGCACTACCACTAGGGTCTCAGGTGTTTCTCCCCAGGGACTCGAATCCCGGTCCCATACCAGGTCCAGCACAACCTGCCCGGATGCTGCAGCAACGGTGCACCCTGAGGCCTTCCCAGCTACAGGGGCGGCAGTCATTCCTAGAGCTTCCCAGTGATGTTGTGTCGGCTTCGGTTCTGGCATCGGGCGACAGCCGTTGGCAGCGTTGGTAACCTGAGCTGCCGGGTCAGAGGCAGGAGACGGTGGTCGAACTGATGGCGTCTCCAGGTCCGCAGGGGCCTCCGGTGGGACCTGCACAGCCGCGCTAGGTCCAGGCAGCAGTCCAGCTTCTTCCTGCTCAGCTCCCGTGCCCTCCGGTAACTCCTCAGAGCAGTCGGCGCTCAGCGGTGGTTGCAGCCGGGAGATGGTGACAGGCGCTGCCGATGGCATCGCGGCAGCCTCAGGTCCCGCAGGTGCTGCCAGAGGGAGGACCAGGGCATCCTCGGTGGGTACCGGTGGTGCAGGTACCACGGGCGTAGGTACTGGTGATATAGCAGCGATGGCGGGTACCGATAGTGAGGGTACCGGTGATGGAGGTACCGATGGTTTAGGCCCCTCCTGCGCATGCTGCCAGTTCAGAGTCCAGAGAGCCTCCTGTCTCAGCCGCAGGCGGTGTGTCAGCTGTGCAATCTCATCCTCCAGCTGCCGGCGGTCCATCATGGAAGCAGGGTCGGAGCCTTCAGCCATTGCGCCGGGGAAGTTCAGCTCAACCTCCTCGTGCTCTTCAGACGTCCTTCCTTCTCCCAATATGGCGTTCTCGCTCTCTCCCTCCTTCTTCCCAGGCTCTTTTCCCGCCACCAGCTCTCGCTCCTCCTTCTGGGGGCGGCGTCCTCTTCCTACTCCTCAATACCAGGCCAGTATACGAACCCCTCTGGGGGTGGGCCATGTTGCTGTAGCATAGAAGTTTAGACAGGGGAGGCCCAGGACAGTTCGCGCTCTTTTCTTAGGACCACCCATGTTGTCACGCCCTTCTTCACCGTGCCGGCGGCCATTTTGAGAGTCCATTTTACAGTCTATTAATTTGGTTATTCTGCACATTCTCAGCAATGTGTAAGTCCAATAAATCTTCAGCACACAGAACCCGGTGGCACCGGGCTTCTCGTCATCCTGTTCATGACGCCAAAAATGGATCGCCCTCACCCTGGGCGGCGGGGTACTCGGAGCCGGGCCCGGTGGATTTCAAAGGGAGTTGTCACGGTAGCTGTGACCTGGTCCGTGGCCCTGGGCGTCCATTGTAAAAGGGGGAAAATGTTGAGTGTGCGGATGATGCTTAAAGTTTATTAATGAATGATTTGTGATGCCACCTGTGGTGTTCGTCAATGAAGGGGTTAAGCCGACGCTGCAGACAGATCCTCTGGGACTGATGGTGTGGTGCAGCAATGATGGTGTAGCCCTCCACAGGTAGGGCTGTAGTCCCAGGGCAGTGTAGTTCGAGAGATCGTGAGGAGAGGAGAGCGGTGTGGTGTTAAGCATATAGCTGTATCAGTGCTGAGTGGGTTGGTGCAGGAATAAGCGGAGGACACCAGGGCATGTAGTTCCAAAGCTTTACTCACAGTCTGTTGTGCATACAGGTGCCCGCATCCATGCTGTGTCCTCCAGGTCAGGGGCTCAGTCAACCTCTAAGGCAAGATGAAGTACTCCGTTCCAACATTAGTGCCTTTTCTGAACGTCTCCCTTTTGCTCCTATAGTGAAGTACGAGGGTGCCTGAAAACTTCGAGGCCCACCCATGAAATCTTTTTTGCATGGTCTTGTTTTGCAGTGCAATATGTTTTTTAGTTAATTGAATGGTCTCATGAGCAATCTGGATTTATTTTGATTTTTTTTGTTTCCGTTACAGCATTTTAAAGTTGGGTCGCAAGGCTGAAATATGGAAATGGAGAAGTTGGCAAAGTTCACACATCGGCTGCTGCAATTCATTCCTGTGGTTTCCAACTGCTTCAGCACCCACCCTATTCCCCTGATTTGGCTCCCTCGGACTATCACCTATTCCCACAGATGAAAAAGCACCTTGGTGGAAGGTGGAATTGCAGCCATTGCAACAGCCGATGTGTGAACTTTGCCAACTTCTCCATTTCCATATTTCAGCCTTGCGACCCAACTTTAAAATGCTGTAACGGAAACAAAAAAAATCAAAATAAATCCAGATTGCTCATGAGACCATTCAACTACGGTAACTAAATAACATATTGCACTGCAAAACAAGACCATGCAAAAAAGATTTCATGGGTGGGCCTCGAAGTTTTCAGGCACCCCTCGTACTCTCAGTACTGAGTTACACTGGAGTTCCTCCTGTCAGATGTTCCTACAAACTCTACTTGTACGGCAGACAGCTGTAGCCTGCTTCGGGGACTCCTTCCTACTAAGTCCCGGCTCACTCTCATTGCTGCTGTGCCCCCAAGTCTTGTGTGGGAATAAAGTGGTGACGACTTCTATTCCTCCAGTGTCTGCTGCAGGACCATTAGTATCCATACAACATCGGGGACCGGACCCCGGCCTTGCGCTGTGAACTTGAGAAGGGTTCTACTCTAACCCTAATCCTTAGTCCTCCTCTCCTTACGTTCCATACTAATCCTTCTTTCTTATGGAGAGAGTTAGGCTTTCCATCAATGTCTCTTTCCTGTGCCAGCGGACCCAGGTCACTGAGGTTGGCTGCAGCACTTCCTTCATCCATCCCACTCAGGGGATCTTCACTCTTCCTCTGACTCTGTCAGACTGACTCAATCCTAAACTCTTCCCGCTCTTTTGGTGCCAACTAACTCCACCCGCCTTCCAGCACGCTTCGTGTTCCAAGCAGGGAGCCACCAAAGGGTGCTTTACTACACTACTATGTTGTGTGGGATGCAGGTGTTGGAGTGTGGTCAGGAGTCTCCACCTTACCTGAATGGTGGGGTACCACACCTCAGGAGGAGGTGCAGTACCTCTGTGGCAACTGAACCCTCAGGGGCGCCACATTAGCACTAACATCTTTCATTAAATATCACTCACATTGTTATTATTACCTTCTTCTGCGGTTAAGATAGAGGCAACTTTTTTAACTAATAAGCCCAGCCCATTTCCCTAATAGCCCCGCCCATCAATTGTGCTCAGCCACGGCCACTCATAGTTTGCATATTTTACATAAATCGCCTATTCTTTCACTCATCTGTGCTACCTGTCTATGAATGCCAGGCGCTACTATACAGCCGTGTTGGGTGTCCGCTGTCGCCCCCACTGTATAGACGGTATGTTTGCCCTGATAGTCATCTGTTAGTTCTTGGTTGGTGTATGAAGCCTATTTTTCATATATTGCATTCTATGTTGATTATATGTTTTATTTCAAGCATGCAGCTGCCACCCAAATAGCTCCGTCTCTGCAGTTTGCCACCATGAAACTGGCTTGTGTGCCTGCAAACCAAATGTATTTGGGAAGCGATGTGATCAGTGTGAGGTAAGATAATTTTTTTGCTGCATACATTTTTTAATAATTTCTGTTCATTTTAAAAGGAAATGTTATTGGTCTTTTACCATCAATTTATATGTATTTCTGTCTCTGTTTATGTTAATGGTTGTCTTCTTTCTCTCTCCCCAGCCTGGATACTACAGCTTGGCATCTGGCCTCGGCTGTCTACCATGTAACTGTAGCCAGTCAGGTTCAATCTCTGAACTATGCAATGATGCTGGGCAGTGCCCGTGTGTCGCCAGCGTGGCAGGGAGTAAATGTGACGTGTGTGCTCATGGGTATTATGGATACAATGATGGTGGCTGCTCACGTACGTTATATTAGACTTGTGTCTGTTAATTGTTTGTATATTGCTAATCTGGCTACTGCTATATGTTAAAGGGGTTTGTTACATCCATGGGAGAGGTGAGGCTCACTCTCGGCATCCCTGCTATTTAACAGTTTCAAGGGGGTGCAGAGCTTTTTACGAGCACCATGTCCTATTTATTCAACGTGTAGTTGTGCAGTACAGAGCACTGAAGAAGCCCCAGTCTTGGCCAGAGCGTTGCACCAGTTGGCAGGGGTTCTCGGAGTTAGACTTCCATCAGTCAAAGGGCACATTCCTACATCTGTATAAATTGGTTTGAGATAGTACCACAATGCAAGGACTAGCCGCGGGCCTCCCAATCTGACCATCGCCACTGTATATATCTCTATGACACTGCCACGCTCCGGTAAGGAGACCTGTGGCCAGTCTGTGCATTGATCTCGGACCGATTTATTAAGATGTCTAAATGTACCCAAATAGTGATGACACATCTTAAGGATATGTAGAGATGAGGTTAGAGTAGCACAACATGTGAATCCAGGGTATCCAGGTGCATGGTCCACTTGAGCCACCAATAAAAGTTCAAACAAACAAGTAGTTTTCATTATATGGTACTACACCATAAAGGTGGCGGTGCCCAAGTAGGGATCAAGTCCATAAAGTATATACGAGGGGCTGCTGATGAGTCTTTGGCGCTGCAAGCTGTCCAAAGGAATATTGTTCCTGCAAGACAATGCCTCCGCTCACACTGCATAAGTGACCAAGGCAAAACTGGCGGAGCTGGCCTTCCAGCTGGTTGACCACCCACCTTATTCACCAGATCTAGTTCCCTCCGACTATCATCTGTTTCCATATCTGAAGAAACACCTCAAGGGTACCAAATTTCACACCATTTCTGATGCCATGGCTGTTATGGATGCCTGGTCTGAGGCACAACTGAAATCCTTCTTTTGCAAGGCTTACAGAACTTGGAATACCGATGTAAGAAGTGTGTTGACATCAGTGGAGAGAATGTGGAATAAATGGCAAGTTTCATCTTCCAATCTCTTTTCTTTCTGGGTAAAGCCAAAGACTTATCAGCTGCCGCCTCGTATAGAGAAACTCAGCACTCGGTGGTAGACAGTAGACTTGTGACAGTTTTAATTTACTAATCCAATTACAAAGTATATTGACGTTTCGGTCCTAGGATCCGGACCATCATAAGAATGTCTGTTACATGCTGATTGAAGTCTGGAACTTAGGACCGAAACGTCAATTTATTTTGAAGTTATTTATTTCAATTCCAGATGGATCCACCGGCATCGTCCATCTGATGTAGTGTACTTTACGTTTTTAGCTTTTGTGTAAAATGTTTGTGTTTTCTCTAGCTTGTCACTGTGCTCACACACAAAATAACTGCAATCCAAGAACTGGCGAATGTATTTGCCCTCCATACACCCATGGACCCAAATGTGAATACTGTGATGTCAACTACTGGGGCCATGATCCAGAGCTTGGATGTTTGGTATGAAATCATTGCGCTGATTTTTGGAGATTTGTTATGTAAAAATCTAAATCCATCAAATTGTAGAACCCAAACTGCTTAGTTTCAAACTCAGATCTTTTGTTGTTTAATTTCCTGGGGTATGCTTTTATTTTCTGTTGCTAGTTAAATCAGATGATGGCTACTTGCAGAAAACAATCATTTGAATGGGATTTTCTATTCCTTTGGCTAATGGATAATTAAAAGGGTTGTCCCCCACTTTCCTAGTTATTTTTAATGGGCCCAGGGTGGTATAAGTGAAAAAAAAACTATACTCACCTCCTTTACCATCGCTGCTACTCTACCGTCGCTACTTTGTCCCCTGTCGGTTTAGTGCTACCAACATCCAAAAGGGGGCATTAGGTGGCCACTGCAATTAATCAGAGGCTACTGATGGGAAGCAACTGTCTCATTCCATTTTGGGGGATACAGTACCCAGGAGTGGCGCTGGCTTGAGAAATGAGTACAGTTTTTTTTTCTTAAACTGCACTGGGTTCATTAAGTATATCTTGTAAAGTAGTGGACAATTTACTAGAAAAAATAAACGCCTGTGGGATAGCTCAATACAGTTGTGGCCAAAAGTATTGACACCCCTGCAATTTTGTCAGATAATACTCAGTTTCTTCCTGAAAATGATTGCAATCACAAATTCTTTGGTATTATTATCTTCATTTAATTTGTCCTAAATGAAAAAACACAAAAGAGAATGAAGCAAACAGCAAAACATTGATCATTTCACACAAAACTCCAAAAATGGGCCAGACAAAAGTATTGGCACCCTCAGCCTAATACTTTGTTGCACAACCTTTAGCCAAAATAACTGCGACCAACCGCTTCCGGTAACCATCAATGAGTTTCTTACAATGCTCTGCTGGAATTTTAGACCATTCTTCTTTGGCAAACTGCTCCAGGTCCCTGATATTTGAAGGGTGCCTTCTCCAAACTGCCATTTTAAGATCTCTCCACAGGTGTTCTATGGGATTCAGGTCTGGACTCATTGCTGGCCACCTTAGAAGTCTCCAGTGCTTTCTCTCAAACCATTTTCTAGTGCTTTTTGAAGTGAGTTTTGGGTCATTGTCCTGCTGGAAGACCCATGACCTCTGAGGGAGACCCAGCTTTCTCATACTGGGCCCTACATTATGCTGCAAAATTTTTTGGTAGTCTTCAGACTTCATAATGCCATGCACACGGTCAAGCAGTCCAGTGCGAGAGGCAGCAAAGCAACCCCAAAACATCAGGGAACCTCCGCCATGTTTGACTGTAGAGACCGTGTTTTTTTCTTTGAATGTCTCTTTTTTTCTCCTGTAAACTCTATGTTGATGCCTTTGCCCAAAAAACTCTACTTTTGTCTCATCTGACCAGAGAACATTCTTCCAAAACGTTTTAGGCTTTTTCAGGTAACTTTTGGCAAACTCCAGCCTGGCTTTTTTATGTCTCGGGGTAAGAAGTGGGGTCTTCCTAGGTCTCCTACCATACAGTCCCTTTTCATTCAGACGCTGACGGATAGTATGGGTTGACACTGTTGTACCCTCGGAATGCAGGGCAGCTTGAACTTGTTTGGATGTTAGTCGAGGTTCTTTATCCAACATCAGCACAATCTTGCGTTGAAATCTCTTGTCAATTTTTCTTTTCCATCCACATCTAGGGAGGTTAGTCACAGTGCCATGGGCTTTAAACTTCTTGATGACACTGCGCACGGTAGACACAGGAACATTCAGGTCTTTGGAGATGGACTTGTAGCCTTGAGATTGCTCATGCTTCCTCACAATTTGGTTTCTCAAGTCCTCAGACAGTTCTTTGGTCTTCTTTCTTTTCTCCATGCTCAATGTGGTACACACAAGGACACAGGACAGAGGTTGAGTCAACTTTAATCCATGTCAACTGGCTGCAAGTGTGATTTAGTCATTGCCAACACCTGTTAGGTGCCACAGGTAAGTTACAGGTGCTGTTAATTACACAAATTAGAGAAGCATCACAAGATTTTTCGAGCAGTGCCAATACTTTTGTCCACCCTCTTTTTTATGTTTAGTGTGGAATTATATCCAATTTGTCTTTAGGACAATTCTTTTTGTGTTTTTTCATTTAAGACAAATTAATTGAAGATAATAATACCAAAGAATTTGTGTTTGCAATAATTTACAGGAAGAAACTGAGTATTATCTGACAAAATTGCAGGGGTGTCAATACTTTTGGCCACAACTGTAATATACACCTCTGGCAAAAATTAAGAGACCACCACATCAAAACTCTGTCATAGGCAGCCCATTCTACAGACCGGAACCCCATTGAAAACCTCTGGAATGTAATCAAGAGGATGATGGATAGTCACAAGCCATCAAACAAAGAAGAACTGCTTACATTTTTGCTCCAGAAGCAGTGTGAAATACTGGTGGAAAGCATGCCAAGACGCATTAAAAATCATGGTTATTCCACAAAATATTGATTCCTGAACTCTTCCTGAGTTAGAACATTATTTTTGTTGCTTCTAAATTATTATGAACTTGTTTTCTTTGCATTATTTGAGGTCTAAAAGCACTGGTTTTTTTTTTATTTTTGACCATTTTTCTTTGTCAGAAAAAAATACAAAATTTATTGCTTGGAAATTCAGAGACATGTTGTCAGAAGTTTATAGAATAAAAGAACAATTTATGTTTTACTCAAAAATATACCTGTGAAGAGAAAAATCAGACAAACTGAACATTTGAAAGTGGTCTCTTAATTTTTGCCAGAGCTGTATATATTTCTTACTATAGGGACTTCATAGTAAGAAATATGTGTGTCTTCTACTGAGACCACATGTATAGATAATGTGGTTCTTTCATTTGACCTCATGGATGGATGTTGTATGAATTTTCTTACTTCTAAGCACAGCACGTACTTCAAACCGACAATACTTTATAAAGTATCATACCTTTTTTTTGCTTCTTACTAAACCTAACCTTTGTACGAAATCTTCCCCTATAGACAAAATGACTGGGAACAGGGCTGGATAGAGATAGAAGAGGGCCCCTATACAAATACAGTATATGGGCCCTTTTCAGTCCAATAATGTGTCTGTGAAAGAAGCTTTTAGCTGCTTTGGAGGTAGAAGTGGGGCCCCTTACCTCTTGTCCCTGCCTTTGTTACACCTATAGCATGTCTGCATCTATGTTAGATCGAGCTAAGTAAATACATTGAATTTCAAATATTTAAAGAGGACCTTCCATCAAATATTTCACATTGAGATGGACAAATGATGTGAAAGTAGCTGGAAAGCAGAATCAAACTTTTTTTTTTATTTTTCACTTTGCAGAGATTTTAGCAATGAAAGTATTTGGCACCTAGCGGGTTAACTTTTTTTTTAGTCAAAGTGGGTGTTATCAGATAGTTTTCACTGGAGTCGTGTACTTCTCCCTGTATGATACTGACCAATCATAAGCAGTCATCAACACTCAAAGTAAAGAAGAACATGCCTTCACCACAGCTTAGAGAAGCTGTCTCATGAGGTGTGGGAGATGTAATGATACAGTTCTGATCAACTGGTCTAACCTCCTGCTTGATTATCGCATTCAGCATGGCAAAGCCGTCCTCAGACAACCATTAAAAACCTCAATACTAGCAGACAAGACCTTTAAGTGCTTGTATTTCTGTGCATGGCAAACATACTTAATATCGAATAAATCAAGATGTAAGTGTTGTTTCCATTTTTCATCATTTACATATCATGAACACTTCTATCGTCCTAGTAATTTCTATAATGCAATAGCTTTTCCTTCTTGGTGCTGCAATTTTAAAGTTGAGAATTGTATATATGAATTCTAAGGAATCTAATATTAAAATTAGTTCATAAATTAGACATGAATTTAATAGGGATCAATGAAAGGCTCCAGCATCCTTGATATTTTTGAATACTAACTTTACCTAATAATATGGGAGGTGATGCAGAACCACCATGAATATAGTGTTATGTGATAAAATGATTAGCTGTGTGATTTCGTTCATTAGCAAAGCCAGGACTCTCTACTGTGGCTAATGACTAATGTAGAGCGAGAGAAGGGGGCTGTCTTAGCTCATGAACTGAGCCGGACAGCCACCCCTCTTTGAACTCTTCACAGGTCACATGCTGACAATGGTAGCGGAGACAGCTATTACTCAATCTATTAAAATGCTTGTGCACGCCCTCATCATCTCCCGCCTCGACTACTGCAACATCCTTTTCTGTGGTCTCCCTCCTAACACCCTCGCACCTCTCCAGTCCATCCTAAACTCTGCTGCCTGACTAATTCATCTCTCTGCTTGCTACTCCTCCACTTCTCACCTCTCCAAATCTCTTCTGGCTTCCATTCCCTCAGCGTATTCAGTTCAAATTACTAATACTGACCTACAAGGCCATCTATAACCTGTCTCCCCCATATGTCTCTAAACTAATCTCCCGATACCTTCCCTCACGTAATCTCCGATCCTCCCAAGACCTCCTTCTTTTCTTCACACTTATTCGCTTTTCACCCAACCGCCTCCAAGACTTCTCCTGAATAGCCTCCATCCTCTGGAATTCTTTGCCCCAACATGTCTGACTATCAACCACATTTGGATCCTTCAGACGGAACCTGAAAACCCACCTCTTCAAGAAAGCTTACAGCCTGCAATGACCCCACTCCCTCCTCACCACTACTGGAGCTACCGCCTCATAATCACTGGAGCTGCTGCAACCCCCCAACCTACTATCTCCTTTCCCACCATCCTGTAGCATGTAAGCCCAAAAGGGCAGGGTCCTCTCCCCTCTGTATCAGTCTGTCACTGTAAGTTTGTTTACTGTAAGTGATATCTGTAATTTGTATGTAACCCCTTCTTATGTACAGCACCATGGAATCAATGGTGCTATATAAATAAATAATAATAATAGCTAGATGTGTATTTCCTGAAGGAAGTACAGATAGTGCTTTGAAATGGTGCCCGGGCTGCCCCTTTAAGAGAGACTTGCCTGCTGCCCCTGCAAGACTTTCAACTCAGGATCCGTTTTAACTGTGGGTGCCTCTCAGGGGCCACTTTGGCCTCAGGCTCTGATTTGGTGGGTGGGGCCCCTCTGGATCCGATTCGGTGGCCTGGGCTTCTCAGGGCTTGAATTGGTGGCCGGGATCCCTCAGGGTCCGATTTTGTGGGTGTGGCCCCTCAGGGTCCGATTTTGTGTGTGGGACCCCTCGGTCTGATTTTGTGGGTGGGACCCCTTGGTCTGATTTTGTGGGTGGGGCCCCTCAGGGTCCGATTTTGTGGGTGGGGCTCCTCAGGGTCCGATTTTGTGGGTGGAGCCCCTTAGGGTCTGATTTCGTGGGCAGAGCCCCTCTGGGTCCAATTTGGTGGGCGGGGTCACTCTGGGTCCAATTTCGTGGGTGGGGCCCCTCAGGGTCCGATTTGGTGGGCGGGGCCCCTCAGGGTCCAATTTAGTGGGCGGGGCCCCTCAGGGTCCGATTTGGTGGGCAGGGCCCCTCAGGGTCCGATTTGGTGGGCGGGGCATCGATTTGGTGGGTGGGGCCCCTCAGGGTCCGATTTGGTGGGTGGGGCCCCTCAGGGTCCGATTTGGTGGGCAGGGCCACTCTGGGTCCGATTTGGTGAGCGGGGCCACTCTGGGTCCGATTTGGAGGCCAGGGTGACTCAGCCTCCGATTTTTAGGCCAGGGTCTATCAGCCTCCGATTTGGAGCCTGGGGTCACTCAGTTTTCGATTTGGCGCGCCGACGCCTTTAAGACTCATTTTGGTGCACCGGCCCTGTAAGAATCACTTAGGCGCGTCGGCCGTTTAAAAGCTAGTTTGGCTCACTGGGCTTCTAAATCCACTTTGGAGCACATTCTCTCTCAGGGGCGTGCGTCATGTGATGAAGCTCGATTTGCATTTGTGCTGTGGGTTTCGCTTTAAGAGGTGATATTGTCTGCCAGAAACTGTGTTCTTGGGGCATCATGTGAAGTTCGTAGGCGTTGGCATAGTAACTGGGTGTGCCTGCGCATATCAATGAGCTTAACTGCCATTTCAATCGCCTCAGGGCACGTTTTGACTATGGCAACATTTCCCCATTGAAAAGCATTGAGACAATGCATTCCAATGACGGGAAAAACATTTTCTAACACAAATTGCGCAAAAACTACAAATCCGATCGACACGAAAAATACTTAGCACACCACTCATGGACGCTGGCTTTGAAACGACACCTCAACGGAGTCTGTGCGTGTAGCGGTTCGGGCCGCATTAATTGTGGAAATCAACTGAATAATAATAAGAAGAAGAATAAGTTAGCAGCGTTCGGATTACAATATAGTGGTTTTTTTCAAACCACTATAATTACTGTACTCTGTCCCTTTCATTCTACTGTGTAAGAGTGTGTTGTGTTCTAAAGGGGTGGGCTGTCGAGGTCAGTTCAGTAGCTAAGCCAGCCTCCTTTTTCCTCCGTATCTAATGTACAAATGTATGGAGGCAGAGAATGTACCTTAGTCAATTTTAATATGCTGACACACATTCCCTTCAGCTACGATGTGCTTGTTTTACTGCATATGTAATAAATGTTACGTTATAGTACATTATTACTGTACTGACCTACTGAAGTTACTATTGGTAGTTACAGTATATAGAGCAGCCATGGAAGATGTTTTTGAAACCAGCTTTGAATGTTATAAAATAAGAAGTCTCGTTCACACTTCTGACCATCATCCCCTCCTCTGTTTCCGGCGCGCCCTCATCCTATTCGGTCTCTGTAATTCCTGATCCAGCCATGATGTACCATTGTACCGATTAGGGAATGGGATGGCTGCAGCCAGTCACCGGTTGTAGATGTTCACGGATGCATCGGTCACATTTCTGATTAGGGACATAACGGATGGAGAAGGAAATACTCAGACCAGCAGGGCGCTGGGATACATCTGACCTGAGCAGCGGAGGAGCTCTGTATAGTTTATAAGTAGGAAACTGTTGCCGTCTGCATACACAAGGTCACTTATACCACTCTGAATAATTCTAGGATTGCAACTGCAGCAGAGAAGGGTCGAGCCGGCTCCAGTGTGACCTTACAACTGGTCAGTGCCCATGCAGAGAGGCGTTTGGTGGGCAGACGTGCAATGCTTGTCTATTCGGATACAGAAAATACCCCAGCTGTATTTCTTGTGACTGTGATGCCAAAGGAACCCAGTCTGCTTGGTGCGATGATAAGCAGAAAGTATGCAGCTGTGAAGAAGAATCCAGTGCCTGTGCTTGCAAGGTTAGGAACACTGCAATGACAGGCTAAGAGAGAAATTTCTAGTCAGACACTGCCATCTACTGGACAAGTTCTGTATACACTCATTTCTTCTGTATTTTATTATAGAAACAGATGCTAGCGTCACTCTCCATGGAAGTGTAAGAATAGGAGAAATTACTGTAAAGCCTAATGTGGATTGGTCTTCAGATTTCATAATCCAAACTTCATACATCATTAAATAGATACTGTTGGGGCTGGTGTGCTTATATTGAAAACCTATTTAGGAATGACTGCGTTATTCTTTGTGAAAGTTTCCCTGCCTAATATTAACCTAAGTATTTAGGAGTATAGTCCCAGTTGGACTCGCTATATGGATTATTTTAATTTGAGGATTATACGCCCATTCTGAAAAGGATCTTCAAAGTAAGTACACCAGTCTTGTCAGACCTAAGAGCTATTTACCATTGTATGAAGTTTGTATTGTGAAATCTGGTGACAGATCGGCTTTGGGGATGGGGGATTTACACACCTTCGCTTAAGATAACAGCGTGATCATTGACACGATATATAGACACTGCTGTAGATTTTGTATCATGACAGAAACTTACACAGTTTTCTGGGCTCCTGAGTCTCTAAAGTAAGACTATATAACTACAATTAAACATCATTGTCTTTCATGACCAGACTGATCTGATTCTATTCTTAATACTCTTATATATTGATCTATATACATTATTGATAAGCCAGTGAGGGTAAGGCTGTGTGCACACGCTGCGTTTTTGCTGTGCAGATTTGTCACAAAACCTGAAGGATTTCCTAATTCCGGAAAAGCGAATGAAAATCCTGAAGTCTCATGCAGATTTGGTGCAGATTTAAATCTGTACCTTGTCATTTCTTTCAGCGTTTTTGCTGCAGATTTCTAATGAGTGGGGAAAAATCCACACAAATAAAAAAAGTGACAGAAATACAGCATATAGAGTTTTTACAGTAATGTCACCAAAGTTGATGTCCGGGTGGTTATTATCCAAATAATGCGTATTTACTGTATGTAAGAATCTCTTCTCTTCCAGGAAAATGTCTTTGGAAGCTATTGTAATGAATGTAAAAGTGGGACCTTTGCCCTCCGCACTGATAACCCTCTGGGTTGCTCTCCGTGCTTCTGTTCTGGGGTGTCCCAGCTGTGTGCAGAGATTGAAGCCTATGTGCACATCCCAGTAAGTCTCTCCTATATCTTATTTATTCACAGGACAGACATTATCATACAGTATTGATTTAGAATTTAGATCATAAATAAAACGCCGTAATCGTCTCTAAATACATTCACAAAAGTAATCTGGTGCTGGCATACTTTATACAACTTTTCAGGGCATTTTTTTTAGGCTAACAATGTATTTTGCAGTTGGATTTTATTACATGTTTTGCAGCGTTTGCTTTCTGCAGCCTCTGAGTTGTGCGGTCTATTGCTGGCTGCAGAATGAGTTAACTGAAATTCCAGCAGTCCGCTGTGATGGTCTGAAGTGGGGTGTGAACTCTTTCATCTGTCTTTTTCTGAGCTCCTTTTAGCTGATATATGACCACACACCATATTAAAGTTGAATGCAAATAGCCTGTAAAAAACAAAAGGCACAAGATTTTTAATGAAACCCAATTGTAAAAATTATTTTGCCCCCATATATTTAAAGGTGTATTCCCATTTCTTAAAATCCTATCTCAATATGTAGCATGTATAATTATAGTAATATTGGCAATACTGGCAAATAGAAATATAGTTTAGTTCTTCTGATAACCTATGTCCCTTACTCCATGTGCAGGGCATTGCAGTAGCTTAGTTATCCATGGTTACGACCACTCCCAACTAACTGTCACTATATGAGGACTCGTAATCATGGATACTGTAATATCCACACTTTATGACAAATTCAAGGTATTAACTTTAGATATGTTTTATTCTTCGTCCTCCAGCACACAGCATAACAGTTGCATTCACATGCTACACAGAAGTGAAAGTGAAACTTCCCTTCTCATCCCTCTTGTCTCCACCCCCCAAGTCCAATAAGTCTGGCTTGCTTAAAGAGACAGATCTAATTTGGCACGGCATGATCTGTAACAAAACGTAGGTATTCTTCAATGGAGGAATGCACAGGTATATCATCATTAGTAGGATGTCTTGAAAGATAATCAGCCGGATTGCTGTATTTTCCAGGTTTGTGAACAATTTTATAGTTGTAGTCCTGTAGACGTAGGCCCCATCGTTCAATTCGTGCAGGCATTTTAGCTCTGGGATTTCCAAAAATTGTAAGAAGTGCTTGATGATCTGTGACAATGGTGAAGGGAGCTCCATAGAGAAATAAGTGAAAGTGTTCACATCCCCAGACAACTGCCAAGCTTTCTTTTTCAGGTTGAGAATATTTTCTTTCAGTGTTTGTTAAGCTATACTTGCATAAGAAATGATGTGAGGATTTTGATTGTTATCCTTGCACTGCGCTAGAATAGCACCCAGTCCCACGGGACTGGCGTCCACAATCAGTTCAGTTCGAAGAGCTGGATCAAAATAAGCCATAGTGGTTGTCAAGCAGAGTTCATTTTTAATTGTTTCAAAAGAGGCCTGACAGTCTTGAGACCATTGAAAAATACAACTTTGTTTTGTAAGTTCCCGTAGTGGATTGCTGATTGTTGAAAAATTCGGAATATATCTAGCACAGTAACTTGCCATTCCAAGGAAAGAACGCACTTCACTGGCATCCTGTGGAATCGAGGCTGTTCTGATAGCTTCCACTTTCTTGGGGTCTGGTTGTACTCCTTTTGCCGAGAAGATGTGACCATAGAATTCTAATGAACCTTTGTCAAACTCGCACTTCTCTTTGTTTAAAGTGAGTCCAGCAGAAAGCAGACATTCGAAGATAGCATATAGAGCACGATTATGCTCAGCTTGAGTTTTACCAAAAACCAATATGTCATCACTGTAATTAAAGGCATTTGGGATGTGTTGAATGACACTCCTTATTGCATCCTGAAAAATTTCTGCTGCTGAGCAGACTCCAAAAGTCAATCTTTTGTATCTTCTGAGGCCCACATGAGTGGAAAATGTGGTCAAGTATCGGGACTCTGGACTCAGTTCTAATTGATGATATCCCTTATTGAGGTCGAGCTTTGAGAAGACGGTGGCTCCATTTAATAAATGAATAATGTCATCAATCGTAGGTGAGATATGTCTTTCCCTCTGTATAGCGGTGTTGGGCAGGCGCATGTCAACACACAGTCTCACTTGATCAGGAGTCTTTGGTTTTGGAACTACCACAAGTGGAGAGACCCACGGAGTGGGACCAGTAACAGTTTCAATAACATCCTCATCCATGAGCAATTGGAGTTCTTTTTCTACCTTCTGTCTCAGGTGAAATGGAATACGCCTGTGAGGCTGGGCTACTGGACGAACATTGTCATCCACATGAAGGTGTACTTGAGAGTCCTTTAGTTTTCCCAAACCACTAAATAGGGAGGGAAAGCTGTTCACCATAGTTTGTACATCCATATCCGCAGGGTCAGTTATGGTATGAATAATCTGGATGAGCCCTAGCTCCAAGGCAGTGTGATAGCTGAGAAGACAGCCTCCCGATCCTTGTAATGTGTGGAAAGTGGTTTTCTGCCTGTTTTCTTTATATCTAATTTCAGCATCAAATTGTCCCATTATAGCTAGAGGTGTTTTAGATCCATAAGGAAAGATTTTAGTCTGCACTTGTTGTAAGACTGGCCTTGTTTTCAATTGTTCATATGTAGTGCCATCTATGATATCCACTGAAGCTCCTGTATCTATTGTAAAGGTAATGTCAGTGTTGCAGATTGAGAGTGTAACACAGGGAGACTGTACTGAACCAGTGACAGAGGTAGTGAACACATAGTTCTCAGTCGCAGACATTTCTTCTGTGTCCTGATTTATCACTTTTACCTCTGCAGATTTTGTCATAGGCAGCGGAGGCTTGTAGTGCGCTGATTTGCAGACAGCTGCAAAATGATTCCCTTTTCCACATTTACTGCAGGTTTGTCCCATAGCTGGACATTTGTTCTGGTGGTGAGGGAAATCCTGTCCACATCTATAACATTTCTTCTGTTTCTGGGCTTGTTTGTCTGGTAAATTTTTCTGTTTGAGATTATGCACATGTAATTTATCCCCATTCTCCTTTACGGTAGCCTGATGATCTGCTATTTCTATAGCACGGGCCATTTTGAGCAAATCATGGAGAGAGATATCCTGCTGCAGAGCCTTACGCCTTAGGTTATTAGACGAGCCGGTGACAATTATTTGAGTTAGGATTTCATCATCTACATCTGTAAAGGCACATCCATGTGCTAACTCTTTCAGCCGTGTGACATAAGTGTCTATGGACTCTTCTGGAAGCTGCTTGGCAATCCTGAATTTATATCTTTCATATCTGATGTTCTGTTTGGGGTTGAAGTAGCCAGTGAGAGCTTTAGTGCAGTTGCTGTATGTGTCTGTTTCTGCTGCAGGTAACGTACTGTATATGTCAGACTCCTGTGCCTGCACAATGCAGGAGCAAAGCTCTCTTTCTTTTTTCCTCCTTTATGTCCATGGCTTCTAGGAAATTCTCAAATCTGTTTAGCCATTTTCTCCAGTTATGGGAGAGATTAATGACATCAGTCATATCAAATTGTGGGAATGTGTGCAAGTAGTCAGCCATGATAGAGTCTCTCAGTGGTGCTGGCGTGTGAAGCGGTAAAATATAGTCCGTACTCACAGCAGTAGGTGATTATATCCCATCCTCGTCGCCAGTTGTAATATCCACACGTTATGACGAATTCAAGGTATTAACTTTAGATATGTTTTATTCTTCGTCCTCCAGCACACAGCATAACAGTTGCATTCCCATGCTACTCAGAAGTGAAAGTGAAACTTCCCTTCTCATCCCTCTTGTCTCCACCCCCCAAGTCCCATAAGTCTGGCTTGCTTAAAGAGACAGATCTAATTATTATACATTACAGATACCTATAGTCCTGCACATGAGGTAATCAACATAGGTTATCAGGAGAACTATACTACATTTCTAATCTTACTTTTATTACACCTACTACATATTGGGATAGGATCTTGGAGATGGGAATACCCCTTTAAACAAGTAGTAAAAATGATTAAAATATATAAATAAATAATTGCGCTAATAATATCCACATAACTTAATTTCCTCGCTTCCAAAATGCAATTAGTAACCATCTAAAAAGGTGTAATATGTGACTTTCATCCAGATTTATAAAATAATATCTACACAGATGAATCCCTAAATGCACTGAGACAATAGTACTGACCGTTCAAGTCACTGTTCATACCAAACGCGGTATTACCTGTCTGAGATTCAGTCCAGAAAAATGCTTCTCTTACTGTGCTTCTATGTGCTCAGATGATAGTTCCTTCCAGGTACCAATATTAGCGGTGATGGTAGAAGTCACAAACGGAGGGCAGATAAATAAAAATGTTCACCTTTACTACAATCCAAAATGTCGGGAGATGCTCCGGCCGGTAGCAATCGCCCTGCTCTCCGATGCTAACCCGCCGTCAGAAGCAGGTCATGCGCCGGGAGATGTAATTAGAGCCGGCAAGGTGCAGGACCTTGCGTGACGTCACAGTCACGTGTTAGGTCACGTGATCGGCTTAAGGAAAGCTAACAGGACCAAAAAACCAATCCTACGCATTTCGGGAGCTTACTGCTTCCTTCATCAGGGATGGTCCATGTCGTTGAGGTGACACTTATATACCCAGCCCGTATAGCAAAAAGTCCTATTTATTAAAAGCAAATAATTCAATTTCGCTATTTAATCCATTCGGTATGAGAGTATTCATTTTGAATATCCATTCACTTTCCGCTCTTGACATCTGTTCAATGAAATTGCCTTTTCTCCAGCTTTTTTAAAACTATTTTGATGCCAGTTACCGTAATGTTCCTAATAGAACTTCCATGATGTTTAAAAAAATGATTAGAAAGGGGATGACTGGTAAATTTATTAACAATATTCCGAAGATGCCCAGCAATTCGTACACGCATTGGACGGATAGTTCTTCCTATGTATAATTTCCCACATGGACATGTTATTCCATAATTAACCCCTTTAGTGTCGCAATTGATAAAATCAGTTATTTTGCTCTCAATATCTTTACTGGTGATCACTTTTTGCGTCTTTGTGGTCAATTTTTTACACGGTCCACATTTTTTACATGGGAAAAAAAACCACTAGGAAGGCTTAATTCACTGCTATTTTTCTTTTTTAAAAATCTTGGAATTGGAGGTGCAATCATGTTCCCATGATTGTTTGCCTTCTAAAACACAAATCTAGGGTGCGCAGGCAATGATTCACCAATAATCTTATCATTTTGCAGAATATTCCAATGTTTACTAACAATGTTTCTCTTAATCTTAACATTTGAATTATATTGCCAAATGATTGGAATCTCATCTTGGGCAAGGAAATTATCATGTATGCGCTTTTTTGTGGGATTCAGTAATTAATCTCTTGGTATTTTCCTGACTTCCTCTGTTATTTTTTCCAAAGATTCTATGTCATAACCCTTATCTTTAAATTTCATACTCATGGACTCGGCTTCCTTCTCATAATCTTGCTGTATAGAGCAATTTCTGTGAGCTCTTATAAGCTGACTCTTAGGAACATTCAGAAGCCACTTCGGAAGGTGACAACTGTCTAGAGAAATAAAATGGTTCGAATCTGTGGGTTTATGATATACTTGGGTCTGCATAATGTTTTCCTCAATAAAAACCCTTAGATCTAAAAAAAAAATCACCTCTTTATGGCTGGTGGTGGCAGTAAAATTTAAAAAAATAACAATTTTTATTTAATTCACTTAAAAATTCATTCAATAAAATTTCACCACCTGACCAAATAAAGAAAATGTCGTCAATAAAACGACTCCATAGCACCAGGTTTGCCCGTAATCCTCCATCCATACAAATGGTCTCAAGTTCCCATTTTCCCACATATAGATTGGCATAACTAGGGGCAAACCTGGTGCCCATGGCAGTACCCCATTTCTGGGAGTAGTAGTTCATTCCAAATTTAAAATAATTGTGAGTTAGGATGAATTCAATACAATCTAAAATGAAATCTCTCTGTTCCTTGGGTATCGAATCATTCCTAGATATAAAAAACTCTACTGATTCACGTCCTTTTTGGTTTTGAATCACAGTGTATAGTGAGGTGATATCAAGGGTCCCCATAATGTAGTGATCGTGCCATACTACATTCTTTAAAAGTTTTAAAATATGGGTGCTATCCTTTAAATAAGTGGGAAGAGTAGAAAAAAAATTTAATACAAAGACGCAAAAAATGATCACCAGTAAAGATATTGAGAGCAAAATAACTGATTTTATCAATTGTGACACTAAAGGGGTTATTTATGGAATAACATGTCCATGTGGGAAATTATACATAGGAAGAACTATCCGTCCAATGCGTGTATGAATTGCTGAGCATCTTCGGAATATTGTTAATAAATTTACCGGTCATCCCCTTTCTAATCATTTTTTTAAACATCATGGAAGTTCTATTAGGAACATTACGGTAACTGGCATCAAAATAGTTAAAAAAAAAGCTGGAGAAAAGGCAATTTCATTGAACAGATGTCAAGAGCAGAAAGTGAATGGATATTCAAAATGAATACTCTCATACCGAATGGATTAAATAGCGAAATTGAATTATTTGCTTTTAATAAATAGGACTTTTTGCTATACGGGCTGGGTATATAAGTGTCACCTCAACAACATGGACTATCCCTGATGAAGGAAGCAGTAAGCTCCCGAAACGCGTAGGATTGGTTTTTTGGTCCTGTTAGCTTTCCTTAAGCCGATCACGTGACCTAACACGTGACTGTGACGTCACGCAAGGTCCTGCACCTTGCCGGCTCTAATTACATCTCCCGGCGCATGACCCGCTTCTGACGGCGGGTTAGCATCGGAGAGCAGGGCGATTGCTACCGGCCGGAGCATCGCCCGACATTTTGGATTGTAGTAAAGGTGAACATTTTTATTTATCTGCCCTCCGTTTGTGACTTCTACCATCACCGCTAATATTGGTACCTGGAAGGAACTATCAACTGAGCACATAGAAGCACAGTAAGAGAAGCATTTTTCTGGACTGAATCTCAGACAGGTAATACCGCGTTTGGTATGAATAGTGACTTGAACGGTCAGTACTATTGTCTCAGTGCATTTAGGGATTCATCTGTGTAGATATTATTTTATAAATCTGGATGAAAGTCACATATTACACCTTTTTAGATGGTTACTAATTGCATTTTGGAAGCGAGGAATTTAACTTACGTGGATATTATTAGCGCAATTATTTATTTATTTATATATTTTAATTGTTTTATTATTCAGACAATAGGTGGTGTTGTCTGTTAATTTGCAGCTGTAATATCCTCTACGCAGCGCCACTGGTTACATAAAATCTTTTCCAAGTAGTAAAAATGTCCTCAAAGGTGAGCAACCCGATTATCCCTTACATAACTGTAAGATCTCATTAAATGTTTCTAGATCTCCTTGGTCCCGGGACAGTCCGTTCTCCGTGTGGTATCTCTGGGTGATATGACCGGCACTACAGATGGAGTGTTTTCTGAGGAGGTCGATATGCTGCTCGATGCATCGGTCATACGACAGACCCTCTTATCAGATACGTTTTATTGGCGGTTACCAGAGCAGTTCCTTGGTGATAAGGTTAGTAAAACACCTCAATAGGGGAATCCTCAAAAATGCGTCTTTCTTCTAAATAAAAATATATCATTTTAAGATTTACTGTTTGCGGTATATGTTGATTTTCTCCTTTCTTTCTGATCTTGTATTTGGGAACATTTGTCATTTTATATAAGTGTAATATCTGCATTGTGTTTTACCTTGTGACAGCTGACGGCCTATGGAGGGTCAATGGCGTATGTTATCACGTATTATGTACTTGCTGACTCCGGTCCTTCAGATTTGGAACCTCACATTATAATGAGTGGCGGACACCTCAGAAAGCTGACTATTTATATGAATAAACCGAGTCCTGCTATCGGGATTAGGAGTGAGATGACAATCCACATGAGGGAGGTAAGACCTATGTATTATTTGACTTCTAAGTGCAGTCATTTATCAGAATTATCTAAAGAAGCATCCCAGGTACCCCATTGTTAGACGGCAGAGGCCGGTGACTGACGGGGTATCTAGAAATCCCAAAATGTGTTCTCCTGTGTAAATAGTGAAGCATTATCATATCGTGCAGGTATTGGAGGGCTAGAATTAGTTTTCTGGTTGCATCAAGGTCGAAGTTCATTAAACATAAACCCTTTTTATATAACATTAATGCAAATCACCAAACGGTAGAAAATAATATGCTTCCTTTGCCTCAACCCTGTTACTCTCGGACATTGGGTAAGTCTGGCGGATGGCACAGCATGTAAATTCAATGGGATGGATAGGGAGAGGAAGGCCGTAAAGGTAGGAAACGAGGGATGGGACACCACCTGACACCAACCTGTGCCTGTCCCTAAGCTCCCCTAGCATCCTATGCAGGTCCTCCCCCCCCGCCCCGCCGCCGTCAGGTGCCTAGTCCCTGATTGTCACCTCAATGTACTCTGGCTAGTGCACTGACTGGCAAGGACGCTAGCATCACCACTGCAAATAGTAAAACAAAGGTGAAGTGACATTAACAGGACAGACAAAGAAAAGTGTAGAAATACTCAGTCAGTCTCTGCCGCTAAGCTCCACAGCAGCAGACTAGCAGAGAAAACGGCACCAGGAAGCAACACCACTGAAACAGGAGAGCTCCAAACCCCTGGCTGGTCTGTAAAGAAGTAACTCTATAACTGCTGATGGGTCATGTGACTATTTAAAGGAGGATGGGAGTGGTTACCAACCAATATCAGCTCACCAACCTAAAAGAACAGCCAGCTTGAGACTGACAGTAACTGTTGCTGAATCAAAAGGAAAAAGATGACATCCGAGTGCAGTCCAATGTTTTACACACACACACATAGACTCGTATGGGTGTGCGTAATCTGATTTGTGGAGTCACTTTGCAGCATGCTGTGATTTTTTTTCTCATGTCGGATCGGCATGAGAAAAAAATAGCAGATCTGCATTACCACACATCAGATTGCACTCGGCCGTGTTATATGCCAAGGTGAGAGAACCCTAAGGCCACATTCACACGTTCAGTATTTGGTCAGTATTTCACATCAGTATGGTATTTGTAAGGCAAAACCAGGAGTGGGTGATAAATACAGAAGTGGTGACGTGTTTCTATTATACTTTTCGGCTATGCGCACACGGTGCAGATTCTGCTGCGGATCCGCGGCATTTCTGGCCCTGCGGGTCCGCAGCAGATTTAGGTGCGTTGTACAGTACCATTGTTTTCAATGGTAAACTGAAAAATGCTGTGCACATGCTGCAGATTTTTCCGCGAGGATTTGCTGCGGGTTCACAGCCGCAGCATGTCAATTCTTTGTGCGGATTCCGCTGCGGTTTCACACCTTCTCCATTGTAGAGGTGTGAAACCGCAGGCTAATCCACAGGTCTTTTGACCTGAGAATTTACCTGCGGATTTTTACAAATCCGCGCGGAAAAATCTGCAGGACCTAAATCTACGTGTGCACATAGCCTTCCTCTGATTGTTCCTCTCCTAGTTTTTGATTACAAATACTGAGGTAAAATACTGACCAAATACTGAACGTGTTGAACGTGGCCTAAGTGTCTTGAACAGAAAAGTGCATGCAGAACCTGCCAGCCCATAAAACTCCTCCAGTGTAGTTTGATGACCTCATGGGAACTTGAGTTTCCATGTTCTGGTGATAAGTCCGGGTCCTTGAGATGGGGTCCACACAGATCTAATAGTTATTACCTATCCACTGAATAGATGACACCTATTAAAATGTATCTACATTTTCAGCCATTACCAAATCCAGTGGCAGCAACTTTACAGTTGAAAGAGTAAAGTAATACTTTTGTGATGTATCTCCTACTGGCCAAACCAGAGGCCCATCTGTAAGCAGTGCTGCCTACACATGCACATGGGCCTCTGGCTTTGCAGGTAGGAGCTAAAGTACTTTGCATATTTTTGCCCAAGTAACATTTTCTTGAAAATAAGTCTCAATACCACGTTTTATCTCTCTAAAGAGAGGCAGCATCTGACCTGAACCTTGTGACAAAATTATTCTTCATTTTACCCTAAGGCCTGTTTCACACTTCCGTTTTTGACCATCAATCAAAATCCGCTGTTTTTGCAAAAAAACGGATCCGCCTTTTTTTTGGCGGATCCGTTTTTTTCCCCATTGATTTGCATTACCGACGGATCTTGACGCATGGCCATCCGTTTGATCGGTTTTTTGCGGATCCGTTAATTTTTTTGCATCCGCCGAGATGCCTGGACGGACCATGTAACATTTTTTTTGCTGTAGGATTCGCAATTTTATAGTGCGCATGCCCGGAGGAATGAAGTCAGCCGGAAATTTAACCCTGAACTCGTTTCTGGCGGACAGAAAAATCTCTCTCTTTCTCTCTCTCCCTCCCTCCCTCTCTCTCTCTCTCTCTCTCTCTCCCTCTCTCTCTCCCTCTCCCTCCCTCCCTCTCTCTCTCTCCCTCCTCCCCGGGCTACGGTTCCTTTAAAATTCTTCATTCATCGGATCTGTCAAAAAAACGGTCCGGTGGCATCCGTTCACATCAGTTTAGCAACGGATCCGCTTTCCGACATTTTGGCGGATTTTGAGTGACACAGCGGGCCCTGTGATCTCTGTTAGCTCTGCAAAAAGACTGATATATGGCAACAGTTATAGGGACTATTCACCTCTTATATAAAGATCTAATTCCCCCCTCAGCCTCCTCTTTTCTATTATAAATTCATTTAGTTTTGATAGTTATGTCATCCATAGAGCCTATTAATTTAGATGTCCTTCTTTGAACTCTCGCTAGCTCCCTATACTCAAGATGCAGTTGAATTAGTGATTTTTTTAAGGGGTAAAATGACACTTTCTTCTATAGAAGCCATGTCTTTTCTAATACAGGACAGTATGTTGTTGGTATTTGCATGTTCTTCTATTAGTAAATGTGATATGCACCTGATGTTAAGCATTGTACATACAGTATAAGGGTGTGTACACACGTTAAGTATTTGGTGCAGATATTTCCGCACCAGTTCTGCATCTCTTGGCAGGAAAAACGCAGCAACAAAAATGCACATTTTTTACTTTTATTTTTGCTAATTATTCCCCACTCATTAATATGGGTGAAATCTGCAGCAAAAACGCTGAAAGGATTGACATGCTGATGTTTGCTTTATTGCATCCGTGTCATGTTCTGGTGCTGCCTTTTTTTCCAATGGTGATCA
This sequence comes from Dendrobates tinctorius, assembly GCF_039654945.1. Taxonomy (NCBI): domain Eukaryota; kingdom Metazoa; phylum Chordata; class Amphibia; order Anura; family Dendrobatidae; genus Dendrobates; species Dendrobates tinctorius. Next base: position 17,641,555 of record NW_027361838.1, on the reverse strand, counting down.
TCACAGAAATCATAGATTGTAGACATACTGGTAGGGAATTTAGATTGTGAGCCCCATCGGGGACAGCGATGATAATGTGTGCAAACTGTAAAGCGCTGCGGAATATGTTAGCGCTATATAAAAATAAAGATTATTATTATTATTATTGTAACTGTTTCATTCTCACATATTTTACTGCAGGATAATTGGAAATATCATAACTCTGTGTCTGAAAATTCAGTTTCAAGAAAAGATTTCATGTCTGTTCTTAGCAACGTTGATTACATTCTTATTAAGGCATCATATGGCTATGGAGTACAACAGAGCAGGTAAGACTGTGATACAGTATTGTGATAAACTGCTCTATATGCAATAAAGCTTCATATAACCTTAGCACTACAAGTGTGGCAAAATCTCCACGTTTTGAAAATTGTATTCCTGTTGGTGTTCTTTAGATAATCCCAAAGACTTGTGATACGTTCTAAGGATGAAAGCCATTTTCTATTTAAAAGGGTATTCTCACATTATTAAATAGTTTCAGATAGTTAACCAGCATGAAAATTGAAAATAAGCAAGTTTCATATTGACTTGCTTTCTCTATCTGTTTTCATTCTCTTGAAATAATAGCTTTTATCTTACACAGTGTACAGCTTGTTGCCAAGGAACTAAGCCACAAGACTATGGTGCACAGCAGTTACATTCCAGTAGAGGAGTTAACTCCTAACACCCCAGTCAGCTCTCTCCAGCCCATTGATTTAATAATAATTAATAATAATAATTTTTATTTACACTCACTGGCCACTTTATTAGGTACACCATGCTAGTAAGGGGTTGGACCCCCTTTTGCCTTCAGAACTGCCTCAATTCTTTGTGGCAGAGATTCAACAAGGTGCTGGAAGCATTCCTCAGAGATTTTGGACCATATTGACATGATGGCATCACACAGTTGGCGCAGATTTGTCGGCTGCACATCCCTGATGCGAATCTCCCGTTCCACCACATCCCAAAGATGCTCTATTGGATTGAGATCTGGTGACTGAGGAGGCCATTTGAGTACAGTAAACTCATTGTCATGTTCAAGAAACCAATCTGAGATGATTCGAGCTTTATGACATGGCGCATTATCCTGCTGAAAGTAGCCATCAGATGTTGGGTACATTGTGGTCATAAAGGGATGAACATGGTCAGCAACAATACTCAGGTAGGCTGTGGCGTTGCAACGATGCTCAATTGGTTCCAAGGGGCCCAAAGAGTGCCCAGAAAAAATTCCCCACACCATGACACCACCACCACCAGCCTGAACCGTTGATACAAGGCAGGATGGATCCATGCTTTCATGTTGTTTACGCCAAATTCTGACCCTACCATCCGAATGTCGCAGCAGAAATCGAGACTCATCAGACCAGGCAACGTTTTTCCAATCTTCTACTGTCCAATTTCGATGAGCTTGTGCAAATTGTAGCCTCAGTTTCCTGTTCTTAGCTGAGAGGAGTGGTACCCAGTGTGGTCTTCTGCTGCTGTAGCCCATCTGCCTCAAAGTTCGACGCACTGTGCGTTCAGAGATGCTCTTCTGCCTACCTTGGTTGTAACGGGTGGCAATTTGAGTCACTGTTGCCTTTCTATCAGCTCGAACCAGTCTGCCCATTCTCCTCTGACCTCTGGCATCAACATGGCATTTCCGGCCACAGAACTGCCGCTCACTGGATTTTTTTTCTTTTTCGGACCATTCTCTGTAAACCCTAGAGATGGTTGTGCGTGAAAATCCCAGTAGATCAGCAGTTTCTGAAATTCTCAGACCAGCCCTTCTGGCACCAACAATCATGCCACGTTCAAAGGCACTCAAATCACCTTTCTTCCCCATACTGATGCTCGGTTTGAACTGCAGGAGATTGTCTTGACCATGTCTACATGCCTAAATGCACTGAGTTGCCGCCATGTGATTGGCTGATTAGAAATTAAGTCTTAACACACAGTTGGACAGGTGTACCTAATAAAGTGGCCAGTGAGTGTATATAGCGCCAACATATTCCGCAGCACTTTACAATTAAGCGGGGACATGTACAGACAATAAATTCAATACAAGTTAAGACAATTCAAACAGTGACATTAGGAGTGAGGTCCCTGCTCGCAAGCTTACAATCTACAAGGAAATGGGGGGACACAGAGTAGGTGAGAAATGCTTGTTAATTCAGGTCTGGCAATTATAATAGGGATTTTCATATAAAGCTGCATGATCCGGTCATCAGCCCGTGTGTTTAAGTGCAATAGACAAGTATCATGTGCATGAAGGGTGTGGAGACAGATGAATAGTAGGGTGCAGATTCAGAATAATATTTGGAAGGAGGGAACAGGGTAAAGTTAGCTTGCTGAGTAGTTGATGTGGTAGGCTTGTTTGAAGAGATGGGTTTTCAAAGCGCGCTTGAATAGGTCGGGGCTAGGTATCAGTCTGATCGTCTGGGGAAGTGCATTCCAGAGAGCTGGAGCAGCACGAGAGAAGTCTTGGAGACGGAGGTGCGAGGTTCGGATTACGGGGGATGTTAGTCTTAGGTCATTTGTAGAACGGAGGGCACGTGTAGGGCGATAGACAGAGATGAGAGAGGAGATATAAGGTGGTGCAGAACAGTGGAGAGCTTTGTGGGTGCGAGAGATGAGTTTATACTGGACCCTGTAGCGAATAGGTAGCCAGTGTAATGACTGGCACAAGATTGAGGCATCGGTGAAGCGGCTGGACAGAAATATGACCCTGGCTGCCGCATTCAAGATGGATTGGAGAGGAGAAAGTTTGGTAAGAGGGAGACCGATCAGAAGAGAGTTGCAGTAGTCCAGACGAGAATGAATAAGAGCGACAGTAAGAGTCTTAGCAGTTTCAAAGGTGAGAAAAGGTCGGATTCTGGAGATGTTTTTAAGATGCAGGTGACAAGAGCGACTGAGTGATCGGATGTACGGAGTAAAGGAAAGTTCAGTGTCGAATATGACCCCAAGACAGCGGGCATGCTGCTTGGGAGTTATGGTTGAACCCTCCAGGGTTATTTCGATGTTAGGTAGAGTGAGGTTAGTAGAGGGGAGAAACACAAGAAGTTCAGTTTTAGTTTCACATAGAGGGAGGACATGATGCTAGAGACAGCAGACAGACAATCCTTGGTATTTTGAATTAGGGTAGGGGTGATGTCAGGGGAAGAAGTGTATAATTGGGTGTCATCAGCATAGAGATGATACTGGAACCCAAATCTGCTGATTGTTTGTCCAATAGGGGCAGTGTATAAAGAGAAGAGGAGGGGGCCTAGGACTGAGCCCTGCGGGACCCCGATAGTAAGGGGATGAGAAGAGGAAGAGGAGCCGGAAAAAGATACAGTGAAGGAGCGGTCAGAGAGGTAGGAGGAGAACCAGGAGAGGGCTGTGTCCTTGAGGCCTATAGAGCGGAGCATAGTGAGGAGGAGCTGGTGATCCACAGTGTCAAATGCGGCAGAGAGATCCAGGAGAATCAGCAGGGAGCAATGACCTTTCGATTTAGCTGTTATTAAATCATTAGAGACTTTAGTGAGGGCAGTTTCAGTAGAGTGTAAAGAGCGGAAACCAGATTGTAAGGGGTCGAGAAGAGAATTATCCGAGAGATAGCGGATTAGACGGGAGTGGACCAGGCGTTCCAGGAGTTTAGAGATGAAGGGAAGGTTAGAGACAGGTCTGTAGTTAGCAGTGCAGTTCTGGTCCAGGGATGGCTTTTTAAGTAAAGGGGTTATGATGGCATGTTTAAATGAGGAGGGAAATAAACCTGAAGAAAGAGAGGTTAAATATTTTAGTCAGGTGAGTGGTGACCACTGGTGAGAGAGACTGCAGGAGCTGTGAAGGAATAGGGTCACTGTTGCAGGTTGTAGGCCGAGCAGAAGCGAGGAGCTTGGAAACTTCTTCTTCTGAAACAGGCTCATAATTTGATTTCTATATAGCTGTTAGTAGCTATCTCCCCACCATTCTTAGCTCCTGAACAAGGTGTGTTCTTGACAGGTTTGTAGATTTCAGTCTCCCAGCACCCATCATGGGCAGCTTCCAACTCAGCTCTTCTAATCACAGCTCTAACTTTTCTGAGCCATATGCTTGTCCAAACGCCCTATTATCTCTATATGTAAATATCATAACAGTGTAGACTTCAGGACAAACCACTGACAGACAATTAATGTGTAGTAGCAGAATGAGACTACTGACCAGAGCTGTCACTTAAGGAGTAGTGCTTGCCCCCAAGCAATAAGGAAGTGGGGACACTGGATAGCTCTGAGCTGCTCAAGAGACCACTTGAGAATACCCCTGTAATGTGCTATTAATAGAAAATTATGCATTTAATGCATATATAAGGTTATTAAAATCTGGAATTATTTGCCCAAAATGCAGCAACCGTCTACATTGTGTGCATGCTAATGTATGTATCACAGTGATGGGGCAAAAATACAGTTCTAACCCTGTGCTTTATGATTACTAGTATTTAGGGTGTATCCACACAATGCAGATTTTCAGCAACTATCTGCTCCAAACAGCTGAATGGAGTGGTTTATGCAGAAAGATCATCTATTTCTGATCCATTCTTTGCCCCCCACATCAGATCACTGGCTTGCTCTTGTTATCTGCACTTCAAAAACATTTCTAGAATTTGACCTTTTCTTACTTTTGACTCCACAAAAACTCTTACTGTTTCTTTTATTCATTCTCGTCTGGACTATTGTAACTCTCTTCTAATCGAGAAAAAAAGGAGAGAAGCCAGCACTGCTTGTGGTCAGAAAGCAATATATAAAGTGCATATGCACATATTAATTTCTAGCTGTATTCAAAATGAGATATTTGGCAAAAAATTGATCAATCATTTGAGCCACCCCGCCATGCCAAGGCAATCTCATGTGGGGCAGTCCTACTCTACGTTTTTTATATTCGCTGTGCCATTGCGGCCTCCTAAATGCATTAAAAGCAAAACCATATTGAATGCAATCTGTACCTGAAACATTTCTGAATCACTCCCATGGAGCCAGAAAGAGCAAGTGCAGATAAGTGCCAACCAGTCTGTCTGGACTTGGTTGGCCTTTATCTGCGCTCACCTTTCTGGCTTCATGGGAGTGATTCAGAAACGCTTCAGGTATAGTGTACACTTAATATGGTCTTGCTTTTAATGCATTTAGAAGGCCATAATGGCACAGCGAATATAAAAAACGTAGAGTAGGACTGCCCCACATGAGATTGCCTTGGCTTGGCGGGGTGGCTCAAACGAGTGATCAATGTTTTGCCAAATATCTCATTTTGAATACAGCTAGAAATTAATATGTGCATATGCACTTTATGTATTGTGTTCTAACCACAAGCAGCGCTGGCTTCTCCCCTTTTTTTACTTGATGTTGGCTTGTGGTTGACCACCACTGTTGCCGTGCGCACTGGGTTATGTTCGCCATTTTTTCTGTGTTCACTGTGATTGATCTAGGCTGCTGTGCACACACAGCAGCCCTGCCCTGCCCCAAGCTCTATTTAATTGTGCACCTGTGTCTGGGCCTGTATCACACTTTATCTGTGATTGCTGGTCAGGAGAGTGTGGAGGTCAAACCTGAAATGTCTGTCTGGGCTTGGTTGGCCTTTATCTGCGCTCACCTTTCTGGCTTCATGGGAGTCATTCAGAAACGCTTCAGGTATATTATGCAATTAGTATGGTCTTGCTTTTAATGCATTTAGGAGGCCGTAATGGCACAGCGAATATAAAAAACGTAGAGTAGGACTGCCCCACATGAGATTGCCTTGGCGTAGCGGGGTGGCTCAAACGATTGATCAATTTTTTGCCAAATATCTCATTTTAAATACAGCTAGAAATTAATATGTGCATATGCACTTTATGTATTGCGTTCTGACCACAAGCAGCGCTGGCTTCTCCCCTTTTTTTATTCTCTTCTAATCGGTCTCCCTCTTACCAAACTCTCCCCCCTCCAATCTGTCCTGAATGCTGCAGCCAGGATCATATTCCTTGCCAATCGTTACATCGATACCTCTACCTTGTGCCAGTCATTACACTGGCTACCCACCACTCCAGAATCCAGTACAAGCTTATTACCCTCACCCACAAAGCTCTCCATGGCACAGCACCACCCTACATCTCCTCCCTCATTTCAGTCTACCACCCTACCCGTGCTCTCCTTTCGGCTGATGACCTGAGGTTAGCATCCTCAATAATAAGAACCTCCCACTCCCGTCTCCAAGACTATACATGTGCTGTGCCAATTCTTTGGAATGCACTTCCCAGATCAATCCGATTAGTCCCCAATCCCTACAATTTTAAGCATGCCCTGAAAACGCATTTATTCAGACTGGCCTACTGCCTCAATGCATGAAACCTATTTATCCCTGTGGGGCACAGCCAAAAGTTTTACCATAACCAGGTTCCCCGCATCATGTTCCCACATGCCTTATGCATCCATTAGCCCTCTGTGTCTGTACTGTTACACACTTAACATTATGGCTGGTCCATACAATCAGGGCAACTGTTACCACCCACCTTTCGTGTCTACCTCTTTCCTCATAGATTGTAAGCTTGCGAGCAGGGCCCTCATTCCTCTTGGTACCTGTTATGATCTATGTGATTATTGTTATGCTGTAATGTCTATCGTCTGTACAAGTCCCCTCTGTAATGTAAAGTGCTGCGGAATATGTCGGCGCTATAGAAATAAAATTCATTATTATTATTATTAATAATATAAAGGACAATCAAAGAAGTTTAAACAAATTTGTTCCATATGCATATATTAGAATATTATAGAAGGAATACTATGGAGAATATAAGTAGAGTATGTGGGCTGCAATGTTTACACGCAAGAGGGGTGTACATACCCAATTCTTTTAGAACTTTGTAAAAGGAAAAGATATTATTTTCCATTACCGCACAATTCTGTTAAACAGAAAAATCATTTTAATGCCATACTTAAAGACGATCTGTCACTTCACATAAATACGTTTTTTGTGTACGTTTTTTATAACTAGAAGAATGTCTTCCTGAATCTGGAGTAGTTTTAATTTTATTCCTGCACCTCTCTATTCTTAAGATTTCACCCCCTCTTCCTTGTATGTAAGTCTAGTCTTTTTTTCCAAGTGGGCATGGTCCTCACTTTTCTGTGAGACTCTTCTTGAGGACCACGAACTGTTGGAAAACAAATCTAGCTGTTCATATAGGGAAGAGATGCTATACCTCAGGAATAGAGACCCAAAGTTAAAAGTGCTAAATGCCGAACACGGACTTCTCCTGGAAGTCTGTTTCAATGTTTGGAGTTCCAGGGGAAGATCAGGGGCGAGAGAGAGGGAGAGAGAGAGAGATTGTTTTCAGTGGGGTTCTGGTTCAAGTTTGAGTACAGCTCTGGTACCTGAACCAAACTTTTGACTAAAGGTCAGATACCAGAACCCAAAATTCCACGGATCCGCTGATCTCTACTCAGGAATGATCAGGAGTACAGCGTAATCTATAACAGTTAAAAAAATACATATCTATGGCAAGTGATAGGACCTCATAAAGGTTGGGTTCACCTTTAAAAACAGTTCAAACATCTACTATAGAGTTATAATCTACATATAATAAACTACTACCCCTGTAGTACTCTTAGACATTTACTGTTTCACCTCTGATAACTGTACATTGATCAGATCCAAAGAATTTTCAGGACAAGCCATTGAGTCGTCAAATAATGTTAGATTTCAGCACAGAAATCTGAACTATTGTTAATGCAGCTCATAATGATAATAATGATGATAATAATAGTAATAGTAAAAATAAACTATTAATTAAACACACACTGGAATATATGATTAATAAAAAGATAAGTAGTGTTTTTGCAAATTTTCTTCATTATTACATTCTACATTATTTTGTGAACTGTAAGGCTTTATTCATTCAACAACTTGAATTCTGAAGCGTATTTTCAGAACAGAAATCGTTTGCTGTGTATTTGCTGTGTCGCAGCAGATGACCAGAAAGATTAGACCCTTTATCATTTAGTGTGGCTAATCTGAGAAAGTAACATGCTAGTAATTTATATTGCATTTTCATATGCCGCATAAATAAAAATATTTGCGGAAATATTGTCATGTATGCATGGGATGTAGATTGTCATCAGATTTCACATGGATTTTAGAATTAAACCCATGCTGAAATCAATGTCAAGGCTAGCAAGTACGGAAAAGACCCTGACTTTAAATTCAGTTGCTAATAAGATATATATTGTATTCTATTTCATTATTAATAGGATATCAAATATCTCAATGGACATTGCAGTGGAAGCAACAGAAATGCATTCTGACCGGGAGGCGGCTCAACTTATTGAGATCTGTGAATGTCCTCCTGGATATACCGGACTCTCATGTCAGGTGACTTGTACAACATCTTTTATCACTTCTAGGTTCCCGTAGTGTGGAATGGATCTGCTCCATATAAGAATTTTTATCTCTTTAATCTCCAGGAGTGTGCGCCTGGCTACTTCAGAGAGATAGTGTCAGAAGTGAATGTGCTTAGCTCCCAGCCAATAATTGCCCCCTGCGTACCCTGTCAGTGCAGTAACCACAGCGAGTTTTGTGATCCACATACTGGAGAGTGCATGGTAAGTTTCATGTAGTTACATTAATGACCTGATGTACTATAATTAGTGATGAGCGAACGTGCTTGGATAAGGTGTTATCGGAGCATGCTCATGTGCTAACCAAGAGTCTTCAGCGTGATCGAAATATATCTTTGAGATCCCGCGGCTGCACGTCTTCCGGCTGTTAGACAGCGGTAACACATGCAGGGATTGTCTAACAGACAGGAAATCCATGCATGTATTGCAGCTGTTCGACAACCGGGAAACATGCAGCCGCGGGACCTCGAACATATTTTTCAAGCATGCCGAAGACCCTGTTAGCACATGAGCATGGTCCGATAGCACCTTATCCCAGCACGTTCACTCATCACTAACTATAATCCATTAAATGGTACATCACTGTTTTCTGCGCTTTATCAGATAGGATACATGTATTAACAGTCTGGCTGTATTTTGGACAATTGGGTTTTCACAGTGAAATAGAGGGTACATTTCTGATAATGCAAACCCATAAATTTCACCAGATAACAGGGCTGGGTTGATACATCTGAAAGCTAGGCTAAAGTTAAAGGGGCAGTGCCACAGTCACAGCTTATCATCTATTCACAGGTATATATCATAAGTTGTTGGTCATTGAGGATCCCACAATTGGAGCTCCTAATCACAACGAAAGGGAATTCTTTGTTTTTTATTTCTTCCTCAGACCAAGTGGTTCTCACAAAAATACATAGATTTGTCTGAACAGATTATCGGATCAAACTTTCCAAATCAAGCCTGGAAACCGGCTGCTGCTGTAATTGTGCGCGCTATAAGAGAAATTAATATTCATGGTCAGTGCAGAGAATATTCATTTTTCTTTAGCAGCAGGCACAGTTACATCCGCAGCCACCGGCTCCTGCCTCCTTTGACACGTTGCTCCGCCGCTTCCCCTCCCCACCGTCTTCTGTTACAATGTCTCGTGTATAAGCCGAGGGGGGCGTTTTCAGCACAAAAAAATGTGCTGAAAAACTCGGCTTATACACGAGTATATACGGTACTACACATTTTCCTTTGTTTTACATTACCATAGTCATTTCATGTTCACTCCTACTTTGCAGGGTTGCAGAGACCATACTGCAGGACATCATTGCCATATTTGTGCCCCTGGGTATTATGGAAACGTAACAGGATCAATCTCGGATTGCTCGCTGTGTGCTTGCCCTAGGGGCAACTCAAAGAGGTAAGATGGAAGATTCCTAATATATAATAGGGTCTATTAACTGTCTAGTATCATATTATATTTTTTTCTTCACATAATCTTTTCTTCTCATGTTTTATTTCTATTTGTAAATTTATCATTCAGAATATATCAAATTTTATTGGAATATACAAAGGGATTTCCCAGTACTAATAAATGTCTTGTCCATTATTTTATATCTGGTTGGAGCAATATACACATTGAATCCCGCCAAAACTATCTCTGATATGAGCATTTATTGGGGATACTACTGTAGATCCCGAAGTAAACTCTGCCACATTTGACTCTATGAATTCCTTGTGTAATCTGCTGCCAAATTTCTTTTTTTTTTTGGTGTTTTCAGTTTTAGTCCAACGTGTGTGCTAGACGGAATCAATGGTTTTCGTTGTGATGCCTGTCTGCCTGGATACGAGGGAAAACACTGTGAACAGTATGTATCCTCTTATTTGAGTCCTGCAACATTAGTTGGTCATATGTACAAATAAATATACGAGACATAGCTGCAATAAATCTAATTTCCTTGTGAATTCTCAACAAACTATGGTCCTGATTTATTAAGACCAGCATTTTGGATGTCAGTCTTAGGGTACGTGCACACGCTGCGGAATCCGCTGCGGATTAATCCGCACGGATTTTGCAAAAACCGCAGATAATCCGCAGGTCCAAAGACCTGCGGATTATCTGCGGTTTTGCCTGCGGTTTGGTCCTGCGGATTCACTATCTCCACAATGGTGGAGATAGGAACCCGCAGCGGTTTCCGCAGAAAGAATTGACATGCAATTCTTTCTGCGGATTCAAAACCGCAGCAAATCCGCGCGGTTTTTTCCGCAGCGTCGGCACAGCGTTTTTTTTTCCCATTCAAATGAATGGTACTGTACACCGCAGCTAAAACTGCTGCGTGTCCGCAGCGGCCAAAACCGCTGCGGAAACGCAGCGGAATTCGCAGCGTGTGCACACAGCCTTAGGGTCCTGTTACACTAAACGACGCTCGCGCGGTGCTTAGTTACCCGCTGTTTACCTTGGATACCAGCTCCCAGCGTGAGCACGCTGGTATCCAGAGTACACAGCGGGTAACTAAGGGACGCGCGCTTAGTTACCTGCTATTTACCTTGGATACCAGCTCCCAGTGTCTGCTTACAGCGCTGGGAGCTCGCTGATTGTTGGTGTCCCGCTGATACACGCAGCGATGTATGCTGGCCAGCGGGAGACCAACGATCAAAAAATGGCCAAGGACGTTCCTGCACGATCAGCGATACCCGGCGGGGGGGCCGGTCGCTGATGCGTGCCACACACAGCAATCTCGTTAGCGATCTCGCCTTAAAGGGTGTACAAAATTTGCAGCAGCAAATCATGGCTGCCTGACATTACACATCTCACACACTAGGAAACCTGCTCTAAGCTATGGTGGAGTGTGTAATTCTTTCTCTAGTTTGTTCCTACCTTCTTATGATTGAGCAACATCATAAAGGGGGAAGAAGTACAGGTCCCCAGTAAAAACCTTCTGATAACACCGACTGGAATGTAACAAAAATTTACTAATTAAAGCCCAAATATTTTGATTTCTAACACCTCTTTATGCCAATGCATATTTCTAAATATGGGCACTGCATGTTGGCATGCAAAAGTATGCCAACTTATTAATAGTAAAAAAGGGACAAAAATGTAGTTAAAAAAAATAAAAAATGAAGCTAATGTATACATGCCACAAAACAATATGAATAAAAAGTTCAAAAATGATGATTCATTCAGCTACATTCACCCAAAAATATGATTTAAGAAGATGAGAAAACTAACATTTGTCTGGCCCATCAACTCAAAAAAGTATTAATAAATTAACAATCTATTTAGGAATGCCTTTTGTATTTCTGTGTAACAGTACATTACTTTAATTTCTTTGCAATAATAATTTTGTACATTAGTGTATGAATTTTACATAGCCCCTTTAAGCATGAGGATATATGATGGTTATTTGGTTCAATAACTTGGTTTTTGTCTTGTTACTCTTAGGTGTTCCCTCGGTTACTTTGGAAATCCCATGGAGCCTGACGGTAGCTGCCATATATGTGACTGCAATCCAGCAGGTTCACTGAATAATGATTGTGATAGAATAAGTGGCCAATGCTCCTGTAAGCCGGGCGTTACTGGACGGCTTTGTGATACTTGTGAAGTTAGGCACATTCTTTTAGAGCAACAGTGCATTTGTAAGTGTGTTCTTTCCCTACTGCATAACATGACAATTTAATTTTGTAAAATGGTAGATTAAATTTGTTTGATTTTTTCAATTTTGTGTAGGAATCTATAGTAAACATGATATTCCAAATGTCAGTATTCCCGCATATACATGAACAAGCAGCAAAAAGAGCAGCTATAACCTGGTTGATGCTATACATCTGTTTAAAAAAAAAAAACAACAAAGTACAGTGGGGAAAAATGTATTTAGTCAGCCACCAATTGTGCAAGTTCTCCCACTTAAAAAGATGAGAGGCCTGTAATTGACATCATAGGTAGAACACAACTATGAGTGTCAAAATGAGAAAACAAATCCAGAAAATCACCTTATCTGATTTTGTAAGATTTATTTTGCAAATTCTGGTAGAAAATAAGTATTTGGTCACCTAAAACATGCAAGATTTCTGACTCTCACAGGCCTGTAATTTCTTTAAGAGGCTCCTCTGTCCTCCACTCATTCTGTAGTAATGGTACCTGTTTGAACTTGTTATCAGTATAAAAGACACTTGTCTACAACCTCAAACAGTCACACTCCATACTCCACTGTGGTTAAGACCAAGAGCTGTTGATGGACACCAGAAACAAGATTGTAGCCCTGCACCAGGCTGGGAAGACTGAATATGCAATAGGCAAGTAGCTTGGTGTGATGAAATCAACTGTGGGAGCAATAAGAAAATGGAAGACATACAAGACCACTCATAATCTCCCTCGATCTGGGGCTCCACGCAAGATCTCACCCCGTGGTGACAAAATAATCACAAGACCGGTGAACAAAAATTCCAGAACCACATGGGGGACCTATGAATGACCTGCATAGAGCTGTGACCACCATAACAAAGGCTACCATCAGTAACACACTATGCCGCCAGGAACTCAGATCCTGCAGTGCCTTTTGTGTCCCCCTGCTGAAGCCAGTACATGTCCGGGCCCATCAGAAGTTTGCTGGAGAGCATTTTGATTACCCAGAAGAGTATTGGGAGAATATCATATGGTATGATGAAGCCAAAGTAGAACTGTTTGGTAGAAACAAAACTTGTCGTATTTGGAGGAGACAGAAGTTGCATCCAAAGAACACCATACCTGCTGAGAAGCATGGGGGTGGCAACATCATGCTTTGGGGCTGTTTCTCTGCAAAGGAACTAAGACGACTGATACATGTACATGAAAGAATGAATGGGACCATGTATTGTGAGATTTTGAGTGCAAACCTCCTTCCATCAGAAAGGGCATTGAAGATGAAACGTGGATGGATCTTTCAGCATGATAATGATCCCAAACACACTGCCAGGGCAACTAAGGAGTGGCTTTGTAAGAAGCATATGAAGGTCCTGGAGTGGCCTAGCTAGTCTCCAGATCTCAACCACATAGAAAACCTTTGGAGGGATTTGAAAATCTGCGTTGCCCTGCGACAGGCCTAAAACATCACTGCTCTAGAGGAGATCTGCATGAAAGAATGGGCCAACATACCATCAACAGTGTGTACCAACCTTGTGAAGACTTACAGAAAATGTTTGACCTATGTCATTGCCAACAAAGGATATATAACAAAATATTGAGATGAACTTTTGCTAATGACCAAATACTTATGTTCCACCACAATTTGAGGACAGAGGAACCTCTTAAAGAAGTTACAGGCCTGTGAGAGCCAGAAATCTTGCATGTTTTTAGGTGACCAAATACTTATTTTCTACCATAATTTGCAAAATAAATCTTGCCAAATCAGACAAGGTGATTTTCTGGATTTGTTTTCTCATTTTGACTTATAGTTGTTGTCTACGTATGATGTCAATTACAGGCCTCTCTCATCTTTTTAAGTGGGAGAACTTGCACAATTGGTGACTGACTAAATACTTTTTTTCCCCACTGTACATTTTAGAGAAATTTATCAAGCTAAATATGCCAGAATTGTATAACAATTTGTTAAAAAAAAAAAAATTTCATCACTGAAATCAAATTTATTACATTTTAAATGCCCATTTGACTTAGGTTGTGCCTTTGTGCAGGGATAGTTTAGCTGAAATGTGGCTTGGCTTCATATTCAGCCCTAACATCATATGGCGCCACTTTCAGGCTAAAACTAAACCAAAGAGCAAAATGTAACCCACCATTCAAAAGAATAGGTATAAAAAAGCAAAGTAGATACGGTATGTATATAAAACTTAACCTTTAATATTACCAAGTTAAAAAGACCCTTAGGTCCAAACAAAAAATAATACGATACAACCCACAAAAAAGTCACATAGAAATATCACTTATTATAGTGAAAAAAGGGGGTAATAGTAATATCATGACATCACCCCTAAATACCTTAAAGCAACCAGTTGGGAAGATGCCCTGTGCAAAACAGTATAATCATCACATTTTTGCCATGGTGAGTAATATAAAAAGGAACAATCTCACCCAGTGTTGTCCCTGGTTTAGCCAGATTCCATTCTGAAAAACCTTTTGAGGTCCTTTAGGAAGATGGGGGAGGCCCTCATAAATGTCCGTACATTACCCCACCAAGGTGGACCAGTCACAGTTGTTCCCACAGTTTATATCCCAACGAGTTTCTTCAGTCATCAGGGGAGGTATGGACTGTTGAAGTATAAAATATGGGGATTTAAAGCGTGAATACCATCACGCATGAAAGAAAGACCTTCCATTTCCCTTTCTTTCATGCGTGATGGGATTCATGCTTTAAATCCCCATACTGTATGAATATATCCAGTCAGACAGACTCAGCTTATTCAAATTCAACTTAATTTACCATGTGCAAGAATGTCATTTTATTGGAGACTATTTTTTTTTGTATCTTTTTTGTGTAAATACTTCTATGGAGTGATGTTGTTGCATATGGCAAGCTACTTGTATAGTACATTCAAGAAAGCTCAAAACTAGCTGTGTGAGGGCCAGTAAAAGTAAAAAGGAAAACTGCAGCTTTTGCCCATATAAAACAATCTCTTTTTAAATACATTCCTCAACATTGAAATTGCAATGCCTAGAAGGAAAAGCCATGGAACATTGAAAAAACAAATTTTCCAAACATTTTCCTTTACTCAGTTTCAAGTGTTAGCGCAATGCACAGAAATCAAATGCATTTAAACTCCCTGGCATGCTATCAATGAGGTTAGTAATGGTTGTCTGAGGAAAGTTCTGCCGCTATCTATGCATTTTGGGCACACAAATCATCAAGATCCACTGCTGGCATTTTGACTATTGATTTATTCAGCATCGAGTGCCACACACTGGAATATACTCACATGCATGCTTTGGCATGCTTTCAGTAAGGTTATTAATAGTTCCCTAAGGAATTTTCTGCCACTCTGAATGCACTTGAGCATGCAAATCATCAAGATCTGCTTCTGGCAGCTCCCTTTACAATTGCCATCCAATGACATGCCAGATTTGCTCCATGCGAGTCAAATTCGGAGACACTGCAGGACATCGTAGGACATTTACGCATTTGCTCACAGTTGCACAGGCAACTTGCAGCTTGGCGTCTTGTTGGCTTCTAGTATACTTACACATTTCCTCGTGAAGGCATCTTCATGGCTTTGCGCACGTGGTCTTCGGCTATCATTGCATCTAAGATAAAGCAAGACTCATCAATGAATAGGATAGACCTTCATTCCAGCCTTCATTGCCATTCTGCTCTGCACCATAATAGCCTTTGAGAGCGGTGGCGTAAAGTCAACGGAACATCTGTAGCTGGGCATCTGCTTGATGCACAATGTCGTGCAAATTCCTTATGTTTTCTGTAGACACTTCTTGGATGCGTTAAGTTTGGTATGTGATGTCCAATTTCACTTGCAGCACAGAATTGATCTCTATATATCATTCTTCAAATCTAGCTAAGTGAGAAACGCCATGAAGAGGCCTTCATAAGGGATCATCACACTTGTCCTACTCTCGGGATTATAGTGTGAGATGACGTAAGGTATATAAGTCGGACGCCTCTAATCTTCATTCCAGATACACTAACAGCTTGATCTTGCATTGATTTGGCCACGGAATCATTGGTACCGCCATTTCTCTAAAGTGTCTCAGGAGCCAGGCTTGTTGCCACTGCTTCCGTGAGCAGCCTGTATGGCCTAAATGTGGAACCATGCCCTGCCGTATTTCTGGACTTGTTTCCCATTGAACACATATGGAATTTCCATTATCTGAAAATGCAAAGGGAGATGCCAGCAGTAGATATTTATAATTTGCAAGCCCAAATGCATTCAGCGTGGTAGAACATTCCCCAGACAACCATTAATAACCTTATTGTTAGCAGCCAATGCATGTAAGTGCGGGGATTTCAGAATGTGATGCTCATATTCAATACTGAATAAATAAGATTCTTTGAAAATGTTGTTTCCATGTTTTATTAGCATATCATTAACTTTTCTTTTGATCTTCTGATTTGCACAACTTCATGACTTTTCCTTCTTGGTGTTGCAATTTTAATGTTGAGGAGTGTACAAAGCAACAGACAGATTGCTATCCAGGGGCCACAGGTCAAATGTCAGGTTACACCAGCTTCAATGTATCTTTCCCAGAAAGCAAAGGGAAAACACCAAAGCTGCTCATTTCATAAAAGAGTTAGACATCACCTGTATATAGCAGCAATGTTAGGGCTATAAATGACCTGAGATATAACTACAATTGCCCTGGATGTTACGTGCCAATACTGTTTTCCTCAGAGCTCTTTTTACACTGTTTCCCTTAGCCTGTGATGATGACTGCACAGGGCCACTACTAGGTGATCTGGATGACCTACATCGGGTTATTTTCACTTTAAACTTCACTGGAATCGTTGCGGTGCCCCATGGGTTCATGTCAAATATGGAAAACATGACAACATATCTCAAGGTACAGATTGCCTTCCTGTCTGATTCCTTTTTTTAATGTTAATGATAAATTTGATAATTTTTTTTTTTTATCTTTTCTATAGCATAGACACCATTTAGCTGCTTAGTGCCAACCATCTATTGACAGTCAGTGGGGCCAGTAGTCAGATCCCGTAAGTGGGATTGCTCATGTAGTCAGTATGCGGTAACACATTTTAATGTGTTAGAAATATACACTTACCCTGAGAGAATTGATTGATCGGATCTGTGTTGTACAGTTTGTAGCGGCAATGACTTGCCCATGCAACTGCAGCAGCATTGATGCCAGAAATTTGCTGCATCATATAGATTGTTGAGCACATCCTTGTTGCAGAACAGTAAACCATGACTGATAGGGAGCAATGGCAGTAAAAGAATGGGGCATTTATTAAGAGTCTAATTGTCTTTTATTATATTAAATTAACCGCCATGGCCCATTTTTTTCTGATACAAGAAGATTCTATTAAAGGGAATCTGTCTCTCATGTTTGCTACCACATCTGAAAGTAGTATAATGTAGGGACAGAGACCCTATTTCCAGCGATGTATCACTTACTTTTCTGGGTGTTGTATTTTTTTTTTTTTTTTAAATCCTTGTTTTATCTGCTGAGGATCTACCAGTTCTCTGAATGCTGAGCTGTGTATAACCCCGCCCATAACACTGATTGGCAGCTTTCTGAGTACACTGTGCATAGACAGAAAACTGCCAATCAGTGCTGGAGACGTGGTTGGAATATACGGCAGTAGGTTTGCTAGTCCTCCAGTTAGAATCTCCTGCTGATACAACAGTGATTATATCAAAACTACAGTAAGCAGCCCAATGAGGGACACTTCGCTGGAATCAGGGTCTCTGTCTTTTAAATATGCTGCTCTCAGACTAGGTGGCAAAAAGCTGGGTACAAATTCGCCATAAGTATTTTCTGGTGGAAAATCACTGAATATAGCACCAAATAGAAAAATGAAATTTTTGTAGGCCACTATTCATTTTCAGCCTACATTGGATGAATAATTCAAAAGTTTTCAAAGTTTCAATTAAAGGAATTCTGTACCTAGATCTATATCTAAAGGGTTTATGTACCTGTATCTATATGTAAATGGTTTTGCCAGTTTTTGGTTCTGGAAATATAAAAAAGAAGGTAAAGTAGTAATCATGTAAAAAGGTGTGCCTCTCTCCACCCCATGTCCTTAACCTGAAATGTACAGGGGAACAATAGATGACATGTAGAATAGTCAATGTACTTTAGCGCCAGTATCCCTTTAAAACAATACAAATTTGAATTCTTTTCTTTATTAGCTTTTTGTTTTCTCTAATGACGTACACATAGAGGCATAATAGAAAGTTATAATTTCTGGTTAGTTTTTAGTTGGTCTAAATCAAAGAAATATTGATATTCTCCTCGATCACTTTGTCAAGAAATGTAATTAAACCCCATAGATGTTCCGTGGATGATGATGTCCAGATGGAACTAACTATCAGAAATTTAATTTGTGATATTTATGATGGCAAAGTCGCTGCTTAAATTGGATTTTCAAGAGGAAGCAGTTAAGAGCTCTGTATGCTACGTTTTAATCAAGTCTTGTTTCTGAGAGTATACGGTTTAGAACTGCCAAAGGCTATAAGGAAATATCATTTTAATATATACTGTGATTTGCTGTTGGATAAAACAGCATTGAAACTATCAACAGGGGAATACAAATGTATGAAGTATGATACACAAATATGCTCATGAGAAAAATGAAAACGTATCTAAAAGCTTCTTATTAGAATATACACTGACTTAAATAAGCCCTGTGATTTCTCATGTACACTTTAAAGAAGCACTTCCATAAAAGTTTTTATCCTCTTAATGTATTGCAGACATCATATTATATAGCACTGTGTACTTACAATTGCTTATTTTGCTTTTCTACCCAGTTACTTCTTCTCTTTTTCCATTAGGTCCACGACATTCAGTGATTAAAAACAGACTAGATTAATCCTTCTAAGCTTCATGTAGAAACAGGAGGTCTCTTTTCCCTGCATGAGTCATCATTAGAACCACAATTCTACATAACTGCAAAGTCCCTGACAGCCCAGCTCTACTTTAATTTCAACTCTAGACTCAGCTGCTCCACTCCTCCCAGTGAAGTAGGATTGATGAATGGATGACTCATGCAGGGGAAACGTTGGGGATTCTGTATCGTCTTATGTTTCATGCTTCAGCAAATAAATATTTTCTTGCAAAAGAAACGTTATTTTTGCCTCAGGTTTTGCACTATAGTTTTATCAGTTTTCCTGGAGGCTGGGTTAGCTTTCCCCATTTTCAATAACCATTTAATCATGTGATGTCATAGACCTAATGGAAAACAGAATTATTAGTTGGGTAGAAGGGCAAAATGGCAAATGCTACTGTATATAATATGATGATTGCAATATGTTAACATAAAAAGTTTGCTGGAAGGAATGCTCCATTAATGCTAGAGTTGAACACCATCACCACCATGTTCCTAAGCTTTTACACCCCTGTTAAGGGTTTTTGCAGTCATATGACATTGGTGACCTATTTATGGCCACTGAAAAACAAAAGACAGATCATGCATATATATGTAGGATCACCACACAAGTACTCATATAATTAAGAAAAAAATATTTATTGTTTGCAAGAAAACCAAAAGCACCACACGATTAAAAACCGTTTAAAAACAGTAAAAAAGGGACAAGCATGGACATCAAAAGTTATAATAAATGATGGTCAAAATTTATACAACCACTGACTGCATGGATATTAAATTATTACACTGGAAAACAATTATTCTGCTTTTCTTCAATATAAGCATGCTGCTAATGTGAACCAGTAGACATGACAAAGGATCAAAAACGCTGGTCAATAGTGGGGAAGTAAGAGACTTGAATCACCCCCGTTCACCAATTAGAACCAGAATTCAAATATCACAGACAAGTGTAAAGTAACATCACACAACCAAATTAATGGTATATATGAGCGGGAATGGATGGATAAAGTTCCCCAGAGACAGTCCTTATAACAAGCTCAAGCATTTATATCATAACTAAAAAGAATGTCTAGTGATACAGAGCTGGTGGCTCAAGTATACATAAGTAGATCAATACATCACCGCAGACCAGTCAGTCAAAGAGTCAAAGTCACCCCGTCAACTGGAATAAATACATGCAGCCAAAGTGGTGTATGGGGACCCACGCGTTCCGACACCTAAAGTGTCTTTCTCAAGGTGGATATGTCTGGTTCCTATGTAAGCAACTATATATACCTAGGTAATTAACATTAGATCATTGCCAGCTGGCGGCGACCTAGCTGCAGAGACAGTGAGGAGCATGGTAGCGGCGCGTGG
Source organism: Dendrobates tinctorius (assembly GCF_039654945.1). NCBI lineage: Eukaryota > Metazoa > Chordata > Amphibia > Anura > Dendrobatidae > Dendrobates > Dendrobates tinctorius. Next base: position 17,621,334 of record NW_027361838.1, on the reverse strand, counting down.
TGACTCACCCGGAAGTAAGAGATTCAAGGGTCGGGCGACCAATGCGCCTGCGTGCCCCAAATAAATGTTGTTACGCGATGTGGAGCGCGTCCCTGGCAACGCCTGTTGCCCGGGAGGCGTCGCAGGTGCGCTTGCGTACAAAGATGTACATAAAGGAGGATATCGCGTTAGCGTGAGATGACTCACCCGGAAGTGTTCTTCACTCAGGGTCAGTTGCACAGTGAGCTTGCGCACCAGTAGTGAATACCACAGGGGGATGAGAACAAATCGCTCATCATCCGAGCTCGTCCGCTACCTAAACGGCGCTTGCGCACAATAAAAATCAACAAAATGATGTTTTTAGTATGCCTGTGTGAAAATATATATATAAATAGGAAAAGGGGGTTCATGAGAACAGCAAAAAACTAATAATCCTTATAGGGATACACATAGGTAACATATAAGGAGGCACACATGCGCATTTGTTCAATGGATATCCATCGGATATTAAGGTAAAGCATCCCAAAAGGTGGAAAGATATTATCTTATAGTGCACCCCTTTAGGAGAATGGTACACAAGAAAACACTCATCTTAAATACAGATACAATAACCCTGGTGATTAGATCATGGTGCAACAGTAAGGAGCCTTAGTATAGATCTCATACAAGGACAATCCTGTACATGTACAAGTATAGAAGCATGTATGAGGTAACATGTATTTAGCTAATATATAGAAACCACCATACATAAAGGATTATTTGCATATGGACATGATAAAATAATACAGGTATACATAGATTTATACAAAAAGTTGGAGACTCTCATATCTGGTATAACCAGAGGCAATATTGTTAAAAATATCAATAAACCAATATTACAAAAATATATAAGTACATAAAATAATGGTTAGAGAGCCTCACATATAGATTGACAATAGGAAGTATTTTTGAAGAAGTATACACTGACTTGCCCATATAGATCAATTTTATTATCCAAATGTATTGATGTCAAGTGTCAAAAAGAAAAGAAAAGGTCCCCATCAGCAGCATGATTGTACAATGACAGACCTATCTGACATAAAACTATATATTAACAAGATGACCAAGTAGTTTCAGATCCATTGCGTAAAAGGCCAATGCCCAAATGATGTTTATAAAAGTTAGAAAATTGCATCTCTAAATATCAGTTTGACAGAATTAAACCTGTCCACTACCCTTGTTACAAAGGCTGACATATTGTTACGGCTCCAAGAGCCAGGAGAAACCAATATATGTGTATTAGAAGAATAATTTTCCAGGAAGACAAATCTATCCATGGGTCATTCCGATGGAGGCTGGACTCAAGAACCTAGAAAAGAGCAAAAAATATATCTGTAAGGGAAAAAGATGACATTGGTGACCTATTTATGGCCACTGTTGTGTACTGCAGCTCAGCTCCTATTTTCTTGAGGAAAATGAAGATTAGCGTTCCAGCTCCTTAAAATGATCCTTTATTAGACAATAATTAAAATATAGTGTTCACGGCAGCAATAATCCTCAAATCATAGTGGACGTACATAAAAGACACTGATGGCTCAGCAACGCGTTTCGATCAATAAGATCTTTATCACAGCTTGAAGTGTTGCTATGTTTTAATTATTGTCTAATAAAGGATCATTTTAAGGAGCTGGAACGCTAATCTTCATTTTCCTGCTGAGGCAACGTCGAGTCTGGACGGCATTCCGAGCACCTGTGGCTATTGGTGAGCTGGCTGTGGGCTGAAGCCCGTTTTTTCTTCTTTACCTATTTTCTTGAATAGGGGTTAATGTCTAGTATACACTGTCACGACTCGGTTGGCAGGTGACCCGGGACTCGTGACTCCTACACTGTCCCTAGCACTAGGGGGTGCCATAGCTCACCCTATTCCCCGGGTTACTTCTGAAGGTAAAGATGCCAGGGCCACCAACCTTGCCTTATCTCCTGTATCCGCCCTACGTCTGTACCCTTCCTCACCTAGAGATGAAGGGAGCAACCGTACAACAACCAAACGAACAAGGTAACATGAACAAGGGCAAATTAAAATACCAGGCATACAAATATTCACTCACATATTACAGAGGAACGCAGCGGAGAGTGGAGGATGGGGAAAAAACAAAGTAAGAGGAGGAAAGGGAATTATCACACTTACAAGCCCACAGATAAATCCACAAAACTTCTTCTCATAAAACCACCAAACAACTCTCCTCCAAGCCATGCAGCATAACCTAACTCTGACGATGTGTTTCAATGAAGACAAGATTATATAGGGGATAGGAGTGACTAACCGAGCTCAGATGAGAGCTCATACTCCCAGAGCTCCTAACATGGCCGATTAACCCCTGTAGAGCCAAAAGAAATTAACACCATTTAAAAAGAAAGAGAAGCGCAGGAGTACGGGCAATCAGACACTGCAGTCTTCTGGCTCCTCTCTGTTGTGGTAAGCCCGTGACATACACATTGCTATGTAATGCATCTCTGTCCAGTGTTCACATCTCGTGGCTAGTAGAGCAAATAATAGCAGAGTGGGTTGGCTGGGTCTATAACCTCCACATGATTGGAAAACCACTTTAAATATCCCATATCATACTATTCTTCTAATCTTCATGTAATTTTATGCCAGAAGTTGATATGTATTTTTATAGCAGAAATCCAAGATTGACACTAATTTTTTGGAATTGTTTCAGCGATACAACCAAAAATCTTCATGGATGTTTTTAAATGCACTTGAAAGCATTACAAAAACTGAATTTAAATACATGAGAAGTGAAATGTCATCCAATTTGATAGGGATTTCATTGCAATCTGCTATGACCGGTGTTTATGAGAACTTCCTGATCCGTAAATTTAACACCAGGCGCATTGTCACACTGACACAAGCTTTGTAGTCCCACATTTATTGTATGTTATGGCATCTGCGCTATGTAAAGGATAATACATTTTTGAATCAAAGAAAAGTTTAAATTTAATTGCTAATTATTTTTTCTAAAGGAGTCAGTCCACACAAACTCAGTTACTACCCACACCATGGACAAAACTTCAGAACAACTTTCCAAAGTATTTAAGGACACAGACAGACTGCAATTGAGAGTAAGTAACGGCTGTCTTTCAAAAAAGTTTGCTTACAAACTTCAGTGACATGCATTTTATTAGTTCTCAGTTGCTGGCATTTTATAATTGTTTTCCTCCGATTATTCTTAAAGTATAAAACATGAATTTATCACGGATCAGAATCTTAAAGAGTTTTTCTTTTCTTTTTTTGTTTTAGAAATGTTACATTGTTCTGTCGCCGTACAGGGCTATATAGTAATACAAAGCTTTTAGACAACTGACTTTACCAATTCTCCATCTCTCTTATATATTTTTTTTTTCAAAGATGACACAGGTAGTAGAACATGGATACAACGTGCAGAATTCCACAGCTGGCAGTCTGAACAAGAGCAAAGAGCTGATGGGATTTATTGAAACAATGCAAACAACTGTTAAAGGTAACAAATAACAGAATTTGATGTGGTTATCTTCTATGTATCCAATCAATGTGTGTGATACTATTAGGAGCCTAACGAGCAATTAACCTAGAGATTTGCCACTGGTAATATCATTAATGGCCAAACTTCAAATTTCTCCATATACTTAAGCATTTTTTTCCCTTGTACAAAACAAGGAGGTTGAAATGGGGATCTTCTTTAACATATTTGAGCCTCTTTTGTCAAAAATGCAAGAAATACCTACCCTTGTAGTTAATTTACACATTGATGAAATCCATACACAACAGTCATAAGAATTTCTGTTGTTAATTTAATTGATTAATCAATTACATTATTTGATCACCTCAGGTGTTTCAGACCTCCATATCCCCTTTTGGAAAGCTGTATTCCGAATACAAATTTTATATGTATTCATTCTGAAGGCCCCCATACACATTAGACTAATAACGAATAAACCCTTTGATATCGTCTGTTTCAGAGAACAGTCTAAAAAGGGGCCGATTCATTTTTGTGGTAAATGTTCATTTGGACATGTATCATTTCGGACTGCCAACCACATTCTTCTCTTCCTTCAGCCGACAGCTGTCTCACCCGACTCTCCCATGCACAGGAACACTTGTTTGGTGGCATGCTCTTTTATTTCTTAATACTTCAATACCCAATTTCCCAGTACCTCTGAGGATGCCAGCTTCACAGCGAAACTTGTTGTGAGGGGTTATTGATAGCTCTTTTTAATGTGTTCACAGATACTTTGTAAAAAAAAGGGGCTTAAAAGAGTGCAGAAAATTTCAGTTATTCCACCCAATATTTGTTCTTTATCAATAAAATGAACTTTGATTTCAGGTTAAGCATAGATTATAATAGTAGTGTTTATAAATGAATGCAGAGAAAACTGTGCCCTTTGATCTGAAACTTGTAAAGTTCAAATGTTGAAACAAGTCTTTTGATTAATACAATTGAGACACTCAATTAATAGTGATGGGGGAAAGCCCATCAGTAAACAAGATATCACATCATATATATATATATATATAAGTGATCTAACGGGAACAAGCCATTAGATTAGTGTAATTTACTGTATGTAATGGTGTAATCTATCGGAATAGTGTAATCTTTATGCACGGGTATCCAGAGTAGACAAACATTGCATCTTCTTTGCCTGTCTCTAAGACCACGTTGCAGGGAATCTGCGCTCCGTGCTCATGGTTTTGTGTGACGGGTAGCTGACTATTTCCTTTCCATGTCAGAGTACAGAACTAGGCTGACAAAATGGGAGACTCATCTAACAGGTAGCACAATAGGAGCTCAATGTGTTATCAATCTGTTTTTAGTACTGGGGCTATGCCATTAGCCATTAATTTTTGTACGGCCGCCAAAATGGTTAAGTACTACATATATCACAAGAGATTTTATGTTGTATATGATAATACCTAAATGCAACTTAATTAATATTTTTTCTGGATTTTTTCAGTTCTTATAGAAGTAGCAAAAAGCTTGAATGAGACAATGGGCAGTGATATCCAGCTGACTGACCGTGCCCTGCGGGAATATCAGGAAGATGTTTCTTCTAAGCTTGAATCAATGAGCATAAATGGCTTCAATGATCATTACCAAAATGCTACCAAAAATCTTAAGTAAGTGTTCTTGTATCCACTGTATAATCAAACAAAAAGCACATTTATCCCAATCAGCTTGAAAGCATCTCTGAAAAGTGTGAATATCTTTATGTTTATCCCTGTTGTATATAAGACTCTTCAAAGACTGATTTTAAAAAAAATGTCTTGTCCAAAAATGACCTACTGTAACATATACTACATTTGTCCTCATTGATTGTCTATAGCCCGAATGCCCCAGCCAAGGTAGAAGCCTAAGTAGACCTTTCCGGTTTTCTTTTCTGTTAGGATTTATCTCAACTATTTCTTTCCACCTTATGACCAATGGATCTGTTGAGCTTTTTACTACATGAAGTCTTGCAGTAGTGTAACTTTAGGCTTGTGGACCCCAATGCAAAATCGTCAGCTCCAACTACCACAATTTTCTTTTTATAGTATTACTTTTCTCAATCCAGCCAGAAGGAACTTTTGCCACCTCCCCCCCACTGGACTCCAGGGTTCAGGTGTGACTGCCATCAATGCACCCACAGTACACTGTAGTTACTTCCCTGGAAAGTTGGAGACTGTTGCACCAATATGCCTGTTGGGTGTTTTTTTTGCATAATTCAAAGATAGCAAAGTAGTTGGTCAAATTTTCTTTTTATGACTGAAGTGCTGGACACCTTTTATTAATTAAATAGATTTTATTACTTGTCTTATTTTATGTCCAACAGAGACTGTGAAGATGTATTGTCCAGAGTTCAGAATGAGTATGACAAGCCACATACGGACTTGCTGAAATTGAAGAAGAGCCTCGAGAACACCCTAGAACACCACAATAAAAGATTACTATCAGCAAAAGACTTCATCCAAGAATCCACTTCAAACACCAGCCATACTAAGAATCTGCTGATTCCGATTGAGAACAATCTCAATGATTTTAATGTAAATTATTTTATTTGTAGCTATAAGTTTTTCTATTACATAATTAAATGTGTTATCTCAAGTTGTCTCATGAGCAGCTCACATCTCTGCAGTCTCTTTACTTTCTGGTCACTAATGGAGTGAATGCTCATCTTTGAATGGCAGTTTTAATCCAAATCATCCTGCTTCTACACATTAATGTTTCCATACATATCCTCATAAGAATAATAGAGGAAAAAGATGTAATATTGCAAAATATATTTATTAAAATGTACATCTTTTATTAACCCCTTAACAACCGGAGCTATTTTTGGTGTTGCATTTTTACTTTTTGCTCCCCTTCTTCTCAGAGTCATAACTTTTTAATTTTTTGGTCAATAGGGCCATGTGAGGGCTTATTTTTTGCAGGGCGAGTTGTACTTTTGAAGGACACCATTGGTTTTACCATATTGTGTACTAAAAAATGTAAAAAAATTTCCAACTACGGTGAAATTGCAAATAAAGTGCAGTCCCACACATTTTTTTGTTTATGATTCTCCAGGTGATTATGAGTTCATAGACACCAAATATGTCTAGGTTATTTTTTATTTAAGTGGTGAAGAAAAATTCCAAACTTTGTTAAAACAAAAATTGTGCCATTTTCTGATACCCGTAGCGTCTCCATTTTTCGTGATTTCGGGTTGGTTTAGGGGTTATTTTTCGCACACTGAGCTGACGTTTTTAATGATACCATTTTGGTGCAGATACAATCTTTTGATTGCCCATTATTGCATTTTAATGCAGTGTTGCGGTGACCAAAAAAAGTAAATCTGGCGTTTTGACTTTTTTTTCGCTGTGCCGTTTATTGATCAAGTTAATCCTTTTTTTATTGATAGACTGGGTGATTCTGAATGCGGCGATACCAAATATGTGTATGTTTGATTTTTTCTTTATTTTATTTTGAATGGGGCGAAAGGGGGGGGTGATTTGAATTTTATATATTTTTTTTAATATTTTTAAAAACCTTTTTTTTACTTTTGGCATGCTTCAATAGTCTCAATGGGAGACTAGAAGCTGCCATAGCTCAATCGGCTCTGCTACATACAGGTGATGATCAGATCGCCTCTATATAGCAGAATTACTGGTTGTCATGCCAACGAACCAGCGACCAGCGATCACGTGACGGGGGTCACCGGTAGGCTGGAAGCGCTTGTTAAATGCCACTGTCAGTGCTTGACAGCAGCATTTAACGGGTTAATAGCAGCGGGTGGATCGCGATTCCACCCTCGGCTATTCCTGGCACATGTCACCTGTTCAAAACAGCAGACATGTCCCTGCAAAGATGTGGGCTCAGCGCCGGAGCCCACATGAAAGGGAGATAGTCTGACGTTGGCATAAATTTATGCCCAATGTCGGAAAGGGGTTAATAAATCATTTAATAATTACTAGTAAAATTTCAAGCATAGGAGAACAACTATGGAAAACAATGACTCTAGAGTCTGAAAAGCGCTATGTTTTATACAGGTGCGTTGGACCTGATTAGGTAAGAATACCTTAAAAAATTATTTTTGAAAATTGGTGCAGAAAAAAGGTATACATGAGTCTTGCAAAAAAAAACCAAACTGCTACATGTCATGGTCAAAGTGCAAGTGCATAGTATAAATGATGACCTATGTAGAAATGATAATATATTGCATAGCATGTCCCTATTTAATGCATGATGATATAAAATAGAGTCCTGGATCAAAGAGGTATGTGTGTATATATATATATATATATATATATATATATACACACACTAATAAATTAATCAATAAATAAACTAGTAAATCAGAGGAAACAAATAAGAGGGAGAGGTGTATCCCCAAACCCTCTGTGTAAGGTACTTACAAAGTGACTTGTGCTTTATCTTTAGTGTGTCATGTTGTTCTCCTATGCTTGAATTTTTACCAGTAATTTTTAAATGATTTATTAATAAAAGTTGTACATTTTAATAAATATATTTTGCATTACATTTTTTCCTGTCTTATTCTTATGAGGATATGTGTAGAAATATCATATGGCAATATATTGCGCTACCTCAGTAAAAGATTGTTTTAAAAAAGTTCTACACATTAATGGTCTGTCAATGTTTGTTCTGAGTCTACACTGTTATCGCTATATGCAAGTATAGTGATAACTGTGCATCTGAACAATCACAGGGCTCTGGAAATTGAGAACTCATGATTAGGAGAGCTGCTCTGCCAATAGTGAGGGATGGTGATTTTACAGGATTGATTAAATCATCTTGATCAGGAGCTGAGAGTGATGGGAAGAGAGTGATCAGCTAACTTCTGCCTAGAAATCAATACCTTGGATAGAGCTGTCTGGGATGTTAGGAGTTAACTCCTCTACTGGAATGTAGCTCTAACAGAAGGAAAAGCGAGCTAATTACAAACCTGCTTATTTTCATGAGAAAACCCCTTTAGGAATAAATGTGATTGTGTAATTTCCATCCCCAGAAAAAAAAGCTTACTCTCCAGGAGAACAAGAATCGTTCTGTTATGCTGATTGAAGAAGGACTTGGTCTGGTCGATGAGGCAGTTCTTCTTGCAGAAGACACCATAAATGCAACATCTGTATGTATCACATTAGAATCCTTTGGAGCTGTGTGTTAAGGTCATGTCATAGATGTCCTTATATTTGTGTTGTTGCAATCATTTGTATATAACATGCATCCCATTATGACATGTATTATTTTCAGGTTTTGGAGATGCACCAGGAAGAGTTAATTATGTGGAATACCAAGCTGAGGCACCATGTGGATGAACTTGTGATGGAAATGTCGAAAAGAGATGCCCTTGATTTAGTCTATCAAGCTGAAGACTATGCAACTGGTTTACAGAACAAAGCTGATTCTCTAAACAGGTACTTCCTGATATGTATTGAGATATAGTGGGAAAAAACCTGTTCGAAATCTGAGAACATGGGACCTGGCACTGCATAGTACTCTATAAATCGGGAAGGTTAAGATAATTGTACTTTACTTAAAAATCTGCAAAAGAGTTGAGGAAGGAATCTACCACGGGGATAAGATAGGTAATTGCCACAATGTCCAAAAACAGTATTGTAAAGGACAAAGCATAAATCCTTAGAAAAAAGTATAGCAAGTCAGTTAAAGGTGGAAAAAAAGCAATTAATTTTCAGTGGTATGTAATATAATGTTTTGGAGAATGGTAGCATGCAGTTCAGATGTGCGATTCTGTACAGAGTTGCGGAACATGTTCGCGCTTTATAATCAAAATGTAATAATTAAAATAATGTTTCCAATATAAGAACATATGTAAGAAGAATCTTAAATTAATCATTTTCACTGTGATGTAAAAGATATTTAAAATTATTTACCAAGATATTGTCTTTTACAACCTAATTAGTAAGGGTATGATTAGAGTTGAGCGAAACGGGTCGGTCGTATTCAAAAGTCGGCGACTTTCGCTGAAGTCGGGTTTCATGAAACGAAACCCGACCATAACTTGAGGTCAGCCATGTGGTCGGCGACCAGAGCGCCAAAGTCACGTTTCAAAAGATGCTTTTTCAGCCAATGATGGAGGACGCACACTGTAGGCAACGCAATGACATAGGCATCGGTCACCACCATCTTTGAGAAGGGCATGCAAGTGATTGGCTGGCTTTGTGTGGCGTCACAGGGGCTATAAAAGGGCATGAACGCCGACCGCCATCTTACTTCTGCCGATCTTAGCATTAGGGAGAGGTTGCTGCTGCTGATTCAGAATAAGGGATAGCGTTAGGCAGGGAAGAAGAACCAAAAAACTGCTTCTTCTGTTAGCGATTTCCACTTACAACACAACACTTTGTGTGCAGTGACAGGGGAGGCTCTATTTTTGTGCTCTGTTGGTTATTAGACTGCCTTATAAGGCTCCCTGATAGCTGCATTGCTGTTTGCACACTGCTGAGCAAACTGCTTTTTTTAAATCAAAAATACTTTTCTTCCTCTTTTCTGCACAGTTACCAAGCGTTCATTTTTCCACCCTTTTGTGTGTGCACTGTGCAGCAGTCCTGCTTATTAGGCTGCCTGCGTCCATACTTGGACTGAGAGCATCATTGTCAGCATCCTCAAATCTCAGCCTGTTACATTGAGGTTTAATCTCTCCTGGGCCTGAGACAATAGTTCTGCATCCTCAAATCTATAGTGAGATCCAAATTCTCACCAATCCTATAGACACCCTCCACCTTGTCATACACCATCCAATTTCAGCCTGTTACATTGAGGTGTAATCTCTACTGGGCCTGAGACAATAGTTCTGCATCCTCAAATCTATAGTGAGATTCAAAATCTCACCAATCCTATAGACACCCTCCACCTTGTCATACACCATCCAATTTCAGCCTGTTACATTGAGGTGTAATCTCTCCTGGGCCTAAGACAATAGTTCTGCATCCTCAAATCTATAGTGAGATTCAAAATCTCACCAATCCTATAGACACCCTCCACCTTGTCATACACCATCCAATTTCAGCCTGTTACATTGAGGTGTAATCTCTACTGGGCCTGAGACAATAGTTCAGCATACTCAAATCTATAGTGAGATTCAAATTCTCACCAATCCTATAGCCACCCTCCACCTTGTCATACACCATCCAATTTCAGCCTGTTACATTGAGGTGTAATCTCTCCTGGGCCTGAGACAGTAGTCCAGCGTCCTCAAATCTCTAGTGACATTCAAATTCTCACTAATAGTAGATACACCTTCTACCTTGTTTTACAGTACCATATAGCTGGTGGTATTTTGGGTACATTTTCACAAAAATGAGGAAGTATGGTGGAAGATGCCATGGAAGTGGGCGGGGATTGCCAGCTGGTCCCGATGGTGGTGGTGATGGTGTTGCATCTGTTGGTAGTGGCAAAAGCACAATAGCACCTAAGGCAGGAGGTGCCTGCATCATCGTCTGGCTCCACAAGGCCTCGAAGGCTCTCTTTTCTGGGAGTAGGTAAACCACTTTTAAAGCCGGAGCTTCAGGAACAAGTTTTGGCTTACATTGCTGACACAGCCTCCAGCTCTCCCGCCTCCTCTTCTGAAGTTTCAAAATATAAAAGCACTGAGTCATCATTGGAGGCTCCTGGTCAGGATCAACACCTTTCCTTGTGTCCTTCACCCCTACCAAAAGTGAAGGATGTGGCAGGCCACACTACCGATTACTCCATGGAGCTCTTTTCACATACCATGCCTGGGTTAGCAAGTCAAATTGTGAATTCCCCAGTCCAAGATGAATCTGACATGGAGTGCACTGATACACAGCCACTGCTAGATTTTTCTGCTGGTACATTCACTCAGAGCGCTACATTGTCCTCGCAGTGTACTGAAGCAGAATCAGACCCTGATGAAGCTCAGGTGCCCCTTCCCGCATACTATACCACCTTACACGGTGACACAGAGGAAGGTGTACATGAAATTGAAGAGGAGGTGATAGATGACCCAGTTGTTGACCCAGATTGGCATCCATTGGGGGAAGAGGGTGCCGCTGCCAATAGCTCAGAAGAGGAGGAGGAGGATCCGCAGCAGGCAACGAAATTGCAACAGCTGTTATCTGGCATGACCGTAGCAGTCCAAAAATGTGTTACAAAAACCAAAAGAGTTGCAGGACAGCTTGGCCAGACGGTCAAATTGGCACAGCGTGCAAGGTCTCAAAATGTCTTCCATAGTAGGAAGAGTGCAGTGTGGCACTTTTTTGAACAAAATTCTAATGATCAGACAAAAGTTATCTGTAAGAAGTGTGCAAAGACCTTTAGCCGAAGGAAAAATCTGAGAAATTTGAATACCAGTTGCATGCTTAGACATTTAACCACCATGCAATTGCAAGCGTGGACGGACTACCAAACCTCACGTACCACATGTACACCTGCTCCGAATGAAGGTAGTCAGCAACGCTACATCGCTTCCCCCACTGTAAGCCCACTGGTTAGCACACCACCAGCAGCAAATGTCGAGGTGTCGTCGCAAGGGCAAAGCAGTCATGAAATCACAATCTTATTGCTACGAAAGACTGAATCTAGGCCATCAGCAACACCACCAACACAATCACCAAAACCATCACCAACCCTCTCTCAGTCCGCCGTGTCCACCGCTAGTTCCACCATATGCAGCTCTCAAGTCCAGCTCACCCTACCAGAGATTCTGAGTAGGACAAGAAAGTACTCATCCTCTCATCCGCGTACACTTGCTTTGAACGCCCACATTGCCAAACTAATCTCGTTAGAGATGATGCCCTACCGGTTGGTTGAAAGCAAAGCTTTCCGCGAACTCATGGCCTACGCAGTACCACGCTATGACCTACCCAGTCGGCACTTCTTTTCACAAAAAGCCATCCCAGCCCTCCACATGCATGTGAAAGACCGCATTGTCCATGCACTCAAGCAATCAGTGAAAGGTGCACCTCACAACAGATGCATGGTCCAATAGGCATGGCCAGGGCCGTTACGTGTCCATCACTGCACACTGGGTTAATGTGGTGGATGCAGGGTCCACAGGGGACAGCGGTGGTGGGACAGTGCTGCCTAGCCCATGGTATAGGAAACAGTTGGCTGTAGGCGTTCGACCCTCCTCCTCCAAAGACGAAAGCTCGTCCACAAAGCGCAGTCGCACGAGCACTCCATCCGCAGCTGGCAGTGTTGCATACGAGGTGACCCACTATCGAACAGCTAGTGGTAAGCGCCAGCAGGCTGTGTTGAAGATGATGTGTTTGGGCGACAACAGACACACCACGGAGGTACTGGCCAACTACTTGCAGCGACAAACTGAGTCATGGCTGGGCAGTCTACATCTTGAGGCAGGCAAGGTAGTTAGTGATAACGGCCGGAATTTTGTGGCAGCCATAGCCCTTTCAAAACTCAGACACATACCTTGCCTGGCTCACACCTTGAACCTGGTGGTGCAGTGCTTCCTCAATAATTATCCAGAGTTAACACCCCCACCATCAGAGACACTTAATTCTACTATGAGGGACCTTGTGCCAGTGCCGTTGCCAAAGAGTGCTCCCACCCATAAGGTGCGAAGACTTTGCTCGCACATCTGCCGGTCACCGGTACACTCCAGTCGTATGCAGAAGCTGCAACGATTGCTCCACCTTCCCAAGCACCGCCTAATTATCGACGTTGCAACAAGGTGGAACTCCACCCTGCACATGGTTCAGAGGCTGTGCGAACAGAGGCAGGCTTTAATTCATTTGTGGGAGGATACACGAGCAGGCAGTTTGCAGGCAGACATGGAGTTGTCTGGTGTGCAGTGGTCGAAGCTGAAAGACCTCTGTAAAGTCCTTCAGTGTTTTGAGGAATGCACACGGCTGGTAAGCGCAGACAATGCCATCATAAACATGAGCATCCCACTTATGCGTCTGCTCATGCAAACTTTGACGCACATTAAGGAGCAGACGTCTGCAGCCGAGGAGGAGGGAAGCCTTGATGACAGTCAGCCATTGTCTGGTCAGGGAAGTCTCATGGACGAGCTGGAGGAAGAAGAGGAAAAGGAGAAGGAGGAGGATGATGGGGATGATTATTTTGGGGAGGAGGATGCTTCTCAGAGGGCAAGAAAAAATGTTGGCGTGGCAAGGTCAGGTACAGGGTTTGTGCATGACTGGAGGGATGTGGATTTGCCAGAAAGTGCTCCTCCACCCAGCACTCGCAGTGCATCATTGACACCTGGAACATTGGCCCACATGTCTGATTATGCCTTGCAGATCCTAAAAAGGGACCCCCGCATTGCCAAAATGATGTACGATGACGACTACTGGTTGGCCAGCATCCTGGAACCATGCTATAAAGGCAAATTCCAAAACATCATGCCACAGGAGAACCTAGAGCTAATATTGGCTAACAACCAAGCAACTCTGGTAAACCGTTTGCTTGAGGCATTCCCAGCACACAGCGGCGGTGATGTTTTTCCAATGAGCCGTAGGGGGCAACATGGAAGAGGTATTCGTGGTGCACACAGCTGAAGTGGCGTTGGACACAGGGGTTTAATGACCATGTTGTGGACTGATTTTTCAAGTACTGCTCACACGACTGGTAATACTGCATCCATCGAAAGTGACAGGAGACAGCAGTTGTCAACTATGGTAATAAACTACTTCTCCTCCCATATCGATGTTCTCCCTCACAGGTCATTCCTCTTTGACTATTGGGCCAGTAAACTTGACACCTGGCCTGAATTGGCACAATATGCCTTACAGGAGCTCGCTTGCTCTGCTGCTAATGTGTTATCTGAACGAGTCTTCAGTGCTGCTGGATCAATCCTGACAGAAAAAGGACCCGTCTGTCAACCTAAAATGTTGATGATCTAACCTTCATTAAAATGAACCATGCATGGGTTTCAAAGGATTTTGTCCCACCCTCCCCTGTTGACACGTAGGTTGCCAGAAAAATGGCTTGCTTTTGTCCTCCTCTTCCGCGGACTTCTCCAATTACTCCATTTGCAGCTGCTGAATGTCCAACATCAACATATGACATTTTTTCCACCTCCGTAACTTGGCTGCCTCCCCCCACAGGGCCGGGGTCACCACCTGGCGCACGCACCCGTGTGAGTGCCGTTGCCCTAGACAGGTGGGTGGGAACACTCTTTGGCAACGGCACTGGCACAAGGTCCCTCATAGTAGAATTAAGTGTCTCTGATGGTGGGGGTGCACACCTGCCGTCAGACAGACCGGCGTACTATGAGGGGCCCTGTGCCAGTACTGCCGCCCACTGGCATTGTTTGGGCCCATAACACAGTGAAGCTTCATCCATGGGGCCCATCATATACTGTAGTATTATGTGGAGCTCATCATATACTGTTTCAAACATTATATGGGACCAATGATTCTGTATGGAGAAAAATATGTGCCTCATTACTCTGTATAGCGCACTATGCGGTGGCCATAATACTGTATGGAGTAATATACTGTCCGTTTTTGGAGCTGTTGGAGAATTTAAAATGGATATCAGTCATGAGATGTAAGAAGTGAAGTATTTTTCATTGTACTATACCGCTATTTCTCTGCCGTATCAGAGGATCATGAATTGTGGCATGTGTTAAAAGAGCCCAGTGACACTCTTTGGCCCAGGGCCCACGAAAATCTGGAGCCAGCCCTACCCCCCCCACAACTTTAGCCAAATAACCCCCAGTTTTCAATGCCTAACTATTATTATAAAGTACATTAAGGTTGACAAGCTTAAGTAATAAGAATTGATGTTTTTGGCATTAAAATGGGCACTGTAGGTGTGTTTCCTGTCCTCCACTCCCTGCCGACCTTGGTTCCCCATTGACTTGCATTGGGTTTCGTGTTTGAGTCGGCCTTCGACTTTTCACGATAATTGGCCGATTTCGTTCGACCCGACTTTTGAGAAAGTCGGGTTTCATGAAACCTGACTCAACCTGAAAAAAGGCAAAGTCGCTCATCTCTAGGTATGATACATCTGGACAGCAATGGTATCATCAGGTGTAAAATGTAGTGCTAATGTTAGCATAATGCAGAATGCATATAAAATAAAATAAATGTAAATAATTAAAGAAATCTAGAAAAAAATTACATAAAAACAGAAACTGACAGAATTTTGCCTTTTATTAGTATCATGAACTTCATGTCCATATTGAGAAACACAAAACACCAACCTCTCTTCAGCAACAATTATTACTGAAAATAAATCCAATAATTGTTAGATGAACAAAAATGGTAGAAAATGTTGCAATTCTGCAAAAAGCCATAGTTCACTGTAAAATGAGTACAACCTGGGTGAATTTCAGTCTACTACATTGTGGTTTTCTCTATGTAATTAACCATTTTATATTTTTTTATTCTGTTAAACTTTGATTCTTTAAATATCAATGTTTTCGACTGTTGATCATAATTCTCCTGTTTATACCGAATTTCCATGCTCTAGTTCTCTTTCAGATGTGAGAAATAATTCTTTAAATGCCACCAATGCTGTGCAAGCTCATTCAGGTATCAAAAGTAGAATTGAAGAGGCTGAGGCAGTGGTGGAGCAGGCCAACTTTACAGCAACTGAGGCTTTGTCCATGGTAAGTACCATGTCAGAATTAGGCATTGTGCACGCCTGCGACTTTCACTTCCGTTTCTCCACTCTCGTTCTTAAAACAGAGAATTGGATCTGGTACATAAGGGATGCACATGGCACTAGAAGAGCACATTGGGATCCTTCTGGTTTCCATTAAGAGGACTAATATTTCATTGGAAAATGGAAAATTTTGTGCACAATTTTCCAGTAAAATGATGGACACCATAACGGAAGCCATATCACAAACGAGACAGACAACCTTTATAGTTGGATCCTTCAGGTTTCCGCTTGCATCTGATTTGTTCGGGATCCATCCTCTACATTAATTTTGTTTCATAGAAAGGAACAGAGAAATAAAACTGAAAAAATGCACGTGTGAACCGAGTGAACAAGTAAGGAAACAAATGCAGCAAATGATTTAAAATCTTGAAACTGTTCACACTTGTGACAGCTTTTTCTCAAAGGCAACAGTCACCTTTTGAAGGGTAAATAGCATGACAAACTACTGTGCAACCAGTAAAGAGAAAAAAATAACATTAGAGATGATGATGGATCATAATGGATCTTTCATGGTTCCTGTGAAACCTGAAATCATAATGCTAGAATGAACAGTGCTATATTGCCAAACCCTCTTAAGTATGCCCCCTTATATTTTGGACCTCCTCTTTTAAGTAGCCTTTTTACAGCTGAATCAATTATGATGGTTCACAGTGAAAACCACTTCCATAGAAAACAAGACACTTCTACGGTTGTATGGTCTCTTTGTAATGCTTTGTCTTTGGTTCATGATGAAAATAAGGGAGTTCCTAAAAATTGGACTATGGCATCATGAGATTTTCTCCAAGGCACATGCAGATGAAATGCCTGTTATCATACCTGAAATGATACATTTTTGTTTCTATTAACATACTTCACATACCCAGAAAAAAAATTCGAAAGAATATCAGACTGACATTGAGAAAAAAAAATGCAATAATATTAAATTACAGAGTCATTTAAGATGTACAAATACATCCCAAAATAAAATAATGGACTTCTTTTCCCCACTGTCTGGTTCATATGACAAAACTTCAAAGAAAAATGTTTCTGTTGTGGCTTAAAATGTTTGGAGAACAGGACGATGACTTTGAATCATGTTACAAAATGCAGGAAATGTCCATTTTCCGCCTGACAATCGTCCCCATTCTATGGTTATATTTAGAAGTAATTAAACCTGCATTTTAGATAAGTGTTTGTATCCATTTTCTCCTTTCAGTTCTAGCGAGCGGGAAGGTAATTAATCTTTTGTAAGGGGAACAACAACCTGAATATGCCGCACTGTTTTTGTTCTTCATTTTCCATGAAAAGAACATTTTTCTAAGCATTTCACACATTATGAAACAATTGTTTATTCTTCCTTCATGTGGATTATCCTCAAAAACATGAGTGAACGCTATTTTATGGTTGAAGTAGCTCAGTGTCACCACAAACCGTTTGATCCCGTAAATATCTAGATGCGTTAGCAAATTCCAACTCCATGTTGTTTTCACTGGACTGGAATTATACTCATCATTCAGCTGGCGTTATATCTTATTAATATTTTAATAGAATATGTATTTGGTCATTGCAAATAATACTGATGAATGCCTATATAAGAGATGTGTATTTAGTGCCAAAAGCGAGATAGGATATCGTCAGGACGAAATAGAGACAACTATACAAAAGAGCTAGTGAACATGTATTATGTATTAATGGAGGACCCTTAAATATGCTCCTTTACTACAAGTGAACATCATAAAGGGTCAAATGACTCTTAAGGTGCTGTCACACTTAGCGATGCACCAGCGATCCCGACCAGCGATATGACGCGGTCAAGATCACTGGTGCATCGCTAAATGGTCGCTAGTGAGCTGCCACACAGGCAGATCTCACTAGCGACATCGCTGGGGACGGGGGTCGCTACTTACCTGTCACACCAGGCGATCCTGCGTCCTCCCGCCAGCCTCCACGCGTCGCTCGTCGTCACAGCAGGAAGCGCCTCAGGAAGCTGACGACGAGAAACAGTCCAGCCTGTTCTCGCGCGATCAGCGATAACCAGCGGGGGAGCCGGTCGTAGGTAAGTATCACACATAGCGATATCGCTAGCAATATCGCTATAACGTCACAAGTTATAGCGATATTGCTAGCGATATCTCTTAGTGTGACAGGCCCTTTACCCTCCTTATTAGTCGCCTTTCACTCTGTGTTTCTGCAGTGCGCTCAAGGGTTTCATCTAAATCCCCCTAAATCAGGATGGGATTCAGACAGACTCTATAAGGTGATATAGACTGTAAGACTGGAGTCACGCTAGCGTATGGCTTCCGATGCGAAAGCTAATGACCCTCAGCACATGCTCTGCTGTGAGGGGGGGCCAAGTGTCAGTGCTCTGTGCGCCTATCCTCTTGTACAGAGAGGTTCAGAGCACAGCTACGGAGGAGGCGGAGAAATTAATTTCTCCATCTTCTCCACTGATGGTGTCAGCGTATATCGCATCGCACTCGGATGATATCCGAGTGCTGTGCGTTGTGTCACTCGCACCCATAGATTTATATGGGTGTGAGTGAGATGAGACTCGTCTGAGTCTCTTTGCTAATCACAGCATGCCGATTCGGCATGAGAAAATAATCACAGATGGGAGCTGCCCCATAGAGTAACACTGGGCTGAGTGCTATGCGATGTTTTATCGCATAGCACTCGGCCGTGTTGTACGGTAGTGTAACTCTGCCTAATGACAAAAAATGAGTTCAAATGATCTCCATTTGTGTTTTTTTTTAACATGCCCATTTGGTCATACAGGCAGAAAAACATAGTCTGAACAGGGCCTTTGTCTAAAATAGGCATTATGTAAAGTAACCTTTGCTCTGTACGTGATAAGAATGGTCAAGTAATAACACAATATGGGAAATAGGATCTGTCACTGGTCCTCTATCTTTCATATTAACAGGGACAAATTATAAAAAAAAGCTTTAAATTTGATTTTGATAAACCACCTGCAGTAAAGTAACATCCTTCTGCAAATTTGAAATATTTCTGCACTTGTATATCATTTCTTTCTTAAAGTTTGCAGAAAACTAGGTTAACTGGAAATGTGTAATATGAAGATGATTCCTAATGGAATGTTCTTTACAGCATCAATGTATTTTTGTGTTTTTCCTAAGTTTTGACTACAAATTTTTTGTTACGTTCCCAAAGGTATCTGGACCCGTGGGATCATTAAGTTCTGCATCCAGAATTGCCCTAAATTTCAGCACCAAGCTGCTGGATGAATCAAAAAATTTAAGTAGAAACACACAAGGTAATTTTTTTCTATTATTGTGTTCTTGCGGGAACTTGTACATCTACACCAACGTTTCTCAAACCCTGTCCTCACGGCCCCAAATACATCTTGTTTTCTGGATTTCCTTAGTATTGCGCTATAAACTGAACTAATTTTTGTCACCTGGAATTGTAAATGTTTTGTCCACTGGATTCATTTTATATAGTGATAGTAGGAGCGCATAAGTAGTAGACTTGTATGCATGTTGTCCACATACATTACCACTGTCACTTTTAACTGTCCAGTGCTAATTTGTCAAAAAAAACTCATTTACAGTGGTTAGTAAGCCCTATTGACCTACACCCCCCCAATGGCTTCTTTAAAGTATGTTGCCAACCAGCCAACGTAAGGGCAGACCCACTTTTGCTACCTAATTGCGTCTTTGACATTGTTCTATGTAGACAAGGAATGTGTTGACAAATATATGCCACCTATATGGGGTCCAAACCATTGTAATAATGATTGTTCGTCCTCATCCAGTTTGCATTGGCTCCTTCTACAAACTTTGCAGGAATCTATTTAATATAAGGCGAATATAAGAAACTTTGTAATATATCATATTTGAGAAATCAGCTTCCCATTTATCAACCACTTCTCCCCCTTGCTTCCTGAACTTGTTACCCACTTTGAAATCAACTGCTGAAATCCATGCTCAGACATGAGTGACTGCTAGTTTACTGTGGAATCATGTGACATAGTCCATTATACTCTATGGAGAGTGGAGAAGGAAGGCTGAAGGAGGAGCAGGGAGAGGAAACAAGCGAAGGGAAGCATAAAAAGATAATGTTGAACTTTCTAATGAGTCTATTACTTCACTCCAGAGCTTATTCACATTGAGACAGCTCAGCATTGCTGTGTAATACCCTCGATGTTGCTGTTACTTGTCTCTGTGGGCCAAAAAATGAGCAGGAATACCTCAGTGCTGTACTGTGTATGGGAGATATAACAGTAGTTAGTCTTTTCCCTTCAGCTCCTTGTGGATTGCAAACTAGAGCTAGAGCAAGCAGAGGGAAAAAAATCTGGTGAAAATGCAGGATATAAGTTATATCTAGTGTCGTTCCTCACGTTTGCATACTGGACTATTTATTCTGAAAATTTAATTGATTAAAAGCAAAGCCGCAAAAAGAGGAATTAAAATTCCCACAAAAATTCAAGAATGGACACAGCCAAATAAAAAGGCAAGAATATTTACCTGCCCAAGTTCAAAACGAATGCCGCAAACCCATATTATAAAGATGGCGGCAACACAAGTACAAAGTACTGATGAGAACCGCTCACAACTTATCAATTCATGGAGGGGTGATATTGCTTGTCAGCATTTGGCATGGGGAGAAATCTGCTCATGTAATAGAACTCTAAGCCATTGAAAACACTGTACGCTTCTCTTGATTCAATTTTCTAATTTAGATATTCAGCTGTTTTCTTTATAGTCTTTTTCAGCCTTATTATAGGGAGAATTCTAAAGGCTGCCATCATATGTGTTTTTTTTCTTGCAGGCCTCGTGTCTAACTTGAAAGGTTTAAAGACAAAAGTGGATAATATACAAAAGCGTACGCATGCATTTACCGGACAGATAAACGAGCAGCTGCGAGCTCTGAGAAACCTACCGAATGGTGAGAAACATATCATTCATCCTTTTACTTGTAGCGCTCTGATAAAATAGTAATAGACATTCAAGTCTCCATGGACTGCAGACAGAGCGGAGAACATAGCCCTATTTATATCATGAAATGGACTTTTATCCTGGAGAGCCTTGCGGATATTCAGGTTCACTGTTTCCTTTCTGAAAGCCTTCTGTAAAAGTGTAGAAAATGACTAATATATTTAAATAATAAAAGTGTACACGCCTACCAAAGTAAGCAGAGCTTTGTCATGTTTGGTGAAGATAGGCAAATAGGAGAGCATGCACACCCTATCATTTTTATATCATTATTATCATTTTTTTGCCATTCGGAATTTCACTTCCAGTTTGCCTGGTAGTGAATTTATAACAGACAGTAGGTATAATAAAAAATTCAGTGATTACCATTGTGTGCATTAAAAAAAATTAATCATTTTAGGAAGATCACTTGTTCAAAATGTTTTTCAACATGTTGCATTTTGTTGCGGTTGGTGGGCGCATCAAAACGACGCATGTGAATGTGTCAGCATACATCCACATGGCCTGCATGCCCAATGTTAAAGATAGGTACGCAGGACGCATGCAGACGTAGGCAGAGCTGAAAGATGAGGTGCAGCAGTGGGCGGGGCTTAACAGAGGAAGAAGGGATTAAGTAGGCTGCCATCTGCAGCGCTACATAACGTAAGTGTGTGACTAGCCTTAAAAGTGTATTTGGGGCCTAAAAATATTACAGAAAAAGATAAATAGGAAAAAAAGAAAAAATGAAAGTCTGCACACCTTTAGAATTAAATTAATGTACACAAATGTGGTCAATATACAAACATATACATACACTGTGATTAATGTGTGCATGAACTCCGCTAGAATGGATTCTAGTGCAATTAAACCAAATGACTGCAGAAATAAATTTAGTACATACATCTAGGACTGGTGAATGAGCAGGAGGTCGGAGGACCATTCTAACGATCTCGTTTGGAAAATATTGAGACCTATGAATTATGACAAGATTGTTTGGAGTCTGTGGGGCGACCTTTATCTTCCAGCAGGAGATATATTTGACTACTTAGCACTGGCATTATTGCTAGTGTGGTAATGACCATGCTATGACATTTATTATCCTTCTTACTTCCGGAGATAAAAAAAAAAAAGCATACCATATATATTTACACACTGTTATTTTTAATGCAGATAGATGTGATTACCATGTTCCAGAAATGTAATGGAGCTTAAAAAATGTTTGCATACTCAAAAAGCAGACCATTACCATTTACAGCCAAATCAGATCTCATGCTTTGCACTGAGGAGGGGAAATATCCAGAAACACGTGTCTGCAAATTGAGATTCTGGTTTTGGTTTTTCGTTAAAGGGACGATATTGACTTTTAGTGCCAATAGGTGGCACTAGAGTTCTAGTCCACTTCCTCTCTGAAGAGGCAATTTTCATATTTGACCATTTTAAAGACAGTTTTTATGCTTGTACTCGTCAGATACAAGTGCTAAACTCCAGGATGTTAAGGAGCTGGCTCTTTCTGCCAATGCCTCTGCAGCGAGCACCTTAAACCATATAATGAACTTCAGCCAGAAGCTAACAAATGCAACTTCAATATTGTCAAGGGTTAATGATACATTGCAGAAAACAAAGGAACTTCTCATCCATTCGTCTAAAACAGGTATGGAGTTTACTATGTTACACAAATATTGGGATGGTCAATATTTAAAATAATTTAGTATTGAGTATTATTTTTATTATTTTATTGTTTTTTTTGTATCAAGCACCAAATCTTAGCACATTTTTCTCTTCTAAGGGCTATGTGCAAACACATTAGTACATTCTGTTTCGTTATTTCTAAGCGTCTGTTCACATTAGGGTCATGGCTTTTCTTTATTACAGATGCCAGATCTGTACGGTGATCGATTGCACCATTGACCTAAATTAGGGTCCATTTAAGTATCTACCCCTCAGCGTTGATGGACAATGCAATCATATCCTATGTAATGTAATTTTGTGTGTTTTTTATTGTATAGCTGTAACAGCTGAGAGCAGGATAAAGGAAGTGGAGAAACAAGCTAACATTTTACTGGATAGATTAAAACCTTTCAAATTGCTTGAAGAAAATCTGAGCCGGAATCTTTCGGAAATAAAAGAGCTGATCAATCAGGCAAGGAAACAAGCTGCGTCGGTAAGTGAGATCCAGGCCATTACTTTACTATTAACCCAGCTATTATTATTCTGCATTTACAGTAATTGTGAGATGGAACTGGATACACATTGTATATGGTAGAAAAACCCCTGGCTGTATTATACCATTTACCATAATTCAGCCAAGGATAGATTGCTTTATAAAGCTCAATGTGAAATATTAAATACAAATCACATTGTGAAATCCACTTACTAATTTATCTTTCAATGACAAGGATACATACAATTTAACCTGTTAAGTGCCTCATTTGGTACGTAACGAGTAATCATTTTCATTTTTATTTCATAAATTAATAGTACACCTGAAAATAAGCAACTCTGTAGTATATCTTAATAGAAAAATCTGCTTTTTTCTCGTACTGAAGATACTTACAAATACTTCAACCAAACACTGCTGTATGATGTATTGTACTACTGACACGCAGCCTGTTAGACATTCTCACATGGCAGGCCAGGAGATTTTTGATAGGACTCTGACTCTGCCTGCCACAATAACCCCACAGCACCACACGCATTGTGGGGATGCTGATCTGCTTGCAAAGCCCTCTTTCAATAAAACTGCTTAGGTACAACTGTTAGAACTGAAGTACCTAAACTCCACTCCAATGTGGTGATGCAGGGTGTCCATTTTTTAATATATTGTGCATGAATGGTGATATTATTATGTGATGATAATGTTATTAGTGTTCAATACATATATATATATCTATATATATAATCGTCTTATCATGTCTGTAACCGAAATCGCGGGTCGCTGATCGGTCGCGACCGCCAGGCCCCCGCCAGGCCGCAACCAATCAGCGACAGACGCAGCTGTTTGTAACGGTAAGCTGCTCCTGCAGCTGATTGGTCGCGACCATGCATACCAGGAAAGGGGGGTGAGGGGACCATGCATACCAGGAAAGGGGGGTGAGGGGACCATGCATACCAGGATTGGGGGGTGAGGGGACCATGCATACCAGGATTGGGGGGTGAGGGGACCATGCATACCAGGAAAGGGGGGCGAGGGGACCATGCATACCAGGAAAGGGGGGTGAGGGGACCATGCATACCAGGATTGGGGGGTGAGGGGACCATGCATACCAGGAAAGGGGGGTGAGGGGACCATGCATACCAGGATTTGGGGGTGAGAGGACCATGCATACCAGGAAAGGGAGGTGATGGTGAGCATACATATCAGGATTGGGGTGTGAGAGGACCATGCATATCAGCAAAGGGGGGTGAGGGGACCATGCATACCAAGAAAGAGGGGTTAGGGGACCATGCATACCAGGATAGGGGGGTGAGGGGACCATGCATACCAGGATTGGGGGGTGAGAGGACCATGCATACCAGAACTGGGGGGTGAGGGGACCATGCATACCCCGAAAGGGGGGTAAGAGGAGCATGCATACCAGGATTTGGGGCTGAGGGGACCATGCATATCAGGAAAGGGGAGTGAGGGGACCATGCATACCAGGATAGGGGGGTGAGGAGACCATGCATACCAGGAAAGGGGGGTGAGAATACCATGCATACCAGGATTGGGGGGTGAGGGGACCATGTATACCAGGAAAGGGGGGTGACAGTGAGCATACATACCAGGATTGGGGTGTGAGAGGACCATGCATACTAGCAAAGGGGGTGAGGGGACCATGCATACCAAGAAAGGGGGGTGAGGGGACCATGCAAACCAGGATAGGGGGGTGAGGGGACCATGCATACCAGGATTGGGGGGTGAGAGGACCATGCATACCAGGATTGGGGGGTGAGGGGACCATGCATACCCCAAAAGGGGGGTAAGAGGACCATGCATACCAGGAAAGAGGGGTGAGAGGACCATGCATACCAGGAAAGAGATGTGAGAGGACCATGCATACTAGGATTGGGGGATGAGAGGACCATGCATTCCATGATTGTGTGGTCAGGGGACCATGCATACCAGGATAAGGAGTTGAGGGGTAGCATGCATATCAGGATTGGGGGTGAGAGAACCATACATATCAGGATTGGGGGTGAGAGAACCATACATATCAGGATTGGGGGGTGCATTATTGCATTATTATTAAATCTTCAAAAATAAACTGCATACATATTGTAGAATACCCGATGTGTTAGAATCGGGCCACCATCTAGTTATATATAATTGTGTTATATTATCAATAAATTTGCCTGTGACGATACCCTACATACACATCAGGGCCGGGACAAGGTATTTTGGTGCCCTAGGCAGAAGAAGCCAATGGTGCCCTCCTCCAAAGAACCCACAGCCCCCCAAGGAAAAAAATGGGTCAGAGGCTAAGGTAACAGGACCCTTACTCCTCCAATGGGTCAGATAACAAGCTCTAATGACCACTTACACTAAAATTGTAACCCTTTCCACCAAAAAATACCAGCAAAAGTAAAATTTGGTGTCTGGTGTCGTATTCATTTACTGATGATGGTTCTAGTGACTTTCATGTATTGATGGTTGTTCTGGTGATGTATTCATGTAGTGATGATAGTTCTGGTCTGTATTCATCACCAGAATCATAATAAGTACGGGAATACGAAACCAAAATCATTATCAATATATAAATAGCCAGAGCCATCAATAGTACATAAATATGACACCAGAATTCAGTATATGAATACATCACCAAAACCACCATCAGTACATGACTGCATCATGAGAACCATTGTTAGTAAATAAATACATAATTGCCTGAATACATCACCAGAACCACCATCAGCACAGGAATGCATCACCAAATTTAGTACATCAATAAATTGTATTGTCAAGTCAGCCCCATATACATTGAATCTACAATTCCCAGTATGTCCTTGACCCCTTCTCCACCTGCTCCCCTTCTTCCCAGAGCCATAACATTTTTATTTTTCCGTCAGTATGGCCATGTGAAGGATATTTTTTGCAGGATGAGTTGTACTTTTGAACGACACCATTGGCTTTACCATATAGTGTAAAATTCAAAGTGCGGTGAAATTGCATAACAAAGTGCAATTCCACAATTTTTTTTACCATGTTCACTAAATGCTAAAACTGACCTGCCATTATAATTCTTCAGGTCATTACAAGTTCATAGACACCAAACATGTCTAGGTTCTTTTTTATTTAAGTGGTGAAAAAAAATCCAAAGTTTGTAAAAAAAAAAAGTCGCCATTTTCCGAGAACTGTAGTGTCTCCATTTTTTGTGATCTAGGGCTGGGTGAGGGCTTTTTTTGCATCCCGAGCTGATGTTTTTATTGATACTATTTTGGTGCAGATGCAATCTTTTAATCACTCATTATTGCATTTTAATGCAATGTTGCGGCGACCAAAAAAAAGTAATTCTAGCGTTTTGATTTTATTTCTCATTAAGCCATTTTCCAATCAGATTAAATATTTCTATATGTTGATAGATCGGGTGATTCTGAATGTGGTGATACCAAATGTGTGTATTTTTAATTTTTTCATTGTTTTATTTTGAATGGCGCAAATGTAGGGTGATTTCAACTTTTTATACTTTTTTATATTTTTAAAAACTTTTTTTACTTTTCACTGGATTCAATAGTCTCCATGGGAGACGAAAAGCTGCGATCTTCTGATCGCTTGTGCTACACATAGCAGGGTTACAGGCCTGCTATGTGTAGCTAAAATGCTTATCAGCTATGAGCGCTGGCCACTGAGCAGTACTCTTAGCTCTCTGGCAATGACAACATCTCTTGCAGACCCCAGTTTGTCATACCAACCCATCGGTGACCCGCCGTCATTTGACACAGATGCCGATGGGCAGGGTTTTGTGATGCACTGACGGCCACTGTCAGAGTTTGACAGCAGCATTTAGCATGTTAAAAGCCACAGGTGGATTGGGATTTCACCCACGGCTGTTAAGGGCACATGTCAGCGGATGGAATCAGCTATATGTACCCCACAGTGTGATAGGTGACCAGTATAATGTTTCTCACAGCCAGCCCCTAGTATAATATGTACCTCATAGTGTGATAGAATAAGAAAAATAAAGAAAAACTTGTAGTCACCTAATCCAGGCTTTCTATACACCGAAGCCTCCATCTTCTCTTCTATGATGTGCAGCAGTGGGCACTGGATGGCGCAATGATGTCCCCAGCATGTGCCATCTCCTTCCATGCACAGACCGGAAGTGACCTACGTTCTGATGAGGTCACCAATAGAGTTGATTATAGCTGCTTTGCTCCTGTACTGGGTAGTGCTCACAGTAACTGCATTCACGTGTGATAGACACTAACACAATTGAGTGCAGGAAGAGAGCGACGGCTGGGGCGCAGACAGAGAGAGGGGTGAGCGGTGCAGTGATGACTCTGCTCCCTTGTGTGCCTGCACCCCAGCCGTCACTGGCAAGCATTCAGCAATGTCAGATGGTACTTTTCCCCAAATATTAGTCCCCTTCAGGGAGGCAGGAGGTAGCGCCCTCATCCCAGCCCTGATAAATATTATGTATTACATTTGTACATACTGTATGCTACTATCCATCTGTAGAACTTGATAGATCACATGTGTTTATTAGCTGCTAGCATTGATTTATGGTTATGTTTTATAGATAAAAGTTGCTGTTTCAGCAGACAGAGATTGTGTCCGCTCTTACCACCCCGAAATCCGCTCTGCAAATTTCAATACTCTTACACTAAATGTCAAAACTAATGAACCTGACAATCTTCTATTTTACTTGGGCAGTAACACTAAGGTGAGTGTACAACTAAAATGTAATAAATATGTTTTATGGCACAGAATCAATCAAGAATCAATGCATAATCCTCCCAGGCTTCCTGGTTTATTGGGTTATGCTATTAAGTATTTACATTTTTTTTAAAGATTTTTGTATCTGCTTCAATATATAAAGAACACGTGTCTGTATTGGTATATATATATATATATATATATATATGTATATATATATATATATATAACTAATAGTTCTCACTGTATGTGTTGGGGGACACTCACTTGGCCACGGGATTTAAGCACACAGGAACAGTTTATCACTTAAGCCGGCCATACGGTTTATTTAAATACAGCATAAACTGAATAGTTTTGCTACATCCATAAAAATATGACACCAGTCTGTTCATGTAGCAGATAGGCAGACACACCTCTCTGCCTTTCTTTCAACTCCCTTGTCCAAGGTTACCTTACAGGAGCGCCGCTCCCCACACTGACTTCTTGTCAGTCCTGGCTTCCAGGAAAGCTGCCTTAAGGCCCAGTTACACATAACGATGTCCCAGCGATCCCACCAACGATCCGACATGGATGGGATCGCTGGGACATCGTTAGACTGATCGCTGGTGAGCTGTCACATAGACAGCCCCTCCAGCGATCAGGACCAGCGAGCAAGCTGGTTTCCAATGTAAACAGCGGGTATCTAAGAGCTGCTCGGCTCTTGGATACCCGCTGTTTACCCTAGATACCCGCGTGCATGCTGGTTTCCAACGTAAACATTGGGTAACTAAGAGCCGCGCGGCTCTTGGATACCTGATGTTTACCCTAGATACCAGTGTGCGCTGGTATCTAGGGTAAACAGCGGGTATCCAAGAGCTGCGTGGTTCTTAGTTACCCGATGTTTACGTTGGAAACCAGCATCCAGCGTCGCTGATCGCTGGTCTCTCGCTTCCACACGCAGCGATGCGTGCTGGCCAGCAGGAGACCAACGATCAAAAAATGGCCCAGGACGATCCTACATGATCAGCGATACCCGGCAGGGGGGGTGGTCTCTGATCCCCATCACACACAGCGATATCGCTGGAGAGATCGCTGATGCATCACAAGATCAGCGATCTCGCTAGCGATCTCGCTGTGTGTGACGGGGCCCTTACTGGGATCACTGTCGCGGACAATGACTTGCTCAACAGGTCAAACCCGGCAGTTCCAGACCCTCAGAAGGTCGGTAGGTTCCCCAATGCAGTTAGCCATCACAGACACTGCAGGTACTTGGTCTCACCATGTGCTATTCAGGAAACCAGTCATCTTGCAGGACCTTTCAACACAGAGAGACCATGTGACCAAACCAAAGTTTCAATATATCGCATGAGACACACCCATTGATGGGAGGTGTGTGGTTAGCAAGACCCACCCAGCTCTCCAACTAACCCTGTAAGCCCAGCCCCTTAAAAGCTAAACAAGGCTCGTGGAACTACAGGTCCCAAAGCAACATTTCAGGCTTATAGCGCATATATATATATATATATATATATATATATATATATATATATATTTGTTTGTTTTTTTTAGCTTGTGGATTTAAAATGCATGTTCATATTAACGGAGATTATCAATAATGTTCGTGTAATCATTTTCTTACTGGAATGTCCATAATGTGCATGTATACATTCATTATAATCATTTTTTACTGCTGGATAGGCCGATTTCATGGCAGTTGAAATGAGGAAAGGTAAAGTTTCCTTCTTGTGGGACTTGGGCTCTGGAACAGCAAGAATCGAAGATCCTGATATCCAAATAGACAACAGCAAATGGCATAAAATCCACGCAACAAGGTATAAGTCATTTTTTTATTTGTTTATAAAAAATATATATAAATTTATATACCGTATATGTGTGTGTGTAGTCCAAAAACAGCAGCACTCCTCTATTAAAGATGTTGTCGAGTCAAAACCGATAAGTCTGCATTCACTCTGTGTGACTGTAGATTCATAAGTTTAAAACCAGGATTGGAAGGTATGTATGAGTTACACATACCTCTTGCCTGCGGGTGCTGCATTGCTTACATACACTTGTATTAAGCTGAGGCAATGGCCCCACCAGTGACAGCCAACTAGAGGGTGTGGCCTTGTTCCGTACAAGAGTTTAGAGAGCGAGCCTGCACCCACTGGCTGGGGGTATGTATAACTCATATACCCCCTCTGTTCCCCAGTCTGAAACTGTCAAATCCCCGCAATGTACACTATGTGCACTGGGGGGGATTCATAAGTCTGCAGTTACACCGAGTGACTGTGGACTTATCGGTTTTGACCAGACAACTCCTTTAAAGTGAATACCTTCATCAGTGCATATTCAAGTTCTATTTGGATATGCACTAATAAAATCGTTTCATTTTCAAACGTTAAAGCTTTCCGATCCAAGGTCCAATATTACCATATTCCTGATCCGCTCCAAAATCGGAAGATGTCCAACGCATTTATTATTGTTATTATTATTAATTGTTTTCATTAGCACTGACTCTGGCCAGCAGATTGCAGATGTAGGTTGTACTCTTTGTTTATTGGCAGATCATGTGTTTTGAAAAATTGGAAAAAAATCACATTGAATAGAGTTAATGGAGGAGTGCTGCCGTCTTTTAACTAAGTCTATTGTAAAGAATGTTGAGGTCGGTTTAGATTTGTACCCCACACTTACATTGCTGTTGCGGTTCATTTTCTGTACCCTATTATGGCAATTCTGAATTAATAGTGGCTTCTTGTTTGGGATCTTCGGCGGTTAACCAGAGCGAAGAGCATTTATTTAGGTTCCATTTAGGTTCCATTATTTAGGTTCCATCACTCTGAAGGACTTTGTGCACAGAAAATAGATTGAGTTTGATAAGGGCCATGTAATATTCTATTTCTCCTATGTTGTGTTAGGGACGGCGGAACGCACTAAATATAAATAATAGGAAGTGCGTTCGCCGCCCGGGGTCCACCGTGCAGTAGGTGTAACAACCGCTGCTGAGTAATGGCAGACTCGCTATATGGCGGTGTACTGCGCTCGGGTTAAACGTCACCCGAGGTGCGCAGAGCGGACTCTGTTAAATTCACAGAGGCGCTAAAGCATAAACGCTGAGCCTGTTAGCTTCACAGGTCTCAGCTGGCGTGCACACACGGTATATGGTCACAGGACTCGGCCCAAGGCAGAGGTCGGTGTCCGTCTTGACCTACCGTGCGTGCGGCGTCGCTACCGCGGACGCTGGTAAGTGCTGCTGCAGCGCGGCGGTAACTACTGCCACTGTACGATAGTGCCGTGAGGCATCACACTATCGGACGCTAGTGTAGCGGTGCGGTATGCACTGTGGCGTATGGCTTGCCACTGACTGGCGCTGACCTTAACTCTAATTCCTTATCCACATGCTTAATATCAGAGGGAAGGGGTTTCAAATGAGTCAGTTACCAGAATCATACATCCATCACCATTCACACATAGCAAGTATAGACTATACTAGCGCATGGCCGAGCAGCCATGCGGGCCTTTTATAGCCATGCGCTTCCGGGACCTTCCAGACCTCTGAGATGGGCCAATCAGATCAGGACAAGGACCTGAGCACGTGACCCCCGATCTCCACTTGGAGATCGTCTCGTGGGCATGCCCAGTAGAGTGGCGAGAGGACTTAGCCTCTGGAGTGGTTTCCTGCAAAGCAGGCTGCACTACCATTGGTGGTCCAGAGGTGGCAGCAACATTCAGACCCAGAGAGCTGGTCAGAGCAGGGCGCCTGGATCGCCAAGATTGCTGTGCAGGTCCTGAGCAGTCAGAAAGGAATAGGAGACCGCTGGATGTATGGCTCTGGATTCCCGCTGTGCAGCTGCAGGAATCCGATGCCTAACATGTTGGTTCCGCAGGGAAACTGAGCACTTAATGATCGCTTCTCCTCCACATCCTAGTAGTGGAAATCCTTACGATTACTTCCACTTTCAGAGGACCTCTCCAATAGTAATGGATTTGCAAAACTGGATACAGTTTTAGTGTTTTCTCCTTATATATTTTTAAAAATTGATATATAAACCACCAACTTTTTGTATCAAGAAATTCACTTATAGGTACCACCATTACTTTATACAGGTTTGGTAGATCAGGAACACTGAGTGTGGAAGAAGTCCTCTCGTCTCAGAAAACTTCAACTAAAACACTGTCATCTCCAGGAACATCATCCATTCTCCATGTAGATAATTCTACTCAAGTGTTTGTTGGAGGCATTGGAAGCGGGATACAGGTATCTTTAACTCCTTAATGCAGCTAACACTATGAGAACTATAGACAGATTCTACAATCCGGTGTTCAGTAACAAAACATTGCCTGAGGAGATCCAGCAGCATCTGGATACCTTTACCATACTGGTAAGGAAGGGATTGCTTGTACACACAAGTCGCACATTGAGGATTTCCGTGACTTATTCACTACTGTTTAAGGGGTTGTCCTCCCAAACAGTTGTATGGAGCGAGGCCATGCCTGGCCGGGAATATGTATAACTCATTCATACCCTCTGGTCCCGAGTCAGAAAATGGCAAATCGCCACCTCACAGTGCGTGCACTTGGGGGATTCATAAGTGACTACAGACTTATCGATTTGGACTCGTCAACCCCTTTAAGTCATTGCAAAAACTTTCATCATGGATGTAAATTCCTGCAACAGTTTCAATGTTTCTGATTATTTTTCCTCCTTTGCAATATAAAGGTATGATCACACAGTGCTTTTTTGCAACATTTTTTTCCGCATGAAAAATGTAGAGTGCTGGCAGGAAAAAATGCTGTATTCATTATGCGTGTTTTTGATGCGTTATTCATGCATTTTGTTCATATATTTTTTATGCGGTTTTTATGCATTCACTTAAATAGGGAAAAAAAACCCTGAAAGATACGGTTGAAAAAATTGATATGCTAAAGCTTTTAAAAGCATAAAACACAAGGAGAATAAAAGCATTGTGTGAGCGCTGCTTTTTTCAGCATGAAAAACAACACAACAAAAATTCAACGTGTGAACACAACCTTAGTTTTGGCATCTTTCATGGGTGCACTACTCTGAACTATGTAAGATTAGCGCTGTTTAGATTTATTCTGATCTGAAATCATCCTAAAGAGCAGCGGATGTTGCGAGGAGGTAGAGGAGCTGACTCTTTACCGCAGCCGCTGTCCATGCACTCGGCTATAAGTACAGAAATCATTAATAAATATCATGAAAACATCAGCATGTCTCATCTCCTGCCTCCTTGTTACCCTTTACCATTCCATAGCTACATATTATCAATATACTAACATCCTTTATTACGTATAATATTATTGTCATTTTATTATCGGTTGTTTCTCTTGTAGAAGTCAACAACAGTCCATACATCAGACTTTAAGGGCTGCATGGGCGAAGCATTCCTGAACGGGAAATCTATTGGCTTATGGAACTACGTACAGAGACAGGGCAAGTGTGCCGGATGTTATGGAAGGTAGTTACCAAGAAGTAATGTTTGCATTAATTGCCTTGTGAATTATACTTATCCATTTACGTAGAGTAATTGCTAGCACATAAGAAAGCATCATCTGTCGGGAAGAGTTGACGCCCCACGTACATTAGATGGGCAGCTAGTCCTGATTCTCAGGTTCAGCCAACATTTATCTATTGTGTATAGAGACCATTATAATATATAGTATATATCTTAGAGTCAAAATCTAAAAAAGAACAAATTAGTTATTGAAAAGTTTAGTATTTTATAAAAAGACATAAGATTAGATGTCATAACATCTAGATGGGCAGCTAGTCCTGATTCTCAGGTTCAGCCAACATTTATCTATTGTGCATAGAGACCATTATAATATATAGTATATATCTTAGAGTCAAAATCTAAAAAAGAACAAATTAGTTATTGAAAAGTTTAGTATTTTATAAAAAGACATAAGATTAGATGTCATAACATCTCATCTTACAGCCCTAAACTCTGCAGGAGGCCACAGAGTCGTCTACTTCTCTTCCTTATATCCATATCTACTTTATTAAAATTAGGAAAAATATTTCCACTAAAGCATATGAAATGTAAAAAAGAAAGTCTCCAGGAAATGTCTGTCCCCGCTGCGCTGCCATTGCCTAATGTTCTCTAATGTGCTCCAGATGGTTGCAGACACAAATGCCTTTTTCTCTTGAAGTATTACTTTTTTTTTGAGAATTGCTGGACCTCCTCAGGCAAAAGCTTAAGGAAAGCTGGTTTACAAAGGCTGTAAGAAGGCCCATTATAACTCTTATTACTGCTGGAAAAAAATGTAGAACAATAGTATGTGCCTTCAAAGTGAATCTCCATCCTTTTGTAATCATACTGTTTTTAGGTCCACAATATTATGCTCATTAGTTTCCCTATCGCTTGCCACTGCAGCCATTTTTGTTTTCTTTGCAGTTTTTATTTCATTTTTGCCCTAAAGTGGACTTTTCACCAGTTTGAGCATGTAAAACTGGCCACATCATGGATTAATGACTGAAGAGCTGAGTTAAACATATTTTTTATGTTTTAACTTCTCCTCTCGTTTGCAGAGATATTAGCTTGTAAAGTTTTTATGTTATAATTCAACTAAATATTACCAGAGATTTGTCTCTTGGAGAATCAATTTCTGCCCTTGCATGACTTTTAACAATCATAAGCAGACAGCGTCATGCAGGGGAAGAAAGAACTCATCCTCCTCTCCTCTCTGATCTCTGGAGTTATTGTGTAAAGGTACACCAGAGTTTAGTTATTTATTATAAACACTTCCAGATCTCATCTTACAGTGCTGTCAGCTCTCACCCTTCCCCCACACCATCTGCCAAGTGATAAAATCTGTTCGAAATGATTCATGAGACAACTGTACTGTATCTCTACACAGTAGCTGCAGAGATCAGAGAGGAGAGGAAGGCGTGTTCTTTCTTCCCCTGCATAACGCTGCATGCTTACGATTGGTCAACCTCATACAGGGGAAGAAATGCACACCCTAGAGACAAATCTCTAGTAATGCCCAGTTGAACTATAACATAAATTAAAATCCTAACTTTACAAGCTAATATGTTCAATAGAGAGGAGAAATTAAAAAAGAAATACTAAATACCATGTTTTATTCAGTTCTGCTGCTACTATCATATGATGTAGTCAGTTTATCATGCTCAAACTTGTGAAAGAGCCTCTTACTGTGAAAGATTCACTGGGCAGTACAAGTGATCACAAAAAGAGAGTAAGAGCAAGCTCACCGACTTCCAAGCGGCGCACTGAACACCATCCTGGTATGGCTTAATCCAATAGTGATAAAAGGAAGAAAATCCAGCTCCTTGCGATAAAAAATTCAAATTTTTATTCCATCATAGGTATAAGAACAATTGTGGCTCCTCAGGACTACATCAACTCATACAGGAGAGACCTAAGCAACGCGTTTCGATCGCTGGTGTGCTCTTTATTAAAATTTGAATTTTTTTATTCGAAGGAGCTGGCTTTTCTTCCCTTTTCCCCCCAGTACAAATGATGTTGATTTTTTTTAAATAGATCAGTGCAATGACACCAAATGTATCTTTTTTTTATGTTTTAGTATTAAAATACTAAGTAAAAAGAAAACTTTGAATGTTTTCTGCCAGTGAATCTGTTTGAATGTGAACAATAACCGGCATTTTTAAAAAGTAGTGTATGAAATTATATCCAATTATAAGCACAATGAAAGAAAAAAGGATGGCACTCACCGTTACCAAAAGTAGAAGTCTTTATTTCATGGATAAAAATGCATAGGCTTGGGAGCAATGCAAAGAGTGCGGACGACGGCCGTTTCACGCTCCTGCTCTTCAGCAGGTCCTAATTAGGTGGACGAGGTCAGTTGTCCAACAGTGGATACTGGGTCGCTGATATCTGCACGGCACCCCCACCCACCCAGGTACTATTTGATTCAGACTCCATTCCCAGCGCCTAGTGCATGACCAGGCACATTTAAAGTGACTATGGTGTCACTTCTACTATCACACTGAATGCGATTAACTACTATACTGCAGTCTGTTACTGATGAAGGCCAGTGAGGCCGAAACATTTATTATTTTCTGGCTGCATTAAAAAAATCCAAAAAATATTCTAGAATTTGAGTGCCAAGTTTTCTTTATTAATTCATGTATGGTGTGGGGCCCTACTTGAACACCTTCTGAAGTTGCACAAACGGTGTTTTTCCTTTAGAGAAAAAAAAATAGAACATGAGCACTACCCCACAGAATAACATTGGTCTGAGTGTGAGCCGACGTTTTGTCCGAAAATTCGGTTATGTGCACAAGTCCTTAGACTGTACAATTAAATTTGCCATCTTCTCCAAAACATAATAGAATTTAAATAAACAATTCACCATTAATATCACACATGATGGTGGAAAACAGGGACTTAAGTCACAAGAACAAAAGCAATAATAGACGAAGACTGTGAATTGACTCATCATGGCAGTCAATAAGATTAAACCATCCTAATCTATTTGATATAAGGAAACATTAATTCTGTTTGCCTTTCAAGGATTCGGTGACCTTGAAAACTTCACAAATATTTTTAGTTCACAAACCCTTTCATGAGTCAGCCGTAACAAAATAAGAAGCATAGGATTCCTGATAAATTATACCCATAATCTGACTCCCAATGTAGAAGAAACTGATGCCAACTCGCAAGTCTCATACTCTCAATAATCCTACTATTATCTACCTGGGCCATTAGGTTCTGATGCTCTGCCAGAATTCTGTATATTTTTAGCAGAAATTCAAGGACGTCTTCTGCAAATAGCAGATTGGACCAGCAGAGGACGCTGTATCACCACATACTGGAATAAGGCTATAAATGGTAATCCAGCACAGCATGTAATCGCCACTCCACACAATTTAGCTCATTTTCATGGTATATTATAATAAATAGAGATTTTTAGCCTGCAACATTTTAAAATAATTTCCCATTGACACATCACAGCTGTGCGTATATATCTAAATGTATCGAGATGATGAGTAACTATGAATGGCTACTTTGCACACTTAATCCTATTTTTCAATATTAATAGTCCTCTGCAATATAAATAATAAAAATAATAAATGCGTATATATGTATATATGTGTATTCAGATACGTTATTTCTTGTATTTTTATTTTTTTTTAAACATTTGAAAATGAGTATCTATTAGTGACTGTGCTAATTATTCCTGCCCTTTTACTTTTGCTCCAAAGGTTTATATTTTTTTTTTAAGGGCCTTATTTTTTCTTTTCTAGCCCCCAGGATGAAGATACTTCATTTTATTTTGATGGCAGTGGGTATTCCATTGTGGAAAAGACCCTACGTTCTACCACGACTCAGATATTTATCCACTTCCGCACATTTTCACCCAATGGGCTTCTACTTTACCTTGCCTCTAATGGAACAGTAAGTCTCGTTAAATGTCAGATCATAGTTTTATTTTACAGCTTTAAAATGATGTTTTTTTAGCAGATGATGAGTTAGATAAATACTTATGTAGTGAGACTGGATTTGTCATTGAATTGGGTTTGCATTGTGCCCAATGCCAGTTTGGTGACTTAAAGGCCACTGATTATACATCCTGTGCCTGTTTAAACTTTTTGAGGGGATTTCTTTGTGGCTGTTTCTTCATATACCGAGGATTTGCCATAAATGCCTAATAGGTACTACCTCTAGGTCACTCATCTATCAGAAGAACAGGGATGTGGCAACTCCCTCTCAGAACTGCTGATTTTCCCCTCTTGTCGTCAAAGGAGAGATGGCCATGCCGTCACGGACCTGCTTCTGGTGATGTCTGTGGGAGTTGCTAAAAGAGACATTTAGGGGGCACTTGTCTCTGTAACTTCCATAGATTTCAGTGGAGAAACTGGTGAGGCTGTAAATGAAAAAATGATCCTTGAGTATTATCAACCATGCATAAAACAGATATAAATTCACCATAAGAGCAAGATCAAAAATAAAAAAACAAAGACAAAAAGCAAAATAAATACGAAAGGAAACAGCAGCACAAAGGGCAGACGTGCTGGAGCGCTTGGACTTTTTCTAACCAAGTCTCCAGTAATTGGTAATGTAAACATGGCTGTAACATTTGGTCCACATTTGTAGTTAATTTTATCCAGAGGCTAGTGTGGATTGTAATATAAACCCTGGCATTCCACGGAGACCCCATCAGAGAAATCAGAGCTGACAAGTGAAATCCCCCAGGAAAGTCACACCAGGCAGCTGCTGACTAAAAAGAAGGTGGTCAGGAATAAACCAAGGCAGGGTCAAGTAACTCCTGCTAAATTTACATGTCCCAGTACTCCCTTAAAATGTGCCAGACAATTGCTGATAAATAGATTGTTGTCATCCGTCAGAGATCAGAGCTGAGCGGTGAGAAGGAGCGATGATCTGTCATTGTGATCTCGGGAATGTAGTCATGCCGGTGTGCAACCTCACCATATAAATTACTGTTATATAATTGATGTTACTTTATTAATAATTACGCTTTACAATCACAGACAGACTTATAATAATATAAAGATCGAGACTTCTTGTGTCAGACACGTCTGTATAGGAGAAGGAGCAGCATAATGAGTGGACACCAAACTAGAACATTCCTCATTGTTTTCTGCACAACATTACTTGCAGCTGTCTGATACAATATTTGCAATGTTATGGTTTTCACCCCCCAGGCTGAACATTTTCATGCCACTTGTTGGTAAGATTGATAGCATTGTGCTCCTGAATGTGTTTTCTGTTTCCTTCTTCAGACAGATTTCCTGTCTCTGGAAATCGTGGATGGAAAGCTGCGACTTTCCGTAGAGTTGGGTTCAGGTCCACTGGTACTGACAACGGATGGACGTTACAATGATGGAGCTTGGTATAAAGTTGCTTTCCAGCGCAATAAGAAGCAAGGTATAATGATTAACCCTATAGAGTTATATGACCCCGTGATTTCATTCTCGTAGGGTAGGTTCACACAACTGATCTCTCCACATCTGAGAAAAATGGTCCAATTATTCTGATCAAGGGTGTGATAAGGGTGGATCAGGGTGTGATAAGGGTGGATCAGGGAGTGATAAGGGTGGATCAGGGAGTGAATAGGGTGTGGTTAGGGTGGGATTAGGGTGTGATCACACCTTGATCACACCCTGATAACACTCTGATCACACTCTGATCAGAGTGTTATCAGGGTGTGATCAGTTTTTCTTGGATTTGAAGAGAAAAAAAAAAGTTATTCCGACTTTTCCATTCTGTCAGTCTGTGAAAATTGAACCGCACCTGGATGTCATCCGAGCGCAGTTTGATTTTCTTTACGAACCCATTGACTTCCATTGCCAATTTTGATCTGAGTTTTGGATCAACATTGGACGTCTCTGATTTTTTTAAGCAGACAACTCAGTCCAAGGAAAAAATCAGATGTGCACAGCCCCATAGGCATGAGAGCTATCCTTGAAAACCACGGATAGCAGTCATCCAAGAAAATCGGTTGCGTGCACGATCTCTCACAATGTGTAATGACATAATCATTATGGGTAGAGTTGGATTGCGGTTAGTAAACTGTGAAATGTTGCTATTATTTAATACATGAATAGTTTACTAAGGTATACACTGCATTCTACAAAATAATTTCTGTACTTTTTATTATTGTCGTCCTGGCACCAACAGCAAACAGCTGACTTTACTGCTTAGTCTATGAACAGTCAGACATTTCCCCTGCGGCTGCTACAGGAGAAATGTAGTATGAGCGTGGAATGTGTCAAATGAAAATTACCTCTTGTTTAAATCAGATTTTTGTGTTAAATGTAAAACTTTTTATTTTTATTTTTGGCAATGTAGTTTATCCAAATCACAATCTGCATTAAAAATAGAAATCTTGCAGTTTACACACTTTCCACTAAGGTAATTTTAGACTATAACTTCCAATTGTTCCAAGAAATGCACAAGTACTGTACACTAACATCAATGAGCAAACTCTGAATCTATCTTTAGTATTGAAGCATCTAATTCGCGTGTGCAAAGGTTATTGTGAAGAGAGGGAGAGCAGGGGAAACTGTGACATCTCTTTTGGATGGTGGATTCTGTGTTATCAGCTGTATATAGAGATGTTATCTCTCATTATAATCCTGTTTTCCCTTCACCCATGACAGCACCACATGAGAGAGGGATCCGCCCCGCCAGGACAGGAACCTACTGAAATATAAGGGGCGGCACCTCTCCCCCGCTTCAGTTGGGTTCCTGTCCTGGAGCGGGATCCCAGGCTGACAGCGGCGGTGCCTGCCATGGATGAAGACATGGACCCAGGGCCGTCCCGGCGCAGGAAGAGCAGGTCAGCTTACCTGCAGCGCTGGCCGTCGGCGCCTGGAAGCGCAGTCCCCGGGGTTCCTCCAGCAGGCCCCGGGTTCATGCGGGTGCGGTAAGGCGGCCTCCATTCGGGGCGCTCCTCCGTGCCTCCCTCCCCCTGCGCGCGCGCCCGCTCGCTCCTTCTCCCTGGGACAGGGGAAGCCGGGCGCGACTTCCGGCGCCTGACGTCAGCGGCGCGGTGCAGCTTGGGTATGCGCCGGCTGACGTCACGGACGCGACGGACATGGCGCCTAGTGCGGCGCCGGCCACAAAAGAAGGAAAAAAAAAAAAAGAAGAAGAATGGCCGGCGGTCGCAGGGGGGAGGGTCAAAAGGATCGCTCACCGGGGCATATTTAAAGGAGGCAAGGAGCAGAACGGCCGGGCTGTTACAATGGGGTCACAGCAGGAACGCTCACCGTCCCCACTGTCTCTACCCCCGTCGCAGACCTCGGCACGGAAGCACGGTAGCCGTTCGAGCGGTAAGAGCAGCAGCCGTCCGAGCCACAGATCAAATGATTCCTCGAGATCGAGAGAACACAGACCACATGCTCCAGCGCAGCCTTCCAGCCCAGTACCCGATTTTGTGGGTGGTGAGTGGATCTTCGTGAATGTTAGACCATTACTAATAGGGTCCTTTTTGTGTGTTATTTGCTTCCTTAGGTGAAAGGCAAAAAAGCAGGGAACAAAAGAAATAATAGGGAGTGTGCGATATGCCAGAACCCCCTAGCGAAAGATTGGCAAAAAAACCTTTGCGCTAGCTGTATACAGCAAACAGTGGCGGAGGAAGTGCCGAGCCTAGCAACTCACCTCAGATCTGTCATAAAATCAGAGGTGGAAGGTTCACTTAAATTATTATTAAAGAAAAAGAAAAAAAGTAGAAGAAACTCCCCAAGTTCTTCATCAGACTCCTCCTCGTCCGAATATCAGGCTGAGCGCATGTCCTCTTCCTCCTCGGATAGTGACACAGGGGGTAGACCGTGTTTTCCGGTTGAGGATACTGATAGTCTCCTTAAAGCCATTAGGTCAACTATGGGCCTTCAGGAGGAAAAAGCGACCAAATCCCTAGAAGATGTAATGTTTGGTGGGTTACAGGAAAGGAAGAAACGCACCTTTCCAGTTAATGAAAAAGTCCAGGCGCTCATCGAAAGGGAGTGGAAGAAGCCTGAAAAATCAGGTAGCCTTCCTTCCTCCTCAAAAAGGAGATATCCCTTTGACCCTAAGGATACGGAAATATGGGACAAGGTCCCAAAAATCGATGCGGCGGTATCCAGGTCATCCAAAAGGTCGGCCCTGCCCCTAGAAGACTCAGGAGTACTAAGAGATCCACTAGATAAGAAAGCAGACTCCTACCTAAGGCATGCTTGGGAAGCAACAGCGGGGGGACTAAAACCTGCGATAGCCGGTACCTGTACAGCCCGGTCTTTAATGATCTGGCTACAGCAGCTAGAAGAAAAAATTGCTTCCAAGATGTCTAGAGAGAAAATTTTAGGAGACATGTATCTGCTACACGGAGCAGCCGCCTTTTTAGCCGACACCTCGGCCGATTCCATGAGGTTGACGGCGAGAGCAGCGGGACTATCAAATGCTGCAAGGCGTGCATTATGGCTTAAAGGGTGTCCGGGAGATCTACAATCAAAAGCCAAATTATGCTCCCTTCCATGTGATGGACAATTTCTCTTTGGAAAAAATCTGGACGAAATCCTAGAAAAAGCGGGTGATAAGAAGAAGGGCTTCCCCAGGTTTCAGGGAGATCAAAGAAGACCGCCCTTTCGGAGGGGGAAATTCAATAGAGGCCGGCCTCCGGGAGATCGGAAAAGATGGGAAGACAAGAGGAAGAAAGAGTCTGGATTCACGTTCGGGGGAGCCGCTTCATCCGCAAAAAAGTCCCCTCAATGACGCCGGCATCCCCGTAGGGGGGAGACTGATGCTGTTTGGTCAGGCCTGGGAAAATATATCTTCCAATACTTGGATTTTAAACATCATAAAGGAAGGTTTAAAATTCCCCTTTTTTCAACAGCCAAGAGCATCGTTTGTGGTGACCCCCGTCAGGAGAGGGGTAGAAGAACAGTTGGCCTTAGAGGCAGAGATCCTAAGCCTGCTGGACAAACATGTCCTGATCGAGGTCCCAAGAGGACAGGAAGGAAGGGGTTTCTACTCGCCCCTCTTTCTAATAAAAAAACCGGATCATTCGTTCAGGACGATTATAAACCTGAGAGGCCTCAACCGTTGGATACAGAACCAAACCTTCAAAATGGAGTCAGTGACTTCAGCTATAAGGCTGTTACACCACAACTGTTTCATGGCGGTAGTCAATCTAAAGGATGCTTACTACCACATCCCGATCCATTCAGAATACCAAAAATACTTAAGGGTAGCGCTCTACATTCGGGGCAACCTCAAACATTTTCAGTTCAGAGCCCTTCCATTCGGCATATCCATAGCACCGAGGGTGTTTACAAAAGTAGTTGCAGAGATGACAGCATTCCTCCGCATCCACAACACAATTATAATACCCTACCTAGATGATTTTCTAATTGTGGGCAACTCAGAACGTCACTGCACAGAGCAAGTAGAAAGGGTGATAGATACCCTACGGAATCTCGGCTGGATGGTGAATGTCAAGAAGTCAAGGCTACAACCCTTACAAAGGCAAATGTTCTTAGGTTTCATCTTGGACTCAAATCAACAAATTTGTCTCTTACCAGACGCCAAGGTGGAAAAGGTAAGGGATATGATCTTGGCAACAATAGATCAACCTCACACGACCCTGAGAGGGGCAATGTCCTTGTTAGGCACTCTGACAGCCTGTATCCCAGCGGTCAGATGGGCACAATTTCATACCCGTCAACTACAAGCAGAGGTCCTATCAGCACAGAAGTCGCTAAAAGGCTGTTTAGAAGGAAGGCTGGAACTTTCCGTAAAAACCAAAGGCTCTCTCAGATGGTGGCTAGACAGAGCAAACCTACTAACAGGGACATCGTGGCAGAATCCAGTGTCCGACGTGATAATGACAGACGCAAGCTCCTCGGGGTGGGGAGCGCACCTAAGGGGACAGGTAGCCCAGGGACCCTGGGGACACCTAGAGCAAAACGCATCCTCCAACCTAAGAGAGCTACGGGCAGTAAACAGAGCCCTAAGGATATTAATGCCCACTCTAGAAGGCCGCAATGTCCGGATTATGTCGGACAACAGCACAACAGTAGCCTACATCAACCACCAGGGAGGGACAATGTCACGCTCCCTAATGCTCGAAACCAACGAGATCTTTCACAGGGCAGAGAGACACCTACACTCCCTATCAGCCCTACACATCAGAGGGGTAGAAAACACACATGCCGATTTCCTAAGCCGCAACACACTAAAACAGGGGGAATGGACCCTGAATCGGGTAGTGTTCCAAAAGATAGTACATCTTTGGGGAGAGCCAGTAATAGACCTCTTTGCCAACAGAAGCAACAGGCAGGTAAAAAGATTCTGTTCACTGAACCCAAAGGAAGAGCCATGGGCAGTGGACGCTTTGCAAATTCCGTGGGATTTCAAGCTAAGTTATGCCTTTCCTCCGGTAGCTCTAATCCCAGTAGTAGTGAAGAAGATAAGGGAAGATCAGGCCAGAGTGATCTTAATAGCCCCGTTCTGGCCAAAAAGGCCATGGTTCTCACTACTACAGATAATGTCCCTCTCAGATCCGTGGGTACTGCCAGAGATTCCAGACCTGCTAGCTCAGGGTCCGGTATTCCACACGCAAGTCAAGGGGTTCCATCTGACGGCGTGGAATTTGAAAGGTCACTTTTAAGTAATAGAGGATTCTCCCCTGGGTTGGTGGCTACACTGATGAAAAGTAGGAAGCCAGTAACAACTAATATATACGGTAGAATATGGAATAAGTTTCTGCAGTTTCTGGGGAAACCATTAGACCAAGAACCCCCGATCAAGACTATCTTAGAGTTCTTACAGACAGGTCTACAGCTAGGCCTAGCGGTAAATACACTCAAAGTACAAGTTTCAGCGCTAGGCGCTCTATATAATTGTAACATAGCGGCAAACAGATGGATAGCTAGGTTTATTAAATCCTGCCACAGGTCTAGACCAGTCCCATCGCAAAAAATGGCTCCCTGGGATTTAAACCTTGTGTTAGAAGCTCTCACAAAGGAACCATTTGAACCAGTACAACAACTATCAGTGAAATATCTTACCCTAAAAACCATTATTCTAGTGGCCCTTACATCGGCACGTAGGGTAAGTGACCTGCAGGCCCTATCAGTTAGTCCACCGTATACCCAGGTATACCAGGACAGAATTGTCCTAAAAACAGACCCTGCTTATTTACCGAAAGTGGTGTCGGATTTTCACCGTAGCCAGGAAATCGTCCTCCCCTCCTTCTGTGAAAATCCGAAAAACCCAGGAGAGGAGAAATTCCATAATCTAGATGTGAAAAGAGCCCTCTTAGAGTATATATCAGTAACCAGCCAGTGGAGGAGGTCCCAGTCCCTATTTGTAGCCTTCCAGGGTGCCAGGAAGGGTTATG
Organism: Dendrobates tinctorius; assembly: GCF_039654945.1. Classification (NCBI taxonomy): domain Eukaryota; kingdom Metazoa; phylum Chordata; class Amphibia; order Anura; family Dendrobatidae; genus Dendrobates; species Dendrobates tinctorius. Next base: position 17,576,659 of record NW_027361838.1, on the reverse strand, counting down.
GAGTATCGAAAGGGACTATTGCCAGATGGATTAGGGAGGCCAATAGTGTAGCCTACTCAGCTAGTGGTGTTCCGATTCCTGATGGCATCAAGGCTCATTCCACCAGAGCCGTGGCGACCTCCTGGGCTGAAAAGGCAGAGGTATCAATTGAGCAAATTTGTAAGGCCGCTACCTGGGCCTCACCCTCAACCTTTTTTAAGCACTATAGATTAAATCTATCCTCCTCGGCTGACTTGACCTTTGGTAGAAGGGTGCTGCAAGCGGTGGTCCCTCCCTAAGGTGTTTCGAAGTCTCCAAAAATCTCTCATGTGGTGCTGTCATGGGTGAAGGGAAAACCACCATGGTTACTTACCGGTAGCCGGTTTTTCCGGAACCCATGACAGCACCCGTATATTCCCCCCCCTTTTTCACCATATGGGTGTGCACAATAGTCGGGTGTATTTGTGTGATGTGGTGTTGGATAAACATGTAACTAACCGGGAAGTCCTCTCAATGCTCTGTAATCCAACTGAAGCGGGGGAGAGGTGCCGCCCCTTATATTTCAGTAGGTTCCTGTCCTGGCGGGGCGGATCCCTCTCTCATGTGGTGCTGTCATGGGTTCCGGAAAAACCGGCTACCGGTAAGTAACCATGGTGGTTTCTGATGATAAGGAGCTGCTGAAAACTCCACAAAGGACAGTCTGAAAGAGTCTATAATGTCCCCAGTGGCCAGTGTGGATATTGCAAAATTATTCATTTTGGTATTTAATAAAGATAAAAGAAAACATTGCCAAATGAAAAAAATGTGTAATGCAATAATATAATTTAACCAATAGGTCATTTTCTGATGACACATGCCCTTTAAACACTTATTCCCCGTATACAGATATATGCTTTCCGAAGTGGGTAGTATGCCACTGCCAGACTCTTCTTGTGGTGGCTTATCTCTTGTGTGAACCAATTATCGGGCACATTAAAGTCATTCTTATACCATTTGCCATCAGGGAATATATACGTTAGATGGTCATGTGGTCCCTCCAAAACAATTGGGTTCAACAGACAATCAATAGTTCAAGTCCACTGGAGTTGCCAAAACCACTTTACATTCTGACTGTAGGGGGTCCTGGGCAGTGGACCCTTCATTATCAAGTCCATATGTACTGGACAGCAGTTGCCCTCATGAAACAACCAATATAATTAATGACACTAATTATACATGATTATTTCTGAAAAGGTATTTTGGCTGTTATGGATTCCTACAATTCTAGCCAGAAGGAGACAAAGCAAGGAGAAGCCCCTGGCACCGCATCAGACCTTAACAGATCGGATAAAGATCCAATATATATCGGTGGCCTTCCTAGGTCCAGAGTTATCAGGTATGTTTCATTATGAGATGGTTTAGTGAGCAGGGGGTTGGACATGATGAGCCTGGAGGTCTCTTCCAACTCTACCATTCTATGATTCTTTGAGTCAATGATTTCTATGTATTTCTATATTAATTTTGAAAACAAACAGAAGGAATAGCCTTTAACCATCATGGCCATCTATGACCATGGTTGGTCGAAGAAATAAGACCTTTGTAGTTCTACTGTATTCAGTTTGAGATCATGCAATGATACCTGTAGATTGGTTTATCTGTAATCAGCATGAGTCAATATGCAATACGTTTTCATTTTCATGCCTAGACGTCCGCTAAGCAGTCGATCCTATGTTGGTTGCGTAAGGAATTTGGAGATTTCTCGCTCAAACTTTGACTTGCTGAGAAATGCATATGGTGTGAGAAAAGGCTGCAAATTAGAGGTGAGAGGCGCTCGGGTTTATTTACCGGTATCATTTTTATTTAGTTAGACATTTCAGCTTTTAATGAGGCTGTTTAGTATAGAAGTTCTGTGCATGGAATTATTCACATGCTGTAGGAGTATTTTCAGAAAATGTATGCAGATAACATGAACCATAATTAAAATGCATCTATTCCTTTAAACACCCATTTTCAGGATTGGTGGGGGGCCAACAGTCAAACCACCAGGAATTATATATTTATCACCCTTGTCTTTGAGGCTGGAGCTACATAACGACTTTGGCTGCGACACCTGTGAGTGAATGGTGCCGCATTGCGACCCCAAGGGTACTGCAACCTTGACAAGCAAGTTTGCAAAAAGTACAACTGCGGCAGATTTTTTACGACTTTCTTGTTGTGGTCACGGTAGCTTTGGGATCGCAATGTGACGCCATTCCCTTGTATTGTGCTGCGATGTAGCAGCGACACGTATAGACAGCAACACAATAGTTTACTAGTGATTTCACTTTCTGAACCTGCTCTCCTTGAGACGTACTTTATTACATAACTATGCATAATTGACCAGAATTTTAGGGAAAAAGCATAAAAAAGGTATCGTATACAGCGTGAGCAAAATATGTTATGTTTCATTTACTTTGTACCTTTTATGCCAGTTTTTAAAGGTAATCTGTCAGGAGGTTTTTGCTATGTAATCTTGGAGCATCATGATGTAGGGGCAGATAACCTGATTTCAGCAGTGTGTCACAGGGCTGTGTTATTGTTTCATTAAAGCATTTTTTTCAGCAGGAGATTATAAGAAGACTAATTGTCTTGTGCCTCCTAGTCCTCCTGCTCTGTGTAACCCCGCCCCCGCCACTGATTGGCAGCTTTCTGCCAATATAAAATGCATATACAGAGATCAGCATTCAATTAATTAATTTTACAAAGGGGACACTTGACATACTATGAGATGTGGCGTGCTGAACCAAACAGCCAAATTTCATTCTGTTCATTGTTTTAAATTTATTTTCATCGCTTAATATTGAGTAGAATTAAGTTTGTAGACTAGCTGCTACTGTTAATATATATTAGAATAGGACTTATTATAATTTATGTTCTTACCTATGATTTTTATAAACTTTTTATAAAGTTTCCAGAAAGCAGTAAATTATACTGCTCCTGTTATTCCGCCCATGTATTTTGATCAAGAGCTCACTATACCCAAATATGATGCCACACAACCTCCACACATAGTATGATGTCACCACACAGCCCCTCAAACAGAATGATGTCCCCTCAAACTGTATGACTTCCGCACAAAGCATCACTGCACAGTGTTTTGTCCCCACAGCCGCCATACAAAATAATATCCCACACAGCCCTCTTACAGTTTTATGTCCCCACACAGCCCGCCATTTAGAATGATATACTCACACAGCCCCCGTTACACAGTATTATGTCCCCACACAGCCCACTTACACAGTATTATGTCCCCACACAGCCCACTTCTACAGTATTATGTCCCCACATATCACTTTTACACAGTATTATATCTCCTTACAACCCCTTTACACAATATCACAATATTCAATGTCATCAAGCAGTTAATTCTGAATGCTATCTATGTGTTTTCCACTATGCAAGCTTATATCTGGTATATAGTTTTTTCAACTTACTCTGCTTGTCCCCTTATGTTGTGAGGTCAAGAAAATTTTCAAAGTGCTTTATGATCCATGTAGTGCTGGACATGTGTTTATTTGACCACAACATTTTATTGGGTCCTGGTGTCTCAATTTAGTGTGATTGATTAACGAGAAGAGAGAGCAAAAAAAAAATACAAATCTTAGCCTTAACCTCCTATATATTCAGACATAGCTAGGGGGAGCATTTATGCAGGGGGCATTTATGCACATGTAATCGAAGTACATGTATCAAAGTACTACTGGCAGTTATAACATGGCAGTTAGACAAGGCAGGAGACAGGTAAGATATTTATATACATCTACTCCCAGTACATTTGAGTACATCAAATATATACCATATGCATTTGTGTAATTTATATCCTGCCCACTGCATTCACATACATCCACCGCCCTGGCATTAACTCTCTACACTCCATCCATATCGGCCCCTCGCTCCTTTCCTCTCCTATGTATAGCACTCACTCTCTTTTCACATTGTTAAATTGCACAGATCCAGTCAGTCCCACCATTCAACATAAGAGACGCTCTCACAAATCACTTAACCATCTGCTCACTCTTTCGATCCTCCTTCTCCTAGTCGCAGGAGACATTGCTCCCATCCCTGGTCACCCATGTTATAGAAAGTCAAACCCCCAACTGCTACACTCAGAAACCCCTCTAATCTTATTAATATTCCCTGCATGCCATCTGTCTCTCTGAATTGTGCACTTTGGAATTCTCGCTCAGTGTGTAACAAACTCTCCTTCATCCATGACTTCTTCCTTTCTAATTCTCTTAACCTCCTGGCTCTTACTGAAACCTGGATCCAGCAGTCAGACACTACCGCTGCTGCTGCTGCTCTTTCATACGGGGGGCTACACTTCTCTCATACCCCAAGATCAGACAATAGAGCAGGTGGAGGCGTTGGTCTGCTCCTATCACCAAAATGTACATTTCAGGTTATCCCTCAACTACCCTCACTAGTCTTCCCTTCTTTTGAGGTCCATGCCGTCAGACTCTACACCCCCTTCTCCATGCGAGTGGCGGTGGTATATCATCCTCCCGGCCCCTCCCATCAGTTCCTGGATCACTTTGCCACTTGGCTTCCACATTTTCTCTCCTGTGACATCCCTACCCTCATCATGGGAGATTTCAACATCCCCAATGCTCTTCCCCTCTCACCATCTGCTACTCACCTTTTATCTCTAACCTCCTCATTTGGCCTTTCGCAGCTTACTAATTCTCCAACGCATGAAGACGGAAACTCCCTTGACTTGGTCTTCTCTCGGCTTTGTGCAGTGGAAGATTTTGCAAACTCCCCTCTCCCGCTCTCTGACCACAATCTTCTTTCATTCTCTATCAAGAACTGCCAGGCTGCTCAGGTCACCCCCACTGTCCAGACTTATAGAAACATACAGGCCATTAACACCCAGAAACTTATGAAGAACTTGCAGTCTTCATTGGCCCCTATCTCCTCCCTCTCATGTCCTGATTCTGCATTGAAGCATTACAATGAAACACTTCAAAGTGCCCTGGATGAATTTGCACCCCCTATAAATAGAACACCACAACGCAGACGGCGACAACCCTGGCACATGGTGCAAACACGTTTCCTGCAGCGATGCTCCAGGTGCGCCGAACGTCTGTGGAGAAAGTCCAATCTACACGAAGATTTCATACATTTTAAGTTTATGCTAAGAACATACAACACTGCCCTTCACCTCTCCAAACAAGCCTATTTCAACACCCTCATCACCTCACTGTCCAATAACCCGAAAGGTCTCTTTGACACTTTTCATTCTCTACTCAACCCAAGAGTACAGGCCCCAACCACGGAGCTCCGAGCTGACGATCTGGCCAATTACTTCAAAGAAAAAATTGACCAGATTCGACAGGAAATTATCTCCCAATCACCTCATACCATGCACTGTCCTCTCTCCCCCACTGCATTTAGCTCACTCTCTGATTTTGAACCAGTCACAGAAGAAGAAGTAAGCAGGCTCCTTGCATCTTCTCGCCCAACCACTTGCACCAGTGACCCATTTCCGTCACATCTCCTCCAGTCCCTTTCCCCTGCTGTCACCCCTCACCTAACTAAAATAGTTAACCTCTCTCTCTCTTCTGGTATCTTTCCCTCCTCATTTAAGCATGCCATCATACATCCACTACTTAAAAAAACCATCCCTCGACCAAAACTGTGCCGCTAATTATAGACCTGTCTCTAATCTTCCCTTCATCTCTAAACTCCTGGAACGCCTGGTCCACTCCCGTCTTATCCGCTATCTCTCAGAAAACTCTCTTCTCGACCCTCTCCAATCCGGTTTCCGCTCTTTACACTCCACTGAAACTGCCCTCACTAAAGTCTCTAATGATCTGCTAACAGCTAAATCAAATGGTCATTACTCCATGCTAATTCTCTTGGATCTCTCTGCAGCATTCGACACTGTGGATCATCAGCTCCTCCTCACTAGGCTCCATTCCATTGGCCTCAAGGACACCGTTCTCTCATGGTTCTCCTCCTATCTCTCCGACCGCTCCTTTACTGTATCTTTTGCCGGTTCCTCCTCCTCTCACCTTCCCCTTACTGTTGGGGTCCCTCAAGGATCGGTTCTAGGCCCCCTCCTCTTCTCCTTGTACACTGCCCCTATTGGTCAAACAATCAGTAGATTTGGTTTCCAGTACCATCTCTATGCTGATGACACCCAATTATACGCTTCTTCTCCTGACATCACGCCAGCCTTTCTAGAAAACACCGGCGATTGTCTAAACGCAGTGTCTAATATCATGTCCTCACTATATCTGAAACTGAACCTGTCAAAGACTGAACTCCTGTTGTTTCCTCCCTCTACTAATGTACCTATACCCGACATTCCCATTTCTGTGTGTGGTTCCACTATTACTCCCCAGCAACAGGCCCGCTGTCTTGGGGTCATACTTGATTCCGAGCTTTCCTTTGCCCCCCACATTCAATCACTGGCTCGCTCTTGTCATCTGCACCTCAAAAACATTTCTAGAATTCGACCTTTTCTTACTTTTGACTCTGCAAAAACTCTTACTGTTTCTCTTATTCATTCTCGTCTCGACTATTGTAACTCTCTTCTAATCGGTCTCCCTCTTACCAAACTCTCCCCTCTCCAATCTGTCTTGAATGCTGCAGCCAGGATCATATTCCTCACCAATCGTTACACTGATGCCTCTACCTTGTGCCAGTCATTACACTGGCTACCCATCCACTCCAGAATTCAGTATAAACTTATTACCCTCACCCACAAAGCCCTCCATAGCTCAGCACCACCCTACATCTCCTCCCTTGTTTCAGTATACTACCCTACCCGCGCCCTCCGTTCTGCTGATGACCTGAGGTTAGCATCCTCAATAGTCAGAACCTCCCACTCCCGTCTCCAAGACTTTACACGTGCTGCGCCAATTCTTTGGAATGCACTTCCCAGGTCAATACGATTAATCCCTAATCCCCACAATTTTAAGCGTGCCCTGAAAACGAATTTATTCAGACTGGCTTATTGCCTCAACACATTAACCTAATTTATCCCTGTATGGCACAGCCATAAGTTTTACCATAACCAGATTTCTCGCATCATGTTCCCACATGCTTTATGCATCCATTAGCCCTCTGTGTTTGTACTGTTACACACTTAACATTATGGCTGGTCCATGCAACCAGGGCAACTGTTACCACCCACCTTTCTTGTCTACCTCTTTCCTCATAGACTGTAAGCTTGCGAGCAGGGCCCTCTTTCCTCTTGGTATTTGTTACAATCTACTGTATGTGATTATTGTTATGCTGTAATGTCTATTGTCTGTACAAATCCCCTCTGAAATGTAAAGTGCTGCGGAATATGTTGGCGCTATAAAAATAAAATTTATTATTATTATTATTATTATTATTATATTATATCACCACACTTCCCCTTTACACAGTATTGTCCTTACATAGTCCCCCATTCAGAAAGATGTCCCCACACAACCTCCATGCAGAAGGATGTCCCCATTGAACCCCCATACACACCCCACTTACATACTATTATGTCCCCACACAGCCCACTTACACAGTATTGTGTCCCCAAACAGCTCCTTTACACAGTAATATCCCCACACAGCCCCTTTACACAATATTATTTAACCACACATCCCTTTTACACAGTATTGTCCTTACACAGTCTCCGGAATGATGTCCCCACATAGCTCGCTTAGGCTAGTTTCACACTAGCATATGGAGGAGCTGCGGAGGGATGCAAACTTCCTCCATGAAGCTCCGCCCCGGCCGTGCCTTCTCCGTTCAGCCCCGCCTCTGTCGGCATGCGACCTGTGTACCCTATCTTTAGCATAGGTCCGCAGGCCGTGCCGATGAACGCAGATGCCTCCGCATGCGTCTTTTTGGCGGTGCGGCGAGCGCACCAAAATGCAGCACGTTGCGTTTGGCGCAGGACGCCGCACCGTCAAAAAGACGCATGCGAAGGCATCTGCATTCATCGGCACGGACTGCGTACCTAATTCTAAAGATAGGGTACGTAGGCCGCATGCCGACAGAGGCGGGGCTGAACAAAGGAAGCGTGGCAGGGGGCGGAGCTTCGTGGAGGAAGTCTGCATCCCTCCGTAGCTCCTCCATATGCTAGTGTGAAACTAGCCTTACACAGTATTGTCAACCCCAACCCACAGAATGATGTAAAATAAAATATATACCCAGCCCCCTTCCTCCGCGGCTCTAGTCTGCGCTGTAAACTGAGGCACAGCTCGTGCAACGTATTGACATCACCTGGTGAGCTTTCAGATGCACAGGCTCAATGATGGATCAGGGAGCTGAGTATTTCCCATTACATTTGTGTATTCACTGGTATCTGTATGATTCAGATATCCGTAAAAGTGAGACGCCGGGTGGTGGGTGGCCGCATGGTGCAGGACGCCACTGCATGAAGCATTCTGGGTGTCACAGTCTGCGGGCAACACCAAAACTGCCAATGGGCTGCATGTTACCTTCGGGCTACACTTTGCTCAGGTCTGCCCTACATCATGCTGCTGTCAGATAACATGGCAAAAACCTGGTACAGATTCCCTCTGAAAGTGTCTTGGAAAAGGGGCATAGTTAAGAAAAGACATAAAATCTATCAAATGTATTAATGGTATCCATCATTATATGTCACAAAGTATAATGATAAAAGATCCCTCTGAATTGTAAAGTGCTGCAGAATATGTTAACACTGAAATATCAAGCATGTTGCTCCAAGTGTGCATAATTTTATTTGGCTATTAAAATGGCAATATTGATAATTTTTAAAAATTGGTTAATAATCCAGTGCATGGAGTTCGCATTGAAAGCGATTGAGTTCTGTTGATGCTTCAGCAGTTTCTTTTTTCTTTCTAGCCTACTCGCAGCCTAACAGTTCTCAATGATGGCTATGTAGAGATGGTACCTGTCTCCCTGCCACCAGAATCTGAGGTCATGGTATCATTTTCCACATTCAATGAGACAGGAATTATCATGGCTGGTTTTGGCAAGCAAGTAGAGAAAAGAATGCGCAGACAAGCCCAACTGGTGAGTAATACATTTTACTCTAAAGGTCAATATAATGCTTAAATCGAGTTTCCACTGTAAAATTATGTATATAAAAAAGTAAGAGAATAGATTTTGCAACATGATGTATAAATTATTTTAAAGTGCTTCCATATCTGTTACCTTGAAAGAAATACAAATAGGTTGAAGGGGCACGGCACTTGGCACTCAGCATTTGGCACTTGGCACTTGACACTCGGCACTGGGCACTCGGTACTTGGCTCACGGCACTCGACACTCAACTTCTATTAAAGTAAAGCTCAGTTTTTGACTACTACTGGCAATATAGTCAGCGAATACGAAATACAATATATTGAGTATACATTTCATTTCCAATTTTGCTGTCTTTGCAAATGTTTTGCCGAGTGTCCTCATGGTGCAATGCATAAAAAGTCTGTTGATGCTGTAATTTAAAATGCAAAGATGTAAAATATTGGTTTAGTATATAGCAAATTGGGCCAAGTACCAATGTGACGGACGTTATTTACTGCAGACTTGGCCACATATTTACAGGAAATTTTGCCATGGACATAGAAATGCAGTTTCTACAGAATATATTCTTTACATTGCAAATCCGCCACATTTTTAAAATGTAATACAGCAAATATTAGACTTCTTGTTTTTCTGCTACATAAGTGTGTGGATGGAGTTTTGAAATCTCCATTAGCACATATTAGGCTCTGTTCACATAGCTTTATTATAGATTATTACACTTTATTAACATGTAATGTAGACAAATCTCACATGTAATCTGCTTGAAAAACAGCAGAAAATGCAGCATTTTTGCTGTATATTTTTTTTGCTGCATTTTTACTACCAAAAGTGAAGGTTTCGGCTACTCCAACAAAAAAGAACAGTGAAAAAAATGCCAGGCTGAGCATAGCCTTAGGCCTCTTTCACACTTTAGTTATTCGCATCAGTTAAAATCCGCCAAAAAGGCAGACAAGCGGATCCGTTCTCAACTGATGTGAACGGATGGCACGGGATCCGTTTTTAGACGGATCCTGAAAATGAGGAAATTTAAAGGAACCACTGGTCGAGAGAGAGAGAGAGAGATTGTTTTTTTGTCCGGCACCCACACAAATTTTGGGGTTAATTCAGTGTCTGGAGGATCCGCCGGCCAAAAAAACGTTGCAAGCTCCGTTTGGAAATCTTTGAGGATGTTGACGGACACTAACATTGTGGCGGATCCTCAAAAAAACAGATGCAACGGACGGCAATCAGTCAGGATCCGCCAATAATGAAAGTCAATGGGGAAAAAAACGGATCCGCAAAGAAAAATGGCGGATCCGTTTTTTTTCAAAATTGGCGGATCTTGACTGATTGTCAAAAACGGAAGTGTGAAAGAGGCCTTAGGCTATCTTCGCATGTTGCATTATTACAGCGTTTTTTTTATGCAAATTACAAGCTACTTTTTACAGTAACAACAAAAGCTATGATACTTTAGAAATGTCATGCATACAATGTTTTTTTTTCCTGACTTTAATTGGAAATCTGCATCAGTTTTGAAAACTGTCGCATGTCAATTCTTTCAGCGTTTTTGCAGCGTTTTTTCACCTTAGAAATCAATGAGAGTGCAAAACCGCAACAGTGCATTTTTGCTCTGTTTTTGGTAAATAAAACTAACTTTATTAAACATGTACTGTAGACAAATGACACACATAAGGCCTCTTTCACACTTCAGTTTTTTAGCATCAGTTCAAATCCGCCAAAAAGTCAGACAAGCGGATCTGTTCTGAACTGATGCGAACGGATGGTGCAGGATCCGTTTTCAGACGGATCCTGAAAATGAGGAAATATAAAGGAACTGCTGGCCGGGAAGGGGGGAGAGAGAGAGTTGTCTCCGGCACCCAGAAAGAATTTCGGGTTAAATAAGTGTCTGGAGGATCCGCCACAGAAAAAAACGTTGCAAGCTCCGTTTTGAAATCTTTGAGGATGGTGACGGACAGCAACTTTTGGCGGATCCTCACAAAAAACGGATGCAACGGACGGCAATCCGTCACAATCCGCCATTAATGCAAGTCAATGGGGAAAAAACGGATCCTCAAAAGAAAATTGCGGATCCGTTTTTTTCAAAACCTGGCGGATTGTGACTGATTGTAAAAAACTGAAGTGTGAAAGAGGCCTAATCTACACCACCAAAAAATACAACAAAAATACACCAAAACCTACTTTTTGTAGGCAGCTTCTCTACTGCCAAGAGAGCAAGTTTTGCCTGCAGGGGGAAAAAAAAACACATCAAAAACGCAACGTCGGAACATAGCCTTGTTGCAAATTACATATATGCTCCTCCATACATCTGTATAGACATACAGTATGTAGCACTATACCGCCACCAGTCTCTTAAACATTAATTGGAGCAGTAATGCATGTGTGTGTGACTAATGCTCTATTCATATGGGGATCATGAGGACTTTATTTCATGACTTGAACCTCCCATTGATCATATATTTATCATCTATCCTGTGGACAGTTAATAGATGTTGTTCATGGGCTTACCCATTTAGTGCGGTCAGTTAAATGCACTATCGAACGAGAGAATGGACACCAAATAAAAGAATTAAAGAGGTCGCTTAGGCCTCTTTCACACTTCAATTTTTTGTGTCAGTTAAAATCCGCCAAAAAGGTGGAAAAGCGGATCCATTCCTAACTGATGTGAACGGATGGCACCGGATCTGTTTTTTGACAGATCCGCAGAATGAAGATTTTTACAGGGACCGCTGGCCGGGAAGGAGTGAGAGAGAGAATTTTTTCGTCCGCCAGAAAGGATTTCAGGGTTAATTTTCTCCCTGACTTCCTTTATCCGGGCCTGCGCACTGGAAAATGCGGATCCAACAACAAAAAAATCATTGCAAGGTCCGTCCAGGCATGCCGGCGGACGCAAAAAGTTTGGCGGATACGCAAAAAAACGGATCCAAAGGATGGCCATCCGTCAAGATCCGCCAGTAATGCAACTCAATGGGGAAAAAAACGGATCCGCCAAAAAAAATGGCGGATCCGTTTTTTTCAAAACCTGGCGGATTTTGACTGATGGTCAAAAACGGAAGTGTGAAAGAGGCCTTATATGGGGTTAGATTCCTACCCAGAAGAAGGGACTGCATCACTGCTTGTTTTGCATGGGAAGCATTCTCCTAATATGAGTGTGATTTCACAGGAAAGCAGTGTTGTGTTGGAATTGCCGCTGTTTGACAAAGCCTCAGGCAGTTTGTGAAATTAGATTTTCAGACTTCAATAACCTGAGGCAGTGCCTAGAGCCCAATCACTCTGTATAATAAGGTCACAAAGCCATGTGCTTATTCTTTATTCAGGATATCTATGGCGTATGTTCTGTGCTGCAAAAAATCTTGAAATAGTCATTTCTATTTGAATATTTTATAAAAAAAAAAATAAAATACAGGAGTTACTTCTTTTCTTACTTCACCTGTATTATAAGTGCTTTCCTTTCCAGCCTAGCAGAGCTAGAAATGCAAGATGAATATTATCCTACCTCATTTCAGATGCGAAAGAAATCCTTAATTAGCCGAATGGCTAATTTGTGTAATGGGTCTAGCTATGTAGAATACATATTCCAAAGGTGCTTTAGAATTTCCTAGCGTCAGAATGATGTGAATATTGAGGCCTTCCGTCGACATTTGCATTTTACATATCATCAAGACTTTTAATGTCAGAGATGGATGGTTCACTTTGGCAATAATTATTTTCTTTGTATATTGTTATAGAGGTTGGACTTGAAATATCTTTTTAAATTCTGGTTACTTTGAAAAGTAGTTAATTAATCACTGTATTTTCAGATGCCTTCCGCATATCCAATGCGCATTGCTGGTAAAATTGTAAATGATATGGTCACTGTTACTAAGATGCCTTGTTAAGAGGTAATTATTGCTTATTTTTCTTTAGCCATTCTTTGCTATAATGCTGGTAAATGGGCACATTGAATTGCATATCAATCCTATGGATGGAGCAAGCACAAGGAAGTTGGTGGTCAAATCAACAAATGGAACATACAGCGACGGTCAAGAGCATTCCCTTATTCTTCATCGTAATAAGAGGTACAGTATGTGATCTATTAACTAAATCTGTCGACCCTTCTATCCTCAGCTTTTCTTACTGGTCTGGTTTCAGGTCTCTGTACCTGGCAGTTCTCTATTTTTCCTACTCTACAAAGGACAAAACTGTTACACTAGATTATGTACCAGACCCTTTTACTTATTTACCCTTTCCCGGTGTCATTTATCCATGTCAACTATACATTAAGCATAGGAATAAGGGTCCATGAGGACTGGGCCCCAGCACCAATGGAAAAACCTTAAAACCTAACTTTTGCTATACAATTACAATTTTTCACCATGTTTTTAATTGTACAGTGAAAGTTATGTTTTAACATTTTTCCTTTTCTGACCGGGATACCAGCCCTGGTGTGTACCAACACACCTGCACCAGGGTCTACCACATTTCCTGTGTGAAAAGTGGTTTTTCCTCCCTGGAAGGTGAGCTGATTACCTCTTTTCCTTCACTATATATTAAAACTACCTTGTAGAAAATCATTTTTAGAATAGCTAATTCCATGACACAGTTTCATAGTTCTTTAGCTTTCCTATATGTCATACCACTTCTACTTCCGCTCCCCTTTTTTTTATCAGACCACACTACTCCACATTTTATGTCAGACCACGTCAACACCTTCTCTTATGTGCAAAGCTTTTCTTATTCCTGCTCTCCTATGTGCACAACCTTGCCAACTCCAGCTATCCTATGTGTCAGGACTAGAGTTGAGCGACTTTGGTCGGATCGGGTTTCATGAAAGCAAAATTTGTTTCAGATGAAACTGGTCCGACTAGGGCAAAAAAAGTCGGAGTTTCGTCTGAAACCCGACCCCAATGCAAGTCAATGGGAAATAAAAGTCGGCATTGAGCGGATGACATTCATCCACTCAATGCCGACTTTTATTCCCCATTGACTTGCATTGGGGTCGGGTTTCGGTCGAAACTCCGACTTTTTTTGCCCTAGTCGGACCAGTTTCATCTGAAACAAATTTTATTTCATGAAACCCGATCCGACCAGAGTCGCTCAACTCTAGTCAGGACCGCTATTCCGGCTCGCCTTTGTACCAGACCATTCCTATTTCAACTTCATATTTCTGCCAGACCATTCCTCTACCAACTCTTCTGTAATCAAAACCAATCTTATTCCAGCTCTTCTGTTTGTAAGACTAATCCTATTCCAGCTCCCCTTTATGCCGAATCCTTGCTATGCCATCTCTCCTATACGAAGACCACTAATAGTCCAGTTTCCCTGTATACCACACCTCTCTTCTCCTAGTTTCATACATAAACTTTTTAATGCTACAAAACAACTTTTCTAGCTATCCTGTATATCATACTACTGTTGCTTTAGCGCAATGTTATTATTTGTGTTTCCAGGATGGTGAGTGTACAGGTTGATGAAGGAAAGCCAGTTGAAGCCAGGCTAAATGGTCCATCTGTTGAATCAGTTCACATAAAAACATCCAACTTTTTCATTGGTGGAGTACCTGCAAAAATTGCCACAACGATTCTCAAAACAAGCCAATCATTCTATGGATGTATCCAGAATTTAATTTTAAATATGGAGTAAGTTTAATAGGAAATGAAAAGCCATTGGACATTGCATCAGAATGTATGAGTTATGACTGTTTCCTTTTTAATATTACCTAGGCAAATGGATTTCACCACTGTTGTAAAATATGAAAATGTTCAGATGGACAGCTGTATGTTGAGAGAGAAGCCTATAACCATCGTCAATAATGATGAGCAAGAGCTGCCACCAACTCCAGTACCATCTGGACCTGTGACAGAAATAAAACCTCAGATAACAACTTCTGTACAGAGGTCACATGTCACAAAGGTAAGCCATAGACTAGATCAAGTAGACTGCTTTTATATCATGGGGTTAATGAAAGATACTTTGTATTGATATCAATTAAATAATTAAACAAAATTGTGCTTTAGGCAAAAGCTTCTCCTATGCCACGCATGTGAGTCTGTGCTTGTCTTTAAGGCAAAAGCTTCTCCTATGCCACACACATTAATTTGTGCTTGTCTTTAAGGCAAAAGCTCCTATGCCACTTACATGAGTTTGTGCTTGTCTTTAAGGCAAAAGCTTCTCCTACGCCACTCAAGTGACTTTGGACTTGTCTTTAAGGCTAAAGCTTCTCCTATGCCACTTACATGAGGCTGTGCTTGTGTTAGGAATGGAAAAACGCACTAAATGAATAAATAATAAAGTGCGTTCGCCGCTCGGGGTCCACCGTGCAGAAGATGTTAACACTGCTGCTAATTAATGGCAGACGCGCTATATGGCGGTATAATGCGCACAGGTTCAACGTCACCCGATGTCCGCAGAGTGGACTCTGTTAGCTCACAGAGGCGCTGTAACATAAACGCCGAGCCTGTTAGACTCACAGGTCTCAGCGAAATTGCACGCACGGTATCCGGTCACAGGACACGGGCCCAAGACTGGGGTCGGTGTCCGTCTAGACCTACCGTGCGTGCGGTGTCACTACTGCGGACGCCGGTAAGTGCTGCTGAATGCAGCACGGCGGCAGACACAGTCGCTATGCGATAGTGCCGAGACGTGACACCACCGGACACTAGTGTAGAGGTGCGGTGTGCACAGTGGCCTCTGGCTTGCCACTGACTGGCGCTGACTCTTTCCCTAGTTCCCTATCCACATGCATAATATCAGAGGGAGGGGAATCTTAATAAGTCAGTCACCAGAGTCATACATACATCACCATTCACACATCTAGCAAGAAGAGTCTATACTAGCGCATGGCCGAACGGCCATGCGGGCCTTTTATAGCCGTGCGCTGCCGGGACCTTCCAGATCTCTGAGATGGACCAATCAGATCATAAGAAGGACCTGAGCACGTGGCTCCCGACCTCCAATGGGAGATCGTCTTGTGAGCATGCTCAGTAGAGCGGCAGAGGGACTTAGCCTCAGGAATGGCTTGCTGCATAGCAGCATGTGAGGCTCTGGATTCCTGTTGTGTCGCTGCAGGAATCCGACGCCTAACAGCTTGTCTTTAGACAAAAGCTTCTCCTACGCCAATCATGTGAACGTGACTCTGCTTGTCTTTGAGCAGCTCTGCATCCAACCGCCAGTGCAATACAGGATGACGAAAATCCAAAGCACCAGAATTATTCCCAGCACACAAATAAAACAAGCATCTAAAGTGACATTTTGGCCACAAGCAGCCTTTGACTGTTTTTCACTTTTTGTCTTATGATTGTTTGTGGCCAACATGTTGCTTTATGTATCGCTTTGGTGCTTCTGATCACATAAAGGATTTTTGCCTGCTGGGAATAACTGTGATGCCTTAAATTTTCCTCATTCTACACCCAACACTTTTGCCAGAATGAAAACCAGAATTACTATTGTGTTCTATTTTATGCACTCATACTGCATAAACAGCACTAAAGCCATTCTTCTCCTGCAGTGACCAGTCTTTCTTCCATATCCCATAAACCCTTCTTCACATGCCCTCTGTCTCTTTCTTCTTTTTTTTCTCACCTTACAGTCCTTATGTTACATTTTATGCACATATTTTATTAGTATATTAGTGTCTCATGACATTTCTTGATTGAACTATTGTGATAATTTAATTTAAATGGTTGTTAAAGCAATTTACAGGAAAAGAACTGCATTTCTTATCAAGGCTTATATAGGCCTAAAAAATGTTTGCATTGCACGTATATAGTAACATAGTAACATAGTAACATAGTAATTAAGGTTGAAGGGAGACTTTAAGTCCATCTAGTTCAACCCATATCCTATCCTAACTTGCCCTAACATGTTGATCCAGAGGAAGGCAAAAAAAACCCATGTGGCAACAATAAGCTTCACATTGGGGAAAAAAATTCCTTCCCGACTCCACATACGGCAATCAGACTAGCTCCCTGGATCAACGCAATATTAAGGAGACTAGTGTATATACCCTGTAATATTATACTTTTCAAGAAAGGCATCCAGTCCCTTCTTAAATTTTAGTAGTGAATCACTCATTACAACATCATATGGCAGAGAGTTCCATAGTCTCACTGCTCTTACAGTAAAGAATCCGCGTCTGTGAGTATGCTTAAACCTTCTTTCCTCCAGACGTAGAGGATGCCCCCTTGTCCCCGTCACAGGTCTAAGAGTAAAAAGATCATTAGAAAGGTCTTTGTATTGTCCCCACATATATTTATACATTGTAATAAGATCACCCCTAAGCCTTCGATTCTCCAAACTAAATAACCCCAAGTGTAATAACCTGTCTTGGTATTGCAGACCCCCTAGTTCCCTAATAACCTTGGTCGCTCTTCTCTGCACCCGCTCCAGTTCAGCTATGTCTTTCTTATACACCGGAGACCAGAACTGTACACAGTATTCTAAGTGTGGTCGCACTAGTGACTTATATAGAGGTAAAATTATGTTCTCCTCATGAGCATCTATGCCTCTTTTAATGCATCCCATTATTTTATTTGCCTTTGCAGCAGCTGCTTGACTCTGGCCACTAAATGTGAGTTTGTCGTCCACCCATACACCCAGGTCTTTTTCAGTGACTGTTTTGCCCAGTGTTTTACAATTAAGCACATAATTATACAACTTGTTTGTTCTACCCAAGTGCATGACCTTACATTTATCCCCATTAAAGCTCATTTGCCATTTATCAGCCCAAGCTTCTAGTTTACATAAATCCTCCTGTAATATAAAATTGTCCTCCTCTGTATTAATTACCCTGCAGAGTTTAGTGTCATCTGCAAATATTGAAATTCTACTCTCTATGCCCCCTACAAGGTCATTAATAAATATGTTAAAAAGAAGCGGGCCCAAAACTGACCCCTGTGGTACCCCACTGCTAACCGTGACCAGTCCGAGTGTGCTCCATTAATAACCACCCTTTGTTTCCTATCCCTGAGCCAGCTCTTAACCCACCTACACATATTTTCCCCTATCCCCATTGTTCTCATTTTATGTATCAACCTTTTGTGTGGCACCGTATCAAAAGCTTTTGAAAAGTCCATGTACACCACGTCCACTGCATTCCCTTGGTCCAGTCCGGAACTTACCTCTTCATAAAAGCTTATCAGATTAGTCTGACAGGAACGGTCTCTTGTAAACCCATGTTGATATTGGGTCATAAGGTTATTCTTCTCCAGATACTCCAGTATAGTATCTCTTAGAAAACCCTCCAGGATTTTACCCACAGTTGAGGTTAAACTTACAGGCCTATAATTTCCCAGTTCAGTTTTTGTCCCCTTTTTGAATATTGGCACCACATTTGCTATACGCCAGTCCTGTGGTACAGACCCTGTTATTATGGAATCTTTAAAGATTAAAAATAGTGGTCTATCAATGACTGTGCTTAATTCCTGCAGTACTCGGGGGTGTATCCCATCCGGGCCCGGGGATTTGTCAATTTTAGTGATTTGTAGACGCCGCCGTACTTCCTGCTGGGTTAAGCAGGTGACATTTAATGGAGAATTTTTATCCCTGATCATGTTATCCATCATGGGATTTTCTTGTGTAAATACTGTTGAAAAAAAGTCATTTAGCATATTGGCTTTTTCCTCATCCTCATCCACCATTTCACCCAGACTATTTTTAAGGGGACCAACACTATCATTTTTTAGCTTCTTACTATTTATGTAGTTAAAGAATATTTTGGGATTATTTTTACTTTCTCTGGCAATGAGTCTCTCTGTCTCAATCTTTGCTGTCTTGATTTGCTTTTTACAGAATTTATTTAATCTTCTGTATTTATTTAATGCCTCATCACTACCTACTTGCTTTAATTCTCTAAATGCTTTATTTTTATCTCTTATTGCGCCCCTTACAGCTCTATTTAGCCATAGTGGTTTCCTCCTATTTCTCGCATGTTTATTCCCATACGGTATATATTGTGCACAGATCCTATTCAGGATGCTAATAAACGTCTCCCATTTTCTTTGTGTATTTTTATGTCTCAGGATATCGTCCCAGTTAATTGCACCAAGATCATCTCTCATCCGTTGGAAATTTGCCTTCCTGAAGTTTAGTGTCCTTGTAACCCCTCTACTACACATCTTATTAAAGGATACATGAAAACTTATTAATTTGTGATCACTATTACCCAAGTGACCCCCAACCCTTACATTTGATATGCGGTCTGGCCTGTTGGATAATATTAGGTCTAGCAGTGCCCCCCCTCTTGTTGGGTCCTGAACCAGTTGTGAAAGGTAATGGTCTCTCATAGTAGTCAAAAACCTATTACCTTTGCTGGAACTGCAGGTTTCGGTTCCCCAATGTATTTCAGGGTAGTTGAAGTCCCCCATAATAATGACTTCTCCTTGAGTCGCTGCTTCATCTATTTGCTTTATGAGGATATTCTCTGTTGCTTCCATTATTTTTGGAGATTTATAACAAACCCCTATCAGTAATTTATTATTTTTCCCCCCTCCCCTTATCTCTACCCACAGGGACTCTACATTTTCATTAGATTCATATATATTATCACGAAGGATGGGTTTTAAGGATGATTTTACATATAAACACACGCCTCCCCCTCGCTTATTTGTACGGTCATTTCTGAACAGACTATAGCCCTGTAAATTAACCGCCCAGTCGTGGCTCTCATCCAGCCATGTCTCAGATATCCCCACCATGTCATAATTATGCTCCAACAACATTAACTCCAATTCCTCCATTTTGTTGGCGAGACTTCTGGCATTAGTATACATGCACTTTATGTATCTCTCTGTACCTCTATTCTTTCTTAAATTATTAACTGTTCTAACCCCACCCCCCATGCCACCCCCACCGTCATTATTTGTGCCCAGGTCTCTATCTGCACTGTCTTCCCCTCCTATAAAAGGAATACCCCCCCCGTCCCTAGTTTAAACACTCCTCCAACCTTCTAGCCATTTTCTCCCCCAGCACAGCTGCACCCTCCCCATTGAGGTGCAGCCCGTCCCTAGCGTAGAACCTGTAGCCAACTGAGAAGTCGGCCCAGTTCTGCAGGAACCCAAACCCCTCCTTCCTACACCAATTCCTGAGCCACTTATTAACCTCCCTAATCTCCCGTTGCCTCTCTGGCGTGGCACGTGGTACAGGAAGTATTTCCGAAAATACCACCTTGGAGGTCCTTGCTTTAAGCTTACAGCCTAATTCCCTGAAATCATCTTTAAGGACCTTCCACCTACCTCTAACTTTGTCATTTGTGCCAATGTGCACCATGACCGCTGGATCCTCACCAGCCCCTCCCAGTAATCTGTCAACCCGCTCAGCGATGTGTCGGACTCGAGCGCCAGGTAGGCAGCACACCGTTCGACGATCCCTGTCTTTGTGACAGATTGCCCTATCTGTTCCCCTAATAATTGAGTCTCCCACTACCAGAACCTGTCTGGCCTGCCCTGCTCTCCTATTTCCCCCCTTACTGGAGAAGACACTCCTCCGGCTTTCAGAGGACATGCCTTGCTGCAGCAGTGCTACTCCTGCACTAACACTCCCCTCATCTGCCAACTTTGCAAACTTATTGGGGTGTGCCAGATCAGGACTAGCCTCCCTGGTGCTCTTCCCTCTACCCCGCCTTCTAACTGTCACCCAGCTAGCTGCTTCATTGTCCTGCAGCTCCAACCTAGCATCCCCCCCCTCATCTATCCCATTGAGCGTCTGCTCAGTGAGCAGAAGACTCCTTTCCATATTGTCTATGGATCTCAGTGTTGCCAGCTGCACATTTAGATCCAGTATCTGGGCTTCCAAATGCACAACGTGCTCACATCTTGCACAGCAGTATGCACCCTCGACCGGCTGTTCAAGGACTGCATACATGCGGCAAGACGTGCACTGGATGGCATTGGCAATAGTGGAGCACATCCTAATGGGGATTGCACCAGACAATAAGATAAGCAAAAATAAATAATAAAAAAAAAAAAAAAAGTATTACTATAACAGCAATTCAGTAAGACCTCCCTTGGAAACTCTCTGAATCTAAAGTCACTGAATTTCAAGTCACACACTTACCACAGTTCGCACTTATGCTCAGGTCACACTCAGCTCGTTCACACTCGCTCAGGAAGAAGATTTAAAAGAGTTTTTTTTTTTTTTTTCCCCTTTCACCAGCACACCACCTTGCTGCTCAATGCACTTCCAAAAAAATAAAATAGTCCTTGATAACCCCTTTAAGACTGCAACTGAAAAGGTAAGGTTAAAATTCAGCAATAGTAATTCTGAGTTTCTGAGTCTGAATCTCCGTCCTGTTGTTGGAAGCTATACTACATTGTGATGATGATGCGGCTGAATGTTTTCTAGAATTAAAATATCAAGGTTAATATAACTAATGTATTGTCTTTTGTGTTAATATAGCCATTACCATGTGCACAGGATATATTGCCAGCTTATGTACCCGATGCTCACCAGTTTGGTCTTACTAGAGGAAGCCATATCATTTTGCCATTTGACCAATCTACCATCAGAAGACGGTAAGTACAAAGCAATATATTTTATTGGTTCAATAGAAAAGGATGTATGTACCATGTATGTAGCCAATATTCATTCTAGTGGGTCAGTATACAGGAACTGAAACTCGGTCGGCTCCCGCTGTGATTTTACACTATGCGGCTGCTGAATTGCCGGCTTTTCTTCTATCTATCTATGTAATATATATACTGTATATACATATGGTATATATATGTGTGTGTCACTGACATCTATATACATTTTCTATGTATTCTATCTGTATATATCTATCTATTCCATTCTAACCTGTCACTCTGTTTTTACTGTACGCTGCAGATGAATTGCCGGCTTTTATTCTATCTATCTACTATTTATATATGTAAACATGACACTTGCATTACACTCGTGCGATTCTCGGCAGTGAGACTTGGACCGATTTTTCATACGCTTAGCATGACTCCGGCCTTATGGTCCCTCTCTCATCATTGGTTTCAACTGTGTCAACATCCAGCTGTGTCAGCATCCAGCTGTGTCAGCATCCAGCTGTGTCAGCATCCAGCTGATACAGTTGAACTTGTGATGACAGGCCCCATAGCATCTGGGAGGCAGTGTAGAGGGATAGAGTCTAACTGTATGGACGCACTGCGCACGCTTGATATAGTTACAGTAATGTAGCTCCGGGTTGGCCACTCAAAGCGCAGGGTCCGGGGCAACTGCTCCCTCTGCCTCCCGATAGCTATGCTGCTGAACCTGGGTATAAGCAATCTTTGAGAGTTCATTATGAGCAGTTATTATTATTTATTAGTTATTATTATTTATTATTACGCTTTGCTTCTATAGTGCTATCATATTCTGCAACACTTTGCATACATTATCATCACTGTCACTGATGGGGCTCACAATCTAAATACCCTATCAGTATGTCTTTGAAATGTGGGAGGAAACCGGGGAATCCAGGGGAAACTCACGCTAACATGGGGAGCACATACAAACTCCTTGCAGTTGTTGTCTTTGGTGGGATTTGAACCCAGAACCCCAGCGCTGGAAGGTTCATTACAATATAATGTCACATAAGGCTTCAGTACTCATGGTGTATGTCACTTTCTGTGTAGACTGTCTGTTCAGTTGTCTCTGAGGACATTCGCCACCAGTGGCCTCATCTACTACATGGCTCACCAAAATCAGGTTGACTATGCTGCTCTTCGGCTTTATGAAGGGAAACTTCATTTCCTGTTCGACATGGGAAAAGGACGGACAGAGACCATGCATTCTGCTGTTATCAATGATGGAAAATGGCACACAGTATGTAAAAAAATTATTTTGTTTTAATATGTGAGATGAACATTAATGGATCTTATGTAATAATTTGTACTAATCCATTTCAATATTTAGATTATTCAATTTCTAGAACTGGTATTCCCATTAAGCTTTTGCTATTAAATATAATGAGTAGTTTTTATTGCATTAAGTGGTGGCACACATATTTAGTTAATTTCATTGCTAGATTTGTAGATCAATACATTATCACCCTTGTGAGCGAAATCGCAGTGTTTAAAGGGAAATAAAAAGGAAATGAAAGTGTTAGGCATTAACGATATTAAAACGTGAATTAAAAGATGAATGCATATAGCCACAAGATAAATCATGTTTCCCTCTTGGGCCTACAGCTTCATTTTGATGGAAAATAGCATTTCTCTTCTGTGACTAAATATCAGGAGAGGGTGTGCACTCAAGTAGCCTCGTCATGTAGACTCAATCCATAGAGCTGTATGTCTGTAGGAGGTGCTTGTGCTAGTAGGCCACATTGAACATACATCTCGTGAAATAAGTATGGAACACATCAACAATATACTAAGTAAATATATTTCTAAAGGTGCGATTGAAATGAAATTCTCACCAAATGTCGGTAATAACTCATCCAATCCACACAGGCAAAGAAATCAAACTATAGATGTCCATACATTAAGTTATAGTATGTGTAATAATGGGAAATGACACAGGGAAAAAGTAATGAACACGCTTACTGAACTTTAATACTTCATACAAAAGCCTCGGTTGGTGATGACAGCGTCAAGATGCCTTCTGTATGGAGAAACTACCATATATACTCGTGTATAAGGCAAGTTTTTAGCACATTTTTTGTGCTGAAAATGCCCACGTCGGCTTATACACGAGTCATTGTCCCAGAAGCCGGTGGGGGAGGGGAAGTGGTGGAGCAGCGGGTCACAGGAGGCAGGAGTCGGCGGCTGCGGTTGTAACTGTGCCTGCTGCTAAAGAGAAATGAATGTTCACTGTGCTGGCAATGAATACTCATTTCTCGTTTAGCTCGCACAGCTACAGCTGCAGCCGCCGGCTTCCGGCAGCAGTAGAAAAAAAACCTCCTACTTACAGCTCCTGTGGCCGAGCGATCACGTGTCCCCAGTGAGTGGAGAGAGGTGAATATTCATTGCCTTAATGAGCCGGGACATGTGATCGCTCAGTCACAGGAGCTGCTGGTGCTGGAACAGGATGCTGCGAGTGTGCGCAGGGAAGGTAAGTAGGAGGTTTTTGTTTTTTTATGCTTTTACCATGGGGGACCATGCATTCAAGGATAGGGATGAGGAACCATGCATACAAGGATAGGGATGAGGAGTCATGCATACTAGGACATGGACGAGGAATCATGCAGACAAGGATGGGGATAAGGACCTATGCATACCAGAACAGGGATGAGGAGCCATGTATACAAGGATAGGGATGAGGGGACAATGCATATCCATCTTATACTCAAGTCAATACGCTTTCCCTGTTTTCCATGGCAAAATTAGGTGCCTCAGCTTATACTCAGGTTGACTTATACTCGAGTATATACGGTAGTTGTATGGATTACTCACTTGTGATTTTGGCCCATTCTTCCACAGAAACACTCTTCAAATCCTGAAGGTTGCGTGGGCTCCTTCTCTGAACTCTGAGCTTTAGCTCATTACATTACATAAATTTTCTGTTTGATTCAGGTTAGGGGATTGGTTGAGCCATTCTAGGAGCTTTATTTTCTTTCTCTGAAACCAACTAAGGGCTTCCTTGGCTGTGAGTTTGGGATCATTTTCTTACTGAAATGTCCACCCTTCATTTATCTTCATCATCTTGGTAGATGGCAGCAGATTTTATTCAAGAATGTCTCAGTACATTTACACATTCATCCTTCCTACAATCATATGACGTTTGCCAGTGTCTTATGCTGAAAAAAAGCCTCACACCATTATGTTTCCACCTACAAACTTTACTGATGGTATGGTATTTTGGGGGTTATATGCAGTGCCTTTTGGTCTCAAAACATGGTGTGTGTTATGGCATCCATAGAGATAAATTTTGGCCTCATCTGATCAGACTATATTCTCCCAGTGTTTCACAGACTGATCTAAATGTTGTTGACCAACTTTAAATATAACCGAACATGCTTTTGTTCTGCAGTGGAGTCTTGCGTGGTGAGTGTACATACAGGCCACAGAGGTTAAGTAGATTACTTATTGTTTTCTTTGAAAATATTATACCTGCTGATTCCAGGTTTTTCTGTGGCTCTCTTGGAGACCTATTCTTTTCACTACTCTGTCTGAAATCTTATTGGGAGCTCCTGGTCATGGCCAGTTTATGGTGAAATGATGTTCTTTCCTCTTCTGGATTATGGTTCCAACAGTGCTCACTGGAATCTTCATTAGTTTAGAAATTCTTCTGTTACCAATGGCATCAGTATATTTTGCAACAATAAGGTTGTGAATATCTTGAGACAGCTCACTGGTTTTACCCATCATGAGATCTTTCTCGTGAGACACCTTTTTACAGGCCATCAGTTGAACCAGCTGATATTATTTTTCACTAAGCGGCAGGATTGCTTTCTAATTACTGATAGATTTCTGCTGGTGTCATGTTTTTCAAGGTCTTTTTGCACCTATCTTTCTTCATTTGTTCATTTTTGCCTGTGTTATTTCTCACTATTATATATAATTTAATTTATAGACTTCTGTTGTTTGATTTATTTGCCTGTGTGGATTGGATGGGTTGTTACCGACATCTGGTGAACATGTCATGTCCATAGCACCTTTAAAAATATATTTACTTAGAAAACTGCTGATGTTTTCAATACTTATTTCACTGGCTGTATTTTTAATACCATGAGGTACACTGAGTAATTTACATTGAACCAAATCTGCATGCAAGCATTAAAACTAAGCCACCAATCAGCCATACGTTGTGCATGTTACATCTGAACATAATTATAGTAAATGACCCATATAGTGATTTTTTTCATATTTCTGATTATATAATATGTAAAATGCAAGGTTTCTCCAAGACATTGAAAATTGATATTACTTTCACAGATAACAACTGAATACATTAAAAGAAAAAATATCATTACTATTGACGGTCAAGAATCTACTTCAGTCAGCGCTCCAGGAGAGAGCAACACTCTGGATGTGGAAGGCAAACTGTACCTGGGTGGTCTGCCGCCAAGCTACATAGCTAAGAACATTGGAAATGTAAGGAAGGCTTTTTTCATAGCAATAATGAGTATTTATGACCAGTTATAATAGAAGGGGGCCTCTTGTTTCACCAGTAATAACTTCAAAGCCTTCAATGAAATCTGCAGTTCCTCTGCAGCTAATAGCATTTGCCTGGGGCTTCCAAGAGCAAGACCTCTCTTTTGAATAACTCTTCTTAAACTGTTTCTTACCCCTCATTACTTGTGACCTGTATGCATGTATAAACCATTCGTAATTATGATGGCGTTGGAATTATTTAAAGTGGTTATTTCTTTTTCCTTTAGCATTATCGGCAGGTTTACTTACAAGCAGAATCAACTGAGAACACATTTACGTTGGCGTAAACAGACAGGGCTCAATTTATGACTGCATTTCTGATGGGGTCTTTAGCTCGAACACTTCTCAATTAGTGACTTTCTGTTTTGCGTCAACTTCATCAAACGGTTTGCACCTTTTTTCAAGTTCTCTCTTGTGGTTTGGTTAGGGTACCGTTACACCTAGCGACTCACCAGCGATCCCGACCAGCGATATGACGCGGTCAGGATCGCTGATGCATCGCTAGGTGGTCGCTAGTGAGCTGCCACACAGGCAGATCTCACTAGCGACATCGCAGGGGACGGGGGTCGCTACTTACCTGTCAGACGCGGCGATCCTGACGTCCTCCCGCCAGGCTCCACGCGTCGCTCGTCGTCACAGCAGGAAGCGCCGCAGGAAGTGGCCGACGAGAAATGATCCAGGAGCTTCTCGCGCGATCAGCGATAACCAGCGGGGGAGCCGGTCGGAGGTAAGTATCACATGCAGCGATATCGCTAGCAATATCGCTGCTACGTCACAAAATCGGTGACTTTACAGCGATATTGCTAGCGATATCGCAGTGTGTAACGGGGGCTTTAGAGTTTAGGTTATTTCCATCAATGTGGCTTATCAGATGTTTTAGACACATTCATAAAATGTGACTATAGAACAAAGTGGCAAAATTTGGCACAACTGTACTCTAGTCCCTATCAAATGGTTTTAGATATAGTGCACCAGTTATTTTAGCTCATGCATTATGGCATTTTGTGAAATGTGTAAAGTTTCCATGCTAAAAATTCACAAAACCAGTTAAATACAAAAAGACAATTTTGGCCTACATGCAAAGTTCATGAAATGCATGCGCCATTTGGCTAAATGTAGATAGAAAACCAGAGAAATAGTCAACTCACCCTGGAAACAGGGACTGCATGACCAGTGTTAGACGCTGCATAAGTCAAAATAGAATTTTGCTAGCGTCCAACATAAGATAAAACATAAATTCTTCATTTGTTCTTCACAAAAAAGTGCCTAATAGAAAAAGCGGACAGAAGGGACAAATAACCATATAGGCTTGAAAAGTATATTTGGAAGGTTTCTCTTTATCCTCTCAATTTGATATGGCGTGTTACTTTTTTGAAAAGAACAAATAAAGAATCTGTTTTTATCTTATTTTAGATGCTAGCGAAACTTTTATTTGGTTAAATGCGGTGCAAAAATCACAAGCGAAAATCAAAGAAGTAAAGTGACTTAAAAGAAAAGCCGCTGATGAAGAATTGAGCCCTCAGTACGTAAAGAGGCCAGTCACTTGCCATAAATGTCATTCTTTTACATGGTATAAATGCCACTGTTCTCTTGAATTGGGTATGGCTTGCTTTTTGCTCCTGCACAGGTTTATGAGAAATAGGCTCCTCCTGTCTGTATATAAATTTAGTCTTTAGGACCAACTGGGAGTGGTCTGCAAGAAGTCTGCCTTGAAGAAGAGTTGAGGACTACATCCACTTTGCGAAAAGATTGTATTTTTTATGCAAAGAAGAGAAGGCCATAATATAGAATATATTGGAGCAGGAACAAAAGACGACAGCATTTACATCAGGCAAACAATTATGTATTTGTGGCAAGTCCTCTTTCAGGCGTAATTTGTGAAGATATCCCCCTTTCCCTTACACCCTAACTTACAAATCCCAGTTATGAGAAGACTTTATTACACCAGCTTCAATTGTTATGAGAAGAATAATGTAATTATGCCTAAAGCTGATTTTTCTTTGTTAGGTGACACACAGTATCCCAGCATGCATCAGCAATGTCACCATTAATAGCAAACAGCTGGATAAGGACGGGGCCATCTCCATACATGCAGTCAATAAATGTTATACTTCTGCGGAGGAGGGAACCTACTTTGATGGATCCGGATTTGCTGCTTTAGGTAAATATTATTTATTATTTATAGTAAAGTGTAGATATGTGACATTGCCGTGTGTGCAAGACGTCTAAGAACAATGGATGAGTAAATGATGAAAGATAATTGACTCTTGATGATATTCCACTCGTCACTAACAAATATAACCACAGACATTCAGCGCTAAGGATTTAGGCGCACACCGTGCGGATTCTGCTGTGGAATTTTCCGCGCAGATTTTGCTAAAATGACCTGCGTTTTACGTGCAGTTTTTGTGCAGTTTTAGTGCAGATTTAGGCTGAGTGCAGACGTACTTTTTGGCCCTGCGGATTTTTCCGCGCAGAATGGAAGAAATCCGCAGGTCAAATGACCTGCATTTTTCCTGCGGATTTCTTCCATTTTTCATGCAGTTTTCATGCGGTTTTTGTGCGGTTTTCCATCGCGGTTTTCCCCCTGCGGATTTGGTGATAGGGGAGATGGAAAACTGCACAAAAGAAGTAACATGCTGCGGATTTTGTACCGCGGGAAAATCGCGCGGAAAAATCCGCAGCGTCTGCACAGCGTTTTTTTTTTTTACATTGATTTTAAGGCTACTGTACATCACAATGCGGATATGCAACGTTTCTGCGCTGTAAAATCCGCTGCAAATCTGCATTGTGTGCACACAGCCTAAGAGCAGATGTAGTGCAGTTTTTGTGCGGATTTCCCCTGCAGTTTTCACCTGCAGATTTCTAGAATGGAGCAGGTGGAAAACTGCAGCTAAACCGCAAAAGAAGCGACATGCTGCTTCTTTTATTCTGCACCAAATCTGCGCAGAAAAATCAGCAGCATGTGCACAGCGTTTTTTGTTTTACATAGCCTTAAATGGTAGTGTACATCACGTGCAGTTCTGCTGCAGTTCTGCAGGGCCAAATCTGCTGCAGAACTGCACAGAATCTGCACCGTGTGAACAGGGCCTAAGAAATCCTTCTATATTCCGTCATTATATTTTGGAGGGGTTGAAAGAGAAAATAAACTTTGCCTATCCATGACCCACTGAATTCTAGTAGAAACTAAGTATTGTCCATTGAGTTCGATCTACAGTATATTCTAATCTTGACATGGTAAGAAGTAGAAATGGAGCAGAATTCATTACTGAATGTAACTTTTGTTTGACCTTTACTTGTACAGTATATGTGTAGAAGTTTAATAGTTTAATATATGTATGCACTGTGTATATTATATATATATCTTTGTATAAAACTACCCTAAATATATTTATATAAGAAAACTCCTCTCTCTTTCTCTCTCTCTGTATGTGTATACTATATATATATATACTGTATATATAACATATATATATACACTCACTGGCCACTTTATTAGGTACACCATGCTAGTAACGGGTTGGACCCCCTTTTGCCTTCAGAACTGCCTCAATTCTTCGTGGCAGAGATTCAACAAGGTGCTGGAAGCATTCCTCAGAGATTTTGGACCATATTGACATGATGGCATCACACAGTTGGCGCAGATTTGTCGGCTGCACATCCCTGATGCGAATCTCCCGTTCCACCACATCCCAAAGATGCTCTATTGGATTGAGATCTGGTGACTGAGGAGGCCATTTGAGTACAGTGAACTCATTGTCATGTTCAAGAAACCAATCTGAGATGATTCGAGCTTTATGACATGGCGCATTATCCTGCTGAAAGTAGCCATCTGATGCCTGTTCTTAGCTGAGAGGAGTGGTACCCAGTGTGGTCTTCTGCTGCTGTAGCCCATCTGCCTCAAAGTTCGACGCACTGTGCGTTCAGAGATGCTCTTCTGCCTACCTTGGTTGTAACGGGTGGCAATTTGAGTCACTGTTGCCTTTCTATCAGCTCGAACCAGTATGCCCATTCTCCTCTGACCTCTGGCATCAACAAGGCATTTCCGGCCACAGAACTGCCGCTCACTGGATTTTTTTTCTTTTTCGGACCATTCTCTGTAAACCCTAGAGATGGTTGTGCGTGAAAATCCCAGTAGATCAGCAGTTTCTGAAATACTCAGAAAAAGCCCTTCTGGCACCAACAATCATGCCACGTTCAAAGGCACTCAAATCACCTTTCTTCCCCATACTGATGCTCGGTTTGAACTGCAGGAGATTGTCTTGACCATGTCTACATGCCTAAATGCACTGAGTTGCCGCCATGTGATTGGCTGATTAGAAATTAAGTCTTAACACACAGTTGGACAGGTGTACCTAATAAAGTGGCCAGTGAGTGTATATATATATATATATATATATATACAAACCTCCTCTCTCTGTTTATGTATATACATGGACTCCTTTAAGTAGGAGTAAATGTAAAGATAGTATGGTAATTAATGAGATAAATGTGTTTACCTTTTCTTACTTTTGTAGTAAAGGAAGGTTACAAAGTGCGATCAGATGTGAACATAACACTAGAATTCCGTACCAGTGCATTGAATGGAGTCCTCTTAGGAATCAGTAGTGCTAAGGTTGATGCCATTGGCCTGGAAATTGTAAACGGCAGGGTGAGTTTACATTTTTGTTGTAACATATTCTACTTATGTGTATAATGAGAGCAGGAAGATGAAAATAGGAGAGCGATTTAGGAGGAGACTGGGTGGAAGAAGAGGTTGCTTCACTTTGTTCTGACTGAAAATTATAAGCCTTTCATGTTCAAAACTTTCTGCTGAAAGTGGCCATATGTAAGCGCAGCCCCATTACAAGTTTTACTATGTTGTCCTACTTGGAACGTTTCTGTTCTGACTTTTTCCATATAATAAAATATTACATTCTCTTGTCACCACAGATAGGATCATTGTTTCTATCACACACTTTGAATATATATCTAGATATGCTATATGATAATAATCTGAATCTTCACAATCATGTCCATATGTGTCCTTGGTCCATAACTGATGTTTTAATTTGTATAAATAGACGGTTCACATGAAAAATAAGAAACGTAATATATCTTATCTAAGAGATATGATTCTTTCTCCTCCGGGACTGATCTCAACATTCTCAATTTAAGGTTAAAACTTGTTGTAAGAGAGCAGCTGGACAGGTCATGGGTGAGAAGAATGTGTTACCAAGGTGGTTAGCCTCAGTGATGTGAGTTCCAGCAATGATAGGTTGCTGTGAAGGTTTTTAATGGGACCAGATTTTTGGGTATGAGTATTAGGAGCGTCAAGAAGAGATGGGTGGGACCAGCCACTCCCATATTTCTACTCCAGGATTTGAAGGGTTTACTTAAGACAGCTGAGCTGCCTCAGTTGTGTCCGTGTGTGGAGTTGGGGCTGGTGCGTAACCAGCAACTGTGAGCCGACTAAGCTTGAAGTAAGACCAGAACTGCTGTCTGTTAAAGACTCTGAGATTGTTTTGCCTTCAGCTTGGAAAAGGACTTTGTTTCTTCTGTTATTTTCGAAAGGCTATTTGTTTCATTTAAAAAATGAAAATTTATGATGTTCAATAAACTTTGCCTGTTTGACAAAGAAAAACTTGTGCCTGTCTGGACCCTCAGTGGCTACCAAAGATCGTGAACCTTACACTTTGGTGAGTGAAAATGAAATGTTACATAACTGAGATAGAAAATGGCATTTACTATTGAAGCGGTTCATTACAGAGGTGAAGAAGGAGAAGCTCTGCCTCTAGCACCTCCTTTTTCTTCATACCTCCCTTCTACATAAGAGATGACAGTTGGAATTTATAAGATTCTATCTCGGTAATGTAACAATCTGTCTTCACTGAATACAGATTTTATCCTTGAATTGAGAAGTTTGAAAATGAAAGATCAGTCCTGTGTCATGATCTCAGTGTGGGTTTGACTCGCACATGTGGGGGTAATGTCTGGAACCAGTGCTGATGACTGGCATTGCTGGGGTTAAAGGTTGTGATCCCAGTGCAGGCTTACCTGCACACCTGGGGCTTATGATTGTGGCCTCTCCCTGGTTCTGGGAAAGGCTTCTTATAGCCTCAGGAAGCTCCTGTCCCTGTCAGTTATACTTTCGCCCTTGGCATAGTGTGGTGACCCCTGAGTGTGTTTGTGCTGTGTTCTTGTTTATCTGATACTTTGTCTACGACTCGGTCTGTTCTCTGGATGCTGCTTGTTGGATTCTGCTTGGTACCTTCTATGTCTGTTTGGCTTTGACCACTGCCTGGCCCCGACTCTCCGTTCTGTCTCATCCCTGGTACTTTACTTTTATTTCTGTGTATGACCCGGTTTGTCTGACTTTGAGAATTCCTGTATTAGTGTTCTGCCTATCTCTGACAGCAGGACGCTAAGCCCCACCCCCTTGCAGTCACATGACCGTAGGTCCTTCACTGCTCACTGACTTTAGCTTCTCCAGGTCCTGTTTGCCTGAACTGTCCGGCCGTGTTTGACCCCGGGCCCCTCTGCAGTGTGGGTGAGTCCTTGCTCAGTGGTGGCTGCATGTCGACCTTAACAGGACTGTGACATCCTGGAGGAGAAAGAAGCAGATAAGATATATTACAATTTTTCTTACTTTTATGCGTACTAATAATAATTTCTGAAATAAAAATGATGATTGTGCTTTAAATAGAACACTGAATGCTTTTCGCTTGTTCCACATCTCAAATTTTCTTTTTGAGAATTAATACTCCCATGTGCCATTTATCGACTGGGTACAAGCGCAGGGTTCTCACAATGAAAAGGAACTACAGAGGTGAAAATAGTATAGTATAAAGATATTAGAAAAGTATCAACCTACAATGAAATTAAGGCCTTTTTCACACTTCAGTTTTTTGGCGTCAGTCAAAATCCGTCAAAGTGTGAAAAAACGAATTCTGTGAAGTTTGCCAAAAAACTGATGGATCGGATCACTGCAGCTTTCAGAATTTAAAGGAATAGGGAGAGAGGGAATGAGAATTTTCTATGCTAGAACAGCTTTTGGGGTTAAATTAAATAAATGGTAATTCTTCCGGGCATGCTCAGTTTAAAAAAATGGAATCCGTCCCTGAATTCCATCAGTGACGGATCCGCCGCCCATAGGTCACCAGCCGTCTTTTCAACGCAGACAAAAAAATGTTCCGACGGATCCATCAAATGACGGATGCAACGGATGGCCATCCGTTGCAATCTGTCCCTAATGCAAGTCAAGGAGAAAAAAACGGATTCCACTAAAAAAAAGGATCCTTTATTTTCAAAAAAAGGCGGATTTTGACTGATGTCTAAAGACTGAAGTGTGAAAGAGGCCTAATTCAGATGTATTGCTTAGTAAAATTATTACATGATGGAGAAGTATAGAGCAGTTGATTTCATTCTGAGTGTGTTTCATGTGCGACAGGTTTTATTCCATGTAAACAATGGAGCTGCCAGAATAACAGCAGTTTACAAACGAGAAGACTCCGGCTCATTATGTGATGGAAAATGGCACCAAATTCAGGCCAATAAGGTTAAGCACAAAATCATCCTTACTGTTGATGGAAACACAGTGCAGGTCGAGAGTCCTCATGTGCAGTCAACCTCTGCAGACACAAACAATCCCATATATGTTGGAGGTTATCCAGGTAAGATATATTTACCAAATGGGTTTAAAATTCACACAGATAATGTTTCCAGCTTTAAGTAAGCTGCTAGAGTTCATATCTGTTCACAGATAATAGCTTATCTTATGTTCTATTAGGGTACCGTTACACTTAGCGATGCACCAGCGATCCCGACAACGATATGGATCGCTGGTGCATCGCTAAGTGGTCGCTAGTGAGCTGCCAAACAGGCAGATCTCACCAGCGACATCGCTGGGGTCGGGGGTCGCTGCTTACCTGTCAGACGCGGCGATCCTGACATCCTCCCGCCCGCGTCCACGCGTCGCTCGTTGGCGCCACAGGAAGCCCAGCAGGAAGCGCCTGACGAGAAATGATCCAGGACCTTTTCGCACGACCAGCGACAAGCAGCGGGGGAGCCGGTCGGAGGGAAGTATCACATGTAGCGATATCGCTAGCAATATCGCTGCTGCTTCACAAAATCGGTGACGTTACAGCGATATTGCTAGCGATATCGCTAAGTGTAACGGGGGCTTTAGTTATATATCTCACAGTGTTAACAGTGTGCACCCTTCTTGTTATGCTTACATGCACAGATCAGATCTGGAATTTTTGGCAACCACAAGGGATGGGCATGATTTACTAATACACATCTTTTTAGGGTATTGAGTCCCAGTAGAGTTGAGTAGCCCATGACACTTATTTAAAGGTCATTGTAGTTAAATTAAGTTCACACTTCTGGTCTATGAAATTTAAGAAAAGTTCACATTGTGATTTTTTTTTTGCATCTCAAGACTATTAATTCATACATTATGTACATGTAAGCTGTTTTTGGAATATATAAACAAAGTACAGTAGAGCATAAGCTTAACTTTTAGAGATGATCAAATCTTTTGAAATTCAAATTTGTCAGCTTTGATTAATTTTTCAGAAAAATGTAACTTGCATCAAATTGCAATACTGCAAAACCTCCAATTGCCTGGAAAAGATGTGTGATTGTGCGGCCTCCAAGGAATGTATTAAAACCCTTTCAAGCTCTTTTACACAGAGTCTTAGTAATGTGTAAGTGAACTCAATGGGTAAATGGATAGTAATAGGAAGTAAAAAGTATATAAGAAAGAGTCAGCTCACCCATCTTAGAAGTCCAACACAGGAAACATGCAAGGAAAGCAGAAAAAATCCAGCGTCCAGAACTTCTTAAAAATAATGTTTAATTAGTACAAATTAAAAATGTCCAAAAGATATCATGAGACACAAAGAAAGTGTCCACCACTAGGAAAGGGGGGTGCTACAGGAAAACGTTGATTAAGGAATTTTTTCCAAAATGCGCTTGCCTGTTGCACCCCCCTTTCCTAGTGGTGGATACCTTCTTTGTCTCTCATGATATCTTTTGGACATTTTTAATTTGCACCAACTAAACACTTGTGACGGCCGTCTGCGAATCTGGGCTGCAGTAGGAACAGCACCCTGAGTAACCCCGAGACCATTAATCCCTATACAGGGATCTGGAATTGTAGCAAGGCCCAGGGGGTAGCTGTTTTGAGGAGCAGTGGACCAGAGCAGGACGGCCGCCAAGGGGTCAAAGCTAAAACCCGTAATCAAAGTCAGGAGGCAGGAGTCGGAGGCCGGAGGGCAGCAGAGGTACGAAATCAGCAGACAGAAGGAGAGTCAAAAGTCCAGGCCAGGGTCAGTAAAACCAGGAGGTCAGCAAGGTACAAAATCAGCAGGCAGAAGGAGAGTCGGGAATCCAAGCAAAGGTCAGCGTCAAAATATCAGAATAGAGGCAGAGGTACAAAAACGGCAGGCAATAGAATGGTCAGAAATCCAGGCTGAGGTCAGAGTTTAACTATAGCAAATTGCACAGTAGCACGCAGGGGAACCAAGAATATATCCGGCGGCTTGCAAGACCAGTCCCAAGGTATTTGAGGGATCAGGTCATCCCTCACAGGTTCCCGGACTGATGATGTAACCAGGACCGCCCCCAAGACCAGGCCAGACGGACATGCAGTAAGCCCTACATGATTGACAGAGGGGCGGAGCCTGCAGTCACCAGATGCCTGCGCAGGGGCCTCTTCTCTGTCACCACCCTCACCCTGAGGCGAACCACGGCGCCTCCCAGTGGTCGAGGCAGGAACAGCCATCCCCGAGTCTGACGGCGACATGACGGCCCGGCGACTCCTAGTGACCGAGACCGGAACAGCAAGCCCCGAGTCTGGCGGCGAAGTGTCAGTCTGGCGCCTCCTAGTGGCCGGAGCCAGAACAGCAGGCCCTGAGTCTTGCGGCGACGTGCCAGTCCGGCGCCTCCTAGTGGCCAAAGCCGGAACAGCAGGCCCTGAGTCTGACAGCGACGTGACAGTACCCCCCCTTCCAAGAGGGGCCTCCGGACCCTCAAAACCTGGTTTGTCAGGATGAAGGAGGTGAAACCGTCTAATTAACCCCTTGGCATGGATGTCATCAGCGGGGACCCAGGACCTCTCCTCTGGACCATAGCCCTTCCAATGCACCAAATATTGCACGGACTTTCTCACCAAAGGGGAATCAAGGATACCCTGGACTTCGTACTCCAAGGCACCCTTGACCAAAACTGGAGGAGGAGGAGGGGACTGGACGGGATGAATTGGGGAGCGGTACATCTTGAGGAGGGATTTGTGGAAAACATTGGGTATTTTGAAAGACTGAGGGAGCTTTAAACGAAAGGCTACCGGGTTAATTACCTCTAATATTTCATAGGGACCAATAAATCTGGGGCCCAGTTTGGCAGATGGTACCTTAAGCTTAATGTTTTTGGTAGACAGCCAAACTTTGTCCCCAACTCCCAAATGTGGCCCCTTGGACCGCCGTTTATTTGCGGCCGAAGCCTGTCTGACCTGGGAGCCTTTCAAGTTTGAGTTCACCTCCAACCAGATGGTCTTTAAGTGATGTATGGATTTCTCTACCCCCGGGAGCTCCGACATCTTAGCAGAAAATGAACCAAACCATGGGTGTAAACCATAATTGCAGAAGAATGGGGTGGTTTTGATGGATTCTTGGTATAGGTTATTTAGGGCAAATTCGGCTAACGGGAGATGTTCCACCCAATCGGATTGGTGTTCCGAGACATAGCAGCGAAGATACTGCTCTAGGGCTTGGTTGGCACGCTCAGTTTGTCCATTAGTCTCAGGGTGGTAAGCGGAGGAGAAAGATAATTCAACGCCAATGCGTTTGCAGAATGCCTTCCAGAATTTAGAAACGAACTGGGTACCTTGGTCGGACACGATATTCACCGGAGCGCCGTGCAGTCGTATTACATGAATGATGAACAATTTACTTAAGGTTTCTGAATTAGGTAGTCCAGAGAAGGGAACAAAATGGCACTGCTTACTGAACCTGTCCACCACCACCCAGATACATGACTTCCCTTCTGAGGGTGGCAGGTCAGTAATGAAGTCCATGGAGATGTGGGTCCATGGACTCTCTGGGGTGGGCAAAGACTGGAGCCAGCCGGCAGGCCGATTATGGGGAGACTTACCACGCGCACAAGTTTCGCAAGCTAAAACGTAATCTTTACAGTCCTTCATGACCGTCGGCCACCAAAAGTTCCTGGTCACTAGTCTGGCAGTATTATTAACACCAGGATGGCCTGCCAGGACAGAGTCATGTGACTCCTTCAGAACTTGTAGACGAAACGGGGCTGGAACGAACAGTTTCTGGGAGGGCGTCGTGTCCAGGACTGGCTCTGAGGACCTACGGATCTCCTCCAGAAGGTCCAGAGACACGGCCGACACCACGATCCCATTGGCCAGTTTTGGAACTGGTTCCGAGTCCTCAGCCTGTGAAGGGCAGAAACTCCGAGAGAGGGCATCAGCCCTTACATTTTTAGTCTCTGGACGAAACGTGATCACAAAGTTAAACCTTGAGAAGAACAAAGCCCACCTAGCCTGCCTAGGATTCAATCTTTTAGCTGACTCCAAGTAGGTCAGGTTCTTGTGATCCGTGATCACTGTAACCTTGTGTTTAGCACCTTTGAGGAAGTGGCGCCATTCTTCGAAGGCCCACTTTATGGCCAACAATTCCCGATTCCCTATATCATAATTTTTCTCAGTAGGAGAGAATTTTCGGGAAAAGAAGGCACATGGACGGAGTTGAGTGAGGGAGGCAGTGCCTTGGGAAAGCACTGCCCCTACTCCAACCTCAGAGGCATCAACCTCTACCACAAAGGGGCGGTCTAGATCAGGCTGAATTAATATTGGGTTGGCAGAAAAACAATCTTTTAAAACAGAAAATGCCTGAAGTGCCTCAGGCTTCCAATTAACCACGTCTGCCCCCTTCCGGGTCAGATCCGTGAGCGGTTTGGCGATCTCAGAGAAGCCTTTGATGAATTTACGGTAATAATTTGTAAATCCCAAGAATCGCTGCAGCGCTTTTAGAGTTTTGGGTTGCACCCATTCTCTAATGGGTCGGATCTTGGCAGGATCCATGCGAAACCCCTTAGCAGAAATCATGTACCCCAAAAATTGTACCTCCTCAGCCATAAAAACACACTTTTCCAGCTTGGCAAATAGAGAATGCTCTCTAAGTCTTTGGAGCACAGAATGGACATGTTGTGCGTGTGTAAGAACATCAGCGGAGTAGATCAGGATGTCATCTAGATAAATCACTACATATACCCCACAGATATCCCTGAAGATATCTTTCACAAAGTGTTGGAACACGGCAGGTGCATTACTTAACCCAAATGGCATCACAAGATACTCAAAATGACCAAGAGGTGTGTTAAACGTGGTTTTCCACTCATCTCCATCTCTTATGCGAACAAGATTGTAAGCTCCCCAGAGATCAAGTTTAGTGAACCAACGGGCTCCCAGTAGCTGGTTAAAAAGATCAGAGATGAGTGGAAGCGGGTACTGATTCTTTACAGTAATAGCGTTCAGCTTTTGATAATATATGCATGGTCTGAGTCCACCATCTTTTTTTTTCCACAAAGAAAAACCCAGCTCCTACAGGTGAAGTGGAGGGTCTAATAAAACCTTTTTGCAAGCTGTCTGCTATGTAATCATTCATGGCTACACGTTCTGGACCAGAGAGGTTAAATATTCTCCCCTTAGGGAGACGGGCACCTGGAACCAAGTCTATAGGACAATCATATTCTCCATGAGGAGGTAATTTCTCAGACTCCACTATGGAAAAGACATCTTCATAGTCCCTGAATACGTATGGTATAAAGGGTGTTTTAAGTTTAATTTGGCTCACTGACAGTGACATACAGTGGTTTTGACATTGTGGACTCCAGCGCACGATATCCCCTAGGTGCCAGTCAATAACCGGATTATGCTGGTGCAGCCATGGCATGCCTAACACAACTGGATGTGATAAATTGTGAATAACAAAAAACAACATATGTTCTGTGTGTAATGCCCCCACTGACATAGCAATTTCTGTAGTAACAAATTCTACTCCACCATGGATAATAGATGTACCATTAATCGCAGTGGTTTGAATAGGGGCATTAAGTCTTAGCAAACGTACACCAAGATTCCTTGCAAGCAAAAAATCCATAAAGTTGCCCGCGGAACCACAATCCACATAGGCCTTCATACACAGAGATTTATTAGAAAACGAGAGCGAGACGGGTAACAAAAGTTTAGCCGCATTTGCGGGCAATACTTGAGCCTCTGGGCCAGCACGACCAAAGCTGCCCAGAGGCCGATGCTCCAGGAATGTGGATCTCTGACGTTCAGCTTTCTCCCTGAAGACTCCAGACAGCAGCATGCTTGTGAATGAGAATGCTCTTCCAGGCTGTGCACTGCAACAGGTGTTCAGGCCAAATATCAGCTCAGTCAGGAGAAGGAGAAAAAAAAATTCAGGAGACTGCTTTTATATATGATGGACATATCACAGAAAGCAGTTTTTGTGGCCGGATATAATGTGACGGCCGTCTGCTTATCTGGGCTGCAGTAGGAACAGCACCCCGAGTAACCCCGAGACCCTTAACCCCTATATAGGGATCTGGAATTGTAGCAAGACCCAGGGGGTAGCTGTTTAAAGGAGCAGTGGACCAGAGCAGGACGGCCGCCAAGGGGTCAAAACTAAAACCCGTAATCAAAGTCAGGAGGCAGGAGTCGGAGGCCGGAGGGCAGCAGAGGTACGAAATCAGCAGACAGAAGGAGAGTCAAAAGTCCAGGCCAGGGTCAGTAAAACCAGGAGGTCAGCAAGGTACAAAATCAGCAGGCAGAAGGAGGGTCGGGAATCCAAGCAAAGGTCAGCGTCAAAATATCAGAATAGAGGCAGAGGTACAAAAATGGCAGGCAACAGAATAGTCAGAAATCCAGGCTGAGGTCAGAGTTTAACTATAGCAAATTACACAGTAGCACGCAGGGGAACCAAGAATATATCCAGCGGCTTGCAAGACCAGTCCAAAGGTATTTGAGGGATCAGGTCATCCCTCACAGGTTCCCAGACTGATGATGTAACCAGGACCGCCCCCAAGACCAGGCCAGACGGACATGCAGTAAGCCCTACATGATTGACAGAGGGGCGGAGCCTGCAGCCACCAGATGCCTGCGCAGGGGCCTATTCTCTGTCACCACCCTCACCCTGAGGTGAACCACGGCGCCTCCCAGTGGTCGAGGCAGGAATAGCCTTCCCCGAGTCTGACGGCGACGTGACGGCCCGGCGCCTCCTAGTGACTGAGACCGGAACAGCAAGCCCCGAGTCTGGCGGCGAAGTGTCAGTCCGGCACCTCCTAGTGGCCGGAGCTGGAACAGCAGGCCCTGAGTCTGACGGCGACGTGCCAGTCCGGCGCCTCCTAGTGGCTGAAGCCGGAACAACAGGCCCTGAGTCTGACAGCGACGTGACAACACTATTTTTAAGAAGTTCTGGACTCTGTATTTTTTCTGCCTTCCTAGTAATAGGAAGTAACCAACAGCTTGGCAATATCACACTGTAGAAGCTGCACAATCTAATATATACTTATCTTGTAATGTCTTCACATCCTGTTCCGTCCAGATGTCTCCGGATCCCAGAATTGCAAGCGGCGGAAGTTCACCGACCGCCATATTGGGACACCCAAGTGATGGGTGTCTCAATATAGAAACTACTGGTGGTATCAGCCTCTTGCGCGGTACTACCAGCGGAACACCATCGCACCACAAACACACACATTATATACGCCGTACACACCACACACACTGTATATGCCACACACTGTAGGGGGTGAGAGAAAGCACACAGGGGTGAGTGAGACAGCACAGGGCGGAGACAGCTCAAACGGGACAGCACATGAGGGGAGGACACAGCACAGGAAGGAGAGAGATAGCAGACAAGGGGGATAGCACATGAGGTAGACAGGTCAAAGAAGAGAGCACAGATGGGAGAAGTCAGCACATGGGGAACACAGTCTGGTCTACTTTGGGGTCACAAAGCCTCCTGCTGCATTGAAAACCCTCTATGACAGTTTACTGGAGGCTGGACAAGACAGTACCATTTGGCCAACTGAGACTGTTCTTGCCACTGATCCAATTCGCTGATACAGAAGTCCATAGGTTGCTGGTATGACTGAATCAGTCTATTGAGGCAGTGCATAACTTTTTGCTGATGTACATCAAATTAGCATAGCAACTGATAAAACTTTTGTCTGCTAGAACAGGAGATGGACTGTTGGCTCTACAGGTAGTGGAGAGGGGTATATGGGTCAGATGTGCATCTGTTGAGTAAAAGCTTTGCTAAACACGGAACACAGCTTTTCCTCATTGTGTGAAAATTTTGACTGCCTTTCAGAAGACAGAAAAAAATCCCTCATTTTGATTTTAAAGCAGCAGTTTAAAAAAAATGGCTATCCAATAGTCATCTCTTTTCTTAATACTAATGATACACCTGCCTGACCCCAAGCAATTGAGCATGAAGCCGCATCGTGTAACTGTGATCTTGACCTCGAGGGCTCCCAACAGCCCCAGGGCAATGATGAACATGTAATTATTGCTGTTTTTTCTCCATCCCTTGTTGCATCCTTATGAGTGTTTTTCCAATATAATTATAAGGGGGATGACAGCAATGATGCCACAGTTCTCTCTACTGACAAATTTAGTAGCTTCTTCAAAAGCTTTCAGTAGGCAACATGCATTGATCTTCAGCTACTGTTTAATCAGCAGCTGCATATTCCAAAGTAACCCAAGCTCCAGTTTGCACGCTGCAAAAATGCAGCATAAAACAGTGACTGACAGAAGCACTAGTAGTTCCATCATGCCTCATGAAAATTGTTAAAATGTCCAATCACGTGACCATGGCCACCACCTTCTTCAAGTGGTTATATTAGTTGAAGAAGTGGCGCAATTAATTTCAAGACGTGCGTTATGAGGGATGGTGAGTTACTTTACCCATGCATAGTTCATCCACAAAGTTCCAAGCATAGCCACTTACATTAATGACCAGTTGAAGTTGATGTGAAGCCATCCAGCATAAGATTTGCTGCTTTATGGAGAGAAGCAACTCATCCATGTAGCCCATGTTCATAAGCTGTAGAGTAGCTTAGCACTTAACCTTACAGGAACAAAAAGACTGAAGAGGGAGTAGATGCAGCATTATGCCCTATTGCTCCATCACTTCAAGTGCTAGTTGAGAGCTATAGTTCTGGTCTATTCAAGCCTGAACATCCATGGTCATACTGGTATTGGGAACTTTAATTAAATACAACTGTGCAATAATGAAAGGAGCCCCTGTGCTCTACACAAGCGGCACAACCGCTACATTTTGACAGTTGGGGCAGAATCAACATTAATCAGAAAATGACTGAAAATTCACTTATTACAGCCTTCGGCTGCATGATGACAGTTGTAATACACCCCTGTGAAGAAGCTGCATATTCAGTGCAAGGAATAGCTATTGAACCCCATCATACGAATTTGTAATATAATTTCTTTAATGGGTTTTATATAGATTGTACCTGTCAAAGTGAATCAATATTTGCAGTCAGCGATTTATGACATATATCACAGAAATTATCCAACTCTTGTAACTTTGGACTGATTTGATCTGTTTAAGCTCATCCTATTTGAGGTTTTGAGTTCAGGTTGTGCTGTATCCTATTTCTTTTTGACTTGATATGATAGTTTCATTCTCAGTAAATGTACAATGCTAGTTTTTACACAATAATACAATGGGGCAATGGTGCTAATTAGTGATGAGCGATGAATCCCAAAAAGAGGTCTAAATAAATCGCCCTTCCATATTATCATGCAAATCCAAAAAGAAAAAAAAACGGAAGGAAAAAGCACATATCA
This sequence comes from Dendrobates tinctorius, assembly GCF_039654945.1. Taxonomy (NCBI): domain Eukaryota; kingdom Metazoa; phylum Chordata; class Amphibia; order Anura; family Dendrobatidae; genus Dendrobates; species Dendrobates tinctorius. Next base: position 17,533,741 of record NW_027361838.1, on the reverse strand, counting down.
ATGAACGTAAATATTTACATTTTATTAATGCCCATAATTAAAAGATGACAAAAAGAGAAGAAACAAACAGGTGTGTCAACGCCAAGTATAATACACTCAAGTTTGTGCTATGAAAATTAAATTATACATATGCATAATATAATACATATACCAATAGAAATCCTCTAGCAGAAGTGCACAGGAACATATATGCCATGTGGCAAGCACCAAAAACCCCTATAAAGGGGAATATATAGACAGAATACAAACCCCAAAGCGGTATGTCCTCTAATAATAAGGTGGCAAATGTCATTTAAGAAAACAGGGGTAAATATACATAATAGTAATTGTACATAATATGCATTCAATACACAAATAATTGCACCAAAGCCCACTTAGAAGATAGCCCAAATGGCAGTAAACATAACCCTCTCTTAGCAAAGTGCTGTAAGCATATTTTTATAGTGCATATGCCCAATGAACTTCCCTAGCAAACGTGCACAGAAAAATATATACAGTCATATGTAAAAGTTTGGGCACCCCTATTAATGTTAACCTTTTTTCTTTATAACAATTTTGGTTTTTGCAACAGGTATTTCAGTTTCATATATCTAATAACTGATGGACTCAGTTATATTTCTGGATTCAAATGAGGTTTATTGTACTAACAGAAAATGTGCAATCTGCATTTAAACAAAATTTAACCGGTGCAAAAGTATGGGCACCCTTATCATTTTCTTGATTTGAACACTCCTAACTACTTTTTACTGACTTCCTGAAGCACTAAATTGGTTTTGTAACCTCATTGAGCTTTGAACTTCATAGCCAGGTGTAGCAAATCATGAGAAAAGGTATTTAAGGTGGCCACTTGCAAGTAGTTCTCCTATTTGATTCTCCTATGAAGAGTGGCATCATGGGCTCCTCAAAACAACTCTCAAATGATCTGAAAACAAAGATTATTCAACATAGCTTTTCAGGGGAAGGATACAAAAAGTTGTCTCAGAGATTTAACCAGTCAGTTTCCACTGTGAGGAACATAGTAAGGAAATGGAAGAACACAGGTACAGTTCTTGCTAAGCCCAGAAGTGGCAGGCCAAGAAAAATATCAGAAAGGCAGAGAAGAAGAATGGTGAGAACAGTCAAGGACAATCCACAGACCACCTCCAAAGACCTGCAGCATCATCTTGCTGCAGATGGTGTCACTGTGCATCGGTCAACAATACAGCGCATGCATAACGCCTTTTTGTATGACCAAACAACTCAATCTTTGTTTCATCAGTCCACAGGACCTTCTTCCAAAATGTAACTGGCTTGTCCAAATGTGCTTTTGCATACCTCAGGCGACTCTGTTTGTGGCGTGCTTGCACAAACGGCTTCTTTCGCATCACTCTCCCATACAGCTTCTCCTTGTGCAAAGTGCGCTGTATTGTTGACCGATGCACAGTGACACCATCTGCAGTAAGATGATGCTGCCGGTCTTTGGAGGTGGTCTGTGGCTTGTCCTTGACTGTTCTCACCATTCTTCTTCTCTGCCTTTCTGATATTTTTCTTGGCCTGCCACTTCTGGGCTTAACAAGAACTGTACCTGTGTTCTTCCATTTCCTTACTATGTTCCTCACAGTGGAAACTGACTGGTTAAATCTCTGAGACAACTTTTTGTATCCTTCCCCTGAAAAGCTATGTTGAATAATCTTTGTTTTCAGATCATTTGAGAGTTGTTTTGAGGAGCCCATGATGCCACTCTTCATAGGAGAATCAAATAGGAGAACTACTTGCAAGTGGCCACTTTAAATACCTTTTCTCATGATTTGATACACCTGGCTATGAAGTTCAAAGCTCAAAGAGGTTACAAAACCAATTTAGTGCTTCAGTAAGTCAGTAAAAAGTAGTTAGGAGTGTTCAAATCAAGAAAATGATAAGGGTGCCCATACTTTTGCACCGGTCAAATTTTGTTTAAATGCAGATTGCACATTTTCTGTTAGTACAATAAACCTCATTTGAATCCAGAAATATAACTGAGTCCATCAGTTATTAGATATATGAAACTGAAATACCTGTTGCAAAAACCAAAATTGTTATAAAGAAAAAAGGTTAACATTAATAGGGGTGCCCAAACTTTTACATATGACTGTATATGTCTCATATGGCAACCCAGAACTCCTGAAAGAATAGGGGTAATGACCAAAGTTGCAGCCTCCAGTGAGGTATATCCCCCAATAGTATAATGATAAATATCTTAAGGGAAGTCCGTGGTGAGTATACAAGCCAATATATACATATGAGGTACAAATAGTGCACAAATAATTATGCCAATGCCCGCTAGAGAGAGAGCCCAGGAGAGGCAAACATAACGGTCTATTAGTAAAGTGCTTTGTGCATACATGGCGATGAGAACAGAACCCCGACACGCGTTTCACATCTGCTTCCTCGGGGGGGGTTATGTGAAAGCAGAGAGAGGCGACCATTATATAGTCCATGTGAGCTCCCCTGTCAGAACACGGTATAACGGTGCTTCCAGTGCTGAAGCCAAGAGCCGGAAGCCAAGGAGTCGGCGTCCTACATCACAGGGCTGGCTAGCCAGCGATGCGTCAGCTGGGAGGCAAGGCCTGCGGCGCTGCATAGACACGTATCCATGGCAACCAGTAGACAGCCGAGCCACAGGAAGCGCTCACCGCAGAAGAAAACAGTATGCAGCCTGGAGAGTCTCTGTCTATCCAAATCGCCTCCGCCAACAATAAGCCACACAGTGTGTCACATGCTAGCTGTCACTTAAAGTCCCAAGATAAAAATATGTATTGAAGTCAAAATACATAAAATTCTTCAAAAGATGTACAATGTAATAATTATTAACTATCCATAAAATGGAAAGAAGAGGCATAACAACAAGGGCGATGTATGAAAGTTGGAGAAAGATGGAGAAAGGGGCAAAAAACATAGAGAACATAGAGACAAAATATACCCATGCAATGCATACATAAATATAAATAAATATACATATATCATAAAAATGCATACAAACACAGCCAATATAATAGTAACCCCTATTATGCCACAATCAGGTATCTCAGAATGGATTAATAGATACCCCCAGTCCCATTCAGAAATAAAAATCAACAATAATATTGTATTACGTAAAGGTGGCATAGGGAAATTATTCTTTCATCCATAATATGAAGTTCTTCAAACGGCATAAATATTCAGCAATGAATGCCTCCTCCCAGGGATCAGGAGACCAATGAAGATGGTGACTAAAAAGACAACACGGACTCATAGCCTAAAAGACATAAATAGGGTACACAACAAAGAAAGCTAAAACAAAAAAACAAACATAATAAAATAAAAACCAAAAAAGGTATTTTTTATAAAAAAGGAGCAAAACTCAAGACCTCATTAAGGCCTTTAGGTCGTACAAAGTCGACCCTCATGATCCACTTGGCTTCAAGTTGAGAGAGACTTTTCTTCCAATCACCCCCCCCGACCATCCATGTAAACCCTATCTATCCCTTTGACCCTCAAGAGTTTAGCATCACATGAATGTACACTCTTGAAGTGTCGAGGTATGGGTTTTAAAGTGGACATGTCGGCGACATCCCCAGCCTTGATGATATCACAGACATGCTCACGTACTCTGATGCGTAATTGACGTGAAGTAAGCCCAATGTAGACAAGTCCACAGGGACAGGATGCGTGATAAATTACGCCCTCGGTACTACAGATGATGTGCTGTATAATTTGAAATTTTCTTGAACCATCCCCAGAAAAAAAGGATGAACAACGTTCAAGATTAGCACATGCCGCACAATCCCTACAGGGAAAAAATCCCCATTTGGGACCCTTTGACCCAAAATTATCAGTAGTGGGTTTCCTGTGGTGACTATGTACAAGCAAATCTTTAAGAGCGTTTCCTGTGGCTCGGCTGTCTGCTGGTTGCCATAGATACGTGTCTATGCAGCGCTGCAGGCCTTGCCTCCCAGCTGATGCGTCACTGGCTGGCCAGCCCTGTGACGTAGGACGCCGACTCCTTGACTTCCGGCTCTCGGCTTCAGCACCGGAAGCGCCGCTATACTGCGTTCTGACAGCGGCGCTCACACGAACTATATAATGGCCGCCTCTCTCTACTTTCACATAACCCCCCGAGGAAGCTGACATGAAACGCGTGTCGGGGTTCTCTTCTCATCACGAGGTATGCACGCAGCACTTTACTAATAGACCGTTATGTTTGCCTCTCCTGGGCTAGCTCTCTAGCGGGCATTGGCATAATTACTTGTGCACTATTTGTACTTCATATGTATATATTGGCTTGTATACTCACCCCGGACTTCTCTTAAGATATTTATCATTATACTATTGGGGGATATACCTCACTGGAGGCTGCATCTTTGGTCATTACCCCCATTCTTTCAGGAGTTCTGGGTTGCCATATGAGACATATGTATATTTTTCTGTGCACGTTTGCTAGGGGAGTTCATTGGGCATATGCACTATAAAAATATGCTTACAGCACTTTGCTAAGAGAGTGCCATTTGGGCTATCTTCTAAGCAGGCTTTGGTGCAATTATTTGTGTATTGAATGCATATTATTTACAATTACTATTCTGTATATTTACCCCTGTTTTCTTAAAAGACATTTATCACCTTATTATTAGAGGACATACCGCTTTGGGGTTTGTATTCTGTCTATATATTCTCCTTTATAGGGGTTGTTGGTGCTTGCCACATGGCATATATGGTCTTGTGTACTTCTGCGAGAGGATTTCTATTGGTATATGTATTATATTATGCATATGTATAATTTAATTTTCATAGCGCAAACTTGAGTGTATTATACTTGGCGTTGACACACCTGTTTGTTTCTTCTCTTTTTGTCATCATTTTATTATGGGCATTAATAAAATTTAAATATTTACGTTCATTGATATGCGCCTTTTTCTTCCGTTTTTTTTTTTCTTTTTGGATTTTAGTGATGAGCGAGTACTCTCATTACTCGAGATTTCCCGAGCATGCTTGGGTGATATCCGAGTATTTTGGCGTGCTCGGAGATTTAGTTTCTGTTGCTGTAGCTGCATCATTTGCGGGTGCTAGACAGCCCGAATACATGTGGGGATTTCCTAACAAACAGGCAATCCTCACATGTATTCAGGCTGGCTAGCAGCCACAAATCATGCAGCAGAAGCGAAATCTCCGAGCACATCCAAATACTCAGAGATCACCGGAGCATGCTCGGAAAATATCGAATAACGAGTATACTCGCTCATCACTGGTGCTAATCAATGACACAGGAAAGATACATATATAAGAGGGCATGGTGGCGCCTTGGTCATGGTCTGGAGCATAGATGCCATTGATGATTCATTATTTCTTTTCTCACTTGCAGCTGATGTGAAGCAGAACTGTCTAACCAGCCAAACTTCATTCCGTGGTTGCATAAAGAACATGAAACTGGTGAAGGGCACACTGACTGAGGCCAACGACTTCAGCAAATCATTCGAAATGCGAGGCGTATTCCCTCATTCATGCCCAGGAACAGAGTTATAGAAAAGATGTATTGTTGACTTTAGACCATTCATATACACACTGGGCATATTAATCAAGCGAGCGATGTTATCTGATATGAAATCATGTGATATTGTGCTATATGTCAGGCTGAGAGATTGGTAACTGAGACAGAGGGTTGTGCTTGACTCTGAGATGCCCCATAAAGTATTGGCAGATCATTATGTGATCGCATCTCACAAGCAGATACTGAAATTGGTGCTATGAAGATATTCCACGACCTCTTCATCATATTTCCAACTCAGGAACCATGTTTTAGACAATTATCCAATTCTTGCATAACTAAAATTTGTGTGCAACACAAATACCTCCAGTAGCATATTAATAGGATTAATGAATATTTTATTACTGTGTCTGTTCATATCTTTATTGCTGGATGATGATGAATTTTGCTGTTATTTCAGTGTTGATAAAACATTGCAAATCTGTCTTTTATATTTCAATAATAAGTGGCTGATTTGTATTCCTCACATTGTGTTTTGTATTATAGTTGGATATTACTGATTTATGAATTTCTCACTTAATTAGGCTCCAAAACTGCCATGGCAACATTCACACATCTGTATGATACATCCGAGTTCTGACTGATTTTTTTTCTCATACTACACTTGGTCCTATAGAGTAGAATGAAGGTATTCACACATCCGTTATAATCACAGATCATGGTAATGATATCAGATATGATGGGCTGATACCTATTGTGGGCCTCAAGTTTAGAAAGGCTAGATGAAAAGACCCATATTAAAACTATTTATTGTATAAATATGACTATTTTTTTGTGCTAGACTACCAGTTGCTGAAATATTTCTGTGCCAACGAAGCCGATCTTCTGTCTTCTTACCTGTAGTATAAAAATGCTAAACACTACTAAAATTGGTTTGGGGAACATAACAGGCAAATGCTGAATGGACACTACGGACCTTTGTGACCAGAGCATATGGGTGCTGTACACCTGGTTCTAGTCTTAGTGGCCAAGCTTACAAAAAGAGAAGTTAAACATGATACAAATATGTCCCTTGTTCATTGGCAATGTTATTCCCTGTGATGGTAGTATTTGAACACCACAACATATGGGGGCACCAACAAATTAATGTTGGTCGGTTCACTATGTCTTTTATGTATACCGATGTGCGCACCAATAAGATGCTCTCCACAACTTCTTCCCTGCTTAGTCATCACTATGTACACATGGTTCCTAACGAAGACTATGCAGTGAGGAAGGGAGGCATGCACACTGGAGATCACAGTGACTCTCCGGCCCTGCGAAGAAGATCCCTGAATACAGTGTCCATAAAAGGGAGGATGAGGTATGTATTTTTGAGGGACTGCAGGGCGCAGGCACAGGTTTCCGGGACCATAACTGACATGCATAGGAGGCGGGTAGTATTGTAATGAGGACAGGGGGGCAGGGATTTCTTCCAGGCACCGCTCGTCTCAGAACCTGGAAGAAATCATTAGGATAAGGAAAGAATATAACATTTCTCCACAACATGACCTTTAATATGAGACATACAGGCAGGACTAGTGTAACATTTCTATTACCTGTATGCCCATATTAATAGGTCATATATAGAGATGAGTGAATATTTCAATGTTTGGTTCGGCTCATGATCACCGAATTTGCAATATTCGCAGATTTAATCGTCGATTAAATAGCCGAACATACACAGCACAAAAGCCGGTGTTTCCCAAGCTGTGTGACAGCGTTGGAAACACCGGCGTAGCGCTTCTGATCGATGGTGAAATCATCTCCCGGGGACAAAAGCTTCCATCAGCGGCGGATGGGAGTATTCAGCCGCTCCTGCACTGTAAATAAATAATTAAAAAAGAAAATGACGTGGGTTCCCCTGTATTTTTGATAACCAGCCAGGCAAAACTCACAGAATATCAAGAATAGAGGGGTCCCTAAGCCATATTTTTAATTATTGAAATAAACAACTTAAAAAAAGTGTGGGGTCCCCCCATTTTTGACAACCAGCTTTGCTAAAGCAGACAGCTCTGGGCTGGCATTCTCAGGCTTTGTATTGTCAGGTGACATCAAGCCTACGGATTAGTAATGGAGAGGCGTCTATAAGACTCTTATCTATTGCTAATCCTAAAATTGTATGGTAAATAAAGACAGCCAGAATAAAGTACTTTATTAGAAATAAGACTAAACACAGTTTTCCATTTTATTTAAAAATAACAAACACTGTTAAACTCACCTAATTCCACTGAAGCCCTCGTTCTCCTGTAATAAAACTAAAATAAAAAAACAACAATACACCATACCTGTCTGTCGTTCTGTCCCACGCCGTAATCCATGTCTTGGGGATTAATAGTTTTCAACCTGGATGGTGCCAAGATGCGACCGTCCAGGCTGAGAACCACTGGGGAATGAACTACTGCGAGCGGAGCCTCATTGACAGGCGGTGACGTCATCGAGGTTATGTGTGATCACTGAGGCTGCGTTCCGAGCTGGGCTGAACTGCTGTGACCTCAGTGAGATCCCTACTAGCACTGTGGGAAAAAGTCTCTGAGTTCACCGCAGTTCAAGCTTAGTGACCTCACCGCAGATCACGGTGAGAAATTTTACGGTGCTGAGGTCATGGCAGTTCAGTCCTGCTGGGAACGCAGCATCAGTGACAGGAGGTAACTGAGGATGGCTCGCAGCAGCTCATTCACTAGTGGTTCTCAGCCTGAACGGCCGCATCTTGGCACCTTCCAGGTTGGAATTACAGCACAAAAGTGCATTAAATACCCACAAATTCTCACGATACAGAGTAGCAAATCAGCAATAGAGAAATAACATAAAACATAACTTTTAATAATAAGTGTAAAAGCTACCAAAGATAGTAGTGTAAAACACCACCTTCCAGGTTGAAAACTATTAATCCCCCAGACATGGATTATGATGTGGGACAGAACGACAGACAGGTTTGGTATATTGATGCTTTTTTATTTTAGTTTTATTACAGGAGAAGAATGGCTTAGGTGGAATAGGTGTTAGGTGAGTATAACTGTGTTTGTTATTTTTAAATAAAATGTAAAACTGTGTTTAGTATTATTTCTAATAAAGGAATTTATTCTGGCTGTGTCTTTATTTACCATGTAACTATAGACACCTCTCAATTAGTAATTCGTGGGCTTGACGTCACCTGACAATACAAAGATGACATCAACCCACAAATATGAACCCCACTTACCACCACTATAGGGCAAGTGGGAAGAGCTTGGCAAAGCGCCAGAATTATGGGTGGCTGTGGGCTGCTATTTTTAGGCTAGGGGGCAATATCCATGTCCCCTTACCAGCCTGAGAATACCAGCCCCCAGCTGTCTGCTTTAGCAAGGCTGGTTGTAAAAAATTGGGGGGACCTCATGCCATTTTTTAAAATAATTTATTTAAATAATTAACAAATTACGGCATGGGAAACCCTCTATTCTTGTTAACCATCCTTGCTGAAGCTGACAGCTGAGGATTGCAGCCTCCAGCTGTAAATTTTGCCTGGCTGGTTATCAAAAATACAGGGGAACCCACACAGGTTTTTTTTTAATTATTTAATTTAGTTTCACTGGGAGTTCACCGCAGTTGAAATTCACTGCAATGAAACTCTCCCGGTGAACTCGCCTCTGCACCATGTGACCTTCTCACGGTGTAGCGGGGATCTCACTGAGGTCACCGCAGTTCAGCCCAGCTAGGAATGCAGCCTCACTGACATCACCAATAGTCACCAATGCTGTGCTCGCAGCAGTTCAGTCATCAGTGTTTCTCAGCCTGGACGGTCGCATCTTGGCACCATCCAGGTTGAAACTATTTCTCCCCCAGACATGGATTACGGCGTATGACAGAACGACAGACAAGTATGGTATATTGTTGTTTTTTTTATTTTAGTTTTTTTTTACAGGAGAATGAGTGCTTCGGTGGAATTGGGTGTTAGGTGAGGTCGTAAGTATGGTTTAATTAAGATTATTAAAGGAGTCTGTGTCATTTTTTCAATTAAAGGACTTTATTCTTGGTGTGTGTTTTTATACAATGTGACTATGGGGTTAGCAATGGGGGCGTTTTATTGGCACCTCTCCATTAATAATATCGGGGCTTGATGACACTAGACAATACAAAGGTTACATCAGCCCCCCCACCAATCATCTCACTTGCCACTGCTACAGGGCAAGTGGGAAGAGTGAGGCCAGAATTGGCGCATCTTGGAGATGCGCTTTTTCTGGGGTGGCTGAGAGGTGATGTTTTTAGCTTGGGGGGCCAGTATCCATGCCCCCTTCTTTGGCTATTAATATCAGCCTGATGCGGTCTGCATAGCATGTGCTGGTTGTTAATAAAAGGGGGACCCTATGTAATGTTTTTGGGGTCCTCAGTTTAATAGCCTGTAAGGGCTAAGTATACAGCTGTGAGCTGATATTAATAGCCTGGGAAGCTCCATGGGTATTACCCCCTTCCCAGGCTATAAACATTGGCCCCTAGCCGTTGCTTCCCTCTGCTGATTGCGAAAATTATGTGGGAGCCCACGCCATTTTTTTCCAAAAAATAATCTTTTATTAAACACGTTACAGTAAGCTGCACACACACTGTACTAATTGTATTTGTCACTGACATCTATATACAGTGGGGCAAAAAAGTATTTAGTCAGTCAGCAATAGTGCAAGTTCCACCACTTAAAAAGATGAGAGGCGTCTGTAATTTACATCATAGGTAGACCTCAACTATGGGAGACAAACTGAGAAAAAAAAATCCAGAAAATCACATTGTCTGTTTTTTTTTCATTTTATTTGCATATTATGGTGGAAAATAAGTATTTGGTCAGAAACAAAATTTCATCTCAATACTTTGTGATATATCCTTTGTTGGCAATGACAGAGGTCAAACGTTTTCTGTAAGTCTTCACAAGGTTGCCACACACTGTTGTTGGTATGTTGGCCCATTCCTCCATGCAGATCTCCTCTAGAGCAGTGATGTTTTTGGCTTTTCCCTTGGCAACACGGACTTTCAACTCCCTCCAAAGGTTTTCTATAGGGTTGAGATCTGGAGACTGGCTAGGCCACTCCAGGACCTTGAAATGCTTCTTACGAAGCCACTCCTTCGTTGCCCTGGCGGTGTGCTTTGGATCATTGTCATGTTGAAAGACCCAGCCACGTTTCACATTCAATGCCCTTGCTGATGGAAGGAGGTTTGCACTCAAAATCTCACGATACATGGCCCCATTCATTCTTTCATGTACCCGGATCAGTCGTCCTGGCCCCTTTGCAGAGAAACAGCCCCAAAGCATGATGTTTCCACCACCATGCTTTACAGTAAGTATGGTGTTTGATGGATGCAACTCAGTATTCTTTTTCCTCCAAACACGACAAGTTGTGTTTCTACCAAACAGTTCCAGTTTGGTTTCATCAGACCATAGGACATTCTCCCAAAACTCCTCTGGATCATCCAAATGCTCTCTAGCAAACTTCAGACGGGCCCGGACATGTACAGGCTTAAGCAGTGGGACACATCTGGCACTGCAGGATCTGAGTCCATGGTGGCGTAGTGTGTTACTTATGGTAGGCCTTGTTACATTGGTCCCAGCTCTCTGCAGTTCATTCACTAGGTCCCCCCGCGTGGTTCTGGGATTTTTGCTCACCGTTCTTGTGATCATTCTGACCCCACGGGGTGGGATTTTGCGTGGAGCACCAGATCGAGGGAGATTATCAGTGGTCTTGTATGTCTTCCATTTTCTAATTATTGCTCCCACAGTTGATTTCTTCACTCCAAGCTGGTTGGCTATTGCAGATTCAGTCTTCCCAGCCTGGTGCAGGGCTACAATTTTGTTTCTGGTGTCCTTTGACAGCTCTTTGGTCTTCACCATAGTGGAGTTTGGAGTCAGACTGTTTGAGGGTGTGCACAGGTGTCTTTTTATACTGATAACAAGTTTAAACAGGTGCCATTACTACAGGTAATGAGTGGAGGAAAGAGGAGACTCTTAAAGAAGAAGTTACAGGTCTGTGAGAGCCAGAAATCTTGATTGCTTGTTTCTGACCAAATACTTATTTTCCACCATAATATGCAAATAAAATGAAAAAAAAACAGACAATGTGATTTTCTGGATTTTTTTTTCTCAGTTTGTCTCCCATAGTTGAGGTCTACCTATGATGTAAATTACAGACGCCTCTCATCTTTTTAAGTGGTGGAACTTGCACTATTGCTGACTGACTAAATACTTTTTTGCCCCACTGTATCTACCTATTCTATTTGTATTTACTGTATGTAATCCGTATCTTCTGTCGGCTCCTGCTGTGATTTTACACTACCGCGACTGCTGAATTGCCGGCTTTACTTCTATGTAATACACTGTATATACATATATATGTGTGTGTGAATATACAGCTCTGGCAAAAATTTAAGATACCACTTTCAAATGTTCAGTTTGTCTGATTTTTCTCTTTATAGGTATATTTTTGAGTAAAATGTAAATTGTTCTTTTAGTCTATAAACTTCTGACATTTCTCCGAATTTCCAAGCATTAAATTTTGTATTTTTTTTCTGACAAAAAAATGGTCAAACTTTAAAAAAAACCCAGTGCTTTCAGACCTCAACTAATGCTAAGAAAACAAGTTCATAATGATTTAGAAACAACAATACTATTGTTTTAATTCAGGAAGAGTTCAGAAATCAATATTTTGTGGAATAACCATTATTTTTAAAAACCGCTTTCATGTGTCTTGGCATGCTTGCAAACAGCCTTTCACACTGCTTCTGGGACAAAAATTTAGGCAGTTCTTTGTTTGATGGCTTGTGACGATCAATCATCCTCTTGATTACAGTCCAGATGTTTTCAATGGGGTTAAGGTCTGGAGAATGTGATGGTGTCTTAATTTTTCCCAGAACTGTATATCTAATATATAAAGCTCAAGTGTGTATGTCCAGGATTGACAACCGCACCGTCGCAGCTACAGCCACAGAATTTGGCACAGTCACACGTCTGGACCCTGAGAGTATCCAAGGCTATGTTGTGAGGCGAAATTTTAACCCCGCACGTTCCAATTCACCAAACAATTTTGCCCATATCTACATAATGGGAAAAAAATGTGTGTGTATATCAAGCCCCGCCCCTCATTATGATGTCATAATGGTTGCCATGGCGACGCTGATGTCATCATAGGTTGCAAGCCCCGCTGCTCATTATGATGTCATAATGGTTGACTATGGGATGGAGGATGTGTGATGGGTATATGGGCACTGAACTATGGGATGGAGGATATGTATGACGGGTATATGGGCACGGGACTATGGGATGGAGGATATGTATGATGGGTATATAGGCACGGGACTATGGGATGGAGGATATGTATGATGGGTGATGGGTCGTCCTGTTCCTTTAGCTGAAAAACACCCCCATAGCATGATGCTACCACCACCATTGTTTCACTGTTGTGATTGTATTGGGCAGGTGATGAGCAGTGCCTGGTTTTTTCCACACATACTGCTTAGAATTATCACTAAAAAGTTATGTCTTCGTCTCATCAGACCAGAGAGTCTTATTTCTCAAAGTCTTGGCGTCCTTCATTTGCTTTTTAGCAAACTCCATGTGGGCTTTCATATGTCTTGTACTGAGGATAGCCTTCCGTTGGGCCACTCTGCCATAAAGGCCCAACTGGTGGAGGGCTGCAGTGATAGTTGACTTTGTGGAACTTTCTTCCATCTCCCTACTGCATCTTTAGAGCTCAACTACAGTGATCATGGGGTGCTTCTTTATCTCTCTCACCAAGACTCTTCTTCCATGATTGCTCAGTTTGGCTGGATGGTCAGGTCTAGGAAGACTTCTGGTGGTCCCAAACTTCTTCCATTTAAGGATTATGGAGGCCACTGTGCTCTTGGGAACCTTGAGTACAGCACAAATTATTTTGTAACCTTGGCCAGATCTGTGCCTTGCCACAATTCTGTCTCTGAGCTCCTTGACCAGTTCCTTTGACTTCATGATTCTCATTTTGTCTGACATGCACTGTGAGCTGTGAGGTCGTATATAAACAGGTGTGTGCCTTTGCAAATCAAGTCCTATCAGTTTAATTAAACACAGCTGGACTCCAATGAAGGTGTAGAACCATCTCAAGGAGGATCACAAGGAAATGGACAGCAAATATGAGTGTCTGAGCAAAGGGTCTGAATACTTATGACCATGTGATATTTCAGTTTTTCTTTTTTAATAAATTTCCACAATTTTCTACATTTGTCTATTTTTCAGTCAAGATGGGGTGCAGACTGTACATTAATGTGAAAAAAATGTACCTTTTTTGAATTTACAAAATGGCTGCAATGAAACAAAGATTGAAAAATTTAAAGGAGTCTGAATACTTTCTGTACCCACTGAATGTAAAGTTATTTTCAATGCACAAGCAAACTGTCTTTATTGCCTGAGTTGCATCTATCACATCATATTCAGCCAACCAGCACCTTTCTCTGTACTGATGTGTAGCAAAAACCTCAATACAGTGATGTCTATGATTTGTCTAGCTTGAACTACTTTTCATCTTTCAGTGGAAAAGCAATCTTAGTATTCAGCACTATCATTAGTAGTATACTAGAACACCTTAAAAGGGTATTTTTAATTTTTGAAGATCCCAAGCCCTGTGTAAATGGAACAGTTGTCAATCATATGCCCTTCTGCTTCATTTATTTTTAATGCGACCACTATCAGAGTGCCAAAGATCAGTTGAGAGCAATGCTCAGCTAAGAATGACTACAGTGGCAGTGCACATGATCAACCACTGCTCCATTCACACATGGCTCTCATCCCCAGTTCTCAGGATAACTTGAGGTCCCAGCAGTCGAACTCCCAGCGATCGGTAAGTTATCCCCTACCCAATGGATAGGAGATAACTTCCAAACTTGAGAATAGCTCTTACGATATCCTTACACTCTACTGTATCCTAGAAACAGAAAAATCATACAAATATTGCGTTGTATTTCAGAAATTGTGCACTTTCTCATTTACACAATGCAGTGAGATATTTTACATAAGAAGAAGATTGCTTTCCTACTTGGAATTGGCAATCACATATACAGCGCTGATATATTTCATCAATAGCATATAATGAGACAAAAATAATGTCAATTAATTAAGAAGACTTATCATGCAGATTTCGTCCATCTATTCTCCAACACTGTATTGTGTTTTAGGGCACTGTCATGACTCTGCTGTCAGGTGTCCTGGGACCAGGGACTCCTTCACTCTTCCTAATGCTAGAGGTGCCCTAGCTCACCTTGTTCCCCAGATTACTTCTGATTGTTTGTACACTGGAGCCATGTACCTTGCCTTAGCTCTTGAATCCACACTCAGCCTGTACCGTTCCCCGACCCAGGGAAGAGGGGAGTAGTAGTGTACCGTAATACACCAACCAGACTAACAAGGTAATACAAAAATTGATACCCACATTCCCTCTTCAGGACCATATCCCTTCCAGTGTACCAGATACTGAAGCGACCAATGAACTAAGCAAGAATTAACGATCTTTGAAATCCCAAATTTCCATCTAGAATGACTGGAGATGGCGGTAGCAATAATGGTACAGAGGACGCAACATATTTTTTGAGTAGAGGTCAATTAAACACATTATGAATCCTAAAGGTGGGTGGTAAAGTAAGGTGGAATGCTACAGGATTGACGATGGTCACAATCTTATAAGCATCAATGAACCAGAGACCCAGTTTCCAAAAGGGAACCGTCAACTTAATATTCCTTGAGGACAACCTCACCAAGTCACCAACACACATGTCCACCTAACGTCTTCGATCAGCCACACTCTTATATTTGAACCCATCTATCTCAAATTATGAAGAACCCCTTGTCAAACATATATAATTGATGATGAGAACCATTCTTCAGGTGGAATTCCGATTAAATGAGCTGAATTAAGGATGAAACCCGTATGCCCTGAAAAGCGGGGACTTCCCAGTAGACTCATGACAACGATTATTTATTAAAGCGAGGATGTGGAAACCACAAAATATTGCGACTAAAGATCCATGTAATTAGATTAAATATCATCTTTATTAGAAAATGGACAAAATTGGACAAATGGGGGGACCTGTGCAAACAGCAAAGTGCAATAGTGCAAAAACGCGCAGGACTAGCCACAGTCAAACATAGGCTATTATCATAGGCTATTGAGATGCTCAGATCAATATAAAGAGGCATATACTGTACCCAAATATACTCCAAACTGGGACAAATGGTAAGGCAGTAACAAGGCTAAACTAAAATGCACCGCTGAAACAGCTGCGCATAGCCTATCCAATGATAACTACACCAAGTGGACTAATGCCCATCAAGTGTTATACACATGTCCTCCATGTATTGTCCGGGCTAATTGCCAGTAAAACTCTAATACTGCTGCCAAAGGCACAACTAACTCTGCCATTGAGCACATGTATAACAAAGCGGCTGAATCAACTAACTCTGCCATTGAGCACATGTATAACAAAGCAGCTGAATACTTTTATCACTGGAGGACATGTGTACCGGCCACCCAGACAGGGTTAATACCCCGCAACACCATTACCTCAATTGCAGCATTCAGGATGACCGGGCGGTCCCCACGTGACCCCGACGCGCATTTGGAGCACTAGGCTCCTTCCTCAGGGGGCATAGATGACCGGCACATAGCGCACACATTTATATATGGCAACCGGATGTGCCGCGGACATCTCACCGTGGGTAGCGCCTTCCACCCACGACGCGACTGGAAACACGCGGGCCCACGTGATCCGGCACCCGTCATGTGCAGGGCTCACCACACAGAGAGAACAGCAAGCGCGCATGCGCGGCACATGTAGAACATCGGCGGCCATGTTGCAAAATGGAAAATAAAAGGGAAAATGTGCACCAACAAATATAATTAAAACAAAATAGAGCCCGATGCTCTGGACATGTCAAAATGTTGCCTCATTTACTTGCTAGTGCTTAGCATGGTAAAAGTAGAAGCTGTAATCATCACATATTAAGTGCTATTTAGAAAAAAAAAACAATACAAAGTACATTGCATTATGTACATAAGAGCTGAACAAGGCAGAATCACTGCTGAGCAAAAATACATATTAATCCAACAATAAAATGCTACAAAACCAAAATACTTTCTTATCTATGACCTACAAAGATAAATCACAACTTCTGAGCATTTTCCTTGGCTTTAGAGAGGTGATTATGATACAGGCAGTATGGCTTCCCTATCTTTTCAAAGGAAGATAGCTTCTCTACAGTAACTTAAGCTTCTCTTCTATGATCTGTAGTAGTGAAAGCGAAAAGGAAAGTTCATTAAAATTGGGACATCAAAGGCTGTTCAGCGATATCACGAATCACAGATTACATGGATTTCAGTAAAAACAATCCTTAGATCACTAATGGTAACATGTCCTAAGGCTAAATCCAAGTACAGTCCTTAATTTCACTAGTGGTAGTATTGGATCAGTCATTTTCAAGATGTAAATATGATAAAGTAAACTGATGGTTGAACCTTTAATAGATTTCATTATCTTGACACATTCATCTTTTACTTGACCCTTCTCCTTGCAACTCAGAGTGCATTTTTCAAACAATTTCACAATGCAAATGCGTTATTAAAGAGATCTCTTAAACCTGAGGAGACGGAGACTGTTGTTTTTATTTTGAAAATCCACATCTGAGTGGCTGTGCATTTTTAGAAAAGTTTAAAGTCTACGAAGAAAACTGAAGCATTGCAATATGCCACTAATCAAACTAATAAAAGTTGAAGTCCTATAGAAAGTAAAAAAGTTAAATACAAGTAAAGCAATTGAAAATATTTTTTAAAAATCACATAATATAAAGAATGAAGAAAATATTATACCAATAATGTGCAAGAACAATATATGGGTCCTTTGCAGTTCAATAGTTCATCATAATCCAAAATTCTACTTGCTTTAGAGGTTCAAATGGGACCCCTTACCTACAGGCTGCACCCCTGACCTGGTTCATAATGCCCAAAGCACAGACAGCATGAATCAGAGACTATATGCACTATTACAGCCAAATATATTCTTCTATGAAATGCTGCGGCGTTTCAGAGAAATCATACATTAAAGATAGACATGTTAATGATATGTAAATGATAAAAAATGGAAACAAAGTTATCAAAACTTTGCCAAAATACATACACTTACACACATTGGCTACTATCGATGGCACACATACATACACACTACACACACATTGGCTGCTATCAATGAGGTTATGAATGGTTGTCTGAGGAATGTTCTGGCTCGCTAAATGCATTTGGGCAAATCATCAAAATTCATTGCTTACAGCTTCATTGCAATTGCAAACCAATAAGGCCCCAGATATGGTCGATGGGAGACAAGCCTGGAGATACTACAGGCCATACAGGCTGCGCACAGTAATACGACCAACATGCGTCTTGGTTTGTCATGCTGAAAAAATGCTCCTGTGACATTCTGGAGAAATAGCCGTATTATTGGTTAAACCACAAAGTCATTGTAACGCCAAGCTGTTGGTGAACTTGGAATGAAGTCTAGAAGGGTACGACTATTATACATTATAACAACCCAAAACATAATCCCAGGAGTAGAACTGCTGTGATGTTCCCTCATGACAGGTTCTTCATGGCATTGCCCATGTGGTCTTCAGATCAATCTCTGTCTATCAATCCATCCAAGACAAAAGCAGGACTCATTGCTGAAGAGCATAGATCTCCATTCCAGCCTCCGTTGACTTCTTGTTTTGCACCATAATAGCCTTAGAGAGTGACAGAGAGATGTCAATTGAAACACCAGTAGCTGTACATCTGGCTCCAAGCCCAATGTCATGCAAATGCCTTCTGATAGTTTGTGTAGATCAGCGATAATCAGCGAGGGAGCCGGTCAGAGGTAAGTATCAGACATAGCGATATCGCTAGCAATATCGCTGCTACGTCACAAAAACCAGTGACGTTATAGCAATATTGCTAGCGATATCGCTTAGTGTGACAGGCCCTTTAGGCTTGGTAGGTGACATCCAATTTCATGTGCGGTGCAAAATGGATCACCATTCTTATCTTTCTGTGCAGAGGTTTGCCTTTGAACACCTCTTGCTGTCATTTAAGTACATAATTGTTCTCCCAACCACTGGGACATATGACACTTAACAGCACTAGCATCTTGGCCTATGCAAATTGCAATCTGCAGGAGTAATAACCCAAAGTCTCTGGGTAAGGCCGTGTGTTCACATGTTTAGTATTTGGTGAGTATTTCAAATTTGTATTTGTAAGCCAAAATCATGAGTGGGTAAAAAAATGCAGAAGTGGTGCATTGGTGTCTGTTTTTCTATTACATGATTCCTCTGATTGTTCCACTTCTGATTTTGCCTGTCAAATACTGATGTGAAATACTGACCAAATACTGGACGTGTGAACGTGGCTTTAAATGAATTTCCTCATGAACAAAGTACATGTTAATTATAAAAAAAAGAGTTCCACAATTGGATGTGTTGAAAAAAATGTTCCTGTGCTGAGATAATCTTGTACATGTGTCTCTGCTGTGTACTGTGTAATGATTGTGTCTGACCATACAGGAACATGGTCTAATCATACCACAGCTCCTGAGCAGGGGAGGAAGCAAGAGAGGATACTGACAGGACAGCAGAGGATCACAGCTGATTTTTTCTGTGAAATTAACCCCTTAAGCCCCAAGGGTGGTTTGCACGTTCATGACCGGGCCAATTTTTACAATTCTGATCACTGTCCCCTTATGAGGTAATAACTCTGAAACGCTTCCATGGATCCCGGTGATTCTGACATTGTTTTCTCGTGACATATTGTACTTCATGTTAGTGGTAAAATTTCATTCAAAGAACTTGCGTTTAGTTGTGAAAAAAACGGAAATTTGGCAATTTCGCAATTTTCCAACTTTGAATTTTTATGCCCTTAAATCACAGAGAACACAAAAAACTTGATAAGTAACATTTCCCACATGTTTACTTTACATCAGCACAATTTTGGAACCAAAATTTTTTTTGTTAGGAAGTTATAAGGGTTAAAAATTGACCAGCGATTCCTCATCTTTGCAACACCATTTTATTTTTACGGACCACATCACATTTGAAGCCACTTTGAGGGGTCTATATGATAGAAAATACCCAAAAGTGACACCATTCTAAAAACTGCACCCCTTAAAGTGCTCAAAACCACATTCAAGAAGTTTATTAACCCTTTAGGTGCATCACAGGAATTTTTGGAATAATTAAAAAAAATGAACATTTAACTTTTTTCACAAAAAAAATTATTCAGGTTCAATTATTTTTATTTTACCAAGGGTAACAGGATAAATTGGACTGCAAAAGTTATTGTGCAATTTGTCCTGAGTACGCTGATACCTGATATGTGGGGGAACCACTGTTTCGGCGCATGGCTGAGCTCAGAAGGGAAGGAGCGCCATTTGACTTTTTCAATGCAAAATTGGCTGGAATTCAGATCGGACACCATGTCACATTTGGAGAGCCCCTGATGTACCTAAACAGTGGAAACCCCCCACAAGTGACCCCATTTTGGAAACTAGACCCCCCAAGGAACTTATCTAGATATGTGGTGAGAACTTTGAACCCACAAGGGCTTCACAGAAGTTTATAACGTACAGCGGTACAATTAAAAAATCATATTTTTTCCACAAAAATGATCTTTTCACCCCTAATTTTTATTTTCCCATGGGTAACAGGACACTAAAAGTTATTGTGCAATTTGTCCCGAGTACGCTGATACCCCACATGTGGGGGTAAACCACTATTTGGGCGCATGGCAGAGCTCGGAAGGGAATCAGCGCCATTTGACGTTTTTGGCTGGAATTGAGATCGGACACCATGTCGCGATTGGAAAACCCCTGATGTACCAAAACAGTGGAAACCCCCCACAAATGACACCATTTTGGAAACTAGACCCCCTAAGGAACTTATCTAGATGTGTGGTGAGAACTTTGAACCCCCAAGGTCTTCACAGAAGTTTATAGCATACAGCCGTACAATTAAAAAATCATATTTTTTCCACAAAAATGATCTTTTCACCCTCAATTCTTATTTTTCCAAGGGTAACAGGACCCTAAAAGTTATTGTGCAATTTGTCCTGAGTACGCTGATACCCCACATGTGGGGATAAACCACTATTTGGGCGCATGGCAGAGCTCGGAAGGGAAGCAGCGCCATTTGACGCTTTTGGCTGGAATTGAGATCGGACACCATGTCGCGTTTGGAGAGCCACTGATGTACCAAAACAGTGGAAACCCCCAACAAATGACACCATTTTGGAAACTAGACCCTCAAGGAACTTATCTAGATATGTGGTGAGCACTTTGACCCCTCCAGTGCTTCACAGAAGTTTATAACGCCCGGGCGTGAAAATAAAAAAATTGTATTTTTTCCACAAACATGATCTTTTAGTCACCAATTTTTTATTTTCCCAAGGGTACCAGGAGAAATTGGACCCCAAAAGTTGTTGTCCAATTTGTCCTGAGTATGCTGATACCCCATATGTGGGAGAAAACTACTGTACGGGCACACGTCGGGTCTCGGAAGGGAAGTAGTGACGTTTTGGAATGCAGACATTGATGGAATGGTCTGCGGGTGTCATGTTGCTTTTGGAGAGCCCCTGATGTACATAAAGAGTGGAAACCCCCCCACAAGTGACCCCATTTTGGAAACTAGACCCCCTTAGGAACTTATCTAGTTGTGTGGTGAGCACTTTGAACCCCCCAGTGCTTCACAGAAGTTTATAACGACCGGGCGTGAAAATAAATAAAATCGCATTTTTTCCACAAGCATGATCTTTTAATCCCCATTTTTTTTATTTTCCCAAGGGTAACAGGAGAAATTGGACCCCAAAAGTTGTTGTGCAATTTGTCCTGAGTACGCTGACACCCCATATGTAGGAGAAAACTACTGCATAGGCACACGTCGGGGCTCGGAAGCGAAGTAGTGACGTTTTGGAATGCAGACTTTGATGGAATGGTCTGCGGGTGTCATGTTGCCTTTGGAGAGCTCCTAATGTACCTAAACAGTGGAAACCCCCCACAAATGACCCCATTTTGGAAACTAGACCCCCATGGAACTTATCTAGATGTGTGGTGAGCACTTTGAACCCCCAAGGGCTTCACAGAAGTTTATAATGCCCGGGCATGAAAATACAAAAATCATATTTTTTCCACAAACATGATCAGTTAGTCCCCAATTTTTTTATTTTCCCAAGGGTAACAGGTGAAATTGGACCCCAAAAGTTGTTGTCCAATTTGTCCTGAGTACACTGATACCCCATATGTGGGAGAAAACTACTGTATGGGCACACGTCGGGTCTCGGAAGAGAAGTAGTGATGTTTTGGAATGCAGACTTTGATGGAATGGTCTGCGGGTGTCATGTGCGTTTGGAGAGCCCCTGATGTACCTAAACTATTGAAACTCCCCACAAGTGACCCCATTTTGGAAACTAGACCCCCCATGGAACTTATCTAGATGTGGGGTGAGCACTTTGAACCCCCAAGTGCTTCACAGAAGTTTATAACGCCCGGGCGTGAAAATTAAAAAATCATTTTTTTCCACAAAAATGATATTTTTGCCCACAATTTTTTATTTTCCTAAGGGTAACAAGAGAAATTGGACCCCAAAAGTTGTTTTGCAATTTGTCCTGAGTAGGCTGATACCCCATATGTGGGGGTAAAACACTGTTTGGGCGCATGGCAGAGCTTGGAAGGGAAGGACCACCATTTGACTTTTTCAACTCAGAATTGGCTGGAATTTAGATCAGATGCCATGTTGCATTTGGAGAGCACCTGATGTGCCCAAACATTGGAAACCCCAAATTCTAACTCCAACCCTAACCCCAACACACCCCTAACCCTAATCTCAGCCTTAACCCTAACCCTAGCCCTAACCCTAATGGGAAAATGGAAATAAATACATTTTCTTTTAATTTTATTATTTTTCCCTAACTAAGGGGGTGATAATGGGGGGTTTGACTTACTATTTATGGCGGGTTTTTATGTTTGGCAGCTGTCACACGTTAAAAGACGCTTTTTATTGTAAAAATAGTCTTTGCATCACCACATATTGAGAGCTATAATTTTTCCATATTTGGACCTACCGAGTCATGTGAGGTCTTATTTTTTGCGGGACGAGTTGACGTTTTTATTGGTACCATTTTCGGGCACGTGACATTTTTTGATCGCTTTTTATTCCGATTTTTGGGACGCAGAATTAACAAAATCCAGCGTTTCATGAATTTCTTTTGGGGGGGTGCGTTTACACCGCTCCGCGTGTGATAAAATTGATAAAGCGGTTTTATTCTTCGGGTCGGTACGTTACAGCGATACCTCATTTAGGTCATTTTTTATGTTTTGTCGGTTTTATGCAATGAAAACTATTTTATATAAAAAATAATTATTTTTGCATCGCTTTATTCTGCGAGCTATAACTTTTTTATTTTTTCGCTGATGATGCGGTATTGCAGCTCATTTTTTGCGGAACAAGATGACGTTTTCAGCGGTACCATGGATATTTATATGCATCTTTTTGATCGCGCATTATTGCACTTTTTGTTCGGCGGTATTGTATTATTTTTATTTTTTAAGGGGTTCGCTAAAGGGGTTAACTAATGGGACAGTTTTATAGGGCAGGTCGTTATGGACGCGGCGATACCATATATGTGTACTTTTATTGTTTTTTTTTTAATTTCCAAAAAATGAATTTATTGGGGGAATATTTTTTTTTTCTAATTCATTTGGCGATTTTTTAAAAATTATTTTAACTCTTTTCTTTTTTTTAACTTTATTACATTGTCCCAGGTGGGACATCACTGTCCTGTGACAGATCGCTGATCTGTCACATCACAGATCACTGTGACAGATCAGAGATCTGTCACAGGCAGTGCAGCAGGCTTCGTCGTGCCTGCGCTTTGCAGGCACTGAGGAAGCCGGCTCCCTGCAGGCCCCCGAAGGTCCCCGTCGCCATCTTGGATTCGGGGGCCTGCAGGGAAGGAGCCCCCCGCAGCAGCGCTGCACATTGCGCTGCTGTGGGGGGCTCAGGGAAGCACGGAGGGAGCCCCCTCCCTGCCGATGCTTCCCTTTAACCCCCGGTACACCGTGATCGTGTAAAAAGCATGTAAAAAGTGAAAAAAAGGGTTTTAAAAATATTTTAAAAAGTTAAAAAATGTAAAAGTTCAAATTGCCCCCTTTAAAATAAAACAATATCAAAAACACACATATTTGTTATTGCCACATTCAGAAACACCCGATCTATCAAAATATAAAAATAATCTGGTTAGTAAACGTCGTAATGAAAAAAAATTAAAAATGTTTTCTTGGTCGCCACAACATTGCAATTAAATGCAATAACAGGCGATCAAAACATTTTCTCTATCCCAAAATGGTATAAAAACATCAGCTCAGTGCGCAAAAAATAAGCCCTCAATCAGCCCTAGATTCAGAAAAATGGATACACTATGGGTCTCAGAAAATGGCGCATTTTTTTTTAACAAACTTTGGATTTTTTTCACCACGTGAATAAAAAAGAACCTATACATGTTTGGTGTCTACATACTCATAATGACCTGGAGAACCATAATGGTTGGTCAGTTTTAGCATTTGGTAAACATGGTTAAAGAATCCCCAAAACATTGTGGAATTGCACTTTTTTTCACAATTTCAAAGCACTAGAATTTTTTTCCTGTTTTCCAGTACATTATATGGCAAAAGCAATGGTGTTGTTTCATCTGTCTGTTACTCCCCTCCGAAATGACACAAAATTGGTGTCAAGTGTTTGAAAATGTAATCATTTCCTGGTCTTAGCAAGACCTTCAACTTACTTGATTTGCATAAGTTTATGGCTTCTCCTTCTTGGTGACGTAATTTCAATGTTGAGGACTATACTGTGTATACCGTATCCACCATATTTTTTATCTATAAAACACACTATTTACCAAGATAAACCCTTGCAAAAAAAAGTGTGTGTCTCTTATAGTCCAGAGAGGTGTCTGACCGATATCCAAGAAGTATCTTTTCTCCTTGCGGAGATTGACATGCTAAGCATGCCATGTGACAAGGCTCGTTAAAGGGTCGACATTGACTTTTAGTATTGTTACTTCCAATAGGTGGCACTGGAGTTCTAGTCCTCTTCCTCTCTGAAGAGACAAATTGCATATTTCCCAGAGGAGCATTGCGGCTTTACATTTTCTCATCTCGGCCTGCTTAGCATGTCAATCTCCGCAAGGAGAAACGATACTTCTTGGATGTAAGTGATATCTGTATTTTGTATGTAACCCCTTCTCATGTACATCATCATGGAATCAATGGTACTATATAAATAAATAATAATGATATCGATACCCTACCCTACAAATTGGTTACTGATGATAGTCCTGGACAAGCCTTTTGAGTCCCCTTTACGATGTCAGCTGTAAGAAAATTGAATCATGTCCGTTTCTAGAATGGTACATTTTTTCCCTTGAGAAATAAGGGATTCTCTGTGTATTAAACAAAATGCTGCACTTTTCTATTGAACACTGAGTTTATAAAAGTTATGCTTATACATAGGAACTCATTTTCATAGAAACCTGCAATAATAGAAAGTTCCACAAGCAAAATAAACAAGTCACGCCAGAATCACTTCAACACTAAAGTCTAAAACATACATGCCAGTTGGCAAAATGCCTGGATAATGCACAACATATCCCCTGGCAGAAACACTCATGGCCTATGGAAGAGGCACCCATTATTGTGTCTGTAAAGAACATATTATAAAAAATGAATACTGAAGTAATGACAGATGATTTACAAATGTTAAATATGCGCACAGAGGAAATGTTTTAAAAAAATACAAAAACCATTACAGGATATCTACAAATAGATATAAAAATGTAACTGTACAAGCTTAGTGGTTCCTATACAAAAAGACAAACAACAGTTACGGTCAAGATTTCTTCTGAGATGCTGAGTAAAGCATTCACGTCACGTTTCAAAGAGCTTCTGGAGGCAACAATGCCACCGAAGAAAGGGTTCAATATCTGTCCAGCAGTAAAACGGCCAACATTACGTGTAAGCAATAATACTTGTAGAAAGAACAATCAATAACGGCCTAGGATCTGACCCTAGGATCTGACACGTTCCCACTTCTCTGGTAGTGTTTTACCTATAAAAAGGAAAAAAGAAAACTTTGTATAAATTATATTCCACCTAGAGCAAAAATAATATGCTCATTCATGGTCCACAGGTTTTCTCCACAGACGTAGTGTTGTCTTTCCAAAGTACCCATGGCTCAGACTCCATCATCTCAAGCAACGTCAGAAATAGTCCATAGCAGCTACACTGCCCTCAGTCCCATACATTCCATCAGTGCGACTTGAAGATGAAGGATTTGTTGCACAATCCTTTGTTCTCAGCTGTTCTTGGGCTTTAATATCCATTCTGCATGAGGGTTTACATGATATACATCCAGCATATAGGTATCAGGGTCTAAGCAGTGTTCTCCTAGAGAAAAGAGTCATGGAAGAAGTGTCAGATGGAATAATACTCATGGCAATAGCCAACAGTAATGGCCACAATTCTGTAACAACTACACAAAACAAAATAAAAAAATGTTCCACTTTAAAAACATTTATATACAAACTAATTGTGATAAAAGAATTAAAGGGAACCAGTCACTGGATTCCAAACTACGGGTTGCGTAAATCAGAAAAAATAGATGATCCAGCAGCTGCTTTGTTAGAAAAAAGTTATTGATGATTAAGAGCTTTTGCTCAAAACACGTAGACCCGGTGCCCTGATGATTATTTTTATGTTTTTATCTACATCCCAATTTTAGCTTTGTACCCATTAAGTGTGAAACTTTAAAGATCTGTTTTCTATCACGGTGGCTGCTGGATCATCTATTTTTTTTCCTGCGTATGAAACCAAGGAACCGGCCTGGAGCTATCTGTGCGCTGCACCTTAGTTGGAATTCTTCCTACTCCGATGAGCTGATTGTTTTCCTTCCCCGTTCCGTACAATATACTTTTTTGATCGGCATAAATCAGAGCCTGGCTGTACGATTGCCGCCAGGTATTTTTTCTATGAAGCGCTCAAACGTTTCAGAGAAATTGTAGTTTGAAAATCCACCCTGAGCCGGGTTCTCCCAGTACAGCTACAAGTGATTGATAGGTCTTTCCCTGTGTGCACATGTGAGACCTGTCAATCATCTAGATCAGTGCGAGGAGAAGCCAGCTGGGGCAGTAGTAGACTAGTCTCATCTATGGCTTTGGTTCCTGGCTGGATCTTTAAAGAATATTTTCTCTGAAACAGAGAATTAGAGAGAAAAATATACCTGGTTGCAATCGTGCAGCCAAGCTCTGATTAATGCTGTCTGTGGTTTGGGCAACTTGAATCAGCTGAGAGGTCCCCTATAAAGTGTGAGATATTTACCAAACAGTGGACATTGCTCTCACAATTTTACATTTTTGGTAAAACTCCTCTTAATGTAAATTCACACTAATTAATGATAGTTAGCATAGCTAATTTGTTCTATGAGTGTAACAATCTTGTCTAAATTGTAACTGTATAGCTGCACTTTCTATTTACTCTCTGAAGTTTTTTTCCCCATATCTTGGAGTGCTACTTCCATAAATACAAGCGTAAAGAGGTTGTCCACTACTTCATCATTGATGACCTATCTTTAAGATAGGTCATCAATGTCTGATCGGTCGGGGTCCGACACCCGGCACCCCTGCGGATCAGCTGTTCTCGGTGCTGGCAGCTGTAACTGGTCAATTGTGGAATTGCTTGTCTTCTGATAGTAGCCATGGCTGGGTTCTACACATCCACCTCATATTGATTTTAAAAGGAGGCGGATGTGTAGTACCCGGCCGCAATCAAAATAGCTGATTGGTGAGGGTACCGGGTATCGGACCTCGACCAATCAGACATTGATTACCCATCCCATGGCTAGGTCATCAATGATAAAGTAGTGCAAACCTCTTTAGTATAAAATATATATATATATATATATATATATATATATACACATACACATACAGTATATATATATATATATATATATATATATATATACACACTGTATGTATATAAATATATATATATATATATATATATATATATATATATACACTCACTGGCCACTTTATTAGGTACACCTGTCCAACTGTGTGTTAAGACTTAATTTCTAATCAGCCAATCACATGGCGGCAACTCAGTGCATTTAGGCATGTAGACATGGTCAAGACAATCTCCTGCAGTTCAAACCGAGCATCAGTATGGGGAAGAAAGGTGATTTGAGTGCCTTTGAACGTGGCATGATTGTTGGTGCCAGAAGGGCTGGTCTGAGTATTTCAGAAACTGCTGATCTACTGGGATTTTCACGCACAACCATCTCTAGGGTTTACAGAGAATGGTCCGAAAAAGAAAAAAAATCCAGTGAGCGGCAGTTCTGTGGCCGGAAATGCCATGTTGATGCCAGAGGTCAGAGGAGAATGGGCAGACTGGTTCGAGCTGATAGAAAGGCAACAGTGACTCAAATTGCCACCCGTTACAACCAAGGTAGGCAGAAGAGCATCTCTGAACGCACAGTGCGTCGAACTTTGAGGCAGATGGGCTACAGCAGCAGAAGACCACACTGGGTACCACTCCTCTCAGCTAAGAACAGGAAACTGAGGCTACAATTTGCACAAGCTCATCGAAATTGGACAGTAGAAGATTGGAAAAACGTTGCCTGGTCTGATGAGTCTCGATTTCTGCTGCGACATTCGGATGGTAGGGTCAGAATTTGGCGTAAACAACATGAAAGCATGGATCCATCCAGCCTTGTATCAACGGTTCAGGCTGGTGGTGGTGGTGTCATGGTGTGGGGAATTTTTTCTTGGCACTCTTTGGGCCCCTTGGTACCAATTGAGCATCGTTGCAACGCCACAGCCTACCTGAGTATTGTTGCTGACCATGTCCATCCCTTTATGACCACAATGTACCCAACATCTGATGGCTACTTTCAGCAGGATAATGCGCCATGTCATAAAGCTCGAATCATCTCAGATTGGTTTCTTGAACATGACAATGAGTTCACTGTACTCAAATGGCCTCCTCAGTCACCAGATCTCAATCCAATAGAGCATCTTTGGGATGTGGTGGAACGGGAGATTCGCATCAGGGATGTGCAGCCGACAAATCTGCGCCAACTGTGTGATGCCATCATGTCAATATGGTCCAAAATCTCTGAGGAATGCTTCCAGCACCTTGTTGAATCTCTGCCACGAAGAATTGAGGCAGTTCTGAAGGCAAAAGGGGGTCCAACCCGTTACTAGCATGGTGTACCTAATAAAGTGGCCAGTGAGTGTATATATATATATATACACACACTAAATTTGTACTAAAGAGGTTTTCCACTACGTTATCAATGGTGACCTATCCATAGGATAGGTTATCATTGTCTGATTGGTGGGGGTGCTGGGTGTCAGACCCCGACCATATCGGCTGTTTTCGTTGTCGATGGAGGCGGCCAGATCTGCTCAGTTGCGTAGCTGTTTCGTCTTATGATAGTGGTTGCGTGGACAGATACTACACATCCGCCTCCTATTCAAATCACATGGGGCCACTTCCCTATTTCTGATGTGATCTATAACAGGCATAAATGTAAGGAATAAAGTATATAATAGAAAAAGTAAAAGGTTACCATGGTTCACAGTGCTTTTTTTTTAGCCTTTCCCCCTACTATATAACACATGGCCAATGATATCCAGCATTTGAGCATGTCAACAGAACGGTAACTTGAATATCCCAAGCACTTTACTCCTCATATGAGGTAGAAGCAACTTTGGGCCCCCCTCCGGCACCAGCAGTGGGGTAACCACAACCTACATATTTTCTCTCTGCATAAGAGAACTGTGAGTAGATTTTTTTCAATGCTATTTGGCATAAGAGTAAGGGGAAACACTTGCTCCCTATATTCTTATTTTTGCACAGAAATTCATTTCTCTTTTGTTTTGACGAAATATATTTGACGCATCCGTTAGTGTGTCTGGCCCTTTTAGGCTATTTTAGAATATTTATGCCTTTAATTATACATTGATCATTTTTTAGTAGATGTCTATTTGTTAGATGAATGTTAATCTAACCTCTCTACACTAGAAATCGTTTAGTGTGATGAATCAATTGGCAGACGCAGTAAGAAGTGCTGATGCTGCACTAACCTCAACAAAGGTTTTAAAATGAACCTGGTAATTACAGAATCATTTATCATCTCTGATTTACAGATGCTCTGAGCATTGGAAAATTTTGTTCACTGTGGTTTGTTTGGTTAAAATCCAAAACCATGGCTATTATTAAGCCGCAAAACAGGAAGAAAGGCATCAGATGGAAAAATAAGTGTGAAGACCTGAACAGAACATTAGAGCAACTCAGAATGATGTTCTATTATAAAAATAAATTATTTTAAGTTACAGTGACCTCAGGTTACATTACATCCAATGGTCATGCATATTCAATTTCCAGGCCTGATAAAGTGCCGATCATAGTGCTGATCATAGTGAACAAGGAGCAGACAATGGCTGCTGCTGTTTGAGTGAAGTGCATGTACTGATTAGTAGCAGTAGAGTAGCGCTATTTTATTGCACTACTATGCGCTCCGTACTGTTATCTGACTTCACAGTCATTTGACTCACACCTTCCAGCAGTTATTTTTCACCAATTAAGCACACACTACTTATTTTTCCATAAAGGGAACTTGCCAAGATGATTTTACTACTGAAACTAGTGTAATGGCAGTACAGAGTCAAATGAAAAAGAAAAATGGTACTTGTTTTCAATAATTCAATATATCAGTGCACAGAAAAGCCCCAAGCAGCTTACCCTGGAAGCGCCTTAGGAGTACATTTACACAACCACTATGCACTTTCAGGCAATTCTGCATGTGACTTCAAGCCTGAGTTCTCAGCACTGACAGACCCGATTTTTAGACAGGTATCAATATAAATGTTGTTCTATGACCTATGCAGCTAGACCATTTGATTTAGTTGCAAAATCATTCTGAATGATTCCGCTTAATGTTTTATCGGTATTATTTTAGGATAACCTTTTGGAATCCCACGTTTCACTTGCTATAAATTACATTAGTTTTCTCTATATAACTAATCGTGTAACCTGAACGACCTCTCTCCTACTATATGCAACTTTACACATTAATTACTGAGTAGCAAGATATTTAGAACTTTAAAGGGGTTATCTGGACTTGTGATATAAGTCTGTAGTCACTCTATGTGACTGCAACCTTCTGAATCCTTACAGTGTGCCCATGGCACGCTGTCAGGATTTCTCTGGTATTGCTGACGAAAGTGGTCGGTCATGTGGCACCAAGTATGACATTTGCATACTTCCAGCCACATTACAACTAGACATGCTTAGCCTTGCTCAATTCAATTGCATACTTGGCACATGACAGCTCGATTTCACCAGCAATAACGGAGAATCCTGACAATGTGCGGTGTGCACACTGTGAGGATTTAGCAGTTTGCAGTCACATAGAGTGCACACTTTTATCAGAAGAGCAGTCAACCCCTTTAATCTAACTGTAAAATGTAAGATTTGCATTAAAGGGAACCTGACATGTCCCCCATACCCTCCGGCTCCAACCCACCAATATTTGCATATTTCTTGACATATAATCTGCCTCACCAGCCCCTTTACTGTGTTTGACTCCTAAACATATGGTTAAAAAAGGCTTTATAAACTTCATTTTTCATATGTAAATTAGCCTTTTGACTAGACAGTGGGGCTTTAGTTTTCCCAGTCTAGTAGTCCCACTCAGCATGTTATAAGAACCCTGTGGGCGTGATAACATTATTTGCAAGAGCTGGCTTCATTGTAAGCTCTCTGCAAATCTCAAGCATACGCTTCATGTCATTGCGCCGCTGAAGTCAGGTTGAGGCTTCAGAGGTGCAATGCACATGTCCGAGAGTGAATAAGCCGTTGTGTTTAGGTGTCAAACACAATAAAGGGTTCGGCAGGGTACTTAGCAAGAAATATACAAATGTTGGTAGGTTGGAAGGCAGGGGGTCCTGTTAGGGCCCCGTCACACATAGCGATCTCGCTAGCGAGATCGCTGCTGAGTGACAAGTTTTGTGACACAACAGTGATCTCACCAGTGAGATCGCTGTGTGTGACAGCGATCAGCGACCGGCCCCCCTGCCGGTATCGCTGATCGCTGTAGGAAAGCCCTGGACTTTTCTTTGGTCGCTGTTCTCCCGCTGGCCAGCACGCTTTGCTACGTGTGACTGGCGGGAGACCAGCAATCAGCTGGTAACTTACGTACACATCGGGTATCCAAGGGACATGCGCCCCATAGAAACCCGATGTGTACGTTAGTTACCAGCGCGCTGATGCAGGGAGCTGGTAACTAACGTACACATCGGGTATCAAAGGGACGTGCGTCCCTTGGATACCCAATGTGTACGTTAGTTACCAGCTTTCTGCATCAGCGCGCTGGTAACCAACGAACACAGCGACGCCGCGTGCTTGGCGTCACTGTGCTGATCGCTGGTGAAGCTGTCTGTTTGACAGCTCACCAGCGATCATGTAGCGACTCGCCAGCGATCCTGACACATTGATATCGTTGTCAGGATCGCTGGTGAGTCGTTATGTGTGGCGGGGCCTTTAGACTCCCATAAAATATAGCTGCCAAATAACAATATAGATGGCATTCTAAGATATGCAACACAATGGTTGGGACTAAGCACTGAACCTTTTAGGGTAACCGCATTTAGCCTGGACTCTTAAGGTCCCATTACATTTAGCGATGCACCAGCGATCCCGACAACGATACGACCCGGTCAGGATCGCTTGTGCATCGCTAAATGGTCGCTAGTGAGCTGCCAAACAGGCAGATCTCACCAGCGATGCAGTGAAGCTCGGCGGTCGTTACTTACCTGTCACACGCAGCGATGATGACGACTTCCGCCCGCGTCCATGCGTCGCTCGTCGAAATGGACCAGGACGATCTCGCGTGATCAGCGATATCCAGCGGGGGTGGGGGGCGGTCGGAGGTAAGTGTCACATGTAGCGAGATCGCTAGCGATATTGCTGTTGCGTCACAAAATCGGTGACGCTTTAGCGATATCGCTAGCAATATCGCTATGTGTAAAAGGCCCTTTACGTTGTAGACAATAATTATGGCTCTGTCAACACAGATATGGCATCATACTCTATAAAATCAACAGGAAATCATTCTTACCTATGTTTCCTCCAATTTCATATAAACTTTGGTTGAGTGATTTATCCGAAGTGCCATGGCTGAAAAGTAAAACAACATTTTAGGTTTTTGATTAGAAACATCTAGTAGTTTTTCTTTCATTCTAACTATGTAAAACTGCCTATTGTTTGAGATTTCTTGGCCCCAGCTGTTGTTGCTGGCATGTCTATGTTGTATTCTCTGGAGAGTACTACTAATTAGTTCCAGATTTCTAACCAGACATTCTGGCATAAAATTGTTGGTTCTCTTAATATTACTATAACGAATATGGCTTTCAAGAAAGATTCTCAGTTAATTAAATATAAGGAGAAAGCCAGATGTCACCAGCAATATCTGCACCAAGTTTACGGGCAAATAGACAAAATACTAAATTAGTGTTAAGTAAAAAACTACCAAATATAATATCACCAGCTGCAATGAAAATGTACCATAATTTGGTCAGACAATGAAGTATACCTATATGAGATTTCATAGTCTGCTAGTCAATATTGTTGGCCTTCTACATTGTGGTCCATGAACTAGGTAAGGTATGACACTTATCTATAAGAAATTAAAACTTAGCACAAATAATAGAACAGGACCCCAAACATAGAAATAGTTGTGCAATACCAGTCACCATGGAGGTTCCCTTTGTGAACAGTGAAAGAGTAGCTAAACATAATATATAAATTATATTTAATTATATACTGTATATAATTTTGTCCACGGAAAGTTATGAAGCTTTGCAAATCGCATTTTTAAGAGATTTATCTTCACACCTGTAAAAAAGGAACACAGCAAAGAACGTATATAAGTGGCTTTCAAGTCCCTGCTTTTTACCCATTTGACTGCTGTCAGCTGTTATGATATAAGAATATGCTCATTTGAGTACAGATGATTGCAGTGGGTCAGATCAGCACCCGAGTCACACTATCTCTGCAGATAAGCTACTGCATTAGAATGTTCTCATAAGGGCTCACTCACACTAGCGTATATTCTCTCATGTGAGAGAATCGGGATGATTAATAAAACTTAGCTCAAACTCTGTCATAGTTTGATCTAAGTGTCATATGAGTGTGATCTGATTCGCCTGTGGAGCACCCGCCAGGGCTATGGGGATACTCGGTACCGGGCTGATCAGTTCTTAAAGGGGATGTGTCACGGCAGCAGTAACTGGGTCCGGGGCCCTGGGCATCCAATGAAAAATGGGGATTAAGGGGAATAAAGTTTATAAGTGATTCGTGACACCACCTGTGGTACTCAGCAAGTAAGATGCTAGCCAACGCTGCTGATTCAGTCCACTGGGGTAGTTTGTGATGCAGCGGAGTTGGTACAGCTCTCCACAGGCATAGCTATTCTCTAGGGCAGTTATGGTGTCATAAATGGTGATGATGGTGGTTGTAGTGCAGGGCAAGTGACATAGCAATAAACTGGAGGACACAGCAGTGTGCAGTCTTCACAGATTTTACTCACAGTTGGGTGTTACAATTCCCAGCAGGGGTGCTGTGTCCTCAGGGTCTGTGGTCCAGACAGCTATCAGGTAACTTGGGGTACACCGTGTCACAACCCCCTTTAGATATTCCTTTCCTGGCCATTTCGCTATGCTGGATACCACCTCTCCTGCCCTGCATCTTCACACACAGTGTCCCAAGCAAGCAGACTCAGATCTTATCGGGCGACGTTGGTCAGACCACTGGATCCTATAGGTCTGGCTTTTCAGTGAATGTGTATGGATGGGTGTTGTGAATTCGCTTTCTGGCCTACCTCTGGTTACTAGTGAAGGTAGTGGAGCTGGTTATATTGACAGAGGGGTCGCGAGTTCTCTTTCCGGGCAACCTCTGGTGGTTACTGGAGGTAATGGAGCTGATCTGATTAACAGAGGCTTGCCACCTGATAATGAGGAGGACGATTGGATATCTGGGGTTTCTGTCTGGATTTAATACAGCCGTCTCCCTCTATCCCTGCTGGTGATTTTTTCCTGCCTCCTGAGGTCTTAGTTTCCAGCTCAGTCCCTGCATGCTCAGCTAAGTGTTCTTTTGCTATTGTTCACATTTGATCTGGTTTTGTCTATTTCAGTTTTGTGTGGTCAGCCAGCTCCGGCTGGGGCAGTGCTGAATCTTCATCCATATGTTACTGCTTGTGCCAGTTTGTTTTTGTCCCTTATTAGATTGGCCTCTTTTTGCTCTGCTTTCAGAATATACTAGAGTGCTGATATAGTGGGTGAAGTCGTGCGACTTCAGTATTTTTCTATCAGACGTGTTGGACATTTTTTGCAGGGCTTTTTGCGTCATTGCAGACAGTGTCTTTCCTTTCCTGTCAAGTTAGTGTAGGCCCCATTGTTTGCTCAGTCTATTTTCCTACTTGCGTTTGTGTTTTCATCTTGTCTCACCGACAATATATGTTTGGGGGCTATCTATTCCTTTGGGGTCTGCTCTGGGGCAGTTTAGATTTCCCCTTTCTTGCTTTAGGCTTATTTAGCTCTCTGGCTGTGCCGAGGTGTTTAGGATCATCGAAGGTACGCTCCACGGCTACTGCTAGTTGTGTGTATAGGATCAGGGGTCTGCAATCCGCTTAGTTACCAACATCTCTGGTTTTCTGTGGCTTAGCCTGGTCTTGCTCTCCTCCTCGGTGACCCAATCATGACAGAATCACCAGCCTAAACCGCAGACCCTAGGGTACTCAAAGGAAGGAAAGAATTGTAAAAAAAAAAGTGTCAGAATTTTTTAATATATTTTTTCCTCTTTTTCTCTGGGGCCGTAGGAGGATTTTTTCTTTTATGGAGATTAAGCAATTGTCTGATCGTATTGTGCAGCTCGCTGCTGAAGTGCGGGGAATTTCCGCCTATCTCGCTCAATCATCTGCTGTTGAACCAAAAATCCCTACTCCTGATGTATTTTCTGGGGATCGGTCTATATTTTTGAATTTTAAGAATAATTGTAAACTATTTCTTGCCTTGAAGCCTAACTCATCGGGGAGCTCTGTGCAGCAGGTTAAAATTGCCATCTCCTTGCTGCGCGGCGATCCCCAGGATTGGGTTTTTTCTCTGACACCTGGAGATCCTATTCTGACTAATGTGGACGCATTTTTGCGAGCCTTGGGGTTGTTGTATGATGAACCTAATGCTATTGATCAAGCTGGGAAAACCTTATTGGCATTGAACCAGGGTCAGGATTCTGCAGAGTTATACTGTCAAAAATTCCGAAAGTGGGCGGTCCTTACTAAATGGAATGACGATGCCCTAGCAGCTCTCTTTCGGAAGGGTTTGGCAGAAACCGTAAAAGATGTTATGGTGAGATTTCCTGTTCCCTCTGGTCTTGACGATTCTATGTCATTAGCCATTCAAGTTGATCGGCGTTTACGTGAACGTAAAACTACATGAGAGGCGTTGCCGCCTTTTGAACAAACGTAAAAAGTAATTTTTCTAGTATTATCAAACCACTGACTAATCTAACCAAAAAGGGCGCTGATGTGGTGAATTGGTCTCCAGAGGCAGTCTCGGCATTTCAGGAGCTTAAGCGGAGATTCACTTCTGCTCCGGTTCTACAACAACCTGACGTCTCACTCCCATTTCAGGTGGAGGTAGATGCTTCTGAAATTGGTGCAGGAGCCGTTTTGTCCCAAAAAGATCCGGTGACTTCTAAAATGAATCCCTGTGCCTTCTTTTCTTGAAAATTTTCCCCATCTGAATGTAACTATGACGTGGGAATCGGGAATTGTTGGCCATGAAATGGGCATTTGAAGAGTGGAGACATTGGTTGGAGGGAGCTAGACATCAAGTTGTGGTCCTCACCGACCACAAGAATTTGATTTATCTTGAATCAGCCAAACGCTTGAATCCTAGACAGGCAAGGTGGGCCTTGTTTTTCACGCGTTTTAATTTTGTGGTCTCTTTTCTTCCGGGCACTAAGAATGTTAAGGCGGACGCCCTTTCTAGGAGTTTCTTTGCGGATTCTCTTATTGTGACCGAGCCTACTACCATTCTAAATGAGGGGGTAGTTATTTCCGCCATCTCAACCGATTTGAGATGTGCCCTGGAGGAATTTCAGGTGGCAAACCTGAACGTTGCCCTATGGGAAAATGTTATGTCCCTGACTAGTGGAGGAAGAGAGTAATGTCTGAAATTCATTGCTCCACATTGGCTGGTCATCCAGGTATTTTTGGTACCAGAGATTTGGTGAGTCGGTCATTTTGGTGGCCTGCCTTATCTCGTGATGTCAGGAATTTTGTGCAGTCCTGTGGGACTTGTTCTCGGTACAAAGCCTGTTCTCGTTCTAGTGGGTTGTTGATGCCCCTGCCGGTGCCCAAGAGGCCACGGACCCATATCTCAATGGATTTTATATCCGATCTTCCTGTCTCTCAGAGAATGACTGTTATCTGGGTGATTTGTGATAGATTTTCTAAGATGATCCATCTTGTACCACTCCCAAAGTTGCCATCCTCTTCAGAGTTGGTGCCCTTGTTTTTACAACAGGTGGTTCGGTTGCACAGGATTCCTGAGAACATTGTGTCGTACAGAGGAGTCCAGTTTGTTTCCAGATGTTGGAGAGCTTTTTGTTCCAAACTGGGAATTCAGTTATCTTTCTCCTCTGCATTTCATACTCAGACCAATGGGCAGACTGAGAGAACAAACCAGACTTTGGAGTCCTATTTGAGATGTTTTATATCTGCTGATCAGGATGACTGGGTCTCATTTTTGCCCTTGGCCGAATTCGCGCTAAACAATAGAGCTAGTTCTGCCACTTTGATATTGCCCTTTTTCTGTAACTTTGGGTTTTATCCTCGATTTTCTTCAGGGCAAGTGGAATCTTCGACCTGCCCAAGTGTGGACACTGTGGTAGAGAGAATTCAGCAGATTTGGGACCAAGTGGTGGATAAGTTGTCCCTTTCTCAGGAAAAAGCCCAATGGTTTTCCAACTGGCATAGGACCATTGGTCCCCGGTTTAAAGTGGGTGATATGGTTTGGTTGTCGTCAAAGAAAATTCCTATGAAAGTTGCATCTCCAAAGTTCAAGCCAAGCTTCATTGGACCTTATATGATTTTGGAGATTCTTAATCCTGTTTCTTTTCGATTGGCTCTTCCAGTTACGTTTAAGATCCATAACGTGTTTCATAAATCTCTGTTGAAGAGGTTTGTGGAGCCAGTAGTTCCTATGGCAGTGCCTCCTGACCCTGTATTGGTTAAAGGCAACGTAGAATATAAGGTAGAGAAAATATTGGATTCTCGTTTGGCTAGACGGAGACTCCAGTACTTGGTCAAATGGAAGGGTTATGGCCAGGAGGATAATTCTTGGGTCTCTGCTTCTGACATTAATGCCGATAGATTGGTTCGTGCTTTTCACCGGGCCCATCCTAGTCGGCATGGTGACGTGGATGAGGGTTCGGTGACCCCTCCTCAAGGGGGGGTACTGTTGTGAATTCGCTTTCTGGCCTACCTCTGGTTATTAGTGAAGGTAGTGGAGCTGGTAATATTGACAGAGGGGTCGCGAGTTCTCTTTCTGGGCTCCCTTTGGTGGTTACTGGAGGTAATGGAACTGATCTGATTAACAGAGGCTTGCCACCTGATAATGAGGAGGCCGATTGGATATCTGGGGTTTCTGTCTGGATTTAATACAGCCGTCTCCCTCTATCCCTGCTGGTGATTTTTTCCTGCCTCCTGAGGTCTTAGTTTCCAGCTCAGTCCCTTTATGCTCAGCTAAGTATTCTTTTGCTATTGTTCACATTTGATCTGGTTTTGTCTATTTCAGTTTTGTGTGGTCAGCCAGCTCCGGCTGGGGCAGTGCTGAATCTTCATCCATATGTTACTGCTTGTGCCAGTTTGTTTTTGTCCCTTATTAGATTGGCCTCTTTTTGCTCTGCTTTCAGAATATACTAGAGTGCTGATATAGTGGGTGAAGTCGTGCGACTTCAGTATTTTTCTGTCATGGTGTGTTTTGGGCTTTGGGTAGGTGGTGAAGGAGTTAACTCTGAGAGCCTCTCTGTGGATCTGGGGAGGGTTTTTCTAGCTTCAGAGGAGATGCCGTCCCCTGTCGCTTATACTCCTATTTGAGTTTGTCCGACGCTGCTCTGTCCGTGCGTCACGCCAATCATTGTCCGTCTGTTGGGTATTCTGACCCTGCTCTGTTACGGTTTACGTCTCTGGTTTGCTGACTCTGTACCTGCTTTGCATGTGCTGTGTATGACCCTTGGCTTTGTCTGACCATCCTCCTGAATATCCCTCCTGTACCGCGCTTGCCCGTACTGTGTATGACCTTTGGCTTTGTCTGACCTCCCATCTGTATATCCCTCCTGTACCTCGCTTGCCCGTACTGGGTATGACCTCGGTTTTGCCTGACTCTGAGTTTTTGTATAGTGTCCTGCCATCTCTGAAATCAGGACGCTAAGCCCCGCCCCCTTGCAGTCACGTGACCATAGGTCCTGTGACTGCTTGCTAACTTCAGCATACACAGGTCCTGTGCATCTGTACTTTCCGGCTGTACCTGACCCCGGGCCCCCTCCAGTGCGGGTGAGTCCCTGCTCAGCGGAAGCTGCACGCTGGTGCTGTCAAGATCCTGACATTTTCTATCAGACGTGCTGGACATTTTTTGCAGGGTTTTTTGCGTGATTGCAGACAGTGTCTTTCCTTTCCTGTCCTGACTTGTTAGTATGGGCCCCATCGTTTGCTCAGTCTATTTTCTTACCTGCGTTTGTGTTTTCATCTTGTCTCACCGACAATATATGTTTGGGGGCTATCTATTCCTTTGGGGTCTGCTCTGGGGCAGTTTAGATTTCCCCTTTCTTGCTTTAGGCTTATTTAGCTCTCTGGCTGTGCTGAGGCGTCTAGGATCATCGTAGGTACGCTCCACGGCTACTGCTAGTTGTGTGTATAGGATCAGGGGTCTGCAATCCGCTTAGTTACCAACCTCTCTGGTTTTCGGTGGCTTAGCTTGGTCTTGCTCTCCTCCTCGGTGACCCAATCATAACAGATGGGGCTGTAGCACTTGCAATGCCTACCGCCTCCGGATTGCTAGGCGAGTCCTTAGTTTCTCCACTAGCTGGGGCCGGCCCTCTAACTGCGACCTGGTCCCTCCACCGACCATGCCGGTGGATGCGGGCCCCACGGATGGATCTCTCACTATCCTTTCCACCTCTGGAGCCTCTCACTATCTTCTGTCCTTTTCCACTTCACTCTCTGTAGTCTGGGGACAAGCTGCTCCCAGCTTCAGCCCCCCTTCTAGACTGTCCCTCTGGTCTCTCAGACCACTGCATACCACTCACTGACTCCTCTCCCTTCTCTACTTTCTCCACCCACACCCTCTGCACAGCTCTCCCCATCGACTGAGAGATCTGATGATGGATGCAAGTGTGTGGTTCTGGGTGATGTTCCCTCCTTACCTGAGAGCGTAATACCACACCTCAGGATGAGGTGCAGTACCTCTGTGGTGACTGAACCCTCTGGGGTGCCACACTTGCATGAAAGAATCGCATCACAGATGTGGAGAAGATGGAGAACTTAATTTCTCCATCTTCTCCATTGTTTCAGTCAGCGTACACCGGACTGCATACGGATGACATCCGAGTGCAGTCCGGTATTTCACACGCATGCAAAAACTTGTATGAGTGCGTGTAATCCAAATATCAGAACCAAACACACCATGCTGTAATTGTTTCTCATGCAATAATCACAGATGTGCACTAACCCATAGTATAACATTGGGCCGATAAAACATGCACAGCACTCAGCCAGTTTTAGCATAACCTATGGACAACACTCAGAGGAGGTGACAGGTGCTGACACTTTCACTGCCATTATCTGTACTACAAATGCATATGCTCTCAAATCAATACAGATAAATGTAGACAAATGGACTTAGGCTGAAGTCACACACAATGATTAAAAAATCGGTCCAATTTTTAAGGTACGAAATTGCACAAAGGTTTCTTGTCCAGGGATCCGTCTGTCATCCGAATTTCCGGCGATTAACCGATTTTATTCGCATCTAAGCATCCAATTGACATCCAATGCCAATGCCTGATGCCTGTTCCTGTTGACCTGGAGAAGTCTTGCGATTTTATCGCAAGTCACACTTGTGGTCCGTAGACTTGCATTGACGAGTACGATCCGAAAATCGGTGACAATCGCAGCATGCTGCGATTGTCTCGGTCCGAGGAAACGTTCTGAAATAAAAATCGGATGATGGGAGCTGCACCATAGAATAACATTGGGACGAATGCAATGCGATTTTTTTTATCGCATTGCATTCATCCGATTTTTTCGCTAGTGTGACTCCAGCCTTAGGAAAAGCAAAGGTTTGGAAGTCACTTACAAGCAATTTTATCACAGGAATGAAGACAAATTGTTCAATAAAGTGATTAGCAAAGTTTCATATCTTTCCATGGCGTATAAAAATTTTCAAAAAAGTGAACGTTTAGTTACTCCTTAAAATAAATACTTTTGCCCTTTCCTTTGCTCTAATTCATCCAGTTCTTGTGCAGAACTATTTCCCTTCATGGTTACAAACTCCATGTTTGAAGTGAATGTCTGTGGTACATGCTGAATAAACATCCTGGTATATTTATGTAACATGGCCATAGACCTCCCAGTCCGTGACTGCCCATTTTATTCAATTAAAGAGAGGCAGCTCCAGACTGGTAATTTGTCTAAATGTAAGTTATTGTCAAAGGGGCTTAGAAGTAACTCTGAAGCCTCCAAATAGGGAGCAAAAGGCAGGTCCAAACTTCTGGGTTGAGAAATGTTTGCACAGAAAGTGTAGATAGATTCGAGAAAGACTTCTTTTGCAAGCTTGAAATCATTGACTACACAGAGGATTATTTGGGCAGTCATCCTGCCACCTCTGTAGCCTCTATCACTACACCACAGCTGTTTCTGGAAAAAAAATAAAACTTCACAGGGGGCATTTTTGCGCCGTTTTTTTCTGCAGCAAAACCTGAGTGGTTGGCAGGAAAGAAGCTGCTGTAAAAATGCTGGTTTTGCGGCGTTTTTTGTGCATTTTTTTCAGCGTGTTTTTCATTCAATTCAATGGGTGAAAACGTTGAAAAAAAACGCTGAAAGGAGTGACATGCTCTATGTCCAAAAAAACAAGCAAAGCACAAAATCCTGATGATGAAAAACCAAAGTGTGTGTGCACGAGATTTCTGAAATCTCATAGACATAGCTGGTACTGTCAAATGCAGCTGAAAATTAGCATAAAAAAACACAACAAAAACACCCAGTGTGAACTTAGCCTTAAGGCCCCGTTACACATAACGATGTCCCAGCGATCCCACCAATGATCCGACATGGATGGGATCGCTGGGACATCGTTAGCTCACCAGCGATCAGCCTGTCAGATAGACAGCCCCACCAGCGATCAGGACCAGCGAGCCGCGTGGCTCTTAGATACCCGATGTTTACATTGGAAACCAGCGTGCAGCGTCGCTGATCGTTTGACTCCCGCTGCCACATGCAGCGATGCATGCTGGGCAGCGGGAGACCAGCGATCAAAAAATGGCCCAGGACGATGGAGCGCGATCAGCATTACCCGGCAGGGGGGCCGGTCACTGATCCCCGTCACACACAGCGATGCCGCTGGCGAGATCGCTGTGGCGTCACAAAATCAGCGATCTCGCTAGCGAGATCGCTGTGTGTGACGGGGCCTTTACTGCATGTAACCACAACATGCAACACGAAGACCCTCAATATTATGGGATAGGTCCTCTGTCTAAGGCACTTAGTAGGTTCATGTGATATTGTTTCCATTCTATAGTCATCCGATTATATTCCACTAAAAAGGCAACATATCATCTTATGACATAAAAATGGCAAAACGACCGTATAGTATAAAAGAAACGTAAAAGGAAGGAAGCACAGGGACAGATCACCACCGCACCTGTTCTCGCACTGAAACCGCGCCAGGATGTCTTTGGCTTTTGTCCGACTGTTCAGCTGGATTGCCATGGAAACCTTTGAGTGCAATGGAGCATAGACTCTTATCACTCCTTCAGGTACATCACAGTGCTGAAATATAAAGGCAGGACAGAGCTGTGATAACCACAACACAGGACGGCTTTTCTTCGGGGGCTTAGAGGTGATGATGGATGTAGTACAAATTAAATCAAACACGAAAATCTTGCAACACCCAAATACTGGCTTCCTTAGATCCCCGGTTTACTATGGGGATGGTGGGACTTAAATGGAAACACAGGTGAATAAAAAAGGCAAAGTGTGGTCAAAGCTGGGAATTTACTAAGATATATTACATGATCAATTATAAAGCTTCTTTTAAAGAGAACCTGAGATGTAAAAAAAATGCTATTATCCTGCAGATATAGGGTTAATCTGCAGGTTAATAGTGTTTTGAGCCTGACCGGCGCCAGCACTTAGACTCCCACTGCTGGGAGGAAATGAACCTTATTCCTCTTGGTAGCGTTCTAGTTACAGTCACACTGTACACTGGCGGAGGTTCAGTCACCGCTGCATATATAGAGAATAGCGGCTGTA
Organism: Dendrobates tinctorius; assembly: GCF_039654945.1. Classification (NCBI taxonomy): domain Eukaryota; kingdom Metazoa; phylum Chordata; class Amphibia; order Anura; family Dendrobatidae; genus Dendrobates; species Dendrobates tinctorius. Next base: position 17,490,527 of record NW_027361838.1, on the reverse strand, counting down.
ACTGCGCTCCCGGCACTGACTGACAGCAGCTCAGCATTAGGGCCGGCTGGGAACCAGTGTTACACCCACCGTTCGCTATACATAGAGTAGTGGCAGAAGGATAGTTGCCTCCCGGCAGTGGGAGTCCAAATGCTGGTGTCGGGCAGATTCAGAATGCTTTTAACTTGAAGATTAATCCCATATCTGCAGGTGAATAGCATTTTTACAAGTGACAGATTCCTTTTAAGGTCTTCACTAGTGATATGTGCTGGGATAAGGCATTATCCCAACATGCTTGTGTGCTAACCGACTGTCTTCGGTGTTCGAGTTTCCGTGGCTGCATGTCTCGCTGTTTATTAGGCAATCCCTGCATATGTTGCAGTTATCAAAATGCCGCAAGATATACTGCTGTGGTGACTCAAACATTTTTCGAGCAGGCAAAAGTCACTCAGTTAGCACCCGAGCATGCTTGGATATCATCCGAGCACGTTCGCTCATCACTAGTCTTCACTAAATATGCATGAGGAAAATGAATAAAAATCACGTTCAGCACTATGAAGAAGCACATACTTCTCAATGTACATTGCATAAACTTAAAGAGTTGCCGCATCTTTAGTTTTCAAGAGCACACCACTCCTCAGCCTCCTGACTTCCTGCTTCATAGGGATCGGTACTCTCTTGATGATAAACAGTTCAGACTAGTTGTATGGCTGCCCTACTGGCAAACACTGTGAGCTGTCTGATATTGCTAGCAGAGGACGTTTTACCACTGAAACATCAAAAGAGTGCAGAGGCAATAAATCTGGCTGCGAGCTCTGTATCAAAGAGGTTGGAAGTGCTGAGATCGGTCACTGGTGTTTAGAATTAAATAAAAAATTTTAAAAAATGTTTTTGAGAAGGGAGAGGATTGTTAAAAAGAGGCAAATTACAAAGTTACTTGTTTTTTTATTACCACTTTGCAATTTCACCCATTTTATGAACAGGAGGCAATCCCTTTAAAAAGTCTGATACGCTCTAGAAAAGCTGTAAAAGTTCTATATTTGGGTACAATTACAATCAAAATGCATAATGGTCACAGGGAAAATGATTAGTGTAATAGACTTTTAAAAGAGCCCAAATGATAGGGTCTGGACAGGGAAGCATATAACCTATGGCGCAATATTCATTATTATACACGCTGGAGGAATACAAACTAGATAAGCCTATATGGTAAACCAAATCTATAATGTGGAGCAGGGAGAATTGTAAAGCCGAATAGTACAGCACCATCTGAGCTCAGGGACACCCTCAGGGCATTACTGCCCTGACTGGCGTATGGTGCCCGATGATCAGAGGCGGCCAGCATCAGGCCCCATCTCATCTGCTCACCTAGCGGCAGGCTTTTGCTGATGCAGAAACTGAACCTGCATCCGTGACGCAGATTCAATTAAACTTTATTGCCGTGTGCGCCCGCACGGCAATAGTTAAAAGCCACCGGCCATTCGGAGGCTGTCAGCTAACATCATTGTCATTTGCCGGCATGTCCGCTCTGAAATGCCTGGGGTGGATGTCGGCGCTAGACCGTGGCCAGGTAAGGACAAAGCGTTTTTTGTTTTTTTTTATTGAAAGCGGCAAGCCCGGGGCAGAATGGAGACAGGGGGGCAGGATGGGAACATGGGGGCAGGATGTAAATGCATGGGAGAGAATGGGAGGCATGGGAGACAAGGGGCAGAATGAGAGACACGGGGGCAGAATAGGAGACATGGGGGCAGGATGTAAACGCATGGGGCATAATGGAGACATGGGGCAGAATGGAGACATGGGGCAGAATGGAGACATGGCACAGAATGGAGACAAGGGACAGAATGGAGACAAGGGACAGAATGGAGACAAGGGACAGAATGGAGACAAGGGACAGGATGTAAACACACGGTACAGAAGGGAGACATGGGGCAGGATGTAAACATATGGTGCAGGATGGAGACACAGGAGCAGGATGGAGACAGGGCAGGATGGAGACATGGGGGCAAGATGGAGACAAATGGGGTAGGAATATGGGGTAGGATGAAGACAGATGGGGCAGGGTCATGGGGTAGGATGGAGACACATGCTGCAAGATCATAAGGCAGGATGGATACGATGGAGACAGATAGGGCAGGATTATGGGGCAGGATCTTGGTACAGATGAGTCAGGATCATGGGACAGATGGGGCAAGATGGGGAGATCATATGGGGGCAGAATGGATACTCATTAGGTCAGGATGCGAGAACATATGGCTGGAGCCAGGAATGAGATACACGGGGCCAGGATGTATTTATATTATTTTTTTGAGGATATTGCTTTAAATGGTGGGGCGGTACTTTTACTCTGCAGAGCGACACTATGTCACCTTTTTTTCTTCATCTGGTGTAGTGTAGAAGTTGGGAAAAAATTAAGTAATGTGTTCTGCAAGCAGAGCTCTAGATAACTGTGTTATTTCTTGCAGAGACGAGCCCTGGCTGGAAGACGTGATGGCAGTCTGTGCTGGATGAAGATGAAAAGCGAAGATGAAGGACTTCACATAGAGACACCACTGGTGAGTCAGTGTGTTACCTGTACACTGACACTATATACAGAATTCCTGTGTACAATGTCACCAGTAATCACTGTATTATCTGTACACTGGCACTATATAAAGAGGTCCTGTGTACAATGTCACTGGTGATCATTGTATTTCCTTTACAATGACACTATATACAGAGCTCCTGTGTATAATGTCACAAGTGATCACTATATTACCTGTACACAGACACTGCATACTAAGTACAGATTTCCAGTGTATAATGGCACTTATGGTGATAGTATTGTTTTTTTTCTATTATTGATCAGTATTGTAGTATTCAGTCATCATGTGGTGGTAACATGTGGTCTGGTCATGGTGTGGTGGTATTTGTCCCTTGTATGTGCTATTATACGGTCACTGTGGTGGTAACATGTGGTCTGGTCATGGTGTGGCTGTATTAGTTCCTTGTATGTGGTATTGTAGGTCACTATGTGGTGGTAATATTGTGTCTGGTAATGGTGCGGTGGTATTTGTCCCTTTGGATGTGATATTATTGGTCATTTTTAAAAATTGAAAAATAAATAAAAATATACCTAAATTGTATTGAACATTTTAACAAATTTTTAATAGATTAGAGTAGAGTAGGGCCCGGCTAAAAGAGTCTACCTTGTCGTGGTGGCAGATTAAAAAAAAACTTTTGGCCAAAACAAAAGCTGCTGGCTATGTGTGATCTGGTGATGGGAACTGTTAATGTGTGATTCGTGAGAAGTGGAGATTTTCCGAGAGAGCAGTTGGACTGTGGACAGTTTGAGGGGTGGAGGCGGAGCTGGGGTGGATCTTGGGCGGAGTCTCAAGGGGGCCCCGAAAATATTGCCAGTATGGGGCCCCGTAATTCCTAGTGGGAGCCCTGTCTAAGCTATCACCCTTTCAGTGATTTACCTGACTACAAAACCGACTAATATACAAGTGGATTATTAAGTAATAGGAGTATTTGTATTATAGATCACATAGTGTTTCACTGACACCCCAAGTATTTCATAGTTAACACGACCATCTGACATGCCAACACATTTCACAGCTGAAGTGACTCATCATACACCCAAAATTCCCCAACAGCTCATTATTCTCATCACAGTTGATAAATGCTTGGGCAATACTTATTTGTGTGTAATGGGAAAGAATCCTTACATCACATCTCATGTCGCATGTATCAGATTTTTGCATTAGGAGAGTTCTTGAAGGAAATACTATCCAATCTAGACATCTTGTGGCCACATTAGTTAAATGACCGTTCCATACATTTACTAGCTGACATTATCTAACTTCCTGTTGTATTTTCCAGCTTAGTTCCATTGACTCTTTTGTTTAGTCTGGTGCATATTCTTAAATAGATGGTTTCTGATCAGTACTGTAAACATTTACATAGATATGTATACTTCCTTTAAACTAGCCCTTTGGTAATTCATACTCATACGTGACTGAGGTCTAACTGAAGGACCCCATGTATACTATGTGCTTGGCTCCACCCAATGTCATAGGCAGGACTTTTTTTTTCATTTCTCATTTCCATTGCAAAGATCTCAGCTTGTAAAATTTAGGTTACAAGTTATAATTAGCCAAGCTGAGCATTACCAAAGATTTGGCTCTGTGGGCATGAAATTTTTCCTCTGCATAATGTTGACCAATCATAAGCAGGAGGCATTATGCATGAAAAAAAAACAAGCTCCCAAAACATCAGTAGGACATACGTTCTTCTGTGAGATGTAATGACAGACAGACCTGCTTTAAGCTCAAATCTATGCAGCTACTGTGTAATTAGTACAGGTAAGCTCAGTGTCATTACAAACTCCTCTACCTTTCATCTGAGGACAGTCAGTGTGGGAAAAGTTAGTGCATCAGAGATGTCATTACAAACACCTCTGCAACTGCAACTCTCCTCTCACAGTACCGTCAGCTATGTCCCTCAGTCCACACTCACTGCCAGGAGAGGATATCTGGAGGTGTTTGCAATCACAGTCAGCTACTGTATGTTGTACTCTACCCAAAAGCTGCAGAGATCAGTGAGGAGAGCAGGGCTGTTTGTCATTACATGTCTCAATAAATAGCATGTTCTTATGATCTTCTGGTGACATGTTCTTTCCATGCATGATGCTTCCTGCTTAGAATTGGCTAATGTCTATTATCTCTGCGTTGACATATTTATTGCTGTCTCCAGAATGAGCTAACTTAGAATCCGTCAGGTCTTTCAACGTGTCCTCCTATGGACAGCCTTCTTAACTCCCTATGAAATGGATTGTAGTGTTTGTGTTAAATAGTTAATATCAAAGTAATCACTGTTAATCACAATGGCATACAGTATAAGGGAGGTTGAACAAATGCAAAATACTGATAAACATACACTTGCACTTACCCTGGACATAGGTTTTGAGCTTGCATATTTTGGCCAAAAAAGACCGAACACTTGTGTACATTTATAATGTTAAGATTCCTCCATCCTCATGGATGATAGTTGTGTAAATGACTCTTCAGTATTTTCCATCTATGCAATTTCTTTCATATAAATGTGAATTCACACAAATGGTAATATTCTGTCTAAGGTCAGAAGATTCTCCTCACCTCTCTTCTTTCAGGTCTTTCACGCTCCATTGTCTTTCTCCTCAATAATTTCCTTACACTTTTATCAAAAATAAGCTGCTTCTTGGTATTGTTCAGTGCGGCCTCATTCATTTTCCTCACTTGGGAAATAAGAAAGGCTGGAACCTATAAACACAGAAAATAAACATTAAGACATCTATAAAATAGATTGTACCATATCAGTTTTTTACAGGCTTGATGTTTTACATAGAAGTAATAGGTTGCAGACTTGTATAATTTAGTAGAAAGATGTCCTGTGGTTTGCATTACAAATGTAGCTGCAGTTGTTGCCAAAAGGCATATAGTGGAGTGATGAATCTTAAAGGTTTATTCCCAACATTGCATGTTATCCCCTATTCATAACTTGCTGGTGACTGGGGGTCTGACCACAGGGATACTCAGCTATCCTGAGAATAGAGTTCTGGAACTAAGAAACTGTATTCATTCATTGTCTATGGGGCTGTTGGAGAAAGCCAAGTACAGCAGTCGGCTATTTCTAGTAGTTTCATAGACAAGGAGTGGACCGGAAATCGAGAATGCACACCTCCAAAGACGGGGCTCTGCAGCCCCATTCTCGAGGTTTCAGAGCTTCATTCGTGAGATATCATTAGGTTTCCAGTCGTTGGGCCCTTCGTGAACAGCAAGCTATCACCTATTTTATGGTAAAGTGATAACTTATGATTTTTGGAATAACCCATTAAGTATTGCAGGAAGAATATACACTTGAAGCAATACGTAACATACTTTTTTTTGTTTCACTGCTGCAGTGGTATCACTAATGTAAGTTCCTTGCCCCTAGTTGTATACTTATCAATTCAACACCAAAAAACAAGGAGTACCAGTCCTTTCAAAAATTATTACAAAGTTTATTGAAAAAAATTACATATATAATAAAAAACATGTACATTACATATGAAGGCAAGGAAATAATGATTGGCTCAGGGGAACAGGATGACTAGATCATCCTAAATATGTAAAGTAGACATGGGGGCTGGATACTGAAAAAAAGTTCTTCCAAATAGTGCAAGTAATACTACAAATAAAGTGCGTCTCAATATTTCAAAAACACCAAATATACACAGAGGTATTGCTGGTAAAAATGTAATTCATGATAGTCAATCACATTCATTGAGTTTAAGAATACTGGGAAAACGAACAGAATCTCAAACAGCAGACCCATGCATATATGGAGATTACATATCAGTTAGTCCATATCCTTACCCATGTTGTCCTACTCTGATGAGGCAGTCAACAGACCCAATGTGTGTTTCTCTTGGGCTTCCTCGTGGGGCTAACTTATCAGCTTGGTAATATGCTTATCATCCGCCATCTTCTTCTATTCTCTGCACCGCTTCGATTGTCTTCTGCTGTTTGTTACTTACTTAATGGCTCCAGTGTTTGCTGGGTGAGCCAGAAATCACTTCTCAATGTAAATCTATGAGATCCAGAACCAGGTTCTCAGACTTGCATTGATGACTTGTGACCATTACCTCTGGTCAGTCAGAAGATGCAGTCACAAGAAGGCGAAAGGGACTGGTGTGACACCGGGAAGAGCAGAAGATGGCAACTGGCAATTATATTACTAGAGCCAGGGAAAATGCATTATCAAAATTACTTCAGTGGTGTATAAGTGTTGTATAACATAATCAAACTAAAGCCAACCTATAACATTAATAGATTATACATATCCTAACACCATTCAGTGCAAACTTTCCAGTATCATCCTCCTGGTAAAATTATCTTTTGGAGCTTACCTGATTCTCTCAATACATTTACATGCTGTGCTTGGCTAAGAGGGCATGTGATGATTATATAGAGTGAAGTAGGTCACTAAAGGGCAATTTTAGGAGAAGCTTCCCTCTGATAATAAAAGTTACCGGTAATTGAATGTGTACATTCAATATGTCTGATCCTTATGTCCACTGCTACTCTGGTACCTGACAGACTGTTTTGATAAAGTAAATTTATAATTGGGTCTCAAACATTGCATTTGTGCATTGAAAAATAAATTACGGTCATTGACTTTTAGAATGTGAAATTCGTGTTTTATTATATTAGAACCTGTTATTTCTAAAATCTTAACATGGAACTGTTTTTCTCACCGTCCATAAAATGTCCTGATACCTAATTAAAAGTCGAACGATGTGTGCCGTATATGCTGCCGCCTTCATTTCTTCTTGGTTGGCACTTTTACCTTTGGAAATAAACAGGTTTGGTGCAAGGATCATAGATACATTCCATAAACTCATTTTGTTTTTTTCTTCGTTCGACACAACTTTTTTTAGGAAGTGAAGTAAAGCCTAATAGAAAAAAAAAGGATAATATTTTTTTTTAATTATGTATCTTTATAGGAACAAAACATAGACACCCAGTATCCCAAGAAACCCCCAACTTCAAGTTACAAATTCACATTTTGTTTACAATAAAATAACTAGATTCATTGTAACAGTTCATTTTCAGATATCAAAGACAAGAAAATACATTCCTCAAAAAGATAAGTTGTCTATTTCCCTACAAAATCAACCAATGCGCACACTAATTACAATGGATAAAACATTTGAAAAGTCCCTTCGAGAACGTTAAGGGTTAGTAATAATCAGTTAATATTTCAGTTACCAGTACAAGATAGAATATAACAGGTCTCTATATACAAATTATATATTTTGTACTAGAAGTTTACACACAGTGACTACCTCTAAACTAAGGAGAGGTTATAGCTTTTGGGTATTTTTATGAAACCAAGTGATCAAACATATTACAGTCCTTTCTTTGTCCACTGCATGGACAACCAATGCTCAATCACTATGTTCCTCCTTATAAAAAAATAATAGTTATACACATTTCTGACACTGTCACAGTTCTAGTTGTGTTGATGCCGGCTCTCCCGGGGATCTCGTGACATTATTGTGTCTTGCAATCCATGCGGCTGTGGTAGGGGCCGGGCTTGGGGGGGTGGACCACTGCTTACCCTGTCCGGATGACAGACACCAGGCGATGCAAGGACGAGGCGGAGAAAGATTTCAATAGTAGCAGTTCCGGATTTATTCGTCGTCTTCCTGACGACCGCAACCACGTACCGCAGCTTCTGTACAGTTCTCTGTCTCTAGGCCCAGATACCTGCACCTTTGCTCCAGTCGAAGTAACGTCCCTCACGGATCTTTCGCTGGGGCTATCCTAGACCAATCTACCGCCAGCGCTTCACCTGCCCGTGGTCATCGTCCAATCGGTACCCCCGGGGCCTCGTCTGTCCTGCAGTCCGTCGGGTCAGGGCCACCCCCCTGACTGTTTCTTTGCTGTCTGTCCCCTGGTCGAGCTCTTCTCTCTTCAACATCTTCTACCGAACTCCTCCTGGGACTAACCTGCCTGGAACCTTATCCTGTTCTATTTATCCCCTCTCTCACCGGGAATTCCCCTCCTGGGTCCCTATCTCCCCGCCCCCCATGGCTAAGCATTTCTCAAGCCATAAGCTGTTGTTGAGTCTTGAACTACTCCCCCCTGCCATCTTGTGGTCATTTCTCGGTACTGCACTCTCCTATCTACCTTTCCTAGCTGTCACCCTTCTATCCTGTCAATCTCCGTCTCCTGTGCACAAACCGTCCCCTCCTTCTACCAGTCACGTCTGTCCGTCAAGTCACCTTCCCCACATGGCCAAACAGCAATCACTTCACTCTCCCCTTCTATGAATGTAACTAACGTCTAGAGGAGGTGACAGAGAAACTGAATCTCTCACTTCCTCCGGATGTCTGTTTTGTCCGTAGTAGGGGACAGTGAAGTGTCCGCTGATTGGCCAGAGAGATTGTGTGACATAACAAGGTCACATGAGCCCCAGGAGAACCAACATTAAAAACACTATAACAAGGACTGCACCAGAGGGGCAAATAGCTGTTATTTTGTATGAGAGCTCGCTCCCACAGCTAGAGAATCAGGCTAATTATGCAAATGACACTTATCTCAAACTCTGTCAGAGTTCGAACTGAATGTCAGTGCACTGTGCTCCGATTCTCATAGCACTGGAGCGGAGGAGATGGATGAAAGTCATTTCTCCATCTCTTCCAATGTTGGAGTCCATGTTAATCGAACTGTCATGCGAGTGCACTCTTATGTTTCACATGCACACATAGACTTGAACAGTTGAGCACGATCCGATTCTCGAATGCACTTGCAGCATTCTGCGATCTTTTTCTCATTTATCTGCACTGCCCCATAATATAACATTAGGCAGAGTGCTTTCTGATAAAATATCGGATTGGCCTCAACCGTGTTATATGGCAGTGTGAGTAAACCCTAACAGAGGAACACAGTGATTGAAATGAAGTTGTTTTCATAGTTGATAAACCGATTAAAGTTGCAATTAATAATGCTCAAATTTATCCCAGAGCAATTTGAAAAAAAAAACACAGATCCATAGAACAATCAAACATATGCAAGAAAAGTTTGTTCAATTTTTTGGCTTGTGATGATAAAGAGATGACTGCTGATAAGTGATCTCTACAGAACAGGAAGCAGTAGTAGAATTGTGAGGCTAAAGGCCCCGTCACACACAGCGATCTCGCTAGCGAGATCACTGATTTTGTGATGCCACAGTGATCTCGCCAGCGAGATCGCTGTGTGTGTGACAGGGATCAGAGACCGGCCCCCCTGCCAGGTATCGCTGATCGTGCTCGTTCGGCCTGGGCCACTTTTTGATCGCTGGTCTCCTGTTGGCCAGCACGCATCGCTGCGTGTGGCAGCGAGAGACCAGCGATCAGCGACGCTGGACGCTGGTTTCTAATGTAAACAGCTGGTATCCAGGAGCCGGGCGGCTCTTAGATGCCCGATGTTTACCTTGGAAACCAGCGTGTTCGCCGGTTTCCAAGGTAAACAGCAGGTATCCAATAGCCGCGGCTCCTGAATACCCGATGTTTACATTAGAAACCAGCTTGCTCGCTGGTCCTGATCGCTGGAGGGGCTGTCTATGTGACAGCTCACCAGCGATCAGCCTAGCGATGTCCCAGCAATCCCATCCATGTCGGATCGTTGGTGGGATCACTGGGACATCGTTATGTGTAACGGGGCCTTAAGTGAGCAGTGTGAAAATTGTGAGTATGAAGACCACAGAATTATGGGCAATAATCTGATGATTCTCTTTAACCAGATCTTTATAAATCCTCCATTTTAAACCAGTCTGGTTCCAAACAAACTCCACATATTCCTATCCTTAATAACCTGTATAATAATGCCCGGGTTTTGATAATGTAACTTTTGGAATGTGACTTTCTTGGAATATAAAGATTTCTACAGAAATCTTTACATTCTACAAACAGGAAGCTCTAGTGTTAATATATTCTCCTACCAATATTTTGCAAAACAAAAGAAACGTGTGAGCCTTGGACAGTTTTCCTTTTCCTTTATTGTATTTATAATATAGAAGTCCATGCAGTGGAGCAACTTGAAGCTCCTAGGCCCCAATGCAAAATCTCTAACAAGGCCCTCAACCTATAGTCATTAACACTAAGGCTATGTGCAGATCCGCAGCGGATTTGGCCTCTGCGGATCCACAGCAGTTCTGCAGACACTGTACAGTACCATGTAAGTCTATGGGATTTACAATCTGCAATGCACATGCTGCGTTTTTTTCACTGCGGAAAAGCTGCAGCGCGGTTTTAAATCCGCAGAAAGAATTGACATGTCAATTCTTTCTACGGATTCCGCTGCGGTTTGCCACCTATTCCATTGTCCAGGTGTCAAACCGCAGGTAAATTGACCTGTGGTTTTACCTGTGGATCCGCACGGAAAAATCCGCTGGTGAATCCGCAGCGTGTGCACATAGTCTAATAGTATTCATATTTTCATGTGAGCCAAATGAACCTTTTTGGACCCCAGACTCTAGGGCCCAGGTGTGAATGCAACCCCTGAACCTATTATAGTTATGCCCTTGGGTCTATGTTAGATCTTGTGAAGGTTTACTACATTATATATGCATAAAATAGATGGGGAATCTTTCTTATGGGTCTCATCGCAGTCTGATTGGTTACCACTATAGCATGGACATAACTGAATTTGACCATATCATCTTGGTAGCAGATTTGCAAAATGTCTCTTCTGAGAGGAAGAGGACTAAAACTCTAGTGGCATCTACTGGAAGTCGCAATTGTAAAAGTCAATATCGACCCTTTAGCAAGCCTTGCCACATGACTTAGCATAAAAGCCAAACCAGAATCTCAATTTGCAGACACTGTGTTTTGGGGTACTGCCCCTCGTCAGTACAAAGTGTGAGATCTTGTATGTCTGGGTGAGAGACGTCTGATCATGATCCAATAGGTAACGTTTCTTCTTGCGGGGAGTGACATGCCAAGGTGAAGAGACTTTTAAGCCTTGCAATGCCTCTGTAGGAAAATAAATCTGACAATTGTCTCTTCAGAGAAGATGACTAGAACTCTATTGCCATCTATTGGAAGTAGCAATCCTAAAAGTTAATATCGACCCTTTAACGAGCCTTGTCACATGAATTAGGATAAAAGCCAAGCCAGAATCTCAATTTGCAGACATTGTTTCAGGGTACTGCCCATCATCAATGCAAACTGAGAGATCTGGTTTGTCTCGATGAGAGGCGTCTGATCAGAATCTTGGTAGCAGGCAACCCTCTCCTTCACTTGCGCCTACAATCAGTAAATGACAGTTCAAGATGTCTTGTTTTTTCTTAAATTTGACAGGATGATGTTTGAAAACAAAATGCATAATATTCATAATTAATGTTATGATCACCTTACGTAAATTTTTCAACAAAATATAAAATAACCCAATTTTTATTATCATTATTATCTTATAGTAACACTTCTCAACCTTACTGAGGTCAGTCACAATGTGGACACACATCATTTTGTCCTTACGTAAAGCTCTCAAGGCCATGAAGACGGGAATTGGAATTAAACTTATTCTCCCATCCCATCCTATCACATACAGTTGTGGCCAAAAGTATTGACACCCCTGCAATTCTGTCAGATAATACTCAGTTTCTTCCTGAAAATGATTGCAAACACAAATTCTTTGGTATTATTATCTTCATTTAATTTGTCTTAAATGAAAAAACACAAAAGAGAATGAAGCAAAAAGCAAAACATTGATCAGTTCACACAAAACTCCAAAAATGGGCCAGACAAAAGTATTGGCACCCTCAGCCTAATACTTGGTTGCACAACCTTTAGCCAAAATAACTGTGACCAACTGCTTCTGGTAACCATCAATGAGTTTCTTACAATGCTCTGCTGGAATTTTAGACCATTCTTCTTTGGCAAACTGCTCCAGGTCCCTGATATTTGAAGGATGCCTTCTCCAAACTGCCATTTTTAGATCTCCCCACAGGTGTTCTATGGGATTCAGGTCTGGACTTATTGCTGGCCACCTTAGAAGTCTCCAGTACTTTCTCTCAAACCATTTTCTAGTGCTTTTTGAAGTGTTTTGGGTCATTGTCCTGCTGGAAGACCCATGACCTCTGAGGGAGACCCATCTTTCTCACACTGGGCCCTACATTATGCTGCAAAATTTGTTGGTAGTCTTCTGACTTCATAATGCCATGCACACGGGCAAGCAGTCCAGTGCCAGAGGCAGCAAAGCAACCCCAAAACATCAGGGAGCCTCCACCATGTTTCACTGTAAGGACCGTTGTTGTGAGTTCATTTTCCCCTTCACTACTGAGGCCCGAGGAACTCCCTCTTCTGGTGAAGAAAGGTAGTGAGCCTGATTGTCAAACACCTGGGGCTGATGATGATGACTGGCTGAGTGGAGTTAATGACTGGATATAAAGCTGCTGACGCCCTTCTGGCCTGCAGGTGATTTCTCTGTGGACTTCTAGGAAACCAGTCTGATTCCTGCTCATCTAAAGCTAAGATTTCTGCTTTGCCTTTTTGCATTTAGTGTTTTGTTTTCCTTGCTTTTCTGGATTCTGCCATTCCCTGCTGGGGTGAGCTGAATCTCCTTTTGCCTGTTGCTCAGTCTTCAGAATATTCCTGAGTACTGACATAGCCTTTTTTGAAGCCTAGCTTCTTCAGGGCCTTTTTTACTGTCAGTTTGTTGGCTCTTATTTTCATAGGGTTTTTCATGGATTGCAGACAGCAGCCTTCCTGTCCTTTCCTGTCTAAGCTAGCTTGGGCCCCATCTTTGCTCAGTCTATCTTTGTCTGTGTTTTGTTCTTTCTTCTTGCTTCACCGTCATTATATGTGGGGGGCTGCCTTTTGCTTTGGGGTCTGCTCTGGGGCAGTTTAGATTTCCCTTTCTGTCTTTAGGCTATGTAGTCCTCCGGCTGTGATCGAGGGGCCTAGGGCATCGTAGGAGCCCCCCACGGCTACTGCTAGTTGTGTTGATAGGTTCAGGGGTCTGCAATCCGATAGCTGCCAACTTCTCTGGTTTTCTGGACTTAGCTAGCATTTCTATTTTTGCCTCCTATGGTGACTCAATCATAACAGACCGTGTTCTTTTCTTTAAATACCTCTTTTTTTCTCCTGTAAACTCTATGTTGATGCCTTTGCCCAAAAAGCTCTACTTTTGTCTCATCTGACCAGAGAACATTCTTCCAAAACGTTTTAGGCTTTTTCAGGTAAGTTTTGGCAAACTCCAGCCTGGCTTTTTTATGTCTCGGGTTAAGAAGTGGGGTCTTCCTGGGTCTCCTACCATACAGTCCCTTTTCATTCAGACGCTGACGGATAGTACGGGTCGACACTGTAGTACCCTTGGACTGCAGGGCAGCTTGAACCTGTTTGGATGTTAGTCGAGGTTCTTTATCCAACATCCGCACAATCTTGCGTTGAAATCTCTTGTCAATTTTTTTCTTTTCCGTCCACATCTAGGGAGGTTAGCCACAGTGCCATGGGCTTTAAACTTCTTGATGACACTGCGCACGGTAGACACAGGAACATTCAGATCTTTGGAGATGGACTTGTAGCCTTGAGATTGCTCATGCTTCCTCACAATTTGGTTTCTCAAGTCCTCAGACAGTTCTTTGGTCTTCTTTCTTTTCTCCATGCTCAGTGTGGTACACACAAGGACACAGGACAGAGGTTGTCAACTTTAATCCATGTCAACTGGCTGCAAGTGTGATTTAGTTATTGCCAACACCTGTTAGGTGCCACAGGTAAGTTACAGGTGCTGTTAATTACACAAATTAGAGAAGCATCACATGATTTTTCGAACAGTGCCAATACTTTTGTCCACCCTCTTTTTTATGTTTGGTGTGGAATTATATCCAATTTGGCTTTAGGACAATTCTTTTTGTGTTTTTTCATTTAAGACAAATTAAATGAAGATAATAATACCAAAGAATTTGTGTTTGCAATCATTTTCAGGATGAAACTGAGTATTATCTGACAGAATTGCAAGGGTGTCAATACTTTTGGCCACAACTGTAGCTATTATTATTATAATGACATTGATACCTGTTGGAAGGATTCCTATTTTTCTTATCATTTTTTATGATAAGATGCCCTTATAAGATCTGCTTACACTGTAGCTTCCATGTACCAAGGATTTATTATCATGAGCTGCCAAGTGCAATATTTGGCTTTTCTTTCTAGATAAACAATGCAAATATAATCAACATGTGAAATGATTGCAGTGAACTTACGACTTACTCCTGAAAGGAAATGCCTAGAAATATTTTATGATACTGTTTCTAATTTAATTTACCTTGGCAGTATCTCTGTTGGCATCTGGCAGAAGCATGATTAATAGATGAAGAGCTTGAAGCTGCAATTTGATCTTGGAGATTTCTAAAGAAATGAAAATAACCGAAATAAGAATTCTTATATGAAAGTCTGAAATTTGATTAGTTACCAAGAGTCTTACTGTGTTCTCATGAGGATTTGTTTTATAAAACAACCCAGAGTTGAGAGATTACCCTGTCATAATTCTGTCTTTGACATCATCCGATGACATAAATTACACATAATCTACAGAAAAGTATTGGCACAATGGACTTATTTATTGTATGAGTGACCTAGAAAGCTGCCACCGCCGGAACAATATCAGCAAACACATGAAAAAGCTCAGAAACAAGCTCCCTGACTACATTCTTTAAAGTTATAAATGACCTATTGTCTGAGCTGGTGCTTGATAAGGACATTTTTATCTCACTAGGAAGAAGTCTAGTGGTAGACAATATGACAGAATGTGACTTCTAATTGTCCCAAATGGCAACAGATTCTTATACAACTATGCTTACAGGCAGAAATTGACTTAAAAGAATGTACATAGCGTTTAGCTTAGGCCTTTATTCTTGCACCCATAGAAGTCTATTGAATCTTTATATGCCTCAGTTCTCATACAAAGACATTCAGGGTATTTAAAGAGGTTGTTCAGCACCTAAAATGTCCTTTCTAAATATCTATCTTTGCACCATAACCACTTTTGTAATTAGCTATATTATGAAATATCCCACACTTCTCCCTATTTAGCTAATCCCTAAATGTCTTTTTCATTTCACTTCCTGTGATGTTTCTAATGCTAGGAGTCTCAAACAGGACATCACAGGAGGCTGGGGCTGCACTCACTTCCCTGCAGTGTCTATCAACCATTCTGGAACACTAAATCATCAAGGGGCAGCGTTGGAGTTACTACAGCTTCTTGCATTAACGCACTCTAAAGATGTCCCTGATCCATGGTGACAGAAGCAGAGTGCAGTCGGGCATCTTCTAACTGTGAAATAAGACGTTGTCAGGGGGTGACACAAGCACCGTCCCATAGCTTCAAGCACCATCCTCAAATGAATCATCTTTTGGGGTCGATACTGGTGTCACTTACTGCTTCTATCAAAGTCCACTGATAACGATTTGTTTGAGGTGGGTGCTAGAAGCTCTGAAACTTTCATTTTAATATTCTTAAAAAGTTTTTTTAAACACAAAAAGTGAAATACACAGAATACCATCACCAACTTTAAAGTGGCGACACAAGATAGAAGAGCTGGGGAAGGGGGGTGCCTGTCCCTGCTATATTACTGTATAGCCCTACCTGCCAGCGGAGGTTGGCACCCTATTCCTGCGTATTGGAGCCCCTGCTCAGCGACATCTCTCCCTTCTAACCTTGCTAGACCCTACTTGGGAACAGGGTAGAAAAACTTACTAATACATAACAGTTATAAGACTGACAAAGGACTTTAATCCAGCTCCAAGGATCCTCTAGTATAAAGGAGCTGGTCAGTCTGCTTGGCAGAAGGGAAAAAAAGTGTTGATATATTAAAACAAGGCACTAAAGAAATAAATATGAACTCTCCCTATAGTGCAGCTACTTAACAGCGGAGGTTGGCACCCTATTAGAAAGCGAATTTGGCGCCTCCGCTCCACGACGGCTATCCCTTGTAGCCCTGATGTGGGATTAATATCGGGAACTGTATAACCTATAAGGTAGAATCATAGAATCATAGAATCATAGAATCGTAGAGTTGGAAGGGACCTCCTGGGCCATCTGGTCCAACCCCCTGCTCAAAGCAGGATTCGCTAAATCATCCCAGTTAGATGTCTGTCCAGCCTCTGTTTGAAGACTTCCATTGAAGGAGAACTCACCACTTCTCGTGGCAGCCTGTTCCACTCATTGATCACTCTAACTGTCAAAAAGTTTTTTCTAATATCTAATCTGTGTCTCCTCCCATTCAGCTTCATCCCATTGCTTCTAGTCTTTCCTTGTGCAAATGAGAATAAAGTTGATCCTTCTACAATGTGACAGCCCTTTAGATATTTGTAGACAGCTATTAAGTCTCCTCTCAGTCTTCTCTTTTGCAAACTAAACATTCCCAAATCCTGCAACCTTTCCTCATAAGACAGGGTTTGCAGACCGGTCACCATTCTGGTCGCTCTTTTCTGAACTTGCTCCAGTTTGTTGATGTCTTTTTTAAAATGTGGTGCCCAAAATTGGACACAATATTCCAGATGAGGTCTGACCAAAGAGGAGTAGAGGGAAATAATTACTTCACGTGATCTAGACTGTATGCTTCTGTTAATACATCCTAGAATTGCATTTGCCTTTTTTGCTGCTGCATCACACTGTTGACTCATATTCAGTCTGTGATCTATTAGTATACCCAAGTCTTTTTCACATGTGCTGTCACTTAGCCCTATTCCTCCCATTCTATATATGCTTTTTTCATTTTTATTGCCCAGATGTAGTACTTTGCATTTCTCCCTGTTAAAAACCATTCTGTTAGTTGCTGCCCACTTCTCCAGTTTATTTAAATCTTTTTGAATCCTCTCTCTCTCTTCTCTAGTATTAGCTATCCCTCCTAGCTTTGTGTCATCAGCAAATTTAATCAGTTTACCCTCAATTCCTTCATCTAAATCGTTGATAAAGATGTTGAACAATACAGGGCCCAGGACAGAGCCCTGTGGTACCCCACTTGAGACATTCTTCCAACTGGATGTGCAGCCATTTATGACCACTCTTTGGGTCCGATCACTAAGCCAGTTATGAATCCACCTAACAGTTGCCTTGTCCATTCCATACTTAGTCATTTTTTCAATAAGGATTGTATGAGAGACTTTGTCAAATGCTTTGCTGAAGTCAAGATATACTATATCTACAGCATTTCCTTGATCCACCCAATCAGTAATACCATCATAGAAGGAAATTAAATTAGTCTGACATGACTTATTAGTTACAAACCCATGCTGACTCTGTTTAATCACTTCATTCTTATCCAGGTATTGACATACATGTTGTTTAATAATTTGTTCAAAGATCTTTCCTGGTATAGAAGTCAGACTCACCGGCCTATAGTTGCCTGGGTCCACCTTCTTCCCCTTTTTGAAGATAGGAACAACATTTGCTCTTCTCCAGTCTTCTGGCACTTCTCCTGTTCTCCAAGAATTTTCAAAGATTATGGAGAGGGGTTCAAAAATTTCTTCTGCTATCTCCTTCAGTACTCTGGGGTGTAATTCATCTGGACCTGGAGACTTGAATACATTTAGGTTAGCTAAGTGTTTCCTCACTATCTTTCTGTTTATAGATATCCTGGATTCTTCTATTCCCTTAATAGGACAGTGAATAACAGTTGATGTTACATTTCCTTTCTGAGAGAAAACAGATGCAAAATAGGAATTTAAAAGTTCAGCCTTCTCAACATCCTGTCTTACCATTTCATCATTTTCATCCTGTAAAAATCCTATAGCATCTTTGACTTTTCTTTTACTTTTGACATATCCCCAAAATCCTTTATTATTGCTTTTGACATCTCTTGCAAGCCTCAATTCATTTTCAGCTTTAGATAATCTGATTTGTGCCTTGCAGGTTCTGCAGACAGCATTATATTCTTCTTTAGATATGCCTCCTTCTTTCCATTTTATAAACATTTTTTGCTTCCTTTTTAGCATGTGCTTAAGTTCTGTGTTCATCCATCCTGGTTTCCTTAAATGCTTCCTATTCTTCCCTCTTTTCGGAATTGTTAACAACTGTGCTTTGAGAATTTCATTTTTCAAGATTTCCCATCCTTCCTGGACATTTTTGTCTTTAAGGATATCCAGCCATTGGATCCCTCCAATTCTCTTTCTGAATCCCTTAAAATCTGCCTTTCTGAAATCTAACCTTGACGTCTGAGTCTTCACAGGTCTTCCGCCTCTAGTTATCCAAAATTCTAAAATAGCATGGTCGCTACCTCCTAGGGTCCCAGCCACTTTTACCTCCTCAACCATTTCCTCCCTGTTTATAAGGATTAGATCCAAGGTAGCAGTTCCCCTTGTTTTCTCCTTTACCTTTTGGAAGATAAAGTTGTCAGCAAGAGAGGATAAGAATTTCCTTGACCTGTTAGTTTTGCCTGAGAGAGATTCCCAACAAATGTCTGGATAGTTGAAATCTCCCATGACAACTATGTCATATTTTTTGGAGAACTTGGCCATTTGATGCATAAAGAGTTCATCCATATCTTCAGCTTGCACAGGCGGCCTGTAGTAAATGCCTACAATGGTGTCCTTTCCATTGTTCTGTCCTTGTATTCTTACCCAAACAGTTTCCACAGAACTCCCAGTCTCTGAAGCTTCAATCTCTGTGCAGATATACGCATTTCTAACATACAATGCGACACCCCCTCCTCGTTTATCAAGTCTGTTTCTTGCAAATAAGTTGTATCCTTCTAGTCTTGTATTCCAATCATGTGTATTGTCCCACCAAGTTTCAGTGATTCCAATGACATCATATTTCTTTTCCTGTGTTAGTAGTTCCAATTCTCCTTGTTTGTTGCCCATGCTTTGTGCATTAGTATAGAAACATTTTAGTTTGTGATTGGTTTCTCTTTCTCCAATATTTTTTTTAATTAGATTCTTTCGTCTTTGTTCTTCCTTTCCACTTCTAATAGCAGAGTTCTCAGTAGCATTTGTCAGGTGTATGGCTTTTTCTGGTCTTTTGCTTCCCTTCCCATGTTGTTCTAGTTTAAAGCTCTCCTTACAAGTGTAGCAAGGCGACTTCCAAATACCTGCTTTCCAGTCTTCGTAAGGTGCACCCCATCTCTAGCAAGTAGTCCATCGTATAAGTAGTTCACTCCGTGATCCAGAAATCCAAATCGTTGCTGACGGCACCATCGACGTAGCCAGTTGTTCACCTGCAGAATCTTATTCCACCTCCTTGTTCCATGGCCATCCACTGGGAGGATGGAAGAGAAGACCACCTGCGCTCCCAGTTCTTTCACTTTCTTGCCTAAGTCTTCAAAGTCTCTGCAGATGGTTTCCAGGTCGTTTCTTGCGGTGTCATTTGTCCCCACATGTAGTAGCAGGAATGGGTAGTCATCTGTAGGTCTGAAGAGTCCTGATATCCTGTCAGACACATCTTTAATTTTTGCACCTGGAAGACAGCACATTTCTCTTGAAGTTATATCCGGTCTGCAGATAGCGGCCTCTGTTCCTCTCAACAGGGAATCCCCCATGACCACCACTCTCCGTTTCTTCTTCACAACATTTTTCTTTCTCCATCCAGGAGGACTCTGAAGGCGTACAAGGTTGCTGTTTGTTGGCAAAGTCTTATCCTGATGTATTTCTTCATCGTTTTCCTGCGTGAGAGCCTGGTACTGGTTTCTGAGCAGTATGGGTGCTGACTGCCTCCTGATCCTCCTGCTTCTCTGGGTCACATGTCTCCATTCCTCTGTTTCTTCAGGTGCACTTCGAATTTCTTCTCTTTCTGTAACATGAAGAGATAATTCTGCTCTGTCCAAGAACTCTTCACCTTCCTTAATGATCTTCAACGTAGCTAACCTCTCTTCGAGATTTTGCAACTTTTCCTCCAACAGGGTCACAAGCTTGCATTTGTGGCATGTGAAGTTTGGCTTTTCCACTGGTAAATCTGTGAACATGTAGCAAGAAATGCAGCTCACCAAATGGCTCCTGGCCTCTTCCATCTTGAGATTTCTTAAAAAGATGAAAGATGAGCCAAAATTCGCGCGCCGACAGGCGCGCGGTTTCTCCGATTTCCTCTTTTCAGCTGCAACGGCCAAAACCCAGTGATCGTTGAGCTCGCGGAGACTCTTCACTTATCCCAGAAGGCACTGGGAATATGCAAATGATCTCCTCAAGACTCTTCCCCTGGTTTCTCCGATTTCCTCTTTTCAGCTGCAACGGCCAAAACCCAGTGATCGTTGAGCTCGCGGAGACTCTTCACTTATCCCAGAAGGCACTGGGAATATGCAAATGATCTCCTCAAGACTCTTCCCCTGGTTTCTCCGATTTCCTCTTTTCAGCTGCAACGGCCAAAACCCAGTGATCGTTGAGCTCGCGGAGACTCTTCACTTATCCCAGAAGGCACTGGGAATATGCAAATGATCTCCTCAAGACTCTTCCCCTGGTTTCTCCGATTTCCTCTTTTCAGCTGCAACGGCCAAAACCCAGTGATCGTTGAGCTCGCGGAGACTCTTCACTTATCCCAGAAGGCACTGGGAATATGCAAATGATCTCCTCAAGACTCTTCCCCTGGTTTCTCCGATTTCCTCTTTTCAGCTGCAACGGCCAAAACCCAGTGATCGTTGAGCTCGCGGAGACTCTTCACTTATCCCAGAAGGCACTGGGAATATGCAAATGATCTCCTCAAGACTCTTCCCCTGGTTTCTCCGATTTCCTCTTTTCAGCTGCAACGGCCAAAACCCAGTGATCGTTGAGCTCGCGGAGACTCTTCACTTATCCCAGAAGGCACTGGGAATATGCAAATGATCTCCTCAAGACTCTTCCCCTGGTGATGGGGTGCTTAACAGTATAAAGTGATAGAGTGCTTCACAGTTTATCAACACAAAAGATTTAAGATATCAGGCATACAGTATGCTACCACAGGAGTTTCAAATAATAAAAACGTGGTTATTTCAGGTATCCTTCCCATGAAAGCTAATACGTTTGATGCAAGAGATAAATTTACAGTGCGGTGCAAATTAATTGGGACAAATCATTTTTTTCAGTAAAATCGTAAGTTGGTTACCAGTCAGTGATTCAAACCAGTTTTAACTGCTTTGAACAGGCACTCACACCTGTTCAAAGCAGTTAAAACTGGTTTGAATCGCTGACTGGTAACCAACTTACGATTTTACTGAAAAAAATGATTTGTCCCAATTAATTTGCACAGCACTGTACATAGTCTTATTATTAACGTGGTAAACCTTATTTAATTACCACAGTAATACTGATGTTATAAATCTTATAAAAAAGGCTTTAGAAGTGGTTCAAAGATAACTATACAATGACATAGTTATAATCTGCATAAAGTTCATGTCTTGCTTTACAAAAGCCATATGTCCAAGGTATCACAAGAAGGCGTAGTTTCAACCACATTCAATAGATAAATAGAAAGGGAAAGGATTATACCAACAGTTCAGTTAGGAAAGAAAAAACACAATATATATGTAATCTGTCAACTCTACGCGTTTCCCCTTCACAGGGGTTCATCAGGAGTAATATATTAGTGCATACTGCTGTCAATCATAATGTTTTGCGGTAGAGTCCTCAACACATAGGAAGAATTTCCTCTTGATTCGGTGCCAAGTTCTGAGGCAGAACTGATGTCACACACTGTCTCTATCCTTGCTCCCTGATGATGTCTTATTTCATAGTTAGAAAATGAGGTGGCAGAGATTGAAGCAGAGTGGCGGCATTATGCTCACCTCTCCCACATTTTTACTCACCATAACCATAGATTCAGAACATTTTCAGAAGGCAGCAAAGCAAGAAACTTTGATAAGTTACTGCAGCGCTGCCCCCTGATAATGTCCTGTTCCAGGAGGAGCTATAGATGCTGCAGTTAAATGAGTGCAGCACCAGCCTCCTGTGACATCCGGTTTGAGACTCCTCTCAAACGAAACATCACTGTAAGTGAAGTAAAAAAATACAGGGATTACTGTAGATAGGGAGAAGCATAGGGTATTTTATAATAAAGCTAATTACAAAAGAGGTTAGGGTGTAAAGATAGATATATAGAAATTACATTTTAAGAATCAGACCACCACTTTAAGTTAGGCAGAATAAAGAATGGCATCGTGTTCTTTTGGATGCTGTATTTGTCTCCCAAAACATTGCTCCTAGAGGAAAATATTTAAATGATACCATACATTGATATGCAGAGGAACCATACTTAGTCACCTGGATTGTGTTCAGGTCCTAAGGGACTTCCGGTGACATAATACAAGCACAAGGTCCAGCCATGTGAATTACACTTTACACGGAAAAGGTCTAAAAATTAAATTATAACTAGAGTTGAGCGAAACGGGTCGGTCAATTTCAAAAGTCGCCGACTTTCGCAAAAGTCGGGTTTCATGAAACGAAACCCGACCATAGCATGATGTTGGCCACGAGGTCGACGACCAGAGCGCCAAAGTCACGTTTCAAAAGATGCTTCCAGCATGCTTTTTCAGCCAATGATGGAGGACGCACACTGTGGGCAGCGCGATGACATAGGCAGCGGTCACCACCATCTTTGAGAAGGGCATGCAAGTGATTGGCTTGCTTTGTGTGGCGTCACAGGGGCTATAAAAGGGTGTGCACTCCGACCGCCATCTTAATTCTGCTGATCTCAGAATAGGGAGAGCTGCTGCTGCTGCTGATTCTGTAGGGAGAGCGTTAGGCAGGGAAGAAGATACAAAAAACTGCTTCTGCTGCTAGTGATTTTGCCTGTACAACACACCAGTTAGTGTGCAGTGCAAGGGGAGGATATATTTTTGTGCATCAGCTCTGTTGGTTATTAGGCTGCCTTATAAGGCTCCCTGATAGCTGCATTGCTGTTTTCACACTGCTGTGCAAACTGCTTTTTTAAAAGCAAAAATACTTTTCATCCTCTTTTTTGCCCAGTTACCAAGCGTTCATTTTTCCACACTTTTGTGTGCAGCAGTCCTGCTCATTAGGCTGCCAGCTGCCATACATGGGACTGAGAGCATCATTGTCAGCTTGCTAAAATCTCTAGGGAGATTCAAATTCTCCCCAGTCCTATATAGACATTTTATACACCATCCAATTTCAGCCTGTTATATTGAGGTGTAATCTACACTGGGCCTGAGATAATAGTTAAGTGTCCTCAAGTCTGTAGGGAGATTCAAATTCTCCCCAGACCTATATAGACATTTTTTACACCATCCAATTTCAGACTGTTATATTGAGGTGTAATCTACACTGGGCCTGAGATATTAGTTCAGTGTCCTCAAGTCTGTAGGGAGATTCAAATTCTCCCCAATACTATATACACATTGTACCTTGTTTTACAGTACCATATAGCTGGTGGTATTTTGGGTACATTTTCCCAAAAATGAGGAAGTGTGTTGGAAAAGGCCGTGGAAGTGGGCGGGGGTTGCCAGTTGGTAATGATGGTGTTGGTGGTGGTGGTGGATCTGCTGGTAGTGGCAAAAGCACAATAGCACCTAATGCAGGAGGTGTTGAGCCTGCGTCATCCTCTGGCTCCACAAGGCCTCGAAGGCTCCCTTTTCAGGGAGTAGGTAAACTGCTTTTAAAGCCGGAGCTTCAGGAACAAGTTTTGGCTTACATTGCTGACACAGCCTCCAGCTCTATCGCCTCCTCTTCTGAACTTTCAAAAAATAAAATCACTGAGTCGTCATTGGAGGCTCATGGTCAGGAACCACACCTTTCCTTGTGTCCTTCACCCCTACCAAAAGTAAAGGATGTGGCAGGCCCCACTACAGATTACTCCATGGAGCTCTTTTCACATACCATGCCTGTGTTATCAAGTCAAATCGTGAATTACCCAGTCCAAGAAGAATCTGACATGGAGTGCACTGATGCACAGCCACTGCTAGATTTATCTGCTGGTATATTCACTCAGAGCACTACATTGTCCTCACAGAGTACTGAGCCAGAATCTGACCCTGATGAAACTCAGGTGCCCCTTCCCGCATACTATACCACCTTACATGGTGACACAGAGGAAGGTGCACATGACATTGAAGAGGAGGTGATGGATGACCCAGTTGTTGATCCAGATTGGCATCCATTGGGGGAAGAGGGTGCCGCTGCCAATAGCTCAGAAGAGGAGGAGGAGCATCCGCAGCAGGAATCGACATCGCAATAGCTGTTATCTGGCAGGCCCGGAGCAGTCCAAAACCGGGTTACAAAAACCAAAAGAGTTGCAGGACAGCTAGGCCAGACGGTCAAATTAGCACAGCGTGCAAGGCCTCAAAATATCTTCCATAGTAGGAAGAGTGCAGTGTGGCACTTTTTTGAACAAAATCCTAATGATCAGGCAAAGGTTATCTGTAAGAAGTGCGCAAAGACCTTTAGCCGAGGGAAAAATCTGAGAAATTTGAATACCAGTTGCATGCTTAGACATTTAACCACCATGCACTTGCAAGCGTGGACGGACTACCAAACCTCACTTACCACATGTGCAACTGCTCCCAATGAAGGTAGTCAGCAACGCTGCATCATTTCCCCCATTGTAAGCCCACCGGTTAGCACACCACCAGCAGCAAATGTTGAAGTGTCGTCGCAAGGCCAAAGCAGTCAGGGAATCACAATGTTATTGCTACAAAAGACTGAATCTAGGCCATCAGAAAGAACACCAACTCCATCACCATCATCAACCCTCTCTCAGTCCGCCATGTGCACCGCTAGTTCCACCATATGCAGCTCTCAAGTCCAGCTCACCCTACCAGAGACTATGAGTAGGACAAGAAAGTACTATTCCTCTCATCCGCGTACACTGGGTTTGAACACACACATTGCCAAACTAATCTCGTTAGCGATGATGCCCTACCGGTTGGTTGAAAGTGAAGCGTTCCGTGAACTCTTGGCCTACGCAGTACCTCGCTATGACCTACCCAGTCGGCACTTCTTTTCTCGCAAAGCCATCCGAGCCCTCCACCTTCATGTGAAAGACCGCATTGTCCATGCACTCAAGCAATCAGTGAGTGGAAAGGTGCACCTCACAACAGATGCATGGTCCAGTAGGCATGGCCAGGGCCGTTATGTGTCCATCACTGCGCACTGGGTTAATGTGGTGGATGCAGGGTCAACAGGGGACAGCGGCAGTGGGACAGTGCTGCCTAGCCCACGGTATAGGAATCAGTTGGGTGTAGGCGTTCGACCCTCCTCCTCCTCCAGAAGCGAAAGCTCGTCCACAGATCACAGTCGCACGAGCACTCCATCCGCAGCTGCCAGTGTTGCATACTCGGTGTCCCACTATCGAACAGCTAGTGGTAAGCGTCAGCAGGCTGTGTTGAAGATGATGTGTTTGGGAGACAACAGACACACTGCGGAGGTACTGGCCGACTACTTGCAGCGACAAACTGAGTCATGGCTGGGCAGTCTACATCTTGAGGCAGGCAAGGTAGTTAGTGATAACGGCCGGAATTTTGAGGCAGCCGTAGACCTTTCAAAACTCCGACACATACCTTGCCTGGCTCACACCTTGAACCTGGTGGTGCATTGCTTCCTCAATAATTATCCGGAGTTAACAGTCCTGCTCCAGAAGGTACGAAGACTGTGCTCGCACATCCGCCGGTTGCCCGTACACTCCAGTCGTATGCAGAAGCTGCAGCGATTGCTCCAACTTCCCAGGCACCACCTAATTATCGACGTTGCAA
Organism: Dendrobates tinctorius; assembly: GCF_039654945.1. Lineage (NCBI taxonomy): Eukaryota > Metazoa > Chordata > Amphibia > Anura > Dendrobatidae > Dendrobates > Dendrobates tinctorius. The sequence continues at coordinate 17,464,391 of NW_027361838.1, read as the reverse complement.
CAAGGTGGAACTCCACCCTGCACATGGTTGAGAGGCTGTGCGAACAGAGGCAGGCTGTAATGCATTTGTGGGAGGATACACGGCCAGGCACTTTGAGGGCAGACATGGAGTTGTCGGGTGTGCAGTGGTCGAAGCTGAAAGACCTCTGTAAAGTCCTTCAATGTTTTGAGGAATGCACACGACTGGCAAGCGCAGACGACGCCATCATAAGCCTGAGCATCCCACTTATGCATCTGCTCATGCAAACTTTGACGCACATTAAGGAGCAGACGTCTGCAGCCGAGGAGGATGAGGAAGAGGAGGAGGGAAGCCTTGATGACAGTCAGCCATTGTCTGCTCAGGGACCTCTCCTGGATGAGGTGGAGGAAGAAGAGGATGAGGAGGAGGAGGATGATGATGGGGATGATTATTTAGGGGAGGAGGATGCTTCTCATGGGGCAAGAGAAAATGTTGGCGTGGCAAGGTCTGGTACAGGGTTTGTGCGTGACTGGAGGGATGTGGATTTGCCAGAAAGTGCTCCTCCATCCAGCACTCGCAGTGCATCATTGACACCAGGAACATTGGCACACATGTCAGATTATGCCTTGCTGATCCTAAAAAGGGACCCCCGCATTGCCAAAATGATGGACGATGACGACTACTGGTTGGCCAGCATCCTGGATCCACGCTATAAAGGCAAATTCCAAAACATCATGCCACAGGAGAACCTTGACCTAATATTGGCTAACAAACAAGCAACTCTGGTAATGCGTTTGTTTGAGGCATTCCCAGCACACAGCAGCGGTGATGGTTCTTCAACGAGCCGCAGGGGGCATCATGGAAGAGGTGTTCGTGGTGCACACATCAGAAGTGGCGTTGGAGACAGGGGTTTCATGCCCATGTTGTGGACTGATTTTTCAAGTCCCGCTCATACGACTGGTAATACTGCATCGATTGAAAGTGACAGGAGACAGCAGTTGTCAACTATGGTTACAAACTACTTCTCATCCTATATCGATGTTCTCCCTCACAGGTCATTCCCCTTTGACTATTGGGCCTCTAAACTGGATGCCTTGCCTGAATTGGCACAATATGTCTTACAGGAGCTCGCTTGCCCTGCTGTTAGTGTGCTATCGGAAAGAGTCTTCAGTGCTGCTGGCTCAATCCTGACAGAAAAAAGGACCCATCTGTCGACCCAAAATGGGCCCCAGCATTTGCAATATTTACCTCTCCCTCCTTCTCCGCTGTGTAGTCTGGGCTGTCAAATCCTTCCGTGGGACTGCCACTACAAATTTTTGGCCGGGCTCTAGCTTCAGATGATCAATGGCTTCCATTTCTTATGGACGTCAACTCACAATGAGAGGCAGTGGTGGTTTATCATCAGTTTTCACAGTTTTCCTACTCACAGACGTGTTACATTCCTGCCCACATTTTTAAATGTGCCCTCTGATGCCAATCCAATAGAATTGCCTACAGCCTGTGGCTTCTGTCTTTTGCACTCCAAAGTTACCTGACAGATCATGATAGGCAGTGAGGACCATGTCTACATCTCTCCCTGTGATCAAAATTTGATGGAGATGAGTAACGGTGATGGGATCAACGGTACTGTGATATAGCAACCCTTTCTTCACAAAGAACTGTTTTCACTGTCCGCACACACAAAGTAATTGAGGGTCAGCATCGCCTCTGAGAATTCTCCTGGGAGTTTTTTCCCTGATTAGTAATTCCTAAATTTCTGCAATCACTCGACTTTAGGTCTGTACTTTTATCCATCTCGTTTCCTCTTGCGGAGAGTCTGTACTGTGTTACTGAGACAGAAATATATATGAAGATTTACAAATACCCCAACAGTGTATACTGGTGTACGCTTCAAAAACATTTCCTTTTTCCTACTTTTTAGATTGTTGTCTAATCCATACTGAGGCTGTGAGTGTCTTGGTCGGACTCCGGATATAAACACGGAGATTTTAAATGTTTAAACTATGCTATATATACACCTGTTATCCAGTGATACTGTACCCTTTCTCAACTTTCTGCAATCTTGTCGAATCCATACTGTGCCTGAGGCCGTCTGAGTCTGCCTCCTGATTACAGATGAGTGGTGTTTGAGTGGAACTGTTGGCCAAGTTCAAATTCTTGCTGTTTTGGGCGGTGTTAGATCCATTCGTCGAACTACAACACTTTGACTAAAATTCGGCTGTTCGAGTTACCGATCGAGAACGTTTCGTTAAACAAAAGTGTATCTTTTTTTCACATTAATAATGGTTTTCAATGATAATAGACAGTTTTAGGGCATAGTAGCGGTGTCTGGTAGCCAGTGGTGTAGTACACCTGTGAAGGAGCTACACCATGTGTGTTTCTAATAATTTTTTATCGCATATTGTACTGAAAATCCTTTTGGGCCTAGTAACTGTGTCTGCTGCTCGGCAGAGGAGCCCACCCGTGAACCGAGCTATGCCGCCTGTTTATGAAAGAACCAGTTTTTGACTGCATTTACACCACTTAATACTTTGGGCCTAGTAACTGTGTATGCTACTCAGCAGAGTTGGCCACCCGTGGACCAAGCTATGCCGCCTGTTTATGTAAGAACTGTGTGCTACTCAACTCAGCAGAGGAGCCCAGCTGTTAAGCAAGCTACAGCACCTGTGGTTTGGACACTTAATTTTTTCACATTCTTTCTAGAATGCCGTTTAGGCCTAATTCCGGAATTACGGTTGACCTGCACTTACTGGGAAATGCTTGTTCGCGGGGAATAATTGTAATCCCAGATCCCCATCACTAACGGGGTTCAGCGTGTTATCCGCACCTGTAAGGCTGGTTTCACATTAGCGCTTTTTAAGCGCACACACGGCCGGGGGTAGCTCTGCCCCCGAGCCGGCTCTCTGCCCGGCGTGCCCGCCCCTTGCTTGTAGCGCCGCCTCCTAGCGCACAGCGGCGCCTGCGATCGGCGCACCCTATCTTTAGCATAGGGTGCGCAGATCGTGCGCAGGCCGTGCGCTAGTTGCGCTTTGACCTGTGCTGCGCACTTTTGATGGTGCGCCGTGCGCGCCAAAATCCGAAAAGTTCGATTTTGGCGCGCACGGCGCACCGTCAAAAGTGCGCAGCGCAGGTCAAAGCGCAACTAGCGCACGGCCTGCGCACCCTATGCTAAAGATAGGGTGCGCCGATCGCAGGCGCCGCTGTGCGCTAGGAGGCGGCGCTACAAGCAAGGGGCGGGCACGCCGGGCAGAGAGCCAGCTCGGGGGCGGAGCTACCCCCGGCCGTGCGTGCGCTTAAAAAGCGCTAATGTGAAACCAGCCTTAGCGATACACGCTGGTCCTTTCATTGTAGCACGTGTGCAGCCCCAGACATGTAAGGGCATGACAGACCTGTTATTGGCCAATCTCGCGTGCCAGAGCCTCGCTTGTCCCTCTAGTAAGCTGGACGCGGACTGCGGGGGCATGCCTGAGTCTCGTTCGTTAACGGAATTAAGCTTGCAATCTGTGCAGCTTTTTTGTGGATGGCATGGTTGAGGTTGCCCGTGTTGTGTCCAAATAAGCCGCAGGCTTCACTCCTGGTGGTGCCCTTCTGGACATTCCTTTAAGGTTCAACTTTGCAACCATACTGCCCCCGGAAACCAAACACTTTTCCTGACAGTGAAATTATGGTCAAAGAGCGTGATGATATCACGTCTGTACGCCCTCTGCCTAAACAGTCAAAGTGCAGAAAGATGGAAAATGGGGACGACGAGGAGTCCAGAGTACAGGGATTCCCTAGAGAGGAGACTTATTTAATGGTTTTAAAGGTTGGGAGCAATTTTTGGGGAGCACGATACTCTGGAGAATGATATCTGGGGCCCACCATACACTGGAGCATTCCAAAGGTGGACTTCAGTCACTGGAGCAGCATTTACAGGGCACATTATACACTGGAGCATTAGAAATGGGGCCCATTATATATGGAGCATTATTTGGGCCCATAAGACACTGGAGCTTCATCCATGGTGAACAACATATACTGTAGAATTATGTGGAGCTCATCATATACTGTATCGAACATTATAAGGGACCAATGATTCTGTATGGAGAAATATATGGGCCTCATTACTCTGTATGGTGCACTATGCGATGGTCATAATACTGTATGGAGGAATATACTGTCTGTTTTTGGCGCTATTGGAGAATTTAAAATGGATATCAGTCATGTGATGTAAGAATTGAAGTATTTTTCAATGTACTGTACCGCTATTTCTCTGCCGTATCAAAGGATCATGAATTATGTCATGTGTTAAAGGAGTCCAGTGACACTCTTTGCCCCTTGGCCCACGAAAATCTGGAGCCAACCCTACCCCCCCACAACTTTAGCCAAATAACCCCCAGTTTTCAATGCCTATTATTATAAAGTAAATTAAGGTTGACAAGCTTTAGTAATAAGAATTGATATTTTTGGCATTAAAATGGGCACTGTAGATGTGTTTCCTGTCCTCCACTCACTGCCGACTTTTCTTCCCCATTGACTTACATTGGGTTTCGTGTTTCAGTCTGCCTTCGACTTTTCACGATAATTGGCCGATTTCTTTCGACCCGACTTTTGCGAAAGTCGGGTTTCGTGAAACCTGACTCGACCCGAAAAAAGGCAAAGTCGCTCATCTCTAATTATAACTAATTATAAAATACACTTCCTAAAATGAGGATGATGGAAGTGTTGCTTTTCGTAGCTTTTGTTACCGTATATACTCGTGTATAAGTCGACCCGAGTATAAGCCAAGGCACGTAATTTTGCCATGAAAAACTGGGAAAACTTATTGACTCGATTATAAGCCGGGTGTGCATTGTCTCCTCATCACTGTCCTGGTATACATAGCTCCTCATCCCTATCCTTGTATGTATAGGCCCCCATGAGAAAAGAATAAAAAAACTCCTACTTACCTTCCCTGTGCACCCTCGCAGCATCTAGAAACCACTGGAGCCATAGGCGGAGAAGGACATGACTTGGGGATGGGTGGACCTTTACTCCTGCAGCTTTTTGGTATAGTGGTATAGATTTTAAGCAAGAGTGATGTTGCTTTCAGAGGAAGAAGCACAGTATGTCTGTGCCTGGGGGGTTACTGTGAGGAGGGTGGGGCTTATATAGAACAGGAAATCTGTCTCTCCCTCTTTCATGCACAGGATGAACAGGAGGAAGCATGTCTGCAGTTTCAGGGAGTATAATACTGGGGTTATCACCTCACATGACATATGATAGGAGCACATTCACCTCAGACATCATGTACTAGTGTAGTATCAGCTCCTACATTATGTCTGGGATCAATATTACCTCAGAAATTCATGCAGCTGCCATGTCCCTCATGTGCATGTTACATTTTCCTCACAGACTGTGAGACAACTTCTGTGTGACCTCCCTGCAGACATGTTTGATATACTTCTCTGCATTCACCTCAGACATTGTGTAGTGTGTACTAGGGTAATATAAGCTCCTACATCATATCTGGGATCAAGATTACCTCAGAAATTCATGTAGCTGCCATGTTCCCTCACTTATTGCAGAGGCAGCTTTTGTGTGTCCTCCCTGCAGACATTTCTGATATACCACCTTACTGCTGTATTATACAGAGTCTTCATGACTTCTGGGTTTATGTATGATAGGACAGAGCAGGGACGCATACAGTGTCTGCCATTACTATGGTGGAGCTGAGCAGTCACATGTATTAGAGACACTGGTGAGAGGAGCAGCGGGGGATGGTATATGTATCATGATGAGAGGCTGCACTTCATGTCAGTGCACTGTATACTGACCCTGCTGTGTGCTGATTACCCCCCCTTCCCAGTTAGGCTACTTTCACACATCAGGTTTTCGGCATCAGGCGCGATCCGGCGTCGTGCCGGAATGCCGGATCCGGCAAATGTTTTGTAAAACGTGATGTGCCGGATCCGGTTTTCTGCCGGATCCGTCTTGTTCTTGACAGACAAAACCGGATCCATCTCATCCGGTTCATCCATTTTTTTATCCGTTTTTCGACGGATTACGCCGGATCCGGTTTTTAAAATTGACCCTTGTGGCCTTCCGAACGGGATTGGCTACTGGAAAACTATATATAGCATGTTCCTACAGCCCTTCTTTGACAGGTTGTAGAGGAGAAAGTGCAGGTTGGAGAGAAGAGCAAGTTACTGGCGAAGATGGATGTTGTCATTGGAAATATTTTGAAGAATTTGGCGGATTTTATAGCGGAGGCGAATCATTTGAGGGTGATTGTTCTGGAGAAGGAGAGAGCGAGACAGCAGCGCATCAGGCATCGTAGACGACGTTTGTGGATCCACCCCATCACAGCCAAGAGAATGACGCGTGGGGTCTATTCTACACTCTGCATGGACCTTCGACGAAACCCGGATACATTTTTTGGATATGTTCGGATGAAAATGGAGAATTTTGATTACTTGGTGGAGCGCATTGCACACCTCATAAGAAAAGCGGACACCTATTGCCGCTTCTCTGTTTCACCCGCAGAGCGTCTGATGGTGACTTTAAGGTAAGCCACATTTATTGGATGTGATCGCATCAGAGCACACTTTCACTGCAATCTTGTTGGTGGTAGTTTGTATCTCCAAGTGTTATAGCTCAGTTTTGGTATGTAATGCTGTGATTTAAAACTAATTTATTGTTTTTTAATTCCCCACAGATTTCTTGCAACTGGAGAATCCCTTTCGTCACTGCATTTCCAGTACAGACTCGGGATTTCCACCATATCTGGAATTGTGAAGTACACATGCCGTGCACTGTGGGACTCCTTAGCTGAAGAGTTTTTACCAGAGCCCACAACAGAGAGGTGGATTGAAATTGCTGACAAGTTTCAACAGATATGTCAGTTTCCCAACTGCTTGGGCGCTGTGGACGGGAAACATATCCGCATTGTAAAGCCAGCTGGATCGGGATCGGAATATTTCAATTACAAGAAATATTTTTCAATTGTCCTCATGGCCATCGCTGACGCGGAATACAAATTTATTGCGGTTGATATTGGGGCCTATGGCCGCTCCAATGACTCTCAAGTTTTCAAACTGTCTGCCATGGGGCGTAAACTGTATGGAAACACCTTCCAGTTCCCACCACCTAGACCGCTGCCGCAAACATCTGGTCCACCTATGCCATTTGTCTGTGTAGGGGATGAAGCCTTCCAGCTGTCAGAACACCTTTTGAAACCGTACTCTAGCAGAGGATTGACAAGACCAAAACGCATTTTTAATTACCGCCTCACAAGAGCAAGAAGAATGGTTGAATGTACCTTTGGTATTCTGACAGCCAAATGGCGGGTCCTATTGACTGCGATCAACCTCAAGACAGAAACTGTGGACGAGGTGATCAAAGCTTGCGTGGTACTCCACAATTTTGTTATCTGCAAGGAACCCATTTCCATTGAGGACACCTCTGAAGAAACCACCTTGCAAGATTACCATGACATTACCACTAGAAGTTCTGTGACGGTTTCAGTAATGAGGGACAATTTTGCACTATACTTTATGTCACCTCAAGGCAGAGTACACTGGCAGGATGACAGAGTGTGAAAGATTTGTGCCCTAACCAAACTTGTGTACCTTCTGTACCAACAGTATATACCTTTGCCAACCAAAGTTGGCTATCTTGTCATGGTCTCTATTTTTAGCTTTAGGCCACAGGTGTGTACCTGGTTGTGTTTTATGCAAAGTATTTCACCTTTTAACAAAAGTTGTGTACATTGTTAGGAAATCACCAACAATAAACACAACTTTTCAGGTGAAATACTTTGCTTCAAACACAACCAGGAACACAACTGTGGCAAAAAGCTAAAATTTACCCACAGTTATATACCTGGTTTTGAATACCTTTTTACCTTTTAAATACCCTGTATTTAACCTTTTTTTTAAACATATTTCGCCGCAGAAAGAAATGACAGACAACCAGTGTAAACAATAATTTAACTTTTATTTAAAATATTTTTTTTTGTGTAAACTGTTTTTAAAGTTAAAAAAACTTTTTTAATAAATGTTTGAAACCAACCAAATGGGCATTTTTATTACAAAAAAAACATTATAACTCGGTGTAGTGTGGGGTGGAAATACTGCTGGAGGGGCTGCGGGACACTTCGACAATGGGAGTGTTGAGAGAGGACTGGGATCATGGTGGGGAAGGAACAGTTAGAGGTGATGGTGTGGAAAAAGCTACAGAATGGGTGGACATGTGGGAGGCAGAAGAGGTGGTGGGCGGTGGAGTGGAGGGTTGGGCAGGGACTGTAGGAGCAGATGATGTTGATGGAAAGTTGTATGGGGAAGGAGTTTGGTACGGGGAAGGAGTTTGGTACGGGGAAGGAGTTTGGTACGGGGAAGGAGTTTGGTACGGGGCAGGTTGCTGGAAGTGGGGAGATGTCTGGTACTGGGGAGGTTGCTGGTACTGGGGAGGTTGCTGGTACTGGTGAGGTTGCTGGTATGTAATAGGAGGGGGAGGATGGAAAGTGGCTGGAGGGGGTGCAGATGTAATAGGAGGGGAGGATGGAAAGTGGCTGGAGGGGGTGCAGGTGGAGGAACTACAGTGGTGGGAAGTGGAGGTTGGGAGGTAACCTGCTGTAGAGCACCGTGGCACGAATGCATTACATGCATCTGCTGGGTAGGAGATAGTGTTGCCATGCGCTCCACAACAGACCTGAAAAAGGTGTGGTTTGGCGAAGATCTTGCTTCTGAATGCATGGTTTGCAGAAGTGTCTTCACCTCCAGAATGCTGGAGTTGATCTGCTGAAAGCCTTTGGAGATTTGCTCTGACAAGACTTTTAGACAGTTCTGGAAAGATGCATTCAGATGCAAGAACTCTGGCGCATAACTCTTTTCCTGACCCCTCTGCCGCTGCCGCCCAGTACCCGCAGGTGTACTAGAGGTGGCAGGGGCAGAAGGGTGGGGTAAAGGGAAAGCGATCTCCTCACCAGCAGCTTCATGTAATGTAGGCGGCCACGATGCTCCTGTGCTGGTGGATGGTACAGATGGGTCGAATGTGTGGGAAGGTGCAGATGTACCGGGGCGGTCGAAGTGTCCCTCGGTGCCGGTCTCCTCAGGGATCGCCTCAGAAGGGTCCAATTGTGCAGGTTCCCGAGTGCTGCTCACCGTGCTGTGGAATAAAGAGAAAAAAAAACAATTAAAATAGTGACATGGTATGGCCCTGGCTGAAAAAAAAAGTTACATCTAAACATTTTTTTGTCACATGTGGTGTGTAATATTTACCTTCTGGTGAGCATTGTTCCCCGGAGGAACGACAGGGCTCGTGCGTACTTGTACTTGCTCCTGCGTCCTCCAGATCCACTCGGGGCCCGCATCTCTTTATTGAACTCCTTCTTGAAACGATCCCTCACAGACCGCCACCGCTTCACAATTCTCTCCCCTGAAACGAGAAAGGACAAAGTGGTTAGTATACAACATCAGTGTTTCCCAAACTCCAGTCCTCATGGTCCCCAGGGGTCATGTTTTCAGGATTTCCAAAGTAAATAGAAATCCTGAACACATGATCCGTGGGGACCACGAGGACTGGAGTTCGGGAAACACTGGTTTAAATCAAGCAACCGGTACTGTATATACTTACGCTCTTTAATCTGGGCCCGAGCTTCGAGGTCCTCCCAGCGGTCCACAAGGAGCGAACAGATTTCCTCCCAGAGTCATCGGGTAACGATAAGGTCAGCATGGCGGCGGTCATCCATATTCCAGAGCGGCTCCCTTTCTCTGACGAGATCGATGAGGTGGTCCACATCGAGTCCTCCATCCTCACCGTCAGAGTCGGGATCACGCTGTGAAGGCTGTTAAAGAAAAAGACAAAAATAACATAATTAGCCTCCACAAAAGAAATGAAATAAAAAGTGCAAAAAAACAAAGCAAAAATATTTATACTTACACGCTGGTGACCGCCGCGTTGCTGTCGCCGACGACCCCGGGAGGCACTGCGAGGACCTCTTGGCCGAGCACCAGATTGGGAAGACTAGAGAAGAAAACAAAAAATGTTATGTCTTTGGATGTAGGCATTTGTTTGCTATGTGTGGTCTGCAGAACATTGTTTTCTATGTGTTGTGTGTAGTGTGATGTTGTGTTTCTGCGTTTGATGCAAAAAACTTACAAATTGTGAGCCCACTCCAAGTGTCTGTCCACCCCTTCCTTCTTCTTCTGGGAGCTCCTCTTCATCTTGTGAATCCTGTTTTGAAATAAAAGGCAATGAATAGACATATATTACAGAGATGATGGATTTTGGAAATAAAAACTTACCGTCAAACGCTGACGATGCGAGGGAGGGCTCCCAGAAGATGATGTGCTGTCTTCCTGGTGGCCACACTCCATGCCTGTGGGTGGTGTTCCAGCTGCTGCCATTGCTGCTGCTGCTGCTGCATCTATTGGGCGGCTGTTGAATAAAGAGAAACAAAGGGCCAATGAATATCTTGATATTCAATAGCCCTAGTTTGGAGGAATGGGGGATTTGATAATTACCGTCTCTCATCTGCTGCTGGACTCCCCTCCCGTTCCTCAGCATGTTCCCTTTGCTGCTCCATTTGGGGTGGTGGTGGTGCTGATGGTGCTGCAGATGTCTGCTGCCTTCTCCTGGTTCTTGGCTTGGGTGGCATGTTGGGTGTGGCTGAGGGTCCCACTGTCTTGCTTTTATATATGTCTTGTGAGCAGAGCTACTGAGCATGCTCAGACCAAAAAAACCGGATCCGGCCACCGGATCCGGCTGTCGCCGGATCAGGCGCATTGCGGCGCTCATAGGCTTTCATTGTATGAAAAAGCCGGACACGCCGGATCCGGCGTGTCCGGCTTTTTGCCGGAGACAAAAAGCGTTACAGTAGCCGTTTTTTCCAGATGCCGGATCGCGTCACATTGCCGGATCCGGCGAAAATCGGATGAAACGCATGGCCATCCGGCTCGATCCGGCTCTAATGAAAGTCAATGGGGGGGGGAAACCGGATCCGGCATTGCATTTCGCCGGATCCGGTTTCTGTCAAAAGCGCCGGATCGCGCCTGACGGCGAAAACCTGATGTGTGAAAGAGGCCTTATGGAGTCTGATGATCTGTATGTGACCTCATCTCTGTTACATACTGTGAGGCTGGGTGTGCAGATCCAGTGTAGGCATGTTACTCACTATATGTGGTATATGTGTATAGGCTCCATCCCTGTGCTGTATACTTAACCTGTACCACAGGTCTGAATACATGATATCACTCCTCACTCTGCTATATACGGATCGTGCTGGGTATAGACATCCTGTGTCTCCAGGTTATTTTCCTGGCTGTACATATAATCTGGACATGACTTCCAGCTTCGTGCTTGATTTCTGTAGCTATTGCTGCCTTTAGTCCTCCCCCTCGTATGTTGCATGATGAGAGTATACCTACCAAGAGTTTATTTTATATTACCTAAGATGGTGGACAGCACAGGCCTGAATGGTTTATGTTTTATCATGTGTAAAATAAATAATCGGTGAGTAACTCGGCACATTTGAGTGTGCACTAATAACTCAGCACATGGCGGGCAGTGAGTGGGCACTCCTACTGTGAGGCTGCACATTGCTCTGGTGGACACATCATGGGCCCCGTTTTCAGCCCTGTCTCTCGTCTATTGTAATTGTATGTAGTAGAGTGACTGACTGGGATACAGAACTTGCAGTTTTCTGCTCACACACCTATGGCTGCAGGCAGCTTATATTAAACCTACATATTTCTTACCATTCATGCGCAGCTGGTGATTAGAGTCTGTCTGTAACTGCTGTAGAGGAGCAGGCGGCTTCTCATTTATTGTTACAGCATATAACACAGCATTGCCCATCTCTGTCTATTTCCAGACCTTACGATGGGGGTATTTTCCATTATTAACCTGTTGTATACCTTGGTTGTAAACCTGCATGTTTTCACCCTCACTTATCCCACATTTTGTGCGGTTGGAGGGGTCCTTGAAGTTGGTTAAATATGGTCTGGGGGATCCAATGGGATATGGTTTTCCTCCTTTTGGAATTTAACATGGTTCTGGATCTGGTGAAAGGTGAGGGGAATTTTGGCAAGGGTTTTGTTTGGTACCCAGGAAATTCAAGTGAACTTCGGAACCCTTGTGGTTATAGTGCTCCTGAGCTAGTGGGGTAACGGCTGGGAGTAATTGTTGGTACATTTTATGTTCATTTTATGTTTGGTAATCACCGGATTTTGGGAGCTTCAAGGACTCCTACCAGCGTGTTAATATTATTTATGCTTTGATGTTTTATTGTATGTTTGTTTTAATAAAGGCGTGAATAATAATTAAAAAATAAAAAAGGGATCGGTGTATACCCACCAAGTGATTATTTTATATTACTTATGATGGCGGATAGCACAGGCCTGAGTGGATTACCTGGAGCCTGGTGGTTGGGGGGGTCCTTGAAGTTGGGTAGAAATTGGTCTGGGGGATCCATTGGGATATGGATTCCTCTTTTTGGAAGTTAATATGGTTCTGGACCTGGTGAGAGGGGAGGGGAGTTTCGGCAAGAATTTGTCGGATCCACAGGAAATTCAAGTGAACATTGAAACCCTTGTGGCTATGGTGCTCCCGAGCTAGTGGGGTAATGGCTGGGAGTAATTGTTGGTACATTTTATGTTTGGTAATCACCAGATTTGAGAGCTTCAAGGACTCCCCCCAGCGTGTTAATGTTATTTATGCTTTGATGTTTATTTTATGTTTATTTTAATAAGAACATGAATTAAAAATTAAAAAAAAACAGTTATTTTTTTTTTTTAGTGGGTCCTTGAAGTTATTTATAAATTGGTCAGTAGGGGTAACCATATTAAGTATGGACCTCTGGGGTGGTTCTTGGAGTTGATGCTGAATCAGCGAAAAGGAATTGGAAGTTAAAATTCCGGACAGTTAAAAATTGTTTCGGTGGATCTGGCTTTTGGTTACAGCTCTGGACGGGGTTTTACCCGGGAGCTTTTGGTGGTTGGACTTCCCGGAATGGGATGTTTGGTGCCCTCGAGCTGGTGGTTTACGGCTGAGGGTAACGTGGAGTTTTAAGTTCTTGTGTTTTTGCCAAATATTTAACCAGAATTTTTTGGGGCTCCAAGAACCCCCCCCCCACTCAGGTCATATAAGATTGTGTATTTAATACTTATTGTAAATGTTTATGTTAATTGTTAATAAACTGGCCACTGACCCCCCTGGGTTTGGAAGGGTAACCATTTCAGGTATGGCACCCTGGTTTTTGAGAGGTAATCATCTCAGGTATGGCCCCCTGGTGTGGAGGGTAACCATCTTGTGTATGGCCCCCTGGTATGGAGGGGGTAACCATCTTGGGTATGGCCCCCTAGTATGGAGGAGTACCATCATGGTATGGCCCCCTGGTCTCCAGAAGCATTTATATTTTATAGGACCCTGTTAGGGTAAAGTCCCTGGGGTGATGGCAATCATATTTTGCATGCCTACAGAATAAATTGGCTCCTATGAGTCAGGAACAGCGGCTGGAGGGGAGAAGAGAACAAGGTAGGCATGCTTTTCAATACAATCTATAGCTTCAAGGACCCTCTCTCTTTTTTCATGTGACTTGAGAATGCCGAGGCACGGTTTTGACTGTTTATATTGACCAAACCATGTTTCTTTCCATGTTTCTTTCAAGGTTGTCGTCTGGACAATGCATCTAGTGCATGAAACTGAAGAGCAATGTACCTAATCTGTGTGCCCTTGAGTCAGTGGGAGTGACTAAGGGTAAAGTAATCAAGTGCATTAACATGAAGGGCAATATGCCTATTCCCGATGCCCTTGAGCTGGTGGGAGCGGCTAAGGGTATAATCTAGTGCATTAACACAAAGGGCAGTATGCCTATTCCTGATGCCCTTGAGCTGGTGGGAGCGGCTAAGGGTATAATCAAGTGCATTAACACAAAGGGCAGTATGCCTACTCCCGATGCCCTTGAGCCAGTGGGAGCGGCTAAGGGTAAAGTAATCAAGTGCATTAGCACGAAGGGCAATATGCCTATTCCCAATGCCTTTGACCCAGTTGGAGAGGTCAACAGTAAATGTTATCAAGTGCATGAAAAACAATTAACAATGGCGTGGCAGGGTTATTAATAATGCCTTTGTAGACTTTTTCAGCTTTAGGTTTATTTAAATTACTACTTATAATGTTGATGTTATATTGTGTATAGTTTTTAATTACTCCCTATTTATAATTTCTTTCTATTGATATGTTCATCACTTTTCGGGTAGTGATAGTAAGTGGGTTTAAGAAATTTTACTGCACAGCTACTGTAAATAATGGTGGTTTCTAGAACTAAAATCTGTGAATTGGTGAATTATTAGAGCTGGCTACAATGCATGCGGTATAATAGTTTTTTGAGGCATGACAGATGTCATTATACAGGTATTCAGATTGTAGCTACGACCTTAACTATAGTTTACTTTCCACATTCCCCATTATGGGATCCTCATTGCAGGATGTTTAGCAACTGTTATTTTGCTGTAGTTACCGTATTATCGATCATAACTTGGTAGCATGGCATTGATAAAATTCCAGAGCTCCGACAGATTAATTTTATTTTTTTTATTACTTGTGTGCACAGTCTTTCCATAGCATGTAGAAATGGTTGATGGCTTTATTAGGCATGGTTGATGGGGGTCGAGTCCATTTAAGGTGTCAAATGGCCTCTCTGGTGGCGGTTTAGGAGTCAGGTGGAAGTTGCAGACAAGTTAAGGTGGACTCATTTTAACTAATAGAGGATGTAAAACCTCATGGTGGTGAACAGGCTCGGCTTTGGTGGCCAGCCTCAAGGACGTTGTAATAGTAACGTCAATCAGGGGTGGGCACAGTGGTTAAGCACAGGAGTGAGGATAATAGGGTGATTGGTGCCCTGAAAGTTTACTGGCTCTGCTTGAATGGCAAGCCAGTGCGTGCCGCCCCTTTATGGCTGTCTGGCCTGGTTCTGTATGTCAGACAGCTGGGATATCACAGTACTTGTGAATCCCAATGTACTAGCACTTCACCTGACTCCTACTGTGATTGTTTTAATCCTGTGATTTAAATAAAGCTGTGGCCATTTTGACAACCAAAATAATGTGTTGTGTATTTATTCTAGTGCCTTGGTTTACTGTAGTTATGGTGGTTTTAAGATGGAGTAGGGGTTTGTCCCATATCCATAAGTCATGTTCCGGCTTCCAGCAGGTCTTGCGGAAGAGCGATCATGTGTCCACGCTCATTAAGGTAATGAATATTCACCTCTCTCCACTCAGCAGGGACACATAATCGCTCGCCCGCAGGAGTTGCTGGAAGCCGGAACAAGATGCTGCAAGGGCTCAGAGGGAAGGTAAGAAGGAAAGAAGGAGTTTTTTTTACAGCTGCTGGAAGCCGGTGGCTGCTGCTGTAACTGTGCACGCTATAAGAGAAATGAATATTCATTGCTAGTGCAGTGAATATTCATTTCTCTTTAGCAGCGGGCATAGTTACAGCTGCATCCACCGGCTTCCAGCAGCTGTAAAAAAAACTCTCCTTTTTACCTTCCCTGTGAGCCCTCGCAGCAACTTGTTCCAGCTTCCAGCAACTCCTGCGGCCGAGCGATCACGTGTCCCTGCTGTCCGCCACTCCCCTCCCCCTCTGGCTTCTGGGACAATAACTCATCTATAAGCCGAGGAGAGTGTTTTCAGCACAAAAAAATGTGCTGAAAAACTCAGCTTATACACGAGTATATATGGTCCTTTGTTCTTTATATGGCCACAATTTGGTCTCTTGTTTCATGCACTAGAACGAAGTGCTTTTTTTATTAAAAACAAAAAGTCACATCTAGAGAGATCACTGTTTATCAAGGTCCCATACAGTCTTTATATTACTAGGACATTACTTTTCAATAAAATGTGAAAGACAATGGTGTTTGTGGGGTGAAAGCTGTTTTTTTTTTTTAGTTGTAGCTTTGCAGCTTTTAGGTAGAAAGCAGAGTAAGAAAAGTTCTTTGCTGATCAGTCAACAGATAATAATACCAACTAGAACAAAGAAAATATATATTATATATATATATATATATATTGCTCATAGCAACCCATGAGGGACCACTCGTAAGGCCCAGCTCTAGTACACTGCACTGTTAATGTAATCTTCAAAAAGGGGAAGAAGGTGGACCCAGGCAACTATAGGCCGGTGAGTCTGACTTCTATACCAGGAAAGATCTTAGAACAAATTATTAAACAACATGTATGTCAATACCTGGATAAGAATGAAGTGATTAAACAGAGTCAGCATGGGTTTGTAACTAATAAGTCATGTCAGACTAATTTAATTTAAATGCTGTAGATATAGTATATCTTGACTTCAGCAAAGCATTTGACAAAGTCTCTCATACAATCCTTATTGAAAAAATGACTAAGTATGGAATGGACAAGGCAACTGTTAGGTGGATTCATAACTGGCTTAGTGATCGGACCCAAAGAGTGGTCGTAAATGGCTGCACATCCAGTTGGAAGAATGTCTCAAGTGGGGTACCACAGGGCTCTGTCCTGGGCCCTGTATTGTTCAACATCTTTATCAATGATTAAAGGGCATGTCACACTAAGAGATATCGCTAGCAATATCGCTATAACTAGTGACGTTATAGCGATATTGCTAGCGATATCTCTGTGTCTGATACTTACCTACGACCGGCTCCCCCGCTGGTTATCGCTGATCGCGCAAGAACGTTCAGGACTGTTTCTCGTCGTCAGCTTCCTGTGGCGCTTCCTGCTGTGAAGACGAGCGACGCGTGGAGCCGGGCGGGAGGACGCAGGATCGCCTGGTGTGACAGGTAAGTAGCGATCCCCGTCCCCAGCGATGTCGCTAGTGAGATCTGCCTATGTGGCAGCTCACTAGCGACCACTTAGCGATGTACCAGCGATCCTGACCGCGTCATATCGCTGGTCGGGATCACTGGTACATCGCTAAGTGTGACAGTACCTTTAGATGAAGGAATTGAGGGTAAACTGATTAAATTTGCTGATGACACAAAGCTAGGAGGGATAGCTAATACTAGAGAAGAGAGAGAGAGGATTCAAAAAGATTTAAATAAACTGGAGAAGTGGGCAGCAACTAACAGAATGGTTTTTAACAGGGAGAAATGCAAAGTACTACATCTGGGCAATAAAAATGAAAAAAGCATATATAGAATGGGAGGAATAGGGCTAAGTGACAGCACATGTGAAAAAGACTTGGGTATGCTAATAGATCACAGACTGAATATGAGTCAACAGTGTGATGCAGCAGCAAAAAAGGCAAATGCAATTCTAGGATGTATTAACAGAAGCATACAGTCTAGATCACGTGAAGTAATTATTTCCCTCTACTCCTCTTTGGTCAGGCCTCATCTGGAATATTGTGTCCAATTTTGGGCACCACATTTTAAAAAAGACATCAACAAACTGGAGCAAGTTCAGAAAAGAGCGACCAGAATGGTGACCGGTCTGCAAACCCTGTCTTATGAGGAAAGGTTGCAGGATTTGGGAATGTTTAGTTTGCAAAAAAGAAGACTGAGAGGAGACTTAATAGCTGTCTACAAATATCTAAAGGGCTGTCACATTGTAGAAGGATCAACTTTATTCTCATTTGCACAAGGAAAGACTAGAAGCAATGGGATGAAGCTGAATGGGAGGAGACACAGATTAGATATTAGAAAAAACTTTTTGACAGTTAGAGTGATCAATGAGTGGAACAGGCTGCCACGAGAAGTGGCGAGTTCTCCTTCAATGGAAGTCTTCAAACAGAGGCTGGACAGCCATCTAACTGGGATGATTTAGCGAATCCTGCTTTGAGCAGGGGGTTGGACCAGATGGCCCAGGAGGTCCCTTCCAACTCTACGATTCTATGATTCTATGATTCTATGATAATCAGTCCTGCATCTTTGTGACGGAATCTGGACAGATTAATATCCACAATAAACAGACAGTGAAGGTTACTATTAAAACCCACTGAAAATTGATACATGAAGTATTTTGGAAAATTATAGAACTTTTCATTACACAAAGTACAACATTTATTTGCTGAAACTGGATTATCCCATTAATCCTTACAACCTCATAGTTACTTACTTTCTACTAAAGCAGTGAAGGCAGGGAGATACTCCATTGTAAACAAAGGTGTAGGCAGCTCCCTGATGAACATCTTTAGAAGGCCGGCAGCATCGTTGTTTCGAACTTTGTTCCAGTCAAACGTGTTATTGTAAAATTTTAATTCCAATTCCTCACGGAGACTCTGTAAAAATAAAAAATCTACTGATTCAGCACTAGCTACTCAATTCTGCACTAATGAATTCTTAATAGGGTTTTCCTCTTACAGAAAAGTTCTTTCCCCAGGCGCAGTTCAATGTATAAAAAACCAAACTCTTCTTTCTTTATGCACCCTCCTCAGGTCCATTGCTGAGTATTTGCCGCCATCCCGGTTTCTCTTGTTTGTCAGTAGTGCTATCAACATGATGTCAGCGCTGCAGACAAAAAACCCAGAAACCTCGGCAGCTGTGGAGACTTAGCAATGGATTTGGGAAGAAAAGCACAGGGTGTTTCTATACATCAAATTGCACTTGGGGACAGAACTTTACTGAAACTAGAAAACCCCTTTAATACCGTCACAGTGGTGGGAGCTCAGTTCTGATTATTAAGCACAGGTTTTGCCCATTATGGATGGATGACTGACAGCAGCTAGAAATGTCACATCTGGATTTAGCGCACAGAATTACCGTAGCTATGAACATTCTCACATAGCTAGTTTAGAAGGTCAGTATTTTCTAATTTTGTAACTATGTGAGTTTCAACAATCCCATATCTTACACTTCTAATGGCAGCTCTTACCCTGCTCTTCAGGGCTGAGTCTGTGAGCCAATCTTCAGACTCCAACACCTTCACGTTTCCACACTCTGACTCCTACATCTTCATAAATGGCTCAGATATTAATAACTAACAACTACTAATAACAAATTTCCTGGAGCAAAATGGCAACATCTGAATCTTCATTTGTAGTGACCCGGTCCAGACTGGGTATGTCCCTTTAAGTAACCCTGGATCGTGAGTAGCATTTGTACACCTCAACTCACCCCTAAGTTATCCTTTTACTCTTATATGGTTTAAATGAATCCACTAATCTCATATATTCATGTTTTATATTTTAACCTCACAATGTGAAGTCTGACACAAGAATTGAGAGTTATCCTATTGGTCGGTGACCCTGTCACTGAGGTTGAATGGGAGGAGCTACCTCCAGTCTCTGTGGAGACAAGACAGAGTTCTGGAAAGTTCCCTGAGGAGTCTGGTTTAAGATGTGACCCAGAGCAGACCTCATGTGAAGGGTCTCCTGACCCCCCTCCAGGCTCAAAGCCTGGAGGCTCATCCTTCTCTTCATCTCAAGACTTAAGCTGGAGTCACACATAGCGACTCACCAGCGATCCCGACAACGATATCAACGTGTCAGGATCGCTGGTGAGTCGCTATGTGATCGCTGGTGAGCTGTCACACAGACAGCTTCACCAGTGATCAGCACAGCAACGCCGAGCGAGCGGCGTCGCTGTGTTCGTTAGTTACCAGCTCCCTGCATCAGCGCGCTGGTAACTAACGTACACATCGGGTATCTAAGGGACGCCCGTCCCTTGGATACCCGATGTGTACGTTAGTTACCAGCAGATCACCGGTCTCCCACCTGTCACACGCAGCGATGCGTGCTGGCCAGCGGGAGACTAGCGACAAAAGAAATGTCAAGCGGTTTCCTACAGCGATCAGCGATACCGGCAGGGGGGCCGGTCGCTGATCGCTGTCACAAACAGCAATCTCGCTGGTGAGATCGCTGTTGTGTCACAAAACTTGTGTGACGGGGCCTTTACAGCCAGGCCTAATGCCTTGGATCTTCCCCTGACTTCTACAGTCAAGATGGCTGAAGACTTTTAACCTTTTTTTTTTTAACCCTGGAGCCCCGCTGTCTGGTTTAAGGCATGCTTCTCCAGCATTAGGTCGCACTAAATGTGTAAAGAAGAACCTATTGCTCTGTGTGTTGAGGAAATCTTGGGTCCCCCGCCTCATCACAAATTAACCGGTATTTACTTCAAGTATATTTCTGCACGTACCATGACCAGTTGAGAAAATGAATACGGTATTTCAGGTCTGTAAATATTGCCATATATTCCGTCTTCAGCCTTTATGCCACCAAGAGACTTTGAACTCTCTTATAATTACCGGCAAGTTCTGCTCCTAACTAAAACAGGTTCTTAAAGCTCCAGAACCTCAATTCTGAGTCAGAATCCAATCCTGAACTGGATTGGCCGTGGATTCCCCATGTGAACTGTTACCAGTACACCATGTTACTTCTCCCCGTTCTGCTGAAGTAAAGCAGCTGTTATCCCCGAGACCTGGTGTCTGTGGTTATTCAGTCGGCTGTGGACATTGCGTGGGGGTGGATAACAGTGAAAGGAATGGCCCCATACCAGGGCTGTTGCACATTCTTATCATGTACTTTTAACAGTTAATATTTTTCATTTTGAAGCCAAGTTGGTACCCAGAATTTGACTTCCCCTGTGATTTGTCAGCTCCTACTAGTAGTAATTACAAACAGATCTAATCAATTTTGAGCTTGGCAAAATTGAGAGTATTTTACCTAGAAATTCCATATGCAGCTGTTACTCTATTCTCTACAAATTGAATGTCCCTTATTATGCTCTAGAATATAATAAACGTAAAAGTAAAAAATAACTAAAAACAGTTAACACTCACCTCACCACTAATCTTTGCGGCTTATTATCCCCCATATGGATCTCAGTGCCTCATCGTACCCCCGCCATGTGCTGAATCTTCATGCTAGGCTGAGATTTCTGGACATAAGTAGGCTCGGGACCTCCCTGCGCATGGGTAGGAACATCCGGTGGCCTATTTGTGGCTGGAAGTCCCAGCTTAGAGAGTATGTTATGAGGAACAGTAAGACAAGGCACTGAGTAGCATACGGTGGAGAGCAAGCAGTGGAGATGGCCGGAGAAGTGAACAGTGAGGCAAGTGCTTTTTTTTTGTTTTGTTTTAACCTTTTTCCAGCCCTCAACATTAGCTGGGCACCATTTTGCTGAATTAGCACAAAGTGAATTACCTACGTTTGGTATAAAGGTTGGTGTATTTTTTTCTGCGTACTTATTTTGCTTTGCCAAATATAAAGGCATTGATCTTTTTTATATCCCCTACAGAAGGCAGCATGGCTTTTCCAATATACAATAAGCACTTACACTTTTGATCATTAGTGGTATAAAATGGACTAATTACCTTAACCCGAGAGGCAGAGCCTGGGACACGCAGTATTCCTTCAGTCTCTAAACCTGTTTCCTCAAGTCGCTGAAATAACTAATAAATAACATAAACATGTATCAGACAAAACAATCATTAGCATTAAGCACTAATATTAATTAACATTAGCATTAATCTGTCACTAGATTTCACAATACAAACCGTACACAATACTAAATAGATCTCTCACATCTAAAGAGGCTGATGTATTTACTTTGGATATACATGTCAGACTAGCGGTGTAAAGGCTCCGTTACATTTAGCGATGCACCAGCGATCCCGACCACGATATGACCCGGTCAGGATCGCTGGTGCATCGCTAAATGGTCGCTAGTGAGCTGCCAAACAGGCAGATCTCACCAGCGATGCAGCAGCGGTCAGCGGTCGATACTTACCTGTCAGACGCAGCGAGGGAGACGTCTTCGGCCCACGTCCATGGAGTCGCTCGTCGGCGCCAGCAGGAAGCCGGCAACGAGAAATGTACCAGGCTGATCTCGCGCTATCCAGCGGGGAGCCGGGTCGGAGGTGAGTGTCACATGTAGCGAGATCGCTACCGATATCGCTGTTGCGTCACAAAATCGGTGACGCTTTAGCGATATCGCTAGCCATCTCGCTATGTGTGAAGGGGGCTTTACCCTTTCTAAATGTTTAACTCTACCTCTGAATTTATTGATGGCTCTTCGAGGTCTGTCCTCCAGCTGAGATCTCACAAAGCTTAGTACAAGCTGCAACTGTCAGTCAGGGTGTGTGGATGGACAAAAAAAAATATGGGCTCCTGAGGCATTTTCTTTAGAAAAAGCACCTTAAAAATCACTGTTTTATCTGCTATAGATCTAGCAGTTCTTTGAATGTTAAGCTGTGAATAGCCCCACTGAAACCGATACTTTCTGTCTATGTACAGTGCACATAAAAAGCTGGCAATCAATGTTGAGGCGAGGTTACATAGAGCTCATGAATATGGAGGACTCAGGGTTACTAGTCCTCTAATAATAATCTCCTGCTGATATGAATGATTTTATCAAAACTGCAACAAGCAGATCAGTAATTGATACATGGATTGAATCGGGGTCTTAATACATTATGGTGCTGTCAGATTAGATGGCAAAAACCTGGTGACAGATCGCCTTTAAGTACAAATTATGTTATTGTTGTAAAAACCATACTCATTAAGGAGAAGGCAATTTAGTTATGCTGACAAACAATGCAAAGAGTACTTTTCACCAATGAGAAATGCAACATTCTCTTTCCATTGCTATCTAACATTCTACATTACTGCATTTGCTGTATCCTTACTTTTTGAAAGATCAATGGGACTTTTGTGCCAGGGACCTTCTTTTGATCCATTTCCAATAATGTTGTCAAAGGGACTCCAAAAAGGCCATTTTCTATTAAATAAAAACAAATCATTAATACACTGAAACATTATCTTTAATACCACAATCTGATAATACCATATTTTACCTCTTCCCTTAACGCGTAGAATTCTGTTCCTCTTTAATTCGATTCCCAAAGCGTCATAAAAAGCTGTTAATTCAATTAGTGAGAGATAACGGATTTTTTTCATGTCTTCAAGTGATAAATCTTCAACTTCTGTAAGCCCAAATCGGCTTTTCCAAACAATGAATTTCTGAAAGATAATGGCAGGAGTTTTCTGAATGGCTGAATTCCAGCCTAAAATGAAATCTAGTAAATTGATGCAGAAGTTTTAAAATGCCATGTACAGATGCATTTCGTAGGTATAAATTGACATAGCTAAACCTTCAACATCAGAACAGAAAGGAAAACATTTCAGAGCTGAGATTTCCCAGCAATCCTTATTTCTGCGGCCTGCACAGATTTCTATACACGGTATGTTGAATATTGTTAAGTGACAAAAGAAATATTAATCATTCACTACATGAGCTGAGATACATCCTGTAGTTAAGGACTTTTTGTTGAAAAGCTGCTTTACTATTTTTTTATCTGGGAGATAATGTAAATAAATGTGTCAAGTTTTACTTTTTGAATACAAATTTACCAAATGTTTTCCTAAAACATAAAGATGTTGTTCTATTTGCATAATATTGGTCACCATACCAATGTATATGATCACTAGTGGCGTACCACTACTAGCAGCTGACCACTCGGCCACTATGAAGCCCGTGAGTTGGGTGATGAGAGGGGACTCTACCCAAAGTCTCAATTTGAACTATACTTGGATCGTCAGGATGCAGATATAGTTGACCACATTAGTAGAACAGGTAGACTGGCTCCGGGTTCCTCCATTTAACTTTTGTGCCTGTATCACAGTGTAAGCAAGGGCGATGACTAGATCACTAGATTGTGCCTGCTGCACACCGCTTCATTCCACACACTGAATAGATCAAAGCAATGCATGGGGAAAGAACTGTGTGAGTAATTTTTACTTTTTATTTTATAAGTCAGCATTTGTGGGTGGAAACTGTTGTAGCCACATACTGTGTGGGAAGTGAGCTGCGGGAGCCATCATAATATGTGAGGAGCTTTGGGAGCTGTCACACATTGTATGGGGATGTGGGGGTCTTCATTTTGTAGGTTGTGCTGAGCGGACCATGGTACTGTGTGGGAAGCTGTAGGGGCCTTCATACTGTGTGGAGGCCTGTGAGGTTCATCATACTGAATGGGATGCTGTTGGGGCATCTTACTTTGTGGAGGGGTCACTATGGGGACATCATAATATATGTGGGGGTATTGTGGGGTACTCATATTGTATGTTCTGCTGAGAACACCATCCTACTGTTGGGAAGCTGTGGGGGCTATCATACTGTGTGGAGGCCTGTGAGAATTATCATACTGAGTGGGGTGCTATCGGGCCATCTTAGCTTGTGGAGTTGTCATTATGGGGACATCGTAATATATGTGGGAGTAATGTGGGGTTTTCATATTGTATGCTGTGCTTAGTAGACCATCCTACTGTGTGGAAAGCTGTGGGGGCCATCATACTGTGTGGAGGCCTTTGGAGTTCATCATACTGAATGGGGTGCTGTCGAGGCATTTTACTTTGCGGAGGGATCATTATGGGGACATCAAAATATATGTGGAGGTATTGTGGGGTCTTCATGTTGTATGTTGTGCTGAGAAGCCCATCCTACTATGTGGGAAGCTGTGGGGGCCATCATACAGTGTGGAGGCAAGTGGGGTTCATCATACTGAATGGGGTGCTGTCTTGGCATTTTACTTTGTGAAGGGGTTATTATATTGCTGCTGGCAATGTGGGGGGTCATCATTTTGTTTATGTGGGTGTACATTGAGAGAATTCACTGTGGGGATATCATACTGTGTGTGGGGTCATTAGACTCTATGGTGACCAAGAAAAGGGTAGTGTAGTGGGTGAGAACAATAAGGGGTTTCAACAGGGGAAAAATGACTGTGTAAGTGACATAATATATGTTCCTCTACCTGTTTTTAATGGTTGTGAGCTATGCATATAGGGTACTACAACTATGTGCTGTGACCCTTCCTACTTCACCGAGTTTTTCAATATTGCCCAATGTCTGCATGGGCAATAGAAAAAAATGTTTGTACATTTTCTGCTGAGCACAATGATACATATATACTTACTTCATATTCATACAAGTAGTGACATTACAAATATTTCTATTAGTGGGTTAGAAATACACCATCCAATATCGGCATCACATCGGCTTTCACTGAAATGTAACAGATAAAAACTATTCTATGGGCACTTACAGGTAAGATACAATCATCCTTTTTAATTTTTTGGTTTGGCTGTATCTCTTTATCATCTGTAACAATGGCTTCTGAAAAGGTCACTTCAAAAGACAGTTCTTCTGCTACTGCAGGGTTAATTTTTTCTAAAGTGCAGCTGTTAGCTGAAACACAAAGAGACATTTTGAAAATTATACAGAATTATCAGTCTTTGATGATAAAACCGATTGTGATGAGTAACTACATAGACACCAAACTGCTGATGATGCTATAAAGCATCAAAGGAGTGCAATCTAATACTATACAAGCAAACTTACGAGTGACAGGTTTCCTTAATGATTTTTTCATGGGGATCGGAATCCCATTTGTTGCAAGAGGGGATACTGGAATGGGTTCAAATGTGGGCTGAAAAAAAAGCACAAAAAACAATTATCATTTATAGGTTTAAAACATTGCAAAATACATGCACAACTTCCAATTTTATGCCAAATTTCTGACAACTGTGATGACTCGGGGTCTAAAACTTCTTCTCATACATAAAATGAACCCCATGGCTTTTCTAAATTCTATTATCTAAGAATTAACCCTTTATGGGTAATTATGCAGTTTCACTGTAAATGGAACACAACTAACTAGGGCTGGGCATTCTCTCCACAAAAGACCCCCATGGGGGCAAAAAACGTGACCGAAAACGATTATTGCAAACAGCAATGGTATTTAGGGGCATGTAAGTGGCTGTGGCTGCAGTATAACACATAACGGAGATGAAAAAAAAGATTTTTAAATAAAAAAAATAACAATCAATATACATATTTTTACTAATATATTTTGCTTTGTCATTCTTCTTGAACTTTATGTAGCGTTAGAATCCAACATGTTAGTTCTCTGAGGGATCCAATACAGATTGGATAGAAGTCAGACTGTTGAATTTCAACCGCTGATCGTACTGTCTGGAGTCTAGATGTGGTTCTTTCACAATGACACATTAAATCTTGGCTGAGTCCAATGTTTTTGCATATATCAGAGTTGGAAGCGATGGTTCGGCCAACAGCCAATTAATGTGGATGGCCATCTTAAAGGGGTTCTCAGGGAATAGAAAAGAATAAATAATGAAAGAAAACATTTTTATAAATAAACTCTTAATTATATTTAATTAGTAAATCACATTCGCTTTGTCTAGGTAGATAATCACTATAGAATTAAAATTGCTGCCATTCTGTTACACTGAGATAAACCTGTTCTAGAATGTTAGTCCAGGTGCCTGTGAGCATGTGCAGTAGAAGCTACTCCGATCACCCTTCATATGTAGGAAGATGTCCTTCCCCAATACCACTGGAGAGACCAGAGGTGCTGAGTTACAAGAAGGCCGCTCGAATTTCTGAGTGTACTGTCTTTCTGAATGACTAAGCATTGTATAGCTTGCCTAGAGATCACAGTAAAGGAGCTTCCTACGGCACATGCTCTCCGGCATCTGGCTTATCATTCTAGGGCAGGTTTCTCACAGTGTACTGTAACTCATCAGCTGCCATTTTAATTCTATACTGATCACCTCCGTAGACAAAACTATTGTGATTTCTAATTAAATATATTTAGAAATGTAATTATATTGAAGCTTCCTCATGTTATATATTTTTTCTCTGCTCCTGGAACACCCTTGAAGGGTTTCTGAATGTACAGAAATACTTGTTTAATATCGTTTAGTCCAACAATTAAAGGGTGGTCCCAAACACAAATTAATTTTCCTCCTAAATGTTTATTTAATGCCACATTGTAATCTAATTTTTAATATACTTTAATTAAAAAAATCCTAGCATTCCCTCACTACACTATCTGCTTTTTTTACTACTTTCTTTTTTGATGATGCTTTGTTTGAGAATCCCAGTGCATCAGGGGGAAGAAGCTGCAATCACTGTCGCAGCCTCTGCCCCCTTCCTGAAATAAAGCATCATTACTGACGCCCGTTTCAGAGGCTGGACTAGTCTCTGCTCTCCTGAGTGTGCGTCGGTTGTCAATTGCGATGGATGCTCAGTAGATTTTTTGTCACTGTGCAATATGCACAATGACAGTGCGCTCTCTCACCAGCTCTGATCAGAAGTAACCAGCCAGTAAGAGAGCACACTGTCAATGCTCGCTGTATGAACAATACTCAGCAGGCAGAGACCAGCACCATCTGGCAAGTGACATCACTTTCAGGGGTAACGCCAGTCTCTGCACGTCGGGTATTCTTACAATGCATACTGACAGTGCGCTCTCTTGCCGACTGGTTATTTCTGATTAGAGCCGACGAAAGAGCGCACTGTCACTGTGCACACTGCACAGTGATAAGATCTACTGAGCATCCATCGGAATTAACAACCAATGCAGGCTCAGTAGAGCAAGTACTATCCCAGCCCCTGAAAAAAAAAAGCAGTGTGCTAGTGAGTGAATGATAAGGATTTTTTAATTGAAGTATATTAGAAAATAGATTAGATTATGACACTATAAAGATAGGCATTTAGGATGAATATCAATTTGTGTTTTAGACTACCCCTTTAACGTCCCTTATGCAGTTTTTAAATACCGTATGCTCTCTGTGTATCAATTCCTCACTAATGCTAACATCTCTGCTTGTTGACCCGTCAATCTGTTCTCATCATGTGATGGCCACCCATGTGCACAGCTCAAAAGATCTAGAGATCTGACGACTGCCGAGTACATTTCTGAGTCATGCACCTGTG
This sequence comes from Dendrobates tinctorius, assembly GCF_039654945.1. Taxonomy (NCBI): domain Eukaryota; kingdom Metazoa; phylum Chordata; class Amphibia; order Anura; family Dendrobatidae; genus Dendrobates; species Dendrobates tinctorius. The sequence goes on along the minus strand of NW_027361838.1, from coordinate 17,436,763 downwards.
TGATCATTACTGTGTGATCTTCAGGAATGAAGGTTAAATCTTCAAATAAAGGTTCCCATACAGGCAGAGGTGTTGAGCAAGCAATGGATTGAGGCTAAAAGTAGATTACAAAATTGTCTAAATATTAATTACAAAAAAAAAAAATAATTATTTTAAAATAATTAATAGTCACATTTTTCGATAGACCCTGAGATTTTTATATTTAAAGCGATAAGGAAAAAGTAAAATTTTCCATTGTTATTTTTTTTAAGGGTCTACTTTACTTGTGTATAAAATCAGTTCCTACAGTAATACAAAATTGCACGTGGAAATGAGGGAAAACATAAAAAATAGCATGCAAAGCACTAACAGTGTGGATATCTCCCTGTAAGTGGGCTATACTATGCCACATTGGCAAGTGAGCGAATATTTCACTAAAACTCATGGATACGTTTGTTTTTAGAGTTCGCTTCTCTGTTCTGTGACTGAAGAGAGCAAAGTATCACCCTCAAGTGTCATTCCTCGAATTTCCTTTGCTTTATCAAGCCTTCCTGTTGCATTCCCAAATATTTTTCTAAAGGAATTCCTGAGTATTAGTGACCGAGTTAAGAAGTGTGTGTGATATAATATAATGTATAATATGAAGTGGGAGATACAGTATATTGCATCATTGCTAAACTGCATTTTCAAACTCTTACAAGCACACGCCTGAAACCTCATTTCTAATTCAGAATAATTTAATAATAGTAATAAGATTAAGATTTTCCATTCTGAAGCAGATGGCGTAACATAAGAAATGCTTGCTAGTAAGTCAAGGTATAAGATTACATTTAGAAGATTTAGTTATCCCTTGATTAGGATTTGATCACACTGTTGTGGGACAGTTAACAAATGAGTAAAAAAAAAAAAACTAATGCATATGGCTTAAAGGGAATCTGTCACCAGCTTTTTGACACCTAATCTGAGAGCAAAAAAATGTAGAGACTGAGACCATGATTCCAGCGATGGGTCTCTTACAGGGTTGCTTGCTGTAGTTTTGATAAAATTAATGATTTCTCAGCAAGAGATTATCACTAGAGGCCTAGTAAACCTGCTGCCATGTAGTCCTCCATATTCATGAGCTCTGTATAACCCCATCCTCAACCACTGATTGGTAGCTGTCAATCAATGGCATGGGTGGAGTTATACGGAGCTCAGCATTCAGAGAACATGGCAGATTTGCAGTAGATTGGTAGATTTCCCTTTAAATGATTCAAATTAATTTACTGAAAAAATAAAAAGAAAGATAAAAGTATACTTTTGGTTGGCATTGTTTGCATCTGACAAGAAAATATGAGACGCAAATTGTTCCTGCCCATAATACACAGTGTCCACCAGTATAGTCCCAAAAAAGTGTATTTTCTAACAGGCAATGTATGTGCCAGGTTACTGATATAGCAGTGCAGATAAATGTATCTAAGGCCCCGTATTCACACTTCCTCCGGTATGCAGAAAAACACATGTCACTGATACCTGAAGGTTGAGTAATGCAGGAAGCATAGGCATGAGTCAGGGTCTTTTTCACAAACGGTATGATCTGAATGTCACACGTTCAATGAAATAATTGAACATTTGTAAGAAATAGTCCAGACATGCCTTATCCATATAGATCTTTAGCACAATACGATTTCAATGATTTATTTTATAATCTGATTGTCATAGAAGAAACTTGTAAAAGAAAGTGAATTCTACTCAGTATCTCTCTCTATGAATTTACATACTATTCAGGTCAGTCATAATAAAGAGAAAAATGTCAGCTATTCGACCCTGAAATCTGGGTGTATCAATGGCTTTTGGAGTTCACAGCTATTTACAGACATGTGAAACTACATATCCTATTAAAAGTGCACTCTTATGTAAAAAAGAACCAGTCCATATGATCTCTGATCCCTACATATCTTACATATCTTATAGTCCTAATTCTCTGATTAGAGATTAAAATTTAAAGGGTTTATCCAGGACTATATTTTTTTTACTATGGGCTTATAAACTATCAGGTAGGCAGTTGCTAATTACGTATCTGTTTTACACATAGCTAGCACTGACCGCTCCTGTCGACGATTCTACTGCTCCACGTCAACAGAGCAGCTTTTCATTTCCTGCTCTGTTGAGGTATGACTGCTGATGTCTTGCTGATTGACAGCCAGCTCACCGCAATAAGGCAGCAGTGAGATGGCTGTCAATCAGCATGATGTCAGCAGTTACGACCCATCAACAGAGCAGAACAGAGGAGAAGCAGCTGATCTGTTGATGTGATCTCAGCAGAAGCAACTGAATCATGGACAGAAGTCTTGCCGGGCACAAAGACCAGGTAGTAGCTACCTGCCTATTAGTTTTATGGTCATCGTAAAAAAAAAAGGTCATAGATAACCCCTATAACAAACATCTAGTGTTACTAGCATACTGTAGATCAATAGACCAAGCCAAAAAGGAAAACATTCTCTTAGTACAATGATAGGTAGCATCTCATCGTACTTACTGAAGATTCGTTAATCCCAAAGATATCTCGTACATCCCTTACTGAATGTTTGTTCTTTTTCCTCATAGTCTGGGTGTATGAATTGTATCTTTTCTGGACAGCAGCCGCCTGGGTTCGAGTTAATGTGGACAGCAAAGCCTGGCTGTCATGTTCCTGAGTACCAGAAATAAGGTTGGACAAGCCGGCTTCTTGGAGCCATTCTGCCTCCATCTCGCCATCTGAAAAACAAGATATAAGTAGTAATCTGGATGAAAGTGCAACTTATTATTAAATTATAAGACTAGAATAAAGTAAATGCAGGCATATTCTATATGAGTACATGAAAAATAAGTGGTAACAAAAATTGAATGGGATTTAGCAAAAGCTAAATTCTGTAAAATTTTGGTTAAATTTGCACCAAAAAAGAGGTTTTTAATAATTGTCACAAAGGGAATTTTTGAATTTGGTTTGTTTTAGCTGCACTGAAATTATAAGTGTCTCTTAATGTTTGATAAATTTGGATCATCTTAGGTGTCACATTTCTATAAGGCTATGTGCACACGTATGCAGAAAATTTCTGCATGAAAACCGGACTCCTTCCCAGAAAACGCTCTTTTTTGCCGCGATTTTCGCACATTTTTGCCGCGATTTTTGCGTTTTTTTTCCTGTGATTTTTTTTGGAGCATCCTCAGACACATAGAAAATAGCCAGAAATGCGAAATTTACTGCAAAATTAATGAGCATGCTGCATTTTTTACCGCGAAGCATTTTTTTCGCAGTAAAAAACGCATCAATATGCACAAAAAAGATTGTGAAGGACTGAACTCCTTGTGTTTCTTCCCTCTACTAATGTACCTATACCCGACATTGCCATTTCTGTGTGTGGTTCCACTATTACTCCCCAGCAACATGCCCGCTGTCTTGAGGTCATACGTGACTCCAAGCTTTCCTTTGCCCCCCACATTCGATCACTGGCTCGCTCTTGTCATCTGCACCTCAAAAACATTTCTAGAATTCGACCTTTTCTTACTTTTGACTCTGCAAAAACTCTTGCTGTTTCTCTTATTCATTCTCGTCTCGACTATTGTAACTCTCTTCTAATCGGTCTCCCTCTTACCAAACTCTCCCCTCTCCAATCTGTCTTGAATGCTTAAGCCAGGATCATATTCCACACCAATCGTTACACAGATGCCTCTACCTTGTGCCAGTCATTACACTGGCTACCCATCCACTCCAGAATTCAGTATAAACTTATTACCCTCATCCACAAAGCACTCCATGGCTCAGCACCACCCTACATCTCCTCCCTTGTTTCAGTATACCACCCTACCCGCGCCCTCCATTCTGCTGATGACCTGAGGTTAGCATCCTCAATAATCAGAACCTCCCACTCCCGTCTCCAAGACTTTACATGTGCTGTGCCAATTCTTTGGAATGTACTTCCCAGGTCAATACGATTAGTCCCCAATCCCCACAATTTTAAGCGTGCCCTGAAAACGCATTTATTCAGACTGTCCTATCGCCTCAACACATTAACCTAATCTATCCCTGTGTGGCACAGCCAAAAGTTTTACCATAACCAGGTTCCCCGCATCATGTTCCCACATGCTTAACGCATCCATTAGCCCTCTGTGTCTGTACTGTTACACACTTAACATTATGGCTGGTCCATACAATCAGGACAACTGTTACCACCCACCTTTCGTGTCTACCTCTTTCCTCATAGACTGTAAGCTTGCGAGCAGGGCCCTCATTCCTCTTGGTATTTGTTATAATCTGTGTGATTATTGTTATGCTGTAATGTCTATTGTCTGTACAAATACCCTCTGAAATGTAAAGTGCTGCGGAATATGTCGGCGCTATAGAAATAAAATTTATTATTATTATTATTATTACAAAAAGTGCAAAATGCATTAAAATGAATGGGAAGCTTCATTTAGGCGCTTTTTGAGTGGATGTTTTGGTAAATCCGTGGGAAAAACGCGAAAAAAAACGCAACGTGTGAAAACAGCCTAAATGTTTCACCGCTTTTTACGACACACCAGCACTGGAGTGAGTTTGTGACTTTATGTTTGACGTTTCAAAAAAGTCACACCTCACAAATATAGCTACATCTGGAAAACATGTCCCGAGACAAAAAAAGAAAAGTGGCTTTAACCCCTTCATGACCCAGCCTATTTTGACCTTAATGACCTGGCCATTTTTTGCAATTCTGACCAATGTCCCTTTATGAGGTAATAACTCAGGAACGCTTCAACACATCCTAGCGATTCCGAGATTGTTTTTTCGTGACATATTGGGCTTCAGGATAGTGGTAAATTTATGTCGATAATTTTTGCGTTTATTTGTGAAAAAAATGGAAATTTGGCGAAAATTTTGAAAATTTTGCAATTTTCAAATTTTGAATTTTTATTCTGTTAAACCAGAGAGTTATGTGACACAAAATAGTTAATAAATAACATTTCCCACATGTCTACTTTACATCAGCACAATTTTGGAAACATTTTTTTTCGTTAGGAAGTTATAAGGGTTAAAAGTTGACCAGCAATTTCTCATTTTTACAACAAAATTTACAAAACCATTTTTTTTAGGGACCACCTCACATTTGAAGTCACTTTGAGGGGTCTATATGGCAGAAAATACCCAAAAGTGTCACCATTCTAAAAACTGCACCCCTCAAGCTACTCAAAACTACATTCAAGAAGATTATTAACCCTTCAGGTGCTTCACAGGAACTAAAGCAACATGGAATGAAAAAATGGACATTTTAATTTTTCCAACCAAAATTTTATTTTAGCATCAGTTTTTTCATTTTCACATGGGTAACAGGATAAAATGTATCCTAAAATTTGTTGGGCAATTTCTCCTGAGTACACTGATACCTCATATGTGGTCATAAACCACTGTTTGGGCGCACGGCAGGGCTCAGAAGGAAAGGAGCGCCATTTTACTTTTTGAATGTAAAATATGCTTGAATGTTTAGCGGTTGCCATGTCTTGTTTTAAGAGTACCTGTGTGCCTAAACATTGGAGCTCCCCCACAAGTGAGCCCATTTTGGAAACTAGACCCTCCAAGGAACTTATCTAGATGCATAGTATGCACTTTGAACCCCCAGGTGCTTCACAAATTGATCTGTAAAAAAAAAAAAAGGACTTTTTTTTTTTCACAAAAATTTTATTTGGCCTCAGTTTTTTCATTTTCACATGGGCAACAGGATAAAATGGAAACTAAAATTTGTTGGGCAATTTCTCCTGAGTACATCAATATCTCATATGTGGTCATAAACCACTGTTTGGGCGCACCGCAAGGCCCGGAAGGGAAGGAGCGCCATATGACTTTTTGATTGGAAAATTAGCTCCAATCGTTAGCGGACACCATGTCGCATTTGGAGAGCCCCTGTGTGCCTAAACATTGGAGCTCCCCCACAAATGACCCCATTTTGGAAACTAGACCCCCGAAGGAACTTATCTAGATGTGTGGTGAGCACTTTGAACCCCCAAGTGCTTCACAGAAGTTTATAACGCAGAGCAGTGAAAATAAAAAAATAATTTTTTTTCCTCAAAAATGATTTTTTAGCCCGCTATTTTTTATTTTCCCAAGGGTAACAGGATAAATTGGACCCCAAAAGTTGTTGTCCAGTTTGTCCTGAGTACACTGGTACCCCATATATGGGGGAAAACCACTGTTTGAGCACACGGCATGGCTCAGAAGGGAAGGAGCGTCATTTGACTTTTTGAATGGAAAATTAGCTCCAATCGTTAGCGGACACCATGTTGTGTTTGCAGAGCCCCTGTGTGCGTAAACTTTGGAGCTCCCCCACAAATGACCCCATTTTGGAAACTAGACCCCCTAAGGAACTTATCTAGATGCATAGTGAGCACTTTGAACCCCCAGGTGCTACACAGAAGTTTATAACGCAGAGCCGTTAAAATAAAAATATTTTTTTTACCTCAAAAAATAAATTTTTAGCCTGCTATTTTTTATTTTCACAAAGGTAACAGGATAAATTGGACCCCAAAAGTTGTTGTCCAGCTTGTCCTGAGTACGCTGGTACCACATATGTGGGGGGGACCACTGTTTGGGCACACGTTGGGGCTCAGAAGGGAAGTAGTGACGTTTTGAAATGCCGACTTGATGGAATGGTCTGTGGGCGTCATGTTATGTTTGCAGAGCCCCTGATGTACCTAAACAGTGGAAACCCCCCACAAATGACCCCATTTTGGAAACTAGATCACCCAAGCTGTGAAAATAAAAAAATATTTTTTTTTCCTCAAAAAATTATTTTTAGTCCACTATTTTTTATTTTCACAAGGGTAACAGGATAAATTGGACCCCAAAAGTTGTTGTCCAGTGTGTCCTGAGTACGCTGGTACCCCATAAGTGGGGGGGACCACTGTTTGGGCACACGTTGGGGCTCGGAAGGGAAGTAGTGACGCTTTGAAATGAAGACTTGATGGAATGGTCTGTGGGCGTCATGCTACATTTGCAGAGCCCCTGATGTACCTAAACAGTGGAAACCCCCCACAAGTGACCCCATTTTGGAAACTATATCACCTAAGGAACTAATCTAGATGTGAGGTCAGCACTTTGAACCCCCAAGTGCTTCACAGAAGTTTATAACGCAGAGCTGTGAAAATAAAAAAATATTTTTTTTTCCTCAAAAAGTGATTTTTAGCCCACTATTTTTTATTTTCACAAGGGTAACAGGATAAATTGGACCCCAAAAGTTGTTGCCCAGTTTGTCCTGAGTACGCTGGTACCCCATATATGGGGGGGACCACTGTTTGGGCACACGTTGGGGCTCGGAAGGGAAGTAGTGACGCTTTGAAATGCCGACTTGATGGAATGGTCTGTGGGCGTCATGTTACGTTTGCAGAGCCTCTGATGTGCCTAAACAGTGGAAACCCCCCACAAGTGACCCCATTTTGGAAACTAGACCCCCCAAGGAACTTATCTAGATGTGTGGTAAGCACGTTGAACCCCCAAGTGCTTCACAGAAGTTTATAATGCAGAGCTGTGAAAATAAAAAAATATTTTTTTTTCCTCAAAAAGTGATTTTTAGCCCACTATTTTTTATTTTCACAAGGGTAACAGGACAAATTGGACCCCAAAAGTTGTTGTCCAGTTTGTCCTGAGTACGCTGGTACCCCATATATGGGGGGGGACCACTGTTCGGGGACACGTTGGGGCTCGGAATGGAAGTAGTGACGTTTTGAAATGCCGACTTGATGGAATGGTCTGTGGGCGTCATGTTACGTTTGCAGAGCCCCTGATGTACCTAAACAGTGGAAACCCCCCACAAGTGACCCCATTTTGGAAACTAGACCCCCCATGGAACTTATCTAGATGTGTGGTGAGCACGTCGAACCCCCAAGTGCTTCACAGAAGTTTATAACGCAGAACCGTGAAAATAAAAAAATCTTTTTTTTCCACAAAAATAATTATTTTAGCCCCCATTTTTTTATTTTCCCAAGGGTAACAGGAGAAATTAGACCCCCAAAGTTGTTGTGCAATTTTTCCTGAGTACCCCGATACCCCATAAGTGGGGGTACACCACTGTTTGGGCACACGTCGGGGCTCGAAATGGAGGGAGCACCGTTTGACTTTTTGAACGCAAAATTGGCTGGAATAAATGGTGGCTCCATGTCGCGTTTGGAGAGCCCCTGATGTGCCTAAACAGTGGAAACCCCTCAATTCTATCTCCAACCCTAACCCCAACACACCCCTAACCCTAATCCCAACCCTAATCATAACCCTAACCACAACCCTAATCCCAACACACCCCTAACGAAATCCCAACTCTAACCCTAACCACAAGCCTAACCGTAATCCCAACCCCAACCCAACCCTAATCCCAATTCCAACCCTAACCCTAAGTTCAACCCTAACCCTAAATTCAACCCTAACCCTTAGTCCAACCCTAACCCTTAGTCCAACCCTAACCCTTAGTCCAACCCTAACCCCTAGTCCAACCCTAACCCCTAGTCCAACCCTAACCCCTAGTCCAACCCTAACCCCTAGTCCAACCCTAACCCCTAGTCCAACCCTAACCCTAGCCCTAACCCTAGCCCTAACCCTAACCCTATCCATGGACCTAACCCTAATGGAAAAAAAAAAAAATATTTTATTATTTGTCCCTACCTATGGGGGTGATAAGGGGGACGGTGATTTACTTTTTATTTATTTTGATCACTATGAAAGTTTATCATAGTGATCAAAATAAATGAATGAATCTGCAGCGTTGCAGATTCGATTCGGCGCACTGCGCATGCGCCCGCCATCTTGCAAGATGGCGGCGCCCATGACGCTGGACGGCAGGACACCGGGACGGATAGCGGGAGGTCGGAGGCACAAAGGAGGGTGAGAGTGGGTGATCGGAGGGGCGATCGGAGGGCTGGGGTGGCAGAGGGAAGGCGGAGGGGCAGATCATGACGGCGGCTGCCGATCGGTGCCGTCAGACGGTGGCAGCAGCCGATCGGTGCCGTCAGTCGGTGTGGGGGGGGTCGGGTCTCGGTGTCCAGCCATGGCCGATGCTATTTCAGCATCGGCCATGGCTGGATTGTAATATTTCACCAATTTTCATTGGTGAAATATTACAATCGCTCTGATTGGCAGTTTCACTTTTAACAGCCAATCAGAGCGATCGTAGGCACGTGGGGGCTAAGCCACACCCCCAGGTGTTAACTCTGAAGGGTCCTTTGTGTGCGGGTCGGGTGAACTTTCAGTGACCCCGGTCACCCGACCCGCAGGGGGGCTATTTATAGCATGACGCCTACGTAGGCGTCATAGGTCGTTTGGGCACTGCTTTTCATGACGCCTACATAGGCGTCATAGGTCGTGAAGGGGTTAAAAAAGGCAAATGATAAATTAGTATTTAGGGAGCAGAACTCAGCGGCCCTGTACAATACTTAGTGGCCACTGATGAGTACAGCAATGGGAAGATGAAGCACAGTACTGGCAGCGGCCATTAAGCAATGTATGGAGCTTCTGTTTTCCACCACATACATACCAGTAACTAAGAAATCAGGGGTTGCTGGATTTCCTATGGATAGTTCATATATACTTGATGGATAACCATTTAAAAATAAAGCGCTAATTTTATAAATGGGTGTGGCTTGGCAGAAAGGGGCATGGTTCATGAAATGCTGCTTGTTAAAGAATTTTCAAAAATTTTGGTGCAAATTTCTGATACAAATTAAGACAACCAATAATGAATCACTAATAAATCTGCCGTATTTTAAGACTGTTCAGTCTAAATTTGACCTGCCTATGAATTAAGACAGTACTGAGAAATATGTGCCAGTGCCTCAGTTCTTACAATATGTTTGTGGAGCAGTTTTAACTAGAGATGAGCGACTTTGCCTTTTTTAGGGTCGAGTCGGGTTTCAGGAAACCCGACTTTCTCAAAAGTCGAGTCGAACGAAATCGACCGACTATAGGGAAAAGTCGTGAAACACGAAGCCCAATGCAAGTCAATGGGGAGAAAAGTCGGCAGTGAGTGGAGGACTGTAAACACACCTGGCATGAATTTTAACCCTAGAGGCGGCAAAATCTCTCTCTCTTCTCTCCCTCTCCCTCTCCCACTCCCACTCCAGCTACGCTCCCGCTACGCTACGCTTCTCTCATTGGCTGAAAAAATTCACATGCAAGCATTCGGCAAAACCCGACTTTGGCGCTTGGGTCGCCGACCTCATGGCCAACTTCACACTGTGGTCGGGTTTCGTTTCATGAAACCCGACTTTGGCAAAAGTCGGCGACTTTTGAATCTGACCGACCTGTTTCACTCAACTCTAGTTTTAACTCATACCTTTCCAGATCACTTAGGGCCCCGTCACACATAGCGAACTCGCTAGCGAGATCGCTGCTGAGTCACAAGTTTTGTGACACAACAGCGATCTCACCAGCGAGATCGCTGTGTGTGGCAGCGATCAGCAACCGGCCCCCCTGCCGGTATTGCTGATCGCTGCAAGAAACCTCTGGACATTTCTTTCGTCGCTGATCTCCCGCTGACCAGCACTCATCGCTGCGTGTGACAGGCAGGAGACCAGGAATCAGCTGGTAACTAACATACACATCGGGTATCAAAGGGAAGCGCGTCCCTTAGATACCTGATGTGTACGTTAGTTACCAGCGCGCTGATGCAGGGAGCTGGTAACTAACGTACACATCGGGTATCCAAGGAACGCACGTCCCTTGGATACCCGATGTGTACGTTAGTTACCAGCTCCCTGCATCAGCGCGCTGGTAACTAAGGCTAGTTTCACACTAGCGTTTGTGAGCGCAGCGACGGCCTGCGCACGGCCGCCGCTAAGCCCCGCCCCCTGCCCCGCCTCCACCGGTATCTCCGCCTCCGGGCGCATGACGTTGCATGCGTCATGCGTCCCCTATCTTCATCACAGAGGGCGCAGGCCGTGCGCAGTCTGCGCACAGTCTGCGTTTGGTGGCGCATGCGTCCTTTTGACGGTGCGCCGAGCACAACCAAAATGCAACAGGTTGCATTTGGCGCTGCTCGGCGCACCGTCAAAAGGACGCATGCGCCGCCAAACGCAGACTGTGCGCAGACTGCGCACGGCCTGCGCCCTCTGTGATGAAGATAGGGGACGCATGACGCATGCAACGTCATGCGCCCGGAGGCGGAGATACCGGTGGAGGCGGGGAAGGGGGCGGGGCTTAGTGGTGGCCGTGCGCAGGCCGTCGCTGCGCTCACAAACGCTAGTGTGAAACTAGCCTAACGAACACAGCGACGCCGCGCGCTCGGCGTCGCTGTGCCGATCGCTGGTGAAGCTGTCTGTGTGACAGCTCACTAGCGATTACATAGCGACTTACCAGCGATCCTGACACGTTGATATCGTTGTCGGGATCGCTGGTAAGTCGCTATGTGTGACTCCAGCTTTAGCTTAGAGGGTAGACTGCTTACCACACATACATTGGTCATTATAACTACTTCGAACATTTTGTGACATATCTATATGGCTGCAGTCTACTGATGAAAAAAAGATTAACACCCATACCATCCACAGGCTTTACATCCATCAGCAGACTGTCATCTGACCCATTCTCACTGTTCTCTTTGATGTTCTTGAGTTCACACCAGAAATCTTCCATTGATGAGTTGTCCATGGAAGTTTCAGAGACCGATCGGTTGAAAACAGGGGTGTGTGCAGATTCATCAGAAAGCATCCTGTTGATTCTTCGGGAATTGCTTTTTCTGGAAGACAAAATTGCAAATGAGGAATACAGTAATTCTGCTTTAACAACTTAATTATATCCATCTATTTACTCTGAATCATGAGAAAGAAGAACAAGACATCAACATTGCAATTACATTACAAATATACACTCACTGGCCACTTTATTAGGTACACCTGTCCAACTGTGTGTTAAGACTTAATTTCTAATCAGCCAATCACATGGCGGCAACTCAGTGCATTTAGGCATGTAGACATGGTCAAGACAATCTCCTGCAGTTCAAACCGAGCATCAGTATGGGGAAGAAAGGTGATTTGAGTGCCTTTGAACGTGGCATGATTGTTGGTGCCAGAAGGGCTGGTCTGAGTATTTCAGAAACTGCTGATCTACTGGGATTTTCACGCACAACCATCTCTAGGGTTTACAGAGAATGGTCCGAAAAAGAAAAAAAATCCAGTGAGCGGCAGTTCTGTGGCCGGAAATGCCTTGTTGATGCCAGAGGTCAGAGGAGAATGGGCATACTGGTTCGAGCTGATAGAAAGGCAACAGTGACTAAAATTGCCACCCGTTACAACCAAGGTAGGCAGAAGAGCATCTCTGAACGCACAGTGCGTCGAACTTTGAGGCAGATGGGCTACAGCAGCAGAAGACCACACTGGGTACCACTCCTCTCAGCTAAGAACAGGCATCTGATGGCTACTTTCAGCAGGATAATGCGCCATGTCATAAAGCTCGAATCATCTCAGATTGGTTTCTTGAACATGACAATGAGTTCACTGTACTCAAATGGCCTCCTCAGTCACCAGATCTCAATCCAATAGAGCATCTTTGGGATGTGGTGGAATGGGAGATTCGCATCAGGGATGTGCAGCCGACAAATCTGCGCCAACTGTGTGATGCCATCATGTCAATATGGTCCAAAATCTCTGAGGAATGCTTCCAGCACCTTGTTGAATCTCTGCCACGAAGAATTGAGGCAGTTCTGAAGGCAAAAGGGGGTCCAACCCGTTACTAGCATGGTGTACCTAATAAAGTGGCCAGTGAGTGTATATACTGTATATATTTATACATATATCATGTTAGTGTTTCCTCATATTATTTTTATGCCTACATAGCTATTTTTGTGTAAAGGGGTTTTTGGAATATAACAATTATTTTCAAATGTTAGCAATTATTTAAAAAAAACAATAAAACATTTTGACGAATTTCCCACTTTATTTCAGAACTGGAATTTCAGTAGTTCTTGTGCCTTGACCAAAGAGGAAACAGGTCCATGTCAAGATGTCATTTAATCATTTTGTTACTCACTAATATAGCGCCATTAATTCCACAGACAATAGCAGTCTTCTTATATGAAGGTAAGGCTATGCAAAGCGATATGCTGCCTTAGTAGTCTTATAGTGGCACATCATATAGTGGTTTGGTCATCTTCTGCCCTGTGTTTCATGTCACCCTCCTTCTGTCCTGAAATCTCAGCATGATCAGCTTTTCCACAGCTTGCATTTTCCATCCCACTTGCTCTCCTTATGCCTAGCTGTCATTACAGTAGTAAGACCGTCCTCATCTCATTATTCTGCAGTAACCCCCTCTTAACTATTCCCTGTGATCACATGGCCAGCATTCTGGATACACAGAAGAGAGTCCATTCATTCTTCGATCAGGTGACTGACAGCGCCCCCATCCTGTTAAGAATCGAGTCATGACTTAGATGATAATGAGGAACCAGCCGCCTCTAGGTGAAGCAGAAAGGCTTTATCCTATGAGTCTAAAATCCTGCAAAAATGAGAATATATGATGCACCTTTGGGGTCAAAAGCAAAAAATGTGGATGGCAGAAAGTGGGCAAATCCATTAGAATTTTTAGTGGAAGTAGAAAAATAAATATCTTCTGTAGGACAGCCCTTGAATGAAGTGAACAGATAACCATTTAGATGAACACTTTTCTAACAATCCAAACAAAAATATCCAGCCCCGTTACAACTTCTGGACAAATTAAATAATAGAATAATATTTAAGTTGTCTCATATCTAAGCATTCATACAGGTTTGTCTGGGCAGTCTCAATACCAGGAAACAACCACCGGGGATCCCACTGCTCAGTATGTCTTCCACTCTACTGTTTTCTCTACAGCTAATTCTTATTTCCCTATAGCCCCCTATTTACATACTATGTGTCTCTACAGTCCTCCTCCTAAAATCCTATACCAATTATGTTAGGATTATGTACAGGTTGAAGATAATTAAGAAAAGCAGAATGTGGAGAACTAAATGTAACGAGATAACTTGTTTTCTAAAGAAATGGAATTGTTTAGGATTCATTGGGCCAGAAAGAGAATGTGATACAAGAAATCTGGAACATTTATTATGAAACCCTTTACATCACTGTATCATCCATATCCCTGCCCGGATAGCTGGATCTCCACGGAGGAATAGCTCTGCCTCTTATTTCCTTATCCACTTTCTTATTTCCTTGCATAATCAAGAAGGAATGTAACCTCCAGAGCTTTTAAATACTAGGTAGAACTATTCAACCATCTGTTTCCCATTAGTTTTATGCCGACATTAGGAAAACTAAAAACATGAGCTTTGTGAAAAATTGAGCAGGCAAAAAGGTATTTCAGCTGCATGTCATTTAGAAACGGCATTGCTAATAGGTTAATTGGTTATATATCTTAATGTGCCCCGGAACTTAGAATATAAGTAGTAGGCAATAGGGTCTACACTATAACCTGTCGAATACCAAATGTCACCACTAGAGATGAGCGACTTTGCCTTTTTTAGGGTCGAGTCGGGTTTCATGAAAACCGACTTTCTCAAAAGTCGAGGCGAACGAAATCGGCCGACTATAGGGAGAAGTCAGGAAAACTCGTGAAACACGAAACCCAATGCAAGTCAATGGGGAGAAAAGTCGGCAGGGAGTGGAGGACTGTAAACACACCTGGCATGAATTTTAACCCTAGAGGCGGCGAAATCTCTCTCTCTTCTCTTCACTCTCTCCCTCTCTCTCTCTCCCACTCCCACTCCAGCTACGCTCCCGCTATGCTACGCTTCTCTCATTGGCTGAAAAAAGTCACATGCAAGCATTCGGCGAGACCCGACTTTGAAACTTGGGTCGCATGGCCAACTTCACACTGTGGTCTGGTTTCGTTTCATGAAACCCGACTTTAGCGAAAGTCGGCGACTTTTGAATCTGACCGACCTGTTTCGCTCAACTCTAGTCACAACACAGCTGTTGGGTGACCTGGGACCAGGGGCCCCATCCCTGTCTCTATCACTAGAGGTGCCCTAGCTCACCCTGCTCCCCGGGATACTTCAGATGGCGAAGATGCCGGGGTCGCCACCCTTGCCTTATCTCCTGAGTTAGCCCTCTGTCTTTTCTCTTCCCCCACCCAGGGAAGAGGGGGCGCTACTGTACACCGTAGTAGACCAACCCAACAAACAAGCCATCACAGACAAGGGTTAGCAGAAAACTCCAGGCATACACAATATTCACTCACATATAACACAGGAATGCACTGGGTCGTGGAGGTAGGAGAATAAACCAAACTAGATAAGGATAAGGAATTACCACACATACAAACCAAACAACAGTCACAGATAACACTTCCAAGTCTCCTCATATGTACTCCTCTGCCACTAGAGATGAGCGCCTTTGCCTTTTTTAGGGTCGAGTCGGGTTTCATGAAACCCGACTTTCTCAAAAGTTGAGTCGAACGAAATCGGCTGACTATAGGGAAAAGTCGGGAAAAGTCGTGAAACACGAATCCCAATGCAAGTCAATGGGGAGAAAAGTCAGCAGTGAGTGGAGGACTGTAAACACACCTGGCATGAATTTTAACCCTAGAGGCGGCGAAATCTCTCTCTCTCTCCCTCTCTCGCTCTCTCTCCCACTCCCAATCCAGCTACGCTCCCGCTATGCTACGCTCCACTTCTCTCATTGGCTGAAAAAAGTCACGTGCAAGCATTCGGCGAAACCTGACTTTGGCGCTTGGGTCGCCGACCGCATGGCCAACTTCACACTGTGGTCGGGTTTCATTTCATGAAACCCGACTTTGGTGAAAGTCGGTGACTTTTGAATCTGACCGACCTGTTTCGCTCAACTCTATCTGCCACCATTAGCCGTGCAGCAACTGCTAACTCTGACAAGGATATGTAACAGAGCCCTGATTATAAAGGGAAAAGGAGTGGCTAACTGAGCACAGTTGTGAACACAGGAATTTCCAACATGGCCGATTAACCCCTGTTCAGCCAGAAGGAATAAACACATTTAAAATGAAGGTGAAGTGCTTCTTCTCAGAGCCAGAGTAGGAGCAATCAGACGCTGCCGTCTTCTGGCTCCACACTGTTGTGGTAACCCATGACACCAAAACTCACTTTATTAGTTTTAAGCATTCTTAAATATGGATCTGGCTAAGAACGAGTATTGGTTGTGCTAAAGCTAACATCTAACACAGCATCATTTTTTCAACTATAACTGTCTAAAGTCTGAAATTAAGACTTTCATATTACCCACATAAAGTCTAATATTTTGGTTTAATGTCTTAAATAGTCAAATAATTAGTCCATTTAGAATGTTATTGAAAATTTTGGTTATTTCTTGTCATTATGTAATACTGGCAGTTTTATTGTTGCATATTGGAAATGTACAAATCACGTCACAGGTAAGAGACCACTCCTTAATTCACAAATCAAAAGAAACCACGGCAATCCAAACAAATATGTTCATGAGCTGATATTTCTTTAATGTGAATGCTATCCAATATATACATGTGACGTTTTGGGAATAAAGACCTTCATCAGACCAGAGTGAAAATAAACTGATTTGTTATGATTTATATCATCAGTCAGGTCAAAAGAAAGCACTGGTGGACATAGACAGAAGAGGCACCTGTGCAAGGACAGTGTATGAGCCTTTTGCAGATCAATAGCTCACCATAATGCACAATTACACTTGCTTTGGAAGTGGAAATAGGACCTATTACCCCTTGGGTACAGTTTCACCAATGATATGTCCGCACCTGGATGAAGTTTTTTATGAGTGAAACATCACATGTATTTTTTGGGCTGCATTCACATTACAGTCATTTCAGCCCTGAGTCATCATTTGGATTTTTTTTAAGTCACTTTCTATTTTTGTCTTCTGGTATAAGTTCCCATTTTTTGAACCAAGTTTTTCAAAATGGCACACGTGATTCATGAATTTGGCAAAAAAAGTAAAATTGTGTGGTTTTTTTTCTGTCTTGAATTCTTTCTACCTCTTTCTGATGCCAAAAGTTGCATGTTTTGCAAAAAAGGAGTAAAAATTGAACCATAATGCTGGCGTACTGAAAGATACACCAGGGAGGAACTTGATGAGAGTAGAGTTGCGCCAATTTTTTCAAAAGTCGCAATGGATGCATATGGCATAAACATCTGGAATTGCTAAAATCCGTCAACAAAGCAGAAAACAATAACAAAAAAACAGGTGAGCACATAAAAAATGGACATCTTAAAAGGTGCAAATATAATAATGAAGGGGGTGCAAACAAAACAAAGACACAAAACAAAACAAATAACAGCTGCATAGTCAATAGTGAATTGAGGCCATATCATCATCTGGGAAAAATGTATGTATACACAGTACAGGAAGATCGGGTGTTGATGCAGAAATGTATTTTCAATGCGTTAAGAAAAGATTTGGAGAAGAAAAGTTTCATCTGCTACAGTCACCTCACAGCATAATACTTTTCACTAAATAATAATCCTGGGTTATTTTCTCAACTTTTTTATAATACGGTGTTTACGTTTTTAGGATTGTCGGTCACTGTGGTCGAATTTCCATCTAAGGCCGGGGTCACACTAGCGATTAAATTGGACGAATGCAATGCGATAAAAAATCGCATTGCATTCGTCCCAATGTTATTCTATGAGGCAGCTCACATCATGCGATTTTTTTATCGGATCCGATCCTCGGACCGAGAAAATCGCAGCATGCTGCGATTGTCACCGATTTTCGGATTGGATTCGACAATGCAAGTCTATGCAGGCGAGAAAAAATTGGATTGCAAACGGACCCGATGTGTGAGTTGCTGTAAAATCGCACCAAAAGCCCAATTTTTTTTTCCAAATACAGTAATATCAGAGTGACCGCTTAAATAAAGAAACAAATTAATAGATCTAGACACATATACTGTATATATATATATATATATATATATATATATATATTTTATACATGTCACAGAGACACATTTATATATATATATATATACACTCACTGGCCACTTTATTAGGTACACCTGTCCAACTGTGTGTTAAGACTTAATTTCTAATCAGCCAATCACATGGCGGCAACTCCGTGCATTTAGGCATGTAGACATGGTCAAGACAATCTCCTGCAGTTCAAACCGAGCATCAGTATGGGGAAGAAAGGTGATTTGAGTGCCTTTGAACGTGGCATGATTGTTGGTGCCAGAAGGGCTGGTCTGAGTATTTCAGAAACTGCTGATCTACTGGGATTTTCACGCACAACCATCTCTAGGGTTTACAGAGAATGGTCCGAAAAAGAAAAAAAATCCAGTGAGCGGCAGTTCTGTGGCCGGAAATGCCTTGTTGATGCCAGAGGTCAGAGGAGAATGGGCAGACTGGTTCGAGCTGATAGAAAGGCAACAGTGACTCAAATTGCCACCCGTTACAACCAAGGTAGGCAGAAGAGCATCTCTGAACGCACAGTGCGTCGAACTTTGAGGCAGATGGGCTACATCAGCAGAAGACCACACTGGGTACCACTCCTCTCAGCTAAGAACAGGAAACTGAGGCTACAATTTGCACAAGCTCTTCGAAATTGGACAGTAGAAGATTGGAAAAACGTTGCCTGGTCTGATGAGTCTCGATTTCTGCTGCGACATTCGGATGGTAGGGTCAGAATTTGGCGTAAACAACATGAAAGCATGGATCCATCCAGCCTTGTATCAACGGTTCAGGCTGGTGGTGGTGGTGTCATGGTGTGGGGAATTTTTTCTTGGCACTCTTTGGGCCCCTTGGTACCAATTGAGCATCGTTGCAACGCCACAGCCTACCTGAGTATTGTTGCTGACCATGTCCATCCCTTTATGACCACAATGTACCCAACATCTGATGGCTACTTTCAGCAGGATAATGCGCCATGTCATAAAGCTCGAATCATCTCAGATTGGTTTCTTGAACATGACAATGAGTTCACTGTACTCAAATGGCCTCCTCAGTCACCAGATCTCAATCCAATAGAGCATCTTTGGGATGTGGTGGAACGGGAGATTCGCATCAGGGATGTGCAGCCGACAAATCTGCGCCAACTGTGTGATGCCATCATGTCAATATGGTCCAAAATCTCTGAGGAATGCTTCCAGCACCTTGTTGAATCTCTGCCACGAAGAATTGAGGCAGTTCTGAAGGCAAAAGGGGGTCCAACCCGTTACTAGCATGGTGTACCTAATAAAGTGGCCAGTGAGTGTATATATATACATATATATATACATATACATATATACACAGTATATCTCTCTCTATCTAATTCATACAGTTCACCATTGCAGAATAGCCGCTGAAACAATTGCCAGCTTCTGTATAATCATTCTTCTGCCCGACATGAAATGACACATGGTTTACATATAGTTAACCATTTCATTTCATGTTTTTTTTTTTTATGTCTATCACTATTAATTATATGAGGGTTTGTGGGTAAAATTTTGGAGTTGTAGGGGTTCATTAAGGGGTTAATTCGTTGTATTAAATTGCTGGGACTCCCATTGATGTCACTGAGGCTGCATGGAGTCCCCGCAATTTAATACAATGAATTAACCCCTTAAATGAACCCCTACAACTCCAAAATTTTACCCACAAACCCTCATATAATTAATAGTGATAGACATAAAAAAAAAACATGAAATGAAATGGTTAACTATATGTAAACCATGTGTCATTTCATGTCGGGCAGAAGAATGATTATACAAAAGCCGGCAAATGTTTCTGCTGCTATTCTGCAATGAAGAATTGTATGAATTAGAAATATATATATATATAAATGTGTCTCTATCACATGTATAAAATATATATATATAAATAAATATATATATATGTATTTAATGTATCTAGATCTATTAATTCGTTTGTGTGCGGAAACCTGTCATTGGGCTCCATTATATGTCCATTTAGCTATCCTGTGAGAAAATCTCGCCAGACGGATGTCAAACGGATCCTTACATGCGATTAAAATCGCATCAATGAAGAAAAATCGCATCAAAAACGGATCACTGGTTAAGATACTTTTGTGCGATTTCGGACCGTTAAAATGGGACCGATTTTTTATTCGTTGTGTGTGACTCCAGCCTAATTCTCAAAATAGGTAAAAGGAGAATGGCCAGATTCATGAATACTAGAGCTGTAATGAAGTGTTTAGCTCTGTATCATTCCCAAGAAGGACAGCAGTGGGTGGTCCCAAGCATTAATCGCCTGTACATCCTGACTCAATTCTTGACATTAGGACCTTTATATGTATTTTATTTCCCCTGTTGGTGTTCAAGAGAAAATAAAAACATGCAGTAAAGCTTGTGCCACAATGTGCATTTCATTATTTAATAAACCTCTTATGGAAAAAATTGCAGACTAACTGGGAATTCTTAGATACCGCAATGCACTTGAAGTTTCACAAACAGAAACATTTTGGACCTCTTAACACTTCATCTGACTCAGTGAATCACCAAATATGGAAGAAATGCTTTCATTTCTATGGCTTAGAAGCTAATTTTTTTCTTTTTAGCTTTTCTTTATTGCACACACTATATTCAGACATACAAACTGAAATGTACATATACAGTGGCATGTAAATGTTTGGGCACCACTGGTCAATAAACATGAGCGAATATGTTTTGGAAAACAATCGCTAAACATAAATTCAGCAAGAATATGGTACATTCAGATTAGTGATCGGTAACACAAGCATTTTTCTGAAAATCAAAAAAAGTCGGTAATATTCGGTAAAACATAGAAAAGTCAGCAATTCATGTGCCACTTTCAGTAAAATCACAGAGTGACAAACTAGAATAGAATAGAAATACACACAAAGAATACATATATATAAATGTAAGTGACACACACACATATATATTTGTATATATATTACATAAATAGATAGAAGAAAAGGCAGCAATTCAGCAGCTGCGGTAGTGTAAAATCACAGCAGGAGCTGACAGGATAGAAGAAATGGATTACATACAGTAAATACAAATAGAATAGGTAGATTTATAGATGTCAGTGACAAATACAGTTAGTACAGTGTGTGTGCAGCTTACTGTACTTGTTTTTAATTAATAAAAGACTATTTTTTGGAAAAAAATGGTGTGGGCTCCCGCGTAATTTTCATAACCAGTAGAGGGAAAGCCGATGGCTGGAGGCTGAAATTAATAGTCTGGGAAGGGGGTAATGTGCATGGAGTGTCCCAGGCTATTATTATCAGCTCACAGCTGTATACTTAACCTTTACTAGCTATTAAAATGGGGGACCCTAAAAAATGACAAAGGGTCCCTCTATAATTAACCAGCAAAGGCTATGCAGACAGGTGCAGGCTGATATTAATAGCCAAAGAAGGGGCCATGGATACTGCCCCCCAGGCTAAAAACATCAGCTCTCAGCCATCCCACAAAAGCACATATCTAAGATGCGCCAATTCTGGCACTTAGCCTTGCTCTGCCCTGTAGAGGTGGCAAGTGGGGTGATAGTTGGGGGGTTGATGTCACCTTTGTATTGTCAGGTGACATCAAGCCCCGAGGTTATTAACCCCTTTCTGACATATGATGTACTATCCCATCCAGGTGACCTGGGCCCGTATGACCGTGGATGGGATTGTGCATCATACCAATCAGCCATGCTCACAAGGGGAGCTCGGTTGATCGCGGCCGGGTGTCAGCTGATTCTCACAGCTGACACCCGGCACTAAGTGCCAGGAGTGGTCATGTACCACTCCCGGCACTTTAACCCCCGGCACACTGCGATCAAACATGATCGCAGCGTTGCAGGAGGAGGCAGAGGGGCTGTCAGCTGTGACAGCCGCTCAGCCTTTGGATAGGAGACCCCACAGCAGGACACTGGGTCCCGATCGCTTCCATGGTAACCCGATGTCATCATGATGACATCCGGGTTAACAGAGCTCAGAGACTTCCGGTCATGTGCAGTGCATGTCAGGAAGTCTCTGAGGTTAGTGACATATCCCTGCAGCGCTGACAACTTATATGGCATGCAGATCTGCATGCTATACAGTTGTGGCCAAAAGTATTGACACCCCTGCAATTTTGTCAGATAATACTCAGTTTCTTCCTGAAAATGACTGCAAACACAAATTCTTTGGTATTATTATCTTCATTTAATTTGTCTTAAATGAAAAAACACAAAAAGAATTGTCCTAAAGCCAAATTGGATATAATTCCACACCAAACATAAAAAAGAGGGTGGACAAAAGTATTGGCGCTGTTCGAAAAACCATGTGATGCTTCTCTAATTTGTGTAATTAACAGCACCTGTAACTTACCTGTGGCACCTAACAGTTGTTGGCAATAACTAAATCA
The DNA here is from genome assembly GCF_039654945.1 of Dendrobates tinctorius. Taxonomy (NCBI): domain Eukaryota; kingdom Metazoa; phylum Chordata; class Amphibia; order Anura; family Dendrobatidae; genus Dendrobates; species Dendrobates tinctorius. The sequence goes on along the minus strand of NW_027361838.1, from coordinate 17,414,523 downwards.
CACTTGCAGCCAGTTGACATGGATTAAAGTTGACTCAACCTCTGTCCTGTGTCCTTGTGTGTACCACATTGAGCATGGAGAAAAGAAAGAAGACCAAAGAACTGTCTGAGGACTTGAGAAACCAAACTGAGGAAGCATGAGCAATCTCAAGGCTACAAGTCCATCTCCAAAGAACAGAATGTTCCTGTGTCTACCGTGCGCAGTGTCATCAAGACGTTTAAAGCCCATGGCACTGTGGCTAACCTCCCTAGATGTGGACGGAAAAGAAAAACTGACAAGAGATTTCAACGCAAGATTGTGCGGATGTTGGATAAAGAACCTCGACTAACATCCAAACAAGTTCAAGCTGCCCTGCAGTCCGAGGGTACAACAGTGTCAACCCGTACTATCCGTCGGCGGCTGAATGAAAAGGGACTGTATGGTAGGAGACCCAGGAAGACCCCACTTCTTACCCCGAGACATAAAAAAGCCAGGCCGGAGTTTGCCAAAACTTACCTGAAAAAGCTTAAAATGTTTTGGAAGAATGTTCTCTGGTCAGATGAGACAAAAGTAGAGCTTTTTGGGCAAAGGCATCAACATAGAGTTTACAGGAGAAAAAAAGAGGCATTCAAAGAAAAGAACACGGTCCCTACAGTCAAACATGGCGGAGGATCCCTGATGTTTTGGGGTTGCTTTGCTGCCTCTGGCACTGGACTGCTTGACCGTGTGCATGGCATTATGAAGTCTGAAGACTACCAACAAATTTTGCAGCATAATGTAGGGCCCAGTCTGAGAAAGCTGGGTCTCCCTCAGAGGTCATGGGTCTTCCAGCAGGACAATGACCCAAAACACACTTCAAAAAGCACTAGAAAATGGTTTGAGAGAAAGCACTGGAGACTTCTAAGGTGGCTAGCAATGAGTCCAGACCTGAATACCAGCAGTTTGGAGAAGGCACACTTCTAATATCAGGGACCTGGAGCAGTTTGCCAAAGAAGAATGGTCTAAAATTTCAGCAGATCATTGTAAGAAACTCATTGATGGTTACCGGAAGTGGTTGGTCGCAGTTATTTTGGCTAAAGGTTGTGCAACCAAGAATTAGGCTGAGGGTGCCAATACTTTTGTCTGGCCCATTTTTGGAGTTTTGTGTGAAATTATCAATGTTTTGCTTTTTGCTTCATTATCTTTTGTGTTTTTTCATTTAAGACAAATTAAATGAAGATAATAATACCAAAGAATTTGTGTTTGCAATCATTTTCAGGAAGAAACCGAGTATTATCTGACAGAATTGCAGGGGTGTCAATACTTATAGCCACAACTGTATAAGGGATCAGCCTGCACAAAATTAGTGTCCCATAGTGTGACAAGTTGTAAAAGTTAGAATGAAATATAAAAAATTTAAATAAATTGTAAAAATATTTTAAAAAATAAAAAATAAAGAAAAACAATATTTATTCCATCATTAAATCAATATTTGAATAAAAAAAATCTAAACAATAAAAAGTACACATATTTAGTATCACCACCTCCGTAACGACCTGACCTATAATACAGTCTCAGTAGTTAACCACTTTAGTGAACACCATTAAAAAAAACAAGGCAAAAAACAATGCTTTATCATCATACCGCCGAACAAAAAGTGGAATAACACACGATCAAAAAGATGGTATAAATAAACATGGTACCGCTGAAAACGTCATCTTGTCCCGCAGAAAACAATCCCCAAAATAGCTCCATCACCAGAAAAATCAGAAAGATAAAAACGTTATAGCTCTCAGAATAAAGCGATGCAAAAATAATTATTCTTTCTATAAAATAGTTTTTATTGCATAAAATTGTCATAACATAAAAAATTATATAAATGAGGTATCACTGTCATTGTAATAACCCAAAGCATAAAACTGCATTATCAATTTTACCACACTCGGAATGGTATAAACGCATCCCCAAAAAGAAATTCATGAATTGCTGGTATTTGTTCATTCTGCCTCACAAAAATCTGAATAAAAAGTGATCAAAAAATGTCATGTGCCTAAAAATGGTACCAATAAAAACATCAACTTGTCCCGCAAAAAAGAAGACCTCACATGACTCTGTGGGCCAAAATATGGAAAAATTATAGCTCTCAAAATGTGGTGATGCAAAAACTATTTTTTGCAATGAAAAGCGTCTTTTCGCGTATGACAGCTGCCAAACATAAAAACCCGCTATAAATGGTAAATCAAACCCCCCTTTATCACTCGCTTAGCTAGAGAAAAATAATAATATAAAAAAGTGTATTTATTTCCATTTTCCCATTAGGGTTAGGGCAATAATTAGGGTTAGGGTTGGGGCTAAAGTTAATATTATGGTTAGGGTTGGTATTAGGGGTGTGTTAGGGTTAGGTTTGTGGTTAGGGTTAGGGGTGTGTTGGGGTTAGGGTTGGAGTTAGAATTGGGGGGTTTCCACTGTTTAGGCACATCAGGGGCTGTGCAAACGCGACATGCGTCTGATCTCAATTCCAGCCAATTCTGAGTTGAAAAAGTCAAATGGTGCTCCTTCCCTTCCGAGCTCTGCCATGTACCCAAACAGTGGTTTACCCTCACATATGGGGTATCACCATACTCAGAACAAATTGTACAACAACTTTTGTGGTCCAATTTCTCCTGTTACCCTTAAGAAAATAAAAAATTGGGGGCAAAAAGATCATTTTTGTGAAAAAAATTAGATTTTTTATTTTTACGGCTCTACATTGCATTGAAAAGTCAAACGGCGCTCCTTCCTTTCCAAGCAGGGCCACCATCAGGGCATTACTGCCCTGACTGGCGTATGGGGCCCGTCAGCATAGGGGGCCCACATCGGGCCCCATCTCTTCTGTTGATCGGGCCCCAGTGGCAGGATTTTGCCGATGCAGTAACTGAACCCTGTTCAATTCCGCCTGGCTGGGATTGCAGCCTCAGTGACCGGACATAACCACGAGGATGACACCATCAGGCTCTGCTCTCAGTTCATTCCCCAGTGGTTCTCAGCCTAGACAGTAGCATCTTGACACCATCCAGATTGAAAACTATTAATCCCCTAGACATGGATTACGGCGTGGGACAGAATGACAGACAGGTATGGTATATTTCTTTTTTTAATTTAGTTTTATTACAGGTAAATGAGGACTTCGGTGGAATTAGGCGTTCGGTGAGTATAACTGTGTTTGTTATTTTTAAATAAAATGGAAAACTGTGTTTAGTCTCATTTCTAATAAAGGACTTTATTCTGGCTGTGTCTTTATTTACCATAAAACTATAGGATAGCAATGTAAAAGTGTCTTATAGACGCCTTGCCATTACTAATACGTGGGCTTGATGTCACCTGACAATACAAAGGTAACTTCAACCCCACAAATATAAACCCCACTTGCCACTGCTACAGGGCAAATGGAAGAGCCAGGCAAAGGGCCAGAATTGGCACATCTAATAGATGTGCCTGTTCTGGGCAGTTGTGAGCTGCTATTTTTAGGCTGGGATCCAATATCCATGGCCCCTTTACAGCATGAGCATACCAGCCCCAGCTTTACATAGGCTGGTTGTCAAAAATGGGGGGACCCCACGCTGTTTTTTAAAATTATTTATTTAAATAACTAAAATAACAGTGTGTGGGCCCCTCTATTCTTGATAACCAACCTTGCTAACACTGACAGCTGAGGGTTGTGAGTTTTGCCTGGCTGGTTATGAAAAATAGGGAGGAACCCATGCAGGTTTTTTTTAATCATTTACTTACAGTGCAGGAGCAGCTGATGGGAGCGGTTGTCCCATCAGCTGACACCAGTGACCAGAGGTAAACTGTATACCTCCGATCACAGCTGAGCACTCACGCTGTCTTTTGACAGCATGGGAACTGTGGCTCTCTGACCAGCGGGGATGATATCACGGCCGATCAGAATCGCTACACCAGTGTTTCCCACTCTGACACAGCGTGGGAACCACCTGCTTTTATACTGTTGTATGTTCGGCTATATTCTGCGATTTAATCGACGATTAAATTGGTGAATATTGCAAATTTGGCGATCGTGAGGCAAACCGAACCTTGAAATATTCGCTTATCTCTACTGGTCAACATTATTGTTATTGTGAACAGTTAAGCAAGATGAAAATTAAATGATCTCTAAATGGCCTAAAGTTGTAGATGCTACATTTCCTTTGCATTTTAGGCAAAAAAAAAAAAATATATATATATAGTCATTATTTATATTTTAAAAATTACAAAAGGAAAATGGCCCGATACCATAGTTTGGGCACCCTTGGAGATTTGTGTGCTCAGAGAACTTTGACCTAAGTTTCACACCTTAATTAGCCTGTTAGGGTAATAGCTTGTTCACTCTTATTTTTAGGAAATGCCAGGTGATGCAAATTTCTCACCTTTATAAAAACCTAACATCTTTAAACTTTGTGCCAAAAAAACACCAGCCATAAGTTCTTCTAAGCAGCTGTCTAGCACTTTGAAAATGAAGATGGTCGAGGCCCACAAAGCAGGAGAAGGCTATAAGAAGATAGCAAAGTGTTTTCAAGTTTCCTCAGCTTGAAATGTAATTAAGAAATGGCAGTTAACATCAAAGCAACCTGGGTTTCTAAAACACCTCAGCAGTGTCTCGACCAAGGATTGAGTGTATTTACATACATTTTCAGTAGGCCAACATTTCAAATTTTAGAATCATTTTTCAAGCTGGTGTTATAAAGTATTCTAATTTACTGAGATAATGACTTTTGGGTTTTCATTGGCTGTAAGCCATAATCATCAACATTAACAGAAATGTACACTTGAAATAGATCTGCTTGTAATGACGCTATATAATATATGAGTTTCACCTTTTGTATTGAAGAACTGAAATAAATTAATTTTTTGATGATATTCTAATTTTGTGAGAAGCACCTGTAAGTAAGATCCCTTATACGCACACGCATATGATATAAATCTCTCTGAATAATACCTTATGCATGGCTGAGTTACAAATACCTTATGTGTGAGCTTTTTGTATGACTGATTACTAGTCATCGCTTAGCGCAAGGTCTAAATAGACTTTACGATACAAGAAAGAAAGCAAACATGGTGACTTCATGGCTATGATTATGTTGAGCTCGGGAATCAGGCATTTCTGGAACTAATGAAAAAATGAATCATCATCAGTTTAATTTGTATGCTTGCATAAAAATCTCTACCTGAAAAGTAAATATTAACAGTTCAATCATCAAGACATGCCATCCCAGAAATCATTACATCATGTTTATGTGTATTGCTATTCCATGTCATGCTGTATACATTACATCAATAACAAGTAACTATATATGTCCATCCATCCATCACCAAAATGGAAATAGATCATTGTTTCACTGCCTGACTGATTTTATTTGAGAATACAATGCTTATGCCAGTAACTTGGACACACATGGCCAATGGATGGCACAAAGCACTCATTGAGTTACATAACCTTATGTTCCTGTAGGATAATAGTTAATGAACTCTTCTTTTAATCACTGATGCATATGATGGCTCAAAAAGCTCATTTCCAGGTCCTGAGCAGGCACACTGTCTTTTCACATTGTGAAAATATATGCAAAAAGAAAAGGATGGTCCAATGGCCTGAATATTTAACAACAGGCCCAAAGAATGAGGTCAGATCTACTGTGCATACCCTGGATCTGTCCTGTAGACATGAGCAAAGATGCAAAGTGGAAGCTGCCACCCATGTGTTGTGATGCGATCTACTGCAGTCCTGGCCTAAATGCACAGAAAAACGACAGACTGATGTAAGCATGTTTGCATGATATATCAAAGAAAAAGAGATCAAGAAGATGAGAAAATCCTTTGTAAACTAGTAATTTATCTTCAAAAAGGCCCTAAAGCCCCCATTACACACTGCGATATCGCTAGCAATATTGCTGTAAAGTCACCGATTTTGTGACGTAGCAGCGATATAGCTAGCGATATCGCTACATGTGATACTTACCTCCTACCGGCTCCCCCGCTGGTTATCGCTGGTCGCGCGAGAAGGTCCTGGACCATTTCTCGTCGGGCGCTTCCTGCTGTGACGACGAGCGACGCGTGGATGCAGACGGGAGGACGTCAGGATCGCCGCGTCTGACAGGTAAGTAGCGACCCCCCACCCCTGCGATGTCGTTGGTGAGATCTGCCTGTGTGGCAGCTCACTAGCGACCACTTAGCGATGCACCAGCGATCCATATCGTTGTCGGGATCGCTGGTGCATCTCTATGTGTAACGGTACCCTTAGACAACTGAGATCTCTGCCAGACAAACTTTGCTCGGTTGAGCATGCATCGATCAACTGCCAACACAGCTAACAACATCCATTAATCAACAGCTATGTTGGCAAATTTTCTCATGCACAGGATCGTTCTGGGAAGAAATGCAAAGAAAGTTGCTGCCAGACTGTTTGGGGAAAATGGGAGGCCCTCATGCACATTAGACTGTCAGCTGATCATGGCCAAATTCAGACAACTTTATTCTAATGTATATGGGGTCTTAATATTGGGATGCTACACTCTAATGCTGACAAAAGCATGAGTCAACTGTAAACTAAAGAGTTTTTTTTCCCATGAAAGAGCTTTGGTGAGCTTATTTATCTTAAAATAGAGGCAAAGGGCTGTATGATCGCCTACCATTGGAAGCAAACCTCTCCACCTTCCCAACTAGATCTATATTCTTGCATCAAGGATATCAGGAACTTTGAATACTGTGCAGCCCTTAATGACAATACTGTAGAGAGATTTAACCTTTTTTGGTCTCCTTGGGACTCTTTTTGGGCCATGTTAAATATATGACCTCTGTGAGATGGATATAACTAGGTCATAACATTCCACATCATTTCCCCCTTTCCTTTTATGAGTCTGTGTGTTTGTCTGCTTGTAAGATTTTACTCTTTATATACTTGAAAATATTTAACTAATATTATAGTATAAGATTGGTTGTTAACCTATAAATGATAGTGAAAAATCTAAAATGCCTAATTATTCCCTCTTTTCTTGTAAAATTTGAAAAATTTCAATAACAAATGACAATTTAAAAAAAAAAAATAGAGGCAAAGGGCTGCAGGCCAGAGTACTTTAAGTGACTAGAAACATGTGGAAATCCTAGATAATGGAACACTTGTACTTTTTGGGTATCTATAAATGAAAGGTTCCTTTGAGAAAGCATCTAGCAAGGTCTGTTGCTAAAGATGACCAAACTGAGAGAATTGTGGTGATTTAAAATAATTGGCTGGTAGTCTACTCACAAGAAAGAATAACTTTTAGGTCTATGATAGGGTTGTTGTTTGTTGAAGCAGTGTAGAATTAAAGGGCCTGTCACACTAAGCGATATCGCTAGCAATATTGCTATAACGTCACTGGTATGTCTGATACTTACCTCCGACCGCTCCCCCGCTGGTTATCGCTGATCGCGCGAGAACGCCCTGGACCGTTTCTCGTCATCAGCTTCCTGCTGGGCTTCCTGCTGTGACGACGAGTGACGCGTGGACGCGGGCGGGAGGACGTCAGGATCGCCTGGTGTGACAGGTAAGTAGCGACCCCCGACCCCTGCGATGTCGCTGGTGAAATCTGCCTGTGTGGCAGCTCACTAGCGACCACTTAGCAATGCACCAGCGATCCTGACCGCGTCATATCGCTGGTCGGAATCGCTGGTACATCGCTTAGTGTGACAGTACCTTTATGTACTGTCGGCCTTATGAGGAGTCAGTTCTGGAGATTCTCCTGGAAGATAGGAGAGATATCAGTACAGAAGAAAGACACTGTGGTTTGGGATGTGGAAATTAATTTATTCCCCCTAGTGAGGCTACCACTGGATCCTAGTAGGAGCTTTGTGGGATGTCAGCTTGGGAAGGAATCCTGGTCATCATGTAGCTGGATATTGACTACCCTGAGGCAAATAAAGTGACCTGGACTATTCAGCCCTGTTGTTTATGCCTCTTTCACACATCAGTTTTTTAGAATCAGTCGCAATCCGTCAAAGTGTGCAAAAAACGAATCCTGCGCAGATTGTAAAAAATTGATGCACCGGATCCTTTTTTTTGACGGATCCGTCGCAGCAGCCACCGTAGTAATTTTAAAGGAATAGAATTCTGGAGAGAGGGAGAGAGAGGGAGGGAGAGAGAGATAGATAGAGACATTTTTTTGTGCCAGAAAGGGTTTTGTAGTTAAATTAAAGGAACAGAAATTATTCCTAGCATGCTCAGTTTTAAAAAATGGAATCCGGCGATGGATCCATCTTTTGGCGGACAACGATGGATTCTGCGCCCATAGACTTCCATTATAGCCAACGACGGATGGCACTGGATCTGTCGCTGTCCGACTTTTCAACGTACACAAAAAACGGATGAAACGTGTGGCCATCCGTCGCTAGTACAAGTCTATGAGAAAAAACGGATCCAGCAGCATCAGTTGTTGGATCTGTTTTTTTCACAACACGACCGATTGTGACTGATGGCAAAACACTGATGTGTGAAAGAGGCCTTAGTGGACTAAACAGGAGGAGTAGGAGGTGTCAGTTGGGAACCATAACTTAGTTGAAAAATGACAAGAAATAAAGGAAGGTCTTCTGTATAACAACTCTCATCTGCAATTGTATATTTAAAGGGGCATCCTCAACCACAATTTTAAATATATCCTTCTGAACAAGATGGAACCTCATAGGAATTCATCAGATTCGGCACTGTTGTGTTATGTAAGAGTTAAATTAATGGTAGACAATCTTGTGTAGCTTTTAGCAGCAACTTGATTTGCTTTAGTAGCCTGGATATAATGATTCTATATACATTGATAAAAAAGAACTCATAAAAGTTAAACTCCAGCAGTATATTTATCTGTGTATTCATGACCTGGTTCTTTGGACTCAGACTCTTTATACACCTACAAAATTAGCAAATGTATTTTTTTAAATAAAACTAATGATTTTTTGGGGAGTTTTGCAATATGGGTTTATAATATGGTAAGGCAACAATCATCTACATGAAAAGGAAATGTACATTAATTTAAAATGGATGGTGAATGCATGCAATATGTAGAGATTGTATATTAAAATACCACAAACATTAAACTTTGTACTCAAGTGCAAGATGTATGTAGAGAGCAAAAATGTTTGGGTGGACTACCTGGAAAGACCAGGATCTGGAAGATATTTTTCACATTTTGACCCTGAAAAGTTAAAGTAAGTCACCAAAGCAGTCTATTATCCTTTTTCTACCATAAAACCAGTGTTAAGAGCAGCCAACACAGTTTGTTTAATGTAAACACCAGATCTGATGCATCTCCTTTGTAAATGTTTGTCATGTATATAATTTAGATAATAATGCTAATTACAGTATTTAAGCATTAAAGGAATGCTGTGTTGTCCTACTTGGCTATCTTGTTATATCCTGACAGCCTACAAGGTCAAGTAGAGAAAGGGTTACATGTCCCTCTTCTAATTATTTTTCATTCCCAAGCTTAGAGGTCCAAAAAGCTGTTCTGGATTTCTCTTCTTGTTCTGAACTCATCATAGTTACAAGCTTTCATCAGTTTTCACTTACTCCTGCTGAAAGCAAGTATTGGAGATCTTAGGCTTCAATGACATATTTGTACTGAAATTCATTGCTGAGTGATTAGCTAAACTTGATCTGCAAATGTACAATGGTTTCGTCAATGTACAAAAAGTTCAGCAGAAACAAAAGCAATTGGTGCTGTCGGAAAAATAATCCAGTATTTATACATGATTTGAAAACACCCATAACACGTAAGACTAGGCGTGCAATTAAAGAATCATAGAATCATAGAATCGTAGAGTTGGAAGGGACCTCCTGGGCCATCTGGTCCAACCCCCTGCTCAAAGCAGGATTCGCTAAATCATCCCAGTTAGATGTCTGTCCAGCCTCTGTTTGAAGACTTCCATTGAAGGAGAACTCACCACTTCTCGTGGCAGCCTGTTCCACTCATTGATCACTCTAACTGTCAAAAAGTTTTTTCTAATATCTAATCTGTGTCTCCTCCCATTCAGCTTCATCCCATTGCTTCTAGTCTTTCCTTGTGCAAATGAGAATAAAGTTGATCCTTCTACAATGTGACAGCCCTTTAGATATTTGTATACAGCTATTAAGTCTCCTCTCAGTCTTCTCTTTTGCAAACTAAACATTCCCAAATCCTGCAACCTTTCCTCATAAGACAGGGTTTGCAGACCGGTCACCATTCTGGTCGCTCTTTTCTGAACTTGCTCCAGTTTGTTGATGTCTTTTTTAAAATGTGGTGCCCAAAATTGGACACAATATTCCAGATGAGGTCTGACCAAAGAGGAGTAGAGGGAAATAATTACTTCACGTGATCTAGACTGTATGCTTCTGTTAATACATCCTAGAATTGCATTTGCCTTTTTTGCTGCTGCATCACACTGTTGACTCATATTCAGTCTGTGATCTATTAGTATACCCAAGTCTTTTTCACATGTGCTGTCACTTAGCCCTATTCCTCCCATTCTATATATACTTTTTTCATTTTTATTGCCCAGATGTAGTACTTTGCATTTCTCCCTGTTAAAAACCATTCTGTTAGTTGCTGCCCACTTCTCCAGTTTATTTAAATCTTTTTGAATCCTCTCTCTCTCTTCTCTAGTATTAGCTATCCCTCCTAGCTTTGTGTCATCAGCAAATTTAATCAGTTTACCCTCAATTAATTGTAAAAGTGCATCAATGAATATTGGAAACTATGGTTGACTTTTATGGACAGAAAAACATAATGGTAATGTTTTGTAAGACAATTAGAAATCATAAAAAATAGCCCACTGGATACTACTAAATTTGGCAGGTGGCAATTGGGTAAAAGTGTCTTGTGCAAATAACTTTTCTAAAAATCCACAATTATTGCATATCCATTTTCCCAATGTCAAACAAAGCCATTTTCCTTTTATAGTCTATAGGAGAAGAGCTGAGTGTGCTCACTAAAACCTATAATTAGATTGTGGTATCATTGTGGCTTCATCCTGATGAAGAGATTTGGAAACCTTGAAACGCGTTGACAAATAAACTGCATTCATGCTTCACTTCTGTGTGTGACTGCATTTTTGGAACCTTGGGCAGCGTGGATTTTAAACCACCATATTACTCATTTATTGCATTGAACCCCCCTGGTGGTCCCGCTGCAGCTTTTTACATGCTTCTATAGGTGTTGTGACTGTCACAACCCTATCAGCTGAGTGTACCTTTAACATCTAAAGGTACTGTCACACTTAGCGATGCACCAGCGATCCCGACCAGCGATATGACGCGGTCAGGATCGCTGGTGCATCGCTAAGTGGTCGCTAGTGAGCTGCCACACAGGCAGATCTCACCAGCGACATAGCAGCGGTCGGGGGTCGCTACTTACCTGTCAGACGAGGTGATCCTGACGTCCTCCCGCCCGCGTCCACGCGTCGCTCGTCTCCACAGCAGGAAGCAGACTAGAAGCAACCCTGGACGTTCTCGCGCGATCAGCGATAACCAGCGGGGAAGCCGGTCGGAGGTAAGTATGAGACATAGCAATATCGCTAGCAATATCGCTATAACGTCACAAAAACCAGTGACGTTATAGCGATATTGCTAGCGATATCGCTTAGTGTGACAGGCCCTTTATACCACTTGGATATCAGATAAGACCCTATTTGGGTTTTTTTGTCTCTCGAGTTTTACTGTTTATAACTAGAGTGGGGGCACGTCTGTTCTTGTTTACATGCATGTATTGTATGTATTTCATGAGTATTTGCACACTAAAGTATACAATACAAACATTTCTACATACTAGTGTTGGACAAAAAAAACTCATAATGCCCTGGTCCAGTAGCCATGTTGGTGGTTCTTGACTACTTCCTACATGTGGTATCTCTGGTGCCTCTTCTGATTAGAAGGCATCTCAATGGCATTTTGTTACAGCGTGAAGCTCGCCACCTAATCAGAAGATGAGCTGGGAATGCTGCATGTAGTTGTAGGTTCACAGTACTCTGATCGGCCGTGGACATGTGGCCACTGGATCAGGGTTCTGCAAATCTTTTTCGTTTCTTTTCCTAGCTCTAAATTCAACTCAGACTTAAAAGAATTTCATGATATATTAGAGGTCAAAATACTAATTTTAGCTGCAGTGGCATCACAGTCATTGGTAATTCCTGCTCAAGTACATTCCTGTAATTCATTCTGTCAAGGTGTCATTCACTGAAGAGTAGAGTGAACGCAAGTGCAAAAGTGCAAGAAGTCACATCGTTTGCTTGGTTATTTTACTAATTAATGAAATATACAATGAAAGTTTTGCAGTTACCCTTGTGTAATTCAGTCTCTTGTATATCTGGACAAGTGACACAAAATCATATTGAAACAAAAATATACATTTTCCTGTAACACAGTGCCAAGCGGGTATAGTTTTCCAAATGTCAATGGAGGGTAAGGAAACTTTTCCAAGATTGCAACTAGATAACCTTTAAATGAAGAGCTAAACACTCCTCTTCCAAACAACGACATAATAGTATAAAACAAAGCCCATTCTGCTCCTGAACACACGACACAGACACACACATAAACCAACACTGTATGCATGGAAACAAACTGTATTCACTCACATTTTCCCTATATCTACTGGGATATCCATTTACTACAGTGTTATCGAGATTCCTTCACATGTACTAAGGCCATCTTTATAAGGAGCCAATTCTTAGGGTTAGTAAAATGTTCTATCAGGTTATTTTTCCAATACTAGGGTCACTCCTGTTTTGGGGCTACAGCAGTTGTGCTCAAAAGTTTACATACCCAGGCAGATTTTTTTGCTTTCTTGGCCTTTTTTTCAGAGAATATGAATGATAGCACCAAAACTTTTTCTCCAGTCATGGTTAGTGGTTGGGTGAAGCCATTTATTGTCAAACTACTGTGTTTTCTCTTGTTAAATCATAATGACAACCCAAAACATCCAAATGACCCTGATCAAACGTTTACATACCCTGGTGATTTTGACCAGATAGCATGCACAGAAGTTGTCACAAATGGGTTTGAATGGCTACTAAAGGTAAAATCCTCACCTGTGACAAATGCCAGGAAAATTGCAAAGAAATAAAAAAGTTCATATCCTCTGGAAAAGGCCAATAAAGCAAAAATTCTGCTGAGGTATGTAAACGTTTGAGCACAACTGTATGTGAGGTAAGGTGCAGTACCCCGAAACACAGTGTCTGCACATTGAGATTTTGGTTATGGCTTTCATCCTAAGTCATGTGACAAGGCTTGTTAGAGAGCCGACAGTGGTTTTTAGGATTGCTACTAAATTTCAAGTGCTCTTTTTCTTTGAAGAGACAATTTGCATAATGCAGCTCAGTCACATTTATTTTAATTGGACTATGCTGTAGTACCTGATATAACCATAGCACAAAAGTGGTGCGGTTTTGGGAAAAAATTGGACCATTTTTAAAAATTTGAAATAATTTTAAGAATATTTAGGACATTCAGGACTATTTCAGAAATATGTAATAAACAGGCAACAACTGTAATTATTACAAGTATTATAAGTACTGTATTTTGCAGATTATAAGACTCACCAGATTATAAGACACACCTAAAATTTTGGGGCTAAAAATAGGAAAATAGCTTTTAATAAAATGGTGGTGCTTCTTATAATCAGTGTGTCTTATTGTTTACAGTGGGTGGTGTTTGCAGTGGAGCGGGGTTCCAGGAGGCAGGAATGGGGCAATATTGCGGACCGCATGCTGTGAGAAAGGGGTATTTCAGAGGTGCGACGCTGTGGGTGGTCAGTAGCGCAGGGGCTCCATCGACATTTTGTTAAAGCCCGGAGCCCATGCACTTCCATGGTTTACATTGCTGTGGACTCTGGGAAAATGGCCACCAGGGGGTGGAACATGCGCAGATGAAGATCTCCGTGCTGAGATCTCATCTCCTGAAATCTAAATGCTAAGTTCTCCATTTGCGCATGCACTGCCCCATACGGCCATTTTCCTGGAGTTCAAAGCAATGTAAATAATGGAAGTGTGGGCACTCCTGACTTTAACAAAATGTCGGCGGAGCCCCTGAGCCACCAATCACCTGCAGCGTTGCACCTCTGAATACCCCCTCCTCCTGGCCTATGCCAGCAGTGACCCTGGGACCCTCCTCAATTGCAGCTAGTAAGGTATATTCAAATTATAAGATGCATCATCATTTTCCCCCAAAATTTGGGGGGAAAAAGTGCATCTTATAATCCAAAGTATAAGGTTTATGTCAAATAAAAACCTTGATTTTTTTTCCAAATACAAAGGTAAGACGATAGCCAGTTGCAATTCTCCATACTGCACATCTTGAACATTTATTTTAAGACTCCCAACATTCTACACTGTATGGAAATACAAGTGTCCCTAACATGTTGTCAGATTTGATGAATTAGTGCTGAAAAATGTAGACAATCAAGAATCAAGAGACAAAGAATGTAAACATGAAGGTAAAACTAATCTTATATGCTGAGAATAGATATGTCAGACAACAGGTTTGTTGGGGGGTTTTAGCTAATTGAAACAAAAGTGAAAAAAAGGGGGAAAATCTCACAAAATTAATAACTTTGCAGCATTGTCCTTATTTTCTGTATTCAGTTATGCAATTTACATCCCTATACAATTTGATGAGTTTTATGGACCTGGTTGTGGACTAAAGCATGGTTTAGCCATACTGCAGTGTTTAGGTGCTGGGAAAAATCAAAGCGGCCCTGGTGCATGCACAATGCAGTACATTACTCGGCCCTACTCAGGGCAGAGACGTACCCTTGCACAGGAGCACTATGCCGGGGAACACTGTGTGGATGAGGTAGTGACGCTTCATCCACACAAAGCAAGAAGAATGGCATCACAAGAAGGGAGGACCAAAACCAGTGACACTCCTGGGACCCGACCGATTCCCAAGTGAATATAATGAAACCTGTTTTTCTTGTCTTTCAGGTCAGGTTGGGCGGCTTATATACAGAATTATAGAATCAGTCCTGAAAGGTGGTGGCCGTATCTCATAACGGGCAAACTTGGGACAGGTTCATTTTAACTAAAAGTATTGCAAAAGAAATGTAAAAAACGTATTTCCTGTGGCTTGTGACTAGCACACCTTCTCTGAGTAAAACAGATTTCAGATTTTGTTTTTTGTAAATAATATTGTGCTGACATGCTGCAACTTTATAGAGCATTAAAATGAAGACTAAAAAGCTTAAGTCAAACGCAGCAGGACAAATGCCAAGTACACCATATTACACTAAAGGCCCCTTTACATTTAGCGATGCCCCAGGTCTGGGGTTTTCCTAATTCCATTCACATACTTTGTTTCTGCGGTGAAAAAAGAAACTTGGAAGAGAAAAGCTGGCAGATTAGCTGCAGACATATTAGCCCTATTAAATAGGATTTCTCTTGTACTGATCTGATTGCACAACAGCAGCAGAAATTGACTTGTCAAAGATTTCTGCCACAGATTATGTAGTAATTAAAAAGTATCTGTCATTTGCCATAAATACCGTAAATCATTTATCACTTAGTCTAAATGCTGCTGTTCTCCTGAATCTGGCATTATTTATTTTTTTGTTCATGAGTCTTTCCGTTCCTGAGCTATGGACCCCTCTCCCATAGAGAAGAGTTGAGGACCATGCCCGGTTAGCTATAAAGATTTATATGCAAGGAATATGGGCCATATCTCATGAACAGAAAAGCACAGAAAAAATAAAGTAATGCTAAAACAAGGCTGGTTTCACATTAGCGTTTTTTAGCGCAGCGCATCGTGCATGTCCATGCGCATGCGCCATGTGCCCCTATGTTTAACATGGGGGCGCATGGTCTAGCGTTTGCACGCGTTTGTATGCGTTTTCGTGCGCATGCTTTTTTTGCAGTGTGCGCCTAGGCGCGCCGGACGCAACCTGTTGCATTTTTAGTCCGTCTAACCTGTGTCAAAAAAACGCATGCGCACGGAATGCGCCAAAATAACACATTACAGTCTATGGGCAAGCCTGCGTTTAAAACATGGCTAGAAACGCATGTGCCTGAAAAAAGCAAGCGCATGCAAAACGCATGATGTATTTTTTGCATGCGTTTCTATTGCGCACGAAGCGCAGCGCTAAAAAAACGCTACTGTGAAAGTAGCCTAAGATATACAGCAGCATTTACCCATTTATTAAAATTACAAATTTAGTGACAGATTCTTTTTAAAAGGAACTTATCACCAGAAAAAAACAATTTGTCTGCAGATATAATGTACATACTCGAGTATAAAACCAGACAGGCCCAAATGCATCTGCACTAATATCAATAGGCCTTGATATCAACTAATACCTTACATACATTGCTATGTTTGTTGTGCACTTTTTATATTTTTTCCAGGGTGCAGTTGGGCCCAAATGGTTCTGCAAACTTGTGGCCTCTGTTCACACGGGATGCATTTTAGTTGGCACTGGGCAGCCCCCCTATATGGTGTTACTAAGAGGTTGTTAGCCAGAAGCCCTGCATTCCCTGTGTGAACATTGCCACATGCGGATTATTTTTTCTGCACTGGTGTACCACACGGCCAATCCCTCATGGTAGGCTGGCTGTTTCATTTGGTATTTATGCACCTGTGCAGCTGCCATTTTTACTTGGGTCCACTGCACCCTGGATTAGTGCAGATGCATTTGGGCCTGTCTGGTTTTCAACCAATTTTTTGGAGGTTTTTTTCCCTCTTTCTGTGATGTTCATGTTAGAGTAGGGACTGACAAGTGTAAGGAACTTTGACGCAGTTTGTCAGCTTCCATATTAAGGCCTTGATATCAACTAATACCTTACATATATTGCCATGTTTGTTGTGCACTTTTTATATTTTTTCCAGGGTGCAGTTGGGCCCAAATGGTTCTGCAAACTTGTGGCCTCTGTTCACACGGGATGCATTTTAGTTGGCACTGGGCAGCCCCCCTATATGGTGTTACTAAGAGGTTGTTAGCCAGAAGCCCTGCATTCCCTGTGTGAACATTGCCACATGTGGATTATTTTTTCTGCACTGGTGTACCACACGGCCAATCCCTCATTGTAGGCTGGCTGTTTCATTTGGTATTTATGCACCTGTGCAGCTGCCATTTTTACTTGGGTCCACTGCACCCTGGATTAGTGCAGATGCATTTGGGCCTGTCTGGTTTTCAACCAATTTTTTGGAGGTTTTTTTCCTCTTTCTGTGGTTTTCATACTCGAGTATAAGTCAAGTTTTTCAGCACACTTTTTTGTACCGAAAAAGCCCCCCTCGGCTTATACTTGAGTGAGGGTCCCAGAATATGGAGGGGGAGCGGCAGAGGTGGAGCAGTAGGTCATAGGAGGCTGCTGCAGCTAAAACCTATGCCCACTGCTAAACAGAAATTAATATTCACTCCACTTGTAGTGTCAGCTGCAGCCGCTGGCTTCCTGCGCGGCAGGGCAATCAAGGGATAACGGAATGAATATTCACTGTTCTCCATGCCCATAGGCAGTGAATATTCATTCCCTTAAGTAGCGGGCACACGTGATCGCCCCGCCTCAGCTGCTGGCACCGGAACAAGACGCTGCGAGGGAGCACAGGGACAGTAAGTAGGATGGTTTATTTTTTTATCGTTTTACTGATGTGGGCCATGCATACCAGGATAGGGATGAAGAGCCATGGATACAAGGATAAGGATGAGATGGCCATGTATACCAGGATAAGGATGAGAGGGCCATGTATACCAGGATAGGGATGAGAGGGCAATGTATACAAGGATGGGGATGAGGAGGTCATGCTTACCAGGATAGGGATGAGAAGGCACTAGCATTGGTTCAATCACTGCTCTGAGAATACAGAGCAGCAGCTGTAACCACACCCCCGGCCCTGACTGACAGCCCGTCCCAATGCAGAGCCAATGCCAATCAGGGCTGAAGGTGGTTTTCCATCCGCAGCTCTTTATACTCAGGAGTGCAGTTCCCGTGACTGAAACCAAATACTTCCAGGGAGAATGAGATTCATTTTTCTCCCGGTAACGTTTGACTAAGTGAAGGCGCCAGGAAGGTTACTAACACTATTAACCTGCAGGATAATATCAGTTTTTTCTCATCCCAAGTTCCCTTTAAGTATTGGATTTGTAATAAACAAGTCGATAATGTGAATATATCTTAACTGTAAATGGGGTTTTCCCAAAAGCAAAGTTAATTTTAATCAATCGATCTGTCATGAGTTATTCAGGATTTTGGACAGATGGTGCAGGGTTTTTTTTTTTCTCCCCTCTTTTCCTTGGAACGAACGATTGTGAATGTGAGTGTTTCTGCTACAGATGTGGATCCCATGCAGGCATTGTCAGAGCAGGTTAAGCAGCTCTCACAAATGTTTCAAAAGATGAATGTGGAACAACATTCTATGGCCCATACCCAGCAACAGCTGGTCAGCACTGTGCAAGGGGCTATGGCTCCTGAGAGTAGGGATGTGTCCCTCACGTCCCCTGAATCTCCGGTTAAACTACCTGATTTCTTTTCTGGAGACAAAAAGGAGTTCAGGGCTTTTCGGGAGGGATGCAATTTATTCTTCTCCCTGAGGCCCCGTTCGTCTGGGGGAGAATTTCAAAAGGTAGGGGTAGTGATTTCCTTGTTACGGGGTGCCCCTCAAGCTTGGGCATTTTCACTAGCACACACAGCACCCAAACGTATGACTGTAGATGCGTTCTTTGAGGCCTTGGGACGTATTTATGATGAGCCTGACAGAGTACGTCTGGCGGAGGACATGGTGATGAGTGCACGTCAGGGTCGGCACTCTGCGGAGTGGTTCTGTTTGGAGTTTCGGCGGTGGTCAGCCGAAGTCAATTGGGATGATGCTGCACTCCGGGGACTGTTTCGTAGAGGCCTGTCGGAACGCCTTCAGGACGCCCTGGCCCTGCACCCGCCTCCCGATACTCTGGACGAGGCTATGACTCAGGCGGTACGGATGGATCGCCGGCTGAGAGACAGAGGAGTGATGCACTCCGAAACATCTTTGTTCTCTGGAAGCAAGGAGGTGGAGGCCAGTTCTATGCCCATGGAAATTGGCGCCACCTCGATCAGAGAAAAGGAGAGGAGACGTCGGCGTGATAAACAACTATGTTTCTACAGCGGGGAATCAGGACACTGGAGGAGAGACTGCCCATCTTGCCCGGCGCCTGCCAAGCCATCGGGAAACTACTAGGTCTGGGTAGTGATAGAGAAGGCTGCCCAGACCCTCAGGTACTTTTTTTCTCATGCCCTAAATTTTTGCTTAATATCGAACTGGTGGTAGACAATAATCGTTTTAGTTTTACAGCCTTGTTGGACTGCGGTTCATCCCTGAACTTGATCAGTTCCAACACCGTCTCCAGGGTCAAGATAGGGACAGCCAGGTTGGAGACCTCCCTGAAAATCGTAGTCATTGACTCTTCCCTTCTCACCCATTCGGGTATCTGTTATGTTACCAATAATTTCATTTTACAGGTTGGTTCCTCCCATGTTGAGGATATGAGATGTTTTGTGATGGACAATCTGCCCGAAGGGCTGGTATTAGGCATGCCGTGGCTTCAATGGCACAACCCGGTAATTGATTGGGAGAAAAGAATTATTGTTAAATGGGGCCCGAATTGTATTGACTGTTCCTATAAAACTGTGTGTTGTGTTTCCCCTGCAAAACCTGTCTTTGAGTCTTCTATTTGTCCGGAGGGTATTCCGAAAATACCTGGAGGAGTTTAAGGACGTGTTCTCCGAAAGCGAGGCCGAGGCATTACCCCCACACAGGCTCTACGACTACACCATTGACCTGATCCCTGGGGCCAAATTACCCAAAGCCCGTCTATTTAATTTGTCAGGACCCGAGCATCTGGCAATGAAAGATTATATAGCAGAAAGTCTCCGTAAAGGACATATTAGACCTTCAGTTTCCCCGATAGCAGCGGGGTTCTTCTTTGTCAAAAAGAAAGATGGTGGCCTGCGTCCCTGCCTCGACTTTCGGGAACTCAACAAAATTACCATCAAGAAGGCATATCCCTTACCATTGATTCCAGATCTATGCAACCAACTCTCGGGAGCAAAGTGGTTCTCCAAATTAGATCTTAGGGGGTGTATAATTTGATACGAATAAAAGAGGGAGACGAATGGAAAACTGCTTTCCTCACCACTGAGGGGTTATTTGAAAACCTGGTGATGCCATTTGGCCTCGCTAATGCTCCAGCGGTTTTCCAAAACTTCATCAATATAATATTTACGGACCTAATTGGCCGCTTTGTTGTCATTTATTTAGACGATATTTTGATTTATTCAACTGATGAACACTCTCATTTATCACATGTGAAAACCGTTCCTCAGAGACTCAGGGAGAATCAATTGTCTGTCAAGTTGGAAAAGTGTACATTCTTTGTTCAGGAGCTAACCTTTTTAGGGCTTATAATTTCTCCACGGGGGTTTCGGATGGATCCCAAAAAGGTGCAGGCCATTGCAGAGTGGGTTCAACCTCAGGACCTAAAGGGTCTTCAGCGCTTTTTGGGATTCGCAAATTATTATCGGAGATTTATTAGAGGCTTTTCACAGATAGTGAAACCCCTCACCGACCAAGGGGCCGATATAAAAAATTGGTCTCTCCCGGCCAAACAATCTTTTTTGATTCTGAAAAATTGTTTATGTCCGCTCCGATACTGGTACAGCCTGACCCATCCCTGCCTTGTGTTGTGGAAGTCGATGCTTCCGAGGTGGGGGCTGTAGGGACCAGCTACTCTGACCAATCTTAGGCCCTGTGCATTTTTTTTCCCAAAAATTCTCTCCGGCGGAGAGAAACTACGATGTGGGGAAATAGGGAACTCCTGGCAATAAAGCTGGCGTTTGAAGAATGGAGGCATTTTTTGGAGGGGGCAGAACATCCGATTAGGTCATCACTGACCACAAAAATCTGGAATACATTAAAACAGCAAAAAGATTGACTCCCAGACAGGCCCGGTGGTCACTTTTTTTTTTTCTCGGTTTCAGTTCTCTATTACCTTCCAGCCTGCATCTAAGAACGTGAAGGCGGATGCTTTGTCACGAAGTTTTGAACCATTGTCTGCCCCCGAGCCACCGTCATCCATTCTTCAACCCGGGGTGGTTATAGCAGAGCTATCGTCAGAATTGGAGCGGGAAATTGTGGGGGCTCAATCTTTAGCTCCAAGGGCCAAGCCTCCTCATAGATTGTTTGTACCACAAAATCTACGTTCTGAGTTTTTACGGGAATTTCATGACTCTAAGTTGGGTGCTCACCCAGGTATTGCGGCCACATGTGAGGCAGTAAAAATAGTGTTTTGGTGGCCATCTATGTCTGCAGAAATTAAGGAGCATGTCACAGCCTGTGGGGTTTGCGCCCGTTCTAAGAGCTCTCATTTCCGGCCGGCCGGGAATTGGTACCTTTACCAATTCCGAGAAGACCATGGACTCATCTGTCCATGGACTTTATCACCAATCTCCCGCCATCCCGGGGTAACACGGTGGTCTGGGTAGTCGTGGATAGATTCTCAAAAATGGCACATTTCATACCCATGGCCAAACTACCCTCAGCCAAGGTTCTTTCAAAGCATTTTCTTTCCCAAATCATTCGTCTCCATGGGGTACCTACTAATGTGTCCGATAGGGGGACACAATTTATAGCAAAATTTTGGTAAGCTTTTTGTAGGAAGTTGGGAATTTCTCTGTCTTTCTCCTCAGCATACCACCCGGAGAGCAATGGACAAACGGAGCGCACCAATCAGTCATTAGAAAAAATCCTCCGGTGTTTGACTTCAACATTGCAAGATGACTGGTGAGACGCATTGCCCTTGGCGGAGTTTGATTTTAATAATCGGATTAATCAGTCCACTGGTAGGTCACCTTTTTTCATTAATCTGGGATTAAACCCACGCTTTGGTGAATTTTCGCGTTTGGATTCAAACTGTCCTGGGGCCGAAGATTCGGTCAGGCAGATTAGTGATCTGTGGGCTAAGGTTCGAGCAAGTATTGGGAAGGCGCAGGAAAAGTACAAACACTTTGCTGATAATAAGAGGGGTCCGGGTCAGACCCTACATTGTGGGGATAAGGTATGGCTCTCAGCACGAAACATAAAACTGCCGTCCGCGAAGTTGGGCCCCAAATTCATTGGTCCCTATGTGATAACGGAAGTGATTAACCCGTTGGCTTATCGCTTACTCCTTCCGTCTTCTTTGAAATTGCATAACGTTTTTCATAGATCCTTACTCAAACCTGTAGGGTCGGTGAGGGAAGAACCCACACCTTTACTGCCCCCGGTATCAGTGGACGGCCATCTGGAATTCGAGGTAGAAAACATTGTGCAGTCTCAATGGGTTTGTGGTTCTCTGCAGTATCTCGCCCATTGGAAGGGGTATGGTCCAGAGGATCGATCATGGGTACCAGCCAGGTCAGTGCACACAGATCGACTGGTCAGGGCGCATCATGCGCGATACCAGGGGAGGCCTGGGGGTCCGGAGGTCCCCCGCTGAAGGAGGGGTACTGTCATGAGTTATTCAGGATTTTGGACAGATGGTGCAGGGGTTAATAGGGAGAGCCTCTCTTTGATGCCACGGAGGGTTTTTATAGCTTCAGGTGAGCACTCCTCCCTGTCGTTTATACTCCTTGCTTGAGTGTTGCTGACCCTGCTTCGTTTGTTCTCTCGCCTGTCCCTGTGTGCTTGATTGGTATATGACTCGGTTTTGCCTACGGTAACATTTCTTGGATTGTGATTCTGTTCCTGCGTGACCTCCTGTGTATGACCCCTGGCTTGTCTTGACCTCCCCATGATCGCCCTTCTGTACTATTACTGACGTCCTGTGTATGACCTTATGCTCTGTCTGACCCTGAACTGATATCTGTCTCTGTTTCTACCTGCGTCTCCTGTGCATGACCCCTGGCTTGTCTGACAACGGTTTATTCTCCTCTCCCTGCGGTGTCTCTAAACACTGTCATCAGTGCTGTTGGAGGCTGGCTGTAAGCCCCGCCCACCTTCTGACGTGCGGTCACATGACCGTAAGGTCCTGCGGGCATCAGAGTGCTTTGCTGTCGCTCCTCCCCTCCCACAGGTCCTAGAGCAAGGTTTCCATCGCTATAGCCACGCTCCTGCCCAAGCAGACAGTGAGTACCATTTCTCTGTGTTACTGTCCATACCTGGTCCCTCTGCAAACCTGTCACTCACACTTGCTGTACCATAAGTGTGACAAGATCTTGAGATGATAAGTTCCACAACTGGATGTGATTAAAAAAATATTGCTGTGCTGAGATAATCTTATGAATGTTGCTCTGCTATGTACTGTGTAATGGCTGTGTCTCACCATGCAGGAACATGGTCTGACCATACCACAGCTCCTGGGCAGGGGAGGAAGCTAGAGAGTAGACAGACATTACAACATGGGATCAGAAATTATTCTTTGAGATAAAACATTTAGAAAACAGTGAAAAGCTTTACCTTAAAAAATAATCATCTATGATCTGTCACAATTCAACCTATTGGTGTGTCTGGTCACAGTGAATGACTGATCTGAAGTCCAATCTAGGGCAGGGGCATGCTGAGCTGTCAGTAATGTGATGGACAGCTGAACTGTCGAAACTGTAGCTGAGGTGTGCTGAGCTGTCAGTGTCCTGAGGGACAGTTTAGCTGTCCAATGAGCATCAGGTTGTACCAGGGCTTCAAAAATGTGTCGCCTGTTCGAAGTAATTATCTGGCTATTTAGCCGGCTCTCTGCCTTAGATTTCTGCCGGTTGTACCATTGCTAAAGTGGTGAGTGATTGTTCTTTGCCTCTAGCCTTGTATTCTGTTGCTTGACCTTGGATTTGCCTTTGACTATCTGTTTGCCTAGCCCTTTTGTCATGATCCGCTACCTTCTTGGAGTTTTGACCCCAGACTGTTACCAGACTATGCCTTTATGAAAGAGAAACATGGCACTACTGGTGCGGTGCTCAAGTAGGGTCCCAAACCAATAGTGTAAGTAAATAAGACTTGACACTCAACTTAGTTGGATGAGTAGAAAGATACTTTAATGAACAGTCAGTTCTTATATTTATACTTATTTTCATTCCAAGATCAATCGATTAAAATGAACTTTGTTCTTTGGAAAATCCCTTTAATACAATTCAGCAGTCACTCTGAGGATGTAGCCAGACATTATGTACTTGTTTCACCTACATAGATTGTAAGCTTGCAAGCAGGGCCCTCATTTCTCTTGGTATCTGTTTTGATCTATGTGTTTATTGGTATTCTGTAATGTCTATTGTCTGAACAAGTCCTCTCTAAAATGTAAAGTGCTGCGGAATATGTCGTCGCGATAGAAATGAAATTATTATTATTACATATGGATACAAGGTATCCATGAACCACTCACACAAAAGCATAAAATCAATAAAGCTATATATTTTTTAAAAACATGAATGATACAGAAAGTGGACATATATGTGAGGTTTTTAGCAAGGAGTATACGTCAAGTACAAAAAATGGTGATGACTCAAGTGTAATTTGAGGCTTAAGTGCCACCTCAGATCAAGATGATCATAGACAATGGTTGCCAAATGGACATCAAGTCTCAAGGGCACAGAAAGCACCTGTGTGAAATGCGCATCGGGTGGATGCGGTGGTGTCTAGGACCTGATAATCAGATCATGGTTAAGCACTGACTTGACAATAGTTTCATCTATATGTCCCAGTTGGACTATGCAGAAATCCATTATAGATACTGTATATTCAATGTCCATTTGGCATCCATTCTCTAGGATCATTTTGTTCTGATGTGGCACTTATGCCTCTAAGTGCATTTTTTGCATTTGAACCACCCTCCTTGCTAAAAACCTCACACATATGTCCTCTTTCTGTATGATAAATGTTTTTAAAAAATGTTAAATAAAACTTTGATTTTATACTTTTGTGTGAGTGGTTCATGGATACCTTGTATCAATATGTAGGTGATATGATTTAATCCAATGGATATATATAAATAATCATTAATGGGGAGACCGGTACAGTCTTGTTTCTAGAAAGAACTAACGTTATATGAATATTTGAATATTTGTTTGACTACGTACTTGTTGCAGAACTTTGATTTCAACACTGAAAATCCTCAAAGATGTACAATGTACTCTATGTGGATGCTTAAGTCTGTAGCTAAATTCCACACCAAGTCAAAATATGCATGCAGATTTAATTGTAAATTTGATGCAGAAGTTTTATGTTGTGAGTCCACTTTCTGGTACCATTAGGCTAAGTGCAAATGTACTTTTTGGCCCTGCGGATTTTTCCGCGCAGAATTGAATAAATCCGCAGGTCAAATGACCTGCATTTTTCCTGCTGATTTCTTCCTGTTTTCTTGCGGTTTTCTTGTGGTTTTTGTACGGTTTTCCCCTGCGGATTTCCCCCTGTGGATTTGGAGAATGGAGCAGGTGGAAAACCGCACAAAAGAAGTGACATGCTGCATATTTTGAACCACAAGAAAACCGTGCGGAAAAATCCGCAGCGTCTGCACAGCGGGGTTTTTTTTCAATTGACTAACATGCTACTGTACATCACAATGCGGATATGCAACGTTTCTGAGCGGAAAAATCCGCTGCGGATCCGCTGGATATCTGCATCGTGTGCACACAACCTCAGTGTGTCATCAATGTGTCCATTTTTACCATCAGTGTGTCATCGTGTTTTTCACAGATGTACAAAGAAATAATTGAATTACCAAGGTTCTCGCACACTTTGCAATGTTAAATACACATGGCGCCCACATGGTACACGGACATGTTTTTCAGCAATCTATAAACTTGTATAAGCCCTTTTAATCTGTACTGCTGGAAAAAAATGGACAAGTTTTCATGTGTTTTGCACAGACAAACTGCCCGTGAAAAACATGGACTTGTGAACAGCACCATAAGTTATAATGGGTACCTATTTCCATGAAAAAAAAAATACAACATGGACACCTGAATGAGGCCTTAGGCTAAGTTCACACAGGCACGCAAAAAACTTTTTCATCTGTATTGTCATCTGGATTCAGTCTGTATGCTATCTGTAAGTCTGTTATTGACATCGGTATGATAACCGCAAGACATCCATTTGTATACAAAAATAATTCTAAATTATACAAGGCATGCTACAGTAAAGCTATTGTAAATATTTGCATTGGATCAGTTAAAAATGATTGCCATATACAGTAGGTGACGTTCGTATCGAATTTGTTTGTTTTTTTGCTCACCCATTAAAGTGTGTGGGTGAGTCTCTTCCAAAAAAAAAAATAGCTCAGACCAGCGCATACTGTGAATATTTTTTTCCGTCGACTGTTGGTACGTGTATAAAATAATGTATGTGAATGTGCACATTTTCTAACTTTGGATCTTGTGCTGTCCTTGTGAGGTCTGTTTTCTATATGAACAGTATTTTGACTTAAAATAAGTTCACGTGAAGCCTAAGATAGGTCAGTGTTCATATTTATCCAGAACGGTTACTTGCTTGTCAAGATATAGTTATCACAACACAGATTTATTTCAGACATTTGTGCAACTGATCAATATATCTTCCAGACATAAACTGCAGAACCAACTTCATCTAGTCATGTGGAACTTTGCCCATGAAACTGATGTGTGAGAATTTACCATTACCATTCACTCAAAACCCACTACACTGCAATGGGCAAAATCTTCAAAAGGTTAAAGAAGTTGTTCAGTGTGTGTGTAACTTCTTGTCATACCCCTTGCTTAGAACCGATAAAATAATAAAGCCTATACTCGCCTCCCGTGCCGGCACCGTTCCCATGAAGAGGAAGTCAGAGATCAGCTGTAGCCCGCACTTCCTCTTCATGTTCAAATTGTCTGAAGGCGGAGACAGTGATGTCAGAGCTGATTGGGCACTGGTGACATGTGGCACAATACCGCACGAGAGCCCTGGGGTGCCGACATCAAGAGACCAGTGCTAGTACGGGAGGCAAGTATAAGCTTTATTATTTTATTGGGGACAAACATTTTGATCAAGAAGGGGTTGTCCTAGTAGTGGACAACTCCTTTAAGTCAAAGCTTCTCAAGCATTTTCTACTGCATTCTCATCAAACAAGACCAAGGTGTTGCCCACGCCTCATCAAATATGGTGAAAGTCCATGGCATAATTAAAAATATTGCTTAATTTACCTTTCCTTTGTTTCAAACTCTACATTTTCTACTAATTTTGATGTTATGCAAACTCTGTAGAAAAGCCATGTATGTCAGCAGCCACCGAAAGGAAAGTTTTCTGTAAAAAACACTCCATAGCTGTGCCAACAACTAGGAGGCATCTCATACTTTGAGAAGCACTGGTCTAATTCATACTGATATCGATAAAGGATAATATCATGCACTATATTACTATAAACCCTTAACCCATGATCTTAAAATGTAATTGTACTGTACAATACTGGTCTTTTCTAAAATTATTAATATGTGAAAAATGGTCTGTGTTCTTTTCATTGTGTCGGACCCCTTATCGGCCCTTGAGTCAGTGTTTACAATCATTGTTGCATACAATTTTCTTGTATGAAAAGAAAAGATTTTTAACTTCTCCGACCCACTAAACAGTACACTACAGGCAGCAAGGTAGAGCATGTCTCTTTTTGGTAGACTATCAGTCCTTGGAATAAAAAAAGGATAAATGAAAAGGCACATTGATTGGAATGGGTCCGTTATCTATCCTTAAGACCACGTACCAAAAAGCTGACGTGTGAAACCGGCTTTAGTAAGATTTTCCCTCAAAGATTTGACTGGAATTACAGATATCCTGTGAAAATGGGAGGCAGGTCAGCTCGACATACTATAAAGTATAGTAACATGAGGACGTGATAAGCATGTAACTGAGAAAACACAAGTGTAAGGATTTACACTTATCTCTAGACTATTCTGCCTACTATAAACAAATAGACATTGTTTTATTTCCTTGACTTAAGGAAATAATAACTTTTGGGATTTTTACAGAGACATTTTGACCCTAAAGAGTCTATATGTACTTAAGGAAATCACCAATGATCACAGAGCCCAGACACAGACAGATAACTGCTCTACGTGGTGGGGATCATAGCACAAACTCTTCCAAGTATCAGCTCTAGACATGATCCTTGCCATAACGCAAAGTAAATCCACACTACATAAAGACCACCAGTGCTCGCTTAGCCTCACGTATATTGAGCGATCAATGACACTGTGCAATATGTATGTACTGTATTGCTATCATAGTTCATCCTAGAAATTTGGCACTATTATCAGCAGCACGTCCCATTTACATCAGGGGATGTGCTACCAGAAATAAATGTTTTTTATGCCCACATAAAAGATGCCACCATACAATCATTGCTTGCCATCTGATCATTGGGCATGTTTACACGGGAAATGAACGGGAGCAAGCATTCCTACGGATGCGAATTCTGCTAATAAATGGCCTAATTATGTGCTTTAACTCTGTTAGAGAAACTTTACATGAAACATCAGAGAACGGCATGAACAGCAATTTTCTTTTGTTTTTATATTTTTTTTTTTGTTATACGGAAGATTTACAAAAACTCAACAGGTACACAACACTGTTTTAAATAATTATGCACCAATGGCCTCAAGAGTGATCTGAAAATACAGAAAGGCAAATAAAACAGAGAGGAGAGAACTTAAAAAGATTATTTGGGGAAAGAAAGAAAGAAGGAAAGGAAGGAAAGAAGGAAAGGAGGAAGGAAAGAAAAAAGGAAAGAAGGAAGGAAAGAAGGAAGGAAGGAAAGAAAGAAAACAAGAAAAAAGAAGGAAGGGAGGAAGGAAAGAAAGAAAACAGGAAAAAAGAAGGAAGAGAGGAAGGAAAGAAAAAAGGAAAAAAGAAGGAAGGAAGGAAAGAAAGAAAACAGGAAAAAAGAAGGAAGAGAGGAAGGAAAAAAAAAGAAAAAAGAAGGAAGGGGGAAGGAACAACGATACGACCTGGTAAGGATCGCTGGTGCGTCGCTAAATGGTCGCTAGTAAGCTGCCAAACAGTCAGATCTCTTCAGCGACGCAGCATCCATCCAGCAATCCTCGGCGGTCGTTGGTACCTTGTCACACAGCAGCTTTTGTGAACGATTCCTGCCTGCGTCCCTGAGTTCTGCGTCACCAATGAGGTCGTTCGTCGGGTCAAACACAGCAATGTGCGCTGGCCAGCAGGACACCAACAATGAAAAAATGGCCCAGGACATTCGAGCACAATCAGTGATATCCAGCGGGGGGGGCTGGTCGCCGCTATGTGTCACATGCAGCGAGATTGCTGGCGAGGTCGCTGTTGTGTCACAAAATCGGTGACACTTCAGCGATCTCGCTAGCAATCTCGCTATGTGAGACGGGGGCTTTAATATGTCAGGTGCCTGTGAGGATGTGCAGTAGGAAGCTCTGCTGCTGTGACCTGCTGATAGCTTGACAGTACATGGCAATGGGTTATCTTCAGGTCACAGCAGCTACCTATTATTCCCACTGAGTACAAAGCATTTATAGCAGAAATACCCTTTATTTACTTGGCTTACATGTACAAATGTTTGGGATCTTCCAATTCTGCACTGAGGTTATTATCAGCACTAGGGACTTCCTGGTCTCCAGGACAATAAGCCGTGTGGGTAGTGACGTGCTGGTGTCTAATGAGAACCCAGATAAAGCAGGCAATGGAAATTCACGACAGGATTTGAAGGAGGATTCCCTTTAGTTTGTTTAATACAGTCAGATGCATTATGTTTCCACTGAACACATTTACAGTTATGTTAAAATTCTAAATCAAGTCAATAAGATTAAAACAATAAAGTTCAATGAAATATAAAAGAGCATTCACTTAAAGGGAATGTGTAACCAGATTTTTGCTATCGTATCTGAGGGCACCATGATGTAGGGGCAGAGACCCTGATTCTATAGATGTGTCACTTACTTGGCTGCTTGCTGTCATTTCAATACAATCACTGATTTCTCTGCTGCAGATCTAGCAGTGCTCTGAATGCTAATCTCTATATAACCGTGTCTAACCAATGATTGGCAGTTTTCTGAATGAACACAGAATTTCCAAAAGACGAGTTGCGGGACTAAGTAATAGGTGAACACTACAGGTATTCATAATCAAACATTAAAGTGCATTTTTTTAAACCAAGGAGTTCTTGTAAAGTAAAATTATTGTAGCAGATGTAAAAGCAAGAATGGAAAACCAAGTAGAAAACTGCAATGTACCGAAAGTATTGTTGTAATCAGTTTAGCAATTTTTTAGCTATTTATCTAATGCCAAAAATACCCTCGGTGCCCAAAACCAATCATACCCAATTATATATATATATATATATATATATATATATATATATATATATATATATATATATATATATATATATATATATATATATATTACGACATCACATATTAGAAAAGTTAGCCGAACATTTTCTCCATCCTGTGTCCTAAGGATGGTCAATACCTTTCATGGGACCATGAAACACCCTACGGTATCTCCTGGTGATAGTGAACCCACCTTCATGTGCTCTGAAATCTCAGACCCGATCAGTTAATGATGTATCTTTATATAATCCAGGCAGTGAGGGTATAGAAGTTAAAGTCCAAAGGAACGTGGGGTGGAAGTTATGCACAGAATTACTCCTGCCTTGCAGAACAATGAGAACTTCACCGCCTGGGAAACAATTCCAATGTCCCTCCTCTACTATTTAAGGAGTTCCAGACAGTAACACAGCTGTAGTATTTTCCTGTTTGTGACAAAACTAAAGCTTTTATCCACTTCCTAAAAGTCTAATTAGCCAGTAACAGCCCATCTTGCTCATCAGAGTCTAAAGAATAAAAAAAAAAAAAAAAGAACAAGAATCCTATACCTTCAGTCAACGAAAGCACAACAAAGGAACATATCGCTACCTTCACGCTGCAGCCAGCGGAGTGTCCAAGCCTCCACTTGTCCGGGTCAAAATCACTTTGCAGTAAGTGAAGGAGAATCTACTCCGCACAGTGACGATCCTGATCTGGCTGCAAAGCAATGGAGAACAACATCGCTGTACTTTTTTTTTCTTGCTTTAGGGGAGTTTACGTGGATGGCAGCCAACAGAGAAGACATTTACAAAATTACTGTACTCCAAAGTAAATTTGAATAATGTAATACAACACCACAGCAATGCAAAATACCACAGTACAGTATGTATTTCATTGGTTCTCAGAAACAAATGGGATGAATGTTGCTTACCAATTGTTGAAAGCACTTTCCCATGTTGATACTATGGTCAGTATGCTGCGTCAGTAGGTGTACGCCAAAACCAAGAGTGGGAACCTACGTAGAGACAAGCTACGTAATGGTTCTTACTAATGTACATTTATTGTCTTCTTTAGAGAAGCAATCCCACTAACTTTTTGTTGTTGGTTAAATTTGTGTATATGTATGTAATGTAGTGTGAGTGTATTCATATAGTCACCTACCGCTGCTCTCGTCACTGTATTAACAATTCAGCATAACTCTAAGTATAGATGAGAACGAGTTTTAGAACATTTTAATATCTCAATATTGCATCCAGATTGTATTAAATATATACAGAAATGGCACATTAAAATGAAGCAAAAGAAGCCCTCCTCCCATCAAATTTGATATCCTCCTAAGATATTGTAATCACATTATATAGCACTGTGTACTTACAACTGCTCAGTTCACCCTTTTATCCAGTGAGTTCTTATCTTTTCCATTAGTTCTATGAAATCATATGATTAAAAACTCACTAGCTTAATCTTTAAAAACTTTCTGTAGAAACAGGAGGTCAACTTTCCCTGTATGAGTCATAAGTCACTGCAAAAGCCCTTGGCAGAGGGAGGATCAGCTGGGTCTGGAGATGAAGATGCCAATGATAAATGCAGGGACAAGAGAATTCCTGTTTCTACATAGCGCTGACAAAAGAGAAGAATTAGCTGGATAGAAAGGCAAAATGTGCAATTGTAAGGACACAGTGCTATAAAATATGGTGACTGCAATAGATTAAAGGGAATCTGTCACCTCATTTTTGGCCTATGAGGTGCGGCCACCGCTATCAGGGGCTTATCTACAGCATTCTGTAATGCTGTAGATAAGTCCCAATGTAACCTGAAAGATAAGAAAAACTAGTTAGATTATACTCACCCTGGGGTCCAGTCTGGTCCGATGGGTGTTGCGGTCCGGTCCGGCACCTCCCATCTTCTAGCGATGACGTCCTCCTTCTTACTTCTGCAGCGGCTCCTGCACAGGCGTACTTTATCTGCCCTATTGAGGGCAGAGCAGAGTACTACAGTGCACAGGTGCCGGGAAAGGTCAGAGAGGTCTGGTGCCTGCGCACTGCAGTACTTCACTCTGTCCTCAACAGGGCAGATAAAGTACGCCTGTGCAGGAGCCGCGGCAGAAGTAAGAATGAGGATGTCATCGCTAGAAGATGGGAGGCACCGGACCGGACCACGACACCCACAGCACCAGACCACACCCCCCCGGTGAGTATAATATAACCTGTTTTTCTTATCTTTCAGGTTACATTGGGGGCTTATCTACAGCATTACAGAATGTTGTAGATAAGCCCCTGATAGCGGTGGCTGCACCTCATAGGCCAAAAATGAGGTGACAGATTCCCTTTAAGAGGATAAAAACATTGAGAGCGCTTGTTGAAGCAAAGCCCTCATACACATACAATGAGGTTGGACTAGTCTACCAATCTAATGTGTATTGGGGTCTGCCGACTCTCCTCCAACAGATGTCATGGGAGGGAAGAACTGGGCATGGTCAATTACAACGCTCAATAATTTTATTTCCCTGGGAGATAAGGGACTTACTCTCCATTGCTCAATGAAAACAGATGTACACTGAGCCAAACTGAGCATGCATGTATGTGGGCAAGTCAGGAGAAACAGTCACCATTCTCTGTACAAAGTATCTTAAAGGTCATCTAGAAGAAACCTAACTTAGTAAGCACAATTTTCACATAAAATTGGAGCTACCCAGGAGCCTGTTACCCTGATTTTGGCATAACTTGAGTTAGAGGAAGCAATGATAGACAAGATAATAAACACTGGAAAAAAAATCATTCACTACAAGGACTTAATGGCGAGTTCACAAACATATTGAAGAAGTTTGACAGATAACCTTGTTGGAATGACACATCTGAAGTGGATGATATTTACCATAAGTATACACGGACTATAAGGTACAAACTGACCACTGCACTATACACAAACAACACTCTCTATACCACAAAGTCAGCATTGTTCTAAAATAGAGAATCCAACCAGACCTACGGTAGTATCAAACATTACAATCTCTTTTATGGTCCCTAGAATATACCTGTATACAACTTCACGCTTGTTTATAGCATCACACAGATAACACAATGACTTTATTGTTACGGTAGGGTTACACTCAACTATATTGTGCGATTTATTCAGTGATATGTGCTTGTAATACACTAGGTGATAAAAATTTAATCTCTACAAAAACAGACAAGCAATGGACATGATGCTGTATAAATAGAACCCAAATTTTACATTTACGGCAAACAATGACACTTACGGCTTAGACTAAAAATAATAAGTGAAATCTGGCAACTAATGATGAACAAGTTATAAACATGGTGAAGGTCACAAACTCAGAAATCTTTATGGAAAACGCTAGGCTGCAAAGAGATTTCGTACATGTATACTGTATAAAGAGGGATGGCATGAAAGACCACATGTAGTGCTTCAACTTTGTAGCAAGATTTAAGGAGAAACTCCAAGAATTTTTTTTTATTCCCTAAGGCTGTGTGCACACGTGCGGATTCTTAGCGTTTTTGCCGTGTTTTTTCGCCACGAAAACGCTAAAAATCCGCAACCCATTGTATTCTATGGGTATTTTTCCATGGCGGAATTGCATCGTGGAAAAATACGCAGTATGCTCATTCTTTTTGGGGAATCACAGGGATTCCGCACACATAGGAATGCATTGTTCCGCTTACTTTCTGCATGTGGCTATGACCACCATGCGCAAAGTAAGTGGAAAATGTGCAGATGGTACCCAGGGTCTGGAGGAAAGGAGATTCTCCTCCAGGCCCTGGGTACCATATCCCTGTTAAAAAAAGAATTAAAATAAAAAAATCGTGATATTCTCACCTTCCGGCGTCCCCTGCAGCGTTCCCAGGCCTCAACGATGTTCCTGACAAGTCCTGTTCTCAGTGATGCCTTGCGACAATGACCTGTGATGACGTAGCGGTCTCGCGAGATGCTACGTCATCTGGGGTCATTGTCGCAAGGCATCGCTGGGAACGGGACTTGCCAGGAGAATTGTGAGAATCGGCAACGCTGTGGGGGACGCCGGAAGGTGAGAATATCATGATTTTTTTTCTTATTATTATTATTTTTAACATTATATATTTTTACTACTGATGCTGCATAGGTAGCCTCAATAGTAAAAAGTTGGTCACACTTGTCAAACACTGTTTGACAAGTGTGACAAACCTGTCAGTCAGTTTCCCAAGCGATGCTACAGATTGCTTGGAAAACACTAGCATTCTGCAAGCTAATTATGCTTGCAAAACGCTAGTTTTTTGCGGGAATTCCGCATGCGGATTTCCTGCGAATTTCCCGCAGCAGGGAGTTGTGGAATTGCCACGGAAACTTACGTGGCAATTCCGCACGTGTGCACATAGCCTAAATCTGTCTAAATGTACATGTAATGCAGTGTAAGTGGGTTAATATACTGACCAATAGCCATTTCCCCAGTTTTCAGCACCATTTCAGTCTCTTCTCGGTCACGTAACTGAAATTCTGACTTACCAGATCATATTGTGGTTTATATGTGAACTGGAAGCCCTTTTTACACTATAAGTCTTTGGAGTCACAGAACGAGGTTCCATAGACTTACACTGTAAAAGTCACTTACAGTTTAAACATAAACGCCACTGTGAACTGGTGACATAGGACTGCACTCATGTGAGTGAGAAGAGGACAGGGGCAGAACTGTAAACTGCTCTAAACAGCGATTGGAAAGTATTTTGTTGCACTTAATCTACAGTTGTGGCCAAAAGTATTGACACCCCTGCAATTCTGTCAGATAATACTCAGTTTCTTCCTGAAAATGATTGCAAACACAAATTCTTTGGTATTATCTTCATTTAATTTGTCTTAAATGAAAAAACACAAAAGAGAATGAAGCAAAACATTGATCATTTCACACAAAACTCCAAAAATGGGCCAGACAAAAGTATTGGCACCCTCAGCCTAATGCTTGGTCGCACAACCTTTAGCCAAAATAACTGCGACCAACCGCTTCCGGTAACCATCAATGAGTTTCTTGCAATGCTCTGCTGGAATTTTAGACCATTCTTCTTTGGCAAACTGCTCCAGGTCCCTGATATTTGAAGGGTGCCTTCTCAAAACTGCCATTTTTAGATCTCTCCACAGGTGTTCTATGGGATTCAGGTCTGGACTCATTGCTGGCCACCTTAGAAGTCTACAGTGCTTTCTCTCAAACCATTTTCTAATGCTTTTTGAAGTGTGCTTTGGGTCATTGTCCTGCTGGAAGACCCATGACCTCTGAGGGAGACCCAACTTTCTCACACTGTGCCCTACATTATGCTGTAACATTTGTTGGTAGTCTTCAGACTTCATAATGCCATGCACATGGTCAAGCAGTCCAGTGCCAGAGGCAGCAAAGCAACCCCAAAACATCAGGGAACCTCTGCCATGATTGACTGTAGGGAGCGTGTTCTTTTCTTTGAATGCCTCTTTTTTTCTCCTGTAAACTCTATGTTGATGCCTTTGCCCAAAAAGCTCTACTTTTGTCTCATCTGACCAGAGAACATTCTTCCAAAACGTTTTAGGCTTTTTCAGGTAAGTTTTGGCAAACTCCAGCCTGGCTTTTTTATGTCTCGGGGTAAGAAGTGGGGTCTTCCTGGGTCTCCTACCATACAGTCCCTTTTCATTCAGACACCGACGGATAGTACGGGTTGACACTGTTGTACCCTCGGACTGCAGGGCAGCTTGAACTTGTTTGGATGTTAGTCGAGGTTCTTTATCCAACATCCGCACAATCTTGCGTTGAAATCTCTTGTCAATTTTTCTTTTCCGTCCAGATCTAGGGAGGTTAGCCACAGTGCCATGGGCTTTAAACTTCTTGATGACACTGCGCACGGTAGACACAGCAACATTCAGGTCTTTGGAGATGGACTTGTAGCCTTGAGATTGCTCATGCTTCCTCACAATTTGATTTCTCAAGTCCTCAGACAGTTCTTTGGTCTTCTTTCTTTTCTCCATGCTCAATGTGGTACACACAAGGACACAGGACAGAGGTTGAGCCAACTTTAATCCATGTCAACTGGCTGCAAGTGTGATTTAGTTATTGCCAACAACTGTTAGGTGCCACAGGTAAGTTACAGGTGCTGTTTGTTAATTACACAAATTAGAGAAGCATCACATGATTTTTCGAACAGTGCCAATACTTTTGTCCACCCTCTTTTTTATGTCTGGTGTGGAATTATATCCAATTTGGCTTTAGGACAATTCTTTTTGTGTTTTTTCATTTAAGACAAATTAAATGAAGATAATAATACCAAAGAATTTGTGTTTGCAATCATTTTCAGGAAGAAACTGAGTATTATCTGACAGAATTGCAGGGGTGTCAATACTTTTGGCCACAACTGTACATTACATATACATTTACATAGGTTTAAGGAATGAAATAATTTGTGGGAGTGTTTTTTTTAATGTTAAAACCTCAAGGGAGGGAGCTCTACACAAACACTAAATATAAAGAAAAAATGTAGCTTTTTTATGTCAATTATTACATTATGTCAGCTTATTTAGCACAGCAACCCTAAAATTACCAAGAAAAAAAATTGCAAAATAGATATACAGTGGGGTAAATAAGTATTTGATCCCTTGCTGATTTTGCAAGTTTGCCCACTGACAAAGACACGAACAGTATATAATTTTAAGGGTAGGTTAATTTTTAACACTGAGAGATAGAATATCAAAAATAACATCCAGAAAATCACATTGTATAAATTATATAAATTTATTTGCATCTTGCAGTGAGAAATAAGTATTTGATCTCTCTGGCAAACAAGACTTAATACTTGATGGCAAAACCCTTGTTTACAAGCACAGCAGTCAGATTTTTTTGTAGTTGATGATGAGGTTTGCACACATGTCAGGAGGATTTTGGTCTACTCCTCTTTGCAGATCATCTCTATATCATTAAGCTTTTGAGGTTGTCGCTTTGCAACTCGGAGTTTCAACTCCCTCCATACGTTTTCTATGAAATTAAAGTCTGGAGACTGGCTAGGCCACTCCATGATCTTAATGTGCTTCTTTTTGAGCTACTCCTTTGTTGCCTTGGCTGTTTGTTTTGGTTATTGTCTTGCTGGATGACCCAGTCACGACCCATTTTTAATATCTTGTCGGAGGGAAGGAGGTTGTCACTCAGGATTTTATGGTACATGGCTCCATCCATTCTCCCATTGATGCGGTGAAGTAGTCCTGTGCCCGTAGCAGAGAAACACCCTCAAAACATAATGTTTCCACCTCCATGCTTGACAGTGCAGACAGTGTTCTTTGGGCCATAGGCAGCATTTCTCCTCCTCCAAACATGGCGATTTGAGATAATGCCAAAGACCTCAATTTTTGTCTAATCTGACCACAGCACCTTCTCCCAATCACTCACAGAATCATCCAGGTGTTCATTGGCAAACTTCAGATGGGCCTGCACATGTGCCTTCTTGAGCAGGGGAACCTTGCGGGCACTGCAGAATTTAAAACCTTTACGGCATAATGTGTTAGCAGTGGTTTTCTTGGTGACTGTGGTCCAAGCTACCTTGAGATCATTAAAGGGAATCTGTCACCCTTTTTTTGGACTATCGGCCGGCATTGACATCAGGGGCTTATCTACAGCATTCTGTAATGCTGTAGATAAGCCCCTGATGTAACCTGATAGATAAGAAAAACATGTTAGATTATACTCACCGGAGGGGGCGGCCTGGTCCGATGGGTGTCGGGGTCCGGCGCCTCCCATCTTCATACGATGCCGTCCTCTTCTTTACTTCCTGTATTGGCTCCGGCGCAGGCGCATTGCTCTGCCCTGTTGAGCGCAGAGCAGAATACTGCAGTGCGCAGGCACCAGACCTCTCCCGATGCCTGCGCACTGCAGGACGTGCTCTGCCCTCAACAGGGCAGAGCAGTGCACCTGCGCCAGAGCCATGACAGGAAGGGAAGAAGAGGACGAAATCGTATAAAGATGGGAGGCGCCGGACCGCGACACCCATTGGACCGGACCGCCCCCTCCGGTGAGTATAATCTAATGTGTTTTTCTTATCTTTCAGGTTACATTGGGGGCTTATCTACAGCATTACAGCTGATTTGAACAGCTGACACTAATAGCTGCGGGTGGAATCGCGATCTACCGCAGTTGTTAATCTGTTACATGCCGCTGTCATTCTCTGTCAGCGGCATTTAACAGGATCGTGCCAGAAGTGTGTCTCATGACCGTGGGTCATCGATGGGTTGGGATGACAACCCGGAATCTGCAATAGACCCCTGTGATTGTCATAGTCGAATAGCTATGAACGCTAGCCAGTGTTCAGCTCTCATAACAAGTGATCATTTCTGCTTCACAGAGCAGATCTCAATTTCTAGTCTCCCATGGAGACTACAGAAGCAAGTGTAAAGTAAGAAAGTTTTTAAAAATATTTAAAAAAATAAAAAATATATAAAAGTTTAAATCACCCCCATTTGTCCCATTCAAAATAAAACAATTAAAAAATACATATATCTGGTATTACTGCATTCAGTATTGCCCGATCTATCAATATATAAAAACAATTAATCCGATCGGTAAATGGTGTAACAAGTAAAAAAGTGAAAAAGCCAGAATTACGGTTGTTTGGTCGAAGCAACATTACATTAAAATGCAATAACGGGTGATCAAAACATTATACCTACACCAAAATGGTAGCAATAAAAACATCAGCTGGGAGCACAAAAAATAAGCCCTCATCCAGCTCCAGATCCCAAAAAATAGAGACGCTACGGGTCATGGAAAAAGATGCAATTTTTTTTTGTACGCAAACTTTGGATTTTTTTTCACCACATAAGTAAAAATGAACCTATACATGTTTTTTTTTATCTAGCAATTTAGCATTTCATGAACATGGTAAAAAAAAAAAAAACAATTGCAATTTTTTGTGCAATTTCGCCGCACTTGTAATTTTTTTCTCGTTTTCCAGTACACTTTATGGTAAATGCAATGGTGTTGTTCAAAAGTACAACTTGTCCCACAAAAAACAAGCCCTTATGTGGCCATATTGACGGAAAAATAAAAAAAGTTATGACACTTGGAAGAAGGGGAGTAAAAAACGGAAACGCAAATGGGCTGAGGCGTGAAAGGGTTAATTTTGCTATTTGTTTTATGTCATGGTCTTTCTTAAAAAATAAAAGTAAGTATTCTTGCAATGTTCACACTGGCCACTGGGGCTTTTTTAGACTCTTAAATCTTGAACTTTGAGTAAGAGCTTAGTAGCAGAGGCAGGATTACAGTGACAGGAACACATGTGTTACACAACTTATGTGTAGTTTTCCTGAAATAACAGTAAATAAGAGTATAAAATAAATACTGAGGTCAGTGTGAAAATCACAAGATTGCAAGTTTTTAATAAAGGCTGTGATATGAAAAAAATACTTTAATTCAGGTTATTAAGTTAAATAGGTCTTTTTCTGATGGTGCATCCTGTCACGTGGTTACCGCAACAGAGAGGAGCCAGAAGACCATAGCGTGTGATTATTCGTACTCCTGCGCTGAAAATAACCACTTCAGCTACTTTTTAAATGGTGTTAATTTATTTTGTCAGAACGGGGATTAATCGGCAATGTTGGAAACTCTGGAAGCATGAGCTCTCAGCTGAGCTTGGCTAGCCACTCCCATCCCCTTTATAATCTGGGTCCTGATTGAAACACATGTCAGAGATAGCTTATGCTGCATGGCTTGGAGGAGTGGTGTTTATATGAGGAGTTTGGAAGAGTTCTGTGACTGTTGCGTGGGTTTGTA
Source organism: Dendrobates tinctorius (assembly GCF_039654945.1). Lineage (NCBI taxonomy): Eukaryota > Metazoa > Chordata > Amphibia > Anura > Dendrobatidae > Dendrobates > Dendrobates tinctorius. The sequence goes on along the minus strand of NW_027361838.1, from coordinate 17,374,565 downwards.
AGTGTGATAATTCCCTTCCCTCCTCTTACTTTGGTTTTTCCCCATCCTCTACTCCATGATGCTGTTATATGTGAGTGAATATTTGTATGCCTAGTATTTTCAGTTACCCTTGTTTATATTGCCTTGTTCGTCGGATTGATGTACTGTGGTGCACGCTAACACCCCTCTTCCCTGGGTGGGGGAAGAGTACAGACAGAGGGCTGATTCAGGAGATAAGGCAAGGGTAGCATCCCCAGCCTCTTCATCTTCAGAAATATCCTGGGGAATAGGGTGAGCTAGGGCACTCCTTAGTGTTAGGGGTAGGGAAGGAGCCCCTGGTCCTGGGTCTCCCAACTGCTGAGTCGTGACACATCCACTACAACCTTAGAGGCTTATACTGCTTTCATCATACCTCTTAAAGAATAAATAAACTTTCATTTTTTTAATTATTGTGTACAGCATTGATAAGTCTGAAAGTGTGTTACTAACTTCATGATATTATTTGCTTTTTTCTTTTCAAAAATAGGATCAAAGTGGCCTTCAAAACACTTTCTTTAGGCTTTTCTCCAGATATGCTGCCCTTCTACAGTACTAATATTGTATTCATCTATAAATAAAGCTGAGTGTATGTATGTGTTTGTGTGTATGTATCAAGCCACGCCCACTCCACATAGCCCTGCCCACTCCGCATAGCCACTTACTCTACACACAAAGCCAATATTTCACTCCTTTCATCTGATTGGCTGCCATTATCCAGTACTCTCATCTCATTGAGTGCCATTACTTCACTACCGCCATTACTCTCATCCAATTGGATGACATCACTCCGGCACTGTCTTCTCTACGGTTATTGGCTGTCATCAGCCTCTTTTAAAGCTTACCCAAAGCAAACATGATCTGAGCCATGGTGTCATGGTTAGGACATGGTTAATGTCCTGTTCTCACAGGGTTAACTTTTGCCGGCCTCTCTTTGGATCTGGGAGGGGTATTTATACTCACTCCAGACAAGCATTCTCTGTCAGCTATACTGTTATTCTGGCTGTGTGTCTGACCGACCCCCCTGGTGTGCGTGTACTGCATTGCTTGTTTGATTCCCGTGTATGACCCAGCCTGTCCCCTCACTCTTAACTCCGTCTCACGTTTTAGGTACTATTGTCTTCTCTGGTTCTGACCTCCAGGCTTGGCTATTGTTACTCCGCTACCGTTTGCCCCTATTGTACCGTCTGTTGCCCATTCTGGTTTTCTGATCTATTGCTATGTCCTGACTATCCGCTCTGTCTAACCCTTTGGTACTGTCCTGCTATCTCGTGCATTGACCCTGGCTTAATCTGGCTTCCGCCCCTGTCTATGCCCCTTGGTAACTTATCCCGTAGTTACCTTTCTAGGAGTTTCCCTGCAGCTCCTAGCTCTGTGGAGCTTAGGCCACGCCCCCAGCAGTCACATGCTTCAGGTCCTGATAGTTTGAAGCATGCATTGTCACCGCTGCTGCCCTGCTCCACAGGTATCTTTGAGCACGGTTTTTTGTACTCAGGACATGCGCACTGGCTCAGTGAGCGAGTGTAGTGCGGTGTTCCTGACACATGGTGCCCATTGAGATCATGTTTCCCACCACGTGTCTCCAAGCTTTAGCGTACACGTAGCCATCGGCAGCAATCAGTCCGCCTCCAGGTAAAGCAATTCTCCAAAGTCTGCAGGGAGAGCAGAGACTCACAGCTGACGCTGGATGATATGACAGACAGCGGAAGTGTTGCTGGAAGTAGAGACTGGGGTTGCAGAGGGAAGGTGCGGGACGCGGGTGGAGAGCGGAGCTGCGAGGGAGAGCGGGACATAAATGGAGAGCAGGGCTGCGGAGCGATAGAGCGGGACGGTGCGTATAGAGCAGGGCTGTGGAGGGAGAGAGCGGGGCTGTGAAGGTAGAGCAGGACATGGATTGAGAGCGGGACACGGATGCAGAGCGGGACACGGATGGAGAGCAGGGCTGCAGAGGGAGAGAGCGTGATGGTGGGTGGAGAGCGAGGCTGCTGAGGGAGAATGCGGGATGGCAAGTGGAGAGCGGGGCTGCAGAGGGAGAGAGCAGGATGGTGAGTGGAGAGTGGGGCTGCGGAGGGAGAGAGCAGTGTGACGTTCAGGGAGAGATAACGTCCGAGAGTGGACCCTCTGGGTCGCGGATCCGGAGCCCCTGGGTCGAGCGCACCAGGTGATGACCGACCCCTGTACAGGGATCGTTAGGGGCAGAACCGCGACTGCTGGAACCGAGAGGGGCGGCTCGAGGGACTGGGGAAGGCAACCGGCTGAAGAGGCTTACCAAGGCCCGGAACTCCGTGCAGGAGGATAGAGAACAAACAGAGGACCGGTAGACAGAGGGCTGGATGCTGGGCAGGGAACAGAACGGGCACTGGAGGACAGAACAGAGACAGGGAACCGAGGAGACGAAGGTAGTGACACTAGGAGTAGGCAGGACAGAGGACGGGCAGGAAGACAGGGCAGACACCAGAGGTAGAGACAGCAAGACTAAGACTAGGGAACGTACGAGACGCAAAGAGACCTATAGGAACCTATAGGCGGCCAAATTAGAGCAGGTAGGGACACACAATAATCAGGCGTCCTCCCCTTGTGGGAGACGCCTGATATATCCCCTTCCGGTAGGCGATAGGCTGGCCACTAATCGGCCGCCGCCCACCGCAGGGTTAAACCACCCGACGGCTGCGCGCCCGCGCCCTAATGCGCATGTGCGGGGTAGCCGCTGTTGGGAGACCAGGAAGTCGGGGCGCGCGTGAGCAGGAGGAGGAAGGAGGCGTGCGCGGACCAGAGGAGGAAGGAAGCGGCGGTGCGCGACGGACCCGGTAAGAACTAGCTGCGGGGGGGCCCGGAGCTAGGGGGGTGGCAGCGGTTACGACCGGCGCCGTTACAAGCAGGATGGCAGTTAGTTACTATCCCCGGGCAACGCCGGGCTCTACAGCTAGTTATTACTAATGAAAAAACGATAAGAAAAAATCCAAATCTACGGAAGTAAATTAAAAACTTGCAAAGCTTCCTATGCTGGACACAACAATGAAAAAAAGAAACTGAAGTTTAGTTACTTTTTAACAGTCGTCTGCCGGCTGGTTAATTCTTGGCTGTAATGTAAACCAGTCACTAGTCAGCTAAGTAAATGATTATTCGGTCAAGAGAAATGGTTCTAAAGAATGTATTTTTTCAAAATGATGGAGCTCATAAACAATATTATACAATACAATGCTTTGTACAGAAACTTCTAAAACTAAACTGTAATTCGGAATAATGTTAAAGATAGCAGCTGTGAAGAAGGCATCATTGAGAGAGGAGAAAGTCAGGTTGAGCACAGGCCTTAGAAAAAAGGTAGGAAATTATGTGAAAAGAAAATAAGTGCAGGATAGAAGTTGTGCTGATATATGAGAACAGAACGCGATGTAGGACCCTGGATACTCTCAAGCTTTACATCCAGCCTATATTACTGGGAAAGACACTCAAGAGAAGAAACTTCAAGTTGTAAATCTGAGGGTTTGAAAATGTACGACGGAATGAAGATTGCAGAATGAAACTTAGTTTACTGTATTAACTAGTAATTATGTAACAAATTATATATTCAAAAACATATTTTTTTTACGTGCCAATGGTGTCTATAGCCTTTATAACCTTCAAATCTTCTCAATATCAAATAGTAGTATATGGGACTTGTAGAAAAGTTTTGATCAAATATACAATATATAATACAATGATGCAATATAATATATAATAATGCAATATACTAATGCAAGGAAGAAATGTAACCCCTTCATGACGGAGGTATTTTCTTTTTTGCTCTCCTTCTTCCCAGAGCCATATTTTTTTATTTTTTGGACAATATAGCCATGTAAGGGCTTGTTTTTTGTGGGACGAGTTGTATTTCTCAAAGGCATCATTGGTTTTAACATATCGTGTATTGGAAGCAGGAAAAAAATTGCAAGTGCGGTAAAATTGCAAAAAAGTGCAATCACACAATTGTTTTTTGATTTTCTTTTTTACTATGTTCACTAAATGCTAAAATTGACCTGCCATTATGATTTTCCAGGTCACTATGAGTCCATAGACACAAAATGTGTCAAGTTTCTTTTTTATCCATGTGGTGAAAAAATTCCAAACTTTGTTAAAAAAAAAAATTACGCCATTTACAGATACCTGTAGCATTTCCATTATTCATGATCTCAGGTTGGGTGTGGGCTTATTTTTTGCGTGCCGAGCTGACTTTTTAATAGTACCATTTTGGTGCAGATACAATCTTTCAATCGCCCGTTATTGCATTTTAATGCAATATTGTGGCGACCAAAAAAAACTTAATTCTGGCGTTTTGACTTTTTTCTCGCTAAGCCATTTAGCGATCAGGTTAATCATTTTTTTATTGATACATCGGGCGATTTTGAACTCGGACATACCAAATATGTATAAGTTTGATTTTTTTTATTGTTTCAGTTTGAATGGGGTAAAAGGGGGGTGATTTGAACTTTTATATTTTTTTATTTTTTTAATATTTTTAAAAGCAGACTAGAAGCTGCCATAACTCGATTGGCCTTGCTACATACAGGCGATGATGATTAGATCGCCTGTATATAGCAGAATTGCTTACTTGCTATGAGTGCCGACCATCGGCGGCGTTCATAGCAATCAGCCAGTAACAACCATAGAGGTCTGCAGGAGACCTCTGATTGTCATGCTGACCAATCGGTGACCCACGTTCACGTGACTGGGTCACCGATGGGTAGGATTTTGGGCTCAATGGCTGGAAGTGCACGTTAAATGCCGCTGTCAGAGTTTGACAGCGGCATTTAGCGGGCTAAAGCCGCGGGAGGATCATGAATCTTCCCGCAGCTGTTAGCGGCACATGTCAGCTATTCAAAACAGTTGACATGTGCTGGAAAAAATGTGGGATCAGTGCCGAAGCCCACATCAAAGGGAGGGTGTCAGACATCGACATAATATTACGCCCGATATTGGAAATGGGTTAAAGGAAAGAGACTAGTTTTGTGTCCAGCTATGGCCATATCGCTAAAATATATTCTCTCTGAAAAGCCAAAGCATTTAGGGCAGTATGAGTCAGATGACAGATTCCCTTCTGCCCTGCATTAGTATATTGAATTATTGTGATCAAAAACTTTGTGATAGTTATAGCGTGACCTGAACAATTTTGGTTCTGTTGGAAAGCTTGTGTATAACCAGCTTAAAAGAAGCTTGAAAAATCTAATAGAATGTACTTTATTTTCAGGATAATATCATGCAAAATAGTATATTCATGTATATTCATGTAATTGGAACTTGGTCCTGAGTGCCTGGAATTACTGATTTAGGGTGGAAACAGTAATATTTAACTACGCAAAAATGTTCGCCCAATAATCCCCAGACAGAATTATTTCATGCTTGTAACATGCCCATCAACCTACACCCTCTTTACTTCGGGTGAAGTTAATGTTAAAATTTGAAATACATTATTATTTTGCTTATACAGAATTAGAGGATCTGAGAGGTATGTCTTTTCAGATAACATAATCATAACATAAAAATTAAGTTGAAAAAGTAGTAATTTTAATTTATAAAAGATATAAACATAATGCAATGATTTTGCCATTTAGAGAAAGAAAATATTTCTGAATAACAGTAAATGATCCACAGTAGGTAGATATATAGATCACAATTTTTTCATCGACATACAGTACATTGCCAATATGCTGCTGACTGTAATGCCAGCAAGACAGTGTCTAGTATAAAAAAGCAAAATGTTGACTACTCATTATTGACAAAATTATTTTTTGGGTAAGAGCTTAGCAGAACACATAAAACCTCCTCTTACAATTCAAATATAATCAAGTACTTCAGCAAAGAATGAGATTCTTCAAAAAGTATAGACTGATATATTTACAAAAGTTAGCAATGGTTGACACTACAGTTCTATTCAAGAAATAGCCAAGGGAAAATCTAAGGGACTGACAAGGTATGTCCCATGATTGTTAATAAGACACTCCCTTCACTAATAGCTCTTTGAGCTAGGTTTTAGGTTAGAGGGCAACAACCTTAGGCCTAATACAGATGTCAATATTTTTCACGTACACAAAAGAAAAATGGTACTTGTGTTACCAGTGTTTTGGATCAGTGCATTATCAGTGTTGGGTTTGTGTGTCCGTTTTTACCCTCAAAGTGTCTTGATTATGTTTTTTACTAATGGAAAATAAATTACAAAGCTTCTCCCATCCTTTACAAAATAAAACACGAACAGCACACAGATTATGGGTCTATGGAAAACACATCCAGCACATGGATGTATCATTCATGTGCTGGATGTGTTTTTCATGGACCCATACACTTGTATTGGCACTTTTCACTTGTGGTACCAGAAAAAAACAGACATGTCTCCGTAAATTTTCCAAGGACACACAGTCTGTGAAGAAATACGGGCATGTGAACAGCCCCATAGACTATAACGGGTTTGTGTTGTATCCCTGAAAACAAATGGATAGAACATGTACATGCAGCTGAATAAGGCTTTAGTCTTTGTCCTAGATGAAGACAAGTCTACCTTCCACTCTCAGAACACCTTAAAGACTTAATTTATCATACGATACATTAGCCATGAAAATGGTCTGAAAATATATTCATTACAAAATGGCTTTGCCTCTAAAAATTCAAACATGAAAAATTTGTAGAGATAGATCGAACAAAATGTAATTTTGGAGTAACATAGAAATCTAATAGAGAGCTAGACAAATGGTAAGCAATACAAATATCAAATACTACACAAAGAAATAAAAGAAACAATGGGAAAATGAGGATTTACACTGTTCTACTTTTGCTTCATTGTCATATTTAGGCCAGTGAATCAGGGTATGTATGTGTTTAATTAGCTTTTATCTATTTTCTGCAATTAGACTGTATAAGTGGAATACAATGGTGAAATAATAGGTAGCCTAAAAATAATTTAACTGGTTGTTAATCCCATCAAGTTTCTAAACAATCGCAAAAATTATGGCATTTTGGCAAAATTTTAGCAACACTTCATTTGCAATTACAAAATCCCATACATTAGATGACATTTGTAAAATTGTCACATTCAGTGGTATAAAGACACCTTGGATTCTTCAATGGCTGGTTAAATATTAACTAACATCAGCTATTTGTAGCACAAAGTGATAAGAATAAAATTAGCAGCTGTTAACCTATTACATTCACAAATCTGCTAATCTATGAAAATCAGCATACTTCTGTAGATCGGAAATCAGATTAAGTTTAGCTTCTAACCATTTTCTGGGTTAAACATTAACCAGGAAAATGGTGAAAGAGCTACATTTAATAAAGTGGATTTTTCATCGGATTTCATAAGACAAACTGAATGCATTACTTAGATGGATTGTCCTCTACTAGGACACTACTATACCCCACGCTTCACCCCTAAAAATGAAAACTCTTATACTCCCCTTCCATCCCAGGTGCCGTTCCCGTGGTGACGGCACTCGGTCTACCTGGGCCTCTTGTGTGATTGTTGATGACACGTGACGCCCAATCAGCGCTGATGTCACTGTCCCCACCATCAGACGAATTGAACATGAAGACGAAGTTCAGGCTGCCTCTGTTCTCTGACTTCCTCTTCGTGTTCAATTGTCTGAAGGGGAGGGACAGTGATGACAGCGCTGATTGGGTGCTGGGGTCAAGTGTCACATCAACCACACGAGAGCCCCAGGGAGAGTGAGTGCCAACATCAAGAGAACGGAGCTGACACAGGAGGTGAGTAGAAGAATTTTTACTTTATTGGGGCCAAGCGTGGGATATGACAAGGAGTTGTTCAAATAGTGGACAACTTGTTTAATAGAGCTCTAAGAGATGATAAGAATTCTTTATTTACTTTAAACATATATCCGAATGGCTGTATATTTCTTTTGGAAACTGAATCTCTGCACATCCAGCCTATTTGAAAGCTCCTCATTGTCCCTCCTCCCTGGTGCTGCTGAGATCTCCCACTGCTCAGTACAAGCTGCATCTGTTAGGCAGGTTGGGTGGAGGCTGAATACACTTGCTCATGAGGTATTTTTTTCAATAGCTGGACTCATGATCATGATCATCGTCATATCTAGATTTCAGAGCTGCTCTAATTTTTCAAAGAAGTAAACCAGTCTCTTCACTTCTAATAGTGATGGTAAGGCATAACATTTGTAATGCAAAATCTGCTGACCGATATGGGAAGCATGGTGGCAGCATGTGGGTTCAAATCCTACCAAGGACAACACCTGTAAGGAGTTTGTATGTTCTCCCAGTTTTTGCGTGGGTTTCCTCCCACACTCCAAAAACATACTGATAGAGAATTCAGATTGTGAGCTCCATTTGGGACAGTGATAATATCTGTAATGTGCTGTGGAATGTGTTAGAAGATGCAGGATAGGAAAAAAGTGGTCAGACAATCCGTGCTGCGAATCGCTATGAACAATTATTAATTATTACAGTGGTCTTTATTCGACACGTTTCGAAGTTTCACAGAACTTCTTCCTCAGGAAAAAAAGTTTCTGTGAAACTTCGAAACGCGTCGAATAAAGACCACTGTAATAATAATTGTTCATAGTGATTCGCAGCGCGGATTGTCTGACCACTTTTTTCCTATCCTGCATCTTCTACATCGGTCCCTCGTGGATTTGTGGTTTCTGCAGCAGCGAATCCTCCATGCTTATTACAAGCTCCATCTGGTGAGTGTATTATTTTTAAACTGATATACCTACACTGGATAATGCACTATTGCGCTATTTCTCTTCAATAGTATCCCTGTGGAATGTGTTGGAACTACGTAAGTAAGCATAATAATAATAATGTCCATTTTTCAGTGGTAAATGGAGTTTTACATAACTAAAATTTAACCACTAGAGATGGAAGAATCGATTTATGCAATGTCATCACTGCCGTTTGATGCACAACTGATGTCAGGCCAGCCCAGCTAATCAAAAGAGAAGCTGCAGTTGCAGTCAGGCAAGCGGCGATACGCATGGCTCGCATAACCACTGTAAATAAGAAACGTTCTACCACTTTATAATATACTTTTGGGGATAACATTTTAAGTCAGCTTTTCCTGGGACTTCATTGCCTTTATTTGCATCAATTTATCAAGGCGTTTCAAAATGTTTGATATCTTTACAATCCTTATATGTAACACTAGAGCATTTTTTCTACTTTTTATGCCATATTCTGCTAACTGGAGAAAGTTTGTCAACGTTTTTTAAAAAAAGTTACTATTCATAAATCTGAAATGACATTATTCCCATAGCTAGCAACATCCACTTTCCCACCCACTTTTTAAAAACATCAAGAGCGATATCAATCTCAAAATGTCTCAACTTTTTGCACAAAACTACATGCGACAGATCTGCGGCTTGTTTGTGCAAAAAACAACCATGCTGAATCTCATTTGTTTTGTGTTTACACTGTTTTAAAGATTTTTTGGGTGTTAATGTACACTCTTTACATTCACTGCCCACAAACCTGTAGATAGCTAGTCCTGCTGAGATATGAATACAATTATTTGCAGTCCTACCATTGCTTCTTGACCCAAGTATACTGCGCTCCAGAATGACAAATTGTCCTGACTTAATAAAAAGTAAGAAAAAGACTAAAAATGTACCAGTTTCCTGTATCTGAACGTGAACAAGTGTTCTCATTCCCTGACATTAAACAAAACCCTGAATTTGGTGTGGTATTGGAATATAAAATAAATTGATGAAATGGGCTGTATGATGTTAGAAAAATACACTGAACTGAGAAAATTAAAGTGGCACTCCCACCAAAGTTTTTATCCTCTTAATATATTGCAATCATCGTATCATACAGCACTGTGTACTTACAATTGCTTATTTTGCCCTTCTACCCAGTTAATTTCTCTCTTTTCCATTAGGTCTATGACATAACATGATTAAAATCTGACTAGCTGAATTCTTCTAAGCTCTATGTAGAAACAGGAAGTCTGTTTTCTGGGCATGAGTCATCACTGCAAGAGTCCCTAGCTGCCCAGTTCCACCCCCTCTTAAACACCTGACTCAGCTCCTATGCTCTCCCTCTCCCCTCTGTCCAGATTTTTCAGTGAGTAGAATTGTAGTTCTAATAATGACTCATGCAGAGAAAAGAGTCTTCCTGTTTCTACATACAAATTATAGGAAATCAGAAATTTCATTGTGATGTTACTGGCGACTACTGGCTAAATAAAACGACTAAACACAGCAATAAATCTACTACTTGTATAGCAATCATAAATGGCATAAATGGTACTAACTACAATGATTCTTATTAACACCTGTACAAAGCTTTGCTGTGGTGAACTCCAGGGTATACTTATATCTCACAGAAAGCAACAATATGTATTTATTCATCCTTATGTTTAATTGAATCATCCACTGAAACTGAAAGAGAATATACACAGGTCAGCCATACCATTAAAAACCACAGACAGGAGAAGGGAATAACATTGATTATCTATTAATAGTGGCACCTGTCAAGACAAGAAAAGAGCTACTGTACCACAGAGGGAATTTAGTATGACTTGCAATTTCTTCCTTCTAACTCGTGGACTTTCTGAGTGGTTGGTGGTTCTACTGACAGCTATATAGGTATTCTCACTTATACAAGCAATGGTGGGGCAGATTTATCAATACTATCTAATTTTTAGACACTGCAAACTTAGCAGTATCTAAATTGAGAGAGGGGTCAAAATTATCTTAGGGTATGTTCCCACGGTCAGTAAACGCTGCGGATTTGACGCTTCGTACATCCGCAGCATCAAACCTGCAGCAGCAAGATGTTACAGCATAGTGGATGGGATTTTAAGAAATCCTATGCCCACTATGTGTTCAGAGATGCCCGTGGCATCCCTGCGTAAACAAACATGTGGCGCCTCTTTCCAGACCGCAGCATGTCTATTTATGTTGCGGAGACACATCCTAGATCCGGTAAATCATACCAAGTCAGGGGCTTTTTCATATGCGAGTCCTCTTATGTTATATATTTGATTAAATGTCCGTGCGGTCTCGGGTATGTTGGTGAAACAACCCAACATATCCGGGACCGCATATCACAGCATAAATCCACCATTCGGTGTAAAAAATTGCTATTACCGATTCTTGCACATTTGTGGCTGCAGGTCATAATGTATCTCAACTGAAATATCAAGTTATTGTGAGTATTCCATCACCTAAGTGACAGAATTAAAAAATTGAAATCTAGAGAATCATTATGCATTTTTACACTACAGACATTAGAGCCATGGGGTATGAATAGGGAATACGAAGTCTCGTATTGACTACCAATGTATTGATAATGTGACACAACATGACATGTTTTATAATGATGTTTTTCTTTTTCTGTATTCTCTGCAGATTACATAAATGATCCCGGTAAATACCTTTATCTATTTGCTTATGTTTCTCCCTTCCCCCCCCTTTATTTCCCCTTTCCCCCCTCAATTTTTCCTTTTTTTTTCCTTTTCTATACATCCTTTCTATTCATCTCTCCATTAACCTTCTAAATGTTGTTCTCCTTTCCCACTTAGGGTTAACAAGCACGTCACTTTTGCTCCACGACTTATACAGCCGCTTAACATGCATGCGTTGTCCCTCTCCCTTCTCTCCCCTCCTCAGCTTTTTTCGTCATCTGGCAGGGGCTCACCCGATCTATATCGCCCAGCGGGCATGTGCACCTACAACCCTTTCCTTTATTCTTTGGTCCGTCCTGAACACAGGAACAGATCTCCTTAGCATGCACGCGCACTCTCAGTTTCAATCCTCTTACTGCTTCTCGGTCACATGACTCACAGGATCTGACGTTACCGGGTTATAAAAGGTCCTGTTGCACAGCAGTCACTTCGCTCACCTGGGATCAGCCACATGCTCATTCCGTCACTAAAGCAGGTAACTTTTATAGTTCTTATTTATTCTTCCTGCTTATTCCTGATTGTTATTACCTCTTACTTCATGGCTTATCTCCTTACCCGTGATCTGATTCCCCTATGGGATTTTGTAGTGTTGGGCCATATGCCCTAATTGTTTTATTGACATGTGTATGTCTCTTCCTCTCAGCCAGTAACTAGGGTTAAAATTACTCTTTAATTAGGCAGAATTATTTTTGATATATTCTTGATAATGTCCTCCCTTTTGAGAAATGTATTCTTCTTAATGAATGTATTACTCTGCTGAGGGAGATCTCATACCCATGGTGTATGTTATTTTGTTATATGATGCATCACATTTATATTGAATTATACAATGTTACCGTTTTATTTTCATTAGAATGCACCCTTGATAAAGGCTACCAAAGCCGAAACGTTGGGATTATTGCTTCTGTTGAACCTTTACATTTGGCTGTGAACTCCCAGATTGACATATGATGGAATAAATTATGTTCTAAGCAATACATTTTCTGCTTTTTGCTCAACTTTATTGTGTGCTTGGGGTCATTTCATAACAGTGACTTTATATTTTTTCCCCGAAGCACCAACCCTATATATATTTTGAGTGCATGAGCCCTTTATTTCTGTCCATCATTGCCCCAAACTGTCAGCACTCATATAGCACTGACACCTGCTTTTGATCACGCTGGTGCTTGGAGTGAGCGATCATCATGCCGTATATGTACGGCGGCTTGCGGGAATGCACTTCCCACAGCTCTGTACACGTACGGCGGATGTCGCTGAAAGCATGCTGCAGTTACTTATTCTTTTCCCTCCTTCTGAAACATACCATGACACAAATATTATAAGTCTTTTCTTTGGTCATCAGCCCTGAGACCTAACTAGTGAAGACAATCAAATCTTTTGAAATTCTAATTTTGTCAAGGTCGGCAAATGTTTCCCAAAAATTCTATTTTCAGAAATTACTTTTGCCATAAATTGCAGGTGCTCCAATTGCCCTAAAAAGATGTGTACAACATTCTGATAGACTTTTTATATTTGCTTTTAAATAAAAAAAGTCACTCATAATAATTTATGATCAGACAGGCCATTCTGTTCAGAATACTAATTCAAACAGATGGTGTCATTGTCAGGGGTAATATCATCCTGCTGTGACTGAAATGAGTAACGTGTCATTTATTCTGGAAACAAAGGAGGTAAATTGTGGCTTCCACTCAGAGGTATTATCCCCCGGATGCAGATACCAGTAGTGGTGGTGGTGCTTCTGCTGCAACTTGTGTTTCCAAGTGTCCTAGCTATGGTATGTTTCTTTTTATTTTTATACTACCATTGTCAGTGCCACTTTTTCTTTTACCATACAATTGTACAACACTATAATTAACCTTTTAATATTCTTTTCAACCCAAATTATTCAACCCTTGCCAAAAAGAATGTAAAAAAATAATACGAGCTTCATTATACACCTCTGAGTTCATGTACCAAACATCAGATACTCCAAAAAATATATCCAGACAAAATGAAAGAAACATATATTTAAAGGAGGGAACAAGTCACCTGATGCATGATGTCAAAACCACAGGCAGCATGAATCAGAGCTTAGTTGCTCGGTTGCAGGAAAATATACTTTTTTTGATTTATTTGAAGATCTGTCTGAATGCCATAGGAAGAAACCTGACTAGTCTATCCGATGCCATCCATGGCTTGCTTTTCCCAGTGTGGATCCAGGAGATTGATAGGTCTCTTCTGATGTACTCCCATGAAAGAGACCTGTCAATAAGCTAGAGCAATGCTGGGAGTATCCAGCCTAGGGCTGCACCAGACTAGTTTGGTCTCTGTCTATGGTCCCTAGCCGGATCTTCAAACTATAATTTCTCTGAAATGCTGGAGAATTTCAGAAAAAATATATACCTGATGCTGATTCATGCGATCCATGGCTTGGGCAACCTGAATTAACTGTCAGGTTAACTTTAAAAATGGTAAATCCAGGAAATATTAATGCTGCTGCATTTAGGTTCCCAATTTACATTTTGCACTGCAGCCATTTCTGAAGTACAGCTCATTTGTGATAGATTCTGATTTCAGGAAAACCGTTGTGATAAAAGACTCAAACATTATATTCATAGACAAACCATTTATAATAAATACCAGATGAATACTATATAATATTTTATGTCATACGTTATATTTTTTCCTTCAGAAGATGTTCACATGTTGTTTTCTGATAATTATTTCTCTTGAAGTCATTAATGCACTTATGTAATATCAGATTGTTTGAGAACAGAATTTCTACCAGCCATTAGTTCTTGAGTGAAATTGGAATTTAACATAAATCAGTCTATGGACTCTTATATTTCCTGATGTACTTTCAGATGGTAATTAATATCAGACAATCTGAACCACATTGGTATTAAAAAGGAAGTACAGTATATCACAAGTATCGACATGTGATAATGAAAGTCGAAGTTATTTGAATTTGCAGCACATCCAACTCCTTTTAATAGAAATATTCCTTACTACATTAAACCTTTTCTCTGCTTTTTGCTGACATTTCACATTGTAATAAGTTACTAAATATCCAAGATTAAATTAGTGCTCCAAAATTGGAAAACCTAGCAAGAATTGGCTTAATTTCTAGCATACACTTGTAAAATTCCAACACTAATCTGAATTAACTGTTATTATTATTATTTATTTATAAAGCACCATTGGTTCCATGGTGCTGCACATGAGAAGGGGTTACATACAAATTACAGATATCACTTACAGTAAACAAACTAACAATCACAGACTGATATAGAGGGGAGAGAGGACCCTGCCCTTGCGGGCTTACATTCTACAGGATGGTGGGGAAGGAGACAGTAGGTTGGGGGGTTGCAGCAGCTCTAGTGATGGTGAGGCAGTAGCTCCAGTAGTGGTGAGGAGGCAGCAGGGATCATTGCAGGCCTGAAGAGATGGGTTTTCAGGTTCCATCTGAAGGATCCAAGTGTGGTTGGTAGCCGGACGTGTTGGGGCAAGGAATTCCAGAGGATGGGGGCTATTCGGGAGAAGTCTTGGAGGCGGTTGGGTGAGGAGCGAATAAGTATGGAGGAGAGAAGTTCTTGGGAGGATCGGAGATTACATGAGGGAAGATATCTGGAGATTAGTTCAGAGATATATGGAGGAGACCGGTTATAGATGGCCTTGTAGGTCAGTATCAGTAATTTGAATTGGATACGCTGAGGAAGTGGGAGCCAGTGAAGAGATTTGCAGAAGGGAGAAGCGGAGGAGTAGCGAGGAGAGAGATGAATTAATCAGGCAGCAGAGTTAAGGATGGACTGGAGAGGTATGAGGGTGTTAGTAGGGAGGCCACAGAAAATGATGTTGCAGTAGTTGAGACGGGAGATCATGAGGGCATACACAAACATTTTACTAGAGTGAGGGTTGAGGAAGGGACTGATTCTATAAATATTTTTGAGCTGAAGGTGGCAGAAGGTGGTGGAGAGAGCTTGGATGTGCAGTTTGAAGGACAGGGCAGAGTCAAGAGTTACTCCGAGGCAGCGGACCTCTGGTACGGGGGAAGGCGAGATGTCATCAATTGTTATAGATAGGTCAGGTAAGGAAGATTGGTGTGATGGGGAAAGATGATCAGTTCAGATTTGTCCACATTCAGTTTGAGGAAGCAGGAGGAGAAGAAGGAGAATATGGCTGATAGACACTCTGGGATTCTGGAGAGCATTGAGGTGACTGCTATGATTGGGTCACAGAGGAGGAAAATAAAACCAAGCTAAGTCACAGAAAACCAGAGAGGTTGGTAACTACGTGGATTGCAGACCCCTGATCCTAACCACACAACTAACCGCAGCCGTGGAGCGTACCTACGATGATTCTAGATGCCTCTTCACAGCCGGAGGACTAAATAAGCCTAAAGCAAGAAAAGGGGAAATCTAAACTGCCCCAGAGCAGACCCCAAAGGAATAGACAGCCCCCACACATGTATTGATGGTGAAACAAGATGAAAGCACAAACACAGGTAGGAAAATAGGCTGAGCGAACGATGGGGCCCACACTAACTAGAAAGGACAGGAAAGGAAAGATACTGTCTGCAATCACGCCAAAAAACCCTGCAAAAAATGTCCAACACTTCTGATAGCAAAAAAAACCCTGAAGTCACTAGACTTCACCCACTATATCAGAACTCTGGCATATTCTGAGAACAGAGCAAACAGAGGCCAATCTAATAAGAGACAAAAAGCAAACTGGCACATACAGTAACATAAGAGTGGAAATTCAGCACAGCCCAAAAACTGAATAGACCAAACCAAATCAAATGTGAACATTAGCAGAGAAAACTTAGATTGAGAAGACAGGAACTGAGCTGGAAACCAAGACCTCAGGAGGCAGGAAAAAATGACCAGAATGAAAATAGGGAGTTGGCTGTCTTAAATCCAGTCTGAGACTCCAGATGTCCAATCGTCATCCTCATTATCAGGTGGCAGGTCTCTGTTAATTAAATCAGCTTCATTACCTCCTGCCACCACCAGAGGGAGCCCGGGAAGAGAACTCACAACTCCTCTGTCAGCACAAACAGTTCCCTCACCAGAAACCAGAGGCAGACCAGAAAATGAGTTCACAACAGGTGACGTCTGGGCCAGAGAGGTAGATCTGAGTATCATAGGCATAAAGGTGGTACTGGAATCCGTGGGACTTTATGAGTTGTGCCAGGTCAAGTGTATAGATTGAGAAGAGTAGGGGTCCTAGAACAGAGCCTTGGGGGACTCCAACAGAGAGAGGGTGGGATGAGGAGGTAGTGTGGGAGTTGGAGATGCTGAGTGTGCAGTTGGAGAGGTATGAGGAGATCCAGGATAGGGCAAGGTCTTTGATGCCAAAGGAAGAGAGGATCTGTAGTAGGAGGCAGTGGTCAACTGTGTTGAAGGCAGAGGACAGGTCTAGAAGGAGGAGTATAGAGTATTGTCCGTTCGCTTTGGCTGTAAGTAGGTCGCTAGTAATTTTGGTCAGGGCTGTCTCAGTGGAGTGGTGGGGGCGGAAACCATATTGTAGATTGTCAAAGAGCAGGTTAGATGAGAGATGGGAGGAAAGCTCTGTGTGGAAACGCTGCTCCTTGGAAGTGAATGGTAGCAGTGATATTGGGCGATAGCTGGAAATAGTGTTTGGGTCAAGGGTTGGCTTTTAAGGATAGGTGTGATTGTGGCATGTTTGAGAGCAGAAGGGAAGGTACCAGAAGTTAATGAAAGGTTGAAGAGGTGGGTTAGGGATGGGATAAGAGTGATGGCGAGGTTGGGGAGGAGATGAGATGGTATCGGGTCGAGTGCACAAGTGGTGAGGTGTGATTTGGAGAAAAGATGAGCAAGCTCCCCTTCAGTGATGTTGGATAAGGAGGTTATTGGGTTTGGGCATTGGTCTGGTATACAGAGGTGTTGTGGTGGTTGAATAATAAAGACTTGCCGTGTTTGGTCTATCTTGCTTTTGAAGTGCGTGGCAAAGTCCTCAGCAGAGATTAGGGAAGTTGGAAGGGGCAGTGGTGGGCGGAGGAGGGAGTTAAAAGTATTGAACAGCTGTTTAGGGTTGTGGGATAAGAAAGATAAGAAAGATACAAGGGATGTAAAGAAGGCCTGTTTAGCAGAAGTGAGCTGATTTGAAAGCAAGTGTTGCTTGTTTGAGTGCAGTAAAGTCGTCTGGCGAGTGCGTTTTCTTCCAGCGCCGTTCAGCAATTCTCGATGCTTGCCGAAGCTTTTTAGTGATGTTATTGTGCCAAGGTTGTCTATTGATTTGTCGCACTCTGTTATGCATGAAAGGGGTGACCGAGTCGATGGCTGATGCAACAGTGGCATTGTAGAAACTAGTAGCATTGTCTGTGTTGTGGAGTGAAGATATGGAGAACAGTGGTAGGATAGAGTCAGAGAGTGTGCGAGTGTCTAGATGTGTGAGGTTTCTGCAGGGGGTGCATGTTTCTGGACATGGGTGACAGGTGAGGAGGACAGGGATAAGAGAGTAGCTGGTGGTCAGATAGAGGGAGTGGGGAGGTTGTGAAGTTAGATAGAGAGTAGAGGCAGGTGAAGACCAGGTCTAATGTGTGTCCGTCTATGTGGGTGGCTGAGGAGGACCACTGAGTAAGTCCAAAGGATGAAGTAAGGGACAGGAGTTTGGAAGCTGCCGACTGGTGGGTGTCAATGGGGATGTTGAAGTCACCCATGATGATGGTGGGAATGTCAGCAGAGAGAAAGTAAAGGAGCCAGGTAGAGAATTGGTCAATGAAGGCAGTGGTCGGGCCTGGAGGTCGATATATGACAGCCACTTGGAGGTTGGAGGCAGAGTAGATGCGGACAGCATGGACTTCATAAGAGGTGGGATTGGGTTGAAGGTGCATTTGGAGGAAAGAAGGCCCACTCCTCCACCATGTCTGTTGCCAGGGTGAGAAGTGTGGGTGAAGTTGAGGCCACCATAGCATAGCGCAGCAGGGGAGGCAGTGTCAGAGGGTGTCAGCCATGTTTCAGTGAGGCCAAGGAAGGAAAAATTGCAAGAAGTAAAGAGGCTGTTAATCACATGGAGTTTATTGCAGACGGAACGGGCATTCCAGAGTGATCCAGAGAGAGGGAGCAGGGTGGTGGGCATGAAGGGCACGGATTTGAGGTTGGAAAGATTTTGGGTGTTTATATTGGGTTGGGAGCGATAGAAGGGGGTAATGAGGAGAAGCAGAGAGAGGCAGAGCAGGTGGGAGAAGGAGAGTGGATGACTTATTTTATGTTTTATTAGGAGAGATGAGGTTGAGGAGCAGGTTAGCGGAGGTCAGGTGGGGAGGCAAGAGGGAAGGAGAGATTATTACATGGCTAGAGGGTGCTGGGGTTTGTGGATAGCGAAGGAGAGGAGTAATGGAGCCAAAACATTTACAGTATATATCAGCATGATGAATGTAAGTGTGGAGGAAAGAGAAAAAAATTTAGTATATTTAAACAGTGGTTAGTCGTATGTGGCGCCCCCAAGAGTACGGTCGCCGCAGTGGCATTTCCTCCCTCCTAGCGAGTGTGATGTCATGCTTGTAGCAATGAAAGGGTCTCTCTATCAGGTAATTCCAGCACACAGCACAGTTCCTACTCCGGGCCAGCAGAGGGAGCTCTGAACCTAACTGCTGAGGAGCTGCTCTCTGTGGTCGGAAGGAAGGAAGTTAGTGAGTTGGTGCAGAGAAAGGGAAGAGTGTGTTAGGAGTGTCGGAATGCACTAAATAAAAATATAAATAAAGTGCATTCGCCACTTGGGGTCCACCGTGCAGTAGATGTTTAAACCGCTGCAAGGTGGTGGCAGAGCAATCAGGCGGTAGTGTGCACAGGGCTAGATATCACCCAGGTGCACAAAAGCAGTCTCTGTTGTACTCACAGAGCTGCTAACACAAATAATAAATATAATTGCACTGAGCCTGTTAGAGACACAGAGACTCAGCGGCACATAAGCGGTAAATGGTCACTGGAGTAGTTCAAGATGACGGCACTACATCTGCCAAGACCTACCGTAAACACTCGTGTGCACAGCGTTGCAACTGCGAATGCGCACTAAAGCTGCTACAGCAGCGCGGCGTAGGACTTGCTGCCAGATAACACCGCGGTAACGCAGGCGCGATGTTGGACGCTAGCAGTTGTGCTTGTGGAGCAATGGCGCGCTGGCACTAATACTGGCTATAACTCATTCCATCACACAGACGTAATATCATAGGAATGGGGTTTCAAATGAGTCATTCACCAGATCATGCATCCATCAACATACACACAGCAGCAAGTATGACTATACTAGCGCATGGCGGAACAGCCATGCGCACTTTTTATAGCAAACGGGACCTTCCGGAAGTCTCCAGAACTCTGAGCTGAACCAATGGGATTAGGAGCAGGACCTGAGCACCTGACTCCCGAACACCAATGGGGGCTCGTTCCACAAGCATGCTCAGAAGATGGAAAGAAGGACTTAGCCTCTGGAGAGAGTTGCTGCAAAGCAATCTCCTCTGCAATATATTCTGCAGTAGGCAATGAGCAGGAGACTGTAGAATGTGAGGGTCTAGATTCCTGCATAGTACGGGCAGAAATCTGACTCCTAACATTACCCCCCCTCCTAGGGCCCCCTCCTCCCTGAGCCTTCCGACCCACCAACCTGTGCCCAACTGTGGCATAGGCCTCAAACTCATCCGAAGATGAGCCTGGTGTCCTGGTAGGTGACACAGACAACCGGGACACACGGAAGGCGTTAGGGGAAGCAAGATCACCAGGTTTCAAAAGGGACACCCGGGAGACGATGGGAGCGCGAGACTGCAGAATGTGAGGGTCTAGATTCCTGCATAGTACGGGCAGAAATCTGACTCCTAACAGAGTGTAGACATGTGGAGACAAGCTGGGAACTGAGATGGAGTCAAGCTCACCCCTAAGCTGAAGCGCATTGATCGGTCCACCCCTGCAACCGAGGCGGTCTAGATACTTAAGGTCCCACAGCAGAAACCGGAGGAACAAGAGTCTGTAAATGCTCTGTTCCCAACTGAGACTCGACGTCACAGCAGCAAAGTGTGGGAGCCAGAGAGAGAGGGCTACAGCTGCCTGCCATGCGAGTGGAGTTCTAAGTAGAGCAAGCAAGAGGAACTTGAGTGTAATTCATAACTACAAGTACTTCTGATTAGCGCTAGAAAGGAGACACAACCCATCTGCATAGAGAGATTCCTAAGTTGCTTCCAGGCTGATCAACTCCTGTACCATCTGTGATCTGAATCCTGGACTGTACCTACAGAGCACAGTAAAAGGTAAAAGAAACTGCACTCTGTCGGGTTCTTTGAATTCTCCCTGCAGCCCCTTCAGCACTGCTACATCTCTGTGTCTAAACACTACCTCATCTACCTTAACATCTACTACTACTGCCCTGGGACTACAGCTCTGCCTGTGGAGAGCTTTACTAAAGGGCCTGTCACACTAAGCGATATCGCTAGCAATATCGCTATAACGTCACTGGTTTCTGTGACGTTATAACGATATTGCTAGCGATATTCGCTATGTCTGATACTTACCTCCGACCGCTCCCCCGCTGGTTATCGCTGATCGTGTGAGAACGTCCTGGGCCGTTTCTCGTCGTCAGCTTCCTGCTGGGCTTCCTGCTGTGGAGACGAGCGACATGTGGACGTGGGCGGGAGGACGTCTTCATCGCCTCATCAGACACGTAAGTAGCGACCCCCGACCCCTGCGAAGTCGCTGGTGAGATCTGCCTGTGTGGCAGCTCACTAGTGACCACTTAGCGATGTACCAGCGATCCTGACCGCGTCATATCGCTGGTCAGGATCGCTGGAACATCGCTAAGTGTGGCAGTACCTTTACTCTGCTGCATCATGCTGCTGTTCCACCTTCTGACCAGATACCACAGGTAACAAATATGAACCTAGCACTCAACTTAAAGGTATTCGTAAGGCGGTTTATTGTAGTACACAAAAAAAGACGTTTCGGTCAATGTGACCTTCTTCAGTTACTTGTCAGTATATAGGAGAGGGGCAAATGTGCCTCCAGATGCGGTGTCGCCTTACAAATACCTTTAAGTTGAGTGCTAGGTTCATATTTGTTGCTTTAACGGTTTGGGAACCTAACCTTAGCACCATCTTGAGTTGTGCTCACGGTGTTCTTTCTATACAGATACCACAGGTGGCATCACAAACTATCTACCCATAAACTTTATTCAATCCACCTATTTGAGATGGACACCCAGGGCCACGGACCGCATCACTGCTACAGCAACTTATCCCTTTAAGACACCGGTCCGGTACCGAGTAAACCCATAGCTCTGGGGGTGCTCCACGTACCTATTCAAATTTCAAACTTAACAGCCAATAATATGGTTATTGTAGACTCTAGGATATAATATGAATAATTTCATAAAGTGCTGGCACCTTGTAATAGATATAATTTATGCTGAATGATGTTATCCATCAATTGTTTTTACATTTTTTTAAATATACATTCACATTTTTATTTGTACTTTGTATTATTAACCCCTGCCTTCACCCAAAGCCTGTTTTCACCTTTCTGAACAGGCCAAATTTTATCATTCTGACCAGTGTAATTTTATGTGGTAATAACTCTGCCACAATTCAATGCATCCCACCGATTCAGAGACTTGTTTCTTGTGACATATGGTACTTCACGACAGTGGTAAAATTTGTTTGATTTGATTTGTATTTACTTGCGAAAATATCGGAAATTTGGAGAAAATGTCGAAAATTATGGAATTTTCAAACTTTAAATTTACATGCCCTTAAAATCAGAGAGTTATGTCACACAAAACATTAAATAAATAACATTTCCCACATGTCTACTTTACATCAGCACAATATTTGTTTGTTATGAAGTTAGGAGGGTTAAAAGTTGACCAGCAAGTTCTTAATTTTACATTTTTTTTTAGAGACCACATCACATTTGAAGTGAATTTGAGGGGCCTATATGACAGAAAATGCCCACAAATGACACCATTCTATAAACTGCACCTCTCAAGGTGCTCAAAACAACATTCAAGAAGTTTATTAATCCCTCAGGTGTTTCACAGGAATTAAAGGAATAAAGGAATGTGGAAGGAAAAAAATGAACATTTACCTTTTTCACAAAAATTTTATTTAGACCCAAATATTTTATTTTTGCAAGGGTACCAGGAAGAAATTGACACCAAAATTTGTTGTGCAATTTATCCTGAGCATTCCGATAACAGATATGTGGGTGAAAACCACTGTTTGGTCCCTCGGCAGAGCTTAGAAGGGAAGGAATGCCATTTGACTTTTTGAATGTTAAATTTGCTGGAATATTTAGCGGACTCCATGTCGCTTTTGGAGAGCCTCTGATGTGCCTAAAGAGTGAAAACTGCTCACAAGTGACATCATTTTGGAAACTAGACCCCTCAATGAACTTATGTAAATGTGTGGCGAGTACCTTGAGCCTCCAGGTGCTTCACAATAGTTTATAACGTTGAGCCATGAGAATAAATCCGTTTCCCCACAAAAATGTTTTTAGCCCCAAATATATTATTTTCACAAGGGTAACAGGAGAAAATGGACCATAAAATTTGTTGTGCAATTTCTCCTGAGTAAGCAAATACCCCAAATGTTGGGGAAAACTACTGTTTGGGAGCACGGCATGGCTCAAAAATGATGAAATGATGTTCTGGAACAGCAATTTTGATGAAATTTTCTGTGGGTGTCATGTCATTTTGGAGAGTGCTTGATGTGCCTAAACAGTGGAAACCCTGCACAAGTGACCCCATTTTGGAAATTAGACCCCTTAAGAAATTTATATAGATGTATGGTGAGCACATTGAACTCCTAGGTGCTTCACGGAAGTTTATAAAGTTGAGCCATGGAAATAAAAGCAAAACAAAATACATTTTCCCCACAAAAATGTTGTTTTTTATTTTCACAAGGATAACAGAAGAAAATGGGCCCCAAAATTGTTGTGCAGTTTCTCCTGAGTATACCAATGTTGTCAAAAACTACTTTTGAGGTACAGTGCAAAGATCAGAAGGGAAGGAGTGCCATGTTGTGGTTATGATTTTGCTGGACTGGTATGAGGGTGCCATGTCACATTGGTAGAGCCCCTGAAGTGCCACAAGAACAGAACCCCCATTAGTGACCCCACTACACCACTCAATGAATTTATCTAGGGATGCAGTGATCAAATTGACATTATATGTGTGTCACAAAATGTTATACCATTAAGCAGTGACGAAAAAATAATTACTTTTTACCATCAAAAACCATTTTTAGATATCTATAATATTTCCATATTTCGGATGACAGACTCATGTAAGAGCTAGTTTTTTGCGGGACGAGCTGACGTTTTTATTGGTACCATTTTCGGCAAATTGCATCTTTTGCTCAATTTCTATTTTTGGATTTTTGGGAGTCAGATTGAACAAACACCAGGAATTTAGGAAATGTTTTTTTTTATGCCATTCCGATTGTGGTAAAATTGATAAGGCAGCTTTATACTAGGGGTCAGTACAATTACAATGATACCCCATTTACATATTTTTCATGTTTTTGCATTTTTACGCAATAAAAATTATTTAATAGAAAAAAATAATTATTTTTGCATCGCTTTATTCTGAGAGCTATCACTTTTTTACTTTTCCGCTGATGGAGCTGTATAGCAGCTTCTTTTTTGTAGGACAAGATAACATTTTCAGAGATACCATTTTTGCTTATATTTGTCTTTCAGATTGCTTTTTATTCCACTTTTTGCTAGGCAGTTTGATGATAAAGCATAGTTTTTTGCCTTGTTTTTTTCATTTATTTTTTTAACGGTGTCCACGGAAGGGGTGACTAGTGGGAGAGTTTTATAGGACGGGTTATTCTAGATGTGGCGATACCAAATATGTGTACTTTTTTGTTTATTTTGTTTTTACATAAATACAGTGTGTCGATAAATCCATGGTGCACTTTTGACCAGTCACAGGAAAGTATATAAGTATACCATAATCCCTGGATCTGACGTCCTTAGACTTACTTTTGGGGTTAGGCGAAGCAATATGTGCACACTGAACGCATCAACAATATTAATCACTTAAAACAGAGAATCACAGACGTTATTCACTCTGTTACACCAGACGTCCTTACCCGTGTGTGGCAAGAACATCACTATCATTTGGATGTGTGTAGGGCAACAAATGGAGCCCACATCGAACTGCACTGAATAGGTATGAAACTGGGAGAGTTTTTCTTTTATTTGGAGCAGATTTCACATTTCTATCATTTTTTGTTGCTTTCCAGTGACTGGTCAAAAGTGCACCACGACTTTATGGACACACTGTAAATGTATTTATTGGAATAATATTTTTCTTTTTTTGTTTTTTATTTTGTGATTATACCGGGTGAGTCATAAAGGACGGACGTTTTTAAACTAATCATAAAATCGTTAAATATTTATTAAATATAAATGTATTCACAGATTTGGTTACGTATACTGACAAATATTTGACAAATTCAAGTGTGGAAAACAACATCTGCCATGTGGTGGCCATTATCAGTGATGCATTTCCAAAGGCGTTCTTGGAAGTTGGCATCAACACGTTCCAACACAACTCTGTCGATTTGGGCAACTTCCACTCGAATAGCTTCCTTCAGTTCTTGTAATGATCGAGGCTTAAGCTTGTATACACGTGATTTGAGGTGACCCCATAAGTAATAATCGCACATGGACAGGTCTGGGGACCTAGGAGGCCAATTAATATCGCCAAACCTGGAAATGATGCGACCAGGGAAGAGAGGGCGAAGAACGTTCATTGTTGCTCCGGCTGTGTGGGCCGTTGCCCCATCTTGTTGAAACCACACACTAGAGATGGGGATATGTTGCCGTCGTAACTCAGGAACAAAGAAGTTATTTATCATGGCGATATAACGTTGTGAGTTCACGGTAACAGTATTGCCATTATCGCCTTCGAAAAAGTACGGACCGATCACGCCATATTTGCCCATAGCGCACCACACCGTTACCTTAGGGCTGTGCAGCGGTCGTTCATGTAATTCTTTCGGATTTTCATAGGCCCAATAACGGCAGTTCTGCTGATTAACCATGCCATTGACATGGAAATGAGCTTCATCACTCATGAATAAAATAAGGTTGTCGTTTTGCTCAATAATTGCTTCCATCTCATGTGCGAACTTCAGTCGCGCTGCGTAATCCCCGCGCTCCAACTGTTGCACAATGGCCAATTTATAGGGGTGGAAATGCAGGTCTAAATGCAAAATACGCCTTACTGTACGATTACTGAGGGCAAGTTCTAAAGAATGTTTCCGAGCAGATCGACTCGGACTACGCAGCATGGCTTGCCTGACGCGTTCCACATTTTCAGGGGTACGTGCCGTTCGTGGAGCCCCCGGTGGTCGTTTGTTCATTAGTGTACAGAGTGCTTCAACCCAACGTAGGATAGTGTTACGAGCGGGAACAGCTTGATTTCTGTGAATATTGAAATGACGCCGAAACTCACGCTGAACGGCTGTGATACACTCATTATTCTTGACAAAACTGTCGTACGCAAAAACGCGATGTTCTATCGTCCACGGCACCATAGCTTAAACTGAAACTAAAATAAAAACAATGCTTTCACCTCACAAACATAACCCCGCCTCCCGCACATCTCTACCTCCACCTGGTGGTGAGTTATAGCCACTTCAAATACATCCGTCCTTTATGACTCACCCGGTATTTACCGTATATACTCGTGTATAAGCTGACCTATGTATAAGCTGACCCCCCTAATTTTGACACAAAAAACTGGGAAAACTTATTGACTCATGTATAAGCCTAGGGTACAAAATGCAGCAGCTACTGGTAAATTTCAAAAATAAAAATAGATACCAATAAAAGTAAAATTAATTGAGACATCAGTAGGTTAAATGTTTTCGAATATCCATATTGAATCAAGAGCCCCATATAATGCTCCATACAGTTCATGATGGGCCCCATAAGATGCTCCATACAAAATACACCCCATATAATGCTGCAAAAAGGTTAATAATGGCCCCATAAGATGCTCCATAGAATAATATGCCCTCATATGCTGCTCCATAGATTATGCCCTCATATGCTGCTCCATAGATTATGCCCCATATGCTGCCCCATAGACTATGCCCCCATATGCTGCCCCATAGACTATGCCTCCATATGCTGCCCCATAGAATATGCCCCCATATGCTACTCCATAGAACATGCCCCCATATGCTGCCCCATAGAACATGCCCCCATATGCTGCCCCATAGAATATGCCCCCATATGCTGCTCCATAGAATATGCCTCCATATACTGCTCCATAGATTATGTCCCATATGCTGCTCCATAGATTATGCCCCCATATGCTGCTCCATAGAATATGCCACCATATGCTGTTCCATATATTATGCCCCCATATGCTGCTGCAAAAAAAAAATGCCATGCTCACCTCTCCTGCTCAGGACCCAGCACATTTGATATTCACCTGTCCCCGGTCCATTGCTGCTCACCACTGTCTGCGCATCCTCTGTCAGTGACTGTTCAGCCAGCAGAGGGCGCATCGCACTAACCACGTCACCGCGCCCTCTGCTGGCTAAACATCACAGACACAGGAAGCAGCAGACAGCGGTGAGCAGCGATGGACCCACGGACAGGTGAATATCGCTATACTCACCCATCCTGGCACGTCTCTGCAGCCTCGCTTCTCCACTGTCTCCCTTCCTGCCTTCAGCGGTCACGTGATACCGCTCATTACACTCATGAATATGTGAATATTCATGAGTTTAATGAGCGTTACCAGGTGACCGCTGAAGGCAGGAAGGGAGACAGTGTTGACCCGAGGGGGCTGCAGAGACGTGCCAGGATGGGTGAGTATGATCTGTGACACCCCCGCTCCCCCCTTCCCCGGCCGACCCCTCAGGTATATGACTCGTGTATAAGCTGAGAGGGGGACTTTCAGCCCAAAAAAATGGGCTGAAAATTTCGGCTTATACACGAGCATTTACGGTAAATATTTTTACAATTATTATTACCTTTTTTCTTTACTTTTTTACATTTTCTCAGGATGGGACATCAAATTTCCACTGACAGATTGCTGATCTATTACCCTGTGTAATACCACGGCCGCCGGGGGGGGGGCAGCTTCTGCGGTCGCTCCAGAGCTCAATGTGTTGGAGGCCGTTTCATCTCCAGTATGCTGTGCACTTTGGGGACCCAATTGACTGCAGACAGAGGCTGGAAACAACTTTAACAACTCAGCTTTATTCTTTTCAGGGCACAGCATATCCACAATGGCTACAGGACTCTTTACTCGATAACAGCAATACATCTTCATCTACAGAAGTATGTCACTTCTTCCTTCACTTCACAAGTATGAACCACACAGACTAGCTGACACGTCACACGGAGCACGATGAACACAGAACACTTCCCTTCTTTCAGAGCCCGACTTCAGCCCACGAAGGTAACTGACTTATCCATTACAGCTCACCCCTTTACGGCACTGTTGCTCCTGTTCATGTCCAAGGTTCGCAGCTCACTAGACTCTCCAAAAAGCTCCCATACTCCAGCTGCTACTTCCACAGGGGCTCACCCATGGACCTCCCTGGCTTGCACTACTCCAGACACGGGCTGGATTCAATAGACTGGCTTGGATTGTCATTTCAGCTCTTCCTTGCTATCTGACTTGACCACTGAGACTCCTTCCGTCTCCTTAGTCCTACAGTTCCCAGTCTTTAACTGCAGGACCTCCAGTACCACGTTGTACTGGCTACTGCTGTAGGCATACGCTGTTCTTCACTTCTGTCTAGTATAGCTATCCCCGGCTCAACTAACTCATGGAGGGAGAAACTATCTCCATTTGTCTCTCACTAGCCACTCCTCTCTGGTTCTCTCCTAACAGCCTTCTCACTAGATGAGCTCAGTGCCCCCAACTAGTGGCCCTTTTCTAGTACTACAACTAACTACCTAATGTCGTGTGGATGCAAACACACACATGCACACGACATACATACTGCACACAAAATATATAACAATATCAATATTTGCAGGGCGAAGCCCTTGACCTCCTTACACCTGCATTGCACAACATTAGATCAGCGTCTCAGATGCAGGGAGGAGGTATGTCAGCTCATGCTCTGAGCATGAGCTGACAGGCCACCGTCCCTGGGTGACCCCGGGCCATTTTTTGGTCAGGGGTCACCATGGAGACCATCGGCACAACACGGTCGCATCGCATTGTGCCGATGGTAACACAGAGGGAGCTTCCTCCCTCTGCGATGCTCTGCAATGTTGCTGTTACCATTGACAGCAGCATCAGAGGGGTTAAATGCATGTGATCAGTGCTAGCACCAATTGTGGACATTGCTGCAGGGTGTCAGCCCATATATAGAGCTGACACCTGCATTTGATTGCGGTGGCACTCAGTGTGAGCTTGCACAATCAAGGCACTGTATAAATATGCCGATTTGTGGGAACACAGCTCCCGCAGCATTGTATATACACGACACATGGCAGAAACTTGTTAATGTTTTGATTATTTATTAAAAATGTTTCTAATTTATATTTTTCTACAGTTGTACCATTTACAACAAATCACAT
Source organism: Dendrobates tinctorius (assembly GCF_039654945.1). Lineage (NCBI taxonomy): Eukaryota > Metazoa > Chordata > Amphibia > Anura > Dendrobatidae > Dendrobates > Dendrobates tinctorius. The sequence goes on along the minus strand of NW_027361838.1, from coordinate 17,345,594 downwards.
GTAGGGAATTAGAAGAAGTAATCATGATACAAGTATATCACACAATCCATTCCTTGTTTTTGGTGGTATCTTTTGTCTATGTATAAAGAAAACGTGGGAGATCTGCATTTCATAAAAGCTACTGAAGAAGGAGCATAGGTAGCTCAAAAAAGGAGTAGATTCTAGCAAAATGAATAGGAGTACCATACAGAATAAGGTGTCACCCACACTAGCGCATAAATTAGTCCCATTCTCATAAAGGAGAATGGGGCGACTTTCTCTCACTTGTCATCCACGTGCAATTTATTTATTTTTTTTACTCAGCAGTTATTAATCCTTTACAAGACCATTTACAGTTTTCTATTCTGCAGTATTGTAATGCGTCAGAATTTTAAGGGTACCACAGTGTAGATCCGTATGGCATGTGTTTTTTCCTTGAGTTGTAAGATTTTGGAGTGAAATCGCAGCATGCTGCTAATTTTTTTTCATACCATATACAGCTGAAAAAAAATACACAGATCTGCGCTGTCTCACTGAATAATAGTGGTCCGAGTGCAATCAGATTGTTTATTGGATTGCACTCGTTTGATTTATACGCTAGTGTGAGTGAACCCTTAGAATGATAGGTGCAGTATACAAAAGGAATAATTTAACACCAGTGTTACATTTGTGCCACTATCGAGCAGTCAGATTTGAACACTTTTTTTATGGGTATAAGAGGCCACAACTGATCTTGGCACCACGATCTATTTTATGATGTTTAATGAGCTATCCAGCATTGCCTGCATGTATTGAAGGAGTTGTCCAGAACTAACATATTGATGAACAATCCTCAGCATAAGTCATCAATGTGAGATAGATGGAAGTCTGACACAGCGGTAGCTGGATTGAGGCAATGTGTGGCGTCCCATACATCACTTAGCAGTCTCTTCTGAGTTCTTCAGTTTATCTCCCTTTTCACTTAAATGAGAGATAAACTGTAGTACCCATCAGTGGTCGCTGAGCAATGCACAGATCTACGGTGTGCCACGACATACACTGCTTACATCTGGCTGCAGCCGGAGAAAACATCAGTACCATTGGATGGATGTGTCATCACTAGGGATGAGCGGACCCGTGGAAGTTCGGGTTCTGGTACCCGACTAGAATTTTAATCCAAAGTTCAGTGCAGGTGCCAGAACTGTACCTGAACTTGAACCGTAACCCAAACTCCATTGAAAACAATGTGGACCTGGACTTTTGAACTGGAAAAGTCTATCATTCTCGCTCTCTCTAGGTTAGTCTCTGATAACCCCTTTAGTTCTCATTTCTAATTATAGCAGAATACACTTAATTTCTGAGCACAGCAGTAATGTCATTTTCTTACTAACTACTCTGTCCATTTTCCGCCTGCATTGTTGGCTTGTGGTCAGGTTGTGGTCACATCTTGGCTGGCAGCTTTGCTTGGAACATCTGTTGTAAATATAATCAAAAACAGCAAACAAAATGGTGTGGTATGTTGGTTTGTTTTTTCTTTTTGGATAAAAAACACCATATGAAACACACAACAGACTCCATGATTAACAGGGCTGTGGTTATTTTCATTGTTTTGCTCTTATGACAAAAGTAAAAATAAAGGGGTGACCATAACTATAATGTTCTAAAAAGACTGCGGTATCACTCACTAACATGGGGAGAGATAGAGAATTAGTAATAGACTGGGTTCACACCATGTACGGTGCATTTATCCATAGGCGCAATGTAATACATTTGATATATACAGTAGGTATACACGTTTGTACCATATACATTTTTTCCTGCAAATAGTTGCATTAAAAAATGTTGCTGCTTAATCTTTTCAAGGCAAAATCCTGATATACAGCGGTAAAGCAAATTCCAAAGCGACATTTTTTTGGCATACTGTTTGTCTGGCAATCAAAATCTATGTGCACGCTAGAAATGTATGTTGGGAGATTTCCTAAGAATATATAGTAAAGATATAACAGAAATGTGGTACGAGATGAGCCTTATTTGTGCCTATGTCTTTTTGTCTTCTAAAACAGCTTTGTTAATACATATGTACAATTTATATAAGTTTATAAAATGAAATTATTCTGTAGTACCGTAATTACATTTTGGAGAGACACAATTTATATGAACTCACACGATTGGAAATGCACTTGTTTTTATTTGCTGTTCTATAACTCACCATGAATAAATGTCTAGGGATGAGCTAACCCAGATTGTAAAGTGTGTCCTAGTGTTCAGTGCTGAACTCCGAACACGGACTTCTCACGGAAGTCCGTTTTAGTATTTGAAGTTCGGATGCTGAATAAAGCTTGTTGAAATGCTGCAGCGCAGCCAATCAACAAGCTTTTTGGCTGGGGTCACTTCCATAGCCATCATAATGATGCAGAGTATTGGCATTGCTGTAATTAGTTGGTGCACCATTTGACCCGGCGTGTATATCGCCGGATAATGGGTGCCACCACCATTCTGCTATGACTAGAATAGACAGGATGTGGCTCGAATGAGGGACAGTGTTAGGTTTTGTGGGGCTACTCTGAAAAACAGCCTCTGTGGGGGTACTCTGCAAAACAGCTTTGTTGGAGGTACTATGAAAACGTTTTCAGAGTACACCCACAGAGACCAGCAGCTACACAGTACACAGCAGGGACACATTTGTAAGAATATCTAATAGCAGAAACTTTTTTAAACATTGTGGAACTTATTATTATTCCAAAATGTATTGATTAAAATCAACTTTAAATTAACTTTGTTCACAGGAAAACACCTTTAAGTAATTTCCCTATCCACATTTGTTTGAAGGGCACTTGTTATGCTCTTCCACCATTTTGCATCTTTCTACAACCCCCTAGCCCTTAGTACAACCATTTTACAGCAAAGTTTGTGTTTCCATTGACTTCTATGTGTCACGGGGTAGTAAGGGGAAAACAGGGGATGTGGAATCAGGGCCCCTGAGACTAAGGGGGGTCCTGACTCTCCTTAACTTGGGGGTACAGTTAATGGTAGTGAGACCCAAGTCTCCGACCTGTCCCTATCTACTGTTTAGCCCTGAGCTAAACACCCAACCCCCTCCCCAGGAGGTGAGACAGGGACTAAAGTAAACTGCACCAAGAACCAGGGAAAGGGAAATACAGACACCTCAGGGTTAAATAAACTGAAAGACAAGATTTAGCTGGCTCTGCCGCAATGCTCCAGGACAGCAGAGTTAGCCACTTGAAAACAGCAGACAACTGAAGATCCACAGAACTCTGTCAGCTCCTGAACTCCAGCTTGGTTGGTCTCCAAAGAGAAACAATATCACCAACAGTTCGTTGGTGCGCCTGGTGAGCTTATGTAGGGAGGTGGGAGTGATTTTCCACCTGCATAGATAATTAATCACAATGCAGTAACACCAGCGGCCATCGGGAGGAAATACTCACCAGAAGACCAACTAAACATGCAGTAACACCAGCGGCCAACGGGGGCAAAAACTAATATTAACCCCCGATGGCCTGAGAGAAAAAAATGTTTTAATATGAGAGCCTGGATCTGCTACAGATCCAAAAATAGATCGTGACAGTACCCCCCTTTCAATGAGGGGCCTCTGGATCCTCCACTCCGGACCTCACCAGAAAACCACCTGCAGTGAGGACGCCTAGATACACCAGAGTTCACCTCCGCCACCACCTGACTCACAGGTTTATGGCAAACGTGGTTATATATATGTTCCGGAGGCTACACACGTCTCCAGAGCACCGACCTGGGGAACGAATTGTGTATGGGCATAACCGAGGGTAACTCCAGCTGGTAGGTCATCGGGTCGAGAATGGCAGATACCCGATAAAGACCGATAAAGCGAGAATTCCAAAATCCAGCAGCACACTTCCACCGGATGTGATTGGTGGACACCCATGCGTACTCGTTCACACACAGGTCCGGACCTGAACGTTGATTGCCACTCACGGTTTTGTCACAAAATGGTGAACTCTTAGTAGGACTGACATCAGAGGGGTCCCCCTGTGTCACCACACTCAAACACCCACGATTTTCAGAGGAAACCACCACCCTCCGCCGATCCTTCCTCCTAAGAGGATTCCGATTAACCGGGTTGGCAAATGGTGAGGGTTGAGACTGGCCCCTACTCCCTAGCAGCACCTCTGCTGCCCCAACTGGAGAAGAAGGGGATGATTGTAGAATGACGGCAGAGACAGTAGCCCCCGGGCAGCAGCCCTTACACGACTGACCCCAGCGGACGATTTCCCTGGACCGCCAATCTATCACCGGGTTGTGTTTTTCCAACCAAGGGAGGCCTAAAACGATAGGTGATGGCATATCCCTCAAGATGTAGCATGACAGGGACTCTTCATGCTGGGTCCCTATACGCAGATGTATTTTTTCTACGACTTGGGTCAACCTCCCCTGGCTCAGTAGGACAGAGTCAATGGCCTGGACGCTTAGGGGTTTGGCCAGCATCCGACACTTTAGGCCATGAGTCTGGACAAAGTGAACGTCCACCAAATTGACTCCAGCTCCACTGTCCACAAACACCGGTATGCCCTCAGGTACTCCGTCAACCACCACTTCAGCTGATAAAGTACACTGAGAGGGGAAAATGGAGGAAATATACACTCCCTGGTCACCTCCCTCCACACGACCAGGGGGACGCGGCTTCTTAGGTTCTACCAAAGTTTTGGCGCGCACTGGGCAGACTCCTATAAAATGGCCAGTCTGCCCACAGAAAAAACATGCCCCCACACCACGATGAATCTCAGGCAACCCCTTTTTGGAATCAACTGCTCCGATCTGCATGGGTTCCTCCGACTATTCATGTGTGTCCTCCTCCTTAGCAAGGACTAAAGTAAACTGCATCAAAAACTAGGAAAAGGGAAATAAAGACACCTCGGGGTTAAATAAACTGAAAGACAAGACTTAGCTTGCTCTGCCACAATGATCCAGGACAGCAGAGTTGAAAACAGCAGACAATTGAAGAACTAAACATGAAGTAACACCAGCAGCCACCGGGGGCAAAAACTAATATTAACCCCCGATGGCCTGAAAGGAAAAAAGTTTTAATATGAGAGCCCGGATCTGCCACAGATCCAAAAAGGGATCATGACACTATGGCATTCGAGTTCAAGTTCAGGTAGAGTTCTGGTACCTGAACTGAACTTTGGACCCGAAACCGACCACCCACAAGGCCGCTCATCCCTATAAATGTCACATTTTAATGGTAAATTCTGTGTACTGGATTCTTGTTGATAATTTTCTATGCAGTAAGCTGGTTCTTTTTTATTTTAATTCATGAAAATTGTAAACGTGATTCCATAAGTCCATTTAGACTTGATTCACATATGCACTTTTTGTCCCTTTTAGACAATCGTTTGAATATTGAGAAACATATGCCTAATATGGCTGATGGGCAGTGGTTTTCTCACAAGAAGAAGTCAAGAATAAACCACTAAAAGGCTAGGTTCACATGAATGTATAAAATATCATTCAGAGCTTCATCCAGAAAAGTGGGACAATTTTTTTTTTGTTTGTCATTTACCGTATATATAACCCATTTTTTTACTGCAGCAGCTATTAATCATTTATATGACCATTTACAGTTTCATATGTTACAGAATTACAATGTAAAAATTGGATTCTATACTGCGTCTCCTCCATATGACATCTGATATTTTTAAGCACCCATAGACTTGAATAGGCGAGTTTCATCTGATTTACAGAAAAATCTAGCGCATGATGCAAATTTTTTCACACGCAGATTTAGTCAGTGAAAAAAATCGCTCATCTGCACTGCCCCATTGAGTAACATTGGTCAGAGTGTTTTTTTTCTCCGATGTGAAGGAGCCCAAATAGAGTACAGATTATGAAAAATCATACTGCATCCATAGTTGTCAGATAATTAAATATATTACATTATTAGATTACATACACAATAAACATATTGAAGTATGAATCGACACTGTGAAAGAATACCATCATGTGCAAAGAAAAGTATGAAAGTATCCACAATCTACAAACAATCTATAAAATAAATAGTGGAGTGCCGCCATTTGTAAAAACACTATACATAAAGTTACAGTGCACATCCACATATGAAAAGTACAAAACTTTATTCCATCACGAATAAAAAAACACCAAAAAAAATAAAAGGTTAAAACATTTATTGGACATTCAGCTAATCATAAGGTCAATATATTGGTTCAATTTAAACTACCGTATATCATTAAATGAAATTTTGACAGCATAAATTCAGTCCCCTGTTATAACCATATAATAATATCAGGGGTTAAATCAAAGGCAAAGCATTCAAAAAAGTTTTTTAGGTGACTAAATAATCCCCATGTATAATAGGATAACAAAGCTATAAATAGTGTGACATCCAAAAGCCGTATACTGATACCGTGCCGTGGCAGGGTGGATGGTGGAAATCTCTGCGCCTGTTGGCTTGAGTCACCACGCATATCACTGCCATATGGCAGACTCCTCAGGATCCTTAGCATTGACTCTAACGATGATCACATCTGGGCACTCTTGGCTTTCAGGTTTTAATTTGATAAATGCATGTGACTACATCCGTCTCACTACATCACGTGTACAAATTGCCAATTCCTGGTTTGTTTTAGGATTAACTCGTGTAGCTTATTGAATTGTGGCCCAGGCCTACAAAATATGGTCAAACCCATTAATACTGTCAAGCATATTCCCCCAAGGAGCAGCAGGCAGCAAGACACAAAGCAGTTGATGTAGACAGAAGAAACACAGTATAATGCACACATTACCCCGGGGACACTAAATGCTTCCTCAATCAATAAATACTAATTGGTTGCATATATCTTAGTATTTTAGTACAGTAAACAGCACTGCGGCAGAAGGTTAGGAAAGGAAGAGGAACGGGGAAATCAGTGACCAGAGCTTGTCCTTAAGTTATTTATAAAGCAGAATACAGATGCTTCCTTGTCACTCACTTCCTTGTTTTTCTTCTTCCTTTGAATTATTCTTTTGTGACCTAGACAAACATTATCAAGGCAAGCACAGTTATTTGTTGCAATAAACGTTATTAAAAAGAAGCATCAGCCGGATTCAACTGTGCAGAGCAGACTGAGAACTAAAAATTCTGCTGATCTAGCTTTCCTCCACTGAATAGTATCATTCACCACCTTTGATTTAGGGCATGTTCACACGCAGAGTTTTTTCTGTGGCCAAAACCTGCTCTCTTCGCTGTATAAAGCACGGTGTTTAAAACACCAATTTTTCAGCATTTTTTGTTGCATATTTTTGCATCGTTTTTCGGGTGTGGATTACATGTGTGCTTTGTGTACAGTATATTTTAGAACACCAACATAAGAAAATGCAAGCAAAAAATCAATACATACTTTATTAATGAAAAGTAAAACCACGCGCACACTGAAAGACACGTATGAGAACGAAGAACTCAGGTACGAAAAAAATGGGGGGAGTATCACCACAAGACAAATAAATGAATTATTGACTACATAATTGGCATCTAGCTGGATAAATATATACAACGGGGAATATGCAAAAAAAAAAATATATATATATGTCCCCTGTGGCTGTGGATAGGATAGCAGAGGCAGTTGAGGAGGAGCGGTTCACAGGAGGCACAAGCCGGCTGCTGTGGCTAACACTGTGCCCGCTGTTAAAGAAAATAAATATTCACTGCTCCCCATGCCCACAGTCCCTCCTACCTTTATGCACTGAAGCTGGCACCAAGAGGTGGGAGGGGCTATGTGCGTGTTGAGCAGTGAATATTAATTTTCATGAATAGTGGGCACAGTGTTAGCTGCAGCCACCGACTTTCTGAAACTGTTGGGCGATCATGTGTACCCGCTATTAAAGAGAATGAATATTCACTGCACTCCACACCTATGGGAGTGGAGAGCAGTGAATATTCATTCTCTTTAATAGTGGGCACACATGATCACCCAGCGGTTGTGGCTAACAGTGTGCCCGCTATTAAAGAAAATGAAAATTCACTGCTCTCTATGCCCATAATCCTGGGCGTGGAGAGTGGTGAATATTCCAACAGCTGATCTTAGTGTGTAAGAGTGCATGGCGATGATGTCATGCACTGCTTACATGCTGCAGATAGCTGCCAACATCAGAACAGGATGCCACTGCAAGGGAGGGGAGGGAAGGTAAGTAGAATTGTTAATTTTTTTAAGAGTGCAGAGTGATGGTGCCATATATAGCAGGATGGGGGAAGATGGGGCGTGTACATCAGGAAGAGAGTCCATGTATACCTGGATGGGGACATATATATCAGGATGGGGGATATTATACCTATGGCAGTGTCTACAGCAGCTCCTCCCCCATAACAGTGTGCCATGAGCACATATTTTGCTTAATTTTTTTTTCTATTTTCTCTAAAACCTAGTGTGTCTTATGGTTCAGTGCATCTTAGTCTGATAAATATGGTATATATTGATTTTATTAGCTTGCATTTTCTTATTTTGGTGTTGTACAGTATATATTCAGATGCATTGAGCTACACTTTGTATGGATTTACACCAACTGAGGCTTAATGAGCCTCAACCAAAACATGAGCATTAATCTTTAAATATCAAAGTTTATTAATAAATTATTAAAAATATTTGCATAATTGTGCTACAAGGTACAGAAGCAAATATTAATGACAAACCTGGCTCCATGATATTACTATGAATTTAAATTGCTGCATGGTATGAGACATGATACAATCTGTTTGTAGAGCAATAAATATTAAATATGGTGGCTATAATAATCCCTGTGGAAACCAATCCCCCACATTTACCATGTAACTACACGAAACCAAAAAATGCCACTCAGGGATTTACAACAGGGAACTGAGTGCCATGAACCCACTGCATCTCCACTCACGACACTCAGATTCACCACCTAGAATCCAGGCAGGATCCAATGCACTCAGCAAAGTGAATAACACAAAAACGCTCAAAGGTAGATGATCCACATGTACACATTACCTGGATCCCAGCAGCGTAAAACACAGTGGACAGGAGCCTTGTCACCCGACCCCGACGTGCACGTTTCGCCCTGCTTCCTCGCCCCCAGAGGAAGCAGGGCGAAACGTGCACGTCGGTGTCGGGTGACAAGGGTCCTGTCCACTGTGTTTTACGCTGCTGGGATCCAGGTAATGTGTACATGTGGATCATGTACCTTTGTTTGAGCGTTTTTGTGTTATTCACTTTGCTGAGTGCATTGGATCCTGCCTTTAACCCTTACCAGTAAGATTCTAGGTGGTGAATCTCTGAGTGTTGTGAGTGGAGATGCAGTGGGTTCATGGCACTCAGTTCCCTGTTGTAAATCCCTGAGCGGCATTTTTTGGTTTTGTGTAGTTACATGGTAAATGCAGGGGATTGGTTTACACAGGGATTATTATAGCCAACATATTTAATATTTATTGCTCTACAAACAGATTGCATCATATCTCATACCATGCGGCAATTTAAATTTACTGTATAGTAATATCATGGAGCCAGGTTTGTCATTAATATTTGTTTCTGTACCTTGTAACACAATTATGCAAATATTTTTAATAATTTATTAATAAACTTTGATATTTAAAGATTAATTCTCATGTTTTGGTTGAGGCTCATTAAGCCTCAGTTGGTGTACATCTTTGGAGTGGTGAGCTTATAGTCATGTCTATTTGGCAAATTTAAGGTGATTAACTTTGTATGGATTGTGGACATAGGTGTTTATTACAGTACATTTTTAATAAGGTTAGGTACACTCACCAAAAACACAGAGAAAAAAGTAGCTGTAAGGTTAGTGTCACACTAGCGTTTTTTTGCGCTGCGTTTTTGCGCAATGCAAATGCATACAAAAAACGCATCATGCATTTTGTATGCGTTTGCTGCTTTTTTGCGCATGTGTTTTAACCATTTTTAGCTATTTTTACGCTTAAAACGCATGCGTTTTTAAACGCAGACGTGCGCATGTCCATGCGCACATCTGCGTTCCCATAGACTGTAATGTGTTTTTTTGCGCATTCCGTGTGCATGTGTATTTTTGAGACAGGTCGGACAAACCAAAAATGCAACAGGTAGCGTCCGGCGCGCCTGGGCGCACACTGCAAAAAAAACGCATGCGCACGTAAAACGCTTTCAAACGCGTGCAAACACTAGACCATGCGCACCCATTTTAAAAGATAGGGGAAAAGGATGCATGCGCATGTATGCGCAAAAATGCAGCGCAAAAACGCAGCGCAAAAAAACGCTAGTGTGAAACCAGCCTTAAACACTAAAAAAATTGACATTCTACAGATTTAAAAAAGTGCTGCAGTTTTTCAGTAAAGTCAGGGAAAAAAGACAAGCATTTGCATGATATGTTTGAAATTTCATAGCTTATGCTTGTGCTGTAAAAAGCAGTTTTTAATTTGCATAAAGAAGCAGCAAAAACTCAACGTGTGAACATAGTTGAACTCTTTACAAAGGCCAGAAGCCAATTCATGCGATGCCCCAAAAATAATAAGCACTGACTTAATACTGTAGAATAAAATGATATACATTCATGTTAACAGCATGCACATTCCGGTTCCAGGATCTGTGTAGTTTTTTCCTTTGCTTTGACGAGTCTACAGAGGTTATTACCCCTTCCGATTTTCGATTTTTGCTTTTTTTGCTTTTTTTCACCCCTTCTTCCCAGACCCATATTTTTTTATTTTTTGTCTGCATGGATGTTTGAGGGCTTGTTTTTTGCAGGACATACATTCGAATAACACCATTCATTTTACCACACAGTGTACTGGAAAACCGAAAAAAAAAAATCTTCGTGCGATTAAATTGTTTTTTGGGTATTGTTGTTTGGGCATACTTCTACAGTATACTTCTTTGCTAAAAATGACCATGCAGTACGAGTCTGCTCATCAATCCGGTTACAGCGATACCAAATATGTCCTTTCTTTTATTATTTTAGTGGTGAAAAACAATCAGAAGATTGAAAGAAAAATTTTGGGGTTGTGTCGCCATTTTCCCGTAACATTTTCATTTTTCCGGTCGATGGAGCAAAGTGACTTACAAAGGGTATAGTTAACAGAACTTCGCACATGATTCCAACATTTCATGTCTATTAAAGCAAGACCTTAAATTTCGAAAAAAGGTGTATCAACTTGGTCACTGTGACGACACAGCATTTAATCTTAATTATGCCAGACATATTTTCAGTAGGCCAACTATATTTCATGAGTCTGAATGTTGACTCTTGAATTGATGTTTGTGAATTGTTGAATGGCTGTTGTTTACCAATTATATCAGCTACTACAATTTATTGTGTTGCTATCTTTAGAGTACAGGGACACAGGGACACTGAACAATTGATATTTGCCAATATGTTGATTACCCAGTGTATAAGTCTATATAGCTTGTATACCTGCAAAACAGTGAAGGACAAACTATGCAGACTGATTAAATACTCAAACAATGAGTTAATCTAATACTACCTTTTCCCTGACCTGTGGATGATGGCTAAAGGACAGATGTGGGTATAAAAAGGATCTCTATCCTTCAGCAAGGAGACTCTATGGAGCAACAGCCAAGGGACCATGGCTCCATCAAACTGAATACAGATTAGACAATCTAAAGGATGCCAGTTTAAGGGACTACGGACTTAGCTGAAGGAATACAGATCTGTTCCATTGACCATCACTGAACCCGCAAACACATTTGGATAATACAGGTTGGGACAATTCGGTCACCTGGCTACATAAGCTTATAGTTACATCCTCTCTGTGGGTGCCAACCAAAAGGGTGGTGCCATTGGTGGGGTTAGTTGGCCATGGAAGCCCCAAAGTTGCAGATGCTCTAATCCTGTTGAGCCAGAGTAAGGCTGAGTTCACACGTGGTGTTTTTTTGCGTTTCCGCAGCGGTTTTAACTGCGCGATTTTGCCATGAAAATGCGAAAAATAAGCATCCCATGCATTCCTATGGGATTCCGCAATGCTGTGATAATGCTGCGGTTTTTACCGCGGCGGAATCGCTTCGCTGTAAAAAACGCAGCATGCTCATTAATTTCGCGGAATTGCGGCGATTCCGCACCCATACGAATGCATTGTTCTGCTTACTTTCCGCATGCTGCTGTGCACACTATGCGAAAAGTAAGCAGAACATTTGCGGATGGTACCCACCGTCCGGAGGAGAGGAGACTGTCCTCCGGGCTTTGGGTACCATATCCCTGTAAAAAATAGAATTTAAAATAAAAAATATTGTTATTCTCACCTTCCGACGTCCCGCGCAGTCTTCCCGCCTCTCTCCACGCTCCCGTTCCCAGTAAGCCTTTGCGAGCGATGACGTCCGTTCTCGCAGGATCGTGAAGTCTCGCCATCATCGCGAATGACCACGAGACGTCACGATCCCGCGAGAACAGACGTCATCGCGGTAATTGTCGCAAAGGATTACTGGGACCGGGAGCGTGGAGAGGCGCAGGAAGGCTACGCGGGACGTCGGAAGGTGAGAATAACAATATTTTTTTTTATTATTTTTTACATTCTATCTCTTACTATTGAGGCCGCATAGGCGGCCTCAATAGTAAAAAGTTGGTCACACTCGTCAAACACTATGATTGACGAGTGCGACCAACCTGTCAATCAGTTCTCCAAGCGATGCTCCAGATCGCTTGGAAAATGCTAGCAATTCTGCAAGCTAATTACGCTTGCAAAATGCTAGTTTTTCCGCGGGAAAATCGCGGGAATTTAAAATGCGATTTTCCTGTGGAATGGAATTCCGGAATTCTCGCGGTAATTTCCGCGAGAGTTCCGCTACGTGTGAACCCAGCCTAAGGGTGAGACTCTGTAATTTGCACCATCTTGGGTATTTGCTGGGACTGTTCTATATGTTATTGTCTGTTGGTGATTCAATAAAGTATTGCCACATTTTTTCCCCCAACCTGTGTTGTCTGAGTGGTTTTCTGCCTATGGGAAAAGAGTGCGGACATTCAGTGGGATGAGCCCAGGTCCATGCTGTATTTCTCAAGACAGCCGGGTCAATGGATGAGATCATCATCTGACCCATGTGTCTTCATAGTCGCCATTGTCATCGCTTGTGAGCTTGTAAGATTTTCTGACATAAAATGTGACTGTAAATGCAAACAATCCTTAAGACTGAGTGCAGACGGAGTTTTGAGCCCTGCGGATTTTTCCGTGCAGAATGGAAGAAAACCGCAGGTCAAATGACCTGCATTTTTCCTGCGGATTTCTTCCATTTTTCACGCGGTTTTCATGCGGTTTTCCATTGCGGTCTTCCCCCTGCGGATTTGGTGACAGGGGAGATAGAAAACCACACAAAAGAAGTAACATGCTGCGGATTTTGTACCGCAGGAAAACCGCGCGGAAAAATCCGCAGCGTCTGCACAGCGGTTTTTTTTTTTCATTCATTTTAAAGGTACTGTACATCACAATGCGGATATGCAACGTTTCTGCGCGGTAAAATCCGCTGCGGAACCGCTGCAAATCTGCATCGTGTGCACATGGCCTAAATGCTAAACTATTATTAAAGCAACAAATAGCACACAAGGTAACTGTGGAACAAAGAAAAAAAATATGTTTTTCTTTGCAAATACTGCTAAGTGTAATATTCGAAAAAAAGGCATCTTAACTTAAATTAGTAGTCAAAGCCAATAGATTTCTTTGAAAACAACACATATGGCTAATTAACAGGACTGACATAAATTATTCTGGTTTCTACAGTGGGGAAAAAAAGTATTTAGTCAGTCAGCAATAGTGCAAGTTCCACCACTTAAAAAGATGAGAGGCGTCTGTAATTTATATCATAGGTAGACCTCAACTATGGGAGACAAACTGAGAAAAAAAAATCCAGAAAATCACATTGTCTGTTTTTTTTTCATTTTATTTGCATATTATGGTGGAAAATAAGTATTTGGTCAGAAACAAGCAATCAAGATTTCTGGCTCTCACAGACCTGTAACTTCTTCTTTAAGAGTCTCCTCTTTCCTCCACTCATTACCTGTAGTAATGGCACCTGTTTAAACTTGTTATCAGTATAAAAAGACACCTGTGCACACCCTCAAACAGTCTGACTCCAAACTCCACTATGGTGAAGACCAAAGAGCTGTCAAAGGACACCAGAAACAAAATTGTAGCCCTGCACCAGGCTGGGAAGACTGAATCTGCAATAGCCAACCAGCTTGGAGTGAAGAAATCAACTGTGGGAGCAATAATTAGAAAATGGAAGACATACAAGACCACTGATAATCTCCCTCGATCTGGTGCTCCACGCAAAATCCCACCCCGTGGGGTCAGAATGATCACAAGAACGGTGAGCAAAAATCCCAGAACCACGCGGGGGGACCTAGTGAATGAACTGCAGAGAGCTGGGACCAATGTAACAAGGCCTACCATAAGTAACACACTACGCCACCATGGACTCAGATCCTGCAGTGCCAGACGTGTCCCACTGCTTAAGCCTGTACATGTCCGGGCCCGTCTGAAGTTCGCTAGAGAGCATTTGGATGATCCAGAGGAGTTTTGGGAGAATGTCCTATGGTCTGATGAAACCAAACTGGAACTGTTTGGTAGAAACACAACTTGTCGTGTTTGGAGGAAAAAGAATACTGAGTTGCATCCATCAAACACCATACCTACTGTAAAGCATGGTGGTGGAAACATCATGCTTTGGGGCTGTTACTCTGCAAAGGGGCCAGGACGACTGATCCGGGTACATGAAAGAATGAATGGGGCCATGTATCGTGAGATTTTGAGTGCAAACCTCCTTCCATCAGCAAGGGCATTGAAGATGAAACGTGGCTGGGTCTTTCAACATGACAATGATCCAAAGCACACCGCCAGGGCAACGAAGGAGTGGCTTCGTAAGAAGCATTTCAAGGTCCTGGAGTGGCCTAGCCAGTCTCCAGATCTCAACCCTATAGAAAACCTTTGGAGGGAGTTGAAAGTCCGTGTTGCCAAGCGAAAAGCCAAAAACATCACTGCTCTAGAGGAGATCTGCATGGAGGAATGGGCCAACATACCAACAACAGTGTGTGGCAACCTTGTGAAGACTTACAGAAAACGTTTGACCTCTGTCATTGCCAACAAAGGATATATCACAAAGTATTGAGATGAAATTTTGTTTCTGACCAAATACTTATTTTCCACCATAATATGCAAATAAAATGAAAAAAAAACAGACAATGTGATTTTCTGGATTTTTTTTTCTCAGTTTGTCTCCCATAGTTGAGGTCTACCTATGATGTAAATTACAGACGCCTCTCATCTTTTTAAGTGGTGGAACTTGCACTATTGCTGACTGACTAAATACTTTTTTTCCCCACTGTATCTAGTTTAAGGTGCCAAATAACAAAGCCAGCTGTTCTATTGTTTATCTCAAGACATTGGAAATTGCATGGTACATTTTTTTTACTGAATTGAGTAGACAGATTAAATCATAAAAAATCCATCGCAGTCAAGTAGATCTGGTGTAGAAGAGAAAGAAAGATACATAACCAAGCTTTATACCTTCTTCACAAGTAGTTTTTTCTGTATTTGCTGGTTTTGGCATACAAATACTAATGACACACTGACAATTGCCCAAAACACAGAAGTATAAATCTTTTGATTATGGATTTGCTCTCTGTAGATTCCACTTCTAATTTTGGCTTCCAAACACTATTTACTCACCGACCAAGAAAAAAAAGAGCTGTGTGTGATTAAGACCTAACAATCTAAAAATGGAGGTGAAGGCACTGGTCTGTCTGGCTACTCCAACAGACCGACCAGTGATATTAGAGCACAATTCACAACCTACAGTCATAGATTTAAACAGGAATATCCATATAGTGAGAGGGAGGAGAAATGCAGAGTGACCGCCATGACATCGGTGCATTGTCATCTGAAGCAGATTTCTCACCATTCTATGCCTTTTATGATGACACATCCATTTAACGGCACAGACTTGGACCATTCTGCTTCACTGTTAGCCCAATTGGCACATAAGCATTGCACCAATTGAATAATAGTGCCTGACCAGTGGATCCGCACTGCTGTATGCATGATTGGAGTTCAGCTTGCTTTCTTCTGTCCACCCTGACCGATGATTATCATTTATCTACAAGTATACCATGGCAGCCATCAATCTCTGCTGACAGCAGAGTGAAGACACATACAGTGTTATAGCAAACAGGTCAGAATATGGTGACATACCCTAATAATTATATTACAGTGGTTATGTTTCCATGTGGCACAGCTCCGCCCAAAGCACTGTTCCCTGTTGTACGTGCAGTGATACCGTATGAGTTCATTGAACACATGCAGAATCACAGCATCCTATACATAGATTGTGTAATTTTTCTTGTGGAGACTGAGCGTCTACACAAGATAAACATGCTACGGTCTATAAAGACTTGCCGCTTGTGCGTATATGCAGGTCTGCCACCTGCGTATTTGAACGCATAGTGGAGATGGGATTTTATAAAACCTCCACTATGCTGTAACATCTGGCCGCTGCGGATTGGACGCTGTGGCTGTACACAGCGTCCAATCCGCAACGCTTCCTGACCGTGGAAACATACCCTAAGTAGTAGTTTTTTTGGGTACTACTTGGTTACTCAAAAAAATAAAGATAGAAGGCTGTAGTATTGTACTTGCCTCCTAATCATTTTGGACCTGGTATGACGGTCCTAGATTGCAAGTGCTTTCATGTCACCTCAAGTTTGACCAGTGGTGTAACTTGAAGCTTGTGGGCCCCAATGCTAAATCTCCAACAGGGCACCCAACTATAACAAATCTTTTATAATAATGATCTTTTAGTATGGGACAAAGGGACCTTTTGGGACGCCAAGGATCCAGGACCCGGGTGCGACTGTAACCCCTGCCCCTATTATGTAACTGAGTCGGACCTCTCTCCTCCTGGGACTATAGAGAAACTGTCAGTGTAGCATGCAAATATCCCAATAAATGAAGAACTCAGAATTAGGGCAGCATGGTAGCTCAGTGGTTGGCACTACAGCCTTGTAACGCTGGAGTCCTGGGTTTGAATCCCACCAAGGACAACATCTGCAAGGAGTTTGTATGTTCTCCCCGTGTTTGTGTGGGTTTCCTCCCACATTCCAAAGACATACTGATAGCGAATTTAGATTGTGAGCCCCATTGGGGACAGTTATGATAATGTGTGCAAACTGTAAAAGCGCTGCGGAATATGTTAGCGCTATATATAAAGATTATTATTATTAATTAGAAGATCAGATTTCATGCACGAGTCCTAGTCTTGTGAACATAGTTGGTGCATAGGATTGCAACCTCACTGGTAAACCTCTAAACAAGCTAGTAGTTACACTCGGATGTCGGTAAAATGAAAGCCACCAACAGATCATGTTTTCAGCATTTCATTAGTATTACACAGGTAATACTTCCATCACTTGGTTGGTGGGTCTTGAGGATTGGAGTTGAGGAACACTGGCTTAAAGGAAGGAATATGCCATTGTGCCCTGTACTCCCTCTAAGATCTCGTGTGTACAACTATATAAATCACACAAGTGATGGTAGGCACTTGTGGCCGTGTTATTCTATGGGGCCATGCACAAGAGTGATTTATTTCCTCTGAACCACGTGGTGTGCAGAATAAAATCGCAGAATGCATGATTTATCTTTTAGAAATGGATGGCACCCATCCATTCATATCTATGGGGCTGTGGAAAAAAATGGAATGAACTCAGATGATATCTGAAAAAGATGGAGACATTTTTTTCTCTCTCCACCTCTGAGAAACTCAGATTCTTCTTTGATACTACTCTGATCTCACTCTGATCAGCATAATTGGACAGATTTTCTCGGATGGAGAAAACATGGTCATCTGCACCTGCCCTAGAGGTTGTTTTTTCCTATTGCCTCTACAAGACAGGTAAAAGCCTTCACATTTGCAATTATTCTGCTCTCTGATAGGAGTGTAAGTTGTGTTTTGGTCCATTCACTTTTAATGTACAGTAAAAGTCAATAGAAATATGGTCACTACTTCAGTTTTACTTTCTATAATGTTAGACGTGATAGAAAAAGAATTGGGGCTATAGACCCAGTGCTGAGCTGAATTGAAAATGAGTTTCGAAAACGGATTTGCTACAAAACCAGTGTAAATCTATAAATATGGTAGAATAGTTAACAGCTAAGGAAGAACTCTATAAAAGTAATAGGTATTTTAATGATATTACCACATGTGGCTCAGAGATCCCCGCAGAACAACCCAACTGTGAACGTCAGGCTTTGACACATCCTAATAAATCACTACTCATGGATTGGGGACAGTTAAAGTGCAGAATGTGTTTCTCCAGCATGACATATGGTTGCACTTACATGTTTTCCTCTGACTTCATCTCTATGAAATACTAATTACATAAAAACATTCCGTGATAAACTATCGCACGAGGCAGATTCGTGATCAAATTGCTTGTCTTGTAATCATTCTTCTTGCTGGCAGCACAAGACTTTAATCTGATCCATATTGAAAGCATGGGGCCAGCTCTTCCCCTGTCTCTGAAGTGTAACAGAAAAGGCGTACAAAGTTGGAAGACTGCCAGCTAGAACCAAAGTCAGGGCTCTTGCTTTTCCAGTTGACTATTTTATCTGAAAAAGCCATGCAAACAAGAAAGGACGATATCTAATAGTTGCATAGATTACATACTGTACATATTGGTTTACAATGACTCAAGCAAACTTCAGCTCCTCATACAAATGATTGCGCGTCTATATCAATAGCTACAGCTTGGCGTGGCGTGCAGTATTAATAACACTAATGATGGCAATTGACCTCATCTGGTGAAAAAAAATGGTCATTATGGCCTCCTACAATGACAACTGCTATTTATATCAGATCACATGTGGTCTGTGTAGATTTCATGCACTTTAGACTGAACCACGCAATGTGGTTCTTCGACTTTCTATTAATAGGCTGCACACCTTCTTCGAGTTGAGCAGAGAGTTGCCCATTGAAAAGGCTTGTTCCCTTTTGTTGCTTTCCACTTGAGCTGTAACTTTGTGATGATTGGTCTTTCAGACTATAAATGAGTTACAACAGGATATTGAGAGGTGAATAATTAGAAGTGTAAGCTTTACAATACTATGTCACAATGGAAAATGCATGAGCAATTCCTTTGGGATCTTGGAAAATGTACTTAATTAAGGTGTTTGCGCGGTTAGGAAGCATATACAAGTCCGCACAAGGCCTTCTTTTTTGCTGTTGTCTTGTTTGCTGTTAACACATCCTGTACAGTCCTCTACATTAGATCTCATTTCCCCAACCAATCAGACTCTCTTCCACTTTTTAAATTATCAAATGAAAACTAAACGTTTAGGAAATACTACAAACTATGATAACCCTGCTGCAACTATACCTTCATGGGAGCAGCTTCTATCCTCCCCTACAATCTTATTTGCCATTTTTTTGGTAGATTGTAAGCCGTCACAGGCAGGGTCCTCCTTGCCTCTGTTCCAAACAGTTGCTCACTTAGTTGTGTTTATTTGTACTTGTTTTTTTTCTTATTTTATAAAATTATTTATTGTTAAATAAATGTTATGCAATATTAATTCTGTGTTAAAAAAAAATACAATCCTAATACAGTAAATCTATTACTCAATTATTTATGTTTTCTTGTAGCCTTAGGACTAAGTCTAAGTTCACAAGATGTGTATTTGGTGAGTTTTTCATGTAGTAGATTTTCTAAAATTTATAAATTTCTGCCCGTATTAGCTAAATTAGATTATTTGCATCTTTTCTTTGCTTTTTTTTTTTTTTTTTGAGTACCCTTTTCACTAACATTTTCATTGCATTTTTTTACTCAACTGCCTTTTTGTTTCTGTTTGTAATGTTATTGTTTATATAAATGTACTTTATATAGGATACTTCTTGTTACTTAGCTGTGTAAAGCGTTTTTGGTAAAGTCATGTGCAGATTACATGGATTTTTAGTGCATTTTCCTCATCTCATTCAAGTCTAAAGGAAAAATGCGCAAATAAAATGCATATTTATGTTGAGATTTCAAAAACACATCACAGGTCAGTTTGCGCTGCGTGAAAAAAAGCACAGTGAGCCTGAGATTTCTATAACTGCCATTGACTTCGCTGGAACTGAAGAGACACTGTAGTCTTTGCATATCAAAAATATGTAGCACTAGCAACCAAAATGCACAAAATACTTATCATGGGTATAGGAGATTAATAAGGTATGCACACTGACAATTAGTTTGAGGTGCTGGTACAACTGACCAAGAGGTCCAAATTATAGTGCTGAAATTTTTTTACCGCACACTCAGAGGAATTTCTCATGCAAATTGTTAATTTATTGACAAATAGTGGGAGCAAACAAAGATGGTGGACAGCGACTAAACAGAATAATTTTGTTTTGGATCCACCAGAGCCTTAATCATATTTGTCGCTTTAGTCCATTCACATTGTAGAGAGATTCAAGTGGAAAAATAGGCATATAGTCCCTGGAGGATGTGGGACTAATATGATGAAGCTGGTGCTGACAGCATGGATAGGATTGAGTTAATTTGTGATCCTGGCCGATTTTGGACCTTAGTGTGAGCGGAATTCAAGCGGTGCACCCGCCAAACCAGCCAGGCACTATATGCCTATTTTTCCACTTGAATTAACAATTTGCATGAGAAATTCCTCTGAGTGTGCGGTAAAAATTATTCAGCACTATCATGGGTATAAACATAACCTAAAAATCTTGCCTTAGGGTTATATTAAGATAAAAAGTGCAGAAAAAAGTTTCTACAGACTTAGCAGCAAGTAAAACAATAGGTAAAAACAATTTGTATATCCTATAGATGTAAATACTTATGTCCCCCCAAAAAATTGAGAAAAGTATTCAAGAAGTGATACCTTTATTGGCTAACCAGAGAAATTATATTTGCAAGCTTTCAAGGCTCAGAAGGCTCCTTCATCAGGCATATACTGAGAAGAGATGGCAACATCCCTATATAAATATTGCCATCTCTTCTCAGTATGTGCCTGATGAAAGTGCCTTCTGAGCCTTGAAAGCTTGGAAATATAATTTCCTTGGTTAGCCAATAAAGGTATCACTCCTTGAATACTTTTCTCAATTTTTTGGGGGGACATAAGTATTTACATCTATTTTTCTGGCTAACACGGTACCACAATATTGTTTTGTATATGTACATTGTATATCCTATAGAAAAGCAGAAAATTACCAAACCTAACATTTAGCACATCTACATGGAAGACTGGACATTTATGAGGTAACTAGATGTGTGCCTGATGCTATTGCATCGGGAGGGCAGTAACATCACGATGGGGGCAGCTTTTTGGCGCTGGGGTGGTGGGGGCAGCTTTTTGGCGCTGGGGTTGTGGCCCACCCACTTCCGTGCAGTCACATCCGGCAGTAAAGACGGTGTTTTGTGGCCTGTGCTGAAGATGGTGTGCGGAAGTGGATGACAGACAATTTAAGACAATTACATATATAGATAAGTGATAATTCTAAACATATATGTAGAAATTTAAACAGCACACTAACAGGATAATAATATACATAGTTTATATGTGTTGATGGACTATATATGTGG
Organism: Dendrobates tinctorius; assembly: GCF_039654945.1. Lineage (NCBI taxonomy): Eukaryota > Metazoa > Chordata > Amphibia > Anura > Dendrobatidae > Dendrobates > Dendrobates tinctorius. The sequence goes on along the minus strand of NW_027361838.1, from coordinate 17,324,078 downwards.
CTCATTATATTGATTTTATTGATTTTACAGAGCTCATTTGCAGCTGTTCTGACAGGTCTTCCTCCCACCCGAAATATTGCTGTATATGAATATATATAATACTAGCTGAAGAGCCCGGCGTTGCCTGGGCATAGTAACCGACTGTGGTTAGTTATAACAAATTATAATGATTATATTGCACATAAAAACCGTGCATCTAATCCTATCCTGTGTGATACTGCCTGCTGAGCCATGTATCTAATCCTATCCTGTGTGATACTGACTGGTGAGCCGTGTATCTAATCCTATCCTGTGTGATATTGCCTGCTGAGCCGTGTATCTAATCCTATCCTGTGTGATACTGACTGCTGAGCAGTGTATTTAATCCTATTCTGTGTGATACTGACTGCTGAGCTGTGTATCTAATCCTATCCTGTGTGATACTGACTGCTGAGCTGTGTATCTAATCCTATCCTGTGTGATACTGTCTGCTGAGCCGTGTATCTAATCCTATCCTGTGTGATACTGACAGCTGAGCCATGTATTTAATCCGATTCTGTGTGATACTGTCTGCTGAGCAGTGTATCTAATACTATTCTGTGTGATACTGACTGCTGAGCTGTGTATCTAATCCTATCTTGTGTGATACTGGGCTCTCCCTGCAGTCTGTGTCAGAGGGTGGTCTGTGTTGGCACGGTAATAAATTCTGTTATTTCCAGCTTTACAGAAGGATGATAACACCATAGAAATGATAAGAATAATAGGCCTCAGTTACCACAACTGTCTACAAAGAAAACTGTTGCTGATAGCAACCAATCACAGCTCATTTTTCATCTTTTAAACAGCTCTGGAACAGCGTGGCGAATTTTGAGTGGCGACTTTTGTGTTTTGACTTTTATGTGGCAAGGTTGGTGTATGTGTGATGAAATGTGTGCTGAGGGTGGTATATGTGTTGAAGCATGTGGTATTGTGTGGCGCATTTTGTGTGTGTGTTCATATCCCCGTGTGTGGTGAGTATCCCATGTCAGGGCCCCACCTTAGCAACTGTACGGTATATATTGTTTGGCGCCATCGCTCTCATTCTTTAAGTCCCCCTTGTTCACATCTGGCAGCTGTCAACTTGCCTCCAACACTTTTTCTTTCACTTTTTCCCCATTATGTAGATAGGGGCAAAGTTGTTTGGTGAATTGGAATGCGCGAGGTTAAAATTTCGCCTCACAACATAGCCTATGACGCTCTCGGGGTCCAGACATGTGACTGCAAAATTTTGTGGCTGTAGCCACGACAGTGCAGATGCCAATACATACATACACTTTTTCCCCATTATGTAGATAGGGGCAAAGTTGTTTGGTGAATTGGAACGCGCGGGGTTAAAATTTCGCCTCACAACATAGCCTATGATGCTCTTGGGGTCCAGACGTGTGACTGTGCAAAATTTTGTGGCTGTAGCTACGACAGTGCAGATGCCAATACATACACTTTTTCCCCATTATGTAGATAGGGGCAAAATTGTTGGGTGAATTGGAACGCGCGGGGTTAAAATTTTGCCTCACAACATAGCCTATGACGCTCTGTACCAAATTTTGTGGCTGTAGCTGTGACGGTGCGGATGCCAATCCCAGACATACATACACACATAAATACACACACACACACACACACACACACCCACATTGAGCTTTATATATTAGATTGCTGTATACATATATGATACAAATATATATATGTGTGTGTTCTTTCAGGTCCAATTCAAGAGTAGGCAACTTTTGCAGCAATGTCCTAATTAAAATAGAGAATTCTTTTAAGTGTCAAAGTTTGTTACCCTGAAAAAAAGTGTTATTATACCTCCTCCATACCTTGTACATTATTATTTTCCATTGTTAACAAATTATTTGTATTGTAGAGAAAAGTCTTTCATAGAACATATTCTTACTGTTTCACAAGGGATGGTATCAAAATGGCTGTATTTTGCCAAGCATTCCATAACAATCGGTGTAGTACACACACTATATGGACAAACATATTGGGACACACCACTTAATCATTGAATGCAGGTATTTAATTTAATTCTATTTCGTCAAATGAATAACATCCCACCCCTCGCCATGTAGTCTGCCTTTTTTAACGCTTGTGAAGGAATAGGTCACTCTAAAGAAGTTACTCAATTTGATCATGGTACAGTAATAGGACGCCACCATTGCAACAAGTCAGTTTGTCAAATTTATTCCCTCCTAAATACTCCACAATTAACTGCGAGTGATGCTATTGAAAAGTGGAAGTATTTGGGAACCAAAACAACTCACTCTCGAAGTAGCAGACCATGGAAAATACTAGAATGATGTCGCGAAATGCTAAGGTGTATAATGCATTCAAGTTGCCAAGACTCTGCTGACTTCATAACTAAAGAGTCAAAAACTCTTCTGGCAGTAACATAAGAAGAAAAGCTCCGTGTCGGGAGCTTCCTGCCATGGGTTTCCATGGCTGAGTATTTGCATGCCACCACTAGACTCAGGAGCAATAGAAATGTACTGGTATTTTGTGAAGTGATGAATCACACTGCTCCAGCTGGCAGTCTTATGAACGCATCTGGGTTTGGCAAATGCCCGAAGAATGCTACCTTCCTGATTGCATACCAAGACATTTTGGACAATTGTATGTTTCCAACTCTGTAGGAACAGTTTGGTGAAGACCATTTTCTGTTCCAACATGACTATGTCACAGTGCACAAAGAAAGGTCCTTAAAGACATGGTTGGGGGACTTTAGTGTGGGAGAAGTTGACCAGCCACACAGAGCAAAGACTTCAATTCCATCAAACTTTGTTGGGATGAACTAGAACAGATATTATCTGATTTAGCTGCAAAGTGCAAACCAACTCCATAATAAAGAATACTAGTGGGTGACATAAATCCTCCAGAAGGTGTAATGTTTATGTCTCCCAATATTTTTGTCCATATATTATATGTTCTGCATTATTTCTTGCTGGTGATATTTACTGGACAAAAAAACCATCAAAAAGTTGCAATGGTGTTTGTATATCAAATTTTGGTGAAAAACAGTTTATAGAAAAATTATTTAATAGATTAAACTAGATTCACTAGATTACAAAACCAAAGTAAGAAAAATAGCACAATGCTATTGCGATGAGCTCTCATTTATAAGCTTACCCCCTTTTGGCAAGACTTAGCTTGTTTTTTGTGCCAAGTCAAATATTCAGTTCCTGCTCTTCCAGCTTAATAACATAGTGCTATACTAAGTGTCTAACTCTCAGATGATTTTATTCGTAAAACCATTATTATAAAGCTGTTTGACATAATGGCCACTAAAGCAGACACCAATAATTAGTTAGAAGATATTCACCAAGAACTTTCTAGGCTGTGTGCACACGTTGCAGATTTGGTGCAATTTTGTCACTTTTTTTGTGACAAAATCTGAAACAAAACCTTATGCCAGGAAAGTGAATGAGAAACCTGATGTGTTATGCACACATTGAGTATTTGTGACTTTCAGTGTTAGTACTGTACTATTAGCATGGATCAGTACAGAAGTGATAACTAAATGCTACAACACAAAGGATATTCAAGGTCTTACATTAGGTGCACTGCGTTGGCGGTATTGCTGGAAAACATAGCTGCAGCCACAATGAGGGTCAATAGGGGAACTCTGCAGTCAGAATACACAGATGAAAACATACAAGTAATTTTAGAGAAAAAACCAGTCTCTATTCCCATTTCCTTTATGATCCACTGACTTTATAGGAAAGTGGCGAATCGTTACACAAATAAGGCATGCATTATAATTTGCACATTGTCTATGCCAGAAAACTGATGTAGGGGAATAGGAAATTCCTGCTTTTAATTCAGTTTTGTCTTGACAGATGTTTTCTGTCTATGAAAAATGACTGGCTTTGCCTTCAAAAATAACATTGAAAAACCTGAATATAAAACTCAGTCTAAGGGCTCATACTCACTTGCGAGAGACTTGCATGATTCTCGTGCGAGTCTCTCACATGAAAACCTGGCACTGCCACCGGCACTCAGACCGGAGCGTGCGGCTACATGTATTTCTATGCAGCCGCACGCTCCGGTCCGAGTGCTGGCGGCAGTGCCAGGTTTTTATGTGAGAGACTCACACGATTCTCGCAAGTGAGTATGAGCCCTTAGGGTATGTGCACATGTAGTTCTTTTGCAGAGATTTTGGAGTAGAAAGTTAAAATTTTTGAGTAGTTTTGGGATTTGGAGGAGGATTCAGCGAGTTTCATTTCCAAAATCTTCCAGCAAAACTCAGTGAACACATACCTTAGGGGTATGTGCGCACAGCATGTTACAGCAAATTCCAGCAAATGCCACATTCCAGCAAACATTCAAGAATGGGAACTGTTAAGACGTAAGGCAATGTTTCTGCTCACTCACACAGACAGCTGCGGGCTGATATTCATAGCCTAGGAAGGGGCCATGGACATTGGCCCCCCACCGGCTACAAACACCAGCCCGCAGCCATCCCAGAAATGGCACATCTGTAAGATGCCCCAATTCCGGCACTTAGCCTCTCTCTTCCTACTACAGTACTGTGTAGCGGTGGCATATGGGGTAATAAGGGGTAAATGTCACCTTTGATTGTAAGGTGACATTAAGCCCAGTTAATAATGGAGAGGTGTCGATAAAACACCTATCCATTATTAATCCTATAGTTAAAGGGTTAAAAAAGACACAGCCAGAAAAAAGAATTTCAATGAAATAAAACACTACACAGTTTTCCATGTTTTTATTGCACGCCCAAATCCAATCGAAGCCCTTGATCTCTTGAAAAAAAAAAATAAAAAAACCAACACAAATACTTCCTATCCAATGTAGTCCTTAATCATGAGTGTCCCACGACGAGTCCAGTCTGCTACATCTGGATGCATGACATCCAGAAATAGCAGAGCTTGTAGATGACCACCAGAGATCTCTGGTGGTCACCTACACTGTAGTTCTCCTAGTGACCGGAGATAACCCCTGGTCATGTGCATGGCAGTTCTCGCGATAACTTAGCTTATCGTGAGAACTGCCGTGTTATCGCAAGAACTGCAGTGGACCCAGACTTCCGGCAGCAGGACAGGTAAGAACTTTATTTAAATTAGTAGACATGCGTAGTAAGCTGCGTTCACATAGTCTTACCGCATCTAATGACTGTCTATGGGAAATTTACAGTGCGGCGACGGAGCATCGCCGCATTGTAAACAGACATGCTGCGTTCTGGAAAGACGCGCCGAATGCGTCTTTTAATGCATAGTGGAGACGGGATTTCATGAAATCCCCTCTACTATGCTGTAACATCTGGATGCTGCGTGTTTGACGCTGCGGCTGTTCGCAGCATCAAACACGCAGCGTTTCCTGACCGTGGAAAGATACCCTTAGGGTGAAAGGAGGACAATTTAAAAGGGAATCTGTTAGCAGGTTTTTAGACATTACACTTGCATAATTTCTGTGAAACATCTGCAATAATAAATTTCTCAATAACCTTGTAGCAGGGAGCTTGTACCGCAAATGCAGCTCTCCCCCACCTCTTTCTCCTACTAGTATGGTCTCCTATCAGTGACTGACCCACTCCCTCGCCCATGATCTGGCATCGGGTCGTCATTCCCGGGGGTGGTGCATGTGCATTAAGGTCTTGATGATGTTACGAGAGCCAGTCTATCGATCGGCAGATTGGCTGCCTTCAGGATAGATGGTACCTGTGTGAGATTACGAGGGAGAGGGCAGGTCACAGAAAAGAGTGACCGGTCAGTCATTGACAGGAGCCTAATGACGGGAAGAGAAAGAAGGAGAGCAGTCAGTGCAGGCCAAGCTCTTGCATTTCCGAAGTTATTGGCATATACAGTTGCTGATGAATTTCTAGAAAACAAACAAAAGAACTTATAATACAAAGGTATAGAGATAATCAGAATTTCAGATGCTTTACATAGGTGATATTAGTCTAGCATCTAAAAACCTACTCACAGGTTCTCTTTAAAGAAATTATGTATGCTTATTGGATTATTTACTAGTAGTTTCCAGCTGCCTCTGTAATAACTTTCTAGTCTACCCATCACACTACTAACATTTATCAACCACTTGTAATATGCTAGGATCTGTATAAAAGTTCACTTAAAATATGTTTTGAAGGCCATAAAATTTGTATTATATTTTGTTAGGTTCTATCCAAACCAGCATAATGTTATTACATCTTGTAAATTGCTGAGATTCTTTAAGGAAGGGCAGAAGACTAGTTTCTTAATGTGTGCATTTTTGTGGGTAACTCCGACCTTCAGTTAATCAGAAATAGCTGAGTCTGTTATGATAGACAAGGCAGCTGGCCAATTATTCACTGACAAAAGGGATCAAAGAATACACTGACATTTTCCATCGTCCCTGCATGTGTGTATCACGAAGATCAGGAGAGAAATGGGAGAACCCACCTCCGGTTTCTACGAAAACACAGATGACTACATGTTTAACTAGTATAAAATTCCCAGCAGAGTTGCCATGTGTGCACCAGGACTGTGGAAAAATGATAACATACAACTCTTGCTGAAAAGTTCTGCAAAGGGTTTAGAGGGATACTCTTTTGCATCTGTGCAGACCCATTACAGAGACGTCTGGATCTACATATATACACTCTTTTTAAAAAAAAAATAGATGTGACAATCCAGTCAAGGAATATGTCCACATGTTTTTTTCTGCAGGCACATTCTGCTTAGAATTTGTCTGAAAAAGTGCCACAAACTGCCACAAAAAAATCAACATAATGCACAGAAAAGTAAAAATGACATTGCTCTGTACTTGTTCAGTCTTTCGCTACTTCTAACCACTTCAGGGTTTGGAAACGATGACGCATTAAAAAGAAGTAACATGCTCATTCTTCCGGTGGCATCTTTTAGTTAAAAGCATAGAGAAAAAAAGGATGCAAAAAAGGTCGACATACCCTCCAGCAAAGCCACTTCAGGAAAAAGACCTCCAGTTTCTCCCTGAAGCCGCTTTGCTTAGGAAAATCTTGTCTTATAGAAATCATGTGCATATGGAATGAGATCACTACTATGCCATAAGTCACGCACCTTGTAATATGCGAATGTTATGATGTTTTTTTTTTCCCTGCTATGGCAAGGACAAAAAAAAGAAAAGAAAGTTTTTGATGCCATGGAGCACTTAATTAACCTCTGCTTCCTGATGTAATGTGATGTAGTCCAGAAACCGGGAAGCCAAAGGGGCTGTTGATAATTGTTACTTGTTGCACCAATACACAGGTACTGGCCGGGATCACACATGCGAGAAACTGCGAGTCTCGCATCTTAATACCCGGCACTGCACTCGGATCGGAGCGTGCGGCTACATAGAAATACATGCAGCCCCATGCTCCGCTCCCTAGTGCCGATGGCAGTGCCGGGGGTATTAAGATGAGAGACTCATCCAAATATCTCGCATGTTTGATCCCGGCCACATCCAGATAAACGATGATTTAACAGAGATTCAAGTCCAATGCAGCAATGGCAGTTACTTTCCAGTATAGTAATGGAGATATATAAACAGCGCAGTGATTCCTGAGTTCCAACTTCTGCTTATATGCACAGTCCTTATCGCACAATTATCTGAAGCTGAGGCTATGGTTTCTCATATACAGGAGCTTTGGCTGCTTCCTTACTTGCTCCTTCAGCTTTCCTAGGTGACTATACTTGTGCACAAAATGTCTCCTTCTCTGCCAAGAACCGGGTCATGTAGTCTAGCCATGTGACCTTATGGCAATATATGACTTGGTTAAAGCTTTACAACCTTCTGACAGCATAACATAAGTACATCACTCTATGCATATATAAACCACTTCTATGTACTGAATTCTCATGTCCATTATCTGCAAATGGAAATGTGATCATTGTGCAGACATAATGACGTAGCTGCTAGCTCTACTAAATTAAAGGCTCAAACACTACAACTATAGGGCATTAGACATATAACTGTAGAGGTGTCAAACAGCTTATAATATGGATGGATTGTTAGCCACCTAAACAATCCACTCCTTCTCAATTCACATTAGCATAGAGGATGCAAAGAGACAAATATTTCAGGTTCAGGTCATGCATTATAAAAAGTTTTCCAACATACAACTTCCTCAGTTTTATGCCTTTTATAAAATGTATCCTTTCTAGAACATTATTGATTGAATTTCCTCCCAATCAACAATAAATGCTCAATGCGGTTATTTTCTTCTTTAGCTTTGTAATGTAGCAGATGATTTCTTGACATTCTGGTGGCTCTTGTAATTTGGTTTTGAATTGTTCTTTGAACTGACTCAAAAAGACCTTTTTGAATCAGGGCTACCATCCAAGAACAATTCAAAACCAAATTACAAGAGCCACCAGAATGTCAAGAAATCATCTGCTACATTACAAAGCTAAAGAAGAAAGTAACCAGGTGCCTCTAGCAGTCTGTTTTTTGCTCCATTTTTTACTGTTTTTATCAGGTACCCTTGTCTCTTGTGCACGCTGATAAAGTTTAGTGCCCCCCCAAAAACATACCGTATATACTTGAGTATAAGGCGACCCAAGTATAAGCCGAGGCACCTAATTTTGCCATGAAAAACAGGGAAAACATATTGACTCGTGTATAAGCCAGTTATGCAATGTCCCCTAATCCCTATTCTGGTATGAGTGGCTCCTCATCCCTATCCTTGTATGCATTGCTCCTTTTCCCCATCTTTTTATACATGGCTCCTCATACCTATCCTTGTATGCATGGTGCCTCATCCCTGTCCTTGTATGAAAGGCTTCCCATGAGAAAAGCATAAAAAGACCCCAAACCCTTCAACTTTACTTACCTTCCCTGCGTGCCCAAGAAACATCCTGTTGTTCCGTCTTCCAGAAGCTCTTGCGGCCGATGCTGCCACTCATTAAGGTAATGAATATTCACCACTCTCCACTCAGCCGGGACACATGATCACCTGGCCACAGGAGCTGCTGGCACTGGAACAACATGCTGCAAGAGCATGCAGGGAAGGTAAGTAGGAGTTTTTTTTTAACAGCTGCTGGAAGCAGCGACTGTGGCTGTAACTGTATGTGCTTTAAGAGAAATGAATATTCATTGCCAGTGGAGTGAATATTTATTTCTCCTTAGCAGCGGCCACAGCTTCAGCTGCAGCCGCCGGCTCCTACCTCGTGTGACCCACTGCTCCGCCACAACCCCTCCCCCACTGGCTTCTGGGACAATGACTCGTGTATAAGCCGAGGGGGGGCATTTTCAGCACAAAAAAAATCATGATGAAAAACTCGGTTTATACACAAGTATATACGGTAATGCAACTTCCTGAGGTTTTTGCATCAAAACAGAAGCAAAATCAGAGTTTTTTGCTGCCTTTTTTTGGACTTACTCATTGCTTTCTACGGGTGAAAAAACACTGCAAAAATGCTGAAAGAAGTGACATGCTGCAGTTTTCAAAAAACGCTGTAGTTTTACCAATTCAGGAAACAAAAACACGTGTCCATGAGATTTCTGAAATCTCATAGCTTTTGCTGGTACTGTAAAATTTGAACTAAAAAACGCAGCAATTATTGTGGTATAACAAGTTACAACTGGAAAAACACATGACAGTTTATTGTTCAAGAAAACATCAGGAAGAAACATATTACTTAAAATGTTGCACCCAAGTCACATTTATTTTTAATTAAAGCCATGAAGAACAGAAACCACACACATTGCTGTTTTCTGATAAAGAAAACTAACTTACAAAGATTCTGACTTTTAAATTTGCCACATTTGACAAATTAAAAAAAGTTTTAGGTCTCTTAAGACTGTTCTGAACCACTTTTGAAGTCTGTATTGCAAATACAGTCTGGGGCCTCATCCATGCGTCCATGTTTAAGGCTGTGTGCCCACATTCAGGATTTTTTGCTGTTTTTTTTGCTTTTTTTTTAGTGTTTTTCACTGCAAAAACGCTTAAAAAATGTATACATTAAACATCCCATTATTAGAATGCATTCCGCAATTTTTGTACCCATGCTGCGTTTTTTTCCGCAAAAAAGAAGCATCGCTAAAAAGGACACAGCATGTTCATTAATTTTGCTGAAAATCTCCGGATTTGCCACTATGTTCATTGAATTAGGATGCTCTGGAAAAAAAAGCGAAAAAAAATGTGGATTTCCGGTTTTGCTCAGGAAAATTCTGCATACATGAGCACGTAGCCTAAAGACGTACATGAAAAAATGGTACTGGTATCATCAGTATGTCATCACTTCATTTATTTTTGCCATTAGTGTGTCATCAGTGTTTTTCACGGAAGGATAAAGAAATAAATAAATTACAAAGATTCTCATATACTTTGTAATGTTAAACACAGATGGCACATGGATGCCCGTGTCATTCATATTGCCGGAAAAAAAACGGACATGTCTATGTATGTTTTGTATGGACACATGGTCCATTAAAAACATGGACATGTGAATAACACCATAGATTATAATGGACACATGTTTTATCCGTGAATAAAAACAGATACAAGTATGTGCAACATTGGCATCTGAATGAGGCCTTAGTAATATTCAAATGACGTTGACATATCTGGCTAGGAGAAAAGGATGGAACAAGAACAGCCAGGTAGGGTTGTGTCCCAAAAAACACTATTTGCAACAGGCCACAGTTTTTGGGTTTTATGAACAGGTCTCACATTGGACTATTATAAGGAAATGTACAAAAAAGTAACATTTTTTTTTTTTACATAGATGGGTACGTTCTGAGGTAAAACAATTTGCATTTAAATTTTTAAATTTCTCAAATGAGATTTTTATTTTGTCTTTTTTTTAAAAAAAAAAAACCTTTACAAAATAAAAATGTAAAAGAAATGCAAAGAAAAAAAAATCACTTATGCTCGTCTCATAAGCTGGAAAGCACACTTTCTCTGGCACACAAGTGTTTGTTTCAAGATTTGTCTTCAGTAGCAAAACTAGGACACAGCTATTAAGCTGCCCTCATTTGTAGTAAGGCAAGAATAAAAAAAAATGGGGTTATTAAGGTGCAGTACTGAAGTATATCATAGATGAATCAATTCACAGTTACACAGACTCTGCAGGTCCATCACCTCCCTGTCACTTAAATCTTTGTATTATTATCCACAGACTCAGACTGACACTCTAATTTTCAATGTTCCTCAGCAATGCAGACGTACGATAGATTTAGGCCTTTCTACACCTATCTGTAATAATCAGCTTATCACTCTGACCTCCTTTACCTAGCCTGAAATACACTAAAATGTGGCATTATTTTTGCTATCAAATGGCAAACCCTTTGAATTTGCCATCATCTGAAAATTTCAGGAAATATGACTCAAAGTTGATGCAAAGTGGATCGATCCATTCATCTCTAGTCTATTGGGAGAAAAATATTGTGCCATATTAAAAAGAACAGAATCTGCAACAGAACCTTTATTCAGATGTGAACAAAGCTTTATAGGGGCAGCAGGGCGGCTCAGTGGTTAGCACTGCAGTCTTGCAGGTCAAATGACCTGCATTTATCCTGCGGATTTAGTGCATTTTTTGTGCGGTTTTACTGCATGTTTTGTGCAGTTTTCCCCTGTGGTTTTCCCACCTGCGGATTTCTAGAATGGAGCAGGTGGAAAACTGCAGCAAAACCGCACAAAAGAAGTGACACGCTGCATTTTTCATTCTGCACCAAATCTGCGCAGAAAAAAACGCAGCATGTGCACTGCGGATTTTGTTTTACACAGCCTATAATGCTACTGTACATCACATGCAGTTCTGCTGCGAATCCGCAGGGTCAAATCTGCTGCGGATCCGCAGCAGAATCCGCACCGTGTGCACACAGCCTAAGACTGAATGCACATAATTGTGTGTTACCAGCCAAGAGAAATGGACTGATTTTTTTGCTCATGTGTCTAGTTGACTCCTTTTTTCTCATACTATGTTAAAAACAAAAGGAGGAACTGAGAACTATTATTTATCCAATGACCCTTAGCAGTGGATCAATGAAATACTGATGAAACACAAATGGAATTCTGAAGTACAAATCACGTCTTCAGTTTTTCATCCATGTCCAACAGACGTTAATAGCTGAACCTTATCCGCAAACTGGATGAGAACTGAACAATGTTCTGAGTTTCATAGAACGGTGACTTGGATCTGGTGTTAAAACAGATATGTACATAGATAATTGAAACGTTTTGGCTTGTGTGCTGTCAGAGAAAAAAATGGATGTGTGAATGCAGTCTAAGTTGTGCCTCAGGGTTCAAGTTTGTCCTTGTCCTCAGCCTTAGGCCGGTTTCACATTAGCGCTTTTTCAGCGCGCGCACGGCCGGGGGTAGCTCCGCCCCCGAGCCGACTCTCTGCCCGGCGTGCCCGCCCCTTGCTTGTAGCGCCGCCTACTAGCGGACAGCGGCGCCTGCGATCGGCGCACCCTATCTTTAGCATAGGGTGCGCAGATCGTGCGCAGGCCGTGCGCTAGTTGCGCTTTGACCTGCGCTGCGCACTTTTGACGGTGAGCCGTGCGCGCCAAAATCCGAAAAGTTTGATTTTGGCGCGCACGGCGCACCGTCAAAAGTGCGCAGCGCAGGTCAAAGCGCAACTAGCGCACGGCCTGCGCACGATCTGCGCACCCTATGCTAAAGATAGGGTGCGCCGATCGCAGGCGCCGCTGTGCGCTAGGAGGCGGCGCTACAAGCAAGGGGCGGGCACGCCGGGCAGAGAGCCGGCTCGGGGGCGGAGCTACCCCCGGCCGTGCGCGCGCTGAAAAAGCGCTAATGTGAAACCGGCCTTACTATGGAGGAAGCAGCATTAGATCAGAAAATAGAGTGGCGACAAGCCAAATACATTGCTGTATTTGGTCCTGAAATGACCTCTGAAAACGTCATACAGATATTTGCTCCTATACTTTTCCAGTTTCATTGAGCACAAAAGTATATTGCTTGATTTATCAAAATACTCAACTGATAACACATGGGACATAATAAATACTTTAGATAATTAAGTTTCATTAAAGCAATCCTGGACATTGAACCATTTAATCATCAGATTACTAAACATTTACAGCCAGGCTAATGGTATGTTAATTTAGTTATCTTTGCCGTCTAACAATCCCAGTAGCGGATAACATGATTCAATAAATATATAAATGATAGGACATAATAATTATTACTGTTCTCTACCTAAGGCCTACTTCACACGTCAGTATTTTTGATCAGTATTTCATCAGTATTTGTATGCCAAGACCAGGAGTGTCTCCAAAACAGAGAACATGTGTCAGTCTTTCAGTTATAGTTTTTTTCTGTAAGTTCCACTCCTGGTTTTGGTATACAGACTCTGATGCAAAAATACTGATGTGTGAATGAGGCCTAAGAAGTATAATCAGACCTCTTCAGGTGACGTGGTCCCAATCAAGGCCACATAAAGAAACATTTGTAAAGGGTTGTTTGTCCCTATTAGTACGCCATAATTTACAAAAAGCACTGGCACATGTGCATCGGGAATGCCCTGTTATGGACAAAGACTTCCCTTGCCTTTTGGCACATGCCAGTTTCAATTTGGAGAAGACCGTGGATGAGAAATCATCGAGTCAATAAAGGAAAGGTGTGGTGAATTACCGTAAATGCTGGATAATTCCAAGCATTGTATATGGCCCAGCAGAGACTTCAGCTCTCATTTACAAACCACGTCGCATATTTTAAAACTTCTATTTGTAAATTATGTGGCAATGTTTCAGAAAGGTCAAGACTCAAGACCTAGAGTGTGGTGGGACCATGTTAGGAGTAGAACCCAATAGCAGGTATCCTTTAAAGGAATTTTTTTTTTTGACATGTCAAAAAAAGAATATGATCTATCAATCAAAATTTAGTGCACGCAAAGGTTTCAGTATCTCCTCTTTTGCGCTACATATCAATTGACAGTTTTCAACTCAGAAAGACAAATAGGACTTTAGAAAGACAAGTCTGGGTGCAACATCTGGTCGATTAATGCGTCATTTATTTATATATATATGTGTGAATAAGCTTTTAGACAAATATCTACATAGCAATATTCATGTAAAAATTAAGGCTGTATGGTAGTTTAGTTGACAATACATAAACAAATATTTTTATTGACCTTACCATATAATAATGAACTTAATCATCACAATCATCAAGTGATGAAATACTTACGCTATGTGAAGAGAAAGCTACAATTCTATAAATATGTCAAAGTCTGAAATTCTGTAAGTTTAGGTCACTTTAAAGATTATTCTTCCTTCCTTATATTTTCTCTTAGCTTGACATAATATATATATTAGTAACTTGAGATAGCCAACTTTGAAAAAAGTAAGCATGATTCTGAGAGGTTCTGCCTGGAGGTGTTTATACTATGTGTTATTATGTAACCAAATGTGTCAAATTAATGGAGAATTTAGGGTGGGCAAGCTTGTAATTGATTGAAAGAAACCATAACTCCACACTTTCTGATGTTGGTCTTGTATGCGAAGAAAAAGTAATATGCTGCTTTATTTTACCTGGGTGACATCAGTGGGTGAAACAAGAATACAGGCTGTAGAGATGGACCATTCAACAAATCTCAAGAGAATGAAGGAAGAAAAAAAAGGTGCTCCAGTGTAGAAAAATATAAAACTTTGTCTTTTGTGGAAAAAAATCATAAAAACAGACACAATATGGACAACATGTAGAGTCCAGAGAGCTACCAACCGACGCGTTTCGACACTCCGGTCTTAATCATTGTTAGTATAGATTGTCAGACTGGAGGCTTAAAAACCATGAAGATTTTTTTCCATTAAAGACAAAGTTTTATATTTTTCTACGCTTGGAGTACCTTTTTTTTCTTCATTCTCTGGAACTTGCACGCCCAAGCCAAGGCGGATCCGTGCGTGGAACTCAATCTTGGAAAGAGACTGCAAATGGTGAGCCGACTTCTCCCATTCCCTATTCCTTTCTATATATTCAACAAATCTTGGTCTATTTCTTCTCCCATGTATTATACTATTTTACATTCTTCTCAAGGTTTGGATTTTATATCATGCCCTGTCACGTTAGAGAGAGTGATCTTGTTACTAAGGTCCCTGACACTCTTGAACCAGAACAAAAATATAGGATTTATAAGAAATCTACTTTATAACAAAAAGAACCTACACACGTTATAGCAGTATACATGTACATTTATGGCACCTATGTTACAAAAATGCACACACCTATTCCATGTATCATACTTTAGATATCTTCTGTACCAAAATTACAACCACAACGTAAAATTTATCTTTTGTGCTGCCATAACAATACATTCCCATAAACTTCATTAACTATAATTTAGAATTGTGGGATATCAAAGGAAAAGAATGAGATGTCCTTGGCGCCAACCACATTCCTAGTTACCGCTTTTGGAAAAAATGACAATATATGTAGGCTGTGTCTGGGAAAGCCTTGTTCTTATACCCAGACAAATCTCACAACCATAGTTCTGTTTCAGGCCCTCTGATCTGTAACAACTCATACTGTATAAATAGGATATGTAGACTGAGATAATATTCTGATAATATGATTAACTACACTAATAATGTGTACCTTTACTTATATATTAGGGAATTGTGCAAAAGCAACAGCACTAAAAGCTTGTTTGTCGGGTGACTGCATCATTTATGGCGGTGTAAAGGTCATAGTATTTGTCAGTACATCACCCTGTGTGATCAAGGGATATCCTACCATTAATTCACATACCCACAGTGTTAGATTTTGGGGTGACTCTGGGGTGTCACACATGTAAATGCTATAATTCTCTGCAATACACGAGCAGTCAGATGGTTTTCATTTATATTTGTATTCACGTATGACCTTGGATTGCCTCCAATCCTGGTGGTCGATGCTGCCGTGGAACGCCATGCTCCTTCTGTCCATGGTAAGTAATAGCATCTCACCTTCTGGGTTCCACCCATTCGTGGGTGGGGTCATTTCTCGCTGCTCCACCCATTTCTTGTGGTCAGGCTGCAAGGGTGGTAGCTTCTCCTTCGCCCACACCCATTTAGGGTGGGCATTCTTCTCAAAGGGACATGACCTTCTTTTTGGTGCCGAAATGCTTCTTTGACGCTCATGACAGACAGCCTCATCCTTCCTTTTTGCGGTCTCTGATCTGTAACATCTCATACTGTATAAATATGATATGTAGACTCAGAGATAATATTCTGATAATATGACTAACTACACTAATAATGTGTACCTTTACTTATATATTAGGGAACTGTGCAAAAACAACAGCGCTAAAAGCGTGTTTGTCGGGTGATTGCATAATTTATGGGGGTGTAAAGATGATAGTTGTTGTCAGTACATCACCCCTTGTGAATGAGGGATATCCTACCATTAACTCACATACCCACAGTGTTAGATTTTAGGTTTGGAAAACAAAAGGGTCCTATAGGTAAATGTTATAATTCTCTGTATTTTAATGCAATACACAAGCAAACAGATGATTTTCATTTATATTTGTATTCAGGTATATAAATTATAGTAAGCAAATGATAATACCTACGATGAATATTAACATGAACCAGTTTTTATTTGGTTTGTAATGACTTATGCTTTTTCTAATTGTGTGTTTGTTTTATTTAGTTTTGATGGTTTCTAAAAACAAAATTAAAATGTGAATATATCTTAATAATAAAAAATGATCTGACTGAAAAAAAATGATATTTATTGTCACTACATCACCTTATGTGAACAAGGGATGTTCTCCCATTAACATGACACTGTATGATGATAAAACGTAATCGTAATTGTGACTATTTTATTCCTATGTTCAGTACTTGCTGTCCTGCATAAACATATCAGACTTTCGGTGCTCTTTAGTGGACCAAAGTCATCATAGCCAAGTGGATCCTTTCAATCTAGACTGATGCCATAGATTGGCGAAATCTAAAATATGTACATTTTCCCGCAGATTTCTACTGCCCCACGAGCTGATATAGCTTTTTAAACAGTTTGCGTCTCCTTTTTTACAGGTACAATATAAGAATTAAGATTTTACTGTTACTGAAAATGGAATCTAAAAGGGATTCCGAAACACATTTAGCCATATGCACCTGCCCCCAGCATTGGATTAAACCTGTCCTGGCACATATTGTTTTCAATTTGCCAGACCATCCCCATGTGTCCCTCATATATAATTAAAAACATCTCTAAACCGGGGAGCCATATCTTCCTCTATAAAGATCTGCTGATGCTTAATATCAGTATGGACAGATCTCTACTCATGCCACACCCCATCATATACAGCCTAGTATGATCAAAGACAATCAAAGCCAAAGGCAACTGATTGGCCAGCACACCAAACAAGTGTAACAGCACAGATGGAGTGCAATGGAATCACTGGAGAGGTGAGAGGCACATATCCAGGAAACATCTGAATTATTAAAGACCAGTTTTTTGGATAGAATGATAATTGAGAGTTCTAAAACGAGCAAACCTGATAAATACTACATAACAGGGATCAATGACTCAAAATAGTCAAATACCAACTAAACCCCAAGATAATCCTAATCCTAAAATGAGACATTATCCAATTATATGACAACGCAAATCATACATAACCATAAACAATTTCCTGAAATAAGGACATAGTTTGGATTTAATAATGGACCGAAATTGCAAAAGTTTTGAAAATGACACAAATTTTGGTTTTCACAAAGTTGACTGCTTAACTTTATGTAAAATATTTAGAATTGAGAGTCCTAAATAGTTTTCTATCTACTGGCTAACCCGGTACAAAGATATATATCTTTCCTGTAACTTTATGTAGTTTGAAATAAAGTTCCGCTCGGGTACCAGAACTGCACTTAAACTTGAGCTAGAAACCAAGCCCCATTGAAAACAATGGGGACACAGCCTTTTGAACCAGAAAATGTTCTCTCTCTGCAACAGACTTCCCACAGAACTCTGAACATTGCAATGGACTTCTGAGTACAGTCCGTGTTCAGTGTTAAGCACCAGACAGTAACTGTACCCCTATGAACGTTAAAATTTTAAGTTCAGGTCCGCTCATCCCTAGTTGATGAGCGGATCCATGGACATTTGGATTCTGGTACCTAATGTCAGGGTCCTGACAGCGCCGGCGTACAGCCTCCACTAAGCAGGGACTCACCCGCACTGTAGGGACCCCTGGGGACAAGAACAGCCGGAAAATAAAGATGCACAGGACCTGAATGTAGAAGTTTAGCAAGCTGGCACAGGACCTATGGTCATGTGACTGCAAGGGGGCAGGGCTTAGCGTCCTGCTTCCAGAGAAAGTAGAAACCTCAGAGTCAGGCAAAGCAGTGGTCAAGCACAATACAGGCAAGCGAGGTACAGGAGGGATAAACAGACGGAAGGTCAGACAAAGCAAAAGGTCATAAACAAGATATCAGTACAGTACCAGGGATGAGACAGAACGGATAGTGAGGGCCAAGCAGAGATCAAAAACCAAACAGACGTAGAAGGTACCAAGCAGAATCCAAAGCAATATCCAGAGAACAGACTGAGTCATACACAGAGAATCATGCAACCAGAACACAGCACAAACACACTCAGGGGTCACCATACAATGCCAAGGGCGAAAGTATAACTGACGGGGGTGGGAGCTTCCTGAGGCTATAAGAAGCCTCCCCAGAACCAAGGAGAGGCCACCATAATAGGTCCCAGGTGTGCAGGTGAGAGTCTGCACTGAGATCAGAACATTAACCCCAGAAGTGCCGGTCACCCAGCACTGGTATCATGACACCTGATCCAAACTTTATTCCAAAGTTTGGTTTTGGTACCAGACCTTTACCCAAACTTGACCCAGAAACCGAACCCCTTTGAAAATAATGACGACCCAAACTTTTGGGCAAAAAAATTCTCTCTCTTTCCCTCTTCTCTGGGAACTTCCAACATTGCAACGGACTTCCCAGAGAAGTTCCTGTTCAGCGTTTACCACCGGATACTAACTGTCCGCTATGAACCCGAACTTTTAAGGTTGGGTTTGCTCATCTCTAGTCATATCAGTTGTGTCTGCATATATAAATTCCCTGCATAACAGTCCCTGTATTACATTACATATAAACAAATCATTAGAAAAAGTATTTCTAAAGTCCGTTTATGATATGTAAATGAGAGCTTTGACTAGTTAAGAGGAAGTTAGTTCCACAGACTAGTCAGCCCACTTAGCATGTCGTCACACCCCTGTGGGCTTGAAAACAAAACTTACAAGAGCCGGCATCATCGCAAGTGCTATGCTTACCTTGTGCATGCACACGGCTTCTTCCCCTCTCATCACTGATCTTCTTAAGTCGGGTGTGTGTCACTGCTTCATAGAGGCACACTGTGCAAGATCGGAAAGCACTTGATTCTATTTAAATAAATATCTATTATTTTAAAGAAACTAGCTGGTTTCTCAAGAGCTAATGTGTTGAGGTTTTTTGCCAATATAGTAGTCTGCTTACATTGTACAGATATTTCACATATTTACGGGATGACATTGCTTTCCATTTCACTAACCTGCTCTTATCAGTTTGACGTGATTGCAATCATAGGTACATAGGAGGCATTTGTCATGCACTGATATAGGTTCTGTAAATCAACATTGCAATTGTGTAAAAAGTAAAATAATACGGTTTACATTAAAAAGGTAAACATTAGCACACAAGGAAACTAGGAAACTATTTTAATCATGATAGTTGGGACAACTACAGCCAGCACGATAAAAAAGGGACAGTTTATATTAACTCTATGATTCATTCACATTGGATTCATGTCACCGAGGTTATTGATCTTGAACATGTAAAAGCTTCTGTTGTAAACACTAATTATTTTCAGTCATCAGCTTTGTGGTTCATCAAGGTCTCGTCTTGACAACTGGTTTACTATAGATTTTCTAGCCACATATGTCTGTCATGAGCGCATAACATTGGCTTTTCTATTTAGTGCAGTATCACCAGTAACAGTCTTCTAACAATAATGCAGGACAGCTGCGAGGAAGTTGCATTATATAACAGACTGTATCTTTGGTACCAAAGCACTGCATCCCTGCAGGGCAATTATGGAGGATTTTGTTTTCTAAGCTCTGTATGCACAACACTATAATAAAATAATTTTATTTGTGAGCTACAGTAGGGAGATAATGAATTTCTACTTATATAAAGAAGTTCTGTATTTTTCAGTGCTGATTATATACAATAGGTCTATTATCAATATAGGCCTCACCAATCAGAGGAAAACAGCGGAATGGGTCTGGCCTGCGATATAGGACAGAGATGCTCTCATCCAAATGCTGTGTCTGGTTGAAGTAAGTAGAACACCATTGCTGCTTAGTTCTTGTGATCAGTGAGGTTTCCAGTGATTACACCATGATAGAATATCTTAGTAACTCTTTTTTTTTTTTTTAAAGAATGCTGTAAAATATTAAAAATGGAGTATACTCGCTTTACTCATCCTCTTCTAAGACTGCCCTGGTCATCACTGCAAGCAGTGATTGGCTGCAGCACTGACATGTCCATCCTAAACAAACAGGAAATATGGAGACTGGCGGGGGAATTAAGCGGCTTTAAAAAGAGGAGAGGCAGGAAATCAGTAAAATGACTAAACTTTATTTTTATTATTTTACAGCATACTTAATGTTTTTTGCTTTTTTTTTTTTTTTTTATTTTGCGGGTATAATTTTAAATGTCTAAACCGGCCGTTACAAAACCACCAAACAGCTTTCATGTAGCTCATCGGCAGTTATTTAAAGGGCACTGTCGGCCTGTCTAAATGGGACCTTAAGAAATCTAGAAGAACAAAAGTGGACTGCACATCCACAGTGCATCCAGACAAGGAATAGAGGAGGCAATTAAACAAGGAAGGCATATGACAAGAGGCAAGCCAATATAATATAGACGTTTCTTTGTTATTCTCAGGGGAGCTATCCTGAGATTTCTAAAGCGGAGCTCACAAGTATTGATTTTTACACTGATAAAACCAAGTACCAAAGCAATAATCACTAGATATAAATGGTTGTAATGATGATATTGATCAGACCATATCATTGACTTCAAAATCACTGATAGTGGCTCATTACAGAGTTGTAGGTCTTTATTTTGCTTGATGAGCATAATTTTCACTGTTCCCGTCAAGAAAACAGCTTTTATTTGTAAAGCCAAGTTAGATAATGGTGTCTCCATCCATTTTGCTTGGGAAGAATAGATGAGAATTCAACCTGACATACTGCACATATCCTGTAAGTATTGTGATCCACTATCTGCTATGCTAGGTATTTAACCATGGAAACAGACATAATAAATGTACAAAGAGAATGTTTAGAGAGAATGCTTGAAAGGCCTTTTATAAACAACCTCTTGAAATTCTCATGTCTCTATACTAGAGATGTCCCTGGGTCTTCAAATAGTGGGGAAAATTGTCTCTTCAGAAAGGAAGTGGACTAGAGCTCTAGTCTGCAAATTGAGATTCTGGTTTGGCTTTTATCCCAAGTCATGTAGGAAGCATCGTTAAAGGGTCGATATTGACTTTTAGGATTGCTACTTCCAATAGATGGCACTTTCCAGACGAAGCATGGCTATAAGGGTATGTTTCCACTTTCAGTATTTGCTGCAGATTGGATGCTGCATACAGCCGCAGTGTCCAATCCGCAGCGTCCAGATGTTACAGCATAGTGGAGGGGATTTTATGAAATCCCATCTCCGCTATGCGTTCAAAGCATAACCGGACATGCGGCGTGTCTCCGCAAGATAAATATCACAGTCTATGTATAAGACGTGGCGAATCCGCAAGGTTCAATGAACACGTGCGGAATCACCTCGCGTACAAAGCCGGCAGCGCTTTGGACGGAGGGGGCATGTGCTGCATCCAAAGCGCTGCCGTTTCTTGAACATGGAAACATACCCTATGTCTCCTCACTTTGACATGCCAGTCACTCTCCACAAGAAGAAATGTTACACCTTAGATCTAAAGAACACAGTACAAAAAAAATTTCCTGTCTGTGCTTTGAAAGCCTCAGCCAGCATCTCTGCCTTGTGCATTGAATGGTGATGTCGTGGGGGACTTTAGCTGATATACACAAGAGGAGAGAAAGAAGGGAGAGCACATTGCAGACTCCATACACAACAAGCAGTTTTTTCAATGGTGATACAACACATTAAAATAAAATAAATAACTACATCATATGACTTATTGCTCCCCTACAGTACGCTAAGCCAGTCAGTGTCAGTAACTGTAACATTACTGACTTGGGGACAGTATCAGAACAGTACAAACTAGGTGAAGTGGGAGAAATATTAAGGAGAAACTGTAAGCAGCAAATTATCCATCTTTAGCCTATATAAAAGTCTCTAGTTGGTGCTTTGTAGCTGTGGAACAAAATGAGTTCTGTATGTGAAAGTAAAAATAAACTACAAGAATGACGTCTGGGGACTGAAGATGAGCTAAAAGTAACCTATCAGGGTGGTTATTTTTTATTTTTTTTTGGGCCTAGAAAACCCCTTCTAAGCCTTAAAAGTTCTATTGATAATTACTTTTTTGACTCAAGTAGTTAAAAGGTAATTATTATTTCATGAAGTTTTTTTTATCTCTTATAGGGGCTGCTATATGCTGCTAATAATATCTTGGTCCTAACAATCAATGGGGACCCAAACTTTGAAGCAGGGAAATCTCTCTCTCTCTCTCCACCCTGAACTCCCGAACTGTAAAACAGACATCCGAGAGAAGTCAGTGTTCGAAGTTCAGCCCCAGACATTAGGTGACCAGCACGAGTCTGGAACTTTATAGTTCAGGTTCACTCATCTGTTTACTGCACCACTATCACCAAAGAATGTATCGACTGGACAATGCTCTGTACATGCATCTCATGCTGTGCACGTCAGAGAAGTATTTTGTCTACTCTGCATAGAAGTGATCACAGCACTATTTTTATCATACAAAACACCT
Source organism: Dendrobates tinctorius (assembly GCF_039654945.1). Classification (NCBI taxonomy): domain Eukaryota; kingdom Metazoa; phylum Chordata; class Amphibia; order Anura; family Dendrobatidae; genus Dendrobates; species Dendrobates tinctorius. The sequence goes on along the minus strand of NW_027361838.1, from coordinate 17,301,190 downwards.
AAATATCAATAGTATTCCTTGGGATCTGTTCACAATGGGTTTGTGAAAGCTCCAATGACCCTGTCAAGAATTTGTTTCATTTATTAAAGGCAAATAAACTGAATGACTCCAAGTTATTAATTCTCATTGTAACCTACATCAACACATAATAGACAAGCATTTATTTAGAAAAAATGAGATGGGGATACTGAGGTCTTATTTACAATAATTCTGCAATGGAAGTGTTAGGCTAGGTTCACATTTGCGGTTTAGTCCGCTGCGTTTGATGCGCGCGCATACATCCGCATACGTCCTGCGTACCTTTCTTTAACATGGGGTATGCAGGGACATGCGTTTGTATGCGTTCGGGTGCGTTTGTGTACAGTTGCGTCTTTTCGCAGTGTGCAGCGGGGCGCGCCGACGGCATCTTGTCGCATTTTTTGCGGCGTCAAATATCCGCAGTCATCCGGATGTGGATGACTGTGGATGACGTGCGTAAAAAAAACCTCATTACTCGCTATGGAAATGCAAGCGTACGCAACGACATACGTACGCTTTACGCTTGCATATGCTGCCTTGGAGTAACCCTTGATTCTGCCCTGTCCTTCAAACCACACATCCAAGCTCTTTCTGCCTCCTGTTGCCTCCAGCTCCAAAATATTTCCAGAATCTGTCCTTTCCTCAACCCTCAATCTACTAAAATGCTTGTGCATGCCCTCATCATCTCCCGCCTCGACTACTGCAACATCCTTTTCTGTGGACTCCCTGCAAACACCCTCGCACCTCTCCAGTCCATCCTTAACTCTGCTGCCCAAATAATCCATCTCTCTCCTCGCTACTACTCCGCTTCTCCCCTCTGCAAATCTCTTCACTGGCTTCCATTCCCTCAGCGTATCCAGTTCAAATTACTAATACTGACCTACAAGGCCATCTATAACCTGTTTCCCCCATATGTCTCTGAACTAATCTCCCGATACCTTCCCTCACGTAATCTCCGATCCTCCGAAGACTTCCTTCTCTCCTCCACACTTATTCGCTCCTCACCCAACCGCCTCCAAGACTTCTCCCGAATAGCCCCCATCCTCTGGAATTCTTTGCCCCAACATGTCCGACTATCAACCACATTCGGATCCTTCAGACGGAACCTGAAAACCCACCTCTTCAAGAAAGCTTACAGCCTGCAATGACCCCACTACCTCCTCACCACTACTGGAGATATCACCTCAACCAACACCGGAACTGCTGCAACCCCCCTACCTTCTGTCTCCTTCCCCACCATCCTGTAGCATGTAAGCCCAAAAGGGCAGGGTCCTCTCCCCTCTGTATCAGTCTGTCATTGTAAGTTTGTCTACTGTAAGTGATATCTGTAATTTGTATGTAACCCCTTCTCATGTACAGCACCATGGAATCAATGGTGCTATATAAATAAATAATAATAATATTAACAATCGTACTGTGCCCATGAAAGTGTGGCCTGTCGGTCTAAACAAGCTATTAAAGCTTATATGTAGCTCTGTGATCAAGCTGTTCAAATGCAGCCTTAGCCGTCCAATGACAGAGATTCCTAAATTATCTGATGATGGGGCAGGTCAGGATTATAGTGTTATTTCTATGTAAATGTAGTGTAATAATCCACACATAACATAAAAGTGCTAAATAAATGTAAAGGTGTGTATAAAATGCATTTTACTCTGTCCAAAGTCTGGCAGTGAGAATTAGCTTCTATTTACCAAAGGCTTGAAAAGATTCACAGAAAGAAGCTCAGCTCATCTTTGGGTATGTTCACATGGTGCAGACTTTGAACTCTGCAAAAATCTGTTGTAAAACCATGAACAAATCTGCAGTAGAATAGAACATTTCTTTTTTTTCTTCTTCAGCAACTTAACCCTAAATCTGAACAAATTTCTTTACTGTCTGTGAATGAGATTTTCTACAGGTTATTGGTACATTTGTGAATATGGCCTAACCAAAAACCAAGCTCCTTCTGCCCTGCAAAATGTCAACGGATTTCCAACCAAGTTTCTTTTAAATGAAATCTGTGCACCCCACTGGTGTAGAATGTCCTGACAGCTGCTTCTTTCTCCTATCGTTTCCAAGTCATATCTGCAATTTAGTGAATAGAGGATATTATGCACTGGGATAGGCTAAAGGCTTACTGTAAATGTTTTGTTCCAGTAGCAGAATTGACGCTTAGTTTTTTGACAGGGAAGCTATTAACCAATACTGTGTGGCAGGACCATGATATATTACTTAATGTTATCATATAACCCTTAGTTTTCTGCAGCAGTCCTCAAATTCATAATGTAGCTCCCCTCACCCACCCGGGGTTGATTGACACATTTAATACTCTGCAAGGGGGGGGGGCAGCTCATGAATGACAGACTAACAAGTAAGATGTCAGAAAGAAATAAACTGTATCAAGAACCTACTAATAACAAATAACGGAATCCAAAATTTGATTGACTTACTTGATCTGCCAAAGAAATCTAGCTTTAAAGTGGTTGGACACTATTTTTGCATTGATGGTCATCAATATTTGATTGGTAGGAGTGCAACACCCGACACCTCATTTGATCAGCTATTACTGGCGGCGGCCAGAAGTTCTCTTATGCTGCTGGAATACAGCAGCTCAGTCAAAACCGCTTTACCCAGCTGTGGCCACTATAGAAATAGTGTAATTGCGTTGTTCTGGTAGTATTCGAGAACTTCGATAGCTGGTAACAGCTGATTGGGGGGGTGCCGGGTGTTGGTCCTAATGATGGGCCATGAATATAAAGGTAGTGTCCAACCCCTTTAAGATGAGGGTGCCTCATTTCTATTCAAAGGGACCCTGTCACATCAGATAATGCATATTAACCTGCAGATATAGAGTTAATCCGCAGGTTAATAGCAGTAGGAAAGTGCCCAGCTGCCATACTGAAAGTGCAGTGCACCAGTACTCGGCAGTGAGTGAGTGCAATGCCAGCTGTCAGTGTCGGAGTGTGCCTATAGCAAAGTGATGCGAGCAGTGACTGTAGCCTCGGCGGCATGATTGAAATCTGGCAGTTCCCAGAAGAAATAAGGTTCAATTTCTCCCGGTTGGCGCACTTTCAGTATGATTGAAGAGCACCATCCAAATGCTATTAACCTGCAGATTAACTCTATATCTACAGGGTAATATCATCGTCTGATGTGACATGTACCTTTTAATGGCGTTTTCCCATGAATTATAGCGTTGGGGACAAAGAATTATGTATATAGCTGGGGAAAGAGGAAAAGGATTTGCAGTAACTTGGTCCAGACCAAGGGAGCACTTCATGGCCACTGGACCAGATCACTATGAACCTCATCCTTGCTGACAAAAAAAGAGTCACCAGCTAATCTCACAGACAACGGTAGGTGTAGTTAGCACTTCAAGGGAGACCTCTCGTTTGCTGCATTAGGACTTGCTTATTGTGATGAAGGAGATATAGTATATGTCAAACGTGGAAACATCGCCAAGTAAAAGAGGTATTTATTTTAGCCAAAACCATTTATTGCATTTAACTTACTATCTCATATCTCATGCCGCACACTATGGAGCATAAGAATATTGTATCTTACAGGTATTAGGTTCTTTAGAAGGACAAGATCTTGGAATTTATTCTGACAGAATATAGGCTGAACTGGATGGACAAATGTCTTTTTTTGGCCTTACTATGTTACTATGGATATGCTATAGATAAATTACTACACTTTAGCACCATTGGAAGTAAAATATGTTGTAAAAATCAGGCTAAGGTCATTCTAATCTCATCACCAAAACCGTATTCACTTATAGTCCTTCAAAAATGGGATATTTCCCATTTCCTCTCTGACATGGCAGTGTCTACGTGGAGTGGTGTCATGAATAACTTGGTACTTTGTACAGTACAAAGAAATGCCTATACAGCAGCTTGCATTGAATGTCAAGTGTTACATACGTAGGATTACAAAGAGGGCAGAGAATCTATTGCGAACACTGAGTTGTGTTCCTTATGGGGCATACCCTACAAGATAACCTTTGCAAAATATCTCAAATACCTACTCCCCAAAAACTAAAGTTTCGTGCAAATGATTTTTCTAGCCATTATTACTGACATGTATTAGTGCATTGATTTCTTAGATTACAGTTATATGTACCTAACTGGTTCCAGCCAATCTTACTTGGTATTCCTTATCACATTAACCCATTTGTATTTGATTTCAAGGTCCAAAAAAAAATAATCAAACTTCATCTGGAGCCAATGGATCAAAGCCTTAAGTTTCCTTTAGTTTAATTCTAAGAACATTTGATGAAATATAGTGTAATTCCCTTTGTATGTTTCACATTCCAGGAGGCCACAAGCTGAGCTAATAAACCCTCTATGGAACATGGATGCTGATCCCTAGCAGCACACATGGCAAGTTCCAGCCATGACTTCAGGACAGCTGTTATGTGTTAAGATTAGAAATTGGAGACAGTTTTGTGGTCACTCCTCAATAGTCATCTTTTTTTCTGTTTTAAAGTAATGTGAAAAGCTTCCTAAATATGTTCTTCATCAAAGTATCAATATGCCAATCCTCTGACGCAATCACTTTTTTATTCAGAACCAAAAATAGGTTTCTATATATTCTGTATGTATATGTATGTATGTATGAAGACAAACTTACTGGCATGACACAAACAAATCCTTTAGTCGGAGGAGAACAAAGTCATGATTTCTATCCTGTAAACAGAAGTCAAAAGAGGGGGCTTTGTGTTCCTCAGACAGTCACTTAGGTTTCCTGTTTGAAACTATGGTAATTGTCTGCCTAGCTCATGTTGTGCCAGAATACATATGTCCAGTGTATATATATATATATATATATATATATATATATATATATAATATTGCTCTAAATTATTCTAATCATTATTATTGTGCACTACCTATATAGAGCGACATATTCCCCAGCGCTTTACAGAAATCATATTCACTGTTGTCACTGGGGCTCACAATCTAAATTTCCTATCATGAAGGGTAGCTCTCCTCATCCACTCGGGGTTGATTAACAGATTTTATACTATGCATTGGGGGGGCATTGCAGCTCATGATTGACAGATTAACACGTGAGATGGCAGAAAGAGATGTACTATATCAAGAACCTACTAATAATAAACGAGTGAATACAAAATATCATTGACATTCTCGTTATGCCAAAAAATCTAACTTAAATGGGTTGTTCACTAATTTTGTCTTGATAGTCATCAATATTTGATCGGTGGGAGTGCGACACCGGACAGCCCCACTGATCAGCTATTACTGGCAGCCGCCGGACGTTCTCTTATGCAGCAGGAAAACAGCAGCTCTGTCAAAACTGCTGGAATAGGAGGAGGATCTACAGTATCCGACTGTGGCCACCATGGAAATAGCGGAGCTTCAGTGTTCTGGTAGCATTCGAGAACTTCGCAGGTAATAGCTGATTGAGGCAGTTGCCAGGTGTTGGTCCTAAGGATAGGCCATCAGTATGTTTTTAGAGTGTGGAAATAAACTGCAATACCCGGAGGAAACCTACGCAAACACGGAAGGAATGTATAAACTCCTTGCAGATGTTGTCCTTGGTGGGATTTGAACCTTACATTGTCTCATAATGCAAATCAATGGGATCAAATAGTGATCTCTTGGGCCACATGACAATGACAGGCAAGTTCAAAACAATGTAACTGGTTCTGACTTTTTTCGATTTGCTTGGCGTGGTTATGGCTCCCTAGAGGTTGCAGTACCCCAGAGGTCGCAATGCAACCCTATTCACTTGCATTATGTTGTGATGTAACTGCTGCACCGAGCAATCTTTGGCCGCGCAATCTCCGTTGTAGCCAAAGTCAATGTGTAGATTGAGTATAAAAGTAGATCTATGCACTGAATCACATTGCATACATGTGGGTCTAAATATCTGCACAAGAATTTGGTGAATGAAGGCACCTCTACTGCTTCATTGACCCTGGATAGCTGAATTTTTTCTCTTACAATTATATACATCTCATATATTCATTTTATTCAATTATCTAGCACGATTAATTCCACAGCGCTTTACAGACATCAATATCACAGTCTCCATTGGGACTCACAGCCTGAATTCCCCATCAGTATGTCTTTGAAATGTGGGAGGAAACCAGAGAACCCAGAGGAAACCCACACAAACACGGGGAGAACATACAATCTCCTTACAGATGTTGTCTTTGGTGGAATTTGAACCCAAGAACCAAGCGCTGTAAGGCCACAGTACAGTGCGTATATAAATATAATATATATATATATACACACACACACACACACACATATATACACACACATACATACTACATATGTTGGTAAGGCAGAAAGATAGATGAAAAAGAGAAAATAGAAGGATAACTAGCTAGACACTGTAGATGTATAGACAAATCAATTGCTTTCTGAATCATTATGAATCAATATTAGGCTAAGTGCACACGTTGCAGAAAATTTCTGCTCAAAAACCTGAATCCCTTCCCAGAAACCGCACCTATTTTTCCGTGGCGTTTTTTGCGCGGTTTTGATGCGTTTTTTTCCGCAGCGGTTTCAAACCGCATGGAAGAAGCCAAAACCGTGGAAAAATCCGCAAAATTAATGAGCATGCTGCGGTTTTTACGCGGTAAAAAACGCATCAATGTGCACAAAAAGTGCAAAATGCATAGAAATGACTGGGAAGCTTCTTTTTAGCGGTTTTATTGTGAAAACCGCGGCAAAAACCGCTAAAAAAACGCTGTGTGTGAACACAGCCTTAGTGTTTCAACATTCTGCGTCCAAAACGTTACAAGATGTTTCCAGTTCTACAAATGACTTGTTTCCCAAACAAAACCTTTGTAACAATACAACCAGTTCCAATCTCCCTTCCTTACTGAAGACCCACCCCAGCATAATAATGATAGCACACACCTCACCAGTGTAAGCACTCAGATGGTAGAAAATGTCCCCAAACAAAAGTTCCATGTAAAATCCTTGCACCTACAAATCAGTGTGATTCCCCCCTATGTAGAGTGCTTGGTGGTGACAGCTGCCTCAGTACAGGCTGCAGAAAACTTTTCTGTAGTGCAAGGATCAGTGAATCACTGAGGATTCTATCCTGCCATCTGATTAGTAAAGAAAGAAGGGCTGGTTACCTGATGGTGAGAGGGGACCGGCTCCCTGGCATGGCCGCTGGCACCGTGCTGCCCTCTGCGCTCGGTGTCCTGGATGTGGTGTAAGAATGGTATCCTGTCAGGACCACACTGCCAGAGTCCTTTACCTCCATTCTAGGGGCAGATGCATGTCCTCCTCCCAGCACACTAGTGACTGGTGCCTGTCACAGACACATGGCAGCCCTGGGTGCCCTCTGCCTGCCTTTGTCATGAGAGAGCCAGAGAATGGGGTGAGGGCAGGACAGGACACTGCCTAATGCTAGACCAAGACTTGCTGCTGTTCAAAAACACCGCCCCCACTGCTGGAAGTGCTGTGTCTAGGAAGCAGCCCGCAGCTCTTTGTGTTCTCCATGATTCTGTGCTGTGGCCTCACCATCATTGTGCTGTCACCCACTGGTGATGAGGATGCACTACACTAGGGACATGGGACACCGGGGAAAACTCATCACTTCTCAACTCAGTTTCTTATGCGTTAAAAACTACAATTTGTTCTACAGACTTCAGAGAACTGGGCCCCTGGCACCGAAGAAATATTTTAAGAAAAAAAAAGAAACCCTGTAGAAGGATCATCTTTACTCTCATTTGCACAAGGAAAGACTAGAAGCAATGGAATGAAACTGAATGGGAGGAGACACAGATTAGATATTAGCAAAAAAACTTTTTGACAGTTAAAGCGATCAATGAGTGGAACAGGCTGCCATGAGAGGTGGTGAGTTCTCCTTCAATGGAAGTCTTCAAACAGAGGCTGGACAGACATCTGTCTGGGATGATTTAGTGAATCCTGCTTTGAACAGGGGGTTGGACCAGATGGCCCAGGAGGTCCCTTCCAACTCTCCCATTCTATGATTCTATGATTTTACCAGTTTGACAAGTTCTACTGGGCATAAGGTGGAGAACATCATTATGGGCATTCACACACCATTAATAAATGTTATATTAGAACCACTGATTTTATGGATGGACTAGAAAGAAAAAGGTCCATGAATAATTACTATTTTATTATGTAAACTGAAGTCTCCAAAAAGGTAAAAGGAAAGGTCTCGTACCACTGATTTTACTGTTATCTTCACTGAATAAAAGGCTGTTTTGGTTCTAGCATCTTAGTGGGAAGCGACACATTGGATGAGTAATAGAATTTGTTAAAAGAGTTAAATAACTTATCCACTGATTTTTTTTTTTACTTGATTTACACAAAAATGACATCTTTAGGCTACCAGCATGCATTCTGTCATCCGAGAGAATCGGGTTGATTCAGCTAATCACACTTTGATCAGACTGTGATCACAGAGTGATCTGATTTTCTTGGATGAAGAGAAGATGGAGAAAAAAAAAATATTTCCATCTTCTCCATTCTGTCAGTCCATGAAAATATGACTGCACTCAAATGTCATCCGAGTGCAGCCCAATGGTTTCCACCGACTCATTGACTCACAAATACGAGTGCGTTCTGATAAACAGATGTGCATAGCCCAACAGAATAACATTGGTCCGATACTGATCTGATGAAATACGGTCGTCTTCACGAGCTTTCATAGTATGCATTTAACAATACCTAAATCAAATTGGTGCCATATATGAAAAATGGGCAGAATAGATATTTGGAGTGGTTTTTTTTAAAGGGTAAAAGATCTTGAGCTACTGAATTTATAATCAATATAATTTTTCTATAGAAGTCTATGAGTTGCTAATGGCTGAGAGATGGGATTTATAAGGGGCATCTATTTATATAATTGCCTTGTAATGTTTTCATTTCCTGTTCTGTCCAGATGTCAAGTGATGGGTGTCTCAATATGGAAACTGCTGCTGGTACCAACCTATTGTGCGTTACCACCAGCGGTACACTGTTGCACCACACACACTCTATACACCGTACACACCACTCACACTCTCACGCAGCCTCTTGCGCGGTACCACCAGCAGAACACCGTCACACTGCGCCTGCGCGAATTCCGCACAGGCGCAGTGAATCATTCGGCTGATCCCGGCGGCAGATACGCGACGTGTCTACAGGCAGAGGAAGCCGGTCACATTAAAGGGGTTTCCCACGAACGAAAGTTCATTTAAAAAATTGTCTGTGTCTGGCAGTGTACGGAGCATACCACATCTCCTGGGCAGGGGAGGAAGCAAAAGACAATACTGACATTACAGCAGGAGATCGCAGAGGATACATTTTGTGAGGTAAAATATTTTGCCGACTGTTTTTAAACAATATTTTACCTCACAAAATGTATCCTCTGCGATCTCCTGCTGTAATGTCAGCATTGTCTTTTGCTTCCTCCCCTGCTCAGGAGCTGTGGTATGTTCTGTACATGGTCAGACACAGGGGTGAGAGAGACAGAGCACAGGGGGGAGACAGCTCAAATGGGACAGCACATGAGGGGAGAACACAGCACAGGAAGGAGAGAGATGGCAGACAAGGGGGATAGCACATGGGGTAGACAGGTCAAAGAAGAGAGCACAGACGGGGGAAATCAGAACATGGGGAAAGAGAGAGTGGATAGGTGGGTGAGCACATGGGGGGAGAGATTCTCAACACTGCACAACCTGCCCCCATCATGATATTACCGCCCTCGCAATGCGATAGAATCGGGCCTCCATCTAGTTTGTCATAATCTTTCAGTAAAATACCGTATATATTAACGAATATCATACCATTTTAACATGGGAGCCTACAGGAGGCAGATGGCTGATTTACTGTATAGCTGATGTTGGCAGAAGATGGGCTGCCAGAAAATGAATATTGAATGTAGTCTGGTCCAATGTCGTCCCTTTTTTAATGATTATTTTAATTTTACTTATTCGTTTTGCTTATTACAATGAATTGTAATATTTCTATATGTAAAATCATGCTGCATACTTGTATAAATTGGATTGAAATAATTTAAATGAAAAAAAAAAATCCATTTTGGCTACCAAATGTGTCCGCTACTTTTAGGCTAAGTGCACACGTAGCAGAAAATTTCTGCTCAAAAACCTGACTCCCGTCCCAGAAACCGCGCCTATTTTGTCTTCGCGTTTTCGTTGCGGTTTTTGCGCGTTTTTTGCTTGGTTTTGATACGTTTTTACCTGGCGCGTTTTCAAAACGCATTGAACTAGCCAGAAATGCCGAAAAATCCACGAAATTAATGAGCATGCTGCGTTTTTTACCGCGATGCGTTTTTGTTCGCGGTAAAAAACGCATCAATATGCACAAAAAGTGCAAAATGCATAGAAATGAATGGGAAGCTTATTTTTAGCGGTTTTATTGGCAAAACCACTAAAAATACTGCTAAAAAAACACTGTGTGTGAACACAGCCTAAAAGATCTGGCAGCTGAGCTAGTGTTCATACCACTGCTGTGCTTGGAAAAGTAGAGCTTGTACTATTAGCAATTTCTTGCCCAGATTACAATATCCACGTCTGGAAATGTGAGTTTGCAGAAGTGAACAAAACTAATTGGAAAGCATGTGAGATTTAATTCCTCATTGGTTCTATACACTTTCTTCTCCATTTTATATATGTTTGGTTTATTATCTTTTTCAGCAGAACTTTCCATGGTGTTGTCAGCTTAGTGATTACTCCTTTTTATCGCCTTTGGAGTTGTTAATGCAATGAACAACCAATAAAGCTGAATATTAATTTGCTTAGCCAGAGGGCACCGTCATCTGACTCTGAGTCAGAAGAACAATGAACTATCAGGGGATTTAGTGCCCTTGTGATTTCTCTTATACACTGTGAAAAAAAAATCTAATGTGCATTTGATTCCCCTCTCTGGTTATCAGTTATTCTCAGGCAACTGAAAAGCGCTCCAGCTGCAAAATGAATTCCACTTTTTTATATATTTTTTCAGGACTGCTGCCATCTATGTTCTCATACTTTATGCGAATCCCCTGCTTGTTGGCTCATCTGTCAAATCTAACACTATTTTGGACAATTTAGAGCGTCCTGACACTAATTGCATCTATCAATTCTAAAATATGAAAAATAAGTATAAGCCCGGTTTCACATTTGCGCTTTATGGCGCAGCGACGGCCTGCGCACGGCCGCCGCTAAGCCCCACCCCCTGCCGGCTCCCTGCTCGCCCCATCCGGTCATCGCCGCCTACTAGCACACATGGACGCTTGCGACCTGCGCACCCTATCTTTAGCATAGGGTGCGCAGATCGTGCGCTAGCAGGATTTTGCCGTGCTCTGCACACTTTTGAAGGTGCGCCCGTGTGCGCCGAACGCAGCATGTTGCATTTCGGCGCGCACGGCACACCTTCAAAAGTGTGCAGCGCACTGCAAAATCCTGCTAGCGCACGGCCAGCGCACGATTTGCGCATCCTATGCTAAAGATAGGGTGCGCAGATCGCAAGCGTCCATGTGCGCTAGTAGGCGGCGATGACCGGATGGGGCGGGCAGGGAGCTGGCAGGGGGCGGGGCTTAGTGGCGGCCGTGCGCAGGGCGTCGCTGCGCCATAAAGCGCAAATGCGAAACCGGCCTAAATCCTACCTCAATAACGGAAGAATCAATACTTGATGATCCAGTAAACCATACGATAAAAAAGGTTAACAGCCAAAAATGTAACACATTTTCATGTTTATCCATTTAGTATTTATGCAATCATTGCCAAAAATTATTCATTATATGTAATCATCAGATTATTTTACGTCCTCTTGGGCCTAGTCCCCACTCCTCTGTACAAGTTTGTCACACATTTAATTATGTTTAAAGTATTTGTTTTTCCCATTATAGATAGTGATGATTGAATATGCCAAAGTTAAAACTCAGTAATTTGCTTGGATTTGTCCAGGAAATTCTATTTGTATTGAAGTTATTTGTTGTAAATTGAATGTTCTTAATTAAGCTCTTGATTCTCTCTAGATCCCAGAGCATAATTAAAGTAGGTTTGAAAAAACAAACATCATTTTACAGCTGCCATGATCCGTCACCATATACTACCGTCCAGTCATGCATTCAAATGACGTTGAGTGCAAGATCTCCTCTTCATGATGGCAAAGGCCTACTCGGCACCTGAAGTTCCAGCAGCAAAAGAGCTGATAAGACCATCGCACATGCGTTGGATAGGAACAGGGCCGCCATCAGGGCATTACTGCCTGAATGGCATATGGGTCCCGATGATCAGAGGGGGCCCACATCAGGCCCCCTCCTCTTCTGCTCAGCGGGCCCTAGCGGCAGGTGCAGTAACTAAACCTGCGTCCGAGATGCAGGTTCAGTTAAACTCTATTGCTGTGCGGGCCCGCACAGCAATAGTTAAAGCCTCCAGCCAATCGGAGGCTGCCAGCTGACATCAGTGCGCACATCGCCGGCATACAACATCATTGTCATTCGCCAGCGAGTGCGCGCTAGAACTGCATGGAGGGATCATCGCCGCAGAAGTGCGGCCAGGTAAGGAGAATTTTTTTTAATTTTCATTTAAAGTGGCACAGGGGCAGGATAGGAGACACAGGGCAGGATGGGAGAAACGGGGGCAGGATGGGAGACACGGGGGTAGGATGGGAGACACAGGGACCAGGATGGGAGACACAGGAACCAGGATGGGAGACACAGGGACCAGAATGGAGATGGATGAGGCAGGGTCATGGGGCAGGATGGAGACACATGGGGCAGGATCATGGGGCAGGATGGAGACATGGGGCAGGATGAAGACACATGGTGCAGGATCATGGGACAGATGGGGCAGGATCACGGGACAGATGGGGTAGGATGGGACATCACATGGGGGTAGAATGGATACCCATGAGGGCAGGATGTTAGAACACATGGCTGGAGCCAGGAATGAGACACACGGGGGCCAGGATGGGGGATATTATTACCATAGGGGCTAATTAAGGGACGTTATTACTGCAGTGATGTATTTATTTTATTTTTTGAGGATACTGTTTTAAATGGAGGAGGCGGTCCTGTTACTGTGCAGAGTGACACTGCCGAATTTTTTTCTTCATCTTGTGTAGTTTAGAAGTTGGGAAAAAATTAAGTAATGTGTTCTGCAAGCAGTGCTCTAGATTACTGTGTTATTTCCTGCAGAGACAAGCTCTGGCTGGATGAAGATGAAAAGAAAAGATGAAGAACTTCACCTAGAGACGTCACTGGTGAGTAAGTGGTTTACCTGTACACTGACACTATACACTGTATACTATATACAGCGGTTCTGTGTACAATGTCACCAGTCATCACTGCATTACCTTTACACTGACACTATACACAGAGCTCCTGTGTATAATGTCACTGTTGATCACACTGTATTACCTGTACACTGATACTGTATACAGAGCTCCTTTGTATAATGTCACCGGTAATCACTGTATTACTTGTACACAGACACTGCATACTAAGTATAGATCTCCTGTGTATAATGGCACTTATGGTGTTATTAGTATTGTGTTTTTTTTATTAATGATCAGTATTGTAGTATTCAGTCACCATGTGGTGGTAATATGTTGTCCAACCATGGTGTGGCAGTATTTGTTCCTTGTATGTATTATTATTTGGTCACTATGTGGTGGTAATATGTGGTCTGGTTATGGTGTGGTGATATTTGTTCCTTGTATGTGGGATTATTAGTAACCATTTGGTGGTAATATGTGATCTGGACATTGGGCAGTGGTATTTGACCCTTGTATGTGATAAATTTCGGGCATGTGGTGGTAATATGTGGTCTGGGCATGGTGTGGGAGTATTTGTTCCTTGTATGTGGTATTATAGGTCTCTATGTGGTTGTAATATGGTGTCTGGTCATGGTGCGGTGGTATTAGACCCTTGTATGTGGGGATATTGGTCATTTTAAAAATTGAAAAATAAAAATATACCTAAATTGTATTGTATATTTTAACAACTGATTAATAGGAAAGAGTAGAGTAGAACTAGGCCAAAAGATTCTATGTTGTTGTGGTGGTGACTTGGTGAGAAGTGAGAAGTGGAGTTTTTCCAAGAGAGAGCAGTGGGGCTGTGGACAGCTCGAGGGGTGGAGCCTGTGCGGAGTCTCAAGGGGACCCTGAAAGTTTTGCCAGTATGGGGCCCCGAAATTCCTAGTGGCAGCCCTGGATGGGAATATGGAGGGGGGAACTGCAGTAACAGGACAAGTGAGCAGTGAGGAGAGTATTTTGTTTCACCAATTTTTCCAATCCTCTACAAATCAGCAAAAGATTCTGATTCAGCAGAAATTTTTTGGAAAAAAATCCCAAAACATTCAGTCTCCTATAGTTATAAAGTAGACTTAAGTTCAGTTTTATGTTATACTTGTATGCATGATTTGTACTGAATCCCTGTTCGCACCATTTTCATTTGAGCAGCACCAGATATGATTGACTTTTTAAATTCAAAATTTGCTGGCTTTGCTTAATTATTCACAAAAAATTCTAGTTGCAGGTATTCCAAGTACTCAGAAACACGTCTGAGGTCTCCGGTCCATTGCAAGCCCTTTAATGCAAATACAGCTTTAGGAATATCAAAATGACCTCTACATGAATATTGCAATTGATAAATGGATGGTAACTGTTCTTCACTGCTGTTTTCTCATACACTATCTGTACAGTAGATTCAGGGTTTTTTGGCCTTATCTACATATTTTATTGCTAATCTGAGAGGTGTAACCTTGTCTCACTAAACAGAATTGACCCTGAAATGGCTGCAACTCTGCATTCCCTGCTTTGGCTTTTATACAGGCTATGATAGGCTAGGCTAAACCATGTGATGTTCTATATGGTATGGCTGTGTTTTACTGCATGAAGTGCTATAATGTTGGATAGTGGTGCTATACTATGTAATGTTCTTTACTATGTGATGGGTGTGCTATACTATGTGATGCGGTAGCTGCAAGGCATTATTAGAAAGCCTGGCCGGGCATGTCTGAAGTCATGATGTGAGCCTTCTCTGGCTGTAGTAATCTTTTGCACCGTGTAAAATAATGGCTGGAATTTTTGACAAATCGTGCAAATTAAATTGAGAGTTGTTCAAATTCTCCAGGTCCAGAGAATTTAAAAAATAATTGATATGAATTTGTATTGCATCAAATCAACTTGCTTATCTCTATAAAACACTTAATGACACTTTAAAATAAACAGAAAATTTTTTTATCTTGAAAGAACAGAGCAAATGACAATGTTGCCAAATTCCTTCTAAAAACCTTAGTTTTCCATTCTGATTCTTCCTTGGTAAAATATTTACAATTAATGGAAAGAAGTCTTGAGAGCTGTGTTAGGCACTTTGAGTATATTAGGTTGGAAAAAGATCAAAATGACCAAGTGAAGTGCTGTCAGACATTAATTTAGCCATACTGCCTGTCAGGGCTGCTGCAATGCAGATAGGTGAAGGCTCCACTAGATGGCAGTAGAGTGGACGCAGAACTGCACCCAAACAGTGCAGGCTTGCACTGCAGCAGCCCGGCTACCACAGGTGGCAGCAGATAGTCAGACAAGCCGAGTCAAGCAACACACTGTAATGACGTACAAAGCGGAATAGACAAACTCAGGGTCAGAGGCAAGTCGAGAAGGTCAGTAGCGGATAAGCCAAAAGATAGAAACAGGTCAGGATACAAGCCAAGTCAGAACTGGGAGGTCAATACACTAAAGGGGAACACAGAGTCAATATGGGAATGGGGGAAAACAGAGACACGGGTTCAGTCAGCAAACACAGAACAAATCAGAGCAATCAGAGTCAGCTACAGCAGCCCTAGGCAAAACTATAACTGACATAGCCTGAAGGAAGCAGCGGCGATAAATAGCAAACCTGAACCCAGACTGAGGCTGAGAAAGATTAACCCCTTCATGACCAGAATGGGAAAAAGGGAAAACAGGACTCCAACCCTTGTCTGGATAATGACACTGCCCAACTGTTCTGCTTTTTGCCGCATGATCCCATCAAATGAAATCCAAATTGGCAGAGCAGATGGAAAAATACCCAAACACGAGTCTTTCAGAGAAATTTGTTAGCATTCAGAAGTAGATTCAGGGCAGAGTTTTAGCCCCTTTCAGACGTTGGGCGCAAATTTACGCTGATGTTGGACTCCCTCCCCTTGATGTGGGCTCCAGCAGTGAGCCCACATCTTTCCTGAGACATGTCAGCTGTGTGTGGAATCGCAATCGCATTTAACTTGCGCTTCTGGCCATCAGGCCGGAAATACGCACACCGGTGACCCCATCACATAATCGCGGGTCACTGGTTGGTTGGCATGACAACCAGAGGTCTCCTGGTGACCTCTATGGTTGTCACTGCCAGCATGCTGTGAGTGCCACCCGGTGGTCGGCGCTCTTAGCAAGTGAGTAATTCTATTACATGATCGCCTGTATGTAGCAGAGCCGATCAGGTTATGGCAGCTTCTAGTCTCCCATGGAGACTATTCAAGCATTCCAAAACTAAAAAAAAGTTTTTTAAAAATATATAAAAAAAAAAAATAAAAGTTCAAATCACCCCCCTTTTGCCTCATTCAAAATAAAACAATAAAAAAATCAAACTTGCACATATTTGATATCGCCGCATTCAGAATCGCCCAATCACTAAAAAGAAAAGATTAAACTGATTGCTAAATGGAGTAGCGAGAAAAAAGTAAAAATGCCAGAATTACTTTTTTTTGGTCGCCGCGACATTGCATTAAAATTAGTGATGAGCGAGCAGGCTCCGTATTGCTCGTTACTTGACCGAGTATCGCTGTACTCGGCGAGCTCTGAGTATTTCCAAGATTATTCTGCGGGAGCTTAGGTCTCCGCCCTGCAAGTTTAGAGTACCAGTCAAAATGCAGGGATTGTCTGCCATGCACTGTAATGCCGCAGCCATCTTTGTTGTGGTATTACAGTGATTGGCTGGCCGCACAGCGTCATCAGGTCTATAAGAGACCTTCCGCCGCCCTTCTCGTCACAATCACGTCTGGAATCAGACAGTGTAGGGAGAGCTGCTGCTGAGATAGGGTCAGATTTGTGGATTTATAAGTTAATGTTGGCATACCATCATAGAATAGACAAATCCAGCTAAACCAACAGTCCTTCTAAGGACTAATTACAGGCTATATAGATTGCAGTTCAAGGTAGGCAGGGAGTGTATGTGCGTATATACACATCAGTGCAAGGCATGCAGGCACTGTATGTGGGTATATAGATATCAATGCATTCATCAAGAGGGTCCATTCCATTACTGTCTGCTGCTGCTGCTGCCGCTTATTACATATATTGACCATATATACCTAGGCCCAGGTATCAGTGGCTAGGAATATTTTTTTTTGCATGTTAATCCTGATTATTTTATTCCAAATCACTCCAGAACCCCTTTTTTCCTCCATTTGCTTGTTGGCACTGCAGACTACAGCCAGATCCTTTTGATAGTATATTGTGAAAATCCAGCAAATTTAAATGGGTTAGCCCTTCCCAGGCATCTCATCAGAGTGTGCTTTTCTGCATTTTTTGTGATACTGAAGAACTTTTTTTAGAGTGTCTTATACAATTTTTTCACACCATTTTGCTGCCAAAAAAATATTTTGTTACAGGGCAGATATTTTACACTGAGTTTTGTCCGCCACACGGATCGCATGTCATTGCGCTCAAAATGTTGCCATTTCAGGCCTCCATAGAATTTTTTTGTTGAGTCCCCCAGACCACAGTACTAAATTCACACATTTCTCATCTGCTTGAGCTCGAAATGTTGCCTTTTAGGCTCGTGGATACAGAAACTTTCTGCAACGTGATGGCGGCGGCTGTCCCAAGGTATTCGGTCCCCAGCCGCCACTTTTTCTCACATTGTGCCGTCCAGGCATTACATAAGCACGTGTCCCACAACATTACCCATGCCCTGAACAATGCTGTTACTGGGAAAGTCCACCTAACAACAGACACGTGAACAAGTGCTTGTGGGCAGGGACGCTACATCTCGCTGATGGCACACTGGGTTAACATAGTGGAAGCTGGGACCCAGAAGGACCTTGGGATGGAACACGTCCTCCCAACGCTGAGGATTGCGGGCCCTACGTCAATCAGGGTTGCCCCCACAGTCTACAGCTCCTGCATCTCATCCTCCTCCTCTTCCGCCTCATCTCATAAGTGACCACATCAGTCACAAGCTGGAAACACTGCAGTACTGCCTCAGTCAAGCTTCAACAGGCTGTACTGAAACTAATATGCTTAGGTGGCAAACTGCACAATGCTAAAGAGTTGTGGACAGCTCTGAAAGTGCAGGCAGATGTGTGGCGGACACCGCTGAACCTACAACCAGGCATGATCATGTGTGACAATGGCCGGAACCCGGTAGTGGCTCTGAGACAAGGCGAGTTCACACACGTACCATGGCCGGCCCTAGTGCTTAACCTCATTGTTCAACAGTTTCTCAAACCATACCTGGAGCTGCCAGATCTGCTTGTCAATGTACGCCGCCTGTGTGCCCATTTTAGAAAGTCAGCTCCAGCTTCCGCCGCCCTTGCCGTGCTTCAGCAACGTTTGCAGATTCCGGCTCATCAACTTGTGTGTGATGTCCCCACACATTAGAACTCAATACTGCACATGTTGGAAATGATTTGCGAGCAGAAGAGGGCAGTTGTTGACAACCAGCATCAACAAGGCTATCGGTATTCATTTCAGACTCCACACATAACACCTCAGGAGTGCACATGGATGTCATATATATGTATCATCCTACAAAACTTAGAGGAGTCCACCAAGATGGTGAGCGGCGATGACGCCATAACTAGTGTCACCATCCCGCTTCTTTGTCTTCTGAAACACTCTCTGCTCACAATCAAATAGGTGGCATTGCAGGCTGAGCACGATGAGATGGAGCAAGGAAGCATACAGGGTGACTTCACACAGCCCAGCCTCATGTCATCCCAATGTGTATTGGTTGACAATGAGGAAGAGGAGGAGGAGGAAGAACAGGAGACACTTTCATGTGCAATAGAAGGTACTACAAGCACAACTGTCATACCGTCTGTTCAGCATGGATGGCCTGAGGACAGAGAGGAGGAGGAGATGGAGGAGGAGAGCATGGTCAGTTGTCCTCTTGGTGAGGACACGGAAGTTTTACCTGTTAGCAGTCTGCCACGCATGGCTGACTTTATATTGCGCTGCCTTTCCCGTGACCCTCGTATTGTCAAAATTTTGGCTGACAGTCATTACCGGTTGGTGAAACTTCTAAATCTACGCTACAAGGAGAGCTTTCAATCTCTTCTTACATAGGCAGACAGGTGTACGAAAATGTTGTAGTTCCAGAAGGCTCTTGTTACGGAATTATTTAAAAAATTCCCGTCTGAAAACGCAGGCGGCAGAGGTCACAGTTCGTTAGAAAACCAAGGAGTACACAACTCCAATCCAGCAGAGGCAGGGGAACACTGGCAAAGATCTGGGAGAGTTTTCTCAGACCCTCCCATCCCAGTGGCCCTGAGGCGCGGGGTACTTTCACAAGGAGTGCAAAGTTTTGGAAGATGGTGAGGGAGTACCTTTCTGACTGTACCAATGTCCTCCAAGATTTCTCTGTTCCTTTTAATTATTGGATCTCAAAGCTGGATACGTGGCATGAACTGACTCTCTACGCCTTGAAGGTCTTGGCCTGTCATGCCGCTAGCGTTTTGTCAGAGTGCATGTTTAGTGCCGCTGGTGGAATTATAACTGATATGCGCATCTGCCTGTCAACTGAAAATGCTGACAGGCTGACTCCTATAAAAATGAACAAGGGCTGGATTGGGCCAGATTTCTGTACACCACCGCTTGATAACAGTGAAACCTAACCTCAAATCCAATGTCTTTTTTGGGAGGTATATTCCCATGCACTTCTTCACACCCGCACCAGGGTATACGCTTGCTGATTTTGGCTATTTGCTGTTATCCTCCTCCCTCTCCTCATCATGCACCACCACTAGATCACCATGGTGACCGTGGTCCGTGATGCAACAGCCACTAGAAATTTTTGCAAGGGTGTTTATGATGCTCGTTCCAAAAATGTTTACACTCTATGTTGAGGTGTACCCCCAGGGGAAGATATTTTTCAGTCTACAGTATACACTTAGAGTATGGGCATTACGAACATAGGAGACCCGCTCCTGTAAACTGGGAAAACATTTTTCGGAGACCATCCTCCACATTTCTTCCTTGGGGGATTGGAGTGTGCAAATTTTGGGCAGACCTTGCATTCACTAAATGAGCAGACTTTAGGTGACTTAAAAAATCAGAATAATGGGAAGTTTGGTTTCATGTGGCCATTCAGTACGTGTGTTCGAAGGCTTATTGGGGTGCGTGTAACTTTGATGCAGGGCAGACCTTGCATTCAATGTAGAAGCAAACAGTATGGGAATACCAAATGAATAATGTAAACTTGGTTTTCCTATGGCCATCCAGTACCTTGGCTCAAAGGCTTATTGTGGTGCGTGTAACTTTGGTGCAGGGCAGGCCTTGCATTCAATGCATAAGCAAACAGTATGGGAGTGCCAAATGAATATTTGGAACTTTGATTGCATGTGGTCATCCATGAAGTCTGTTCAATGGGTTGTTGGGGTGCATCCAAATATTGGGCAGCCCTGCCACTCACTGCATACGCAATAACAGTATAGGGGACCCTATGTTTAATAATGGGAACAACAAACCATAGCCAGCTGATGGCTCTCTAAGAATAGTGAGGGCCGACTGCTGGCCCTATAAAAACAGACTTTGTGACTTTCAGAATCCCTCCTTCCTAAATGAAACAGAATGTGTCTGAGTATGTGTCACACACCACATGGCCAAATAAGGTTGTAAACTGTTAAAGTGACATTTCCCAGTGAATGCATTTGTCTTGGTTGAAAGCAATGGTAAAGTTGAAAAACATATCAAAACGCTACGTGCGATCATAGCCCAAGTGGTGGAGGAACATTTTTGTTTTGGGCTATTCATTTTGCCTTATATAAAATCATTACCCTGTAAAGGATGTTTCTTATCCTATTTCCCTGTAAAATCCATTTTGGTTTTGTTTTTGTATGTTTTAGTGTGCACCTGTAAAAATGGCATCACACTCTGACAACATTAGTCACAGCAGAGACCTGAGAGTCAGAAATGCTTCCAGGGGTCTTCACCATGATGTTCCCATGTCATTTGAGCACTGTTTCCGTAATTTTCAGACTTTTTAGACTTAAGACCCGGGAGGGGTCGCGGTAAAAATACTTGGTTTTCCCATAGACTTATATTGGGTTTGTTGCTTGGGTCGAGTACCGGAGTATTCCAAATTATATTTAAATACTAGCTGAAGAGCCCGGCGCTGCCCGGGCATAGTAACTAACTGTGGTTAGTTATAACAAATTATAATTATCCTCCATCCCATAGTCCCATGCCCATATATACCCATCGTACATGTCCACCATCCCACAGGCCCGTGCCCATATACCCATCATACATATCCTCCATCCCATAATCGAGTGCCCATATACCCATCACACATCCTCCATCCCATAGTCCCATGCCCATATACCCATCATACATATCGACAATCCCATAGTCCCATGCCCATATACCCATCATACATATTCGCCATCCCATAGTCGAGTGCCCATATACCCATCACACATCCTTCATCTCATAGTCCCATGCTAATATACCCATCATACATATCCGCCATCCCATAGTCCTGTGCCCATATACCCGTCATACATATCCTCCATCCCATAGTCCAGTGCCCATATACCCATCACACATCCTCCATCCCATAGTCAACCATTATGACATCATAATGAGCAGCGGGGCTTGCAACCTATGATGACATCAGTGTCGCCATGGCAACCATTAAGACATCATAATGAGGGGCGGGGCTTGATATACACACACACTTTATCCCCATTATGTAGATAGGGGCAAAATTGTTTGGTGAATTGGAACACGCGGGGTTAAAATTTCGCCTCACAGCATAACTTAGGACACTCTTGGGGTCCAGACGTGTGACTGTGCCAAATTTTGTGGCTGTAGCTTCAATGCTGCGGATGCCAATCCCGGACATACACACATACATACACACACTTGAGCTTTATATATTAGATTTATATTTTCAACTTTCCTTTTTACAAATTAATATTATTTTAATCTAGTGTCTGTGTGGATGTGTGCAGTATGGGATAAAGGGAGCCACTGGAGTGTTCTCGTGCACATCATGTAATCCTATGTGCCTAAGCCATGCCTTACAGCACACTACTTTTACTGTGGTCCAGTGTATAGGAAAGTGCAGCAAACTTCACTTTTCTATACAATTTTAAATAAGGTGTATTCATGCATAAAAGCCATTAGGATGATTATCAATATGATCGGGACCTATGGATACAACCAGCAAAGTTCTCGGTGAAACAATCTCTGAAATAAGAATAGGAAACAAAAGAACTGATTTCCATTGTTCTATATGTTTGGAGCTGTTTAGCAATAAATTCAGTAAGATGTCATAGCATGAACCTAGCTTCAGCATTTATATATAGATAAACCTACTATAGAGATTCTATAGCACTGCTTACTAAAACTGTATTACATCAAGTAAAGCAAATGTGACATATCAAAAGTGGACCTAATATGGAATTAAGTCTTATTATCTAATAACATGTTAACCAAAGCCAAGCAAAATATGTAATTGATGCCAAATATCATTGTCATCTATTTGGCTTATTATCCCCATATCTAAAGCTTAAACCGTGTATAAATGAAATCATTCAGATCGTGAAATCTGACGTGTTCTGTCTGTTTGATTTTTATGACTATCTTTGAATTCACAATCTCTTAGGTTGGTGTCACACATCTGGCATTCACGGTCTGACTATGGACTGGTTGAGGGTTTCCTGACCCAAATTCAAGAGCCTCATAGGCAGGGGCAGATTAAGAATAACTAAGGCTGGTTTCACACTAGCGTTTATTCCATGCAGCACTCGGCGCCGCTAAGCCCCGCCCCCTCCCGGCTCCCTGCCCGCCCCATCCGGTCATCGCCGCCTACTATCGCACATGGACGCATGCGATCTGCACACCCTATCTTTAGCATAGGGTGCGCAGATCGTGCGCTGGCCGTACGCTAATAGGTTTTAGCGTGCGCTGCGCACTTTTGAAGGTGCGCCCGTGTGCCCCGAACGCAGCATGTTGCATTTCGGCGCGCACGGTGCACCTTCAAAAGTGCGCAGCGCACGCCAAAATCCTACTAGCGCACGGCCAGCGCACGGTCTGCGTACCCTATGCTAAAGATAGGGTGTGCAGATCGCATGCGTCCATGTGCGATAGTAGGCGGCGATGATTGGATGGGGCGGGCAGGGAGCCGGGAGGGGGCGGGGCTTAGCGGCGCCGAGTGCTGCATGGAATAAACGCTAGTGTGAAACCAGCCTAAGAGCCCCACTTCCAGTCACTCTCCAATGTCCTCAAACTTCCAATTCATTATACTTTCATGTCCTCCTGCACTTTCATGAAGTCATCACACCGTATTTATCATAGATAAAGTTTTTGACAATGACGTAAGACAGTTACTTTTGACAATTAGTGCAGGACCAAACAAGAGGAAGGCACTTCTAGACCTAATTTTAACCCACAGGTAAGACAGAATATAAAATGATTGGGGGTCACTTAGATAAAAATGGTCTTAACTAATACGTTTTTACTTATCTTTTAATAAGTTGTTTAGCATAGTGGTGAAAAAATAAAACTTATGGAAGGCTAGTTTCCATCGACTTAACAGATGATCATAAACTCTGACAATATCTTTGAAAATAAAAGTACACAAAAGAAGTAGAAAACTTTTATAAGCATCCAGATTAGGTCCTGTGTGCAATATATACTCTATGGGAATAAACACGTTAGAAATAGGAGAAAATCATTAAGACTAAATAAAGCTGTACGGGAGCAGGAAATGGCAAAAAGAAAGTGGTTCAAAACTTAAAGCAACAGGGGAGTGGTGAGGCATTAAATAATCATGCAGGAAATAAATAATGTGGGCCGTTTTATTAATTCTGGTCCTTCTTTTGTCTGTCTAAATGAAGGGATCACTGGGGTATAATGTGAAAATTCATTAAGAGATGCCACTTCTCAGTTGCGTGTGCCTCCATTGCATCTAAAAAAAAATGCTACTCCAGTCCAGAGCTGGACCTAGAGAAACTTTGGCAATTTTATAGAATATGATGATTAAGTGTAGCCATACCTCATCCTGACACTGCGCTTCCTCAGCTCAGCCCTTGTTGGCAGTGCTGTTTGAAACATTCTTGCATTGCACAAGAATTTTGTAACCTTTCATAGCATTTTACACTAGTTTTCTCATAAAAAAAAGCTTTTATGTATCACCTCCTATGTGTGAAAGAAAACAAATCAAAGCAGCAAAGAGACAAAGATGCTCATTCCCAAAGAAATTAAGAATAATAAAAAAAATGCATAGGAGACTCAAAAATGATGGGAGTAATCTGTTGGGAGAGGATGAGGGACACCATAAATTCTCCATTACAGGGATTCTGTCAGGAGATATTTGCTATGTATTCTGAGGATAGCTGAGTGGATTAGACACTGAATTCAGGGATGTGTCACTTATTAGACTGTGTGCTCTTGTTTACATACAATGAGTGTTTTATCACCAGGAGATTATCATTGCATCAATACTAATGGGCTTGGTAGCCCAACTACACACCCAGCACTGATTAGATTACTGTCAATAGATAATGTACCAAGAAAGCTGTGTGCGTAGCAGAGTTGAGCGAAACTGGTCGAAAAAATTCAAAAGTCGCCGACTTTTGGCAAAGTCGGGTTTCATGAAACGAAACCCGACCCTAGGATGAGGTCGGCCACGAGGTCGGCGACTTACGCGTGAAAGTCGCGTTTCAAAAGTTTGTTTTGCGCTCTTTTTCAGCCAATCAGGATCCACGGACACTGTGGGCAACGTGATGACATAGGCACGGGTCACCACCATCTTTCAGAAGGGCATGCAAGTGATTGGCTTGCTTTGGTGGGCGTCACAGGGGGTATAAAAGGGCGTGCACGCCGACCGCCATCTTACTTCTGCCGATCTTAGTATAGGTAGAGGTTGCTGCTGATTCTGTAGGGAGAGCGTTAGGCAGGGAAGAAGACAAAAAAACTGCTTCTGCTGCTAGCGATTTGGCCTGCACAACACACCAGTCACTGTGTGTGCAGTGCAAGGGGAGGCTATATAGTGGTGTATCAGTGGTGTTGGTTGTTGGGCTGCCTTCTAAGGCTTCCTGACATTCCTGCATTGCTGTTTACCCACTGCTCCGCAAACTGCTTTTTTAAAAGCAATCCAATCTCCCTTATCCTCTAGTCACTTTTGTCACAGCTGTGCCATCGAGCCTGTCACATAGCGCTCAGATATCAGTGGGCCTCACACAATCCAAAAGTGTCCAGTGTCCAAAAGTGTGTGCAGAGATTCAAAATCTCCCTTATCCTCTAGTCACTTTGGTCACAGCTGTGCCATCGAGCCTGTCACATAGTGCTCAGATATCAGTGGGCCTCACACAATCCAAAAGTGTCCATCCAATGTCCAAAAGTGTGTGCAGAGATTCAAAATCTCCCTTATCCTCTAGTCACTTTGGTCACAGCTGTGCCATCGAGCCTGTCACATAGCGCTTAGATATCAGTGGGCCTCACACAATCCAAAAGTGTCCAGTGTCCAAAAGTGTGTGCAGAGATTCAAAATCTCCCTTATCCTCTAGTCACTTTGGTCACAGCTGTGCCATCGAGCCTGTCACATAGCGCTCAGATATCAGTGGGCCTCACACAATCCAAAAGTGTCCAGTGTCCAAAAGTGTGTGCAGAGATTCAAAATCTCCCTTATCCTCTAGTCACTTTGGTCACAGCTGTGCCATCGAGCCTGTCACATAGCGCTCAGATATCAGTGGGCCTCACACAATCCAAAAGTGTCCATCCAGTGTCCAAAAGTGTGTGCAGAGATTCAAAATCTCCCTTATCCTCTAGTCACTTTGGTCACAGCTGTGCCATCGAGCCTGTCACATAGCGCTCAGATATCAGTGGGCCTCACACAATCCAAAAGCATCCATCCAGTGTCCAAAAGTGTGTGCAGAGATTCAAAATCTCCCTTATCCTCTAGTCACTTTGGTCACAGCTGTGCCATCGAGCCTGTCACATAGCGCTCAGATATCAGTGGGCCTCACACAATCCAAAAGTGTCCAGTGTCCACAAGTGTCTGCAGAAATTCAAAATCTCCCCTGTCCTATAGACACCTTGTACCTTGTTTTACATTACTATATAGTTTGTTGGATTTTGTCTACATTTCTACCAAAAATGAGGAAGGCTGGTGGAAGAGGCCGTGGAATTGGGCGGGGGTTGGCAGCTGGTAATGATGGTGTTGGTGGTGGATCTGATGGTAGTGGCAAGAGCAAAATAGGACCGAATGCAGGAGGTGCTGAGCCTGCGTCATCGTCTGGCTACATAAGGCCTCGAACGCTTAGTTTTCTAGGAGTTGGCAAACCACTTTTAAAGCCAGAGCATCAGGAAAAAGTTTTGTCTTACATTGCTGACTCAGCCTCCAGCTCTATCGCCTCCTCTTCTTCAGTTGTAAAAAGTAAAAGCACTGAGTCGTCATTGGAGGCTCATGTTCATGAACCACACCTTTCCTTGTGTCCTTCACCCCAACCAAGATTGAAGGATGACGCAGGCCATACTACTGATTACTCCATGGAGCTGTTTTCACATACCATGCCTGGATTATCAAGTGAAATGGTGAATTACCCAGGCCAAGATGAATCTGACATGGAGTGCACTGATGCACAGTCGCTGATGGATGATTCTGCTGGTACATTCACTCAGAGCACTACATTGTCCTCGCAGTGTACAGAGCCAGATTCTGACCCTGATGAGACTCAGGTGCCCCTTCCCGCACACTATACCACCATTCACGGTGACACAGAGGAAGGAGCACATGACATAGAAGAGGAGGTGATGGATGACCCAGTTGTTGACCCAGATTGGCATCCATTGGGGGAAGAGGGTGCTGCTTCCAATAGCTCAGATGAGGAGCATCCACAGCAGACATCGACATCGCAACAGCTGTTATCTGGCAGGCCCGGAGCACTCCAAAGACAGGTTCCAAACATCAAAAGAGTTGCTGGACAGCTTGTCCAGAGGGTCAAAAGATCACAGCGTGCTAGGCCGCAAAATGTCTGCCAAAGTAGGAAGAGTGCAGTGTGGCACTTTTTTGACCAAAATCCTCATGATCAGGCCAAGGTTATCTGTAAGAAGTGCGCAAAGACCTTTAGCCGAGGGAAAAATCTGAAAAACTTGAATACCAGTTGCATGCTTAGACATTTAACCAGCATGCACTTGCAAGCGTGGACACAACACCAAACCTCAAGTGCCACATGTGCAACTGATCACAATGAAGGTAGTCAGCAACGCTACATTGTTTCCCCCACTGTAAGCCCACCGGTTAGCACAGCAGCAAATGTTGAGGTGTCGTTGCAAGACCACAGCAGTCAGGGAATCCCACTGTTATATCAACGAAAGACTGATTCTAGGCCATCAGAAAGAACACCAACTCCATCACCATCATCAACCCTCTGTCAGTCCGCCCTGTCCACCGCTACTTCCACCATATGCAGCTCTCAAGTCCAGCTCACCCTCCCAGACACTATGAGTAGGTCAAGAAAGTACTCAGTCTCTCATCCGCGTACACTGGGTTTGAACGCCCACATTGCCAAACTAATCTCGTTTGTGATGATGCCATTTCGGTTGGTGGAAAGCACAGCTTTCCGCGAACTCATGGCCTATGCAGTACCACGCTATGACCTACCCAGTCGCCACTTCTTCTCTCGCAAAGCCATCCCAGCCCTCCACCATCATGTGAAAGACCGCATTGTCCATGCACTCAAGCAGTCAGTGAGCGGAAAGGTGCACCTCACAACTGATGCATGGTCCAGTCGGCATGGCCAGGGCCGTTACGTGTCCATCACTGCGCACTGGGTTAATGTGGTGGATGCAGGGTCCACAGGGGACAGCAGTGGTGGGACAGTGCTGCCTAGCCCACGGTATAGGAAACAGTTGGCTGTAGGCGTTCGACCCTCCTCCTCCTCCTCCAGAAGCGAAAGCTCGTCCACAGAGCGCAGTCGTACGAGCACTCCATCTGCAGCTGCCACTGTTGCACACGATGTGTCCCCCTATCGAGCAGCTAGTGGAAAGCGTCAGCAGGTTGTGTTGCAGATGGTGTGTTTGGGCGACAGACACACCGCCGAGGTGCTGGCCGAGTACTTGAAGCGACAAACTGAGTCATGGCTGGGCAGTGTAAATCTTGAGGCAGGCAAGGTAGTTAGTGATAACGGCCGTAATTTTGTGGCAGCCATAGCCCTTTCAAAACTCAGCCACATACCTTGCTTGGCTCACACCTTGAACCTGGTGGTGCAGTGCTTCCTCAAAAATTATCCGGAGTTAACAGCCCTGCTCCAGAAGGTGCGAAGACTGTGCGCGCACATCCGCCGGTCGCCTGTACACTCCGTTCGTATGCAGAAGCTGCAGCGATTGCTCCACCTTCCCAACCACCGCCTCATTATCGACATTGCAACAAGGTGGAACTCCCCCCTGCACATGGTGGAGCGGCTGTGCGAGCAGAGGCAGGCCATAATGCATTTGTGGGAGGATACACGGCCAGGCACTTTGAGAGCAGACATGGAGTTGACAGGTGTGCAGTGGTCGAAGCTGAAAGACCTTTGTAAAGTCCTTCAGTGTTTTGAGGAATGCACACGGCTGGTAAGCGCAGACGACGCCATCCTAAGCATGAGCATCCCACTTATGCATCTGCTCATGCAAACTTTGACGCACCTTAAGGAGCAGGCGTCTGCAGCCAATGTTGATGAGGAGGAAGAGGAGGAGGGAATCCTTGATGACATTCAGCCATTGTCTGCTCAGGGACCTCTCCTGGATGAGGTGGAGGAAGAAGAGGAGGAGGATGATGATGGGGATGATTACTTAGGGGAGGAGGATGCATCTCGTGGGGCAAGTGAAAATGTTGGCGTGGCAAGGTCTGGTACAGGGTTTGTGCGTGACTGGAGGGATGTGGATTTGCCAGAAAGTGCTCCTCCACCCAGCACTCGCAGTGCATCATTGACCCCGGGAACATTGGCCCACATGTCAGATTATGCCTTGCGGATCCTAAAAAGGGACCCCCGCATTGACAAAATGATGAACGATGACGACTACTGGTTGGCCAGCATCCTGGATCCACGCTATAAAGGCAATTACAAAACATCATGCCACAGGAGAACCTTGACCTAATATTGGCTAATAAACAAGCAACTCTGGTAAATCGGTTGCTTGAGGCATTCCCAGCACACAGCAGCGGTGATGGTTCTCACACAAGCCGTACGGGCCGGGGGCAGCTTGGCAGAGGTGTTCGTGGTGCACACAGCAGAAGTGGCGTTGGAGACAGGGGTTTCATGACAATGTTGTGGACTGATTTTTCAAATACCGCTCACACAACTGGTAATACTGCATCGATGGAAAGTGACAGGAGACAGCAGTTGTCAACTATGGTTACAAACTACTTTTCCTCCCATATCGATGTTCTCCCACACAGGTCATTCCCCTTTGACTATTGGGCCGCTAAACTGGACACCTGGCCTGAATTGGCCCAATATGCCTTACAGGAGCTCGCCCAGCTGCAAGTGTGCTATCGGAAAGAGTCTTCAGTGCAGCTGGATCAATCCTGACAGAAAAAAGGACCCGTCTGTCAACCCAAAATGTGGATGATCTAACCTTCATTAAAATGAACCACGCATGGGTTTCCAAGGATTTTGTCCCACCTTTCCCTGATGACACATAGGGTGACAGAAAAATGGCTTGCTTTGGTCCACCTCTTCCTGGTACTTCACCTATTTCGCCTTTTGCATCAGCTGAATGTCCAACATCAACATATGCCACTTTCTAAAACTCCCTAACTGTGCTGCCTCCCCCCCCATGGCCGGGGTCACCACCTAGCGCATGACACCGTGCGAGTGCCGTTGCCCTGGACAGGTGGGTAGGCCGACTCTTGGGCGCGGGCACTGGCACAGGGTCCCTCATAGTGCAATCAAGTGTCTCTGACGGTGGTGGTGCACACCCGCCGTCAGACACACCGCTGTACTATGAGGGGCCCAGTGCCAGTACCGACGCCCACGAGTGGGCCCCCCTTGCTTGGGCAGGGCCCCAGCATTTGCAATCTTTACCTCTCCCTGCTCCTCCGCTGTGTAATCTGGGCCGTCAAATCCATACTGTGCCTGACACCGTCTGAGCCTGCCTCCTGATGTATAGACATATATTTTGAATGTGTACGCTATCCATACATGTTATCCGGGGATACGGTACCCTTTCTCACCTTTGTGCAATCATGTGCAATCCATACTGGGCCTAACACCGTCTGAGCCTGCCTCCTGAGACATATATTTTGAATGTGTACGCTATCCATACATGTTATCCGGGGATACGGTACCCTTTCTAACCTTTGTGCAATCCATACTGGGCCTAACACCATCTGAGCCTGCCTCCTGAGACATATATTTTGAATGTGTACGCTATCCATACATGTTATCCGGGGATACGGTACCCTTTCTAACCTTTGTGCAATCACGTGCAATGCATACTGGGCCTAACACCGTCTGAGCCTGCCTCCTGAGACATATATTTTGAATGTGTACGCTATCCATACATGTTATCCGGGGATACGGTACCCTTTCTAACCTTTGTGCAATCACGTGCAATCCATACTGGGCCTAACACCGTCTGAGCCTGCCTCCTGAGACATATATTTTGAATGTGTACGCTATCCATACATGTTATCCGGGGATACGGTACCCTTTCTAACCTTTGTGCAATCACGTGCAATCCATACTGGGCCTAACACCGTCTGAGCCTGCCTCCTGAGACATATATTTTGAATGTGTACGCTATCCATACATGTTATCCGGGGATACGGTACCCTTTCTAACCTTTGTGCAATCACGTGCAATCCATACTGGGCCTAACACCGTCTGAGCCTGCCTCCTGAGACATATATTTTGAATGTGTACGCTATCCATACATGTTATCCGGGGATACGGTACCCTTTCTAACCTTTGTGCAATCACGTGCAATCCATACTGGGCCTAACACCGTCTGAGCCTGCCTCCTGATGTATAGACATATATTTTGAATGTGTACACTATCCATACATGTTATCTGGGGATACGGTACCCTTTCTCACCTTTGTGCAATCACGTGCAATCCATACTGGGCCTAACACCGTCTGAGAATGATAGATGGGGCCCACCATACACTGGAACATTCCAAAGGTGGACATCAGACACTGGAGCAGCATTTACAGGGCCCATTATACACTAGAGCATTAGAAATGGGGCCCATTATGTTTGGAGCATTATTTGGGCCCATAAGACAGTAGAGCTTCATCCATGGGGACCAACATATACTGTAGCATTATGTGGAGCTCATCATATACTGTTTCAAACATTATATGGGACCAATGATTCTGTATGGAGAAATAGATGGGCCTCGTCATGAGATGTAAAAAGTGAGGTATTTTTCATTGTACTATACCGCTATTTCTCTGCCGTATCGCAGCATGATGAGTTGTGGTATGTGTTAAAGGGGCGCTCTTTCGCCCAGGGCACATGAAAACCTGGAGCCAGCCCTCCCCCCCCCACAGTCTGTAGCCAAATAACCCCCATTTTTCAGTGCATAACTTGTATTATGAAGTTAATTAAGGTTGACAAGCTTAAGTAAGAAGAATTGATGCTTTTGGCATTCAAATGGGCACTGTTGGTGTGTTTCCTGTCCTCCTCTCACTGCCGACTTTTATTCCCCATTGACTTACATTGGGTTTCGTGTTTCGGGACGACCCCGACTTTTCCCTATAATCGGACGATCTTGCTCGACCCGACTTTTGGAAAAGTCGGGTTTCACGAAACGAAACGCGACCCTAAAAAACCAAAAGTCGCTCAACTCTAGTGCGTAGTGTTAGCTTTCTAAATCTCTGATTGTGTCACAACTGCTCCACCCAATACACTAAGTGATACATGAATGGATTCATGGTCTATTTTCATATACTATGCTGTTCTTAGATGAGGTAGCAAAGATGTGACGATAGAGATGAGCGATCTTGTTTGGAAAAGGCTTGCCAATCTCAAAATCGACACGAACGTAGCTCATTCGGATTCGTGTTCGAATTCCCGAGCATTTTCCCTCAAAGTCGGCAAAATTCGGACACAGCTCCGTAAATGATCATATTGCCACTAATGCTTTTGTTAGGACTTTGGCTAGGATAGTGGTGCTGTATGATGAGTGGGGGAATGTATTGATGAGGGGAGAGGGGTGGGGAGAGGACAGAGGTGCGGCGGACTGTTGTTCCTAATGTGTGGAACAACGTCCAAACACAAGGGCTTCTGTCATTGGTTGCCGAAGTCATATGTCCCTCTCCATGTAAAAAGTGGACCTGTGGCATCATTTTGTCAGTGTAACAGCACAGAGAGGCTGCTCTTTGAGCTGCAAGTAGTCAGATAGTTATTTAGGCAGTTTATTGTCAGCTAGTTCAGCTAGATAGGATCCTGTGTGAAATCCACCTTCCAGCATCTATCTCCTTTGTGCTTATTGTGGTGCAGCAGGAGACCACATTTGCAATAATAATGTGGTGCAGCAGGAGACCACATTTCCTAATCTAAATTGCTTGTGCTAATATTGTGGTGCAGGCAGGAAGCCACATTTCCTAATCTAATTCGTTTGTGCTAATATTGGGGTGAAAGCAGGACGCCACATTTCCTAATTTTACTCGGTTGTCCCAATATTGTAGTGCAGCCAGGAGGCCACATTTCATAATCTAAATCTTTTATGCTAATAGTGTGGTCCAGACACCAGCCCACATTTCTGAATCTGAAACCTTTCTGCTAAAAGTGTGATCAAGACACACTCTCAACAGCAAATAAATGCTGATTGTTAACTTAGTGACAGATGACTGACAGATCTGGGCCTAGAGTTGTCAAAATACTGATAGCTAATTTCTAATCTAAATTGTTTGGGCTAATACTGTAGTGAAGGCAGAAGGCCACATTTCCTAATCTAAATCATTTGTGCTAATATTGTGGTGCAGGCAGGAGGCCACATTTTCTAATCTAAGGGTCCAGTTACATTTTGCAATGCACCAGCGATCCCGACAATGAGACGACCTGGTCAGGATCACTGGTGCATCGCTAAATGGTCACTAGTGAGCTGCCAAACAGACAGATCTCTCCAGAGATGCAGCAGTGATACAGCGATCCATCGGGGGTCGCTGTTACCTGTCACACCGCAGCAATTCTGGCGACTTCCGCCTGCGTCCATGAGTTCTGCGACGTCGCTAGTCGGCACTGAACACAGCGATGCATGCCGGCCAGCGGGACGCCAACGATGAAAAAATAGCCCAGGCCATTCGAGCATGATCAGCGATATCCAGCGGGGGGGGGGCAGTCGCAGGTACGTGTCACACAAAGCGAGATCGCTGTTGCGTCACAAAATAGGTGACGCTTTAGCGATCTCACTAGCGATCTCGCTATGTGAGAAAGCCCCTTTACTCTTCTGTGCCAATATTGTGGTTCAGCCAGGAGGCCACATTTCAGAATCAAAATCCTTTGTGTGTATAATCCCCAGGGCTAAATGTTTTTCAGCCCTTGCACTTAGTGCATCAGCTTTACCAGACTTGGAGTCCCACACCTTTAAAATGGGAGAAAAATGTTTTGAGGCCCTCATCTATGTGTATTCCATGGTGTATTGTAGTCCGTTCTTCTAATTTTGGCAGTTGGCAGCTCTTGCACTTAGTGCATATGGTTTATGGGTCTAGGAGTCCCACTATCTATCAGTTTTAACAGAATGTGTTTGAGGCCCTCATTTAGGTCTAATGCATGGTGTATCGGAGTCCCTATCACTTTAATTTTTGGCAGTTCTTATATTGTCCACAAAGGCTTTGTGAGTTTCAGAATCCTTCCTTCATAAATTAAACAGGATGTGTCTGACCATGTCACACACACACCACATGCCCAGCCAGACAAGGTATTAAAATGTTGAAATTACATTTACCGGTAACTACCAATGGGTGTAGCTTTATTTCTCACTCTAATATGTCATCTACTGTAATCATAGGCGACAAGAAAATACAGTGAGAGATGGTCTGGCTTTTAACCCCTTTACCCCCAAGGGTGGTTTGCATGTTAATGACCGGGCCAATTTTTACAATTCTGACCACTGTCCCTTTATGAGGCAATAACTCTGGAACACTTCCATAGATCCCAGTGATTATGACATTGTTTTTCTCGTGACATATTGTACTTCATGTTATTGGTAAAATTTCATTCATATAGCTTGAGTTTATTTGGGAAAAAAATGGAAATTTGGCAAAAATTTCGCAATTTTTAATTTTGAATTTTTATGCCCTTAAATCACAGAGATATGGCACACAAAAAACTTAAGTAACATTTCCCACATGTTTACTTTACATCAGCATAATTTTGGAACAACATTTTTTGTGCTAGGAAGCTATAAGGGTTAAAAGTTGACCAGCAATTTCTCATTTTTACAACATCATTTTTTTTAGGGACCACATCACATTTGAAGTCACTTTGAGGAGTCTATATGATAGAAAAAAAAACAAAAGTGATAGCATTCTAAAAACTGCACCCCTGACGGTACACAAAACCACATTCACGAAGTTCATTAACCCTTCAGGTGCTTCACAGGAATTATTTGAAAGTTTTTAAAAAAATGAACATTTAACTTTTCTTCACAATTAAATTACTTCAGGTCCAAATTTTTTTATTTTAACAAGGGTAGCAGGAGAAATTGGCCTGCAAAAGTTATTGTGCAATTTGTCCCGAGTACACTGATTCCTGATATGTGGGGGGAACCACTGATTCAGCGCATGTTAGAGCTCGGAAGGGAAGGAGAGCCGTTTGACCTTTTCAACGCAAAATTGGCTGGAATTACGATTGGACGCCATGTCACGTTTGGAGAGCCCCTGAGATGCCTAAACAGTGGAAACCCCCCACAAGTGACCCCAATTTTGGAACTAGAACCCCAAGGAACTTATCTAGATATGTGGTGAGAACTTTGAACCCCCAAGGGCTTCAGAGAAGTTTATAACGTACAGCCGTACAATTAAAAAATCATATTTTTTCCAAAAAAATGATCTTTTCACGCCCAATTTTTATTTTCCAAAGGGAAACAGGACCCCAAATGTTATTATGCAATTTGTCCTGAGTACGCTGATACCTGATATGTGGGGGTAAACCACTGTTTAGGCACATGGCAGAGCTTGGAAGGCAATGAGCACAGTTTGACTTTTTCAACACAAAATTGGCTTGACGCCATATTGCATTTGGAGAGCCGCTGATGTGCCTAAACAGTGGAAACCCCCCACAAATGACATCATTTTGGAAACTAGACCCCCAAGGAACTTATCTAGATGTGTGGTTAGCACTTTGAACCCCCAAGTGCTTCACAGAAGTTTATAATGCCCGGGCGTGAAAATAAAAAAATCATATTTTTTCCACAAACATGATCTTTTAGTCCCCAATTTTTTTATTTTCCCAAGGTTAACAGGAGAAATTGGACCCCAAAAGTTGTTGTCCAATTTGTCCTGAGTACGTTGATATGTGGGAGAAAACTACTGTATGGGCACACTTTGGGGCTTGGAAGGGAAGTAGTGACGTTTTGGAATGATGTAATGGTCTGCTGGTGTCATGTCGCATTTTGAGAGCCCCTGATGTGCCTAAACAGTAGAAATCCCCCCAATTCAAACTCCAACACACCCCTAACCCTAATCTCAGCCCTAACCCTAACGGGAAAATGGATGTAAATACATTTTTTTAATTTTATTATTTTTCCTTAACTAAGGGGGTGATAAAGGAGGGTTTGATTTACTATTTATGGTGGGTTTTTATGTTTGGCAGCTGTCACATGCTAAAAGACGCTTTTTATTGTAAAAATAGTTTTTGCATCACCACATTTTGAGAACTATAATTTTTCCATATTTTGGCCCACAGAGTCATGTGAGGTCTTATTTTTTGTAGAACGAGTTTACATTTTTATTGGTACCATTTTCAGGCACGTGACTTTTTTGATCGCTTTTTATTCCGATTTTTGGGACACAGAATGAACAAAAAACAGCATTTCATGAATTTCTTTTGGGGGGCCGTTTACACCGTTCCACGTGTGGTAAAATTGATAAATTCTTCGGGTCAGTACGATTACAGCGATACCTCATTTATACCATTTTTTTATGTGTTGGCGCTTTTATACAATAAAAACTATTTTATATAAAAAAATAATTATTTTTGCATCGCTTTATTCTGCGAGCTATAACTTTTTTTATTTTTTCGCTGATGATGCTGTATGATGATGCTCGTTTTTTGTGGGACAAGATGACATTTTCAGCAGTACCACGGTCATTTATATATGTCTTTTTGATCACACATTATTGTACTTTTTGCTCGGCGGTATGATGATAAAGAATTTTTTTTGATTTTTTTTTTTTTTTTTTAAGGGGATCACTAAAGGGGTTAAGTAGTGGGAAAGTTTTATAGGGCGGGTCGTTACGGACACGGCGATACTAAATATGTGTACTTTTGTTTTTTTTTCTATTTTCAAAGAAAAGAATTTATTAGGGAATATTTTTTTTATTTATTTAGGAAGTTTCTAAAAATTATTTTTACATTTTTTTTTTACTTTATTATATTGTCCCAAGGTGGGACATTACTATAAAGTGTCAGATCGTTCATCTGACTCTTTACAGTGCACTGTGTCAGATCATCGATTTGACAGGAACTGCAGAGGCACATCGCGTTGCTCCGAGGGTCTTAGGGAAGCACGCAGGGAGCCCCCTCCCTGCGTGATTCTTCCCTATGCCCCCGGTACACTGCAATCATGTTTGATCACAGTGTGCCAGGGGTTAATGTGCATAGTTCCGGGTGTCAGCTGATCGCGGTGACGTACTATCCCATCCGCGGTCCCACGGGCCCGGTCACGTGGACGGGATAGTATGTCACAGGGCAGAAATGGGTTAAGGAGTGGATGAGTCATTTTTTTCTCTTTTTAATTTTGTCTTATATACAAGTCATTATACAGGAAAGAATGTTTCCTGGCTTACTGCAAAATCCATTTTATCTTCTGTTTTCTGTTTTATTGTCAGTCTGCAAAAGTGGAGTAATACTCTGACAACATTGTTCCCAGCAGCGACCTGAGAGTTAGAGATGAGTCCAGGTGTCTTCCCCATGCTATTCCCATTCTATTTTAGCACTGTTTCCATCCATTTCAGCAATAGTCCAAGTCTTCCAAAAAAATGCTCCCATAGGCCCGTGCCCATATACCTATCATACATATCCTCCATCCCATAGTCCAGTGACCATATACCCATCACACATATTCTCCATCCCATAGTCCCATCCCCATATACCCATCATACATATTCGCCATCCCATAGTCGAGTGCCCATATACCCATCACACATCCTTCATCTCATAGTCCCATGCCCATATACCCATCTTACATATCCTCCATCCCATAGTCCCGTGCCCACATACCCATCATACATAACCGCCATCCCATAGTCCCGTGCCAATATACCCGTCATACATATCCTCCATCCCATAGTCCAGTGCCCATATACCCATCACACATCCTCCATCCCATAGTCCCGTGCCCATATACCCATCACACATCCTCCATCCCATAGTCAACCATTATGACATCATAATGAGCGGAGGGGCTGGCAACCTATGATGACATCAGCGTCGCCATGGCAACCATTATGACATCATAATGAGGGGCGGGGCTTGATACACACACACTTTTTCCCCATTATGTAGATAGGGGCAAAATTGTTTGGTGAATTGGAACACGCAGGGTTAATATTTTGCCTCACAACATAGCCTAGGACGCTCTCGGGGTCCAGACGTGTGATTGTGCCAAATTTTGTGGCTATAGCTGCGACTGTGCAGATGCCAATCCCGACATACACACATACACACATGCATACATACATACATACATACACACACAAGCTTTATATATTAGATGGCTCTATTTTTGTGTCTTTGGCTGCATGTGGCAGGCGAACTATAGTATGATGTGTTTTACATAGAACACCTGACATGTTCTGTATGACAGTATAAATATAAATTTTGTATTTTTATCCTTTGTGGTACAAATTGGTTGTTGAGGTTTTCCTGTGGGTCACCCACCTTTTCTCCTGTATTTGTGGTGCCTGCCTTGTTTTTATTGGTCTATGTATTCTCTAATAAAGATTTTTGTTCATCGCTACAACATGGCCTCATG
The DNA here is from genome assembly GCF_039654945.1 of Dendrobates tinctorius. Classification (NCBI taxonomy): domain Eukaryota; kingdom Metazoa; phylum Chordata; class Amphibia; order Anura; family Dendrobatidae; genus Dendrobates; species Dendrobates tinctorius. The sequence continues at coordinate 17,262,848 of NW_027361838.1, read as the reverse complement.
TGAAGTGTTTTTGTAGGTTTTCTATGTGGTTTTTGCTTCATGGCCTTACATTGAGGATATGCTTAGGTGTCCTTTTAAGCTCTAAAAGGTAGTTAGCACAGAGGAGGATTATTCAATACAACAATTTGACGAAGCTGGAGGCTTAGGCTGAGTAATAGCAGTTGAAGTTTAACACTCAGAAATGTAAGGTCATGCACTTGGGCAGAGGAAACAATGTTATTGAATAAACAGTAAAAGTATATAGCCAATAAAACCATTAGATGTAATAAAGAGGCATGGAAATTCATTACAAGAATATAATTTTTTCCTCCATATAAGTCACTAATCAGGACACATTTAGCATACGGTATACAATATTGGACTCCAGTGCATAAGAAATATATAGCTCAACTAGAGTGGGTGCAGAGAAGATCAGGGTTATTAATCGAATCGGGGCCTACAAGATCGGTTAGCAAACTTGCAGTTATTAAGTTTTGGAAGAAAAAGGCTTAGAGATCATCCTATTACAATGTAAAAATATATTAAAATAAAAAGTACAAAGATCTTTCTAATGATTTTAAAGGGAACCTGCTACCAGGTTTGGCCAATATAAATGTGGCCACTGCCTGTCAGGGCTTATCTACAGCATTCTATAATGAAAAATAAAATAAAATAAAAATAAAAACATGAAACAAAAAAAGTAGAACTCGTCCTGCAAAAAATAAGTAATCATACGGTTCCCTAAGAAAGTTATAGGTATCATAATATATTACAAAAATTAATCATTTTTTTCCTACCATAATGATTGGTACAAAATTTGTAAAAAAACAAACTTGGTATTGTCATGATTGTATTGACAATTGACTATGTTCACAGACAACATTTTTGCAGTGCTTTTGCAATGTGTATTATTTTTGCAGAAAAGCAGCTGAGTTTTACAGTGCCAGCAAGAGTTATGAGATTTCAGAAATTACGTACACACATTTGTTTTTCTCATTCTGACATTTTTCACCCATAGAAAGCAATGAGAAATTGCAAAAAGAAAAAAGGAGAACAGTTTTTGCTGCTGTTTTCTTGCAGCATTTTTTGCTGTGTTTTTGGTGAATAAAACTAACTTTTTTATTAAATGTATCATTTAGACAATTTATACATGTAATTGGCACAATAAAGGCAACATAGCCTTACAGCCCTTAGGAAAAAATACCTCTACGAGATATCACACTTTGGAATATCTCACATATTTTTCTCATGTATTGATATACCAGTGTGTGCCTCTGTAAAAAAATTGGAGGTATTCAAAAGGTAGAATAAGGGCTTTATCAGTCTAGAGGTGTATTATGAATTCCTAAAACATAGCTCTGTAATAGCACAATGTACATTTGAATATATACATCTCTGGCAAAAGTTAAGAGGCCACCACATCAAAACCCTGCTGTCATGGTCACGTGTGTCAGGACGCAGATGATGTCGCAAGGCGAACCCATAACACACGTGACCCTGGATACACCGCCTCCAGTGGGGCGAATTTAAATAATAAAGAGTGCAGGTGGATACGCCGCCTCCACCTGGCGGATTTAGGTATTACACGCCATGCATACATATATCTGGAAACACCGCCTCCAGTAAGGCGCATTTAAATAATAAGGGGGGAACCTGGGTAACTTTAACAATGGTGGGCCCTGCGATAGGGAATGGGGAAATGGAGACCTCCTGCACTCCCCTGAGCCAGTGTCCCTACACTCCTCACATTCCCTAAACAGGCTCCGCACCTGTCGCCGCACGCGTACCTTAACGCCCTTGCTCGCCCTGACCCTAAACCCTCACTAGGGAATGGGTCGGTGCGGAGACTAATCCCACCACTGCACTAATAACACACATGAGGAAAGAGACAATACAGGGGAAACACCACTTATCTTTGCTCTGTTGCATGCGCTCCTAGCAACAGAGCCCACCACCTGTGTGCATCTTCTCCTCCACCCTGATCCATCACATAACTGGATCCGTCACCATCGTGCAGCCTGGGAGCAGAGTCCATCACCACTTGCAGCAGTCCATTACACAGAGCCCCAAGATGAGTCCAGCCTCTGCCAAGAATCCAAGCATGCTCGAGTCCAGTTCTCAGCAACCAAGTCGAACATGCTGAGTGCAACTCTCTTCCTAGTCGCCACTCCTCTAAGCCATGCCCGCACTTCCCGCCGACACCATAAACTGCGACTCCACCAAGCCATGCCAGTCCTTCCTGCAGACACCATTAGCTGGCACTCATCCTCTCTGGCTGACTGCGAAGGACTCCTATCCCGCTCCATCCTTCCACCAGGCTCTCCAACAACTCAGAAAGAAATATCACCAGCGGTGAGTGAACCCCCTAAGCACACCTTTATAGGGAGTCACACCTGATCCCTAATTAAGTGAACATTAACCTAAACCTAAGGTGCGATACCGCTAACCACCACCGGGGACAGTCAAAACACCTTTGAACTCAACCAAAGTAAAAAAAGTTCGCTTTGTGCTTTTAATACCGCCAGATCCAACACTGGATCATGACAGTACCCCCTCCTTTATGAGGGGCCTCTGGACCCTCAAGACCACCCCTCATTAGGGAAACACCTACAGCGGGGATGCCCAGACCCTGAGTTCACCCCACCATTCCCTGACACTTCAGGTTTATGACAAACACCGCTGATATTGGCAATATATGTTCCTTTTGGAGGCACCACTCATCTCCACAGCGCCGACCTGGGGAACGAGTTAATGTATGTGTAGGTTTGCTCAGAGCTGATCAGACTCCACAACACATTTCCACAAGATGTTTTTTGGTGGCACACATACATGCTCTTTCACACACAGGTCCGGACCTGAACGTTTATTGCACACATACATTTGTCATTTTTTGGTGAACTCACTCTGGACTTGACCGAGGCGTCCCCCTGTGTCACCACCCTCACACCCCCACTATTCACCAAGGGACACCACCCTCCAACCCTTTCACCATGAGGACTGCGCCTCTTAGGGTTGGTTAATGGCGAGGGTAGAGATTTGTCCCTACTCCCCCCGCAGCACACCTGCTGCACACACCAGGAGGAGAAGGGGACCGGGAAATGGAGGAAATATACTCTCGCTGGTCGCCTCCACACGACCAGGAGGGCGGCTTCTTCGATGGTATGAAGATTTGGCGTAAAACCCCGCGGACTCACACCAGTCAGCTCACCACAGGGGCGTACCCCTTCACCTCGGGGAATACCAGGCAGCTCCGTGGGGCACCATTCCTCCCACCTGCCTGGGTGCGCCCACCCGCATGAACCAGTCCTGCTCCCCAGCAGCGACTCTAGGGGGTTTTAGTACCATAGCCGCAGGAATATGGAGGAAAATATATATATACTCGCTGGTCGCCTCCACACGACCAGGAGGGGCGGCATCGAAGATTTGGCATGAGCCCCGCGGACTATACACCAATCTGCTCCCTACAGGGACGTACCCCTTCACCTCGGGGAATGCCAGGCAGCTCCGTGGGGCACCATTCCTCCCACCTGCCTGGGTGCGTCCCCTGTAAGAGCAAGTCCCGCTCCCCAGCAGCGACTACACACCTAGTCTGCTCACCACAGGGATGTACTCCTTCACCTCGGGGAATACCAGGCAGCTCCGTGGGGCACCATTCCTCCCACCTGCCTGGGTACCTCCCCGTGCAAGAGCAAGTCCCGCTCCCCAGCAGCGACTCTAGGGGCTTTTGCCAGTCCGCAGCCGCCATTTTTGTTTCTCTGGTTATCTGAGCAGAGGCCCCAGACCCTGATAACTGCTGCTGCAGCGGCTTAAACACACCTTGCCGCTCCCCACTGCACCTCAGTGAGGACCGGCAGCAATTACCAAAGGTCTCCACATGGCCAAAGCTCACCAGAAAAAAAGTAAGGGCTGGTGATAATGTCATGGTCACGTGTGTCAGGACGCAGATGATGTCGCAAGGCGAACCCATAACACACGTGACCCTGGATACACCGCCTCCAGTGGGGCAAATTTAAATAATAAAGCGTGCAGGTGGATACGCCGCCTCCACCTGGCGGATTTAGGTATTACACGCCATGCATACATATATCTGGAAACACCGCCTCCAGTAAGGCGCATTTAAATAATAAGGGGGGAACCTGGGTAACTTTAACAATGGTGGGCCCTGCGATAGGGAATGGGGAAATGGAGACCTCCTGCACTCCCCTGAGCCAGTGTCCCTACACTCCTCACATTCCCTAAACAGGCTCCGCACCTGTCACCGCACGCATACCTTAACGCCCTTGCTCGCCCTGACCCTAAACCCTCACTAGGGAATGGGTCGGTGCGGAGACTAATCCCACCACTGCACTAATAACACACATGAGGAAAGAGACAATACAGGGGAAACACCACTTATCTTTGCTCTGTTGCGTGCACTCCTAGCAACAGAGCCCACCACCTGTGTGCATCTTCTCCTCCACCCTGATCCATCACATAACTGGATCCGTCACCATCGTGCAGCCTGGGAGCAGAGTCCATCACCACTTGCAGCAGTCCAGTACACAGAGTCCCAAGATGAGTCCAGCCTCTGCCAAGAATCCAAGCATGCTCGAGTCCAGTTCTCAGCAACCAAGTCGAACATGCTGAGTGCAACTCTCTTCCTAGTCGCCACTCCTCTAAGCCATGCCCGCACTTCCCGCCGACACCATAAACTGCGTCTCCACCAAGCCATGCCAGTCCTTCCTGCAGACACCATTAGCTGGCACTCATCCTCTCTGGCTGACTGCGAAGGACTCCTATCCCGCTCCATCCTTCCACCAGGCTCTCCAACAACTCAGAAAGAAATATCACCAGCGGTGAGTGAACCCCCTAAGCACACCTTTATAGGGAGTCACACCTAATCCTTAATTAAGTGAACATTAACCTAAACCTAAGGTGCGATACCGCTAACCACCACCGGGGACAGCCAAAACACCTTTGAACTCAACCAAAGTAAAAAAAGTTCGCTTTGTGCTTTTAATACCGCCAGATCCAACACTGGATCATGACACCTGTCATGGGAAACCCATTCTTCAGACCTGAACCTCATTGAAAACCTCTGGAATGTAATCAAGAGGATGATGGATAGTCACAAGAACTGCTTACATTTTTGCTTCAGAAGCAGTGTGAAAGACTGGTGGCAAGCATGCCAAGATGCAAGGAAAGCTGTTTTTAAAAGTCATGGTTATTCCACAAAATATTGATTTTCTGAACTCTTCCTGAGTTAAAACATTACTATTGTTGTTTCTAAATGATTATGAAATTGTTTTCTTTGCATTATTTGAGGTCTGAAAGCTCTGGGTTTTTTTTAAATTAGACCATTTCTCCTTTTCAGAAAGTTTGTCAGAAGTTTATAGACTACAAAAACAATTTACATTTTACTCAAAAACATACCTATAAAGAGAAAAATCAGACAAACATTTGGAAGTGGTCTCTTAATTTTTGCCAAAGCTGTATATATGCATAGATATCAACCCATACTATAAACTATATTAGCAATTATTCTGCATGAATGGTATTCAAGTTAAATGTGAAAAACTGCTATAATCGCATTTTTTTTGTTTATCTCATCTATAAAAATAGATAAATGAAAGTACATGAAAGTAAATGTAGACTTACCAATGAATACAATAATTGGAGAAAGAAGTCATAACCACATTTCCAGAATCCACGCTGACATCAACTTATTTTTTTCTCTTCTATTAAATTGTGCTTGGACTGCCAAAAGGGGTTTATCCAAATTTATGCAAACAGCACGAAGTTATATCACGATGGACAGTAATGCCTGGAAACTATTTTCCTGACTGGCGTAATTTTAATCCTTGTGGATATAACTATTTCAGCTATTAGATTTATGGCATATTTCCAGCGATGTGATAATTTTCATCAGTGCATTACATTTCCCTCGTTTCTGCTACATGACCTTAATGCGTGTGCTGACAATTTTCCTTTCTTGACTTTTGACCACCACTCTCTTATTTCAGTTGATGTCTGGGTTTGACTGACAACTGAGCTGCTTAGATATAAGCAACATTTTTACACCATGGGTTATTCATTATCAAGAAATCTAGCTCTGGTTAATATGTGTTTAGTTTAACAGCTACAAAAACACACAGATTGTAAGGATTTGTGCCCATAAATTGCACTGAATGTTACGTATTGTAGAAAAGAAATCCTTCAGTTCAGCAGGGAATAAAAAACTGAAATCTAGTTGAACAACATCCAATATCTATGTAAGTAACCTCCCATGTAAGACAAATATAATAAATGTCTGTTTTATATATAGCTCATCCCATTTCTTGGCACAATTTCATGTGTATTATACTATTTTCTTTACAATTTTAAAGCAGTGATCTTTATTCAGGTTTCTACAAATATTGGATTATACTTGAGATGAGAAGTTGTCACGTGGACCCGTCCTGTGTGACACGACCCGCAGGCCGGTAACTAAGACAACAAGACACGGCACGTGTAACTGTCCTGTGTGACACGACCCGCTGGCCGGTAACTAAAACAACAAGACATGGGGGGAAGGGGAAACAGTTACAATGGTGGGCCCTGCGATAGGGAACGGGGATGTGGAGACCTCCTGCACTCCCCTGAGTCAGTGTCCCTCACACTCCTAATGTTCCCTATACAGGCTCCTCACCTGTCGCCGAGCCGGAACCTGTCACCCTAGCACACCCTACACCTATCCCTTGCTAGGGAGCTGGGTGATGCAGGCACTGGCCCCACCGCTGTACTAATACACAGCAGGGAAAAATACAAACAGGGAAACACCACTTAGCTTTGCTCTGTTTCTCTTGCTCCCAGCAACAGAGTCCACCACCAGAATGCAGCTTTCCTCCTGAATAGCTGCCACCATGCTCTGTCAGAGCTGCAAGGAAATCCCCTCTGTGACTCCTTTCACACCAGGACTCTGACTGTGCTGCAAGGAACTCTCTCTAGCTCCTTCCTCCACCAAGGATGGTTGGAAATGACCACTATCACCAACAGTGATTGCAACACCTGACACTCTTTTATAGCAGAGCCAGAGCAATCACACCTGCTTTATAATCACATGCACTAAACTAAAGAAACCAGAGTGCAATGACCCTAATGGCCACCGGGGGCAAAACTAGAACTGAAACCACCACAGTGCAATGACCCTAATGGCCACCGGGGGCAAAACTACCTTTAAGCACCACAGCTTAAGGAAAAAAAAAAAGGTTACTAGTGCATTTTATCTGTCATGATCCAGCATGGATCATGACAGAAGTCAGGGCTCATACGTATTTGCGCTAAAAACAGACAAATGGAATCTGAGAAAAAAAATCAGATTGTATTCTGACCAATGTTAATCTATGAGTCCCTGCTCATCTTCCATTTTTTTCTCAGCTCAGATCGGGATGAGGAAAAAAAAATTCGCATCATGCAGCGATTGTCCTCGTGTCTCGGAAAAGGCTCACCAATGCAAGTCAATGGGTGCAAGAAAAAAAAAATAACATAGCCCTCTGACCATGGGAGTGCCGTCTGAGTTTAACAACCCATGTCCTTGAAAACCTACAGTAAAATCACAGCATGACCCGACAGAATAGAATAGATAGAATAGATATACTGTATATACATAGGATAGATAAAGATGTCAGTGACATATATGATTAGTACAGTGCTTGTGTAGCTTACTGTACATGTATTTAATTATTAAATAAATTATTTTCCAAAAAAACTGCCATGGAGTCCACAAAATTTTATGAACCAGCAGAGGGAAAACGGACAGCTGGGGGCAGATTTTTAATGCATGGGAAGGGGGTGATACCAAAGGAGCTTACGAGCTATAAAGATCAGCTCACAGCTGTATACTTAGCCTTTACTGGTTATTAAAATGGTCGACCCCTTTAATAAATGATGTAGGGTACCTGTATAATAACCAGTAAAAGCTAGGCAGACAGCTGTGGGCTGAAATTAATAGCCTAGGAAGGGGCCATGGATATTGGACCTGTCTCAGACTAAAAACATAAGCTCTCAAGAGCCCCAGAAATGTCGCATCATAAGATGCACCAAATTTGGCACTTATCCTTGCTCTTTCCACTTGCCCTGGGGCAGTGGAAAGTGGGGTGATAATATAAAAGTGACATCAACCCCAATAATGTAAGATGACATCAGTTCCAGGAGTTAGTAATGGAGAGTTGTCCATAATACGCCCCATTACTAACCCCAAAGTCAAATTGTCAAAAAATAACACCCAGAATAAAGTCCTTCATTTGAACAAATGACACAGACTCCTTTATTGACTCTAAATTAACCAAAAACACATATACTCACCTTGTGCCAAATCCACTAAAACCAATGTCCCATGTAAAAGAATTAAAATAATAAGCAACCATTTTCCTCACCTGTTCGTAGAGAAGATAATAATCCAATTGGCAGGTCACACATCTAGCTTTGCTACATCTAGATGGCAGTCTGCATTGTTGCATGATGTGACTACACAATCTGCCATCCAGCAGAGACACAGAGGTGCACATGCTTGCTCAGCTCAGTGCCTGTCATTGACATGTTAAAGTTGAGAGGAGTGCATATCCAATGAATTTTTTTCACCTCACTGACATCACCGTGAGCGTGAGAAAGGTTTTGCTGCAAAACCTGAGTCACAAGTAATGTTTTCAGGGAAAAAAGATGCCCATTACCTGCCAAAAATCTAAGAAGAATATAATATGATGCGACCATGAACCCATTATCCTCCTGTGCTGTCATGTCCCAGCACTACAACCTTCCAGGAGTGCCTAGAAGTACAAGGTGTTCAATGGTCAGAAACGGCCAAGGTAAGGAACAGAAGTAGATATGTCAACTCTAAAGATGAGCGAACATGTTCAGAAAACAATCGCCAATTTCAAATTCGGCACGAACGTAGCACATTCGGATTTGTGTTTGCTTTCACAAGCATTTTTACTCAAAGTCAGCAAAATTCGGTCACATTTCAGTAAATCATAGCGTTTCCACTAATACTTTTGTTATTACTTTGGCTAGGATAGCAGTGCTGTATGATGAGTGGGGGGAGACATGTTTGATAAAGGGGAGAGGGTGTTGAGAGGTTAGAGGATCGGCTTGCTCTTTTTTTCTTTTTGCCTTAACTTTATGTGCGTTGATTCCAGCAGCAAATCAGGGCACAGAAACCATCCATAATGTCATGACACAAGATCTTCTGTGATAGGCTGCCAAAGTCTCATGTCCCTGGCCATATAAAAAGTAGGTATCTTGTTTTTCTGGATCCATTTGCTCAGTGTCACAGTGCATAGACATCGCTACTGCGCTGGTACTGGTGCTGAAAATGAACTTCTCAGTTAAATAGATAGGATCCTGTCCTGTGTGAAATCGATATTCCAGCATTGAAGTACATTGTGCAAAAACTGTGTAGCAGTCTCCGGAGGCCCAGTTTGCAACTCTAAATCATTTGTGATAAAACTGTATTTCAGTGGCAAATCATAAGGTCAGATTTCCACTTAAAAATCGTTAGGTCTAACATTGGGGTGCAGCCACGAGGCCCAATTAGTTATTCCAAAGCATGTGTGCTAAAACTGTGTTTTCAGTGACAAATTAGAAGGCCAGATTTCCACTTAAACATCGTTAGGTATAGCAGTGTTGTTCAGGAACACTGTCTAAGAAAATAAATAGTGATTGTTCATTTAGTGACAGGTGACTGACAGCTGTGGGCCTAAGGTTGTGGAACAGCAGGCTACCAGAGTGGAAGGCTATTTACAACATGAAGGGGAAAAAGAGAGGTCATGGTGGAAGGGGGAATAGGCCTGGTGTTCAACATGTATGTGGGTTAGATGTTAATGTGATTGAACGCTCAACTGAACAAACACCGTCTCGTCCTATCCAAAGACCACTGACAACATCTGTTACTGGCTGGGCTACTTGACTCCTTTTCTTCGGCAGCTGCACAGCGGAATGTCTTGTAGATGAGGCTCAGAAAGAACATGTGCTAGAGTGGATGGCAAGCGCTGCATCAAGTGGCCTCTCCTGATCTTCCTCCATTTAACATCACACACAGAGGTGGCACCCCAATCATCCTCATTTCCCCCCTCATCAAAAATTTCCAAATGCTCAACTGACTGTGGGGAACTTCAGATGGGCCATTCTGCAGAGCTGTTCACACATTCTATTCCATGGGCATCACAGAATCCAGAGTAGGAAAGCACCTACACCGATGCCCAAAATTTTTTCATGTTGGATCCGGGCCAGACGAAGTAGGTTCCAAGCAGAATCCAGACCCTCTTCACCAGACGTTAACCACCAAGGGTGGAGGTTATCCTGATGAGACTCATACCAGAGGCGCACACGGGCTGTACTGTGGTGTCAAGGCAGGAATATGGGGAAGGTGACTTTCACAGTGAGGAGTATGAGAGCAGAGAGTATGATGATGAGGTTCTAGAGCTCACTTGGTGTAAACCCAGAGGTACGCAGTTGAATAGCTCAGCAGAGGAAGTGGAGGATGAAGAAGATGGAAAGGTTACCACCATGACAAGGACTGCATCATCATCCCCAACTCTGGCTGTGGCCAGCACCAGTCTCAAGTGGGCAGTTTGTTGGGGTGGCAAGGGTTGCCTTGCCTGGGCCTTTTTTGAGATCACAGAGAATGACTCAATACACATTATATGTCAAATTTGCAAAAGGAAATTCATTAAGAGGCAAATATTGCAATAATCAGACAACTACAGGAATGAACCAGCACATGCGCGATCAACATGCCTTAGTGTGTGAATCTCACTGTGCTAAAATGTGGACTAGTGGACCTTGCCAATCACCGGCCGTCCCATCAACCCCATCTGCTGCTTCTTCATCCTCCGTCACCATTCCAAGGCTTCTCACAGAGGTCTCCGGTTGCAGAAACTACAATTGTTTACCCACCACAATCGGGGTCAGTGAGAGCCGGTCAGCTGTTACGGAAGTAGGAAGGACTGCTGTTTTGTGTCACCTAGCACAACACATCTTTCTCAATCCACCATAACATTTCCACCTGCACTTCACTCACAGTACAGCAGTTTGTCCTGTTCTCCATACTCTGCCTTCTCTCAGCACAGCAGCCAGCCCTCAGTCATGCAGTTGTGGTAACGTAAAAGAATGTTTCCTCCTACACATGGCAAAGCTAAGAGCTTGAACTCCACCATCTCCAACCTGTCGGCCATGGAAATACTGCCTTTACACCTGGTGATTGCAGACGGTTTCAGAAAGTTGATGGCCGTCGTAGTCCCCCACTGCCAGTGCCCCAGTCGATATTACTTCTCTAAGAAAGCTGTGCCTCCACTAGACCAACATGCCGCCGACAACATCACCCTTTCCCTGAAAAAAATCTACGTCTGCCAGGGTGCATTTCACCGCTGACACCTGGAGGAGCAAATATTGGCAAAGGTGTTACATCTCACTGACTGGGCACTGTGTGACTCTGGTGGCCCTGGGGGCAAGAGGTCAAGGGGCTGCTCTACAAGTCTTTGAATCCCCAATACTTGCGGGACAAACCTCTGTAACAGTTCCTGCACTGCTTCTGCTTCCTCTAAGACCTTCAACCTTGCCTTTAGACTATGTTCACACGTGGCGGCTTTTTCGCGTTTTTGCTGCGGTTTTAACTGCGCGATTTTGCTGCGAAAACGTGAAAAATAAGCATCCCATGCATTCTTATGGGATTCCGCAATGCTCTGCTAATGCTGCGGTTTTTACCACGGCGGAATCACTTCGCGTTAAAAAAACGCAGCATGCTCATTAATTTAGCGGAATCGCGGCGATCCCGCACCCATAGGAATGCATTGTTCTGCTTACTTTCCGCATGTGGCTGTGCATACCATGGAAAAATAAGCAGAACATTTGCGGATGGTACCCACGGTCCGGAGGAGAGGAGACTGCTTTGGGTACCATATCTCTGTAAAAAATAGAATTTAAAATCTAATATATAAAGCTCAAGTGTGTGTATGTATGTATGTATGTATGTATGTACTGTATGTGTGTATGTCCGGGATTGGCATCTGCACCGTCGCAGCTACAGCCACAAAATTTGGCACAGTCACACGTCTGGACCCCGAGAGCGTCCTAGGCTATGTTGTGAGGTGAAATTTTAACCCTGCGCGTTCCAATTCACCAAACAATTTTGCCCCTATCTACATAATGGGGAAAAAGTGTGTGTGTATCAAGCCTCGTCCCTCATTATGATGTCATAATGGTTGCCATGGCAACGCTAATGTCATCATAGGTTGCAAGCCCCTCCACTCATTATGATGTCATAATGGTTGACTATGGGATGGAGGATGTGTGATGGGTATATGGGCACTGGACTATGGGATGGAGGATATGTATGACGGGTATATGGGCACGGGACTATGGGAAGGAGGATGTGTGATGATTATATGGGCTCTGGACTAAGGGATGGAGGATATGTATGACGGGTAGATGGGCACGGGACTATGGGATGGCAGATATGTATGATGGGTATATGGGCACGGGACTATGGGATGGAGGATATGTATGATGGGTATATGGGCATGGGACTATGAGATGAAGGATGTGTGATGGGTATATGGGCACTCGACTATGGGATGGCGAATATGTATGATGGGTATATGGGCATGGGGCTATGGGATGGAGGATGTGTGATGGGTATATGGGCATGGGACTATGGGATGGAGGATGTGTGATGGGTATATGGGTACTCGACTATGGGATGGAGGATATGTATGATGGGTATATGGGCACAGGCCTATGGGATTGTGGATATGTATGATGGGTATATGGGCACGGGACTATGGGATGGAGGATAATTATAATTTGCTATAACTAACCACAGTTAGTTACTATGCCCGGGCAGCGCTAGGCTCTTCAGCTAGTTACATATATTTCACATTGACATGCCTTAGCATGATAGAGTGCAACCATTCTTTGTATATTGTATATGGGGGTAGCTCCTCTTGGTATGCACCTATTCACATTAGTTTGGATGTGCCAGTCAGTTTTTTTGTCTCTTGTATGTTAGCTTACTGACCGAGCACTCCGCCCTCCACAAGGTGGTGATTTTAATTATAGCAGGTTCCTACTTACCCATAAATGCAGGCATTGCTGACAGAGGTGTCCACATTCACCCAGGAATTCAGACATCAGCCTTAGAGAGGTATTCACACAGTGTAGGTACCCATCAGATTTGAGGCCACCTTGACATTGGCTGATGGGCAGATAATATTTGGCCAAATTTTATGCTAAGAGTCTCATATTTTTTTCTATAATTCTAAAGCTGTATAGCAATTCTAATTACATATATTCCACATTGACATGCCTTAGCATGATAGAGTGCAACCATTCTTTGTATATTGTATATGGGGGTAGCTCCTCATGGTATGCACCTATTCACATTAGTTTGGATGTGCCAGTCAGTTTTTTTGTCTCTTTTATGTTAGCTTACTGACGGAGATCTCCGTCCTCCACCAGGTGGCGATTTTAATTATAGCAGGTTCCTACTTACCCATAAATGCAGGCATTGCTGACAGAGGTGTCCACATTCACCCAGGAATTCAGACATCAGCCTTAGAGAGGTATTCACACAGTGTAGGTACCCATCAGATTTGAGGCCGCCTTGACGTTGGCTGGTGGGCAGTTAATATTTGGCCAAATTTTATGGTAAGAGTCTCATATTTGTTTCTATAATTCTAAAGCTGTATTGCAATTCTAATTGCATATATTCCACATTGACATGCCTTAGCATGATAGAGTGCAACCATTCTTTGTATATTGTATAACCCTTTTTGTACTGTCCTGCTATCTCGTGCATTGACCCGGCTTGCCCCTTGGTAACTTGTCCTGTAGTTACCTTTCTAGGAGTTTCCCTGCAGCTCCTAGATCTCTGGAGCTTAGGTCATGCCCCCAGCAGTCACGTGCTTCAGGTCCTGATAGTCTGAAGCATGCATCGTCACCGCTGCTGCCCCGCTCCACAGGTATCTTTGAGCACTGTTTTTGTACTCAGGACATGTGCACAGGCTCAGTGAGCAAGTGCAGTGCGGTGTTCCTGACAATTTGAGGATTCTGAGTTCTCTGCATTAGCATCTGAAAAACCCTCCTCAGATGAAAAAGTTACATTTCTAGATGGAGTTTTATCACCCATGTTGTTTTTCAGGAAAGATTTTAAATCAGTTTTATCCCTCAGGTTTTTTGGATTTGTGGAAATAAATCCTTGATCCCTCTTCCAGTCATAAACTTTATCATGCTTATAGTCCAAACAGTCTCTTTAGAATTTTTTCTTTTTTATTGTCATTTATTGTCAGAGATGCATCCCCAACCTATATGATCTTTTAAAATATTTGAAATAAATTTGAGGATTTTATCTATTTTTGGGACTCACCAAAATTTATTTCTTATGATTCGTCACAACTCACAAGTCATGACTTTTGGCTGGAGACCCACTACATTGCAAGACGAACTGAATCTTAATATAGGATACAGTGAGGCTATATTTTTTTGTTTGTTTTACCTAAAAAATACAAGGTTCACCATCAGGAAACGCAAACTCAGAATGAGAGATCACCTTTATGTCATTCATCCATCCATCAAACCGTCATATATCTAATGCATTAATACTTTTTATTATCAGACATAACAGACAAATGTCCAGTGTTTCTGTGTACATCACTGAATATGTCCCAAAACACATTTGAGGTGTTGATTGGGAAAGAACGCTTCACAATAGAGAAGCATATTGGATTTTGTCTCTAAATACTAGGGTCCCCTCTGGATTAAATCATATAAGAGAAGTAGTAATTCTCCACCTGGCTCTTCCACTTTCTCTCTTCTGACATCCCCACCATCATCATGGGGGACTTCAAAATCCCCATTGACATCCACCAGCCAGCAACCTCCAAACTCCTGTCACTTAACTCATCCTTTGGAGTTACTCAGTGGTCCTCCACAGCCACCCACACAGATGGACATACATTAGACCTCATCTTCACTCACCTCTGTTCCCTATCTTATCTCACAACTTCTCCCTTCCCCCTATCTGACCACCATCTACTCACCTTCTCATCCTTGTCCTCCTCACCTGCCCCCATGTCCAGCCACAAGCACATCCTCGCAGAAACCTCGCACAGCTAGACATCCACAGACTCTCAGACTCTCTTCTACCTCTGTCCTCCATATCTTCACTCCACAACACGGACAATGCCACGGCTTTCTACAACGCCACCCTCACATCAGCCATAGACTCAGTCGCTCCTCTCATGCATGGCAAAGTGCTACAAACCAATAGGCAACCCTGGCACAACAACCACACCAAAAAACTTCGACAAGCATCCAGGGTCGCGGAGCGGTGTTGGAAGAAAACACGCCTGCCAGACGACTTCACTGCTTTCAAACAAGCTATACTTGCCTTTAAATCAGCCCTCACCTCTGCTAAAGAGACCTATTTCACAAACCTTCTATCATCATTATCCCACAACCCTAAACAACTGTTCAGCACATTTAACTCTCTACTCCACCCACCATTGCCACCTCCAACTTCCCTCATCTCTGCTGAGGACTTTGCCACCTACTTCAAAAACAAGATCGACCAAACAAGGCAAACCTTTACAGTTCACCACCCCAACCGCTCCACATACCAGACCTCTGCCCTTCCCTAATAACCTCCCTCTCCAACATCAATGAAGGAGAGCTTACTAATCTCCTTTCTAAATCACGCCTCATCACCTGTGCACTTGACCCCATCCCTTCCCACCTGCTCCCCAACCTCACTAACATGATCATTCCAGCCCTAACCCATCTCTTCAACTTATCCCTAACTTCTGGTACCTTCCCCTCTGCCTTCAAACATGCCACCATAACACCCATCCTCAAAAAATCAAACCTTGACCAAACTGCTATGCCCAGCTATCGCCCCATATCACTGCTCCCGTTTGCTTCCAAACTCCTCGAACAGCATGTTCATGCTCAACTTTCCTCCCACCTCTCATCTAACTCCCTCCTTGACATCCTGCAATCTGGCTTTCGTCCCCACCACTCCACTGCAACTGCCCTGACCAAAATTACTAATGACTAGTGTTAAGCAATACCATCCGATATTGAGAAATATCGTATTGGATTGGATCGGCCGATATCCAAAAAGTATCGGGTATCGCCGATTCCGATCCCGGAAGTCCCATTCAAGTCAATGGGACAGAAATAATGGAATAAAAAACCCCCTTTCTTTACTTGCACATCCAGTTCGGGAGGGGGGAAGAGTGTGGGCGGTGCGTGGGCGGACACTGTGCGTGTCTGTGTGTGCAGGCGGAGTCTGTGCGGGCCTGCCGGGGGTCTGTATGGGCCTGCCCGGGGCTTGTGCCGGCTGCTGGGGGTCTGTAGGGGCCTGCTGGGGGCTTGTGCCAGCTGCCGGGGGTCTGTATGGGCCTGCTGGGGGCTTCTGCCGGGGGCTTGTGCCGGCTGCCGGGGGTCTGTACGGGCCTGCCGGGGGCTTGTGCCGGCTGCCGGGGGTCTGTACGGGACTGCCGGGGGCTTGTGCCGGCTGCCGGGGGTCTGTACGGGCCTGCCGGGGGCTTGTGCCGGCTGCTGGGGGTCTGTACGGGCCTGCCGGGGGCTTGTGCCGGCTGCAGGGGGTCTGTTCAGGCCTGCCTGGGGCTTGTGTCGGCTGCCGGGTATTTGTACGGGCCTGCCGGGGGCTTGTGTTGGCTGCCGGGGGTCTGTACGGGCCTGCCGGGAGCTTGTGCCGGCTGCCGGGGGTCTGTACGGGCCTGCCGGGGGCTTGTGCCGGCTGCCGGGGGGTCTGTACGGGCCTGCCGGGAGCCTTTGCCGGCTGCCGGGGGTCGGTACGGACCTGCCGGGGGCTTGTGCTGGCTGCCGGGGGTCTGTACGGGCCTGCCGGGGGCTTGTGCCGGCTGCCGGGGGTCTGTGTGGGCCTGCTGGGGGTCTTGTGTGTGTGCAGGCATCGTCTGATGGGACTACAAGTCCCATCGGGCGATGCCTGCTACAACGACAGTGATTGACACATTAGCCAATGATGGGACAGTAGTAGTCCCATCATCCGGCTAATGTAAAAAAAAAAAAAAATCATACTACATACATACTACATACATACTACATACATACAACATTCATACATACTACATGCATACTACACATATACAACATTCATACAACATACATACATACTACATACATACTTCATATATACTACATTCATACAGCATACATACTATATACATACTACATACATACTACATTCATGCAACATACATACAGTGGGGCAAAAAAGTATTTAGTCAGTCAGCAATAGTGCAAGTTCCACCACTTAAAATGATGAGAGGCGTCTGTAATTTACATCATAGGTAGACCTCAACTATGGGAGACAAACTGAGAAAAAAAAATCCAGAAAATCACATTGTCTGTTTTTTTTTCATTTTATTTGCATATTATGGTGGAAAATAAGTATTTGGTCAGAAACAAAATTTCATCTCAATACTTTGTGATATATCCTTTGTTGGCAATGACAGAGGTCAAACGTTTTCTGTAAGTCTTCACAAGGTTGCCACACACTGTTGTTGGTATGTTGGCCCATTCCTCCATGCAGATCTCCTCTAGAGCAGTGATGTTTTTGGCTTTTCGCTTGGCAACACGGACTTTCAACTCCCTCCAAAGGTTTTCTATAGGGTTGAGATCTGGAGACTGGCTAGGCCACTCCAGGACCTTGAAATGCTTCTTACGAAGCCACTCCTTCGTTGCCCTGGCGGTGTGCTTTGGATCATTGTCATGTTGAAAGACCCAGCCACGTTTCATCTTCAATGCCCTTGCTGATGGAAGGAGGTTTGCACTCAAAATCTCACGATACATGGCCCCATTCATTCTTTCATGTACCCGGATCAGTCGTCCTGGCCCCTTTGCAGAGAAACAGCCCCAAAGCATGATGTTTCCACCACCATGCTTTACAGTAGGTATGGTGTTTGATGGATGCAACTCAGTATTCTTTTTCCTCCAAACACGACAAGTTGTGTTTCTACCACAGTTCCAGTTTGGTTTCATCAGACCATAGGACATTCTCCCAAAACTCCTCTGGATCATCCAAATGCTCTCTAGCAAACTTCAGACGGGCCCGGACATGTACAGGCTTAAGCAGTGGGACACGTCTGGCACTGCAGGATCTGAGTCCATGGTGGCGTAGTGTGTTACTTATGGTAGGCCTTGTTACATTGGTCCCAGCTCTCTGCAGTTCATTCACTAGGTCCCCCCGCGTGGTTCTGGGATTTTTGCTCACTGTTCTTGTGATCATTCTGACCCCACGGGGTGGGATTTTGCGTGGAGCATCAGATCGAGGGAGATTATCAGTGGTCTTGTATGTCTTCCATTTTCTAATTATTGCTCCAACAGTTGATTTCTTCACTCCAAGCTGGTTTGCTATTGCAGATTCTGTCTTCCCAGCCTGGTGCAGGGCTACAATTTTGTTTCTGGTGTCCTTTGACAGCTCTTTGGTCTTCACCATAGTGGAGTTTGGAGTCAGACTGTTTGAGGGTGTGCACAGGTGTCTTTTTATACTGATAACAAGTTTAAACAGGTGCCATTACTACAGGTAATGAGTGGAGGAAAGAGGAGACTCTTAAAGAAGAAGTTACAGGTCTGTGAGAGCCAGAAATCTTGATTGCTTGTTTATGACCAAATACTTATTTTCCACCATAATATGCAAATAAAATGAAAAAAAAAACAGACAATGTGATTTTCTGGATTTTTTTTTCTCAGTTTGTCTCCCATAGTTGAGGTCTACCTATGATGTAAATTACAGACGCCTCTCATCTTTTTAAGTGGTGGAACTTGCACTATTGCTGACTGACTAAATACTTTTTTTCCCCACTGTATATTACATTCATACAGCATACATACATACTAAATTCATGCTACATACATACTTCATATATGCTACATTCATACAACATACATACATACATGCTACATACATACTACATTCATACAACATACATACTACATTCATACAGCATACATACATACTACTTACTACATACATACTACATATATACAAAATTCATACAACATACATACATCATATATACAACATACATACTACATTCATACAGCATACATACATAGTACATATACAAAATTCATACTACATACATACTTCATATACTACATTCATACAACATACATATATACTACATATATACTGCATTCATACAACATACATACTACATATATGCTACATTCATTCAACATACATACATACATACTACATACATATATACTACATTCATACAACATACATACTTACTACATACATACATACAACATGCTACAGACATACAACAGACATACAGCATACATACTACATACAATACATTCATACATTCATACAATGCATACATATAGACATACAGTACATATAACATAGAGTACATACTCACCATGACTTGTCACTTTGATCCCCGAAGCCAGTGTCATCTGTGGAAAAATATGAAAATAACAAACAACATATATACTCCCTGATCCGCAGAAATCCACGAGTGTCCCACGCCGATCTCCCGTGGAGAACAGCAGCATCAGCTGATGCGACCGCTCTCTATTTTTCCACAGATGACACTGGCTTCGGCTATAATAGTGACACGTGATGGTGAGTATGTACTCTATGTTATATGTACTGTATGTTTATATGTATGTATTGTATGAATGTATTGTATGTAGTATGCATTTCGTATGTATGTATGTATGTAGTATGTCTGTAGCAAGTTGTATGTAGTATGTATGTAGCATGTACTATGTGTGTATGTTGTATGAATGCAGTATATACAGTATGTAGTATGTATGTGTTGTATGAATGTATTGTATGTTGTATGTCTGTAGCATGTTGTATGTAGTATGTTGTATGTATGTAGTATATATGTATGTATGTTGTATGAATGTAGTATATATGAAGTATGTATGTAGTATGAAGTATGTTGTATGAATGTAGTATGTATGTATGTTGTATGTATGTTGCATGAATGTAGTATATATGTAGTATGTATGTAGTATGTATGTATGTAGTATGTATGTTGTATGAATGTTGAATATATGTATTATGTATGTAGTATGTAGTATGTATGTTGTATGTATGTAGTTTGTATGAATGTTGAATATATGTAGTATGTATGTAGTATGTATGAATGTTGTATATATGTAGTATGTATGTATGTAGTATGTATGTTGTATGAATGTAGTATGTATGTAGTGTGTATGTAGTATGTATGAATGTTGTATATACAGTGGGGAAAAAAAGTATTTAGTCAGTCAGCAATAGTGCAAGTTCCACCACTTAAAATGATGAGAGACGTCTGTAATTTACATCATAGGTAGACCTCAACTATGGGAGACAAACTGAGAAAAAAAAATCCAGAAAATCACATTGTCTGTTTTTTTTTTCATTTTATTTGCATATTATGGTGGAAAATAAGTATTTGGTCAGAAACAAAATTTCATCTCAATACTTTGTGATATATCCTTTGTTGACAATGACAGAGGTCAAACGTTTTCTGTAAGTCTTCACAAGGTTGCCACACACTGTTGTTGGTATGTTGGCCCATTCCTCCATGCAGATCTCCTCTAGAGCAGTGATGTTTTTGGCTTTTCGCTTGGCAACACGGACTTTCAACTCCCTCCAAAGGTTTTCTATAGGGTTGAGATCTGGAGACTGGCTAGGCCACTCCAGGACCTTGAAATGCTTCTTACGAAGCCACTCCTTCGTTGCCCTGGTGGTGTGCTTTGGATCATTGTCATGTTGAAAGACCCAGCCACGTTTCATCTTCAATGCCCTTGCTGATGGAAGGAGGTTTGCACTCAAAATCTCACGATACATGGCCCCATTCATTCTTTCATGTACCCGGATCAGTCGTCCTGGCCCCTTTGCAGAGAAACAGCCCCAAAGCATGATGTTTCCACCACCATGCTTTACAGTAGGTATGGTGTTTGATGGATGCAACTCAGTATTCTTTTTCCTCCAAACACGACAAGTTGTGTTTCTACCAAACAGTTCCAGTTTGGTTTCATCAGACCATAGGACATTCTCCCAAAACTCCTCTGGATCATCCAAATGCTCTCTAGCAAACTTCAGACGGGCCCGGACATGTACAGGCTTAAGCAGTGGGACACGTCTGGCACTGCAGGATCTGAGTCCATGGTGGCGTAGTGTGTTACTTATGGTAGGCCTTGTTACATTTGTCCCAGCTCTCTGCAGTTCATTCACTAGGTCCCCCCGCGTGGTTCTGGGATTTTTGCTCACCGTTCTTGTGATCATTCTGACCCCACGGGGTGGGATTTTGCGTGGAGCATCAGATCGAGGGAGATTATCAGTGGTCTTGTATGTCTTCCATTTTCTAATTATTGCTCCCACAGTTGATTTCTTCACTCCAAGCTGGTTGGCTATTGCAGATTCTGTCTTCCCAGCCTGGTGCAGGGCTACAATTTTGTTTCTGGTGTCCTTTGACAGCTCTTTGGTCTTCACCATAGTGGAGTTTGGAGTCAGACTGTTTGAGGGTGTGCACAGGTGTCTTTTTATACTGATAACAAGTTTAAACAGGTGCCATTACTACAGGTAATGAGTGGAGGAAAGAGGAGACTCTTAAAGAAGAAGTTACAGGTCTGTGAGAGCCAGAAATCTTGATTGCTTGTTTATGACCAAATACTTATTTTCCACCATAATATGCAAATAAAATGAAAAAAAAAACAGACAATGTGATTTTCTGGATTTTTTTTTCTCAGTTTGTCTCCCATAGTTGAGGTCTACCTATGATGTAAATTACAGACGCCTCTCATCTTTTTAAGTGGTGGAACTTGCACTATTGCTGACTGACTAAATACTTTTTTCCCCCACTGTATGTAGTATGTATGTTGTATGTATGTAGTATGTATGAATGTTGTATGTATGTAGTATGTATGTTGTATGAATGTAGTATGTATGTAGTGTGTATGTAGTATGTATGAATGTTGAATATATGTAGTATGTATGTAGTATG
Source organism: Dendrobates tinctorius (assembly GCF_039654945.1). NCBI lineage: Eukaryota > Metazoa > Chordata > Amphibia > Anura > Dendrobatidae > Dendrobates > Dendrobates tinctorius. Next base: position 17,240,856 of record NW_027361838.1, on the reverse strand, counting down.
TATGAATGTTGTGTATATGTAGTATGTATGTAGTATGAATGTAGTATGTATGTAGTGTGTATGTAGTATGTATGAATGTTGTATATACGTAGTATGTATGTTGTATGTATGTAGTATGTATGAATGTTGTATGTATGTAGTATGTGTATATATATATATATATATATATATATATATATATATATATATATATTTTTTACATTCAACACATTAGCCGGATGATGGGACTACTACTGTCCCATCATTGGCTAATGTGTCAATCACTGTCATTGTAGCAGGCATCGCCCGATGGGACTTGTAGTCCCATCGGACGATGCCTGCACACACACAAGACCCCTAGCAGTCCGCACAGACCCCCGGCAGCCGGCACAAGCCCTCGGCAGGCCCGTACAGACCCCCGGCAGCTGGCATAAGCTCCCGGCAGGCCGGTACAGACCCCCGTCAGCCGGCACAAGCCCCCTGCAGTCCCGTACAGACCCCCGTCAGCCGGCACAAGCCCCCTGCAGTCCCGTACAGACCCCCGTCAGCCGGCACAAGCCCCCTGCAGTCCCGTACAGACCCTCGGCAGCCGGCACAAGCCCCCGGCTGTCCCGTACAGACCCCCGGCAGCCTGCACAAGCCCCCGGCAGTCCCGTATAGACCCCCAGCAGCCAGCACAAGCCCCCGGCAGGCCCGTACAGACTCCCAGCAGCCGGCACAAGCCCCCGGCAGGCCCGTACAGACCCCCGGCAGCCGGCGCAGGCCCGTACAGGTCCAAAGCTGTCGGCACAGACCGCGCATCATGTTGCGCACAGACCGCGCATCATGATGACATCATTTCAGCAGCCAATCACAGCCACAACAGTGGCTCATTGCATTATGGGGACTTCCGATTCTGGTATCCGATATTGAAAAAATATCGGTACTCGGTATCGGAATTCCGATACAGCGAATATCGGCCGATACCCGATATTTGCAGTATCGGAATGCTCAACACCACTAATGACTTACTCGCTGCCAAAGCTAACAGACAGTTCTCCATCCTCCTCCTTCTTGACCTGTCCTCTGCCTTTGACACAGTTGACCACTGCCTACTGCTACAGATTCTTTCTTCACTTGGCATAAAAGACCTTGCCCTGTCCTGGATTTCCTCATACCTTTCTGACCGCACATTCGGCGTTTCCCACTCCCACACTACCTCCTCATCCCGCCCCGTCTCTGTTGGAGTCCCCCAAGGCTCTGTCTTGGGTCCCTACTTTTTTCCATCTATACTCTTGGCCTAGGACAACTCATAAAGTCCCATGGCTTCCAGTACCACTTGTATGCAGATGACACTCAGATCTACCTCTCTTGCCCAGATGTCACTTCTCTGCTGTCCAGAATCCCGGAGTGTCCATCAGCCATATCCTCCTTTTTCACCTCTCGCTTCCTAAAACTCACCGTAGACAAAACTGAACTCATTATCTTTCCTTCATCTCACGTATCTTCCCTACCCGATCTATTATGGTAAACGGCATCACGCTCTCTCCTGCACCGGAAATCCGCTGCCTCGGAGTAACTCTCGACTCTGCCCTGTCCTTCAAACCACACGTCCAAACTCTTGCCACCTCCTGTCACCTCGAACTCAAAAATATTTACAGAATCCGTCCCTTCCTCAGTCCTCAATCTACTAAAACTCCTGTACATGCCCGTATCATCTCCCGACTTGACTACTGCAACACTCTCCTCTGTGGCCTCCCTGCCAACTTTCTTGCACCACTCCAGTCTGTCCTCAATTCTGCTGCCCAACTAATCCATCTCTCTCCTCGCTACTCCCCTGTCTCTCCCCTCTGCAAATCCCTCCATTGGCTCCCAATTCCCCAACAAATCCAATTCAAACTACTAACACTGACCTACAAAGCCATCCACAACCTTTCCCCTCCCTAATCTCCCAATATCTTCCCTCACGTAATCTTCGATCCTCCCAAGACCTCCTACTCTCCTCCACACTAATTTGTTCCTCACACAACCGCCTCCAAGATTTCTCCCGAATATCCCCCATCCTCAACACGTCCGATTATCCACCACCTTCGGATCCTTCAAACGGAACCCGAAAATCCATCTTTTCAGGAAATCTTACAGCCTGCAATGACCATTCTGCTGCCTCACCACTGCCTGAGCTGCTGCCTCATCACCCCCAGAGCTACTGCACCCCCGACCTTCTGTCTCTTCCCCACTATCCCGTAGAATGTAAGTCCGCAAGGACAGGGTCCTCTCCCCTCTGTACCAGTCCGTCATTGTAAATTTGTTTACTGTTAACGATATCTATAACTTTGTATGTAACCCCCCTTCCCATGTACAGCACCATGGAATTAATGGTACTATGTACAGTTGTGGCCAAAAGTATTGACACCCCTGCAATTTTGTCAGATAATACTCAGTTTCTTCCTGAAAATGATTGCAAACACAAATTCTTTGTTATTATTATCTTCATTTAATTTGTCTTAAATGAAAAAACACAAAAGGAATTGTCCTAAAGCCAAATTGGATATAATTCCACACCAAACATAAAAAAGAGGGTGGACAAAAGTATTGGCACTGTTCGAAAAATCATGTGATGCTTCTCTAACTTGCGTAATTAACAGCACCTGTAACTTAGCTGTGGTACCTAACAGGTGTTGGCAATAACTAAATCACACTTTCAGCCAGTTGACATGGATTAAAGCTGACTCAACCTCTGTCCTGTGTCCTTGTGTGTACCACATTGAGCATGGAGAAAAGAAAGAAGACCAAAGAACTGTCTGAGGACTTGAGAAACCAAATTGTGTGGAAGCATGAGCAATCTCAAGGCTACAAGTCCATCTCCAAAGACCTGAATGTTCCTGTGTCTACCGTGCGCAGTGTCATCAAGAAGTTTAAAGCCCATGGCACTGTGGCTAACCTCCCTAGATGTGGACGGAAAAGAAAAATTGACAAGAGATTTCAACGCAAGATTGTGCGGATGTTGGATAAAGAACCTCGACTAACATCCAAACAAGTTCAAGCTGCCCTGCAGCCGAGGGTACAACAGTGTCAACCTGTTTTATCCGTCGGCATCTGAATGAAAAGGGACTGTATGGTAGGAGACCCAGGAAGACCCCCCTTCTTACCCCGAGACATAAAAAGCCTGGCAGGAGTTTGCCAATACTTACCTGAAAAAGCCTAAAACATTTTGGAAGAATGTTCTCTGGTCAGATGAGACAAAAGTAGAGCTTTTTGGGCAAAGGCATCGACATAGAGTTTACAGGAGAAAAAAAGAGGCATTCAAAGAAAAAAACACAGTCCCTACAGTCAAACATGGCGGAGGTTCCCTGATGTTTTGTGGTTGCTTTCCTGCCTCTGGCACAGGACTGCTTGACCATGTGCATTGCATTTTGAAGTCTGAAGACTACCAACAAATTTTGCAGCATAATGTAGGGCCCAGTGTGAGAAAGCTGGGTCTCCCTCAGAGGTCATGGGTCTTCCAGCAGGACAATGACCCAAAACACACTTCAAAAAGCACTAGAAAATGGTTTGAGAGAAAGCACTGGAGACTTCTAAGGTGGCCAGCAATGAGTCCAGACCTGAATCCCATAGAACACCTGTGGAGAGACCTAAAAATGGCAGTTTGGAGAAGGCACCCTTCTAATATCAGGGACCTGGAGCAGTTTGCCAAAGAAAAATGGTCTAAAATTCCAGCAGAGCATTGTAAGAAACTCATTGATGGTTACCGGAAGCGGTTGGTCGCAGTTATTATGGCTAAAGGTTGTGCAAACAAGTATTAGGCTAAGGGTGCCAATACTTTTGTCTGGCCTATTTTTGGAGTTTTGTGTGAAATGATCAATGTTTTGCTTTTTGCTTCATTCTCTTTTGTGTTTTTTCATTTAAGACAAATTAAATGAAGATAATAATACCAAAGAATTTGTGTTTGCAATCATTTTCAGGAAGAAACTGAGTATTATTTGACAACATTGCAGGGGTGTCAATACTTTTGGCCATAACTGTAAATAAATAATAATAATAGTGTTACATTATAGTACTTTGCTACTGGGAATTTTCTGACATACGTTCATGCTTTTCATGTATTGCTTTCGTTTACAACATTGTGACCAGATTTGCCTCTATATAATATCTATCCACTTTTTCGCTTTACTTTCCTGGTATCCACCCAGTTTTTCTTTTCTTTGCTGCTTTGTTGGTATCCACCCAGCTTTTCTTTTCCTTTTTTCCCTGCAGCTTTGATGGCATTTTACTTTCCTCTTTCTTGTAACCTTACTGGTATCCACCCAGCTTTTCTATTCCTTGTAGTTCATATGTGATTTTAGTCTTGACCCTGCATACCTGCAATATGTTTAATTAATCCACATTGCTTTTTAAGGTTCCTCCCTGTCACTCATTGAAAGTAAGTCAAAGAGTATGCTTCCACATTCAGGATTGCATCAGGATTTGCTCAGGATTTCACATAGGTAAAATCTGCACCAAATCTGCACCTGAGGTGACTGGAAGATGCGTTTTTACATGCGCTTTTGATGCATTTTTTTCATGCAGATTTGTTTGCGTTTTTTTGTAAGCTAAATAAAGATATATTATTTAACAAAAAAAAAGATTTATGATGTCATTTATGGTCCAACCTCCTCTTTTGTATTTGTCCAACCCACACTCCATTACACACACAGATAGATAGGGAGATGGAATGAGATAGACAGATCTATAGATAGATACATAGATATATCTATAGAGAGATATATCTATCTAACTGGCTATTAAAATAGGGTGGGCCCAAAAAAAAATGACATGGGTTCCCACGAAATTTTCTGCACCAGAGAGGGAAAGTCGATGGCAGAGGGCCACTATTTGTAGCCTGGGAAGGGGGTAATAATATACATGGATCTTCCCAGGCTATGAATATCAGCCCGCAGTTCTCTGCAAAGCTTTTACTGGCTATTAAAATATAAAAAAATGACGTGGGGTACCCCTATATTTTACAGCCAGAAAGGCTACGCAGACAGCTGCGGGCTGATATTCATAGCCTAGAGAGGGTCCAAGGATATTAGACCCCCCCGGCTACAAACACCAGATCTCAGCCACCCCAGAAATGGCGCATCTTTAACATGCGCCAATTACGGCGCTTAGCCTCTCTCTTCCCACTGCTGTGGGATTGCAATGATCACTTGCACATACATAATAAAACATCATATTGGTCTATGCAATTCACTTTCCGGGCCACATGTCACTATGATATCTATTTAGTGCAAGTTATTTATGGGTGTGCCAGCTTTATTGACCAGAACACTCTACAAATGGAGGCAGGTATTGTACTTCGCAGTTAATATAGTTAATGGAGAAATCAATACACATTTCCAAGCTAACTGCCAGACTGTGGACAGGTAGCCCTTCTGTCATATAAGCTCATGTAATCCCTTCTCACAGGACTAAGGTATTTCTGCATCTCGTAATCTGATTATTCCTCACATAGTTCCTTAAAATGGATTGTTGACTTTTCGAACTCACTTATCATCTACAGTAGTTGCTTACGTGTAATACAACCTGCTTCATCCCAAAATAAGTTATCTTTTAAGACGTATACCCAGAGGTGTAACTAAGGCTTCAGCTCGGGGGGGTGGGGGAAGCAAAGCATCTGAGTGGGATGCTAACCGGGGAAATACTGATATTACCCACCATATGGTGACATATAGTGGTAGATACAAGGTCTTGCAGAACATATAAGATCACAGCACAGTTATAGATGGTGACTTACAGCTGATGTTCTTCCTCATGGAGTTGTTCACTTTTCATGTCTTTTCCATCTGGTCCAGACCGACATGACAACTTCTTCCAGCTATAACCCATCTGCAGAGATTGCAACAAACACATTTGACTTCTCATATTTCCACCACCGTCCCCTTTCCAATACTAAGCCACTGCTACCATATGTGTCACTATTACTGCACCTGCTGTTTGGCACAATAACAGCGCTCCTCTTAGTGCCCCACATAATGCCCAACAATGTGTCCCTTACATAATAATGTCTCCTTTGTGCCCTCTAGATGGTAAAATTGCTTCCTAGAAAATATGATTGTCCTGTCCACATTTTCCCCCTTTGAAGGCCACAATACTCTGAGTGCCCCATATAACAATATTGCTTCTTAAGTGCCCGTGTAACATTTAATAATGTCCACTGAGTCTCCTACTGTACAGCTCCTCTAGTCACAGTATTGTGGGCCCTCAGCTCCTTTATACAGAGCATGATGTCCCCACAGCTCCTCTCTACATAGTATGATGTCCCCACGGCTCCAACAAAACACAGTATAATGACCCCCACATAAGTTCTCACACTGTTTAATGGCCGCCACAGTAGTCCCCACACTAGCCTTCAGATTGTACAATGGTTGTACAATGTACCATGTATCACGGCTCTCACACTGTATAATGGCCCCAACAGGTAAGCCACAAACTGTATAATGGCTCTCACATTAGTCCCCAAACGATATAATTACACCCCATATTAGCTCCCAAACTGTATAATGGCCACTATATTAGCTTCCACACTGTATTATGGCTCCCAAATTAGCCTCCAAACTGTATAATGGCCCTCATATTAGTCCCCACACTGTTTAATTGCCCTCTCATTAGCCCCTAAACTGTATAATGGCCATCACATTAAAGAGAACCTGTCATAAGCGTTATACAAACTAATCTAAATTGCATTGCTATAATAATGCTGGTATACTGATTTAATACATTCTTTCGATGACGAAATCTGTAGTCTGATTTTTATAAAATCATCATTAGAAATTTTTGTCTCCGTGCATCTGGGAGGGACTAAGGGTAGGGTCTTCTTTTTTGCCACGGACCCTACACTGTGTCTGCCATCTATCCTCTTCCTTATTCAAATTCCAAATTTGCGTCATCCTAGCCTTGGGCGGCACTTGAGCCGATTGATCTCTCGATGGGCTTCACTAAAATGGCGCTCAATGGCGAGCCGCGATCTCATTCAGTGGATGCGCTGCCTTGGCACCATTTCCCCAAAACTGCTAGAATATCAGTTTGTGCATGCACCATTACTGGTGCCATTTTTTTAAAGCCCATCGAGAGATCAAGCTGCGCAAGCCCCAGCCTCAGCTAGGACAGCATCAGCGCAGAATTTAATAGGGAAAAAGATAGACAGCAGAGGGGCCATGGCATACCCAAAAACTCTACCCACAGTCTTGCCCCACAGACCCGCCACAATGTACAAAAACTTCTAATGATGATTTCATTAAAAACAGGCTATGTATTAAATTGGTATACAGTGGGTACAGAAAGTATTCAGACCCCTTTACATTTTTTGCTCTTTGTTTCATTGCAGCCATTTGTTAATTTCAAAAAAGTTCATTTTTTTTCTCATTAATGTTCACTTTGCACTCCATCTCGACTGAAAAAAAACAGAAAAGTAGAAATTTTTGCAAATTTATTAAAAAGAAAAACTGAAATATCATATGGTCATAAGTATTCAGACCCTTTGCTCAGCATTGAGAAGACGCACCCTTTTGAGCTAGTACAGCCATGAGTCTTCTTGGGAATAAAGCAACAAGTTTTTCACACCTGGATTTGGGGATCCTCTGCCATTCTTCCTTGCAGTTCCTCTCCAGTTCCATCAGGTTGGATTTTGAATGTTGGTGGACAGCCATTTTCAGGTCTCTCCAGAGATGCTCAATTGAGTTTAGGTTAGGGCTCTGGATGGGACAGTCAAGAAAGGTGACAGAGTTGTTCTGAAGCAACTCCTTTGTTATTTTAGCTGTGTGCTTAGGGTCATTGTCTTGTTGGACTTAAATATGAGTGTCTGAGCAAATGGTCTGAATACTTATAACCATGTGATATTTCAGTTTTGCTTTTTTAATAAATTTGCAAAATTTTCTACATTTCTGGTTTTTATCACTCACGATGGGGTACAGAGTGTACATTAATGAGAAAAAAAGGAACTTTTTTGAATTTACCAAATGGCTTCAATGAAACAAAGAGTGAAAAATTGAAAAGGGTCTGAATACTTTCCGTACGCACTGTAACAGCACCGATAAGGTGAATACTTTCTGTACGCACTGTAACAGCACCGATAAGGCAATGCCTTTAGTTTAATATATATAACCTTGATGGCATGTTCTCTTTAACCCCCAAACTACAATTTAGTCCCCACATTAGCTTCCACACTGTATTTGGGTGCCAATTTATCTTCTTTACCATATAATGGGCCCCACATTAGCCCCCAAGCTAAAAAAATAGGCCCCATACTTTATAATGGCCCCGACAGCAATCCCTAAAATTATGAGGGCCCCCTGTTTCAGAATCCCCCAGTGTTTATAATGCCCCAAGTTTTAATTAAAATAAAAAAAAACATTATATATTCACCTAATCCAGGATCCTGAGAACGCCACCAGCGAGGCTTGGGCTGAGCAACGCGCTGCCATAGTGCCGACGCAAGCATGGGATGTCAGAATCCCGGCACTGCGCCATGATATCACAGTGCTGGCACTTTGACGTTTTGAGGTTAGGCACATGCTTTGGTGGCACCACGACCATTCTCTGGACTGCAGATTCATAGCGACCTGTGGTCTACAGAACAGAGAGCTGTATGCAGAAAGACCATGCCTCCCTGCTCTACCGTGAGGCTTCACTGTACGGATAGCAATAAGGGTAGATAAGAGTAGCGTAGTTCTGGTTGGGCCCCTGTGAGATTGGGGCCTGGAGAGACTGCACTATCTGCTTACCGTCAGCTGTGCTACTGCTGTTAACTTGTTCATAGTGGCCATTCAGTTGTTCTTGTTAGCCATTTTGGCAGAATAGAATTGTTAACGTAACAGCTCTGACTAGAAATGTCACTCAGTTTTGTGAGATCTCAGAATGGCATGTCTTCCTAGTTATGAAGTGACACCTGCTTCTGTAATACCATATACCTAGGTAGATCAGCATTCCAAATTCTGAAAAGGCTTGGTGACATCTCTGTAGATGTAAGACAAGCCACGTTGATTTTACATTGTTGTCCCAGAAACTAACATAACAAAGAATTACAGAGACTTTGTGATTCTGAAAGAAAAATATTTTTTCTTACACATACAGTATACTTGGGCTTAAATGTATGTATCTGTATTTATTACATTACACTTTTTCAAAAATATATTAAACAAGTTGTTTGCTTTTAGGTCCTGAAATTATATGTTGCTGTTACAGAGATACATACATATTTAAAAAAAAAATGGAAAAACATTAGCACTGGTGAAGTAAGGCAGTAGTCCAAGGCACTATATTGATGTAAAAACAAAAGAAATGAACTGGAATATAAGTTGGTATGCATGCAGCAAGTAGGCTTATGCTAACAATGGCCATTAAACAGACAAATCCTAAGATAAAAACAAAATGACCTAGTTCCCTGCAGGAAGTAAAGAAATGTCAATAGTGCATGAAAATAAAATAGGGTACTCCGTTAACATTGTTTTGATCAAAAAAATGTAAAAGCCATCCCGCCATGTTGAGGTGATGGTAAGGTTTTAACCTCTTATTAACACAGCCATTTTGTTACTTAATGACTGGGCCAATTTTATGAGGTTATGGCTCTGGAACGCTTTAACAGATCCCACTGATTCTGAGATTGTTTCTTCATGACATATTGTACTTCACGTTAGTGGTAAAATTTCTTCGATATGACTTGCGTTTACTTATGAAAAAAAATGGAAATATGGTGAAAATTTTTAAAATGTTGCAATTTTTTGAAACTTTTAATTTTTAAGCCCTTAAATCAGAGAGATATGTCACATAAAATACTTAATAAATAACATTTCCCACATGTATGCTTAACATCAGCAGAATTTTGGAAACAAATTTTTTTTGTTACGAAGTTATAAGGGGTAAAAGTTAACCAGCGATTTCTCATTTTTACAACAAAATTTACAAAACCATTTCTTTTAGGGACCGCATCATATTTGAAGCCACTTTGAGGGGTCTATATGGCAGAAAAAACCCAAAAGTGACACCATTCTAAAAACTGCACCCCTTAAGATGCTCAAAACCAAATTCATGAAGTTTATTAACCCTTTACGTGCTTCACAGGAACTGAAGCAATGTGGAAGGAAAAAATGAAGATTTATCTTTTTTTCACAAACATTTTACTTCAGAACCAATTTTTTTATTTTCACTAGTGTAAAAAGAGAAATAAACCACAAAACTTGTTGTGCAATTTTTCCTTAATATGCAAATACCCCATATGTGGGGGTAAACCACTGTTTGGGCGCACGGCAGAGCTTGGAAGGGAAGGAGCGCTGTTTGACTGGAATTGAGATCAGACGTCATGTAGCATTTGGAAAGCCCCTGATGTGCCTAAACAGTGGAAACCCCCCACAAGTGACACCATCTTAGAAACTAGACCCCCTAAGGAACTTATCTAGATGTGTGGTGAGCACTTTGAGTCCCCAAGTGCTTAACAGAAGTTTATAACAGAGCTGTGAAAATAAAAAATCATATTTTTTCCACAAAAAAATGATCTTTTCACCCCAAAATTTTTATTTTCCCAAGGGTAACAGGAGAAATTAGACACCAAAGCTGTTGTACAATTTGTCTTGAGTACCCTGACACCTGATTTGTGGCGGTAAACCACTGTATGGGCGCACAGCAGAGCTTGGAAGGGAAGGAGCGCCGATTGACTTTTTCAATGCAGAATTGGCTGGAATTGAGATTGGACGCCATGTCATGTTTAGAGAGCCCCTGATGTGCCTAAACAGTGGAAACCACCAATTCTAACTCCAATCCTAATGCCAACAAACCCCTAGCCCTAATCTGAACCCTAACCATAACTCTAACCACAACCCTAACCCCAACACACCCCTAACCCTAATCCCAACCCTAACCATAACCCTAACCACAAACCTAACCCTAACACACCCCTAATCACAACCTTAGCCCAAACCCTAACCCTAACTTTAGCCCAACTCAGTTTAGCCCAACTCTAACCCTATTGGGAAAATGGAAATAAATACATTTTTTTTTATTTTAATATTTTTACCTAACTAAGGGGGTGATAAATGAGGGGTTGATTTACAATTTTTTTTGACCACTGTGATAGGGTCTATCAAAATGAACCAATAGGAAAAAATCTCCTATTATTGACGGGTGCCAGCCGGCAGATCTCGGAGGACGCACTGCACATGTGCCCGACGTTTTCTCCCAGAAGAAGACGCTGGCCACCTGGGGGACTTCAGGGGGGCATGCACGGACACCAGAGGTACCGGGGAGTTGATCAGGGGACCGGGAGACCCTATTTCTCTCTCCTCTGATGTGCGATCACTTTTCTTTTCTTGGTGGACTTTTCTTGCTGTTGCCGTTATACCATTAATAACGGCAATTGCAACACCAGGGTTGGTAAAAACTGATCCAAATCATGTTCTCTGTGGTCTTGGCTACCTCCTGTAGCTGAGACCCTGGAGAAAGTCCGACGCTGGGGGGGGCGTCATAGCCTTAAACCTCAGAGGGTGTTAAAAAGTGGCGCTGTGGTTTAAATACCTTTACCTGCCACCGTTATAAAAGGCATATCAGTGGTCATTAAGGGGTTAATACTAGAGGTTAGGACCATCCTACGTAGGGTCATTTTGATGCTTGTGGGATGCCTTTTATTTTTGTTTACTTAAGTAATGTTAATTATGTATTCTGTTATTTTTGTGCACAATTGCTATTTATTTACTTACTGCAGGATATTTGCTCATTTTGTTGTTGTTTTAGGTTTTGTCTGTTTAGTGGGCAGTATGAACATGTGTCTACATGTTGTATGCATAACAACTTATATTGAAGTTATTTTTTTTCAGTTTTTCTTTAGTTTTTTTTGTGCTCAGTGCAAATAAGATCATGGCCTCCCTTTTCTTTGAGCTGGACATTATGTTTATGTATCTTTTAATGGATGGGTGTGCATGACTCTGGAGAGGTCGATTTCTCCTGACTCAGTTTCTCCCCCCAAAGGTCCCCCGCCCCGTCTTTTACGTTAAGTAAAGACAAGCGACAACCATTTTCTTTTGGGTAATAACAGCCACAGCAGCCCATTTATTGATACTCTTTGGTAATCAAAGACACTTGGTGAGGTCCTTGAAGTTATAACAGTCTGGTGGTTTTTTAAAATGGCATTGCCCCTTTCCCCCAGCCTTACTCCTAGCCGCGTTTTCCTCTGACTCAGAAGCACCAAGCACCGAAGGAAGGGGTGCCCTCTTGATCATGTGATCCCGACATTCCATCGCCGGGAATCACCCAATCCCATACTGATGTGAACCCGGCTTTCCATCGCCGGGTATCACCCACCAACTCGTGTTACTGTGATCCCGATGTTCCATCGCCAGGTATCACCCAAATCTCAAGTTAACGTGAATCTGACGTTCCATCGCCGGGTATCACCCAAATGTCCAGTTAATGTGAACCCGATGTTCCATCGCCAGGTATCTTGCTGTCCAGTCCTTCGGAGGTCAGAAAGGGGCTTCACTATCCCTGGTCAGCCCTTTTGTCTACATAATCCAACCTCTACCTATGTCATATCCCCTTTACCTCCAGACCCCTACCACTCAGCTCATCTTACAGAAACCTCCCCCAGCTGTACCTATGTCGTCACGCCCTCCCAGCGTCATATCAGCCTCCCCTTATCTCTTCGTTCCCATGTCCGGCTGATACTAAACTCAGAGAAACAGTTCTGAGCAGCCCTTATTCAAATTTACGTCATTTGACATATGGTAAGGTTTAATAATAGAGCTTAGGACCATCCTGAGTAGGGTCATCTTGACGTGGTGGGATGGATTTTTACATTTCTTTGATAAAAAAAACTAAGTACCTAATGTTATTTTCATGCACTATTGCTATTTGTTTACTTACTGTACTGAAGGGTATTTTCTAATTTTGTTTTTATATTAGGTTTTGAGCTTTGACTATTTTCATATAGCAGTGCTTTTATTTTGCCATTTGTTTTTATTATCTTTAATTTTTTATTTCATACAACGTAGGTGCCTATATCAACTGAAATACTGATTCCTCAAGACTGGCATATCACACAATCTTTGTTAAATAGAAGGAGAATTCATTATGAAGCACACAGAACTCCAAGACTGGAGTACCATTTCTGACATATAAAGCGCCAGCATTTTTGATGATTCTGTTGGGCAGGCATGGTGATTCCTCCATCCTGTTTCACCTTCGCTAAATGTCATTGTCAGGATTCAAACCTAGCAGCTTTTGTGCGCCAGGTAGTAGCCCTTCCCTCTGAACTATTCGGCTTGCTGGACAGTTCCTTGCTAAAGCAGATACTTGTACCTGTGTGGGTCCTGATGTCTCCAACCTAAGTTCCTGATGTCTCCACTCCAAGTTCCTGAATGGCTCACCCTGTGATCTCCTGATTGTGCACCGTACTTAAACCTGGCACTGCACTTCCTTCATAGCAAGATTATTGAGCTCCCAGCCTTTAATCTAGCTTTTTTTCCACCTGCTGCTTATCCTCAAGATCCTACTGCTGCTCTGTGTACCGACCTCTGGCTATATCCTGACTACATTACCTGCTTATCCTCCCAACTATAATGCTGCTCCATGTACCAACCTCTGGATATATCCTGACTACGATTCCCGTTTATCCACAAGATCCTACTGCTGATCCGTGTACCGACCTCTGGAAATATTCTGACGACATTACCTGCCGGTGCTGCCCTTAGTGGTCCTTAACAGTTTGCCCATTTCGGTGGAGCTCAGTCAAACTGGCAAAAAATATCAAAAGTTTGGACACATCTGCTCATGCAATAGTTTTCCTTGATGTTATTGGAGTGTTAACACTCTAAGTAGATTTAGACTGAAGGAAGCAAACTCGGGAAGGAACACCTATGGAAACAAAAAGTAAAGAAACACATCGGAAACAGGCTAGAATATAAACCTTAATTTTCTTAAACTAACCCCCTTTACACATCCTTGGAATTCTCTCAAGCAGGTTCATCAGGTTGTCACTTAGAATAGTTTACAACAAACTGGTATGCTGTGCCATGCTTCAGAACTATTCTAAGCCAGAATATGGCAAGAAACATTCAACGAAGTAAAGAGAAATGACAGTCCAATATAACTTTTAAGACTTAAAGGTCAGTGAATCTGGAAAAATATTAGAACTTTACAAGTAGCCTCAAGTGCAGTCATGAAAACTACCCATCTCTATTATGAAACTAGCTCTCATGGGGACCAATCCAGAAAAGGAAACCTAAGAATTAATTCTGCTGCAGAGGATAAGTTAATCACATTTACCAGTCTCATAAACCGCATATTTACCGCACTTCAGATAACAACCTGAGGACTGTAAACAAGAAAAGCTTGTTTAGGCCAGGAAACAAGGACTGTATATTAGATCAATCTATTTATGCTGAAATCTATACTTACTGTGGTTTGATGAGTCACAATTTGGGATATCCTGTTTGCAATGAGGACACTGATTGTGTTGTCCAGGAATATAACCCAGAAGAAAACTCTAGGCTATATAAGGACTATGTGACAAAGAAGAAGAGAGATGGAGTGATGTGTCATATGCCACGGCCTCCTTAATCTCCCAACCTCAAATCAATTGGGTTGAACTGACAAAGTAAGGGCAAAGCAGTAAACGCATGCTTAGCATCTCTGGAAACCCCTCATAGGGTGTTGGAAAGCCATTCTAGGTGACTAACTGATAAAGTTGCTTAAGAGAATGTCAAGGGTATATAAAACTATCATCAGAGTAAAAGGGGGAGGGGATATACTATGGTTCAACGTATATTCTGTTTTTCTTTATATATGTTTCGCTTTCTATTTTTTTATTTGTTGATTTTAATTATTTGAATGATACACTTCAGTGTAATATTATTAGATTTCGAGTTTCAATGGACATGCACAAGAATACATAGCTGTCTTTCCATTATCGAGGACACTTGCATATCACTGTTAGTGTATGCTTGTAGTCTTCATTCATCTCATTATTTTCAAGGCAGAGATTGGCACAAATATCACAACTTTGTAATTACGGTAGATTGTTCTCACATTGATGGGGCCACAGCTGTTGAAGACCAGCCATGTGACTCTAAAAATATGTCTGATTGACTAATCATTTCATTGTATAATAATAATTGGCAAATAATGTACATAGTAATAATAATTATGATTATTTCTACTTGTCAGTACATTTGATTATCATACTCAGCAGAAAATGACAGAATGTTGGCAACTCGTGAGGAAGAAAATAGGCTTTGTATTGTTTGGAAGTTTTTCCATAGATTCCATTGCATTAAAAAAATCATGCCTTTGTTAGGTGTGGATTTCCTGGTAGTTTTGATAGATTTTTATATATTTATGCTAGTTACTTTTTATTTGTGTTTTTTCATATTGAAACATGAGACAACTGGAATAAATTTTCTGCTTTTCAACTTTTTGTACAAAAAATGTTAATTTGCAACAAACAAATAATATGAAATAAAATAATGGAAAACATACGTAAGTAGCTTTGCTTAATTCTTCACATGTTTTCTTTTCTTCTACATTTTTTTTATCTAAATTTGAGAGTAAAACTCTCTGTTCACATCAGCATAGATTGGGCAATGCAAAATGAAATCAAATGCGATTTGGTTTTATTTATTTTTTTTTTTACAGATATCATTGAACTGGGCCCAGTAAAAGAATATTGCAGAGGTGACGCTTATTTCCTAGATTGCAAAAAATTGACATGTACATCAAAGGCAATGTTTCCAACATTTTTACTGATGTTAAAATTACATGTTATTCAGACGCTCTGTAATAGAATATGAAACCTTTTATTATTATGACACATTTTCTTGCATTACATATAATCTCTATTTTTTTTTCTGTTTTATCATTTGTATTCATGGTTTTGATTCAAATATAAAAAAAATACTGCAATATAAATGACTGATCAAAAGTCAATACAGCTTAATAATTCGATGCACCTCAAGAGAACCTTTAGGAAAGCTTTGCTTACCATTAAACAGTTAAAAAAAAATTCTTTTACTTTCATGAAGAACCACAAATATGAATAGAAAATGAAAAGTTTTGTTTTGGCTGCAATGAGAACTATGGAAGGCATTGCCTCCAGTCTCCAGCGCTATGAACCTCATTGTTGAAGTAATGAAGTAGTAGATGAGAACAGATGTTACTCCCTTAATACACCTTCTGATAGCATTACACTGTGCTGTCAGGCATGGGTTTTATGTCACTGAATTCTTAGAAGATGAATGTGCTAGTTTAGGAAAGCAGTGACCTGTACCATGTTGGTGTTAGTGAAGATAAAGCTGCATTTAAGGGGCAGAGTGAGGGTACAGGAGGAGAATCAAGGCTAACAAGGAAGCAATGAGGAAGGATGGGCTTTCGAGAGCTCAGAGTAATCATGTTAAGCTTTTGTCAAACTAATGTAATCTATGTGCCACCAAAGTCAACTTATCATGGAATGAAATATCTGCTGTGCCTTCCTCTTTAATGTGAGCCGTCAAATGTTTACTGCAAACTTTGTGTTTTTAAAGCCATGTTCTGCCACTAAAGTCATATTTGATCAATTGCTTAAGTTGTATTCAATCCATTAGTTGAGGACTTGTCTTTGAGGACTCAGAGCCCAAACATCTTTGGCGTCTGTCACGAGATGGACTGCTCCATGAATTTATTTTTAAGCACTGCTTTTATCACTTTTGTGAGTATAATATCTTTTCACTACTTATCCAGTCTAGTAGAGCTACACGTTATTCCGTTTTTTCGGCTTAGGTACCTTTTCATCTAGATTTATTCACTTTACTTCATCTGAATTGTGATGTTTACAAGAATACCGGTTGTTTCAATACATTTTCTCCTAGTCAATTATTATTTGGAAACCAAGGACTCTATTTACATTATGTTAGGGCTGGCGTTCCAAATAATATGAAGATGGTAATAAGGCATGTAAGCAGCCAGGGGTCCAAAGTGCAGAGATGCAAACTGCTGCTCAGTAATGGCGGACACAAAATGGCGGTGTCGCACTGGACACACGTGGGTTAAACGCCACCCAGTGTGTAGTAGCAATGGGCTCTGTTGCTTTACAGAGCCATGGAACCGCAGAACACAGATGCCATACCCTGTTGACTGTCATAGGGCACAGCTGAGTCAGCGCTAGTGTTTGGTCACAAGACTCTGCCCCAAGGACGCAGGGTAAGAGCCTCTCTAGATCCACTAAGCACGCGGTGTCACACCTACGAACGCTACTAATTGACGCTGGCTACTGTGGAGTGCAGACAAAGTGCACAGTGGCATACAAGCAAGCCACTACTTGGCGCTGATGCTAGGCTCTGGACTCTGCCAGATATTCAAAACTCTGATTCTATGGACTTCTGGGCCAGCAGGTTGGACCAGTGGAAAGAAGTGTTCCAGTTTCCAATGGGCATATTGTCACATCCTGCCTACAGTGTAAAGTCAGAGAGGGTATTAGGCACAGTCAGTTGCTTTGTCACACCCAAGAGCCCCAGATTATTTATTATTTAGCCTTCCAGTTGTCAAAATGAATCAGGCATGGATCGGTACCTGTTTTTATTCACATATGGCTAATGCCAGTGATTAAACTGGCCATACCTACCTGACTTGCCTCACTGTTTGAAGCTGTTACCATGGCTTATGTCTGTTCCTGCATAAATGTCCTTGACTACAACAGGTTTATGTAAAAATTTCTAGATGAATTAGTCAGAATCTTGAAAGCTGTGATTGACTATGATCAGCCCCTTCCAACCCTGACACTAAAGATGTCATTTAACCTTGTTCTACCAAATTTTTTTTCAAGTAAAAGTTTGAAATATACCCTGCCTTGGAGGAAGACTCTTCTCGGCATCAGTCTCGTCTATAATTAGCTCCAACCGGTTTTTAAGAAATTACAGGTTCTTCTAGTCAAACATTCATTTCATATTCTGCTGGCAAGATGACCACAACACTAACTCACTGGCAGTCTGTATGAACACTGCGGGATTGTTTCAAAGGCATCAGTTTCATTAATACACATGGAACAAATTGGTTTTAACTCATTGTTATATTGGATAAAAGAACACAGATTTATATGTCAAGTCCCCGAAGGTTATAAGGGAAACCAGAAATATTGCTGCAAGCAGAATCTGTTTTCAGTAAAAACATTGGAGCCTGTGAGATAAATGAATCATTCTCTCTGATTATTGTACACCAGACTGGGGAGATTACAATCCGCAGGAGACAAAGAAGATACTTTATGTCTTTATGTGATATGATGCTTGTTTATGTGAGACAGAAAGGTGTATAAGCTTGTAGAATGGAAAATACCAATAAACTACTAAATATAGTGGCTATTAAATGCAAGTCATAATACAGTAGATATACTGCTGATAGAATATCCACCAAAGAATAAATGTGAAATTATTCTATTACAGTGCTACATTTCACAAGGCTGCATGTAATTAGTCTAAATGGGTCATGACTAGTGTTGAGCGAAACGGGTCGGCCAAATTCAGAATCCGCCGACTTTTGCCAAAGTCGGGTTTAGCCGATCGAAAACCAACCATAGTGTGAGGTCGGCCATGAGGTCGCCGACTTGAGCGCCAAAGTCACGTTTCAAATAATGATTCCAGCGCCTTTTCTCTGCCAATCATCAAGGACGCACACTGTGGGCAACGCGATTACGTCGGCAGCGGCCCCCACCATGTTAGAGAAGGGCATGGAAGTGATTGGCTGGCTTTGTGTGGCGTCACAGTGCCTATAAAAGGCCGTGACCGCCGACCGCCATCTTACTTCTGTGTCCATATATGGACATTTCCATTTCTCCATACACCATATTGAGCTGTCCGATTCTCAAACAGTATTGTATATCTACTGTTCGCATTACAGTCACATCTATACAGAGTCAGCGTGTGTGACACTCCGTAAATACATATACGGACATTTCCATTTCTCCATACACCATATTGAGCTGTCCGATTCTCAAACAGTATTGTATATCTGCTGTTCGCATTACAGTCACATCATTACAGAGTCAGCGTGTGTGTGTGTGACACTCCGTAAAAACATATACGGAGATTGCTAGTTTCAGTAAAAACGTATACAGCTGTACACTTCTGATACAGTACCGTATATCTGCTTGTTGGATTACGGTCAAATACATACTGGTAGAGGGTCTGTGACTAACAAAATATATACAGAGATTTAATTTTTTTAATACACCTTACACAGCTGTACTGTCCTCATACAGTACCATCTCTCTTCTGGTATTTTTGGTACATTTTCCCAAACATGAGGAAGTATGGTGGAAGAGGCCGCGGACGTGGGCAGGGGGGCACAGCTGGTACTGATAGTGGTGGTGCATCAGCTGGTTCTGGCAAAAGAACAATAGCAGCTAAGGCAGGAGGTGTTGAGCCTGCGTCATCGTCTGGCCCAAGAATGCCTTTAAGGTTCCCTTTTCTGGGAGCAGGTAAACCGCTTTTAAAGCCAGAGCCTCAGGAACAGGTTTTGGCTTACATTGCCGAAACAGCCTCCAGCTCTATTGCCTCCTCTTCTGAAGTTACAGAAACTGCAAGCACAGAGTCATCAGTGCAGGCCTCTGGTCAGGAACAACACCTTTCATTGTGTCCTTCACCCACACCAAAAGTGAAGGATGCTGCAGCACACACCTCAGATTACTCCATGGAGCTCTTTTCACATACCATTCCTGGGTTATCAAGTCAAATCCTGAATTCCCCAGTCCAAGATCAATCTGACATGGAGTGCACTGATGTACAGCCACTGCTAGATGAATCTGCTGGTACATTCACCCACAGTACTACATTGCCCTTGCAGTCTACTGAGCCTGAATCAAACCCTGATGAAACTCAGGTGCCCCTTCCTGCATACTATACCACCTTACATGGTGACACAGAGGAAGGTACAGAGGAAGGTGCAGATGACACTGACAATGAGGTCATGGATGACCTAGTTGTTGACCCGGATTGGCATCCATTGGGAGAAGAAGGTGCTGGTGACAATAGGTCAGAATAGGAGAAGGATCCGCAGCAGGCATCGTCATCGCAGCAGCGGTTATCTGGCAGGCCCGTAGCTGTCCAAAAACTTGGCAAGAAAACTAAAAGAGTTGCAGGACAGCTTGGCCAGACGGTCAAATTAGCACAGCGTGCAAGCCCTAAAAATTTGTACCATAGTAGGAAGAGTGCAGTGTGGCACTTTTTTGAACAAAATCCTACTGATGACACAAAGGTTATCTGTAAGAAGTGTTGAAGGACCTTTAGCAGAGGGAAAAATCTAAGAAATTTGAATACCAGTTGCATGCTTAGACATTTAACCAACATGCACTTGCAAGCGTGGACGGACTACAAAAGCTCAGGTAGCACATGTGCACTTGCTCCGACTGAAGTTAACCGGCAACGCTCCATCGCTTCCCCCACTGTAAGGCCACCGCTAAGCACACCACCATCAAGAAATGTTGAGGTGTCGTCGCTAGGCCAAACCAGTCAGGCAATCACAATATTTTAGCGAGGAAACACTGAATCGAGGCTATCATCACCCTCACCATCACCAACCCCTTCTCAGTCCATCATGTCCAAAACTAGTTCCCCCATATGCAGCTCTCAAGTCCAGCTCATCTGCGTACACTGGCTTTGAACGCCTACTTTGCCAAACTGATCTCATTAGAGATGATGCTTTTCCGTTTGGTAGAAAGCGAAGCTTTCCGAGAGCTCATGACCTACGCAGTCCCACGCTATGACCTACCCAGTCAGCACTTCTCTTCTCAAAAAGCCATCCCTGCACTCCACTGGCATGTGAAAGACCGCATTGTCCATGCACTAAAACAATCAGTGAGTGGAAAGGTGCACCTCACAACAGATGCATGGACCAGTAGGCATGGCCAGGGCCGTTACGTGTCCATCACTGCTCAATGGGTTAATGTGGTGGATGCAGGCTCCACAGGGGACAGCGGTGGTGGAACAGTGCTGCCTAGCCCACGGTATAGGAAACAGTTGGCTGTAGGCATTCGACCCTCCTCCTCCTCCAGAAGCGAATGCTCGTCGACAGAGCACAGTCGCATGAGCACTCCATCCACATCTGTCAGTGTTGCACATGAGGTGTCCCAATATCGAACAGCTAGTGGTAAGTGGCAGCAGGCTGTTTTTAAAAATGATGTCTTTGGGCGACAGTAGACACACCGAGGAGGTACTGGCGGACTACTTGCATCGGCAAACTGAGTCATGGCTGGGCAGTCTACATCTTGAGCCAGGCAAGGTAGTCAGTGATAATGGGTGGAATTTTGTGGCAGCCATAGCCCTTGCAAAACTCACACACATACAGTTGTGGCCAAAAGTATTGACACCCCTGCAATTCTGTCAGATAATACTCAGTTTCTTCCTGAAAATGATTGCAAACACAAATTCTTTGGTGTTATTATCTTCATTTAATTTGTCTTAAATGAAAAAACACAAAAGAGAATGAAGCAAAAAGCAAAACATTGATCATTTCACACAAAACTCCAAAAATGGGCCAGACAAAAGTATTGGCACCCTCAGCCTAATACTTGGTTGCACAACCTTTAGCCAAAATAACTGCGACCAACCGCTTCCGGTAACCATCAATGAGTTTCTTACAATGCTCTGCTGGAATTTTAGACCATTCTTCTTTGGCAAACTGCTCCAGGTCCCTGATATTTGAAGGGTGCCATCTCCAAACTGCCATTTTTAGATTTCTCCATGGGTGTTCTATTGGATTCAGGTCTGGACTCATTGCTGGCCACCTTAGAAGTCTCCAGTGCTTTCTCTCAAACCATTTTCTAGTGCTTTTTGAAGTGTGTTTTGGGTCATTGTCCTGCTGGAAGACCCATAACCTCTGAGGGAGACCCAGCTTTCTCACACTGGGCCCTACATTATGCTGCAAAATTTGTTGGTAGTCTTCAGACTTCATAATGCCATGCACACGGTCAAGCAGTCCAGAGCCAGCAAAGCAACCCCAAAACATCAGGGAGCCTCTGCCATGTTTGACTGTAGGGACTGTTCTTTTCTTTGAATGCCTCTTTTTTTCTCCTGTAAACTCTATGTTGATGCGTTTGCCCAAAAAGCTCTACTTTTGTCTCATCTGACCAGAGAACATTCTTCCAAAACGTTTTAGGCTTTTTCAGGTAAGTTTTGGCAAACTCCAGCCTGGCTTTTTTATGTCTCGTGGTAAGAAGTGGGGTCTTCCTGGGTCTCCTACCATACAGTCCCTTTTCATTCAGACGCCGACGGATAGTACGGGTTGACACGGTTGTACCCTCGGACTGCAGGGCAGCTTGAACTTGTTTGGATGTTAGTCGAGGTTCTTTATCCAACATCCGCACAATCTTGCGTTGAAATCTCTTGTCAATTTTTCTTTTCCGTCCACATCTAGGGAGGTTAGCCACAGTGCCATGGGCTTTAAACTTCTTGATGACACTGCGCACAGTAGACACAGGAACATTCAGGTCTTTGGAGATGGACTTGTAGCCTTGAGCTTGCTCATGCTTCCTCACAATTTGGTTTCTCAAGTCCTCAGACAGTTCTTTGGTCTTCTTTCTTTTCTCCATGCTCATTGTGGTACACACAAGGACATAGGACAGAGGTTGAGTCAACTTTAATCCATGTCAACTGGCTGCAAGTGTGATTTAGTTATTGCCAACACCTGTTAGGTGCCACAGGTAAGTTACAGGTGCTGTTAATTACACAAATTAGAGAAGCATCACATGATTTTTCGAACAGTGCCAATACTTTTGTCCACCCTCTTTTTTATGCTTGGTGTGGAATTATATCCAATTTGGCTTTAGGACAATTTTTTGTGTTTTTTCATTTAAGACAAATTAAATGAAAATAATAACACCAAAGAATTTGTGTTTGCAATCATTTTCAGGAAGAAACTGAGTATTATCTGACAGAATTACAGTGGTGTCAATACTTTTGGCCACAACTGTACCTTGCTTGGCTCACACCTTAAACCTGGTGGTGCAGTGCTTCCTAAATAATTATCCGGAGTTAACAGCCCTGCTCCATAAGGTGCGAAGACTGTGCTCGCACATCCGTCGCTCAAACGTCCACTCCAGTCGTATGCAGAAGCTGCAGCGATTGCTCCACCTCCCCAAGCACCGCCTAATCATAGACATTGCAACAAGGTGGAACTCCACCCTGCACATGGTTGAGAGGCTGTGCGAACACAGGCAGGCTGTAATGTATTTGTGGGAGGACACACGGGCAGGCAGTTTGAGGGCAGACATGGAATTGTCGGGTGTGCAGTGGTCAAAGCTGAAAGACCTCTGTAAAGTCCTTCAGTGTTTTGAGGAATGCACAAGGCTGGTAGGCACAGACGACGCCATCATAAGCATGAGCATACCACTTATGCATCTGCTCATGCAAACTTTGACGTATATCAAGGATCTGGCATCTGCAGCTGAGGAGCAACAGGAGGAGGAGGAGGAAAGCCTTGATGACAGTCAGCCATTGTCTGATCAGGGAACTGGCGTGAACGAGGTGGAGGAAGAAGAGGAAGATGAGGAGGGGGATGAGGGGAATGATTATTTTGGGGAGGATCCTTCTCAGGGGGCAAGAGAACATGTGGGCGTGCCAAGATCAAGTACAGGGTTTGTGCATGACTGGAGGGATGTGGATTTGCCAGAAAGTGCTGCTCCACCCACCACTGGCAGTGCAGCATTGACACCTGGAACATTGGCCCACATGTGTGACTATGCCTTGCGGATCCTAAAAAGGGACCCCCGCATTGCCAAAATGATGAGGAATGATGACTACTGGTTGGCCTGCATCCTTGACCCATGCTATAAAGGCAAATTAAACAACATGATGCCACAGGAGAACCTAGAGCTAATTTTGGCTAACAAACAAGCAACTCTGGTAAACAGGTTGTTTGAGGCATTCCCAGCACACAGCAGCGGAGCTGGATCTCCCACGAGCCATAGTGGGCAAAATGGAAGAGGTGTTTGTGGTGCAGACAGATGAACTGGCGTTTGAGACAGGGATTTCCTGACCATGTTGTGGTCTGATTTCTCAAGTCCCGCCCACACGACAGCTAATACAGAATCGATTGCAAGTGACAGGAGACAGCAGTTGTAAACTATGGTTACAAACTACTTCGCCTCCCATATCGAGGTTCTCCCTCACAGGTCATTCCCCTTTGATTATTGGGCCTCAAAACTGGACACCTGGCCTGAATTGGCACAATATGCCTTACAGGAGCTCGCTTGCCCTGCTGGTAGTGTGCTATCTGAAAGAGTCTTCAGTAGAGTTGAGCGAAACGGGTTGGTCAAATTCAAAAATAGCCGACTTTCGCTAAAGTCGGGTTTCACCAATCGAAACCTGACTATAGCGTGAGGTCAGCCATGAGGTCGCCGAGCCGAGCACCAAAGTTGCGTTTCAAAAAATGATTCCAGCGCCTTTTCTCAGCCAATGATGGAGGACGCACACTGTGGGCAGCGCGATGACAAGCGCAGCGGCCACCACCATCTTAGAGAAGGGCATTGAAGTGATTGGCTGGCTTTGTGTGGCATCACAGTGGGTGTAAAAGGCCGTTACCGCCGACTGCCATCTTACTTCTGCCGATCTTAGAATAGGGAGAGGTGCTGCTGCTGATTATGAATAGGGAGAGCGTTAGTCAGGGAAGAAGAAAAGAAACTTGCTTTTGCTGATAGCGCTTTTCACTATACAGTTAGTGTGCAGTGAAAGGGGAGGATTTTTGTTGTGTGCAGCAGCGCTGGTGGTGATTAGGCTGCCTTTTAAGGCTACCTGATAGCTGCATTGGTGTGTGCACACTGCTGTTCAAACTGCTTTTTTCAAAGCACTCCAACTTTTATTGTTTGGTTCTGGTGAGTTACTGAGCATTCATTTTTTCACACACCGTATAGCGGTGTACGCTCCTCGCACACTACCGTGTACCGGCTGGTATCACAGAGAAATAGAAGCTATCTGGGTGTGACTCTGGAAAAAAAAGCTGAGGAGTTTTTCCATTTTTCCAGACCTACACCTTAGACAACTGTCCGCTTTTCAAACAGTTTCGTATATCTGCTGTTTAATTACGGTCAAAACTAGACAGAGACAGCGTGTGTCAGTCTGTATACAAATAGACGGAGATTGACAATTTTCCATACACACACCGTATAGCGGTGTACGCTCCTCACACACTACCGTGTACCAGTTGGTATCACGGGCAAATAAAAGCTATCTGGGTGTGACTTTGGAAAAACAAGCCGAGGAGTTTTTCTATTTTTCCAGACCTACACCTTAGACAACTGTCCTCTTTTCAAACAGTTTTGTATGTCTGCTGTTTGATTACGGTCAAAATTAGACAGAGATAGCGTGTGTCAGTCCATACACAAATAGACGGAGATTGACAATTTTCCATACACACACCGTATAGAGCTGTCCGATTCTCAAACAGTATTGTATATCTGCTGTTCGCATTACAATCACATCTATACAGAGTCAGCGTGTGTGTGTGACACTAAGTAAATACATATATGGAGATTGTTAGTTACACAAAAAACGTATACAGCTCTACACTTCTGATACAGTTCTGTATATCTGCTTGTTGGATTACGGTCAAATACATACTGTAAGAGTGTCTGTGACTAACAAAATATATCTGTAGATTTAATTTTTTGAATACACCTTACATAGTTGGACGCTCCTCATACAGTACCATCTCTCTGCTGGTATTTTTGGTACATTTTCCCAAACATGAGAAAGTATGGTGGAAGAGGCCGCGGACGTGAGCAGGGGGTCGCAGCTGGTACTGATGGTGGTGGTGCATCGGCTGGTTCTGGCAAAAGCACAATAGCAGCTAAGGCAGGAGGTGTTGAGCCTGCGTCATTATCTGACCCAAGAAGGCCTGTAAGATTACCTTTTCTTGGAGTAGGAAAACCGCTTTTAAAGCCGGAGCATCAAGAACAGGTTTTGGCGTACATTGCCGAAACAGCCTCCAGCTCTATTGCCTCCTCTTCTGAACG
Organism: Dendrobates tinctorius; assembly: GCF_039654945.1. Lineage (NCBI taxonomy): Eukaryota > Metazoa > Chordata > Amphibia > Anura > Dendrobatidae > Dendrobates > Dendrobates tinctorius. The sequence continues at coordinate 17,214,905 of NW_027361838.1, read as the reverse complement.
TTCCAAACCTGCAAGCATGGAGTCGTCAGTGCAGGGTTCTGGTCAGGAAAAACACCTTTCCTTGTGTCCTTCACCCCCACCAAAAGTTAAGGATGCGGCAGCCCACACTTCAGATTACTCTATGGAGCTCTTTTCACATACCATTCCTGGATAAAAACTGAGGAAAGAAAGAGCGCAATAGGGTTTTATCTGGGTAAAAGTTGGAATAAATTCAAATGGAATCTACTCACCATTACCGAAGCAGATTAAAGCATGTAAATCAATGTCAGCCTGCTGCACGCCCGAGGTTCACAACCGTGACCGCCAATGTAACTCCTTTTGGATAAAATATTTAGGCTTACTGTGCACTGCTGAGACCAGGATAAAATTCACCACATAAGGAACTTTTTAAATCTTTATTCCCAACGCGTTTCAAAGTGAAAAACCACTTCTTCAGGGGATGACATATAGTGAATAGATACAGCCTTCTCTCATTAAATACATCCAATATTTGAATTTGGGCGCCAAAAACTCACATGGGATGAGGGGACAGATGTCAGAGTTCAAGGGTTAATAGTACGCAAAAGGCATTTACAAATGTTCTTATTACTTAACAATTATACTCTCTTAATTTGTATTTTACAGATAATGTATAAGAATATATGAAGCAAAAAGGAATTTTATAACATATACTGAATAAAAGAAGAAAATGATATAAAAGTTGAAACGAACCCATTAAAAAATTGTGTATATATATATATATATATATGTCATAGTCCGGAGTCTATACCGCTTGAATAGAGCGGATTTCGTTCGGGAAAGGAGGAAAAACTCAGATGCAAGAAAAAGTTAAAAATTATTACAGGAAAAAATATATATAATAAAATGTCATTAAAAATTATTTTATTAAAAATATAAATGTATTAAAATATGTAAAAAAAATTATATATATATAAATATATATGGAAAATTATTATATGTAATAAAATTGAGTTGGACTGATGATTGTTTGGAAACGGTTTTTTCTGTATAGGCTTGGGAATATAGCTCCGGTGAAAATGTCCGAATGATTGGTTGGTGCAAGACAAAAGAAGTGGACCTACAGAAATAAAACTGGGGAGATACCTCATGAGAACAAGTTCGCGTCACAAAGGAAAAGCACACCTGAACCAGCAAAAAATCTTTGAAGGAAATAATTGAAATTAGATTAATAAATGAGTGAGAGCGCTCTAATGGAAGACAAGACAAATATGCAGTGAATTCTATGTGAATGTACTCCAAAAAATTATTAAAAGAAACAAAAATTTTAAAAAAGGGAGATTATAGGAAAACTTCTGTGATTTCGTTTAAACCATTAGGCTTCAGCGTATTTAGTCTATAAATCCAAAAGATCTCCTTGCGGTTCAATTGTCCCAATCTGTCAGGGTGATCACTGGGTATATGTTCAATGGGGCTTATTTTTAACCCATTAAAGTTTTTCCCATGTTTAAGAGCAAAATGCCTGGAAAGACCGTGTTGCATAAAACCTATTTTAATGTTATGTCTATGGGAATTAACCCTTCGATGTAAGGGCTGAGTTGTTCTTCCCACGTATTGCTTTTTGCAATCGCATTCTATTACATATATCACAAATCCTGTAGTACAATTTAGAAAACTTCTAATAGGGAAGCATTCTTTAGTGACAGTAGATTCAAAAATGTTTTCTTTATGGGAAATAATACCGCAACATAAGCAATTTCTTTTGCCACATTTGTATATCCCTATTATTGAATTCAAGGGAGCAGAAGATGGTTTTATTCTAAGGCGACTGGGAGCAATTAGATTTTTAATAGTAGGTGCTCTACGGAAGGTGATACCAGGATTCCTCGGGAGAATTTTACATAAAATGGGATCATTTAAAAGAACATGCCAATTACGTGTCAGGATTTCTCTGATTTTGATGTTCTCAGCACAAAATTGCGTAATAAAATTGCCAGTGAATCTCTCACTATCGGTTGTGGTTCTCTTGGTTCCATAAATTAGTAGATTCTGGGAGAGACTCTTACTAGTGTTATAGGCATCTTTAACCAATCCTTCGGGGTATTTCTTAGCAATAAACCTATTTTTCAATATTTCTGCCTGATTTTCAAAGTCCCTTATGTCGGTACAATTTTTTCTAATTCTTTTATATTGGTTGGCAGGTATATTTTTTAGCCATTTACTGAAATGACCGCTGCTGAAAGGAATATAGCTATTTTTATCAACGTGTTTAAAAACGTGTTTAAAAGGTATATTTTTTAGCCTTTTTAACGAAAACTTTTTTTAAACACGTTGATAAAAATAGCTATATTCCTTTCAGCAGCGGTCATTTCAGTAAATGGCTAAAAAATATACTTGCCAACCAATATAAAAGAATTAGAAAAAATTGTACCGACATAAGGGACTTTGAAAATCAGGCAGAAATATTGAAAAATAGGTTTATTGCTAAGAAATACCCCGAAGGATTGGTTAAAGATGCCTATAACACTAGTAAGAGTCTCTCCCAGAATCTACTAATTTATGGAGCCAAGAGAACCACAACCGATAGTGAGAGATTCACAGGCAATTTTATTACGCAATTTTGTGCTGAGAACATCAAAATCAGAGAAATCCTGACACGTAATTGGCATGTTCTTTTAAATGATCCCATTTTATGTAAAATTCTCCCGAGGAATCCTGGTATCACCTTCCGTAGAGCACCTACTATTAAAAATCTAATTGCTCCCAGTCGCCTTAGAATAAAACCATCTTCTGCTCCCTTGAATTCAATAATAGGGATATACAAATGTGGCAAAAGAAATTGCTTATGTTGCGGTATTATTTCCCATAAAGAAAACATTTTTGAATCTACTGTCACTAAAGAATGCTTCCCTATTAGAAGTTTTCTAAATTGTACTACAGGATTTGTGATATATGTAATAGAATGCGATTGCAAAAAGCAATATGTGGGAAGAACAACTCAGCCCTTGAATCGAAGGGTTAATTCCCATAACATAACATTAAAATAGGTTTTATGCAACACGGTCTTTCCAGGCATTTTGCTCTTAAACATGGGAAAAACTTTAATGGGTTAAAAATAAGCCCCATTGAACATATACCCAGTGATCACCCTGACAGATTGGGACAATTGAACCGCAAGGAGATCTTTTGGATTTATAGACTAAATACGCTGAAGCCTAATGGTTTAAACGAAATCACAGAAGTTTTCCTATAATCTCCCTTTTTTAAAATTTTTGTTTCTTTTAATAATTTTTTGGAGTACATTCACATAGAATTCACTGCATATTTGTCTTGTCTTCCATTAGAGCGCTCTCACTCATTTATTAATCTAATTTCAATTATTTCCTTCTTTCCTTTAAAGATTTTTTGCTGGTTCAGGTGTGCTTTTCCTTTGTGACGCGAACTTGTTCTCATGAGGTATCTCCCCAGTTTTATTTCTGTAGGTCCACTTCTTTTGTCTTGCACCAACCAATCATTCGGACATTTTCACCGGAGCTATATTCCCAAGCCTATACAGAAAAAACCGTTTCCAAACAATCATCAGTCCAACTCAATTTTATTACATATAATAATTTTCCATATATATTTATATATATATAATTTTTTTTACATATTTTAATACATTTATATTTTTAATAAAAGAATTTTTAATGACATTTTATTATATATATTTTTTCCTGTAATAATTTTTAACTTTTTCTTGCATCTGAGTTTTTCCTCCTTTCCCGAACGAAATCCGCTCTATTCAAGCGGTATAGACTCCGGACTATGACATATATATACAATTTTTTAATGGGTTCGTTTAAACTTTTATATCATTTTCTTCTTTTTTTCAGTATATGTTATAAAATTCCTTTTTGCTTCATATATTCTTATACATTATCTGTAAAATACAAATTAAGAGAGTATAATTGTTAAGTAATAAGAACATTTGTAAATGCCTTTTGCGCACTATTAACCCTTGAACTCTGACATCTGTCCCCTCATCCCATGTGAGTTTTTGGCGCCCAAATTCAAATATTGGATGTATTTAATGAGAGAAGGCTGTATCTATTCACTATATGTCATCCCCTGAAGAAGAAGTGGTTTTTCACTTTGAAACGCGTTGGGAATAAAGATTTAAAAAGTTCCTTATGTGGTGAATTTTATCCTGGTCTCAGCAGCGCACAGTAAGCCTAAATATTTTATCCAAAAGGAGTCACATACCATTCCTGGGTTATCCAGTCAAATCCTGAATTCCTCAGTCCAAGAAGAATCTGACAGGGAGTGCACTGATGCACAGTCACTGCTAGGTGATTCTGCTGGTACATTGACCCAGAGCACTACATTGCCCTCGCAGTCTATTGAGCCAGAATCTGACCCTGATGAAACTCAGGTGCCCCTTCCCGCATACTATACCACCTTACATGGTGACACAGAGGAAGGTAAAGAGGAATGTGCAGATGACTTTGAAGAGGAGGTGATGGATGACCCAGTTCTTGACCTGAATTGGCATCCATTGGGGAGGAGGGTGGCGCTGGCAATAGTTCAGATAAGGAGAATGATCCGCAGCAGGCATTGACATCGCAGCAGCAGTTATCTGGCAGGCCAGTAGCTGTCTAAAAACGTGGAGCAAAAGCTAAAAGAGTTGCAGGACAGCTTGGCCAGACGGTCAACTTAGCACAGCGCGCAAGGCCAGAAAACGTATACCATAGTAGGAAGAGTGCAGTGTGGCACTTCTTTGTCCAAGATCCTACTGATCAGGCAAAGGTTACCTGTAAGAAGTGCAGATGGACCTTTAGCCGAGGTAAACAACTCAGAAATTTGAATACCAGTTGCATGCTTAGACATTTAATCAACATGCACTTGCAAGCATTGACGGACTACAAAACCTCAGGTAGCACATGTGCACCTGCTCCGACTGCAGGTAGCCAGCAACGCTCCATCGCTTCCCCCACTGTAAGACCACTGCCACTGTTAAGCACATCACCAGCACTAAATGTGGAAGTGTCGTCGCAAGGCCAAAGCACTAAGGGAATCACAATGGAATTGCAACACAACACTGAATCTAGGCCTTCACCACCAATACCATCACCAACCCCCTCTCACTCTGTTCGGTCCACCGCTACTTCCCCCATATGCAGCTCTCCAATCCAGCTCACCCTACCAGACACACTGAGTAGGACAAGAAAGTACTCATCCTCTCATCCGCGTAAACTGTGTTTGAATGCCTACATGGCCAAACTAATCTCATTAGAGATGATGCCCTACCGTTTCGTTGAAAGCGAAGCTTTCCGCAAGCTCATGGCCTACACTGTCCCACGCAATGACCTACCCAGTCGACACTTCTTTTCTTGAAAAGTCATCCCTGCCCTCCACCGACATGTGAAAGATCGCAATGTCCATGCACTAAAACAGTCAGTGAGTGGAAAGGTGCACCTCACAACAGATGCATGGACCAGTAGGCATGGCCAGGGCCGTTAGGTGTCCATCACTGCGCACTGGGTTAATTTGGTGGATGCAGGCTCCACAGGGGACAGCGGCGATGGAACAGTGCTGCCTAGCCCACGTTATAGGAAAGAGTTGGCTGTATGCTTTCGACCCTCCTCTTCCTCCTCCATCAGCGAAAGCTAGTCCACAGACTGCAGTCGCACGATCACTCCATCCGCAGTTGGCAGTGTTGCACATGAGGTGTCCCACTATCGAACAGCTAGTGGTAAGCGTCAGCAGCCTGTGTTAAAGATGATGTCTTTGGGCGACAACAGACACACCGCGAAGGTACTGGCCGACTACTTGCAGCGACAAACTGAGTCATGGCTGGGCAGTCTACATCTACATCTACATCTACATCTGAGGCAGGCAAGGTAGTCAGGGATAACGGCCATAATTTTGTGGCAGCCATAGCCCATGCAAAACTCACACACATACCTTGCCTGGCTCACACTTTGAACCTGGTGGTGCAGTGCTTCCTTAATAATTATCTGGAGTTAACATCCCTTCTACATAAGGTGCAAAGACTGTGCTCGCACATCCGTCGCTCAAACGTCCACTCCAGTCTTATGCAGAAGCTGCAGCGATTGCTCCACCTCCCCAAGCACCGCCTAATCATAGACGATGCAACAAGGTGGAACTCCACCCTACACATGGTTGAGAGACTGTGCGGACAGAGGCAGGCTGTA